>NC_140673.1:6391071-7669285 GCF_054131305.1 Coturnix japonica | reverse complement strand
CAGCAATAGGACTCCTGCCAGTAAGTCATGTGTTCACACCATGGATCTCTATTATAGCAAAGCCTTTGTAAGCAGAAAAATTTCAGCAGATAAAGATCTTAAGCATAAATAACGGAAAGAAAATGAAATTTTGGATTGAGTGAAGTCAGTGGCTATATTAATACTACATAGGTCATTCCAAGAGTGATGCCTCCTTTTGATTTCTGTGGAAACTACAACAAATACCCAGAACAGGATAACACTGTGATAGCAGATTCTCAGCTACGAAACAGTACTTTTCAACACAGTCGTTGGTGTTAGCTATGCATTTTCACCTGCGATGAACAAGAGTCTGTATGCCATGCTTGTAAAACTTTGCACCAGAAGAGCTGACCTATTATTACCACTATGGAAATGCACCATCCACCACCTCACTACGCTCACATCCACTGTATGGTCTCCATCAACATTCATCACGTTTTGAGCAATTTCAGTGGGTGCTATTTTTTCTGCATAAAACAAATTCATTGACACAACTTTGCTTCTTACTCACTTCCATATCAGACGCTATTTCGTCAGACTTCCCTTCTGTTGCCATCTGTCACATCTAACAGAATATTGGTGAGAAGGTTCAGCCTCTATTGCCACACCACCAGTATCTACTTCCGACATTGTAGACCAACATAATAAAATAGGAGGCATTACTTTCAGAAAAGCTCTCTTAAATTCAGGTAAGGCTTAATTTAACCCTGTAGGCTTTGTTACTATTTTTAGCAAATGTTTACATCTTTGTGGTAACAAATAATGACTGCAAATTATAAAAATAACCTATTCTTGAAATTGCTACAAAGTAACCATAAAAGAGACTATCATACCTCTCTAATGGACTTTAGAAAGGACAAAGAAAAGGCAATTATAGTCCCTGTGGAATGTACAGATTAACATAATTGTATGTCTGCTGTAGGAGAGTATTCCTGCACCTGAACCAAAATGTAGTAAAATGAGAGAGAAGAAGGGATACTGGGCAGTAATGTACTGTAACTGGAAAAGAAATCTGCAGTATCCCACTGGATGAAGGCAATCAAAGACAGTTTAAAAGATCAATTTGACTTATTTTTGTTTTCATAATATACAAAAAGTCAGAAATTAAGTTAGAGTGACCTGTGAGCATTTTGCAAAGGGCAGTGCTACTGAAGAGGAATGCTGATGATTTGTGAATGTGACTCTTATGTATAATACTCAAGCTGCTGAGAAGTTGTCTGCAGCATACATACACTACTGGAATATAATTATTTAGAAAGTAGAATATTCTAAGATTAAATTTATAGCAAGTTTTTATGTTGTGATTTTAGTTTTTTTTAATATTGCTAACCCTAGATCTTTCAAACAAATGTGATTAGTTAGACTGTGTTACATATTTAAATTACAGCCACTCCTCTTCACAGTAACTAAGAGCCCTGGGCAATAATAAAAACTGAGTAATGGCCTTTTTCATTTCAACACTGTAAGCAAGAGGTAGAAATGCTCACTGTTTATGAGAAAATTGTGATTGGTAGAATGAATAAGCGGTAATTGTTCTGCATTAAGTGAACAAAAGAAACTATCATAGATTAATGTAGTCTCAGTTTTATTTCAGCTCAGCTGGAAATTCTAATCAACTGCGACAGGAGTTGAATGAATTGGCTACACCCAAAGGTGCTGTTTATTAATTTATCTTAACAAATAATGATGGTGTGTCAAAGTAAATTATGTTCTTTCATATGTTGCACGTCTTTGTATTGAAACACAGAAGTGAAAGAGATTTGTTCGCTTGCCCTTTTCAAAATCAGAAGTATTAAGCTATCTGTGTGTTACGAGTTTTGTTTCATTCCTTTTTCCTCTGAAATTCAGATTAATCATAGGGTAACTATATAAACGTACAAAAATAGATACCCATACATGTGCATGTGTCTCCCCATGCCATTTCCCAGACTCCTATTTTTGTATCCCTTTGCACCATGGTAGTCAGATTATGTGGAAGTTTGCCTGTTTTGTTTAATCACAGAATTGTGGAGGTCGGAAAGGACCTCAAGATCATCTAGTTTAAGGTCCCTTCTAAAGGAGGTGCCCTGCAATAGGTGGTACAGGTAGGCATCCAGACGGGTCTTGAATATTTCTATAGAAGGAGACTCCACAACCTTTCTGTGCAGAGTTCCAGTGCTCTGTCACTGATAGTGCTTAGAATCCATACACAACTGTTGGCATTTGAATTGGAGATTAATTATATTATATGCTCAGATTAGCATGTGTATATATGAGGATATACATATATATGCATATGCACAGACAAGTTTATGAGCTAAGAAACTGTTTTTAAAGCAAGTAGATGGGCTATAAGGGTAGAAAGAAAAGGAAAGAAAGAAGGAAAGAAATGATTATTTTCATTGATGAAGATAGAAACATGAGATTTTAAGTGATTTGCCCAGTGCCTGAAAATAAATTAGTGTGAAAGTCACTGAAAATATACCTAAGATCTCTTCACTACAGACCTCAACCATTTCAGCTTGTTTTAGAGTTTTTGTCTCCAGGAATATTTTTGATTGTTGCCTCCAGCCCTATGTGCCAGTGGTCCCTTAACTTTTATAAGAAGCCCTAGAAGCCTTTTTGAATTCAAATAGACAAGTTCAGATTATTTTGTTTGGCTGTACTGAATTGATACAAGTTCCCTAATTAAAATTCACACAATTGAATGACCACTTCGGTGCTTATTTTTCATGTTGTTTTTTTTTTTTTAACAGTGAAGTCTGAATTGTAACATTTGTATTAAATAGGAATGAGATTCAGTCCCAAATAGATATTTCCATCAGAGATGAAATATGAAGGAACACGTGTACGTATGTGTCATGTGAATACTATTGCCTAATATTTTCTAGCCAAAATCCAATTTGCTGTCAGATACAAAAATTGGTTTGTAATACTGTCCTTATGACAAGTCAGAAAAATTG
This sequence comes from Coturnix japonica, assembly GCF_054131305.1. Classification (NCBI taxonomy): domain Eukaryota; kingdom Metazoa; phylum Chordata; class Aves; order Galliformes; family Phasianidae; genus Coturnix; species Coturnix japonica. The sequence goes on along the minus strand of NC_140673.1, from coordinate 7,666,322 downwards.
TCATATTAATAGGTTTGAGATTCCCAGAGATTGTTACTATGTCTGTAATACAAACAGTTTAACAGTGATTGGAAAAAGACACCTCTGAATATAGGCTTTTTTCAGTAAATAAATCTGCAAGGTGTAACATGTTCATTCTAATACTAATTATGGCTTTAAAAGTAGACAGACTACCCAGCAATATTTACAAACAGCATCTAAATACATACTTAGATACCTCAGCCTTGTTTACAAGGAAGATTCTGATATTCTTTCAACGCACAATAGCATGGAGAAAAACACGTAAAATGTGTAAAATTGTTTCTTTTGGATAATCCACTGCTGGATGATTTTGATAGTAAGCTTCAAGAACTTTGTTGGAAATATGTCCTTTATGCATAAATTTATATAAGAAACATTAGGAGTCTAATTAGTTTGTGTTGGTTCTCTGTAAGAGCTGAGAAAAAATTCCCTGTCTTGACTATGACAGTGCTGCAGCCAGCGAAAATGTTGCTATCTTTTTCTCTTTCAACCAATATGTTTATAATTTGCTACGCTTAGAAAATTACCCTGCTTAGAATTACACCGAGTTTCAACTTTTGCTGAATTGCAAAAGTGTAGCAAATCATAATGATGGCACTCAATAATAAAATTATCCAGTTGTTTGTATTTTCTAATAGTTTCTTCTCATTGTTCAATATTTCAGACTCATTAGTGTTTTAGTTGGTGGATACAGTCACTGGGTTTCCCTAAAGAATGAATAGGAACTGGATGTGTAAGGCCAGAGGTCTCAGTGAAATTAATATTGTTTTCTATGTAAAATGTAACTCTAGAATTGAGCTGTAAAAGCAGGTGATAGCAGCCTCTAAGTAAATCAGCAGTGCTGATGACTGGTGACTCAAATTTGCCTATTCACTATACTATGGAGTTCATTTCTTCACTGTCTTATTTAAAAGTATGTATGCTGCAAAGAGCTTTGTGTGTCTGGTGCCATCCAGTTTGAAAGTTCTAATCTTTTCTTTACAGTTCCGGATTAGGGATATGAAGACAATCTGTCTTCAGTGAGCTCCTCTTTTGTGATCAGAGAAAACATTTGTTAATTCCAGTTCGATTAATTGCATTTATGTTTTTAAATTTACAAATTAATGATGTTTAAAATAAAGTCTAAGAATTAATAGGACCTGAAGTATGTTGCTGTATCTGCTATCTCTGACAATTTACCACTACTTCAGATGAGACAACTCACATTTCTGGCAATGAATTTTCATCTAGGTCTCTTGTATCTGACTTGATCATAAATCTTTCAGGGGTTATAAACCCCTGATCTTGGTCACCATGACAATACATTTTATTTCAGTGCAAATTAAATATGTATAAAAATTAACCTTACTTTATTTTATTTTATGACAACGAAGTGAACATTTCTGCAACTGTGAAATAGGGGCTGATTTGTATTATTTTCTTTTTCCGCTAAAAGTCTTGACAAAGAATATTCAGTTTACTCAAAGTCCACAAGGAAATTCCCTGTGCTATGCTTTTGTAGAAAGCAATCTCATGAAGAGGAATCTTAGAGCATTTGATTCTTGTTTACAAATTTAAATCGTATTCTGATTTCTTAATCCTTCAGCTTTTTACTGGACACTATCGCTATTTGTCTGTTGTTTTTTGATAGTTTTTTTTGTTTTGTTTTGTTTTGTTTTGTTTTTTCCCCCAGAAACATTATGAAAGCATGTTTATGAAGTGTTTTGCAGTCTGTTTACTCTCTAGCTCCAGCATTTGAATGCTGCAGTTTATAATCTCTGACAAATCAACTAAAAAGCCTCATCAGCACTACACTATCAAATTCACAGGCACTAAGAGACACATAAAAAACTTGACTAACAATTTAAAAATAAATAAATACACATTTGCCTACTCTTAAGTATATTATTTAAGGATAAGCAAAGCCTTGGCTGATTTGCCAAATTGGCACTATTAACATCCATTTTTTGTATTAATGTGTATATGGATGGATGTACCCAGAACTTTTCCATATTGCTTCAATCTTCACATCTTTTGTCTTCAGATCCAAAGCTAGGCCTAGCTACGTAGTACAATTTTTCTAAGAAACCTTGATTAGAGTCCTGAAATATGGCCCGAAAAATGGACAAATCAGCAAAACTACCTCCAATTATGTACTAATCTAGTGGCACATTTTGAGTCCCCTGCAAGTTTATTTTTTGTGTTCACACGTGTACACACGCACAGGTTTGCAGCCTTACAAAAATAAGATTGCTAGTACAGCAGGTGTTCAGAAGTGAGAAAGCTGAAAAAGACAAAAAGAAAAATATGATAATAACAATGGAGTTGTTCAGTGTCAGTACCTGATATGAACGTTCTTATATTTTTGCTATCATGTCAGTTTCATCCGTTGACATTCATCAGTGCTTTCTGAATGTTTATGGAGACCAAAAGTTGGGTGTTAACATAGTGAGGTGATGGGTAGTATGTTTCATTAATAGTGACAGTAACATGAAAGATAAACCATGTTCTGGATGATTGTGAATAGCTGTGACATCACAAAATGAAGACAGTCTTCATCTGCTCATCTGTGCAAATGAGCTAATGGTGGTGACTCTGTTGAAGAACAGAATTTTCTAGCTGAGATTTTTTTCTTTCAAATAGTGTTACTGTACTCTTTATGTCTGATGTAGTAAATAGGAGGCATTACTTTCAGAATGACTTAGTATGATTGAATGACCAAGTCAGTTGTTTCCTCAAAAGTACTTATTACAATTGTGTTGGATGCATAGAAATAGAAAAAGAAACATACCCATGAATATGCCACTTGTTTCCAAATTAATTTCTCTCAACCTTGGCAGCGTGCTTTTTGAGAAATAATTATTCGTATACTTGAGGTGTTCTTGTAGTACTACAGCAAATTAATGTTACAGCGCTGAATGTTCTTCCCAAATAAATGAGTTTGCAATTACAATGCCATCTGTGTTAATGCTGTACTCTCAAATGTGGTGTATATAGTTTAATTTGGTAGTGAACAATGAAACCTTCTGATAGTATGTGGTGTTCATCAACTCAGTACAGTTTTCTCTCAGAATATTTACCTAGTACTGCCCAGGTAATTCTGGTAAACAACTGTATGTGTGGTGTGGCACTTACATGCTGCTGGACAACCCCAAGGTTTTTTGCTGAAACACTTTGGAACAGCACATAGCACATGTATCATGTTTTAAAATTATAGAGGGGTTGTGCATCCATTTGCACTTAAGTATTATTGCTTAAATGATTAACTTTGTTATTACTCCCCTTTCTAGTGAGCAACAAGCTAAGGTACTTTGTGGGGTAAAACCTCACAAGTTTTCCTTCTTAGTGAACTTTCTCTTCTAGTTATGTGAAAGCAAACTGTGCTACATGCAGGAACACTGTTTTCTGTATTGGGTAATTTGGGATATTTTGTCATTTATAAAGACATATTTTGATCATAATTTGTCTCCTTAGTGCACTCAATCTGTGTCTTAGGAATGATTGGCCTTCACCTCTTCCTTCCATTCTATTAATCTTCTAGCCATTGCACTGAATAATGCCATAAACCGAAGGATGACAGCAAAAAGAAACAGAGAATTATTACAGAATAAGATAAATGCAGTGCCACTTGTGCTAATCTTAATTTACTTAGAATTTAGTGAGGATCCTTCTGTCACATCATCCATCACAGATAGACACTAGGCTGAGAAAGAGGTAAGCAATTAAAAACATGTTCTTCATCCCAGGTATTTTGTGATTTCTTATTCAGTTAGGTTTCATTGACTGTTTCGCTCTTCCTGCCAGGTAAAAATCATTTGTCAGTTTCTGAGGTTAAAATTAGTGTCCCTGAAAGAACTAGCATTGACAGCTGCTGAGGATAGAGTATAAATATATTTTACTTCTAGAACAGGAGCTGCATTAGCAATGACAATTGAAGCTTCTCCAGTCTGTCCCATTATCATGTGTGTCTCTTCATGATGAAATTTGATCCTTTGGCATTCAGGTAGCAGAACGCACCTGTAGAATTGCTGATGGAGCACATTATAAAGTCAGATGCTGTGCAGGATCTCTTGCAAGACTGAAATATTTTATATGCACAAACGACACTCAGATCTATGCAAGCTGAGATATTAAGTGTAATCAAATTTCATACTTCAAGGAATACACTGATTGCCTCAGGGATCAAGAAAAATTTAACTCCATGTACTCACTTCATGCTGCTTCAGGTGAACGGATCAAGTAAAACAGGATGGAAAGGCCTCTTAACACACTAATTGTTGTCCACGATCTTTGGCAGAGTAACAAATTATCAAGTAGTACAACATACCATAACCTGTAGAAGAAAAGATACTTAACACTGGAACAGCTTAAATTAGAAAATGGTTTACTTTAGGCTCATGCTTGTCTTTAGTTTGTATTTCATCACAAACCTAAATGTTACAGTACAAATCTAGTTAATGTAAATATGACTGTAAAACTGTTGACACCAACCAAATATTCCCTGCTCCAAGTCCTGGCTAATGGAAATTGGCAGGACATTGCTGAAGTTAAGGAGCTAAAGAACTTGACAACCACTTAACATTTTGCTCTGGATTACTGTATTCCTTTGGTTTTTGATTGATGTTTTAGAAAATCTCTATGGGTACATTTGAGCTGAATGCTGACTTATTTGTGTGCTTCTATTCCCACAGTTATTCCTGTCCACTGCAAAGCTGCTTCAGCCTTAGTAGAACTGAAAGTTAATTCAGAATGTGCAATTTGTAAGCAAGGTGTTCAGCAAGCATTTTGGACTAAGATTAGGGTTAATTTAAGAGTACTAATTTCTGACTTTTTAGAATTATAAATGGAAATAAAAACAGAGTTGTAAGATGAAAGCCAAGCTCCATGTTTGAGAGTTTTTGAGCTGGGGCTTAATGTAGGATTTTGTACTTTGAAATATTACTCTTGAAATCACCAGCTGTGGTTTGTAACGTGCAACCTCACCTGAGGCAATCACTTTGCAAGGGGAGGGCTGGGCCCAGTGAGCCCCAAAGACTCTGCCCAGCCCCACCTGGGTCTAATTTAACCTTGGATGAGAGGCCTTCTCTTTCCTTTGTGAAGGACTAAAGATGGCTTTCTTCAAACATATCTCCTGATCTTTTTTCTGTGTTTCTGAGGTTATCCTTGGTCCTGATACAGTATGATAATCGCTGAGTCTCAGGGGAGCCCACCAGCCCTGCAGAATGAGATCTGTAGCTTGTTGGCGTGGTTCATGTCTGTTACCTGGGTTCCCTGCTTGCCTTCCCTTATGCTACAGTTCTGTTTGTGTGTCATCGCAAGCACTATGACTTGGATGTGAAGGGGGGGGCCTGCACAACAAACAGTTCACTAACCCAATTTAACTGGATAACCCAATTTTGAAGCCTCAGATCTGTGATGTTACCATTTGCCTCACATTCGTCACCAAAAGGTGGTCTGAGGGCTCTTGAAACAGAGAGAAAAACAACCTCAACAAGAGGGGGTGGGCATGGACATCTGTATTTGTTTTATTTATGCGGAGCTTTCATCTAAGTTGGTGTATTGAGATATGAGACTTTCTGAGTCATCTTATGGTTTTTTTTCTCTACAGCACAACTGTATCAAGCTTTGAATGCCCATAGCCCTTCCTTGCTCTAATACATGGCTCTGTTTTCATTGCTCTTGTCAAAAATAGTTAATGTTAATAGTTAATATTTGCGTGCTATTAAATAACAAAAAATTTCCATTAGGTGAAATATAATATAGAGAATAGAAAATTCCAATCAGGACACTGTCCAATAACTGTTACGCTTTTTCATGTGTATGGGAAACATTAGGTCACAGTTTGACCCAGTGATTGAGCACCTGGTGATGAGGCATGGTCAGCACAGGGAACACAAGTGCAAGCAACCTGTGCAAACCCTAACCTTATTTAAAGGCTGACAGCTGAGAGAGAAAGACTTTTAGAATACTTCTCCTGGGGAGTTTTCTAGCAAGACTATCTTCAGAGTGAGGTAAGCTGTTCTGTTCTTATTACTGGATTGTGAATAATACCTTTTTTGAGTTATTCAAAAACTGGTCAGAGGCAGCTATGTATCTCTATTGCTATACAACATGTATTTTCTCTTGCACTGTCTTTAAAAAAGTCTTTTAAGTTTTGATGTTTTAGCTAATTTTGAAAGAAGATGTATATTCTAGTGAGAATATTTGCCAAAGCTACAGCCAAAGTCCATTACAAATAAGGTGTTTGAAAGTTGAGTGGACAGTGGTGGTGGTAAGTTCAAGCTGGCAGATGGTATTCAGTGCCCAGAGAAAACTGGAGCAATCTAAAATGGGAAGAGGGTGGAAGAAGGAAACAGGCTGAAGCTGGGAGGACTGATATTGCCGCCTGCTGGCTGCCTGCGGCCAGGCTGGAATGAAAGTAGAAATGCTTTAACTATGTTCTCAGTCTGAATGCCACAACAGCTTAAGTCAAGGAAAGTGTCCTGATAATGGAAATAAATTGTGTACTCTCTTTTTGCAGAGGAAAACATAGTGATGGAAAAGCAAAAATAAGATGTTAACTGCATTGGACTTAGGGTTGTTACTTGGAAATTGATCTGAAATGAGAAAGGCAGAAGTAAAATTAGCTGACTTAAGGGAGGGAACATGTAATACTGAAAGTATAAAACAAGGAGACTGCCTGTCTATAGAATATGGTAGCTTAAAGAAAATGCAGCTTTCCTGGTTATGGCCCTGTAGCCAGCTTTCTGAACTTCTGAAAAACAGTTTATTGTAAATTGCAGCTTATTCTTAGCCTTTTCTAGTGGAGTGATGAGAGCACTCTCCAAAAGATAAATAAGACTAAATCAGTTTTAAATACTAATATTCATAATACTGCAATAAACTTTTAAGATAGCTCTGTCTCTGGTCTTATCATAGCATGAAATGGCAATATACTGCACATTTTTTAACACTTACTGTTAGGGTTTCCTGATATGCTTGAGATGTCATCTGCTCCATTTATATTTGTAGTTTAGATTACTTAGGTGTGACTAGGAGAAACAGAAAGAAAAGTTTTCCTCCTTGAGAGTGTTTGCAGCTTGTATTGGCTGGTCTGCCTTAAATTCCCTATTAAAATCAGAATCTGCTTATTCTTTGTACTACATAACTTCTGTATGCAGAATCAAATCACCTGTGAGTCTGCTGCCAGTTTATTAGTATAATTGAGTAGTCTAAGCAGCATCTTAACAGCTGCTCCAAGAGGCTTTAACCTCTGTGTATACACGCTTTGTAGGATTTTGTTTTACAAAGAGGGGGATTATTGTCATGTTCATTGTAATCAGTCTAAGAACCACAGGTCTGATTCCTGACTGCTTTGTAGCTTCTGCAGTCATTTACAACTGTCTAAAAGGAGTATAGAAATCTGTAGATGCTAGAGTGGCTGTGATCTTGTTGCTTTTGTCAAGAGACAAATGATTGTACGCTATCCAAGACTAAGTTCTTGGTCTTGCACTTTGCTCACAACTCCATGTAGCACTGCAGGATTGGGGCAGAGTGGCTGCAAGACTGCAGAAGAAAAAGACCTTGTAGTGTTGGTCAGTGCTTGGCCGAATGTGAGCTGGTGTGTAGCCAGCAGGCCAACAGTGTCCTGCCTTGCATGAGAAATACTGTAACCAGAAGGAGGAGGGTGGTGATTGTCTCCCCATACTCGGCTGTGGTGAGGCCTGAACTGTGTTTTGGGCTCCTCACTACTAGAAACACGTTAAGGCCCTCTGCACATCCAGAGAAGGGCAACAAAGCTGGGGAAAGATCATAAGTCTAATGAGGAATGGCTAAGGGATCTATTGCTGTTCAGTTTGGAGAAGAGGAGGCTCAGGGGATGCCTTATTGCTCTACAAGTACTTGAAAAGAGGTTGTGGTGAGGTGAGGGGGTTGGATTCTTCCCCCTGCTAGCAAGCTATAGGATGAGAGGTAGTGGCCTCAAGTTGCACCAGGGGAGGTTCAAGTTAGATGTTAGGAAAATTTCTTCTCAAACAGAGGGGTAAGGCATTGGTATGGGATGCCTGGGGAGGTGATTCAGTCATCGATCCTGGAGGTCTTTAAGAAACTTACAGATATGGTACTCAACAATGTAATCACACCGGGGAAATATCTGTGGTAGGTGGACAGCTGGACTGCTGTTTTTGTAGTTATTTTTGCAGTTTGCACTGCAAATTGCTAGATAGGCTTATGGCTGCAAAGGAGGGTATGAGGGGGGAGAAATGTTGAGTCCACTTCTAGGAGTAACTTTTCACCACTGTCCATGAATCTTGTAGCACAGAATGTCTCAGACGTAAAATGCCAAATCTAAAGTTTGATAAATAATCCTAAATTGCATTAACATTTGTTAAGGGGAAGGGGGAGAATACATTTCAGAGATATAGCAGGAGATTTACTAAATTTCCATATGAATAAATCACTCTATTATTGTTTGGATGTGCTGTATTTCCAAGGTTATGCTGTTGTCAAGGCAAAAGGTTCCATATTGCATTTCCAACCGAGCCTGACTGAGTAGGGTGCTGGAAAGAATATGTTTTCCTTCCAGAATCTTAATTAGGTTGACTTTAACTCATGACAGGAGATTCTGCCAGCTGTCAGGTACTGCTTGGATCTCATACTAATTAAAACTCTGACGAAGCCTATTAATGGTGTTCAAAAAGCCAAATCTTTCTTTAAAACATCACTGGCACTGTAACAAAGAGCGTGTGACAGTGATATTGGAGCTTAGACAATGTGTCTTTTGCCTTTCTTCTTGGTGGTATGCCAGGAGTGTTACCTGAATATACAGGCTCTTCACTCAGAGCCCTTACCTGTCATCTTCCTGTGAATGGACTAAAAGGAATCTGAGGTGAAGTTTTGCTGGTATTCATTTTTAATAGAGCTGACATTCAGACTTTATAAAGTAATAACTCATACTGAAATACTTTTAATTTAAGTTTAATTTTTGGGATAGCAATATTACATTGTTTCTAAATATTTGAAGTATAGAAATGGATGACTGTGTAACTCACAATTAACGTTATTGTGTTGCTTTTTGTGTTAATTAGATGCTGCAGCTGGGGGTACTGTACTTGAAAGCCTTCCCACTGTAACTGCATCAATCAGGATAAAAAAAAAATAAAGTCCTTAGATACCTAAACAGTTTACTAGGCCAACAGAAATCCTAGTCAGGGCATACATATACTGCCAAATATCCTTTTTGGCAATATCTCTACTGGGGACATGCTGAAATAACTGTTGCTTTTGCAGGCAGTCTACAAAAGAAAAAAAAAAAGCAGACTATAATTTTGTTCAGACCAAATTATTTGGTTTTGTTATTTGGTTTTGAAGGAAGTTGCTGTTTTTCTGTTAAGGAAGCTAGCGGCTATGAGAAATGATTATGTGAAAGCTGAGAGCCTCTAGGTGAAATTATTCTTGGTAGGGATGTTCTAAGAAAATTAACTAGCCATGGTAAGTTTTCCCAATCTGTTCTATAAGGAGATAAGTAGCAAGATTTCTGACTTGTGGAAGGTATGACCTAGAACTGCTGCCCAATTTTCAGGTTACCTGGGATCTTGCAGAACAGAGATGTGTTCTTGTCAGAGTGACTTTGGACTTATATTCCAGAGAAATACAATTAACATGTAGAGTAAGTCCTAAGGAAGGCCATGAAGATGATCAGAGAACTGGAGCACCTCTCATGTGAAGATAGGTTGGAGGGAGCTGGACTTGTTCAGCCTGGAGAACAGAAGGCTCTCTGGAAACTTAATTGTTGCCTTCCAGTACTTGAGCAGAGCTTATTGTCGGGATGGAGATAAACTTTTTACGCAGTATGATAGTGACAGGACAAACTGTTGATTAATGCTTGTACTGTAATCCTTTATAGGCTCTGGATACTTGTTAACAGAATTGTTTTATCTGTTTTTCCTCCTGTTTTGTTTGTTCATTTACTTTTTCCCATCTCCTGATACTCTTGCTTCAGTCAGTGTTGTGTTGGTCTGGTTTTTCACACTATTTCTTCAGTTAAGTACAATGTCATGCAAATGATACGTATATTATATAGCTCCAGATTTCAAGGCACTAAGGCAATTCTTGAAGCCTTTCACAACTTAATAGGTTAATTACAGGGTACAGTTTTATTAATTGCATTTCAAACAGTGACTTCTGTGAAATACAGCTTCTGATTGCAGAAAGATAGTATGATTATTTAAACTTAAGTACTTAAGTTGTTTGGGTGTGCCCATCAGTGGAAAGAAGAAAGAAATATTGAACAAAAGTGCCTTGTCAGGCTCATATGTGCAGTCAAAATGGAAGAAATTGCAATACTTGTTATACTTAATTCTATTTAGATTCATCCTTCAAGTTGTTTGTATTACTGCGACTGTAGTATTTTTCACCATATTTTTTTTTTCTTGAACGAAAATCTGCTGTCTCTATATTTACATAACAAAATATGAAGTTTTTGAAGAATTTTGAACATTTCCCTTTTTCTCCCCAGAATGTGAAATATTAGCTTTTGCCCTTGCTATTATAATGATTATCCTTTTTTTTTTTTTCTTTTTCTCTAGTGAATGTGCACATTTATTTCATAGTTAGTGTGTTCATATAGGAACATTTGTATTCCTCTTGCATTTGAATGGAAAGATTTCTCTTAATTAAACTAAAAGTGACTGAAAATTGAGGTTTTTATTTGTCTTTTAGTGGTAAAAGCATCACTTGAAAAGTATTGAAAAGTCATTCAATTCCATATATTAAGTTATTTTTGTCACCTGGGGTTGCTGAACTATTGTAACGCTGTAATACATCTCTGCCTGTCTCTGAGTAGCGCTTTCAAGTATTACCGTGTGGGAATCTGTCTGGTAAAGCTTCATTGTGTAAGAAGTAAAATAGATCATGAAATTATCAGTGCAGCTGTACAGCCTTCACATGGCAAGTGCTTTTTTCTAGTGCACTTAGTGAGGCAGTTGTTAGCTCCAGAAATGCATGTTTATTATGCATGGTTTTAATCTAATTAGAAGAAAATGTGTGGTTAGAATCTCAAAAATGGCCATTATTTTCACAGAATCACAGAATTACAGTGGTTGGAAGGGACCTCTAGAGATCGAGTTTTTCTTGACAGGGACCCCTGTCTTTTTGTATTGGGAAGCCCAGAACTGAACACAGTACTCCAGATGAGGCCTTACCAGGGCAGAGTAGAAGGGGAGGATCACCTCCCTCAACCTGCTGGCCATGTTCTTTTTCATGCACCCCAGAATGCCATTGGCCTTTTTGGCCACTTTTATCATCAGATTTGCAGCTTGCCTTAAATTTGCCAGAAAAAAGCTTGTCATTGTTTGGTTTTCTTTTCTTTTTTTTTTTTTTTGTTTGTTTGTTTGTTAGTTTGTTTTATATACTTGTGTGCATACATAAGGGAATTTGTGTTCTCTAATGGACTGATGAAATCTGAAGTTGTTAGCTGATTGCATTCCCACATCCATTTAGAGCTCTGTGCCACCCCAGTCCCTTTTGGCAGCATGTTTCCCAGTTTTCACATCAGTGTAGATACTGATTTATCTGTGGGGTAAGTTACATCTAGAAGACTTTAACTTTTGGCCTGTGTCAGTAACATAGGTGTTGGAACAGTGGGGAGGAAAAAAAAAATCCTGTAGAATTCACCATGTTGCTCTGATATAAAAGTAACTCCTGAGTAATGTGAAGAAAAATAAATTAAATAATAACAATAGAGCAGGCATATCTTCTTTACAGGCAAACTGTTTTAAGTGGTTTAAGATCTGGAAATCACCTTGTTTTGTATAGACTTGATCAGAGCAAGCTAAGGATGTTAACATGGTGTCCACTCAGCTCTACTCTAATATGCAGATTCTGTATTTTATGTATTTTAGATAGGAAACCTGCCACCTGGCAGGGAAGCAGACAGTTTGAGAGCAGGAGTGTGTGGAGCAGCCACATGGTAGTGGGGGACTTGTCTTTTGCTGTGATTCTTCTTGGTTCATCCTTTGGCACTGCTGGCTTGGCCCCTCATCTTTGACATCCTCCGTTTACCCACACCACAGCTGAGGCTGCCTGTTGACTTTCATGTTGAGTATTTTCTCTCCAGTAACCTTGTGAAAGCAAACATTTCTTTAACATGAAGGGGTACATATTGTCAGGATGTGGAGCTTAGGTTCTTTTTCTGGGTGTTCACACGCTTTACAGTGAGTAAAAGCACACTTTGAGTGTTCACTGCAGAGATCTGAATTAATCTGCAGATAGATGTTCTGTACTGAAAACTCCCTTTTAACTTGAGAGTAGGACTTCAAAACTCAATTAAAGCAGTGTACTAATGGCAACCTTCTGAACTTCCAACATCAGGTACGTTAAGGAAAAGAAACTAACAAAAGGTTTTCTTGAGGTTTGAGTAACACCTGACTCATTGTGAACAAGTAGTGTCCTTCCTGTGTTGAAGTGCATCGACTTGGACTTGGAATTTGTTTGTTTTAGGGTCTCTTATGAGAAATTATTATCCTTCCTATTTTGTGCTATTTGGCAGGTGGGTATTTATAGATTCTGTGTGAGAATGGTTTTTTGGCTGCCAAACTCATTAGCTTTATTATGCATGTCAGACTCACTGAGATGCCAACAAAGGGGGCCACAGAAATATTTAGACAAAGATTTATTTGTTAAACAGCAATTCAGTTCCTCAGATATAGAAATGCTATGTAATCCATCTTCTTTCAGCTCTTGACGTACTATTCAGTCCTTAAGGTAGCTCACCTTCTTGCATGAGAAAAATAAAACTTGTTCTGGTCATCTTTCTTTCTTTGGAAGAAGAAGAAAAAAAGAAAAAAAAAAAAAGAAAAGAAAAGTACTAATAGGCAAAAAAAAAAAAAAAAGAAAGAAAGAAAAGAAAAAGAAAAGAAGAAAATGAAAACCAGGAAGTTTCTGGTGTTCTAATAATGAGTGCCATAAGAACAGTGTGTGCCAGTTTCATTTATATTAAAAAAAAAAAACAAAACACGCCAAAGCTTCTGTTCTCTTTATAGTGTCCTCCTTTGCTTTTTTTTTAATGTTCCCACTTTAGTGTTGAGAAACATTTAAAAAGAAAAAAGTAGAGATAAATGTAAATAGGTTACTCCTTTTCACATCCCTTGTCCAAAGACAGAACAGCACAGCTAGTCTCCAAAGCTTGAAGCAGCATTTTTTGGAATATTCTAGTGCTAACGGCAGTCACCATAACCATTGCTAAGAGCTGGGCTACTCTGGCACTACTAAGATGTAGAAACAAGTTTGTGGAGCACAAGGGATATGTGGTTTTGTTTTGTGTGAGGAAAACAATCAAACAAAAACAAAGTTGTATTTGTTCAAGGAGAAATGCTTGGGAAAAGTCTATATGGAGTACAACAGGAAAACAAGAGATAACCAAGTCCTTTCATTTTCATAAAAGCAGTAGTAAACACTTCCAAATACACCACTGTATTATTTTCACCTTGGAAGAAGTGTGCTAAGGGATGAAACAAGATTAATGTAGTCTGAAATCCTGAAGTGTAAACATAACTTTTTTGCGACTACAGTGGGTTTTTGTTGTTGTTTTTGTTTTTCTTTACCTCCTGTCATATTTGCTTGTATTTAGTAGATGTTTTCTCCACCAGGAACTGTAATTTTTGAAAAAAATGTCACACTAGAGAATTAATTTCTTTCTTTGAAGCTAAGATGCAAAATTATAGAGTCTGGAAATGTATTGACTACGAGCAGGTTGCTGCTTCAACCATGCTCCCTAGAGAAGCAAAGTACCTATTTGTTACCATTAGTTCTTATTATAAAGTCACAATTAAGTTGCAAAATGTGAAAAGCAAAGTAGCTTGTGCTCTGTTTAGATGTTAGTTAAGTCTTCAGACAATACTTCTGTGGCTGCTTCCCCTCCCATGCTATTGTATGTTGACATCTACTATTTTAAAGTGATAGACATCACATTGTCATTTCATTTTGTGATGATACTTCTGTTGCTAATATTCAGGGTTAGGCTGCCTTAATGTTTTTAAACAGGCTTATGCTGACAGAAATAGTGATATTTAGCAAACAATAAATTTAAGAGTGGTGGAACTTGTTCTAAAATTTAAGACAACTTTCTGTTTGAATTTGGAACTCTTACATCAGTGTATCTGCTATGTTTTTACTATGTGAGTGGTGAGACACTGGAACAGGTTGTCAAGTGAGGTTGGGGATGCTCCCTTTCTGGACGCACTCAGGGCTAGGCTGGATGGGGCTCTGAGCAATGTGGTCCAGAGGGAGGTGTCCCTGCGGGGGTTGGAACAAGATGATATTAAAGGCCCCCTCCAGTGCAAGCCGTTCTACGATACTATAGATACAGACTCTATCCACGTTGGCACGAGCGGTATTTCAAGAATCACAGAATTATCAAGGTTGGAAAAGGCCTAGAAGATCATCTAGTCCAACCATTACCAATACTTCCAAGTTAAATCATATTCCTCAGCACCACATCCAAGCGTTTCTTGAACACTCCCATGGTCCGTGACTCCACCACCTCCCTGGGCAGTGCATTCCAGTGCCTGACTACTCTTTCCGAATAGTAATACTTCCTAATGTCCAGCCTGAATCTCCCCTGACGCAGCTTAAAACCATTCCCTCTAGTTCTGTCACTGATTACACGAGAGAAGAGGCCAACCCCCAGATCACTACAACCCCCCTTCAGGAAGTTATAGAGAGCTAAGGAAGTTATAGAGAGCTAAGAAAATGCATAAGAAAGTGCTATAGAGAATAGTATAAACTAAACAAAAATCACAGTGCTATTTTCAAGGTGTAAGATCAAAGCCTTGTTTTTTATATTAGAGACAAAACTACAAAAATTTTATGCATTTCTGTATTTGTACAGACACAACTTACCAATGTTTGAACATGAAGTCCTAATGTTAGTATTATTCAATGGCTGTATTTGAAGGAGTCTTAATGTTCGTGACCAAATTTGAGTAGAACCCTAAGGCTATAGGTTATTGCAGTCACATCTCCATCCGCTACCCTCTTGTTGCTTCACAACTTTTGCTGCATTTGCATTTCCACGTAGCATCTCCTTCTGGAGGACGCGTGTTGATTCTTCAGGAAGAATGATCCTAATAAAAAACATTTTATTACTGCCACAATAGAAAACAAGGTGGTGTTAACTTCTGCTGGCCAAAGTTGTTATACTAAATAACACACAAGCTTTAAGAAAGTAATATGCGAAAACTCAGAGTTGTTGCTTCGTAGGAGTCTAGAAAGAAGAAACAGTTTCATTTTGAGTGAAAAGATGGTTGTTTTAAACGATTTATTTTCTATACAACTGGCACATGTTTAATATTGCCGATATGAGCTTGAGGGGAGAAATGATGTCATAAATGAAGCACCCATAAATAATGTGACCAACAGTACATCTGTTGAGTGTAATGTTCATTGTACTCTTCAGATGCGCTGAAGAGATTTAAGATAGGTTTTTATATTACAAATGCTGTAAGGTGTTGTTTAATGCAATATAAGCTCAGGATTGTATTAGACCCTCTCAGTGGGAAATGAAAATCAGATCCTATTAGTGTGAAATATGATCTGCTGTTACTTTTTTGTAGGTGGTGAAACCTTTTCCTTAGCAGAATCTGTTGCACTGATGTAAATGCTACATAATGCTGAAGAATTCTAGGGGGAAACATTACAGCATTAAGGTCTAATAACATACGCTGCCACTTTGCTCTTGCAGAGCACAAGGCTGTGTTTTTATTATGATAACATCTATTTGACTTGCAGAGACTTTTTACTGTTTTGGTACAAGTGAACAGTGACAATATTGTTCTAAATGTAACATATTATAGGGTTCCAGTAATTGGACACTGGTCACATTTAGCTCCGCTGCAACACTGCAGCTATATCTGGGATGAATTTGGACCTTAATGGGGACATGGAAAGATGTCACTAGCATTCACAGAGAGTGCTTTGGACTCAGAAATGTTCCACATGATTCCAAGCTACTAAAAACCTAACGTGGGCTGAAGAAGGAATGATTAGTTGATATCATTACTTAACATGTAGTTTTTTTCCTCTGTACTTTTCCTTCTTTCTCTACTAACAGTTAACATGAAACACTAATCATGATTTGCAATTAGAAGCTTTAGTCATAGCCAACTAATTTGTCTCCTGCTACTTAAGTTAATACTGCACAGAAGAATCTTTTCCTGATAGGTCTCATTTCTACTTTTGTAACAAAGCTGTAAAATCACGCTTTTTTTCTACCAAACTCTTTGCTGTTTGTCCAATCATTTTTTTCTGCTGTATTGAGTAAAATCAAGTGTATTCTGGCTATTCTACAACTTCTATTTTTGGGGGGGGCGGAGGGGGGAGGGGGGCAAGGAGGTGGTGGTGGGGAGGACATGGGGGGAGGCAGTTGTTAACTTTGTTACCAAGGAAATGAACAAAAAACAGAAAATAGGTTACATGATTCAACAGAGGCGTCACATTTACTGGTGTTTTAAAAGCACATCATAACATCTTTCAAGGGGGTCAGTGACTGTCCTGAGATCTAATGAAACTGTGTTTATGGCGCTGGGTCTTTTAATTAGCAACCTGAATATTTTTTGGTGGATTAATTCAGGATGTGTATATATATATTTACCCTATTTTTGCCATGAGTTTAAGGTGTGTGCATTGATAGAATGTGTGTCAGCTAAGCTAGGGTAACTATGAAGTCATACATAATATAATAATGTATTTGAGGCTGTTAGCCAGGGTAATTTAAATTGTCCTGCTAATATATGCTTTGCTTTGTCTGAAATTCTTTTTGTGCAGAACAATGTCACAAAGACTGCATACTCAAGTTTCTTATTAGTAGCAGCTGAACAAGCCTTATGTTGACCCTTTGCGCAGGGATGAACTTTGCCTAAGGAAAAATGGTAGTAAAATGTCACAGAAGTGTCACATGTTCTGCCTATATTAACTTCACATGGAATGTAGAATCAGAATATGTTCAATCTGTTCTGTGAGGAGGAGGAAAGGAAAAGGTGCTGAAAGAGGGAAATGTGATTACAAAATAGGTATCAGGGCTAAAGTGGGGAACTGAACCTTTTTTCTCAAGATACGAGCAAACATTAAGCTGCAAACAGGTTTCAAATGCTTCTGCTAAATGCAAGTACAATATTTGATAATTAAGAAGTGTAAAGAGAACAAGTGTTCTTTAAAAAAAAAAAAAAAAAGTGATAAAAATAAACCTCCATGCAATTCCCAGTGATGTAAGAATGAAGTATACAATTAAGCAAGATGATGAATAGATCTTATAGTTATTTTCTATAGATTGCTATTGCCCTGAATTTCTGAAGTGATTCTTCTACCTGTAAACTGGTTTGTCTTAACCCGCTCTCTTTTCCTACATCTTTATCTTGTTCCTGTTATCCATATAAAGCATAGCCATATTCCCCCAAAGGTTAATCCCTAAGTCAGTCTTGTGATTATTTCAGTTGCATTTCCATATTTTTTTTCTACTTGTATTATTAGCCTAAAGAGAAGATCTGTTCAACCAGGAATATCTGCCTTGATGTAATAGCTACAAGATCTCATTAGTCCTTTCAGCTATTGTTTAGAGCTAGGACCAGAAGGAAATACAATCAATACAAAAGGTCACTTCACATTAAAAGTATTCTAATGAGCTTAAAAATTCAGACATATATCTATTATGCAATTATTGCTGATGAAACATAGGACAGAAGTCTGTACGTAAATCTGCATGAGAATCTTGCTGTGTTTCTCTAATGCTGATAGGGCACTTTAAGGTGCGCAGATTATTAGACAGATACCAACAGAATGTAACAAATGAGCAGGTAGCAACGCTCATTAATACTCTTCTAATGTATAGCACTGTTGAAATAAACCTCTGCAGATCGATCAATACTATTACTGTTCAGCACAGACATCTTTGTGAAGCAGGTAATTAAGTAATATCCTGGACATAAATAATAATAAAGATGTCGTGAACAAAAAGATTGGGTAAGGGAAAGTACTGTCAGGTCCTACTGGGCTGCAGCAGAATTAGACTTCTGTTTTCTCTTATGCAATCTATACCAAAGGCATTCTCCTAACATCCTGGCATTTTTTCTCTTGTCCTCTTTCTAAACTTATCTTTGTATAGATTATTTTACAGCTAGAGCTAGATGGAAGAGGAGCTTTCAGAATGGAAAAGAAAACAAATTAAAAATACCATTTCATCTTATATTTAAAATGCTGGACATAACTGGCATTTTGTTTCAGACGACAGTTGTACCGAGTTGCACTCGTTACGCGCTGCACTGTGAATCTCAGGCTTATCCATTCCATGCATACAGGCAATGGATATTACACCCCAAACTCAAAAATTTTCAGTAGTAGTGTAAACTTCTGTCATTGACTTAAGTTTTTCACTGGTGGCAGCCTGAATAGTACCATGACTTGGTTTTCCAAGCCTAGAGGGAAAGAACAGTCAGTAATTGGATATTGGATTGGTATAAAAAGTTCAGTCAGAGATGAATTAATGTCTAGATGCGTTTTTTCAAATTGTTAATAACTGTGTACCTTATGCCTTCCTTTGGAGAGGTATGTATTACACTGGCTTTAGAAAGAAATGGAATTTACACACATGCTACTTACTGCCTGATAGTGTGTATGTGTATGTATATTTATTTATTTATTTTTAATACAAGTAGTTAAAATTTCTGTACTGAGATGCACATAATTTTATGATTCTCTGGAAATAGTTTTGTAGGTAAGACATGACTGGTTTTCTTCTTTCACAGATCCTTCCCTGTGTTGCATATCTTAACTGCTAATCATTTAATCAGAATTGCAGCTTTATTGGGATATCTCCCAGGAAACCAATTTAGCCTAATGATGGTGAATGACAATGACTACTGTTTAACTGGGACATTATTAGCCACAATTCGGCGTACACAAAAGGTAGTTGGCCAGTGCAGTGAGGTTAAGTAGTGTTTAATCAGGTGTTAAATAGGCCTACAGGCCTAAGCTCTCCTTTTTGAAGAGAAAATAGCTAGATTTATTTCATGTTCAAATACATGTCGTTACTATTACTCCTACTTTTTATGTTGTTAGTACATAACAGCAGTATGCAGACATTCTGCTTTTAAAAAGCAGATCTTCAGTGGGACAGCTGTACATCTGCAGGGCTCTCATAGGAGAAGAAATGAATTGTTTTGACAGTCAGTGCCTTTCAGTGCTGATCACTTTCTGGCTCTCCCTCAGTGACTCTCCGTGTACTGAGAGGGGCAACAAATTTTAACCTGTTCTTCACCCCTCATGGAGGATGCAAGTGGTAGCACTCAATGCTATCCAGACGTCTGGAAAGAGAACCAGGCTGGATCTGTACCTGGAGGCAGAATACACAAATTAAAAGAGCTGCAGGCTGAAACCAGATGCTTCAACTACTGGTTTAAATACCTGTCTCTGATGTAGCTAGGGACAGAGCAGGAATAGAATGTATTCCCCAAAAATGGGTTCAAAGTTAGATTTTGATATTGATGAATTTAGTAGGTATAAATGCCAAGTACAAAAGATCTGGATGAAATGTGCTTTATTCAGTTTGAATATATGCTGCTTCTGTTTAAGATAGATTGGAGACCTTTTCTTCACTTCCAGTGACTGTATCATTGAAAAGCTGAGCCTGCTGGAGTTGTCTGGTCCCTGGAGGTCCTTGATGACTGCCACCATTAAGCTATGCTTAATAATTTTTTGTGCTAGTTTTCCAGCCATCATTTCCACCACAATTGTTATCACCTTTCAGTATTTTTTTTCCCTTTGAATTCCTGTGCTTTCAGCACAACAGAGAAATAAGGGCACATTTTTTGTTTCATTCAAATTTTAGTCCTGGGATCTTTCATTCTTAAATTCAGTTTCTGAAGCAATTCTTATGTAAATGTTAGCATTGGATCACACTATCATTTACTGTGCCCTTTAAATAGAGTGGTCTTGCTCAATGAAATTCTTTCAATTAGTGGAATGTTTCTCTCACCCCTTCTTCTGCTGGTGCTTAGGATACAGGGATCCTTTCCCAGTGCTACACTTCTATGTTTTGAGCGTGTTGTCTCTTTCTGACCTTGTATGTTCCCTTGGGGGAAAGTTCGTGGTACTCTCTGGCCCACTCTGCTATCAGAGGGCCCCAAAGGTGAAGCACTGCCCTTTGTGTTATGCTGATGCTCCGGGCAGCTGCACACCATGGCAGTTGTGCTGCAGCACATGCTAATGCTGTGGGGTATCCCACGTGCCCTGGTGTTCTGCAGTGCCCTCTGAAAGAAGTGCCAGTTTCAATGCTATCCACAACTGCAAAGAACTAGACAGTCATACAGTGGGTCTTTTCCAGCCCTTTGTTTCTATAATAATTCAGCCAAACAATGAAGTACCTAATAAAATATGGGGAAACCCATTGGCTGACCATTAGTGTTCTTATTGGTACTGCTCTCCAATGCCAAGGCTAATTTGTTCCTGCTTTGCTTCATAAGTCTATTGGTCATTTTCTATTAACTTGATAGGTATAAGTATAATTAATTACTATTTTTTACTATTTGCTTTATAGAATTGTGGTGCTTTCATTGGAATAAGGTAGTATTCAACAAGTGCAAGTAATTATAGATCTGGTTTAAAGGACTTGTTTTCTTAAAAATAGAATATGAGCAAGGAGGGCATTCATGTACAACTTTATTCACAATGATTAAATGTGTTTAAATATAGGAGTTTGTGTTTAAATATGGGAGTCTCAAGGTCACACGATTTCCATATAGGACTTAGTTTTGCCCTATGGCTGTTTTGATTTTTTTCAAGGCTATTCAAATCCTAAAGTTTTGGGGGTGACTCTCTGTTGTAATTCTTCTATTTTTGTTAAGAAATTGAAGATTTATTGAACTTGCAGCAGCCTGAAAGGTACAGTTACTGGGGCCTTCTCTGAGTGGAAGATGAGATGAGTATTTCTTATGTAGATGTCTACCACTGCAAAGATGGATGAAAATATCAAGAAGTAGTACTAGATGAACTTGAGAACTGTAATAATGGCAATGAGTTTGTAATTCAGTTGTATAAAATGCAAATTCATGCCCTTTGAAAGTAACAATAGGGATTTCTGCTCTAAGCATGAAGCTCATCATCTAGAAGAAGCGGGGGTTGGGGGGGAGGACTTTGTAAATGACTCTGAGGCACTAATAAGGCAGAGCTATAAGAGAGATAAATGTGATCCTTCAGGATGCATCAAAAGATGTTTTTTACTCAACTGAGAAAAGGAAATATTAATGCTGTTTTGCAAAGTACTGTAGTGACACTCCTCAGAAGAGCTGTCTGCAATTCCACTTACCCAGAATTGTTTCAGAAGATGTGTTAAAATGGGAATGAATAAAGAAAAGGTCTACTTCTATGAATGAGGGACTAAAAATGTGCAACTGTTAAATCTCTGATGGCACTTACAGTAAGTCTTTGCTTTTTCAGCTGTTAGCTTTCTATGCTGGGAGGAAAAAGATCTATTCAAATTTAAAACAAATAGATGTTCTGGAATTTTTGGCTACAAGGTAACTTAATTAAGAGGTTCTCCAGTCACATTCCAGTAGTTGCAGCGGGAGCCTACAAAATCTGATTGATTTTAAAAACAGAGCTTGGCTAATTTGGGTATGGTAATGTTAGTTGGCTATGGTTATGGACACAAGGTGATACCAGAGACAGGACATAGTTAGAAGTATTTTGTAGGTCCTAAGGTCCTCAAGAGTGGCAACTTGGCAACTCCACAGGGGAATAAACCTAAGTGCCATCAGCCTTTAAGCAGGAGTCCCATTGCTGTCATCTGACTTGTGTGCTCCCACAATGTGCTTAAGCTTAACAGAAGATGCTGAAGTGGAAGGCAGTTGAGCCTTTTAAGAAGTGTGTTTAGAGGAGATTGTTTTCTTCATGATCATTTCCATTCTTGAGTCCTTTCCTAATGAAGCAAAGTATTGCTGATAGGTGCATATTAGGTGCATATTAATGAAGCTGCATATTAGACTATGTACTGATGAGGGAGATGGATCTAGGCTCCTTGGCCATTTTACTTCCAAATTTACAATTAAAAAGGTGCTCTAAATTATTTTTGTACAAGTTTCCTAGGAAGATAGCAAGTTGAAGTATGATACTTCTTCCCTAACACACCTTCAGCTCTTTTTTTGGTAATACTAATGGCTGTAGTTTAAAACTGAAGGACAAAGCTGTCAATGCTACTGCTGGAGGGATGTGGTTTAATACATGCTCCTGGCATTAGTGTTTTCTAGTTTTTTCTAGTATACTCACCCACAGCAATTGGCTACGCCAAATCTGATTTTGAGGAAGAAGTTCTTGGAGAAAACAATTCTAATCCATTCTGTTTCTTTTCAGAATAGTTCAGTATGATTTTTTTCATTATCTAAACTATTATTCTAAATTTAATTTGTGATATCACTTGTACTGCTTGATTAGAAGTGCCAGTGATGTGGCTTGCAAGAACAGCAATAACAAAATCTTTCAAGGCATTCTTGTGCTTTAAGAAATGTGTGACAGGTTCTGAGAAAAAATGAATAATAAATGGAAGCTGTGGACTTAGGTATAAAATGTAGAGAATGCCTCTCACAAAGAAAATGTTTATCAATTGTCAAGAGCGTATTGGCAACTTCTGGGACTACAGTTAGAGAGAAGAGGAATTGAAACAACATTTGGTGGTCAATAATGGTATGTTTGTTCATAATTATGGAAAGATCTAGAAAGGGGTTAAATAAGAAAATGCGTGAATGAGCAGGCTAAATGAAAGGAACTAATCTGGTAACTATTTATTGAGCTATGAGTGTAGCAGATTAAGGGCTTGGAAAAGCTCAAATTAATTTGGTTACAGGGTAGCCTGTGTTATGGAATATTTCCAGTTTACAAAATAAAAGGGCACTTGAGGCTAGTTTTTATCTCTCTCCAAAAAATTCCTTTTTCTTCTAAGTACATTAAGGTGTCTAATAAATATGCATAGGCTAATTATCAATTACATATATATACTATCTGTAAATAAACATCTGCTTCTTATGTAAAATACATAACAAGAGACCCACATGTGCAGATTGCCCTTGCCATGCCTCTACATTTTCACTTTTGTGAGGCCCTTAGTATAGAGTCCAGTGGTGCCTTCACCTAAACTTTCAACTAACTTATAGCAAGGCTCCATCTGTGAAGATGAAAGTTGAATAATGTGATGTCATGGGTAGCAGGGACTGCAGGAATCCTCCTACTCCAGGTGGGAGCTGCTGCCACTTCAAACAGAGCTTGGCAAAGGGCGGTAGGGCCCATCTCACCTTCTCTTACCTCTGTTTCCCTGGCAACAGAAGCTCAGGAGGAATTCATGGAAATTTGTGACATCAAATGAAGCCCACTGGGAGAAGTCCTTTGCTCCGTTAAGAGAGAAGTTATGCACTGGGACAAACCACTAGGTAGAGATGTGTACATATAGACTGTACAAGTGCATTGTACTCCAGTTCTTCCAAACTGGTCCCCTAAGAATAGTATGTAATGTCCAAGACAAGAGAAAAAATCTGTGAAGAATCTATAAAGTTACGTGATCAAATGCCCCAATTCTTTCCTTTTGAATGATAAAGCTCAGTGATTTAGAGTTATGCAGGTGTATGTATTGTGCAGTACAGGAGATGGAGCACTAGTTATTCTATCCTGTCAAATATATTGAAAAGCCTAAAGCAGGTAACTAATTCAGTGTCATTTTGGTAAATGTTCTTATTTTGTTTTAATAACAGGAGTAATTGAGTGTGGGTGTCATTTTAGAGATGGGAACATGGTCAGCCCTATTTACTGCACAATAAATAGGGTGAACCATTGTAATAATGCGTAATAGACTTGGTAAGCAGAATGGCTACAAGAACATTTAAACAGCAAAATCTAGCACCCAGAACTTGAGATATACAAAAATTAAGGCTGACATATTAAGAATAGGGAACAAGTTGCAGACACCTTTGTTGTAGTGCTGTGGTCTCTAACAACTGCATAGCAATTAATCTTTGATGCATCTGCCTTATTCAGTATAATACTGGAAAACATTCAGAGGGAGCAAGTCTTCAACATTTTCTCACCCTAATTGTACACAGTGAACCCTCAGTCTTTTTTTATTGAACAGCAATCCTGAAAGCTTCAGAAGTCTTTTTGCCTTTTTGTAATCACTGTGAAATGAATGTATGGTATCATCACTGTGCTATAAACAGAAAGTAGAAAGAGAACAAGAAAAAGTATATGCCGGACAGAGGTACTACTGTAGGTTTATTTTTTCAGACTAATAGGTATAGTCTGAGGCAGTCCTTATCTATGCTTGCGTTCACATAATTCAGTAGCGAGTTCTCCCTCGGGTACCATGGCTCCTTCAGACCAAGAACTTCAAGCACAGTGTCAGATAGAGCAGAAGTTTTGTAAAATACACCTTCTTGCGTTATACAATTCTAACTTATCCTACCTACTGGCCAAGTTAACTTTTTGCTTTTACTAATGCCTTTGACAGCCTCAGTTTTGTGAAAACTATGCCACCTTATCCTTTAAAGGATTTTCGTTCAAGCTGGTTAACTTGGTCTAGGAGTTATCTTTTCCTATAAGACAAGTCACTATTGAAATGAATTATGTTTACTTGCCAACTAACTGGTATCTCCCAAGATGAATATTTCCTCATCTGAAGTAAGAAAGGTTATCATGTCCAGCGTTACGCTTTAAAATGCAAATAGAGGCAGGTTCAGAAGAATGCAAATCAGAGGATGGAGTTGCCTGCCCTGAGGAGAAATTAGGGGAGAGCAAAAGAAATTTCTCAAATATGTCTATCATCTTCTAACAGTAAGCATTACCTGAAAGAACTGGAAATTGCTGAGGGAGAGTAATTGGACTAAATATATTTATTAGGGAGCTTGGACAGGAATAGTGGAAAGAGTCTAAAGAAATATCCAAATTACCCTTGGAAATAGAGTAAAAGTAACTAGTTTAAGGCTTTAAGTTGAAAGTGAAAAATTGAAAAGAGCTGTTGAATCTAACGTGGGATAATGAAATAGAATTACAAAGATTCTCTGCAATTTCTCAAAACAGGCATATGCTCCTATCTCCTTGAAAAGAATATGTTTTATGTTTTATGTAACATGATTGCATTTTAGAGAGCTCACAGAGACACCTCTTTACTTCCTTTTCTCTTCTCTGTAATTTTGTAGTGAAATACTAGATGCTGACTTCTACAAGTCTTTCTCAGCAGTGATTGCTCAGATGTTTCCTTGTTGGGTGAGCTGTGCTGAATGGGGAGTGTTAGTGGTGAAAGGAGGTATAAAGTATAAAGACAAGTAGCTTTTGTGTATTCCTTGTTTTTGCTAGGTTTGCAGTGTTCTCTCATTTCAAAATGAGTAAGAATGACATGGATTCAGTTCAAGGAGTGCCATGCAAAGTTTGAAGTTCAGGATAAATTGAAACTTGCTCTGGAAATGGTTTTTCCTTTTCTTTTCTTTCTTCTTTTTTTTTTTTTTTTTTTAAAGTATATCAAGCTAAGATTTAAGACTTTACCAACTGAAGTAAAATGTTGAGTAAAGTGTATTTCCTTCCACTCCTCCTTACATCTGTGGGTCTAGCCCACTTGTAAAAGTTAGACATATACTGCTCAGCAGGTGCACAAAATTTGTGTGCACTCAGTGTGTCCTAGTTACTGTAAGCCTGTCTTCTAGGAAAAAACATCTTGATTGTTGTTCTTTCAAGGAATACCAAGAGTATGGTAAAATGGATAGGTTCCTTCGTGATGCTTCCTGTTGCCTGCCTGCCTGAATATTCAGGTGTAGTGTCACATTTGTGAGAATGAGGAATGATATTAAACTATTTAATTGCTTAGAAATGCAGTAGTTTAATATTAAATAATAATTAAAATCCATGTTCTTCTGATAATGAACAAACTTTGTAAGATTTTGAGTTTTGGTTCTCCTGTGTCGTAAATAAGGCTTTTGATTCCACCCCCAGTATCTTCACTATCAAGCATAAAACCCAAAGAATGACTTTCCCTTCGGGACAATGTGATAATATGCTGCCATCTGCAGGCGATGCACATTCTTTTGAACTTGTACCAGGCTCTGAAAATAGTTGGAATTCCTGTTACATATATCCCCAGTATTTCAGACTTTCTTTTGAACTCAGAAAATATACTTGTTGAAGTCCACGGGGAATGCATGTAGCTGCAGGGCTTATAGTGATATTCCTGTTCTGTTTGCATGATGTGTGGATGCAGGTATTTTGAAAGTAGTGGGAATTTTAAGCTCGTATCTGAAAATATTTGTGTATGAAAATTTTCTTGCCCTCAGAAGTCTGTCTGGAAGTTAAGAGAACTGTTTACATGCAAAAAATCTAATAATATGCTGAGTGTTTCTGTCAAGGTTTTAAGTTGTTACAGACTTTTCCAATCCCCTGCTACTTTCAGTTTTTTCTCAATATGTTTGTATCATACAATAGCAAAGCAGAGTTCTGATACATTTTTTCATTATTATGGTTTGAATGACAGAAACGCTTTTAAAATAGCTTAATGTAAATCATATTAAATGTGTCCCTGACATTTATTAATCCATTCAATGAACAAAAATCAGGATGCCAGAAGAGCAGTGCTATTCAAGTTAGCATTACTCTTAAGATTTAATATTAAATACAGCCATTTCTGTGGCTTTTCAAATGTCCCTAGCCTGTAAATGACTATTAAGGTACTTGTTCACCCAAAAGATTTGAGGAAAGATTTGAAGCCATTAATTCTATATCAGACTTTGTTTCAGGCTTAATTGATTGTTAAGGGATATTACAGAGCAGTTATGCTCTAGGAAGTAATGTGCTAGAAATAATCCTCTCTGAAAAGTTGTACGGTTTGATGTACGCTGCTAAGGCAGGAAATGGTGACCCTTACTAAACAGATAAAAGACCTGAAAAAAAGGAGTTTATCTTGTATAGATTTATTTTGAAAGCAGGATCAAGTATCAGCACAGAAACTGCTTTTGGAGTTGTATCTGAAGTACAGAACAATTTCTTCATTTGTTACTGTTAAATCAGAAGGGAGATGTGAACTCTTGACTTCTGAAGGGAATGGCATATTGAGGGTATTGGCATCCCAGTAAAGTAAAGGATTTAAATTCTTTAAGTGGAGCCCCAGCTTTGACACAGGGAAAACGTTGCTCTGAATTTTGATATGCATGGAAAATACTTTCCACTGCCCATCTGAAGCTACTGGAGTGGTACGCAGGTTATCATATGGTAATTAATTTGTTACTAAAGCATGTCATCATAACTTCTGTGAATGCTGCATTTCACATAAATAACCAATTCTTAGTATTGATTTACATCTTTCACAAGTTTTATGCTTTTTCATGTCTAGCAAATTAACTGAATTAATTGTTGAGAAAAGTCCGTTATATCACAGGAACATAGAACGGCTTAGGTTGAAGGGAGTCTGGTTTCAACCTCTCTGCTGTGGGCAGTGTTGCCAACCATTAGATCAGGCTGCCCAGGATCCCATTCAAACTGACTTGAATGCCTTCATGGATGGGGCATCCATCACCTCTCTGGGCAGCCTGTGTCAGTGTCTCAGCAACCTCTCAGAAAAAAAAAAAAAATCCTAACATCTAACCTAAATCTCCTTAGTCTCAGGCCATTCCCCATTGTCCTACCATATCTGGATTGTAAAAAGTCAATTTCCCACTTGCTTATAAGCCTTTTGATTATTTTCATGGCTACCATCTCTACTTGCTCTAGCAGATCTTTATCCCTTCTTTACTGGGAGCTCCGGGCTTAGATATAATAGATATAGATATAAATAATATGTATATTTATAGATGCTTTAATGTTCCCCATCTGTTTGAAACTGGCAAAATCTTGAGCTCCTGAACTCTGCTCAAATACACTTGCTCCCAGGCAGTGAGAGGCACATGGCTGACAAGGTGAAGCCCTAGGGGCACTCCCACTCTCTGCAGGAGAGAGTGTGAGTGCTGAGCAGGGGGAATGAGAGGATGAGGATAACCAGATAGATCTTCAAGTAGAGAAATTGCAGACAGGTGAATTGGGAGACTGGAAAAAAGAAATGGGTTGGGGAATGTTACAAGAAGCAGGTTTGCATGTCAGAGGGAAGAGAAGGTATCTGTGAGCCCCCAGTAAAATGGATTACCAACTGCTGATCCAGCGTATGTTATACCTGCTCTTAACTTCAAACATATGAAGTCAATGCACTTAGAGTAAATGCATTTTAAGAACCCTATTGAATCAGAGGCAAAGTGCACAACTGCATGTTTAATTTAACCTTGGCATGCATTCAACTCTCCAGGTAGGAACCTTGTGAATTATATGCATGCTTAGAAATAGGGCTATGGGTATCCTTTAAAAGAGTTTGCAGAATGTTTTTGAATTCAAGAAATTTCACCCAAAGTGATTTCATTGGCATCACTAATTTACAGCATATTTGTTTGTGGAATTGTTATATTAATCCCTTTGGCTATTTCGCTTTGCTTAATCACTCACTTGTTACTCTTTGTCCAGAATGTCTGTTCTATTTTGCCTTGTGCAGTGATAATGTATGGTCTGATTCAAAGCCTATAGAAGTTGGTGGAAAGACTCATACTTCAGTGGCTTTTAGATCAGACCTGCAGTATACACAGAGGCACAGATGAAAAAGGATCACTTTGAATGTCTGCAGCAAGAGGCACACATTATGCAGCTCTAATACTGGAGACTTATAAAACTTCAAGGACCCATTTTTTGCCTTTTTGTAAATTAGTGCTATTTTTATTTAATCTATAAGTTTGTAAAAATGTAATTATTCTTTCCACTCTTAACGAAAGAGGTTAGCGTGCTCTGAAGTTAACAAGATCACTATGCTAATTATTCCTTCTGTTATTTCCATTTATAAAGGTCTACATCTCTTTATTGCTACTGCTACTCTTTCCTCCAGGGTCATTTTCAGAAACTTATTCTGATTCAGTCTGCAGATGTGTTGTCGAAATGCATATCAATGGGCCTGCTCAGACAGTGTGTCATGCTAGGATGACAAAATCAGATACAGTTAAGTTTGCTCCCCATACTTGATGCTTCTTAAATGACATTTCCAGACTGTTACTCTCTATCAAATATGGTGAGGAAACTTTCCAGGAAAAAGAATGGAGCTTAATATCAAAAGCCAGGCGCTTTCAAGTATTTACATCCTTCAGGCTTACTTGCATAATTGTACAATTTGTTGCTTAGAATAAGGAACAGTGAATATTGGGCTGGGGAATGGGGAGCTGTATAGTTCAGAATTCAGTCAGTGCAGCATAGATTAATAAGTATTCAAGTATTTGGAGCTGGGCTTGAAAAGAGGTATGTGCAAAATGCAGGTATGAGCTCCAGTTGTTTGGCAACTTGTTTGACCGAGCTGACTTCTCAGCTCCATACTCAGCTGTCTCATTTGTGTCGTGTCATATCCCCCATGGTTTGAGCTGCTTCAGCAGTTTCACTGTATTTGGAAAGTCTTACTACTACCTACTTAACTTATGCAAAATTTAGGTCACTGCTGAAGAACCTGTGTTCAGGAGTTTGTTAGAGGCTTTTCAGACATGGTTAGCCAGTTCCTTTGCTTATTTCCATTTCTTGCAGAATAACTTTTTAAGTGTATCAATTCATTGCAGTGTTGATTGCTACACTGGAAGGATTAAAGTTCATGCATGATCTCTGATTCTGATCAGATTGCATACCTTCTTGCTGAATGCATATTTGAGGCATAGTGTGGTTGTTCTTTATCATGCTTATCATATTTTGGAAATGCCTCTATGAAGTCAGTCACTGTCACTTTTTCATTCCTGGTTTCTCTGTTTTCTTCTCCTCTTGAAAACATGAAAGCATATCCTGTCAAAATAGCAATTTAATTTGTAACAGACTGTGTTCTTACTAAAATTTCCATCCTAGAGAGTTGGTGGCTGCTGTGCTGACTGCTCAGTATTCCTAAGTAACAGAGCTAACCTTTACTGTCGAGCCAGGATACCTGTATTTGTAAGCTGTCTACTACACGTAGCCCTGATACACTTTTTCTAATAGGATTTCACTGTGTTTCTATGAGCAGTGGAAATAAATTGCTTTAAAAAAAAAAAAAAAGTGTCTTATCACATTAAATGGGGTCATGTGCAGTTATCCTCTGCCGTGTGAAATAATTCACAGTTTCACTAAATGCAAGCTAGGAAGCCACCCCCAGGCATTTGTTTTTTTTTCCTTCTTAGCCTAGGAAATACTGGAAATAGCAGTTGAGACAGAATTGATAGCTCTGAATGACAGTAGCCTGGTACAGATTTTTCCTCTTTAAGCTTTATCTTGCCATCTTTATTAATATCAGAAAAATATGTTAATTTGGAAGAAGTTCCAGTAAATCCTTCTCAAGCTGTTTTTTATGAGAGTACCTCAATGTTTCTTGGCTCATAACGGATTTTTGTGTGTGATATAAAATATATTTTGAATAAGCAGTTTAAATGAATCCTGTAGCAAATAGTGAATAGTGGAGGTTTAGTGATAAGACTGTTTTATGGGCACACAAAATTAGCATAACAAGTCTCAATTTATCATGGGCTATTAAATATTCTCTTATAACTGTCTCATTCAAGTATCAATGCTGTGTTCGACAGAATATTAAATGTATATGTTTTGTATGTTTAGAAAACATAAAGCATACAAAACATGCACAACTTCTTATGCTTCCATGACCTTTGAAAGTACAAAAAATATTCCAGAACTATGTATGTGCTTCTTTTTCTCACCCATTTTCCCCAAAACCAGTTAAGTATTGAACTGTAGTGATTTTGATATCTGCTTTTGAAGGATGAGCTGGTGGGTTTTGAATTTTATTTCCAAAATGGTAAGCATTTGTTAGGTTTGTAGGCTGTCATGTATTATTTTAAAAATGCTTCCATTCAGAAGTAGCTCTTTTGAGAGCATTTCTTTCTTAATTATAAGCATGAAGTACATTTGTTCATGAGTGCTTAATATTTATTCCTATTACTTGTCTCTCACAAAGAATTATTACTATTAACACACAAAGATGCTTCTTGCTGGAGAAGTTGGTCACTACTAGTTGCTGACACTGGATGTACACTCACCAGTCCCCTCTCTCTCCTGGGCCCCACTGAGGCCCAGGCTGCAGCAGGCTTTCAGCTGCCCCCAGTGCTGCTGGGAGCATTGCTGCCATCTTGCATGTGGCCTGGACTCTGCCCTGCTCTGTGAGATCATGTGTTATAAACAGCAAAATGAGCACAGCTCTTCAATTGTCTAGCTTTGGACTAAGCTATTTTACAAGTACGTAATACATTGCAAGAAATCTACCTGTGAACAATTCACAAACCATACCATGCAATGAATATTCTGATTAGGTCTATGCAGAAGTTTTTTTATATAATGTCAGTAATTCCAAAAACAGCTAAAATAAGCTCCAGCTCACCTGAGAATATTGCTTCTTGTGTGTTCTGTAAAGGCAGGTGCTTTCCCTTGAATTCTCTTGTTCTTTAGTTGTTCCTAGGCAGGAAAATTATCATGAGACTAGGCAAGAAATTCAGTCATGTTAAAATAAATGTGCGTGAGTGATAAGAAAATAGTTTTTACTGCTTCCTTGAAGCATAGTTTTGATACTCAAAATGCTGACTGACTTCATAGCTCCTGGCCTGAAGAGGTCCAAAGCCAGCTAATCCATCAGTTCCAATAACAGTACTCAAATGGCTAAGCAAGTAAGAAAGGTGTGTGCCCGAATTAGGAGGTGTGGAAAGATAAGCGTGCTATTTCTGCGCCTAATTGACCAAACACAGGAAATCAACAGTGTGCTCTGAGGAACATGGACCAGTGATTTTAATGAAAGCATAACCATGAAATGTGATTTCGAGTAAATCATTCAAATGTGAATAAACCACTCTGTAGACCTGTGGCTAAATAGGATGTAATTGTTTTAATCAGTGTTTGACATACACCGTCATTAACTATACAGATAATTTCTACTTTGTTTAAGAGGAAATTAATCCTACAGGATGCTATGCAACAGTATGTGCACACAGCGTAATATCCAAAGGATAATATCAGTTTTCGTTTTCCCGAAAACCTCATTATGGAGAGAGAATACTTGGTAGTTACTGTCTTAATTTGCCTTTAGTTTAGGAGCTTAAGCTGGTGTACCACAGCGCGTCAGCGGTGCTTGCACTCACAAAAACAGGCTGTCCTTCAGACATCTGAGGGCCATTTCAGAAGCATTTTGGTTTGCCATTTCACCAACGGAAATTACTGAAGGACACAAATCTATCTGCTTTCCCCTGTACACAGAAAAAGCCTCCCAGGCAGAGGTTTCAGTTCAGCACATTCATTACCTTTTAATTGCTTCTAAATTACATCGTGACCTGTTGCATCAATAGCCAAATCTAACAGAAACTAGCACAGTCTGAGCATATGTGTTGTTAAAATCTTTACTGGCAGTTGTTTTGTCACTGAACTGCATGAAGGACGCTGCATGAAGGACGAAGTCATTTTGGGATGTTTTTCAGTAATGTGCCATTAATATTGTTTGGAAGTAGCTTTAAATATCAGCTTGTTTAAATGCTAGAAACATTTCTTTTGGGCAGCAAGCAGCATAGAACCTTGTTGTGTCACTGTCAGATGTGTGTGTATATATATATAGGTTTTTGTGTTTGTTTTTTTTTTACAATTTACTTCTCGCTGACTAAATGTAAAAGTTTCAATGTCAGCTGTGGCATACAAGCACGTCTACAGAAAATGTACTTGCATGTGAAGTCTCAACTGAATAAAGCATTTTATTTAACATTCTAAGCCACGGTATAAAAATCACCCTTGGAGAAAAGATAAGCTTGAATACTTCTGTGGCTGAGCCACAGCAGGCACAGTGCCATAAAAGGTAAGCTATCATACCGACTGCTGTGGAAGCTGAGGTATAAAAAATCATTGCTCCCCTGGAAGACTTATTCAAAGCTATTTCACAATCACTTATAGGATGTAACCACACCATCTTACCTGCTAATAATTTCAGCTAGCTAGCGTGTGTTTATTTCTTTGTTTTACTCCTTCCCCCACCAGAAAAAATGCAATTACTGTGAGCCTAAGTATTGTGTTCATTCTTTATTGCAACTGCCATTTTCTTCAAGCTTTACATTTAGTACTGTGTGTTTATAAGGTAAGATCAGTTGTTGCTCCTTTGCATTTTGGAGGAAGCCCTGTGTCTTGTTTCTTTAAGCGCACTTGGTTAACTATGAAGAACATAGTTTTTTATGTGCTAACTTCCTCTGAAACTTCCGCCATTGAAGATAGATTTATCACAGTTTTTTGCACTGTGGAGACTGCCCTGACTTCATTCTGTAGGATGATTTCCATTTTAGAACCTGCAGTCCTTTGGATTTCTGAACAGGTTGCACTGGTCTCCACAGTGTGGGATGCTGGGGAGCAATTCAAAAGAAAGTGGTTCAATTCAAAACTGTGTGGCTTGTCTGTTGGCTAGTGTACGCTAGCATTTTCAAACATTCAGATTGTTGTGTTATTTTCAAGTTGTGTGGTCACTTCTTTAGGGAGCTCTTTCACCAAAACAGACTATTCCCAAGCTTGCTGAGAAATCAGAATTTCTCGATGGTCCTTAAATTGCAAAAGAATTTAATCTCCTCCCAGGGTTTTGGGTTATTCTCTCTTATCTTGTGATCCAAGAGGGATTCCTAAAGGCAAAAAAAGTGCTGGAATTGACATCTGTCGCAGACTGATGATGCTCAAATGAAGAACAGAAATAGCCATGAGTGTACAGCGATTCTTTTTGGATGGAATGACGAGAGATTGTAGAGAGAGTGTGTTACGCTTTCTGGAAGACAGGTGAATATGACACACTCATACCACATCCAATAGAGGGTAAGTCCTCTGTTGTGTTCCATTGCTGGTGCTGGTTCCAAGCACCACCTTTCAGGTTATATTCTTCGCTTCACGTGTGTGGTTGTCTGAACAAAAATGCTTGCTAGGATACTGAGACATAAACACCAAGGATGCTGCATCTGGAAATGACTTTTCCTTTCTTTTGGACTATAATGTACCTCTGTTAGTAATGGACTTCATATTTCCACAAGGCATTCAAGAAATGTTGCAGATTGAAAAAGGTTGGAAGGGACCTCTAGACATCATCAGGTCCAAGCCCCCCAGCTAAAGCATGTTCCCTCGAGCAAGTCACACAGGTAGGCATCCAGGCTTTGTGTATCTCCAGAGGAGAGACTGCAACCGCTCAGGGCAGCCTGTTCCAGTGTTCCGTTTCTCTGACAGTGAAGAATTTCTCCTTGCACTAGTTTGGAACTTCTTGTATTTCAGTTTCTGCCTGTTGTCCCTTGTTCTACTGTTGCTTACCAACAAAATGCTTGGCTGGAAACAGTGTAGAACACCGTTGTTTTGTCTTGTTTAAAGTACTGATGATATTATTAAGATAATTAAATTACCCTTACATATAAAGAAAAATGAGGACTGAAAATGCCTAGCCAGTGATGTAAGTAATCATACTACATGGTTATGCTCTACAATTCTGACTTTAAAAGTGTACCAGCTACCAAAGTTGCTTCAAACCAACTTCAAATTTTATCATAAGTTGAATAAGTTATTGACAAATAGTAGCCTAGTAAAGGCGTAGTATAAAAAATATTAAATATATAAATATATAAAATATATATAAATATCAACTAATTCTCTTTAGGATTTATATTTTGGCCGCAGTTTAAAAAACAAAGAAACAAACAAAAACCCTGAAACAATTCTGTTTGATGCCCCAGAAAGCTCTCATAGTACAAAAGTTCTTAATTGATTTCAATAGAGTTCAATGGACCATTTCAATGAAAGGTCTATCTCTGTTCTTC
The DNA here is from genome assembly GCF_054131305.1 of Coturnix japonica. Lineage (NCBI taxonomy): Eukaryota > Metazoa > Chordata > Aves > Galliformes > Phasianidae > Coturnix > Coturnix japonica. The sequence continues at coordinate 7,631,445 of NC_140673.1, read as the reverse complement.
TCCTCATACAGCAGCTTTCAAATGTTGACAGATGTGATCTACTGCAATGCTATGAAACTGTCTGACTTTAAATCAAATATAAGTTTTTACTCTCCCTCTGCTGAGCAAAAGTTGACTGACCTCACTAAATAAAAAGCTAAATTCAGAAGAGTTTTTAAGAATACTAATGTCTGGATCTCAGAGCTGAATGAATCACTCAAGTTTAGCCTTTCACAGGGATTAGTCATTGCGCTGTGGATCCCCACTGTTCTCCACAAGAACTACATAATATTCGAAGGAACAGCTCGGCTCAGCTTGCTGTTGTGCTCTGGCTCTGCCTGTAGGAAGCCAGTGTGGACGCAGGTGTGTTGTAGTAGGCGTTAGCAAGGACACGGGTTGTGACGCAACAGAACCTCCCCTGCTCTGTGATGTAAATTGGACGCACGCTTTTGGCGAACGCTTAAGGGGTGTAGACGAAGCAGTCAGCCTACTTAAGGAGCTATTGTGCTGCAACAAACGCCCTTTGCTGCATACCCGTGTTGCTGTCAGTGTTGCTGTCAGTGTTGCTGTGGTCCTAGCGAGGGTAGTTCACTAGCCCCCGGCAGAATGCGCCTCAGACACGGGAGCTACAGCTACTACACAGGTGAGCTCACACTTGAATCTCTGGCTGCCCTTGATGGCCATGAGGAGTATCTGGTCGTCTCCACCTGTTAATTTATACACACTTCTGAACCTGTTGACTTTTCAAATGAGGCATGGGTGAATTTTACAAAGCCTTTTATATGTTTTCAACAAGTGTGCCTAAACACACTTAATTTTCTTGACTGTCATGACATGAACTGAACAATCACCTCAGTATGTTTTAGGCATTGGTTAATGTCATAGTCCAATAACCTGTCTGTATGACTCTTATGGTGCAAAAAATCTATATAAGTAAATGTAAACTGGTTCTGCAGAAAGCACCCCTGAAGGGATTTTCTTGCTAGTGTATCTGATTTGCAGATAATCCAAGTCTGTTTTGTCCCACTTCGTGGCAAAGCAGCAGGGGAAAGTTAGCTGCTTTGCTGGAAGAGGATGTGGTATCAGGTGCCCTCAGGCAAGGACAAACAGCTGAGGTCTCTAGGAACAGCTTTAAGTTGCACTAGGACCTGTGTAATAGAGCTGCCTTGCTGACACTTCAAGTTTCTTCTGGCTGTGGCTCAGAGGTGCTTTCGCTTAGATGTGAATTAGGCTTATTTTTAACTTCTGACAATTGGAGAGGTGACATCCTTTTTCCAAGGTCACACAAGAAGATAAAGGGAGCCTGGGAAGGGAACCCATCTCTCCTGGCTCTAATTCCAGTATGTGTTAGTCTCAAAGCATCTTTTCCTTCCTTGCCTGTCCGCATTTATCTCTCGCTTCCATACTGCTGGTGTTTTTGCTGCACTGTACAAGCTGCTAAGCTTTGAAATCGCAGCATTATAGGTAATGAATGGCATAAATTTTCTTGCAAGTACTGTATATACATAGCATAACTGTATTAACACTGACAAGCCAGCTTTTATGATTGGCAAATAAATCCTGAAGACCAGCTCCTATGTAAAGTTAGTATCTGCCACGTAGATATTAACCAAGGGAATAAATAGCTCTTGTTAAAATGTTTTTTGGTCCATGTAGAACTGTAAATATTTAATTTACCCCATAATCTTTTATCAAAGAGGGTACTTATGGAAATGCTGGAGATAGTGAATCATTTCAGCTTCCTATTATTTTCTTTCCTCAACAGATACTGATATCAAATTGTTGTGTTGACTTTTTAAAATGAGATGAAAACAATGAAACAATATGTAGACGTGTTACACAGACAGAAATAAGCACGCATCGGTAAAATAAAATTGTTTCAGTGTGGAATCTTTCCCCTCTCAAATTTATATTACAATCTGCCAAATAAGTTTGGTGATGTTGCTGCTTAGATAGAAAGTATAAGAAATTAGCCTCAGTTAAAAAAATGTAGTCAGAACAGAGAAAATTCTGAATTATAGCCATCACTGAATGAACTCTGCTTCATAAGGCTTGTGTTACAGGTGATAGTAAATATTGCAGCATTCTGATTCTACATAAAAAAAAACTCTAAAACCACTATATAGTCTTCAGTTCTTAGCAGTGGCAAAGTGGGGTTGAATTATATTCTAGCAGCAGTATGAAGTTCCTTTAATTCTGGGGATAGGAGTGGTTGAGGTGGTTCCCTTACCATAATTAGTGGAGCCTCTAGGCTGCTCAATTTTATGCTCAGCTGCTTATGGTCTCAAGGGTCTGCTTGTAAAGGGGATATCTTAGGGCATGAGTAAGCACAATTATTCCTGTGAAGGAAATAGGGGTAGCATGAGCAGTAGTATTATGTGTTACCCAGGGACTATCTCAACCTAACAAAATCCTTAAGGGTTACTAGGTTTTGACCGAATTAGGTTTGTAGCTCTATGTCAACTTTGAGAGTTAATGTATGTGGTTGAAGGATCTATTTACCCTATACAGCCTCAAAGCTCTGGAACAACTGAAAACAAATGGTGTGTTATTGCAGAGGAGCACCTTAATTTGTTCTTGGATGAGGATACAAAAGTAAACTAACTTAAATTTACACATCTGGGGTGGACTGGGGATTTTCATAAATAAATATTCCTTAGTTTGTGGTTCTAGATAAGAATAGAAAGGCATTTCTTTTTTCCAGGTCTGTATTAGTATTAATGCCTCCAGCCATTGGAACCCACCCATTGCAGTGGAATTACAGCAAACAAGCCATTGCAGCTGGCAGGCCACAGCTAATAACGCTGTAGTAGAGCCAGATGCAGCTGCCTATGTTCATCCGCTTGAGTCTATACACAGTCAGTTCTGTCTGCTTCCTGTACTGCATGCATCCCAATACATCATAACGCACATTTGCTAATTGGTTTCATAGCCCATTCACTTAATGTACGTACCAATCATTTTTCTTTGTGCTCCAGGCTGTATTCCCTGCTTTCATGCGTCTTGCTGTGTAACCTTGGAAAGAGCATGTACAATGTAAATTTTGAAATTAGATTTGAAATAAGTTTTCTTTTTAGGCTTTTTCCCCTTGTGATGGTCTTGCAAGAGAAATCCCTTTGGGCTTTAACTTATAATAGTTTGCTTCCAAACTTATTGGGTGATAAATTGTATATTCCAATGTGATTTCTTTGTGGTCACAACAAAACTGTTTAAATATAGGAACAATTTACTCGTGACCTTTTCAGTGTTAAATGGATGAAGAACAGTTTTGCTGGCATGCCAGCACAGTTGAATTCTCTTCTATTAGAAATTCCCATGGTCCACTTGAATAAATGTCTCCAGGAAAGTAAGACGTGGTGGGAGTGTTGGAAATGACCCCATAGGTTGTAGGGGAAGTGCAGTGTGGGCAGAGTCCTGGATGCTTGAATGCCTGGATGTTCTCTACCTTGTTCTGTTGACTTATAAAGAACCACTCTTATTTAGTCTGAGAGCTGTCTAGAGTCTCTCTGTGGGCAATTGACATCCCATGTGTTATCAGCTAAGACAGGTGAGGTTAGCTGCGGTTGTAGATGTTTTCTTCTGAGTATGTACTGTTGTGAGAGAAACGAAAGGCGAGCTTAAATTACATACTAACAGTTCAAGCAGCTACAGATAACTAAAGAAAAAACTGGGGCCCTAGAAAGAGCTCCTGAAAGTGCTTGGGAGAAATACTGATTAAGAATGTGCTAACAGACTACTTCTTTTTTCCCCACTCTGTGTAAGTGGGAAAAAGTCTCAAGAATAGTTGTGAAGAATAATCCCATGTGGGAGTGCCTTGAAAATTATTCTCTAAATAGCTTATGTGGAGATTTCATTGCCTGGGTGCTCACTGTGAGAACACACAAAATGTTCAGTATCTTCATTGGCTTTCCAGAGGCTAATCGTACCAATTGGGGATGGAACTGTGGCTTTACATTATTCAACCAGTCAGAATGTATGATTTTTTTTTTGCCTATAATAACGTCTCAAATCAAAGAACGCTCCTGTGTGTATGGAGGAATGAAGGACAGAGAATATATTAGTTGGTCCTCACATTGTTTCATTAATACTGTAGCTATTAAATTTTTACACAGACAAGATAGTGCTTTATATTTTAGGCTGTTAAGTTTTTAATTTTAGAATTGGTAAAGGATTTTATTGTGTAATAAAATTTTGTCTAGCTCCATATTTGCTGAGAGTTAGGATCCAAATAGAATAAGGTCATCAAAACTTAAGTAATTTAAGCCATCATCTTGTGCTTATAACCCCATAACATCTCAGTAAAAAAACTCATTATTGATTGTGCCTAAGGCTTAGGATAAAGTATGTCTCTATATAGTTAATTGTACCCCAAGGTACACGTTTCTGCTGTGGCAAGCTCAATTTAGTTTTGTGAAAGTATTACCTGGTAAGATTTGCAGATGGGTCTAATAGATACCCATTAATTAGATGACCACAGGAAATGTAGAGCTGTCCAGTTGAGAAATGGGACTTGGTAATGAATTATGTTTAGATGTGCCAGCATTAATGACATCTTAGTGTTCAGTGTATATGTATCAGGGGAAGCAAATGAAGGAACTATTTAAATAAGTTGAGCTGAACTTGTATAGCATTGCAGATAGGTTAAAGGTAGCTGATTCAGGATCTGGCCCTAAGCTGTTTGAAGCCATTGCAATAAGAAGCTCAATGCAAGTTTGAGACTTGCACCGTATTTTGTCTATGCATGTACCAGTGGTAGGGCAAAGAGATAAGCTGTTTGAATAATAGCAAAAGCTTTTCAGCTGGTATCTTCCTTGTTTCAACAATGACCTTCTTTGCCTAGTAGTACCCAGTTGTCTGGGTGAGCTCTGTCTGCCAACCTTCTACAGAGAAAGGAAGCAAAGTGTTTTGTGGGTGCATCTAAAACTTGCACTTTGGCAGCACTTATTTGTGTTTAACAATTATTTTTTTTAACATATGCCTTTCTGCACTGTTTTGGGGATTTTTGTTTTGCTTTGTTTTTGAGGCAGAGCATTCATTTTTGGGGGTACAGATCACTTATTTTGCATTTAAGCAAAAGCATCCACATCTGCAAGACTACACAGTTAACTGTTAGAAATTATTTTCCCAAAGAAGCAGGCACATACTTATGGATAGGAGAGGAAAAAGGATGGTTTCAAACGTGTTTATAACAAAACAGGTTTCTAAAGAAGAAATTATTGTCATTGTTAGGTAGCTGGACAATATTTTTCCATATAGGGTAAGAGAACAGATAAATGAATTTTGGATTCTGTCCAAGTAACCTCTAAAGCAAACTAAAGCACAGTGATTTGCAGAATGTAATGATGGTGAAGCACAAGTTCGACTTGTCTTTCCATCCTCTCACAATGTACAAGCATTTGAAGACAATGATAAGCGAGGTGGGAAGTACCTGGGAGCAATTAAATGTTTGTCAGCATCTCAAGTGTTCCCAAAGGCTATATTGTTCAACCAGCAGTTACTCTTTTCAGAGGCCAAAAGTGTGTTCTGCTTCCTGCAGTCTCTTGAAGCAGCCATCAGTTCCTCCTGCCGTGCCGTATCTATACAGGAGGGGAATATATGCATTGCACCATTCTTCACTGTGCAAGCAGGGGAGTGTTGGGCAGGGCAATCTGTTGTGCACTGTCAAAGCAACATCTGCAAGAGGTGCTGCAGGAAAATACAGTGATCAGAACAGTGGAATAGTCCTTGAATTGGAAGCTTATCACTGTAATTAAAGATTTCATTTATGTAATTATAAGTAAACTCATGGGTTAGAGCACAGTGGACTCGCTATATACAAGCAGAAAGTTCAAAGCAACTCAATCTTATTTTTCTCATGCTTAAGAACATTTACACAGAATCTCATTCTTGGGGGAAAAGAATCATCAAAATGCATTTGACATTTACTGCGATGTAGACATCTTTCCTTGAAAATGGCAAAAATGGATTTTAGGCACAAATTAAACTAGATACCTATTGATCACTTGTGGCAGAATTGTAGAAATTCCTGTTGACTTCTGGCTACCATTTTGGCATTGTCCTCACTGTGCCCCCGTGGCTCCCTGGAATCTTCTCCACCATTTCTCTCTAATGCATAAAATCCAAAGGGAGTGCATCTTCTCAGGAAGAAGCCTGATGTTCTTCCTCGTTTGGGTCATGATTTGAATTTTAATCACTGGAACAGGGTTGACTGTTCAGTATCTGTGCAACTTTCATAGTGTCTTGGGATACTCAGAAGTGTAAAGCATTTATTTAAAAGCAAGTCAGTAACAAGGTGTATGATTGAGATATTTACTCAAATTTTGGTCACCAGAGTTAGAAAATTTTCACTTAATTCAATGTGTGGTTTATACAAACAAGCTTAGTAGATCTTCAGCAAAGAAATCTGACTAAATGGTGGCTGTTTGTGATGCTGCTTCAGGGTGTAGGAGGAGGTCTGTTTTATTTTCTTTGAGAAAGCTATCAAGGACTGGGGAAACTTATTTTCAGCATGTGCATTGGTGGTGGTGCACAGTCGCTCCATGCTATTCTGTTGGTTATTTTCTAATTTGTTATGCTGTCTAAAATATGTGAATAAGCATTAAAAAATAGTAACAAAACTAGTATGTAGTTGTTCTGGGGGCTATTTACAGTTGCAGATCCTATAGCTGAAGCTGTTAACTAAAACACATTAATTGGCTGAAGTGCTTTCTGTTGGAAAAGCAAATCATGTGGGATATAACTGTTGTGTAAAGAAAAAAATAATTTTGTCAAAATAACTTCATAGAATAAATATATCCTATACTCAGTGGAATTCTGGAAAGGTACTCATGCATTCATTCTTATACTTCTCTCTCCATCGTACCTCAATTGCTTTGCATATTAAAGTAGGATTCATAGCTGGCTGACAAGTCTAAATGCAAATGTATTGACAAACCTGCAGAGAACAGTACTGTGCAGATGTGCACAGCATCACCAATTGTATGTGACAAAAGCGTATTTTTACAGCTATTTTTCTGAACGTCTCTGATAGAAAATTAAAACTTCAGATGATGCCATTTTGTAGTAACATGAGACTAGTGCCTGTCATACTGCTGCATCTGATTTTTCTGTCTGACATGTTATCTCACTTACTCTTGCTTTCCTTGGTATCTCATCTGGCTAATTTATGCTGTGCTGCTTAACCAGACCTCCTCCAGTCAGAACAATAACCTGGCATCCCTCTATCAATTTTTATTTATTTATTTATTTTGTGTGTGTGTGTGTGTGTGTGTGTGTGTGTGTATTACTCTGCTTTATATCTCGGGGTAGAATTTGAGCTGCATGCAGCAGTGGCAGGAAGTGGGAGGATGACTATCAGAGGAAGCAAATAATGGCTTACTTCATGAGTGTCCTGATTCATCTGCAAGAGCAGAAGTAACAGTAACACATGCAAATAAGGGAGCTGCAGAGATCTTAATGAAATACTAGTGATTGAGTTTCTTGTATCATGCATCTTTATGCAGCCTTGTCTTGAAGGCACTTTCTATAAAGTCTGTGTTGCATAACAATCCACTGAAGTCAGTAATATGTGAATCTTTATATGTTCTATCACTCAGTGTGTCAAAGAAATCAGGAGAGAATTAGTAGTGAAAGAAGAAATTTTATCTGAAATATATACTCTCCAGTTTTTGTTTTTGGCTTTTGTAATAGTGCTTTGTGATAGAGTCGGTATTTTTTTATTGTGTGCATAGTGCAATTGTGAGTAATACGTGCCAAGAAGCACAATTGCTTTATTTTCTGTGGCTGCATCAAATTCTAGTTGCTGTAATTAGCTACATTGATGGTTCAGGTTGCCATAATACCCTTCTGACTGATTTGATTTTGATTTTTTTTTCTTTGTGTACTTTTTGCTTTCCTGGAACTTTGATTTTTTTATTTTTTTTTTAATTAAATTATTATTATTTTTAATGATGATCCTTGATAATAGCTTGAAGTATCAAGTGTAGCTTATGTAGTTCTCATTTGGAAATTGCTCCCATTGACTTCAGCTTGTGTCTTATTTTCTTATGTGTGCACACTTACCTGCTCTGCTTCAAGAAGAGATAATCCTGCCTTTACGCCCTTAGTGCAGTTACTGATAAGAATCCAGCAACATCTTTGCTCGTATCAGACTCTCCATAAATAATACTTCCTTTCTCTGAAAAAATAGTGGCTAATTATGATAGTCTGTTTTATGAAAGGCCAGAGGAAACATTCCATTTTGGGTGAGAGCTTTCTGGAAGTCCTGGATTACGATACTCCTCTCACAAATCTTTGAGGTTACTGCTTTGAAACATTTGTCTTCTGTTTGTTGCATGGACATAGATGTATGGAGCTTATTCATGCAGTAGCATATTTGGTGCACCATGGAGGACATGTCTCCAGTACTATCAAATAAAGTGTTTTGTGATGACTACATTCCACAAGCCCCTTTCATGCATTCCTTCATTCCTCCTATGCAGGACATTGTTGAATGTTGCTGTAGCTTAGAGCAAATATTTGCCGACTTTATAACAAATTCTGCTTCCCAAGTGGTGTTTTGCTTACTAGCTTGTTCTCAGCTTCAAGTTTAGCTTAGTTGTTCATATGCCAAAACAGATGATAGTCAGATATACTTATTGCATATAATGGATAAAATTCTTACTAATACTATAAAAAGTTTTGTGTTATACTTGGCAAAAATCTCAAAATAATAACATAACTGATCTCCTTGTATTATGTTAACTCAGGGTACTTATTAGTTTAAATATAATATTTTCTGGCTCAGAATTCACTTTGTATCTACCATTTGAACCCCTGTGACTAACTTCATGGGTAGGTGACAGCATTTAGGCTATATATCATGCGTGGGAAGAAATATTGATTAAAGAGATATGACCTGGTAACATTCAGTAAAAATTTGTGCGCCTCTTAGGTTTAGTCTGTGCATTAACCATGGTGTAACTACAGTAAAAATAATATAGATGTAGCCAAGTTATGTGAAAAACAATTACTAGCATAATTGTTATACATATTTTGCTCTATAGGAAAAATCGATGAAGTTATTCCAATTTTTATCTTTCCAAGTTAATTTTGAATTAGTGCTATTTATCCAATTAACCAAAATGTATGTATGTATTTGCTTTCCATCATTCTAAATATTATATTTAAATAATTATTACCCAATTAAAATTTTAAAGAGAAATCTGCTCCAGAAAGTACATGTGCATTCAATACAATAGGTGATAGCACTAAATATAGGATGTTTTATGCAGTGTTACAGGTGGACAGTTTCAGGTTGGGTCAGGATATACTTTAAGCTGTCCAAAAAATTTATAATTTGTTTCTAAGTTGCCACCAATGTGTGTAAGGTAAGGAAGCCTTTTTCTCATCACCTTTTGCTCACCCCCAGACAGGCAGTAGCATTAGTAATTAACTTGCAGTTACTTACACAAGTGTGGACTAATCCATTCAGATTCTTCTGCTGTCTTTGGATAAATGTAGGTAGTTCTATTATCAAAGTGCTAGTTCTGATTTTAATAGTCATTTCACAAAAAATTGCCAAACTAAGAAGAGCATAAATCTATTTGACCCACTGACATACTGCTGCATTCATAGAGAACATTACAAGAGATGTAATGACTATGTTGTTTCCAGTGGGAATAGAGCTTTTGTGGCAGATAGGATCTTATTGTAATGCCATCTTATTTTTTCATATATACCCAAATTGTTTTCAACAAATGTTAGGATATGTTAGAGAAAGTAGGAAGCAGTTCAAAAGCTTCTGTTTTTCCCTTCAGCTTGCATTATGTTTTATTTCTGAAGTAATATTTCATTATATAGAAAAATATGGTCATCTCACGGCCTTACTAATTGACCAGAATTGCCCTTGTACTGTAATTAGCCAAACTGTCCATTCCCACATTCCTGTTTTCTCTTGGTAATAGGATGGTAGAAGTCCTAACAGGAAAAGAATTAAAACAAGGGATCTAACAGCATTAATTGCTGTAGATAGATTGGTGTGAATATATATCTGGAAATACCACAGTAGCGATGATGGAAAGTTTTCATTTTCTGCCACTAAGAATAAAGCTTTGGTATACCACTTATTGTAAGAGTCAGTAAATTATAATGATCTTTTGTTGCTCTTTCAGTAAATGAGTCTGGTTTCAGTTCTGTAGTATTGTGTAGTGATCTATGACCTCCTTACTTTGCAACACTGAGAAAGTAAACCTGAGTTTACTGGAGTGCTGTTGTTCTCAAGCATCATAAAGGCATAGAGGTTTTCAGCTGGTAAGCAACAAAATCCAGAGTGGATGACCTGCTTGATATGCTTTGACTCTGTTGAAGGGCTCAATTCTAAAAAGACACAAGAAAAGCTTCAGCAGAGGCATATATAAGTAGTATGTGATTTGGCTTTAAATGTTGAAATCATCAAGCTTTCCAATACCTAAATAAGATTCCTTTCAAAATCAGGACCATACTAAATTCAGAGAAGTAAATATAGGAGCTAAACCGTAATTGCATCTGAGCAACCCACAGCCAGAAAAAGATTTTTAGAAAATTGATTTGTATGAGAAGCCTATTAAAGGGAAACCTAAGTAATTTATCTGATTGTGACTAATGCAGAATAAAAGAACCTATACTCAAGTGAAAGGTAGTGTTGAAAGTGCTTCCGTGCCTGCTTATAAGGAGGAAAAGAACCTTATGCTGAGAAATGTGCAACTAATTCTGTATACATGCTTTATTATTCACAGCTGGCTGAAAAAGATGAGGAATTTGAAATAAATTCACTATAATTTCCATGCTGATAGCATTATTATTATTATTATCAGCACTAGGCAGGGAAAGTTGAAATGTACTTCTCAGTTGCTGTATGTCATGACTACTACAGGCAATCGGGAATAGGTTTGTTCTTCCTATAAGCATTTGTGCACAGATAAAGAGCTGGTACTTCTTCATAGCCAGGGTAGTGCATGTCAGGATTAGGATTTATCCCAAAGTAAGAATGCAGAGATAGAGACAAATCATACACTAAAGAAACACAACAAAACATGGTTGAGAGTCCCATTGTTTAAGTCAGATAGTGCCAAGTAATAGTCCACTGTTAGGGAGAAATGAAGGGTGACTACGTTTGGAGGGGATGGAGAAGTGTATCTGATTTGTACATCTATCATCAGTTAAAGGAATGGGATTTATAGCTACCACCAGCATTGTATGGTAAGCTCCACCCTCCCATTTCCCCAACAACACCTATGGCTGGTGTCAGAGTGAGGTAGGTCTGGGAATCTCAGAGACAGGCGGTATTCACAGCTCTGATTTTGATTGATGCTTGGAGTAAAAAGAATGGGATTTTTGTGGTGTTTTTTGTTTCTTTATGAAGTATGTGTAAGTTATTCTGTCTCTTTGCAGTAGATATTTTCCTTGGTGCAGTTTCTTCTCAGCACAGTGCTTCTAATGTTGAACTTTATTTCTCCTTGGTTTCATGCTTTGGATTTCTTATGCTTGGAGCATTCTCCTTGAGTTCCTGTTTTGCCCTCATTTTCAGTTCCAACCTATGCGTGTGCCCACTCTTGTGTGTTGAGTCACTTGGGAAGTGCCACCTTTCTCTCCCCAGTAGTTCTTGCCCTCTTGTTGAAGTGTTCTTAATGTTAGTATTTATTATTGTTGTTATCTCACTCCATACAGAACCTTAATTGTTTTGTTTCAGGCTTTTTATTTAGCTGAGTGATGAGCATACTAACTACACTACAACTTTAATGTCTGTGATTGCCTATAGATCAAAGACAGGACACCAGCCTCTAACACTTTACAGGAGAAGAGGTTATTTAGCTAGCTGTATATTCATGCTTCCTAGCAGGTGGATGTGAAGCAAGCCAGCATGATAGCACTCTGCAGACCCCTACAGTGTGCCACAAATAATGGCGTTTCAGATTGATTCAGCCGTGTTAGCTGAACTGATATTCAGAGGTGATAAAGCCCCAGTCACAGTGTTTGTGTTTTGTATTGCTTCTACAAATATGCAAGGATAGCTTTTGTGTGCTTTCAGATTACTTCTTGGAATTGTGATGAAAACAGCTTTCTGGATTTCTTACAAATGGAAATAAATTACACTGATTTCTATAAAGTATTTTTCTTATGAATTAATGGTACCCACGATTTTTTTCCATGGTACTTCTGATCTAAGACATATTATATATATATATATATGTTTGTCCAAACTTTTAATTTGGACAAAAATAGTAAGTAGTGGGGAGCTAGTTTGCTAGGAAATAAAATTGTTCTGCTGCTTGTGGGGAAAACAAAACAGAAAACAGTTTATCTGTTATATAGCCACTGCTATTGGAAAGAATCCTAAGCAAGAGTGTTGGAAAGCTGGCAGAAGAGGTTTAAGTATAGTATTAGAGAGCAAGATCCTAACTTGTTTTAAAGATTTCAGAAAGCTTATTTGTGATGAATGGATTTATTATTATTTTTTTTTAAATAAATTGATCAGAATCTGGCTAGAACTGCTTGGACACTGTAGTCATTAAAAATGGGCGATAAATGCCAGGAGAAAAAGAAAATGCATACGAATAGCTCAAATAAAAAGTGTGTTAAACCTCATTCTCTGGTTCAACTGAAAATGTTAAGTGTTTTAACAGGAAAGTACAAGCTGTGAGGAGCTTAAGCAAAACATAATGCAGAATATACAATGCACATATAAGGAAATAATCACTAAAACTATGAAACTCCAAAGCAATATCCTAATTATTTTGGCAGAATTTATCTGAACAGTGTAGTCAGATATATTGTTATTTCAGAGGAATGAGTAATAGCAGCTAACAATACTGGAATAAATGCTGTATCCTGATACAAATCCCATTGTGTATCTGTGGTATTGAGTGTACACAGAAGTTCTATCAACCCTTTTGGGTTATTTGTTGGAAGTCTTTCAGGGAAAGTTAAACAGGTAATAATGGTTCTGATTTATTGATAATCTTCTCTGGAAAACTAAAGGACAAAAAAAAAATACCTAGAAATTCAGCTGAATAATGGGTTACTTAGAACAAAGTGCAAATATTTTTCACTTAGCTTTTCTTTACTAGGAATGCATAGGAATTATAGGAGTGCAGTAACTTCTCATTTGACTGCAGAATGTATTTTCTAAGAAAGCTGTATCTAGCTACATTTGAGTTCTAGAATGGGAAACTTGCTGTCATTTGCTTACTTTTAAGCATTGCCTTTTGTTACAGTCAAGAGTTTGTTCCTGTGTCTTAAATGGGGCTCCAGTGATGGAAGAGGATATAACAAGAAACAGCTTCTTGTTGTGAAAATTTGCATTTTATGTTCCTGATACATTACCTAGAAACGTACGGACTCATAACTGTCACATTCATTTTAGTGAAGGGGAGTCAAACTGAATTTTGCATATATAAGGTTTCTTCTCTAGTATAAACACATCTTACACAGAGATGAGAAGCATATATATATATATATATTTACCCCTGTGTAAGGATGTAACTCATAGACTGAAATTCCAGTTTTGATTTCAGAAATGGAGCTACAAAAGGCTGTTATTTTTTCCCTCCTCATTGCAACAGAAATGGCTTAGATTATTCAAAACAAATCATTAGATCTTTCCTTGCATTGGTTATTTTTGCTCTCTTCCTTCCTCTCTGCCATCTGTCTATCAACCTATTGGTTTTCCCAGTATTCTGATTTTTGTGTTTGGGGTTTTTTGGGTTTTTTTTTTTACTGTTCATGCAATATATCGATTTCCTTTTTATTACAAGATTTTTTCCCCCTGATCTTTGGAGGATGTTTATGGAAACTGAAACAAAGATTAGTTATAATGATGATGTAAGCTTGGGAATAAAACAGCATTGATCTAACATTGACTGCAGCTGGTAGGAATATATCACAGTCGAGAATAAAAGGATTAGGTCAATAGTTTTGAACCTCTTGCATATGTCATATAATCTTGGTGTGTTAAAAACTGGTGTTTTTTTCCCCCATTCTGTTATTTTATTTACCAGATATTATCTTGGAATGATTAAAAGAATATTGTTAAAGAGTAATTTTTCAGATAAATCTTTTTAGTGATATGTTACTTATTCTAGTATACTGATTCAAGTATTTAACAGCCTTCTGTGCAGTTCTACCGAGCCAATTAAAGACAAATGGTGGATCAAGCTGCTTTTGAAGTTACTTGGCAAGCTCTGTACCTTAAAGACCAAGGCAAGTAGGGTCTGATCCTAAATATCAGGGTTCAAATTAGGGTGAATGAATTCTACTCAATATCTTGAATAGGAAGTCTATTTGAAAAATGCGTTCAAATTTTTTATGAAGACTACAAAGAAATTAAGCCTTCTATTGTAACTCTGATTTTTCTAATCAGTCTATAAATCATGTTTCTTATGTTTCTTGAAAGTGGGGGCATCTCTCTGTGATGTTTTGTCAGGTTACTTCCTATGCAAATACTCAAGGAAAACCTTATAGCTCTCTATAACTACCTGAAAGGAGGTTGTGCTGAGGTTACACCCAGCCTTTTCTCCCACTTAACATAGGAACAGGACTAGCATGACTGGCCGCAAGTTGCACCAGAGGAGGCTTGGGTTGGATATTAGTAAGAATTTCTTCTCCAAATGAGTTGTCAGGCACTGGAATGGGCTGGTCACAGAGGTGGTTGAGTCACCATCCGTATTGTTCAAGAAATGTTTACATATTGTACTGAGTGGTATGGTTCAGTGAGACAATATTGGTGGTATGTGGAAGATTGGACTAGATATCTTGGAGGTCTTTTCCATCCTTAGTGATTTTACGTTTCTAAATAACTGGTGTGTTCTCAAATTAGTGCTGTTTTTGTGATGAAGTTAAAAACCTGGAACATAATACAGGGTAAGGGTTCATAAATTACATTAATAAGTGCAGACCATCCTATTCTGCGTTGTTGAATATTTTCCTTTCTACTTAAATGTTGGTTTCCTCTTGAGGACAGCAATCTCTGACCTTTTCTTTCTCTAGTAATTTGATGGAGCTTAGACAGAGCTGTGTATTTCTAACAAAGGACATTCTTAGATCTTAAGGTCTGCTATTGTGCTGTGATTTGTGACAAATGATCTTCCAAGGCATGATATTTTTTTGGAAGTCGGTGCTGCAGTGGTGGAGCTGAACCTGTATTACAGG
Source organism: Coturnix japonica (assembly GCF_054131305.1). NCBI lineage: Eukaryota > Metazoa > Chordata > Aves > Galliformes > Phasianidae > Coturnix > Coturnix japonica. The sequence goes on along the minus strand of NC_140673.1, from coordinate 7,616,301 downwards.
GATTTTATATATATATGTATATATTTTAAGTATGAATTGATTCCAGAAATATTTGGTGAACATTTACAAGATGAGTAATTATTAATACTGCAGTCTAGTTGTAATCTCCAATTAGATAATGCCTCAATTGCATATTGGAAGCTAGAAAGGTAATTTAGGGTAGGTTCATCGTCTATAACTTAGTTATTCTTTTAATTTCGCCACTAGGTGCCTTCTGATGCAGTGCTAAAATACAACTGTCTGCTGCTGCATGACCATTCACATCTATTCTGTATTGTGCTTCAAAAGCTTGGGTTTATTAGTTTTTAAGTTCATATAGCTATAACTGGGGAAGGGAGAGGTCTTGGCGGTCACTAGAACTTCTAAGTTATTGCAGAATTTCTAGAAGTTCTGAGTTTTTGTTCTCATAAATGCTGATTTGTTGAAACCAAATCTTTGTTGCAGAGATTTATACATTAGTTTTGATAAGGACAGAGTTCTGGAACATCAATCTTCACAGAATTGCTGATGGATTGAAATAAACCTGCATCTCATACACAGGGAGAATGCCTCAGGGGCTTTCCTTCTTCTGTGCATCCACTGTACTTGTAATGGTCCTGAGCTCATCCTGGTGAGATATGAGAAAACTTTCTGTGAGAATGCAGGAGAGCTGCAGATTTTCAAGTTTTGATTATAGTAAATAGATGCTCTTTTTTTTATTTTTTATTTTTTTAACAGCTTTCTCAACAGTTTTCCTTTACTTGGCTGTAAGGAAAATGAGTACCGTTTTCTGACTAGCAGACTCTGCCTTGAGTTTTTGGAGAACTATTTTATGAAATGCAGAAGATGCACCTAGTTATGCATCCCTAAGCCTACCTCTCTCTATAATACTTAGAAGATCAGCGAAACTTCCACCATTGTATCTAACTTAGGAAACATTTCATTTTCTTAACATGCAGCCTATCCACTTGTATTCCAAATTTCTTTTATGGCATTTCATTCTATTACTACAACATATCACATCACTTCTCATTCATATGTTTTCAATAACTCTGTAGGTTATATGTGAAAGCTTCATTGGCCATAATAATGTTTTTTTAAAATACAGGAAACCAGATTAGTTCTCACACTTTTTTTTCTGGAGTACTACTTTACAAAGTATAAACTGTAGCTCAGCATAGCCCATTCAATCACTGTGGAGACATAAATTCTTTTATTTATATTTCAAATAAAAGTCATATTTCATAACCAGTAAAACAAACAAGGATTTGCTATGGGGAGATGCAGGAAATAATAATTGCTACTAAACATTACTAGCAGTTTTGTATAATCATACTTCAGTGATTTTTGACGTGGTGAACAACACAGTGATATTGAATTGAACTACTTAGTCATGAAATAAAAAAGTAATTATGAACTATACAAGGTAATGCTAATTAAAATCCAGGCTCTTATACACTAAAATGTATTGCACTCATAGTGAGATTGTGCTGTGAAAACAAATCAGTGTGATACAAATTGGACGTGTTATGATTTGGGGCCCTTCATAAATCTTTGGTAACTATTTGCTCCATGCTCTTGTCTTGCCTAATTTATCCTCAAAGAAGTACCTGTGCTTTGTGGTCTGCTACCATCCTCCCACCATCACTTTATCCTCACTTACCTTGTGTGCTGTCATCAGAAAATGTCCTGGAAGTTTATTTTTTCAGAAGAAATGGGATCACTTTGTGAAACTGTAATTTATAGACTGCGCTGTGTGTGTTATAAACATTGCATATTGATTTCACTTTGCTAAATATTATGAAAGGAGTGAACCAAGCAAAATCATTGTAATTAGGCTGACCTTCTAGTATTTCTACACATTCCATCCTCCTTACTATATGCTAAAGGCTTTAAATGTTATGTTATGCCCCTATCCTATAATGAGTAAATAAGCACAATGGCGTTATGAAGTTATTTAGAACAAAATTTACTTGGATGCTTTTTTTCTGCATCTTGCAGAATATTCTGCAGGAAGAAACTTCACCTGTCACTAGTTAACTTTGCAAGGACATTATATATCTTGTGAAGCATATCTGCATAGTCCCTCTTGGAGATAGTACATGGCACTAGATGGATTATTGATAGCATCTCTAATGGTAGTTTCCTAATAAATGATGTTTGAATGATCTCTAATATTTAATAGGATCTCTGAGATTGCAAAAATACATTTTCAGTGGAGCATTTCCTTGAACTATTGTGATGTATTTTCAGTATTGGATGTTAAATTATCCTTATTTGGGCATTCACAATGCAGCTTTTCATGTAATGAGACAGGAAAAACCTGAATTTTTTGAACACTTATGACATCTCTAATATTGGCTGCAGTAATGCTTGCAGAGGCAGCCTGTGCCATCAAACACTGCAGTGTTTTGCACATCTCAAACGCTTTCTAAAACTTGTATTAAATTTACAGATTCTTTTAGGTTGAACAATAGTCTTATAATAATTGCTAGTGAGTGTGACACCACAGTCAAATATTGACTGTGGAGATTAAAATAGTTATTTGCTGTTTATATGTTTCTTTTGCACAGCTAGGTAGAAGCTAATCAGGGTTTCACAGTATCTAGAGTTTATGGTGTTTTCTGTTGCAAATAGAAAGATTCTTATGATGTGGATATGTTAGTAAAAAGTTTATTTATCATAAACTGAGATCTCAGGCTCTTACTAGTAATGGGAACAGATGATCTTACCATCATGTGTTTGCTTTGTAGGGATTGCAAAGTGGATAATGCAGATGTTTTAGCAAATTTGGATTTATTATTTTTTTTCATCATTTAGGTTTTGATTCTAAACATGACTGGAATACAATTACAATTTAAAACATGGCCCAATTTAGCATACTCTTTATAAAGAAGCAAATAATAGATTATATTTAAGATAAAATTGAAATAAAAATTGGTTTCTCCATGGACTGTAACTGCTAACTACTCCTTAAACATGAGGAAATGCTCCTTATTCAGGTCATTGCATGTAAGTCCATGTTTATTTGTCATAAGAATATGAGGATAGATGTTTCCAGGTAATTTCTTATTGGAGTGAGAAAATCCTCAAAAATCAGGCCTCAGCTTAGTGTTCTGAAATGTGGGAACAGAAGAGCACAGGATACATGATTTCTAAGTTCTTCCAGTGTTGTTCAGCTAATTTTTGATTGTTTTTCAGGTCATGTTTTTTTTCTTAATTTCATGACTTGTGTTATTATTCAGAGTTGTGAAATTTCTGAGGGTTAATTGATTTAAGAATCTTTGTATAGCATTAGAAGGACCTCTTGGCTACTTTATTGCATTATCCTACTGTTGTAGCAAAGCATGTTATGTTATGTGTTTTATAAAGCTACTGGGTATGCAGATGACATCAGCATTGAAACCCAAGGTTGGTTACTTTAAGTTACTAAACATTCCTTCTGTAAAGTGGTCTCACTTCATACCTTTTTTCTTCTTCCTCTTTCAAAATGACTGGATTGTTTGTTTGTTTTTTAAATCCAGTCAATTCATGGGAATTCATGAGAATTTCTCCCTAACCTCCAGACCTTTCCAACCTCTCTAGACACTGGATTTAGTCCCTTCTTTATTGTTGTTGTCCACAGTTGATGGGAGTTTTGTCTTACCATAATGGCCTAGAACTTTAAACCTGTTCGTTAACCTGTTCATGCAGAGTTTTGAGCATTAATTGAGTAAATTAAGTGTAAAAGTGAGGAAAACAGTCTATCTAAATTAATTTAATACACCTGTGAATAAGGAAATGTCTGAAAAATAACTCTGAAAGCAGTGAGGATATTGAATATCATGAATCATCTTACAAGATTTTTGTCAACTACAGTTCAAATTTGTATTTAATGCTCCCTGTTGAGGGGGACATGAAAGAGAACATTGCCTTGTTGAGAAGCTTGAAGAATACTGGAGTGTCACTCAAGTTTCTCTAAATTTTAACACACCTCTGAAAGGAAGAAATATAAAATGTCAGTAATGAAATGAATCTTGAACTTTGCTAGCAAGGTGGATTTGATGTTTTCTGTGAAGAGACATCTTGTTTGATTGGAAAAGATCTTGCCTCCCATTTATTGTCAAACATGTTGATTTCTTGCTGTCAAAAAATGCTGTTCCATTTTTGGTGTTTCAGCATCAGTCTTCAGCTATTACAAAGCTGGTGCCGTTGGCTGTCAAGCCTGCACAGGTTCAATTGGTGGACTTATCTGTCTTCAGCAGGATTAGACAGAAATATGTCTCATTCACATGATGCTCCAGCCTTAGGCTGCACCAGCCCCAGGAAATTTGAGTACATTTCAGTACATTAGCTTCAAAGAAACTGTCTGCAATCCCTTCTGACAGTATGCTCTACAGAGTACCCTCCAATCTATTCCTTAAGCTGTTTTCTCTGTCTTTAGTATTTACTCTTTGTATTCTGTAAATACTTTAGCACTTGTCTTGGCTATGGCTGGAAATGTTATGGCATAAAGTGTTACACTATGCTTTAAAAATAATAAGTATACATTAGTTTTGTGCTAATTTATTTCAATGTATAATGAAAATAATAGCAATTGGTCCAGTATAAAATGGTCCTGTACATGGAGACCAAATATATATGAGTGTATGTGTTTGTGTGGAATGTCAAGAGAGAGCTTATTGAAGACTGTCCCAAAGTTGCCCTGTAGCCTGATATAAACAGTTTTCATTTAAACAGTGAATAAGTTACATGGATTTTTTTGGTTGTGAAAAGAGGAAATATGTCACTACAGCCTGTGAAACTCTTGTCATCAGCTTATTTGGGACTACATGTTGAACTCTTATCTCATATTAAAGGAGCAAAATCTACTTAGCTTCATTAGTCTTTTTATGTGCAGTCACACTTGTATTTATGTATACATGCACACAGTACATATTATAACTTTGAATGAACATTTTATTTTCAAGGAAATAGCACCTCAGAGCAGTCCTAGTTAACATGTAAAATATTAGGCCATAAATTGTGTTTGTTCTCTTTGTTTTGAGCTATGTCATTCTTCAAACAGTTTGCTGTTGCACATTACAGCATTTAGTGCGTGTCTAAGCTGCTTGTTATCAGCAATTGCATTGCTTAAAATCTCCATTTGCCTATTAATAACACTGACTACTTTGTATTTTATGTCATTTCAAATTGTTCAGAGCGTATCCCAGCTGAGGTATGACACCTAACTAGAACTTCAAAACTTGAAGTCAGTACTATCACTGAAAAAGTTTTATGTACCCTACAAGGTTCCTTACTGTTCTGATGTACAGGAGAAATGAGGTCTGCACTTCACAGTGAGAGCATTACTTGTTTTATTGCTCCAATTGCAGAGCAGTCAGGAGTACAGAGAATGTTCCCTTGAATGCATCGTGAAAAAATCATGCTTTAAAATTCCTATTTCTGACTGCAGCTGTGATGACAGTGTAAAAACTATTGTACAGGCAAGCATGAATGGCTGCAATGTGACTGTCCATTTCTACTGTAAATGCTCCAAGGGTGGAAAAAGGTATTATTCTAAGGTGAATACATCCAAACTGCAGACCAGATTGTGATGAAAATTTATAGGCCTCCCTACAAAACTTCTAAGCATAAAATGTAATAATGTTTAATAATGTTGTTGTGCATTTTTTTCTATTGTACTTGGAACAGATAATCAGAAAATAAAGGTGTTTCTATTACAATACTTGGAGAGATATCTGTACAATAGACCACTGCAGTATTTTTGAAGATGTTTCTATGCCAGCAGTCTGCACCAATGGATTTGTCTGATGCCGTGCTGGGCTTTCTCCTGTCTCTATCAATAGCAAATCTTTGAAAGGCAGCCAGTGAGAGTTTTTCTCTTAGGAGAAATATCTTCCATTGCTAGTCTGAAGCTACCTGTGTGCTGGATAGCTCGGTGTTACTGGAGTGTAGATTAATCCATTTCTGGTTGCAACTGGAAGCTTTCCCATCTGTTGTAGGTCTAGTTTGAGAACTTGCTTTTTTTTGTTGTTGTTGTTTCTTCTTGTGATTTTTTTTTTCTCTTTTTTTCCATTTAGCCTTCTTATTTATTTATTTATTTATTTATTCCTGAACCTTATAGGAACTTCTCAGTCATTTAACACTGAGTACCACTGGTGACTGAACAGAAACTCAGTTTATTTTCTTCTGAGGAGACATCTCCCACTGTGATGGTGGTGATTTGGGGAAACCGCTGTAGCAATTATTTAGGATGCGTTTTTAGTATTATCCCCTCAAAAGCAAGGAAAAATGACTATTGTTAGACTAGTTATGTGTTCATCATTAGTTGAAAAGAAATTGCCACCTGTGAAGTTTTGTCTTCAAGCCTTTATTTCTTAATAGTAAAGCACTCTAAAATTGAACTTGAGCAAGGTGGTAAGTGCTGAAATTTGTTTAATACAGCAGTATAATTTAGGTTGACGCAAAGCAATTAAAATGGCTTTTTGAATTTAAAGAATGGAATACTTATAAATTCTACAGAGGAACGTGAGTGTAGGGAAAAGTAATTTATGGTTTAAAAATACCAACAGACTTTCAAAGAATTCTCAAGTTAGCTGAAAAATCTGTATGTATAGCCAAAGTATTGTTCTGTGAATGTAGGATACTTAAAGCCTTAATTGTGGGGAGCAAATCTTTAATTTAGAAGTTTTCTTCTTGTATGTGAAGGTTGTAATTGTATTAGTTAAACACTGAAACTGTTCCGAAGGAGTCAAGGAGAGACTGCTTGTTTGCATGTGAGCATGTGAATTCATGTATGTGTGGAATCCAATGGATAACCCAATGCACTTGTTCCATGCCTGAGTGTACTTACATTTTTTAACATCTGTTCTGAAATTGATTTATGTTCTGAAACAGTCTTAAAACACTTGAAGCTGTTGTTTGATAGGAAGTCTGTTCACTTACACTGTAGGGAAAATTATTCTTTTCAGTCTTAAAGTCTGCTGAGAAAACTGCAGACAGCAGCACTCAGTGTTGTGTAAAAGTGATTTTTATCTAGATCCTTTCTTTGTCACTAAAATGACTGCTTTAACACTTGGTAATTAATGACTCAGTATCTGTAGAGAGCAAGTCATGTGAAGTTAAGATCCAGTGAGAACTCAAGTAGAGTTTAAAAGTTTTTTTTTTCTTGTTTATGTACAGGCAGAAGATTTTGTACTAATATTAATTTATTCTAACTGGTGTCATTGAAAGAGACTTTTTGTATGCAACATAGAAAATGAACGTAGATGCCAATACAATATTTATAAACCCATTTTGCCTTGTTAAGAATTCCTACCTGATCCTGTGTTGAGCAAGAAAGAGGAGTAGATAAAATAGTACCAGTGGTGAAGTACAAAGTAAGCTTACTATAACTGACAGTAGGAATTCATGTTACTGATGCAGTGTTCTGAGTAAAATTGCAGATTGAAACCAGTAAAAGCTGTTATGAACCGGTGTAGATGTCTGTAGTTGAGAGCTACTGCAGCACTTAAATTTCTGGGAAAAAGTTCTGTGACAACACTAACTGTCTTACTATATATGACAGCCTGTTAATATTTAAAGGAGGGTTATAATAACGATGGAAAGATTCTTTCTATATTCAATGACAATTGTACAACTGCTTGTGTTGGTGAGAAGGTGTTTTCCCTGACTCTATTAAGTTATTTTAAAATATTGTTTGTTATTGTTATCTACAAGGTAATTTAGAAATTCTTCTTTTACTTAATCTTCATGAAGGTTCTCAGCAACAAGAGGATTTGCCTAAATGTCTGGTTTGTGCTGTACTGGAAAGAAGCTGTTACAATTGTAACTAGACCTTCATTTGTCTTTTGTCATGTGTGTTAGCATCGATAATGTTCTGATTTTGACTACAATATAGTTTTCTATGGAGCAATTTATCCTAGCTAGGCCATCTGAAAATAGATTCTTCATGTGCATTCTCCTTCAGTATTTCAGCTATTCCTTCAGTAATTAATGCAATTTAAATTAAGGATTTATTTATACCTGCCTTGTATTTATCTGGGCATAAACTAAAGGTACCTGAAAACTTTTATATCCTCTCTTTCTTGCTGCATCTTTTCCCAGAAATGTCCTCAATTATTACAACAGTAAATTAATGAAACTAGGTCTATACAAATGTGGGGAACGTTCCTGTTTATTGCACAGGTTAGAGTATGTGCCTGGGACAACTCTGAATCAGAGCGCACATTCATCTTTAAAAATGAATCTGCAGTTAATATCAAAATCTACACATCTGGTTTGTTGGCTTTTGTTTGTTGTTGGTTTTGCTCGTTTTTGTGTTGTTGTGGTTTTAATTCTTCCATCACTTGTTACAAAAACTGTTCACTTTGAACAAGCACTCAGGAAAATGTTGCAGTGAGAAGTATGCAATGCAGTATAAACTGTTTTTCTCAGCAAGAAGTTGGAGTCACCCTTTCAGGCTGTATTAAATAAGGATGTAAATATGCTGAAGTATTTGAATCAAGAGGACAGTGATGGCTTATCCTTTATTTACATGTTTAATGAAATAGAAAAGTTAATTTCATTCCTTTTTATAGTACTTGCAAAATTGCATTATTTATGACAACTTCAACTTTCTGCAGTGGAGAAAAAAATTATTTAATTCAAAATAACTGCAAATTACTGTCAAGGTAACACTTTTAGAAATCTCTTCCCTCCACAAACATAGGCCCTTATCCTCTAAACAGACTCTCCTCCTGGTGTGAGGAGGCTGTTGAGCATGTTTCCTTTATTCTTGTTAGAACCCTAAGATTAATAGCAAATAAAGGGAACATTTTACTCTTTAGTGCAAAATATTGTCTATTAGTGCTGTTGTAGGTTGTTATTAAAGGCTGCTTGGATCTGTGAACTTCAGAAAGTGATTCTGAAAGTTATATCTATGTTTCAGGAGGAAGCAGCAGATTTTATGATTATTGCAAAACTTTCAAGAATTGTTTGTTGTGTTTTTAACCTTCTTTCCACCCCGAGAATCTCTCAATATCAAACTAGAATATATAGTTCAAGGTGGATTCCTCCTGCACGTTTCACCAAAGATGAACTTTATGCAGCCAGACCTACCTTGGAAGTGAAAGCCTGCTGGCATTTTAAAATGCATTGACTTTGGGAAAAACAAAAAGTAATTGATGATTGAAGATCTGAACCAGCTGCTTTTTGGAGTACAGGAGCTATAGGATTTGCTGATGCTTCTGTACTTCGATGGTTTTGTCATTTAAATCCCTGTCAAAGACTGTAGATACTTGTAACTGATAGAGGCTCTATTCTCTCTGCCTCTGCTTACTTTCTTCCTTAATGGAGATAGACAGCCCTGGAATTTGCTCTTTGCCTTCCCTTTGCCTTGGCAGCTGTGACAAGTTTTTTCACCTCTTTCAACTGCCTAACACTCAAATTGTGTTCAAAAAACACAGTGGTGTTAGTGGTGCTGACCAGTGTAGCTAGCTCCAGTTATGAACCATACCAGTCTTACTGGCAGGCTGTGGGAGCCATGGGCGCTGGAGGACAGTGGTCATCGTGGATCAGAGCAAACTGCTCTTAAGCCCAGCATCCTTTGGCAGTGTGCAGAATGGTGGTGGGGTCCACATGGTTGGGAAATAATTTAGATTTTATCTGAATGTGCTACTTGATCTCATTGCCCCTTCAAAACTTCAGTGCAGAAAGTTGAGTTGCTCACTGGTGTTGTGGCACCATCCACACAAATACACCATGCTTTGGGAGCTGTTTTACTATGTACTGGCAGGAAAGAAAAAGCTTTTGTTACTCTACTTATACTGTCTTAAAGAATTGCACTCTGGTAGTAATAATACTTCCTTGAGCCTACCTGAACTGTGCAAGCAAGTTGGGGGTTAGGACTACCAAACAGGGGCATCTACCCTTAGTCATTTCTAGGTAAGAAATAAGCAGGGATGCACAGGGAGTGCAAGACCTGGAGGAGCATCTGACTGTTCTCTCTACCAGGTTGCGCGGTGTTCCTGCAGTGCCTCCACAGGAGGTTTGCAGATCAGCAAAGTTGCGCTCTTTCTGTCAGGATGCTTCTTGACTTCTGTTTTAGGCATGCTTCCTCCCAGTTTTTGCATCAACCTTTAGAGATAACTTTCAGAATTATTCTTCCAAAATTTCAAAGTTGCTTTCAAGTGAATTCTATTTATCACTGTAAACGCCTTGTCTCATGCTTTTTTCTCATGGTTTTAACTCACGTTCTGTGTGAAAAATGGAATAGATCTGTAGGAGGTTGTGAGCTGCTGTTGATACTGTGTGGAAGAGTCTCCTTCCTGATCTCTTCACAAATCTTCCTGTCTTGAACCACTTCTTATTTTTTCACCAATATAGCAATTGTAATTGAAATGACAACTGCTATAATAAGTGTAATTGATATTGATTCATTGTTTCAAAACCAGTTAGAAATTCTGAATTCTCCTCAAGGTTCTCCCTAAGTGGAAGAAGTCCTGCACTTCTCAGTCTGAAACTTCATACAGATTTCAAGTCCCTAGTAGACTTGCCTATTTCTTCTCTCGTTTATTTGGTGAGAGAACAACAGTTCTCTGCGTGCTTGAGTGGCAACAGTTTGCCTCTTGCATCAAGTCTGGCTCTGTTCTGCTCACGTTCATGTAACTGGAAAGTGGTCAGACAGTAACCAAGAAGCAACATAAAGAGTGCTGCAGTACTGCTTGAATGCTCTTCTTGCTAATGTTTTAATTCCTTTGGTACTCATTTAAACAGTTAATTTTCTGTAAGGAAATAAATGCAGTTGTTGCTATTAACAGACTTTTTGTCCCCTTCTCCAAGGGAACTTCTAGTAGACATACGTTATGTATATGTGCATGCCTGTACATGGAAGTACAGTCACTGAATTGATAGAACAAGCTATTATTGCCTACATTTTAAGCACTCATAAACAAGGATATAAAAAATTCAAGGCAGCTACAATGAAGCTGCTGGTCCACTAATGCAGAATTACTTATCTATATCTAATCAGCTTGATCCATTCTATCAATACCAAGATGAAAGTATAGTTTCTACACTTCTAGTAACCAGCTTTGCAAATGCCTTCTTAAAATTGTCATGCTGAATTACATGGTTCTTATCATTTGCTGATCTCTTTTGAAAGTAGCCCCAGGTTACATGCATATTGGATTACCACGCATCAAAAAGATTAAAATAGGTGTGTTATAAAGATAAGGGCTTTTTCTTATTCTACTTCCAAGAAATTGCATTAGAAAGACCCTTCAGAGAAAACAAAAAAGGGCTTACAAGAGCCAAGCTGCAAACAACAGCTCACAGAAAATTGCAGAATGGCTGACAGATTCCTGACAATATACGCTGGTGCTTTGTTTCTTGCTTTAATGTGTGTTTTATGTCCTCACGAAGTAGCATAGTTGAGCATTAACATGTGAGAATAGAAACTACTCAAATATTATCCGCCCATTTTATAGTATTGTGAAATTGTAAAGAAAATCACAGTTAATTTCAGATGCTAATTTTCTCAGGTATTCCTCAGTGAAGGACCTGATGTGAATTTATAGGCAACCAAGTATTTTTCCAACTGCAACACCTGAATTTAATCAGCAGATTTAAAGGAAGGGGTGAGGTGAGGCTTTTTTTTTTTTTTTTTTAATTTCTTTTATCTGGGGATCTGGAAATATAAAAGTAGTCTAATCCTATTCCCATTACCTACTAGCAATAAAAAGCCCACAGCGTGAAATTGTGAAGAAATCATGGTCATTCATAAAAGTACTTCAAATAAATACTTGTGTAAATAAGGATCAAGGCTAATTAGGAGATCACTGAATTTACAGGTAAAATGTGAAACAGCGAATTCTATTTGGGGAAAAAATCCCTTTTGAGAATGAGACACGCATAGATATCTGACTCACATTCTTGCTGAGAGAAAACCCAAGTTGTGAGAAAGGTTCTTGCCCTTCAAGGTGGTAATCCAGTTCCCGAAAGCTGTCAGATTATCTGATGTTGATTTCAGGAGCTTTGAAGACATAATATGAGGAAGTCTGAGACATCGAGTAAGTTGACTTGAAAGAGAAACAAAAGCATGAAACATCACATGAACAATAACAAGTAAAACCCAGAAGAGGTTTTCTGTGGTTCATTATTTTCTTTATAAAGAGCTGGTTTGGAGTCTTTGTCTTACATAATATAGTTTTACAGATATTCATTTGATTAAGAGTTATTCTTAAAGCATACATACCTCTAGATGATCTATTTTATTTAGCCTGTTATGAGGAATTAAATGAATTGGTCTTTTTTACCCCTGTCCAAAGCTGATAGGATAACCTGCATTACTGTGACTGTAATGTAGCTGTTTGTACATTGATTGCTCCTTCTTCAGTATGTTTCTGAGAACATTCTCAAGGTAATAGACTTGTAGTTAAATGTTCAGATAGCATTTTAGGGCCAAGTACCATGTCACACTAGAGGTGATTAGTCACCAAAAATGCCCGGTACCGATCACTGAACTAACAAATTTGTCAGTGTTGGCTGAAAATTTCCTCAGCTTTCTTAAAATGTAGTGCAATCTTAATAATTGTCTGTACCCCCATATGTAGAACCCCAGATCATAAGACAACAATAGGAAAATAAAGTATTTAATGTTCATTAGCTGCTTATGACCTAGAGCCTTACTCTGTACCCATATCACATTGTTTCTTCTTGTACTAGTTCTGCCTGGATATCATGTCATATTTGAATACGCTTTATGAATTTTGCAAATACTAGAGATTTTTTTGTAGACTCTTGAGAGCTTTTGGATGTTGGCTAGTAGGAAAGCAAAGACTTTAGGGTCTGGAGAAAACAGCAGGCCTTACCTGGATCTTCATTAAGATTTGCCACCCAACAAGCTAATGCACATTTTCCTTATAGATAAGGTTTTTTGTTTCCTTGTTTCACAGGCATCTTTAAGTTCAAGACTTTATATATCTATCATTGCTTCTTCAGAAACTCATGACACTTAAGCCTTCCAATTCTCTGTTTAGTGCTCCTGATTCTTATCTCAAACAATCTGTGCTCAGATGATTGAGATGTCATAATTAAAGAATTTTCATCTTCTGTATAAATAATAATGTAGATCAGATGAATTAATGAAAGCAGAAGATCTTCTTTTATGCTAATATTTTTCAAAATATATGACAAAGGGAGAATCATGAAGTATATGTCAGCAGTTTAATATCCTTGGTGCAGAGCATCAGTAAGTTCTTAAGATCTTGTTGCTCCTTCATTTCTTATTTAATTAGTCTGTATCCATCTAATAGTAATTTATTTGAAGTAAATGCATCAATGCATTGAAATATTGGACTTCAGCACTTGGAGTGGGATGTCAGTCTTGTCTGTGATATCACAAAAATCTTACGGCAGTACAAGAACTAAATGCATACTTCAATTCAAGCAATGCTTGCTTATTCTTTGCAGGTACCAGCACTTATCTAAACTAAGGGTGTCTGACCATTTCAATGTCTGAATTTTGTGAGCTTACCTTACACACTGGTTACTTAACTCCAACTCTCAGTATATAAATGCTGGTGTTGCAGGCACACAATTCTTGAATCATAAGCTTTGAAATTCTTACCTGTCTGGCTGCCCCAGATGTGTGGTGGGTAGGTTGGTGCCCTGAAGCAAGAGAAGAGCTGCAGTTCTGCAGCATTTCTTGCAGTGGCTGTCCTGATGGCGTGAGGCTCACTGTGGGCAGGGAAGGGCCAAGGCGATCACTGGGTACAAGGACTGGTTTCAGCATGTTGCAGCCAGGACCTAGGCTTGTGGGTACCTCTGCAGGAAGCTCAGTCCTGCTGTCAGTCATAAGAAATTTTGTGCTACAAACGTGGCCCCCCGGCTGAAGAGCCATGTGTGACTCAAAAGCCAGAGTCTGGCCATTATGAATTTAGAGTCTCACCTACACCATTCTCCATGGAGACTTGTGACTTGCAGGCTGTTGTGTGAGTGCTGTAGCAGTGCTTAATGCCTGAAGAGTTAAAGGTTGGTTAGCAAAGTTGAAGGCCTTTAGTTCAGTATTGAACATGCTTTACATTAGCACTTGGTTTGACAGATGACTAAGTATGCTGAAATGTACCTTGCTTAAAGCATCTGTGGTCAAGTAGTATTTTCTAGGGCAATAAAGCAAGGGATTAAAGTAAAAGAAAGGAGTTCTTATCATATTAAAACAACTTTTGGAAAAAAAAAGACTTAATTCTTACGGCATTTAGGAAAATAGTGTTCTGATTACTTATTATTTATTTAATAACTTTTGTCTTTGTGCAGCTGGGTTACAAATTCTTTCAAATTAATAAATGGCTGATTACCAGAAACATAAAAGAGAACCAGAACTTTTTACAGAATCCAATTACAGACAAATAAATGATAAGGGTTTCTTCCTGGGAGTACTGTCTCAGGTAGACTTCAGTAAAACCAATTGCGTAGTGGAAGTGTAATCTTTGATACATAACTAAGAATATATTTCTCAGTACAGTCTTAACTGAAATCCCACATTAGCAACATATAGGAAGGCCTGTTCCTGTGGTGAAGCAACCACCCCTTTTGCTTCAAAATAGCTTTTTGTTTCTGGTGTGCCTGAAATGTGAAATAGCACTTGCCAGTGAACTACATTGGCTCTCTTGGTGAAGACTGAATCCATTTTCTTAACAGGTTCACTGAAAGCAGTTTACCTGGCCAGTGCTTCATTGAAGTGCTATACCATGTACTAACTTGGTTAAAGAGAATTAATGCTGCCTCTTGAATTGTGAAACTTTCACTTCTAGATTATAAACCAGTATATCTTTGTGAAATAGAAGAAAACAAGGCTGAAGCTAATAGCAGTATCCTCCTTGGCCAGAGAAGAGCTCTCAAGTATGGAAACTCTCTGCCCTGTCACATGTGCCGAAGGCTTTTGTAGTGGATGTCAGTGTCTCAGAGAAAGGGCATAATTGGGATGGTACCATATCTGGAGGAAGTAAAAAATGTGATATTAAAAAAAAAAAAAAAAACACCCAAAAAACAGGTATGATAGGAGGTGATGTTGGTGTTGCAACTGTATATAGCTTTGTCTATACAAATGAGTATGCAGAGCATTTGGACAGATTTTGGAAGAAAGTGATAGCGTGCTAGTAAAAGTTATAGACAGCACAATTCTGGAGGCCCGGAATGCAACAAATGAGCTACAAGGTAGTTGTGCAAAGTGCAGCGCTGTGCATTTAAGAAGCAAAAAAATTAAGAATTTCAGCAATAAGCTAGAAACCCTTCAGCTGAAGAGGCCACAGGAGCAGAACAACCATAGAGCATTAATTAATTAGAGATTGGCTGGAAGCCAGATGTGAGTTTCAGCTGTGAAAAACACTTGTATTGGCTGTACTTCTTTCATCTGAGGTAAAGCCGATCCTATTTTAAAATACTGTATACTGCTCCAGTTAAGCATGTTTGAAAGATGTTGGAAGGGGTGAGGCAGAAGAGTTCTGAGACAGATGCAACTGAGGGTCTTGGGAGTCCTTGAACTATAGTATATCTATTATATACTATAGTATATATATGTAGTAGACATTTCATATCCTTTTATTTTTGACGTTTAGTCGAACTTCTTCAAGAGATTTGATATATTTGAAGGTTGTTTCTGAAATTTTAAAATTACTAATGGGTATACTATGGAATGATTCATGTTTCTGTTGTAATAGCTTCTCTGTTATAAGTAAACATTTTCTTCCATAAGAGACTACTTGTCCAGAAGGGGACATAGGCTATTTCATATTTCACGTAGGGATAAAGTTATAGAATCATAGAATCATTAAGCTTGGAAAAGACCTCTAAGATCTTCTAGTCCAACTGTCCACCTATCACCGATAATGCCTAGTAAACCACATTCCTTAGTTTCTTGAACACTTCCAGGGATGGTGACTCAGCCACCTTCCTGGGCAGCCCATTCCAGTGCCTGTCCACTCTTTTGGAGAGTAAGTCTGTCCTGATATTTAAGGAATGCCTTACTAGTTACTGTGAAGCAAATGTCTCTCTTCAAGTTCCTGCTGAGTATTCCTCAAAGAGGAAGCCCCAGAGTGGATGTTCTTTGTGTTTACGTTAAATTTTACCTACATATCCATCAAGTATCTGATTTATTCAGTCCCTCATTTTGTGAAATACAAAACACAAAATCTTATCTGTGAAACTCTGTGTTTTGGAATTTAGGTTGTCTTGATGTCTTTTCCTCTCTGTCTTTCTGGGTTTTCTTTGCTTTTGTTTCATTTGTGTATGCCCTTGGAGGCCTTTTCAAAGTGACATAACAGACGAAATTATAATCGTATTATGGATTTATATAGTAAAGAGCAATACATGTTAATTTAATGCGTTAATTTGAGCTCGCTTCTTATTTCTGTAATCAATCTGACTTCTATTGGCCTTCAATTTCTCTGAGTCATACTGTAAGAATGGTCAGCATTTTTTTAAACCATATGTTTCCTGAGGGAAAAAAAAAAAAAAGTATATCAAAATTACTAAGTATAAAGTAAATATTTATATAGCAGACTGTAAAATGCTGCATAATGTAGTGTTATAGTTTGTATTCCCGTTAATCACTTCAATGTCTTCCTATTTTTAGCATTCTTTATCTATTCTCTCTACACTCCATTTGTAGTCAAAATAGAATATTTTGTCAGTGATGGTGAAATAATTTTGAGATTATGTTCTGTCTTCTTCTAGATCTTTTGGAACAGTGCATTTAAAATTACCCTCTCTAGTTTTGGTACAGTAAATCATGAGAGTTCAAATTACCTAAGGTCAAAAACCTTTTTCCAGAAGGACTTGCATATTAAATGTGTTAAGAAATGCATTGTAACTCTTAAAAGGCAAAGTGATGAATAAGTTATCAAAGGAACTTTTAACAAGAGTGGAAGTAATATATATCCCACAGGAAGCTATTATGAGACCATTAATACCACAAGCCAAAGTTTTACTTACTGAATGGGATCTAAATTGCATTGAACTCATCAGCTATCAAGGGAAATACTTGGTTGCTGCGGCATGTTAGTTGATCCATTTGTTTGATTTCTTTAGATATCTTTCTTCCCTCTTTGTTTACAAGAACAGTTCAAACCCAATTATACACACCACAGAGATCTGAAATCTGTAGTACATAACAAGGTGGTTTCTTTGTTTATGAATGATAGAGACATTTTTTCTGTTCATCTGCATGTGGTGCCTCCAAAACTCAAGTGTTTTTTTGTTATCCTCCACAATGCAGAGTTACATAAATCAGATCAGCCTCCCTATATGAGACCCATTGCCGCACAAATGGAGCATGCAGTAAAATATTACAAATGGCAGCCTGTGAGCCATACAGTGCTCCAAGGGCAGTGCTTGTTTAGGCTCTCTGAGCATGGTGTATTTTGGATGCGCCATTCTCAAAAGGCTCATTCCACCATATATACTTGCCATCTGTTGGGTGGTCAGTAATGCAGCCTCCTGAACCGACTCCTCCCGTTAGCTCTGGGACTGCCTCCAGTAGGGCAGTAGTTGCTGTCCATCATCCCTGCCTTCAGCCAGGTAATGTCTTGACTGCATGGGAACTTTGTTGCTGCTCTTTCCCCTTATGTGCTAGGAGATGATGGCTAAGATCTGTTTCCTCCTGAGTCTATTCATGTGAATCCCCAAGCATGGCTCTAGATGATTTTGTGGTACATGGCTTTCCTTTTCTTTTTGGTAGTGATATTAGCTTATCCTTGTGTGCTAAAAAGAAAAGAAAAAAAAAAAAAGAAAAAAAGAAAAAAGAGAAATGGACATAGCGCACAGCTGCATTTTCTGTCCCAGATGGCTCAAGTTTCCAGCATTTTTTGCCAGAACCAGGTCTCTTGCAGTGTCCTTGCACTGGAATATTTTTATATTTTTGTATAACTTGAGCACGTTAAAATTCTATCTGGTGCATAAATGTATTATTTCAAATATTTCATCATTCATATGTAGTATGCATGTGTGCTTATTGCTGTAAGTAGTGAGAGGATCACAAAGGCCACAAGATGTAGCTGCGTGTAGCCAACCTCCTCTTTCCTGTCAGCTGAGTCATATATGGGCCTAGCTGGAGAAATGTTTCTGAGTTCAGAAGTTCCCCCCTAATCACAAGCAAATACACTTGACACCCATATTTTCTTTTAAAAAGGATAAGCAAAAAAAATTAATTCTTCATGATTTTCTCAGACTTCCAATATACCACAAGGCTGTATAGAGCAATTCCAAAACTGTCTTTCTCTCATAGTGGGTCAAGGTTGTGCCATGTTTTAAGGCAGTGAGGAAAGCCTTAGCAGTTACATTTTTAATCATACGGGGGCTAAAAATAGGCCATATATTTTATGTTTCTATTTCCTTAACCCACCCCATTTAAAAAATTTATTAGTGTCTCAATTATATTTTGGTAGGCCATTAACCTCACTTTCCCTTTCAGGCTCACCAAATTAAAACATTATCCTAAGATATATAAGAATAAAAAATCAATTAAAAAGGATAAAATTTCAGACAATCCTACTTCTATAATGGAGAGAACAAAGCAGAGCATGGTGTCATTTTTGTAACAATTAGCTTCAGTGGAACAAAAGCTTTTGAGAGGATTCTACCTGTCTATTTATCCTTTCTGTTCTGCGTTTTTAGAGTGCTGCATTCAGCAATCGATCATACAGTACATACCAAATAGCCAGGCAGCCTTTAGTAGATGCTTATTATGTATGCCCTTCACATTTTTTGGCAGCTTCATTTCTATGACTCATTTTATCATGAGCTTCCACTTTGATGGCCTTTAAACTATCTATCCATAGCTGTTAAAATGACTGCAAAGCTTGAAATTCTTTCTTGGCACGACTTAATTCTATAACCCAATTAAATCAGATGGTATGAGCTGTTTCTTGAGCATTCTTGCATGTACCACTTATTGCTCCATTTTCAGCTTTTCAGATGCTGAAGTTTGAGCAAGCCTAAGTTTCTCTCCTTTGCTACTGTGGAATGCAGCTAGTGCCTCTTGGTGATGAAAGTGGATTTGATAAGCACTTAATGGTTAAAAGATTTAAAATAGAATTTTCAATTTGTCCATGACAAATTTGAAATATGTTGTTTGCGTTATCTGATTTATAGGAATATAGCTAGCATACCATGCTGGGCCAGATATGGGCTGTCAAATGTCTCTTTATACTTGCTGTTGCTTTTCCTTTCCCAAGAGAATCCTTTACGTCTATACTGAGTATCGTTCCTGTTGCAGTATTTGAAGAATGAGAAAGTGTTCTGCATGAGCCTCTCTGAATTGTTATGGTACAAGATGGCATACATCTCTTTAGTGTACATTAAAATGGTCATGCTAACTAGAATTACCATCTGTCTGTGCTTTAAGTACATGCTAATCCCACTTCTTATTTGAGTTCTGTGTAGGAATCTGCTGTTGCCCACTGTTGGAAACAGAGCAGCAGATTTGTCCACAGATGGCAGTTCTGCATTTCAGTTTCAGATATCAAGCTCTTGTGATCCTTAGGAGGCAGAAGGAGGTGTAGTTATTTAATTATTAGTTATATCTGTGCAAGCGTGAGAGCAGCTTCACTTTAACTGTACACTTGGGGGCAAGGAGCAGTGTTTATGCCTGTCTTGTATTCTGCCAATCTGTCTCCTGTCATTGCTTGAAACACCTCCAAGCTGATTGGTGCTTTGGAAAGTCCTTGACAGCTGTTGTGGAGATGTTAGGATACTGCCATGTCAGAAGATGGGGGACACTGATAGATTTTTCTTTGATGTATTACATGAAACAGCTAGAGTTTTATGAGGATGAGTTTTCCTTTTTTTTTTTTTTTTCATTAAAGGATTCATCTATGGCATTGTTAGCATGCTGAAGCACGGTACCACTGAGAAGGGAGCTTTGTCACCAGTAAGAATGTTAAAAATACTCTAACTTCCCTGGAAAAACTACGTTGGCAGCAGATCACACTTTTATGGAATAAGCCCGTTTAGAATTTGGTACAAAGAAGGATGATACACAAATTCACATGGGCGACTTTTCTGTTATATGTTTAGATAACTCAGTGCAATGTGTATGTTGATGCTAAGGAGGGAACGTTACTTGTGTTCATGATGGTTCGGGGCAGACTTATACAGACTAGTTCTTATACAGCACTAACCCAGGATTGATTGAGTTTTGCCTCCCAAGTAAGAGATGAACAGAGCCATCAGCAAAAAAGAGCTAGTGTCAGAGTTGAAGTATGATTATTAATAATCACACTTTTTCATATATTTAATTGGAGCACAGCTTTATCTCATTCAGTATTTATTACTAGGGAAAGTCACTTAGGGAATACTTGTCTTCCTTGACTGTATTTGCATATCATGTCAGATAGATTATAAAAATTTAAACTACTCTTCAGGTATGATTGTGTACTTTTCTGTTTAGCAGCAGCACAGGAACTAGGGAGCGTTTAATTGGCAACATGAGACAGAATCACTGCACTAAAGAGAGATTAAGGGCTGTCACCCTTCACTAGTGTTTTCGATTAGTTCAGTTTTAAGTGCATGAACATTTATTTGAAGAGTTACTAATGAAATGGAAGTGTGAAGGCCAGATTGCGACCTTAGTCACCCACGGAAGTCATGGCATTCAGAAGAGTCAGAATGGATTTGTATTGCTTGGTTTATACCTTCTGTAACAGAGAATCAAAAACTGCTTTATGCTTAAGACTGTTATTAGGGAATGACAATACAAAGAACTGAACTTTTGGAATGGCAGAGGATGTTTCTGTATGTGTAGATTTGGATGCATATTTTATAATTAGAAACAGAGAAGCCTGAGGAGGGAAAATATTGGTTGATTAATAATGAGCACATGCTTGTGGTCTGAAACCTATGCATACTTAAGATTTTCAACTACGAAAGGGTTTGTGGAGTTTTATTTTCTCATTACATATGACATTTATGTGCCACTTAGCATTAACAGGGGATACCCATATAAATCTATTGCTCTAAAAGGATCTCACAGAGTATGAACAACCAATGGTATTTTTATACCTGTGGAAATGCAAGAATGTCCCTTTACAGGTTTGAACATTTGAAGTGAGAATGCTGCATTAGGTATTTATGGTGCATAACCAATAATGGAATTTAAGGTATTGTTTTCTCATGATTCAAAACAGCAGAGATACTTAGCAGTTTTTCCTGTTATTATTCCAAATATGAATAGAAATTATATTAAATATGTAAAAGACCCAACACCAATCATTTATGAAATTATCTATGCTAATTAGCTTATTAAATACTTACTAAATTTTAAGGGCAGATGCACACATTCTCTGAGTAAATGAAATGAAGCAGTTTTACTTTCTCCTTAAATCAGATACAAGTCAATGGAACCAGAGGAATCTTGCCCTTGGTTACACTTTGTGCAAATAAATGTATAAAATATCACCTCCTAAATATGTATGAGTAAAATAGTACGGTACTTGATAGGTTGGTGAACATAAAGAACAGCCAAGTCTAACTGAAAAATAGTAACTTTATTACTTTTTAGTGACAGAAGTACAATTTTGCTCTTTGATTTTTATAGAGACAGGAGTTTCTAGTGTTTCATTTAATGCTTGTGTAAAAAGAGACTCAGGGTGTGTAGCCACTGTCTATATCAAATCCAAGCTCTTCTCTACTTCCCTAGCTGACCTCTTGTTGCAAGGTTTCACAGGTCCTATCGTTTATCATGCTGAGGATCCTTTTGTTTCCCAATCTGTAGGGTGCATGCGAGCCTATCATGAGAGCTTTTATGCTTTATTTTCCATCTATACATTAGAATAAAAATGTGCATGCTGATTTTAAGAGACTGAGAATGATCATTTATGTAATGGCAATATGTGAAGGCTTAGGCTAAAGTCAGAACCTACTGTCTCAGATGTAGCTGGGAATGTAGTGGGTATATTTATGTGATGCTATGCAGGACTATACAAGAATACCTCAAAAGTATTGTTACAGGCTTGCTCAGCTGTTTGAGTTTTGTAGCCATCATGAATTTGAAAACACAGCCTGGATAAAGCTCTGCACTTATGCAGCTGCATTCTGTTGCCCAACATGCACCTGCGTTTCTCCGCTTTGAAGTACATTGTGGATATACTGACAGTGATCAAGAGTTTATCCTCTTAACATCTTATCGTTTGAATAGAAAACATGGAAAATATTCCATGTGACATGCCATTCTCAAGCAGACAATGGTAAAGCACTGTGCTCTCTCAAATCCCATACCTGTGTTCTAACTACAAGTCTACACTCCTACAATTTACTTGTGCTAAAATACATTGCATGCAGCCATAGATTTATGTAAGTGTTCAGTTCTGTACATTAAAACTTTTCATCCTATTCTTTCTTTATTGGAGCCTGTTCATAAAGAAATTATGATGTTTCTGTATAAGCTTTTGTATATTTAGTGTATTAGACATTTGACTAGAGTGAAACTGCTAGTTCAGCTAAAAAGAATGTATTATTCCCTGACTTAATTAAAAGCATACAATGCAGGGTCACTACTACCCTAAAATGTAATTCCTCTTAGTTTGATTTCTCCAGTTTTGAAACTTCATATCCTAGCTCCAGATTTCTATATGCCTTCAAAATACATTGAAAGATAAATATAGAAAAGGGTCATGATCGTGCTTGGGTAATATTTTTTTTTAGCAGTACTTTCAAAAAGCTTTTTCTGAAAGCTGGAATGGTCAGATGTAGCTTGATGTTCTGCTTTTTCTCAGAGATGAATGAAGCTTGCTCTTAAAAAATCTGATGCAATCTAATCTTTTGATGTCCTGTAACTCCAAAGAAAACAGAATCTTTCCAGAGGGAGGTCCAAAGAAACTCCAGAAAGAATTTGAGAGAGCTTTGAAACTGATAACCAGCTGGCTGTGAAGCAGCAGGCTGCTGCTACAGAAAGTGCTGCAAATCTAATAATAGCCAGGAAAGAATGGCAAGCTGGCTTATGCTTTCAGAATATCTGGCTGTGTGTATCCCCTTCATCTGATACCTAAGTATTTCAGCTCAAAGACCACCTGTGTAAATGGTTCCTTTCAAGAATGAGAGGTGTAGTGGCACACCATGTAATTTGTGTTCTTTGCACTGAGTAATCTTAATCACCACATCTTCAGCTGATTGTATTCTGACGCACAATATCTAAGACTATATTATTCTTATTTAAAAAATGATGACTGTATATACACAGAAAAAATGACTCCTCTTTTTTCTTTAAAAAAATGGAAAGCTATACGGGCTTATGAAATTACATCGTAACTGAGCTTGCTCAGAAAATTGTATGGTATATTTATCTTTCAATATGTCTACTGGTCACTGGGCTCAGATGGGATGTGGATGACATATGAAAAGATGATGTGAGTTAGGCCAGGGGTCTGCATGATGCAAACAGTATTAGGATTTATCTTTCCAGTGAGGATGTCGACACATATTCTGGCAGATTGATACCCTACCAATTTTTGGTTAGTCCTACTTGCCATAAAACTAGCTTAGTTTCTTTGTACAGTGCTCAGCTATGTCACAGAACACAATATAGAAGAGCTTCTCCAAAAGTAATACTTCCTATTATGTCTGCCCATGATGTTAGAAGCAGATGTTGGTGGTATGGCAGTAGAAGCTGAACCTTACTAATGATATTCCAATACACTTGCTGAAATTTTATGGAGGCCAAACAGTGGATGTGAGCACAATGAGGCAGTGGTGTATTTCAGCAGTGGTGACAGCAACAGTGGGCCACCTCCTCTGGTGCAGGTTTTTACGAGCATGGCGTGCAGACCCTTGTTCACAACTGGCAAAAATGCATGGCTAATGATGGTGACTATGTTGAAAAGTTGTATTTTGTAGCTGAGAATTAGCTCTACCAAATAGTTATTGTGTTCTTTGAATCTGTTATAGTTTCCATGTGTATAAATAGGAGACATTATTTTTGGAGACACCTGTGTATATGTGATGTCCATGCATGTTACTTTGCCTCAGTGGTAATCCAGTAGATTTAAAGGAAATCCCACAGTGACAGGTTTTAATGGAAATGGCATTGCTGTGCATCTTTATAATACATGGTGTCACTTTTGGGGTTGCATTAACAGCTCTAGTTCTGCACAGAGAACTTCTTCTGTCCTCTGCTAGAAGGGCTGTGTTTATTTGGTAAACTCTCTTATACCAGATGCTGACCAGAGACCCATCCCATTTCAATCCCCAGATAGGAGGGGATGAATTACAGTTCACAACTGTACAACTTTTATGGTGTTACATTATTTTATGTAGACTGGCACTTGGACCAGAGAAGAGACCAGAAGTTTTGGCTTCAACGTCTAATTTCCTCTGCTATGTAAATATTGCCACAAGTCACACATACGTTTGAAAGGAAATAAAATGGTATAATGCAATCTGCCCACTCAAGTAAAAGCCACCTTTTTGGAGCATGAACATAAAGAATAATTAGCAAGCTTTGAAAGGCCTCCTGCTTCTGAATGCTTTGTCCTTCCTTTGAATGGCAAAATAGTCAAACTTCATTTTACAGTATGCTGTCTCTAAATACAATGCGGATTTTCTTTTACCCACAGCGTCCATCACTGCTGATTTTGAACAATTGAAAATAGCCAGCATTAAGCTCACCAACAGTCCATGATTATACTACTGAAATTGCTCTGAGGATACTTAGTTAAAACAAAAGACCTGTTTTCCTTGATTCTTCATTGTTATTGCATGCATACATGCATGTGTAACTGTTAATTAGTGCCAAGCTAGTTAAGAACCCGTTTTTTCCCAATCTGACCTTTAATTTCAAGATATGAAGAATATAAAATCATGTGTATGCAAAAATAGGTCACATCTTTAATATTTCGGTTTCCATCAGGAGCAAGATCAAAGTTCTATTTGCTTTACAGCATATCTTCATTGTCACCTCTTTCTTTGAGAATTACCTTCTGGGTAGCAAAGACTTTTATGGGAATGGAGTGTACTCAAGCAATAAGCTTGAATGAAACACTTCTGGACTTTTTTGAGCTTCTTTGAAGCTTTTGATATGGTGCCACCTGGGAAATTATATAGATAGAATAAAATAGGGACACACAAGAAATATAATGTGACTAAAGAACAGTGTAGAGAGCAGCTGACGAGGTGTCTGTGGGGAAGCAAAGGTAACAAACTGGAGGAATTCCATAAAGATGTGGAGTGGTCCCAACAAGTTATATATAAAAAAAGCAACCTGAAATGCATTATTTGGATATTACATATGAAAATAATAATAATAGTTTATTGAGTGAAAGTATGGAAATACAATTAATTTTAGTAGCACTAGTTAAAGATCAGGTACGTAAGGTTCTTCACTTTTGTAAGTGTTCTACTAGACAGATTGTCTGTCTGGATGTATATTTATGCATTGCAGAGAATTGCGATCTCTCAGTGTGCCAAGACCATGAATAAGCCTCCTGTGACTGTCTTGTTTGTCTGCTGTTGTTTCTAACAAACGTATGGAACTGATGATGAACACTGGTAATGTTCATATTACTGATAATTTCTTACCTGAAAGTGGTGAGAAACCTGTAGTAGTTAACAGAATACACAGAAGTCACATCAGCATAGGGAACTGGATGAAAGATTACCAGCCCTTTCCCAGCCTTATTTAAGTTTATTTGGTGTTTCCTATGTACCAATACTGTGATTCCACTGTATGTTTTTATTTTGTTTTATTCTCTCTTTATATTAATCAAGATAATGAGTAGTTCATATTGCTTTTGATTATGCAAATTTTATTTTTGCCTGTGTACACTGATTACGCTGAGTCCATACAATGGGGCTGTGGACGCAGGTTACCTAAGTAGATGCAGCACAATGCTCCTGCTGCTTGATAAATCTCCCTGGTATTTGCTTTTGGTGCAATAATAAAGTAAAGCCTACTCTCTTCTGCATTCCTCTAGGCAATGAGGAAATTATTTTTTCTATTGAAGAAGAAAATTTATCCCCGTTGCACGTGTTTGTGTGTAAAACTAGGGCCATGCTACATTAAAGGCCTTCAAACTTCAGTATTTCTATCTGAGTTGTAGTTTTCATGTAACATTTCACTTTAAAATCCAGTTACACTTTATGCATCTGACCAGATTAAACGGTCATAAATGTAATGCTTTAGCTTACTCTTTAGATTGTAGTTGAAAGTCAAGATGTCCATCTGTGACTAGCTGCATTCATTTCAAAAATTATTTTCTAATAGGTTCTGTTACAAGGCTTGATGTACTTGTGTAGAGCTGCTCCAAGGATTTCCAACCTCTTGATTTACGCCAGAACGTGTTTGTGCACCCCTAAATTCACCCCATTTGCTCTGCTGAAAGAAAAGGTTTTTGCATTTTTGGTGTCTGTGTGGAGGGATCAGCAAGTAAACAGCATGGCCGGGCAGACGGCATCTATGCTCTGCAACTGCTGGAAGATAGTCAGGTCAGTGTTTAACCTAAATATGGGTAAATAAAAGCAACTATTATATGTTGTGTTAGTATTGATGAGTGGTTGATAAGCAGTGTCTCCTTGGACAGCACACCTTTGTTTCAGTTGTTTTCAGTTGCAGTTGTGCTTATCATGGCTTATCTGCTGGTGCAGTGCTCTCTCGCCTTTTAGGACTGAATTTGTTGTGCCTATTAAGCATCCCTTGGTACAGTTTTGTGTCTCATAAAGGCCCTTGAAACTGAATTTGATGTACTTGAGAATAATCTTGATTCCTCCAATCCCCTTGTGTGTAATTTGAGGAAACAGTGGTATCTGCTCAAAATTTAGAAGAGAAGAAAAGCAGTGGATTTACAGTCCCAGGGAGAAGGTTGTAAACTCTTATTGGAGTGCTTATAGAAGGGCATTATCACATTGGAAAAGCAGAGGCACTTGAAAACAACCTTCAGATCTGCAGCCTTCAGGAGTTGTTTTTTTTTCTCTCCATGGAAAGCAGCTCTTTGTAACACTCATATTTATATACGATTGTTTTTTCTATCTTGTTTTATTTTATAGATGATCATTTCAGATATGGCGGTGGTGAAGTAGAACATTATCTAATAGCTTTGCAAATAGCAATTCTAATCCTGAACTGGTTGAAATCCTTTTGTATAATTTCTTTTTTTTTTTTTTTTTATATATATCTAGAAAAACACTTGACAGTGTATGAATGCAGTACAGTTTTTGGCTGGGTTAGTTCAACGTGCACGAGCCTCAATTAACTGTGCTAGTGTAATTCCACTGCATAGCCTGCTCTGTGAGGCTTTCAGTCTCAACCTGGATTTTACTGGCCTTGCTTCCACATTACCAAAAATGAAATTGTTGTGCTTTCCACATGTTTTTCAGTTGCAATAAATAATAAAGGGTGGGATGTTAGTGCTGAGCCTTCCAGTGGTGTGGATTGATTGAACTGGCAGTTCTGGC
Source organism: Coturnix japonica (assembly GCF_054131305.1). NCBI lineage: Eukaryota > Metazoa > Chordata > Aves > Galliformes > Phasianidae > Coturnix > Coturnix japonica. The sequence continues at coordinate 7,588,923 of NC_140673.1, read as the reverse complement.
AGCAAGGTAGAGACCTGATAGGAGGAATGAAGTTATTTGTGGTATATCCCTGCTCTAGCAGTAGAGGAGTCTGCTAGTTGTGGTGAGAATCTGGAGTGAGTCGTATGAATGAAACACCAGTCTGCCTGCATACATTTTCTGAGTATTAGTAGCAATTAATCTTCCTGCTTGTTGAGTGCATTGACCATCCACTTTCGAGCATTTGTCTCATCAGTGTTATGGAGTAGTTTATGTTTCATTCATGAGAGCAGAAAGATAGCTGAAAGCTTATCTTCGAGGGTAATGCTCAGGATTGCCAGGAGTTCCTCCCTGTTGCAGAAGTAAGGAAGAGCAGAAAACAGTTGTAGCTTCAAAAATAGTCACAACTTGTGCAGCTGCCTGTGTTTCTTATATTGAAATTAAAAAGTGAACAGATGAAGGATAAAAAAGACTTCCCTTGAATATGCTGTCACACCATTGTAAATAACATGAATGTGTAGAATTATTAATGGAACAGTATGAATTACCCACGTTCACTAGTGAAATGCAATGCTCCATTTGTTCACCGCTATAAAGTCAAATCATAAAGGGTTTCTGCACATATAGTTCAATACCTGTATGATATAGCATCATGATTATTTTTTTTTAGTGAATCAATTAACATGATAACTCAGAGAATTCTCATTAATATCTGTCTGTCGTGTTTAGGAAGAATCTTAAGATGTGAAAACTGAGCCTAAAAAGGGTTATCATTGGACCAGTAATTAAAATGTTAGTCCATAAAAATTGATATGATATTGAAATTCCAGCAGCTGTAAAAAGCTTGTATCACTTTGCATCTCTTGATTGAAAGAGCTTAAAAAAAAATTATATGTTCAAAAAATAATAGACTTTCCCTGAGGAAGCCATTTAGTATCTTTCCTCTGTATTGATTTCCCCTAATGTTTCAGTTCCTCATAACTTTAAATCCTGTAAAAGTTAATATTGTCTAATACTTTAATTTTCACCAGGTAAATGGTAGATTTTTTTTTAAACCACTTAAATCAGACCCACCCAAACGTAACTGGATTTATTATGTCTTGAGCACACCTGAAGTTAACAACCTACACTTTACCTAAAATGAAATTTCCTTTATTCGCACTTGCCTCTCTTTATGTTCTTCAATCAAGTCTGATTATAAAAATAGTCTTAAGAGTGCAGAAGATATAAATATTTGAACTGTAGTAAATGTCTTGAAATTGATAGTGAGATAAACTCTTTGACAGGATTTATTGTGTTAGACTTATGAATTAGAAATTCTTTCTCAAGAGAATCATCTTTTTCTATTCTTTTTTTTTTTTTTTGTATAAGGACTTTTTTTTACATTTCCATTAGATATTTATTAAATCATGTCCGCACATTTCTTTTTACTCAAAATTGTGTTCTTGTGAGATGTCTCCTAAAATACATTCAAACTTCTTTAGCTTAATTCTTTTTCTTTCTGCTTGCAAGTTGAGAATTTTAGTGGGGGGCTGTAATAAATGTAAGTTCACTTTGTAAGAACTCTAGCAGTTACCCTTAATACTTTTTCAGAAGGTCGATCAATTAACTAATATCTGTAAATGCTGTTCCTTGGGTGTGTATGGGAATTTTTCTGACAGAAGCGCAGCTTGGTCTCATGAGTAAAAATTGCTTTTTTGAAACTTCTATGTTTTGTCAAACAGAAAGACATATAGAGGAAAAACGTCTGTCCTTAAATCTGGAACATGTGAATTTACGCAGCTCTTTTTATTGTTAAGCTTCAGTGGCACTGCCTAAAGAATAATATAGGAAACCTGAGTCAGACTGCTGCTTTTCACCAAGTAAAAGCATCTATTGGAATGAAAAACTTTGCGAAAGCATCAGATTCTATTTGGGTATTGAACTAAACCGAGAACTTCTTAGTGGCTGACGCCATATCTTTGCAGTGAAAGAGGTTTTCATGTATGAAGTTTTTATGGAAAGGAAGAAATGATTCACTTGCAGACAACCAAGAACAATATTAGTGCAAATGAAAATGCTTAGAAAGGTAGCAGCATGTTACCACTGATGATATGGCGATGCAGCTTAGGTCACTGTAGTTATTGCTCTAAGGCCAGGGCTGGCCTTCTCTTTTTCTGTGTGCAGACAAAGCTGGCACAGGAGAAAAAGTGTACTCTTCTTACACTTTCTTCTTCATCTACATCCTCTGTTGCAAGGAGTCTGTAGTATTTTCAGAATTGCTTTTATCAACCTGGAGACTGTAGGGGGCTTTAGGCACAGCTTTCATGTTTACAAGAGCTATTAAAAAAACCTAATGTAATCTTCATAAACACTACGTGTAAGGTACAGTCTTCCAGAAAACTCTGATCTCTGCAAATTAGAAGCATCATACAGAGTAACTGGAGTAATAACAGTCAATGAAGACAAGCTACGGATAACCTATATGCCAAACTGTATTTGATCACTGAATTATCATCTGGAAAAACTGAAAATCAAATTATGTAAAAAGAGTATTTATCTGTCTTTTCAGATAAACATCAACATGTCTGCCTGCTATTTGACTTTTATTATATAATGTAGGGAGGCTCTTGATTAAAGGAAAATGTGCGATCAAATATTCAAGGATTCCTCTTGAGAAATAGCTGAAGCTTGATCTGTATGTATGTTCTTGAAACGTAATCATATAAAGAAAACAGCTCTGCTTAATACCTGCAATACTTGGAGCTGCCACAAATAACCCCAATTTTCAACAAAAAGAATCTTCTGTTCCAAGCATGCTTCATGCATAAAGAAGAATCAGTTTGGTTGTAAAGATGCCTAAATCTCAACACAAATGTACTGTAAAAATGGTTGTTCCAGGTAACCAAGCAATAACAACCAGACCCAAATTATATATTTATAAATACATCTTATTTTCAATATATATAAGTAATTCCTTCCACACACACACAAACACACACACAAAAACAGATCTTTTCAAACAGCCTATGCAGTCTGGCTACTTTTATTTGAGGAAGACCTGAACCAGAATATAGATTTGGACATTTGGCCTAAAGTGAGGTTCAAAATCTGAACCATATAAATCCATTTAAATTGAATAGAGTCAAAATCTGGATCTGAGCTCATTATGATTTTGAAAAACTTGGAATTAAGAGCATTTATATTTTGCTTTTAATTTAAAACTCCACATCATTCGTTCCTACACTGTTTTGACTAAGGCAAACATTGTGTCCTCAATATCAATGCATCTATGCATTGTCTGGCCTTTCTGAGATCACCTCATCAGATGGATGACATCCTTGCATCTGAGCACAGTTGCCAGTGTCAAAATTGGGCAGGTTATACAACGTAGCTTTGAGATTTTTGGCTTTTATTTGAGCACATTTTTCATTACATGTCTAGACCAGTAAAGCTATAGAAGTGCACTGGATCTGGAATTACCCCTTTCCTGGGTAAAGGATAAAGTTCTATCCACAATCTCTAGAAGTGTGTTCTTGTTTTCATAACCTTAAGAAAATACAGCATGTTTTTAGTTACTGATGGATACTTTGAATTTACTTAACATGTATCTTAATATACCTTATTTACATACCTTCACTCTCATGGGATATTCTGGTTCAGTCTGGATGTATATTTGGTAATTTCAGCTATTCATTGTCTTTTCCACATCCTTGTCTATAGGTATGTGAATGTGAAGTTTCAGTGATTCTGACTTGGTGGTTATTTTACATGTTTTTTTTTTCTTCTTTTCTTAAGTTATTCACCTCACCGCTATATTATTGCCCTCCAGGGAGCACTTGATGCTCTAGGCACAGTGTTTTGTACGTGAATTAGACTATTTTGTTGTGTATGAATTTTTGTAAAGTGTTTATTACCTCAGGATCTGAGCACCTTCAAGTAGTACATTAAGTAACCAAATATGTCACAGGTTATTTGCTTTTTATATAATTTCCTTGAAATATTTTCCTTTGGTATTGCTCTCTGTTGTTATTTTTAAATGTGAGATCTATGTATTTGTCCTAGAGAGAGAAGGATGAAAGACCTGTGTCTTGCACTTGTATCAAAGTGTTAAGTTCTTTGTTCCCGGGGATATTCATCTCAATATCAATTCCCAAATAAATAGGTGTTGCCTAGTTTTCGCAAGGCAGGCTTCTAAATTTTATTAAAATAATAATGATAATTGCTAATGCTGATGATACAGAAATACATCGTTTGGCTACTCAGTAAGCATGCCATTCACAGTATTTTACTGATCAACCTTGAGGGAAAAAAAATTCCAACTTGCGATGTAATAACATTTCCTGGAATGTCAAATCTAATTTCTGAATTAGATAATGTGGTGAACGTTACCCTTCTTTCTGAGGGATAAGCTTTGTTTTGTTTCTTGGTAGATATTTCTCATTTCTTGATTTCTGTAAGAAGCAGCTGGTAATGGTTATCTTTTGTAAATGCAGTTATGCATTCAGCTCCCCATATATTTGCTTTTGCATTATCTTCAGATGTACAGGATTGGCTTCATTACTATCATATATATATTTAGGGGCAGTTATTGTCAAAAATGATATACTTAATGATATACCTATAAAGAAAAGATAGATGAAAACTAGAAACTAAAATGAATATACTTTTTTCATTCACACGATACGTTATTTGTTTTACAGAGTTTTCAGATAAAATGTTATGGGGGAACTAATCCATTCACAGCTCTCAGAGAATTGAGTCAGAATGGTTTGCATTCATATCTGATAAGGACTGTTGATCTCTCTCCATCCCCTGAATAGTGAATGCTGAGACTCTTCCTGCTCAGAATGACTTATTACTGTTAGATTGGCTTTTAAACCAACCTAATACAGGTCACAGAGTGTGGTAAATTGACAGCTACTCTAGCTGATGAAAAAAATAATTGCAATGTGAGGCAGGATAAGTTCTAAACTAATTTGTCCTTAGCACAAAGTAGGTATTCTCAAATACTGAAAAAAACTATGCTCAAGTACCTTGATTTTTTGCCTTGAAAACAAAATATCCCTGGAATTTTTAGTCAATGTAGTGGCTACGCCTGAACAGCTGCATAATGAAATTCCAACATCTAAAAAACTTTCTCGTCTGTCCCCCTCTTAATTCAGATGTGTTTCTTTTCCAGGAAGGATGTGTGTACGGCTAGGCTTGCTTTCACACCATTCCGAACTGTGTTCTTGAGATGTTTTTAATGCTCTGATGATGGGAGGATTTAGCCCAGTGTGTCTGAAAGTGAATCATAGCATTAACTTTGGGAACTCAAAATCAGGTTATTTTAATTTCAGAAGAGCTCAGCATTAATAATGAGTGTATTCAATATAAAAATCATTCAAAAATTATTTTGAATGCATTTCTCAAATTTTAATGTGTGGTCAAGTAACTATGTCAGCTACTAGGAACTATGTCAGCTACTAAGACAAAATATATAAGGCATAGTAAGACATGAGGAGATAATAGGTTTATTGCTACTGCCTTACACCATGAAGATCGTAATTTCTGATGGGAAAGTAAATGTGAATAAAATCAGAAAGGGTTAAACAAATATGTTGCCACTCTGTAGAACTAGTGTAACCTGAGGAGCAAATTACCTTGATTTCTTTCTTTCAAGTAATTTACAGTGACCAAATATGATTTGTAAAGAGGTTGACTTTTCTAGGCAGCAAAGTCTTGTTGAGCACTCTTCACTAATTCCAGGAATAATGCCTTTTAAAATGCCTGCAGATTGTTTCATCATAAACTTCAGTATAAATTTCCTTTCTACAAGACATAGTGTTTTGCTCAAGGAGAAGGAATACTTTTAAAAACTGAGGTAAATATCTGATGCAGCTTATGGATACACCCTGAAGCAGAACATAATATTTGCATAAGAAATGACTGACTTATCACATAAATTTTCCTATGTAATTTGCTAGCTTGCCTCAAGGGGGAACGTAAACCTGAAAGAGGGAGAAGTCAAACGTAAAAAAGGCATTTCTGCTCCAAAAGAACAGTCTTATCTAAGGGTTGAATATGTTGTATTCTGATAGGAAGGGGATTGTCTCTCTGGAATACATGGAGAATTTTGTAGGCAACTGCTGAGACTTCTTAGTTGAGATATTGAAGATGTATTCCCTGTATGTTATGCTGAAAAAGTAGGGCATCTTTATATGCATTTATGCTTCTTTAAAATGTAATTACAACTTCAAGGATATTAAAGAAGACAAAACTATTTCTATAAAGCTGAATTGCTGAGAACTAGCAGTGGTTTATCAGAATAATATGTCATAATGTAATGTAAAAAGTGTGCTTTAAAGAAAGAAGAACTCGTATACGTGAAGGGAAAATGTTGATTAATGACACACAGTCATCCAAGTAATTCAAGATGAAAACAGTAGAAAGTAAAAGAAAAAATGGTGGCTGGCTGATGGTGAGCACGCACACAAATAGATTACCTGAAGCTGAAAATAAAGCTCTACATTAATGCCAGCAATAAAAGAAAACTGCAGTGTGGGCTGGTAGAGCATGATACTGAACATCATTGCTTTAAACATTTATTTTTTGAACAGTGCTGGTTGGTGGCCAAGAAAATAGGAAACTATCTTTCCACGCAGTATATTTTATTAATCACGGGGCTGGAGATTTTGCGAGCAACATAGCTGTGTGTGATTCTTGATTTGGAAATACGATGCCTCTCCTGCATTGAACAGTCAAGGGTATTGGTGTGTGTAAGTTGCTGTCCATTTGAAATCACTAAAATAGGACATTAAATTCAGTAGATTCTTGCCCATTTACCATCAGATCTGTTTATCATCGATTCTCATCTACTTCTTTGTGTCAATAAGCTACATGCAGCGCTACCTTAAATATCACTCTGCTGAGATCAAGCCTCTTCAGCATGTCATCAAGTTCATGATATGAATGGCTTGGAGGTGTTTTCTAGAGAAGGGTACCGATCAGCTGAGAAGTAATTGAACCTTAAGGTTACAAAACACTAGGTGGGGGGGGTAGGATTTAATTTTGTAATTGTTACTTATTAAATTCAGTGAAGCAAAACCAAGCTACATCATTGATCCATTTCCCATCTGCAGTGTGAGTGTTTCTTCCCATTTATTCAAATCATGAAAATGAAGAAGTTGTTATTTCTATAGGATCGCCTGTAGTCATGAACTGGAGAAAACTTATTCAACAGTCAGCATCTATCTTGAGGCTTTGGTCTATTTGTAAAATGCAGTCTGTGTTTTATGCTTGGTGCTTGTGCAGAATGCATAAAAGTTCAGACTTTGAATGATCCCAGTGGAGTCAGTGAGTCTACTACGACAACATAAAGAATAAGTAGCTGCTGAAGTATCTTGAAATTGGTATTGTTTTTGTGCCTTATTGAAGTTCATGTTTGTACAGTTGTGTGGAAAATGCAGTGCTCAGTAAAGAGAGGGTCTGTTGAATTACTGCAGAGGGTCTTTCTGGCCAGGCTTTTGAGAACCATGCTGTGCTGGTCTCTGCTGGAAGCTGTATTTCACATGCCTTACTATAGCTACATTTTCTGTCAATGCCAAAATTGTTTTACTCGGTCATCATTCATGGAAATATAAATTTTTTGTAGTGCCAAGTGGTGGAGAAACAATGACATCTGAATTTCTGCAGTGTGTGATACATGCATACCATAAACATATGGAAATATCTGTGATGCAGGTGACTACCTCCAGCTCCTTTTAAAGTAAACGTTTGATCATTTGCACATCAGAAAGTGTCCTGCTAGTCTGTAATTCTGCAATATGGTGCAGTGTAATTCTTTGTCATAAGGTTGGCCGTGAAATCTCAGTGTTAGCAATATATGAGACAAAATGACCCACCAAACAACTAAAAGCAGACTCCACCTTATTGAACAAGGTGGATAATATGGTAACCAATAGCGATGTGATGGAATCAATTGAAGGGTTAGAAATACTGCAATGATTTAGCACATTCAATTTTACAAAAGTTAGCTATTCATTTCAGGAGATGTTTAAGTAAATTGGAAACACAACACTGCAGATGCCAGCTAATGTATCTTCAGTTACAATCAGGGGAATGGCTACGCAATCTGGAACAGCAGTACTATCCATTTGAAGGCTGAGTCTGGTTCAGATGGAGTAGAGACAAACTCAGTCTTGAAACAGCTTTGTTCGAGGCAGAATATGTGAGAAGAGATCACAAAGTCAGACTTGCAAAGATCACAGTGGAACTACTGCCATGCATACTTTGATGTATCAAAGCAGACCTCACATCTGGATGCCATGCCAAAGGTTTTTTGCTGTGTTTTGTTTCTTTTTCCTTTGCTGCAGGAGGCGGTGGCATTACTCATGTAGCAGGTGGATGCAGTGGCTTTGTAGAGTACGGTATTTTCAAGCATTAGGACAATATTCTGTCTGTTGTGGAATTCTGCCTTACTCTGGTCAGGGAAATAAGATCATGGAAAAAAAATCTGGCTTTCTGCATGTCTGCCTGACACTGCACCATTCCCTCAGGAATTCAGTCTGTACTGACAACTGGTAATACAAAGCCAGATTTTGAAAAGTATAGTGCTGGCTAATATGCAGATGAATAGCCAGAGGGGCCTCCTGGTATGCCTGAGATCAACCTCTCATGGAAAATTCATCCTACCTAAACTTTTGATTGTGGTTTATCAAGAATCCCTTCAAAATAAGAAAAAATCAGAGGGGAGCCTTAAGTAATGTCACAAAGAAAAGAGATCAGCTGGTTTTCTCACAGTGCAGTGCTGTGAGCCAAGCCATCATTGGCACAACTATGGGCTGTATTCATCAGCTGCTTTATCCTGGAAGAATGCTTTAGTATTGACTGTTCATCTTTTCAACATCTGCTTCTTTCAGTCTTGTCTCATCATCTCCATTTTGTTCTCATCATTTCACCATGAAAAGATTATTGTAAGTGAATTTTTTTTAACACATCCTGTTCAGATTTAGTTGTTATTTCTGAAGCTTTAAAACCTTTATATTATTATCATCTCTACTGATAACTGCTAGACACCAGGTATACAATACAAACTATACACTAGCAGAAAAAAAGTCATAATGTTACAGTGAAGCCAGCAGGGTTGTTGCAGATCTGAACCAGCTCCCCTTCTGTAAGGGTAGAGATTGAACTATCAGTCCCTTCCATTCAAGGAGGCAGAATTGGAGGTTAATTTTTAGTTCCTCTCAGAATTATATTGAGCACCCAGAATTTTTGCTGCCTTTACCTGTTGCTCAGAATGGTTGTCAAGTTGCCCAGAGAGGTTTCGGATGCCCCCAGTCTAGAAGCGTTCAAGGCTGGAATGGGGCTTTGAGCAACCTTGTCTAGTGGGTGGTGTCCCTACCTGTATCAGGTGAGTTGGAACTAGACCACCTTAAAGGTCCCTTCCAACCCAAACCATTCTATGATTAGAATAATTTTCAGTTAAGATGCATTGTCTGTACCAGAAATGTTGATGTAGTACTCTGTTGGTGTTGATTACATATCTTGAAAAGACATGGTTGTTGGCTTATAGACATTAGGCATCTGAAATATCCATCTAGAACTGCTGAAAATTTTGGGGAGTGGAAGTCAGTCTGGAGATATTCCAAGGTTTTGTGGATGCGAGTTCTATAGTTACAAGAAGTTTCCTGAAGTGTTATTTCTATAGCAAATGGAGAAACTACAGTAGTAAGCAAACTAAATTCCATCCTTTTTTTTACATTATCAGATGCACGCAAGTTTGGCACAGGTTCCCAGACTTTGGCTGGTGCTCATATTATTACCACGTCCTCTGAAATAGAATAAAAACAGTAAAATATTGCTCAAAATCAAGAGGTATTAGTGCCTTTCAGGATTTAATGATTTATCATTTGATCGCAAAAAATCCCTGTGATTGTTTTTCTATGTCTGTTTGTCAGCAGAATTGAGCTCTGGTTGTGACTCTTTGCTTAGATGAGATGTTTTTATTCTGTTTTGCCTTGTGTTTGTTTTTACCTGGCTTAGACTTTCTCTGACAGTGCTGGTTGGGCTGAAGAAGGAATGAAGTTAGTAGAACTTTCTATGCCCTGTAAGGAGAGGTGTCAGAAAAAAAAGAATAACAGTTTTGTAGGGATTTTTTTGTTGCTTGGTTGGTTTGGGTTTGTTTTGAAAAGCAAGAGTTTTTTAGTTTTGTAGTCCTCAGCGTCTTTGTTGTCTAAAACACTGGTCAAAGTCAATCAGTGAGAGTCCATTGGAAGACTTGCTTGTTTTGTGCAAAGCTAAATTTTATTGCTTTCATCTGCAAGGTGAACTCTTCTTGCTGACATGTAGAGAGCCTTTGACATCATCTGTGCCAAAGCTGCAAAAAGACTGTGTCTATCACATTTAATCTGTCTATCATCATGTTTTGTATTTCCTGACTTTGTTCATCTCTGTTTACTTTTTATCTACAGCCTGGTTTCAAATTTTCGCGACACCAAGTAAATCCAGAAATGTTTTTTTTTGTTTTTTTTTTCCTATACCGTTAATAACCTGGTCATATTGTTCATATCATTTTTTTGCGCTCTTTTGCAAAGCTTATTAATAAATAGGGTACTATGGTTTAGGCTGTGGTTGGACTTGATGATCTTCAAGGTCTTTTCCAACCTGTGTAATTCTATGATTCTATAATTAAGTTCTTTTATTAAAGTATTTGTATCTTTCTCCAAGCAAGAAAGTAGATCCATTTGAGATCTTTCAGTTTTTGTTGTTTTGTTGTTTGTTTGAAAACATTTATTTATTCAAAACATTTTATTTCAACTACATGTCAGTGTTCTACACAGATTATTAACAGTGAATCTGTTCCTTAGAAGGTAACACTGATTCAGTAATAATCTTTAGACCAGAATCTTTGCACTGAAAAATTAAACCGGAAAAGCTTTTTGCTTAGGCTTACTGGAAAATCAAGTTGATTAATTGCAATGTGCTTATCGAAACATCTGCCCTTGAGAACTGGGCTGCAAAGTGATGCCATCTTCATGCAGAGATTACAGCTGGATATGCTGATGCCGTCTACTCCACTGTCTGGTAACATTCTTTTTTCTAATCTAACCACATTATTATTGGATTGTTTATAACTGCATTATGATTACTGCTTTGCATGCATAGGATGAGAGATCACTGTTGTACTTGAAGTGTTACAAAATACTTACTTTCTCCTAGAGACCTGCATCTGCAAGTGACACTGCTAATAAATTGTCATAGTATACATACTTTTTGATCCAGATCTCATTAAAAAATAAATATTTTTTAAAATGTAAATTGTGGAGAACTAATTCTGGATAAAATCTCTAGAACTACACCCACTTTTGCTTATTCTAAATTGCTTTGCCTAGTTTCACAGTTGTCTTATGATCCACTTCATATCTAGACTGGCTAAGAGTGGAAGCAAATATTCCAATGGCCGTAAGCAATATAGTAAGAGAACAGGAGTATCAGAAATGGGGGCTATGTAGAATATAGGATAGTCAGTTAAGTCCTCCTGTAAGCCAGAGAGCATTTGTAACTTCTCTCAAATAGGAACAGATAAAACAATGTACCTCATTACCAGCAAACGAAACTGTCCTCTAGGTAAAGGCCAAGCCTTTGAACAAGCTTCAAAAAAGACTTGCACTTCACCTTTACCATGAATTTGGTTTATGTCATTTAAGCCCACCTATGTCTATTATTTCCATAGCATTTGCGCACCTCTGGCAATTATAGCAGTCCAGATGTGAGATACTGTGAACATTTAAAAGTCATTTTCTATTAGAAATTGCATCCTGCTCATGGATAGCAAAGCACTGTATTGATTGTTTGGGGAGCCATTAAAGGTCTCTGATTGTACAATCAAGAAAGTCTCTATGAAGAACTGTCACAGATATTTACTGATTATTTAAAGCAGTTTATCATTCTAATACTCACTCTAGCCCAAAATACAATAAAGGTATTTTTCTGCCAATTTATTGTGTATCTGACCATGTAAAGTAATGGAGTCTTCCCGCATATCTTGCATTCAAAATTTTCTTCAGAATGGTTAAAACAAGTCTATCACCTGAAACTGTTGTGAAATGAGGCAGACCTGAAGTTACCCCAGCTGAATGGTACAGTTACAGTATTGTGATGTTGAATAGACAAGAGAGAAGTGTTCTAAAGAACTCAGAACCGTATAACCTCCATTTTTCAGTGCTGTGGTGTGCAAAAGAGAACAAATAAATTCACCAAGTAGGAAAAGAAAGAGCTCTTTACAAAAAAGAAAAAAAAGAAAAAAAAGAAAAAAAAAGAAAACTAACTGCAGTGCAAGAGGGATTTCAGTTGACAGGTTAAACATTGGCATGTAAAAGCTGAATTTAGCATAGATTCTCAGCACACACATTACAGTAATATAATGGAATGAATCTATTTTCAGCCTACCTGTATCACCTCTTGAATCCCTCTTTTTGACCTAATACTGAGATAGAGACCTTTAATTAAAATGGTTTATTATAAGTGAGTCCGAGCGCACAGACAGAGAGATTAAGAAGCAGCATGCAAGCAAATGAGAGCATAATAACAGGACAGAGATGGTCAGGTTTTAATAGAAGGAAGTGACTACCCCCAAAAAACTCTCCTGGAGAAACATTTCATTGAATAAATGTCCCTGTGTGTAATGGCAGATACATTATAAAAAGCTACACATGGGATTACCCCTAATTGGAAGCTGGATAGCAAAGACTGTCTTTTTGGTAAAGGTTTAATTACCTGGACATTTTCTAGCATAAGTTCTATAACAAAAGGAAAGAGTGCAAAGAAAAAAAAAGAATTATCTGTAAGGAATATGATTCAAAAAGATGGATTTCCCAATTTTTAAAGTGGAATTGGAAAATGAAAACAAAACAGATGTATAAATTCAGATCTGAATAGTTATGTGAAACCAAACTAAATTTTTGAACACAAAAATAAGCCAGTCCTATCTGTGAAATTCATTTTACAAAGAACTCAAGTTTTAATTCTTACTCATGTGCTCTAAAATCTCTAGAACGCTAAGTGCATTTTGCAATAATCATGTACAACAGTGGTCTCTGCCCTTTGCAAGGATGTAAGGAAAAAAAATAATAGGAAGAAAAATAATAGGAATATGTCAGTTTTGCTTTCTTTTTACCTAAGAGCTTATCCAAACATGTTAGACAAATCCTATCCTAAGCACGATGAAAATCCTTATCTATTTTAACCTGATGAGTGCAAATAAAATGGTTTGAATTCAAACCGTCTACTTCAAAAATACTAAGACATATGATATACAGAAATGACAAGCTTGCTTTCATTTTGTTTGTTGTTACTGTTTTTCAATATTTTTGTCAAAAATTCTCAAGGCACACACTCTGCAGATATTTCACCTTTGTCATAGATGAAATGTTTTCTTGCTAACCTCAGTAGACTGTGAGGGAGAGTATGGCATTTGTAGAAAATCCTAGAGGAAGTTTGGCTCGAGTCAATGGACAGAAACCTCCACATTTGCAGTTAAAAATCTCCAGAAAAAAATAGTAACAACTGATGATTATTCTAAAGATGATGCATGAAACTGCTTCCTGGTGATTTTTCAAGGTCTGTCTGTATACTCTCATTATTGTTTTGAATCCTAGATAAAATGAATTTGTCTGCCCAAGCTTCTAATGTAGCTTCATTTTTAACTGTACCTAATTCTCCTCAAAACAAATGAAAGCAGCCTGTCAATGTCTATGAATCAAAATCAAGGAGTCTTCCGTAAAATTTGAAGTGAGGACTCAAAGTTGTTTCTCTATGCTGTTAGACCTCCGTATTTTCTAATTGCTGATGGTAAAGTAGAGGAGTATGTGTGTATTCTCAGTAGAAGCTAAATCACCAAAAAACTCTGTAGTCATGTCTGTGATGTTTGCTTTCCATCATTTCCTTTTATATTGTTTCCTTTACTTGCATATGGGTGGTTTACAAGGAGAGAAATAGGCACTCTTACTGCAGTTAGCTAACTGCATTCTTACTGCGGTTTGCAAGTACTAAAGATCAAAAACAATGTACTAGACATGAACGGAGATTCAGGCCATTTGTCAGAAATAGACCTTTTAGGATATTTACTGAAATATGCCCCTATCTGGCATTGCAAAAAGCCATTAAGTAATAAAAGCACTTCATCTGTTCTTTGAGCTAAATTTGCCTTTGTTAGCATCTTGGATGCAAAGCAGCAATACAGGCATGATCAGCACAACTTCCCTGGGATACTGCCCTGAGTGAAGATGCTGCACAGAGCAGCTGTCTGACAGCAAATCTCATCCCCTCCTGGATGGTTTCTTCCTCAGTTTGCTGAGCTGTGAACAGGGCAAGGAGCTTTGCAGGTCACAGAGTAAATGCTGCTTTGAAGAGGTTCTCTGCTGCCTGAGAAGCATGCGGCTGTGCAGGGAAGTGTTCTTCCTTTTTTTCCTTCTTTTGAGCAGTATTATTTTCAACCTGAATCAGTTTCTCAGATGAAGATGACAAAGCAGCTTACAGTGTGACGCTGCAAACACGTTAATAAGCAATGCAGAATCATAAAAGAATAGTTTGGTGGTAACGACTTCCTCATTTTAAGCATTTTAAGCATCCTTGAATGCATAAGGATCTACTATGACAGAAATCTAGTGGTATATAGTTTCAGACTTCATAAATTAGCTTCTGTTTCATTATAATGAGCCTTTTCTTCTGATTATTGTACACAATTCTGGTACATTAATTCTGGATTAGGCTGGTAGCAAATGTTAGCTGTGCTGTTATTCTTGAAAATACTATTTTCTGATGTCTTCGTGAAGACTAACATCATGGTATAATGACAATCCAGTGAGACAGAAGTAAATCCATTCCTATTAGTACCCTGTGTAAATGTTGTTGTTTGTCCATGCAAAAATAGTCATTAGAAGAATTCTTCTGGAGAAGAAGTTTATTTTAATTTTAAAATGACTTTTCAAACTTCAACAGTAATTTCTTTTTCACATAAGACAAGATGTGCAGAGGCAAACCTTTGCTCATAGTAGTACTACCTAGCAGGAGCATACAATTTTCTTGTCAATGTGATGATTAGAATCGGTTTATGAGACTGTGAGTCTAATCATGGGCTAGGTTAGCATTCTACAGTTCCACTGTGAATCCCACTCGTTATTTCTACCCGTTGTTTTGCAGGGTTTTTTTGTGTTGTTTTGTGTTGGTTTTTTTTTTGTTTGTTTGTTTGTTTGTTTTTCCCCATGTGTTATTTTAAGGAATAAGTGCAAAGTGTCACTATCTAACAAAAGCTGCTGTTGAGAGCTCTCTGATATATAAGTATAGGTCACAGTAGCCCATAATTGTCATAATCTGTTCAATACCAAGTGTCATGTAAATCTACATTGCTTTACAACATATTCAGTTTTCAAGTGCTATATCTTCCAGCCTAGACTGAAACCTAAAATGTGATTGGTATAATTTTCTAAGTTAACAAAATTAGTGGAGAGACCACGAAAGCCACAAAGCCTGCGGAACTGCTGTATGAAATCCTGAGATTAAAATATTTTGGTTCAAATTCACGCAAAGTAATTCCAAGCAGTCCTGCAGTGCTGCACAAATTGCAGTATGTGCAGGCCAAAAATGCCTCACATTTGTAACTTAGAAATGTAATTTATGAGTCATGCTTTATGATCAAGCTATTGAATGTGAAGATGAAACTATTTGGTGTTTACAAAGGTGAACTTCCAGGAGCACCCAATATTGAGTAAACTTTCTTGAAACTGCTTGTAGCTCAAAGGTCTTGAAAAGCCAGTCTGTTTTTCCTCACAAATCACAGTGAACATCAGAGTTAGCATTCAGTTGTCATGACATAAAAGATTCTAGTTGAGGTAGAAAGCTAAATTCAATTACAAGTTTTTTATGCTTTTTTGATATCTGAGGTGACTATGTGTTGATTGATATTTCAGAAATCTTATTTTCTCGGTAAATTTTATAGCAAAATATGTTCAATGATGTATTTACAAATGTCACGGATGTTACAAGTCCAAGCTAAAGACATAATGGGATTTCCATCTCTTAGTCAAAAACAGTTGTTCATAAATACAGATGATGTTTTCCTCCAGGCTTCAGTTGTGTCAGCAAAATATTTGAGCTATGTAGGGTAGATATCTTCAAGGTTTGTATATGTATTTGCTACAGATCTTAATATTTGTAATTATCTAAAAGGCTAAAAAGCTGGGTAGGTGCTGACAGCTTTTCTGGCATATCTGTCTATTAGATTTGGCTCTTTTGATTTTGCCTGGAAGAGCAAACAGCTATAGTATATAGCATGGTGTCATAAGTTCCTGGAGCTGAGAACACGTTACATACTGCTGGAGAGTGTGAAATCCATACTATCCAGTACCTATAGCTATCTGCTTATTTTTAATTTCCTGATTCACAAAAAACAAATCCCATTCTTGAATAATTTACTCTGTATTTCATTCTGCTTGCTGCTGCCTGTGGTCATCCAGATTTTCAACCGTCTGGTCTTGCTTCAGATGAAAACTTGGGGAAATATTTGAGAAGTAGGGGACTCTGCTATTCCTACACTTGAATTTTTCTTTTCTTTGAAATTACCAGCTAGAAAGATGGGAGAATACCTCATTATTAAACTATGCAATAGAACAATTCTCTAAAAGATTCTAGCATTCTTATTAGATGCCCAGGCTAAGACTTACAGTCATAGAGAGCACAGTTCAATAGTTTTCCTTTTTGGTTAATTTCTTATTCTTCCTTTCCATTAGTTTCTGAGAATAAATCAGTAATATATCAATATTCCTTTGGCTGCATGGCAAAATATGGATATTTCTCCAAGTTTGTTCTTTTTTATTCCTCTAATGACTACTTAAAAGTTTATGAGAAAAAGTAAAGCCTACCATAGGGATAATCTCAAAGATGGCAAGCAGCTTTTGCCAAATGGTTCACAGCAGCCGTGCAATTACCTTATCAGTTTATTTCTCCTAAGGGAAACACTCTTTTCTCATCCTTTTGTTGTAGAATTTCTGAAACTCTTTAAAAATAAATAAATAAAGAGACCAACTCTCTATTTTAAAGGTCTGATTTAACATGAAAATTATATGCATTGTAAATGTTTTCTCTGCAATTTACATGTCATAAATGTCTGTTGTACTCAAAACCTCTACAGGGAGCTGGTTATATTTATACCTCATGTACTTAGGAATTTGTACAAAAAAGACACAATGACAATAAAAATAGAAATATTTTGACTAGTTAAGAACTCCTGGATGCAGAGATTGATTTCAGCTCAAATGTAACTGTCCACGGTTTGAGTTTAAACTGGACATTACAGCAGGAATTACAGACATGCTATTGTATTTTTATGATGAAAAAAGCACCAAACTGAATATGAATACTGTGCAGAATTGGCAAAAGATGTCCGAAGCTCTTGCACATAAAAATATTGCAGCAAATAATGCAGCGGACTCAAATCACTGCTATCTTTGTGCCAGTTTTATTCTGAAGCACTCAGTTATTAGAGTTGCTCACTGGGAAAGGCAGCAGGATTCGAGGTGGAATAGTTGTTCCAAGAGTGAGATACAAGTATTTTAATTCTCAGTGGGAAAAATGCTTCCATTGGAAGTCTTTGTCAGTAGTTTGTATTTCACATTCATCGTTTAAAAACTATTATCTGGTTGATTTTATTTAGATGCAGTTGCTGTTAGTGGACTGTATTTCTTTGTATCTGGCCACTGTGTGTGACAGAGGGGTGTTTGTGTGTGCACATATGAGGATGCAGCATGATCTCTGTTATACGTCTTCATGCAGAGACAATGCGGGAGATCTTGGGAGAGTTCACGGATGTGGGAGAAAGCAAGGACACACAAATGGAGTTCACAAGTGTTCTTTATTACTTGATTAGAATTGTTTGGGTATTTTTTCAGGAAGAAAAAAAAGAAAAGAATGCTAGAATCTGATCATTAAAACTTTTTCTTTTCTTTTCCTTCAGAAAACAGCCTACTTGGAAGCATTTTAATAAGTATTTTCAAATTCATAAACTATATCTAGTTTGGATGCAGTGTTTTCTAAATGAAATGTACCAAGTTGTTTAAGCTTAGATTGACTTTCATTGAAATACATAAAATAATGTCACTGTTTACATTTAAAATGCTGGAATTTAAACAGTATTTTGAAATAATCAACAAAATCCTTTTATGTTTTATGAGCAAAGTTTTGTGATCTTTCAGTTAAGGATTATTTTGGGATCTTAGCCTGCTCAGGCTTTTTGGAGCTGTGAATTTCCTCTTTATGTGTGACAACATGTGGAGGTGGAAAACCTTTTCCTGTCAGGCCTTGCTCACTGTATGATATGCACAGAGGGAGAAATGAGATTATGACCCCTGCTTGCAAGCAGGAAGTGTTGTGAGATGGTCTTCCCAAACAATTTTATGTGAAAGAAAGATGTCCTCTTTAAATGTTCAGCTATGCAGGGACTGTGATAGTGACAGAGTTGCTCAAGAAATCACTGACAGATCTAGAAAATAAAACCAAATGTTTCTGTTATATCTGAATGATCACATAATCTCTGCTGAGTGACTGTGATGTATTAAAACAATCTTAAACCATCAAATGACTCAGTACATCAAAAAAACCAGCAAGCTTTGGCACGACAAGAACAATTCCACTCTAGAGCATTCTCTTCATTATTTTGTCAGTTACCCTGGTAAACCTCAAAATATGTAGTCTTGCCATCATCTGGCTGTCCTGCAGGCATTGAGCATTGGTTCCCTGCTAGCACACAAGCTGGTGGCACAGGGCTGTCCTCTGATTTTACCTGTTGGCTACTGAAGCTACCGCCAAGCCAGTTTTTCACTGAGTTCCAGTGTTGTCCCAAGAGCCATTTGGGCCAAATAAGGCATGGAAGGAATATCACCGGTACCCTGATAGTCATGGAGGTACTTTCTTAGCCTCTGTACGTTTGATGACAGTGAAACAGCTGAGCTGGCAGTGGGCCTGCTCTGTGTTCCTGCCTTCTGAGACAGGCTTCCCTGGAACAGCACATGGATCTAACAAACTGCTGTAGCATTGCTCCCATGCAGATTCTGTGCAATAAAATCAGAATGTTCAGTGCTGTGTGGCAGGCTCACGGCTGAGTGTCACCGAGGAGCCCAAATTAAATCATACCTCCAGAAGCTGCAGTTCCCCAGGTACCAATATGAAAATAATCCAGTTCTAAAGATAAATTTTCCCCGCACCTCAAAAGCAGAGTACATCAAATTTTGCAAGAAGGAAAAAACAGTAGCTGTAGGGATGGTTTCAGCAATTTTAGCGCGTGTAGAGGAAACCTGGGGCTGTTAGCATATTTTTTACCTTTTGACAGCAAGTAAATGTTCTGTGGCAGACAAATCTACAGGAAATAAAATTTTATGATGTGATGTAGCCATACTGGTTATATATCTATACAGTGCTGGCAGACTATCAAAAGATGCACACTTCCAACGTTTTTGAATGTGACTTGAAAGCAGCTTGACTTCTGTAATCATAAACACTGACAAGTATGCTCTGCATGCTCACACCAGATGATGTCTCTTTTCACATTAGAGTGATGGTAGTATACAACTCATACAGCAAGTTCAAAGGGAACTGAAAGGCTAAGGAAATTGTTTCTGTCTCACCTTGTTGATTATAAACCAGTTGGGCTAAAACAGGAACATCAAGCATAGCATTGTAATTCCTCCATTTTCTGTCTTGTTAGGTTACTTTTTAAAATACCTATAAACACTGCTGATAATCCTTTATTTTCCTTTATGTGTGTTTTAGCAATCTAGAGCCAACATTTCTTTCATTTTGTCCTAGAGTAATCCCTAATGGATTGGTACTACTGCACATAAAAGTGATGAAAGGTAATTGCAGACATGTGAATGTCTTTTTTGTGTGTGTGTGTACATGTATATGTATTTACGAGAGAAGTTCTGACCAGCTTATACTGTACTTTTAAATCTTTTTCTTCCTCTCCCAGGTTAGTACTGTTAAACAGATACAGATAAACCAGGTGTAAGCATAAGTTTCAAAAACACCTTTCTCTTCAAGCTGCTGTTTCTACTTCTAGACATGATGCAAGCATTTTCTGTCTGCATTGAAAATCAGAGTAATTCATGATGTCATTCCCGTTCTCTCTGTGCACAGGTAGTTAAAACCAAGCTGAAACTGCCTTTCAAGAATAAGTTTTAGTGGAAGAATCAAAATTGAGCCTGCCAATGTAAGAAAATCCAATTGTGTTATGAAATACTTCTACTTCATGGGAACAGTGCGCTAGGATACGTCATCTACAGAACATGGAAGTGCAAGCAAGTAAGTCTGTGCAATTTGGCCCTCCATGTGTTGTCAAGGCCTTCATCATTAGTGTCATGTGTTGCTGTCTGGTTTGATGAAAAGCCTTTTTGCTAGTGCCTTAGAGAACATTTTCTTTCTTTCTTTACTAATACTATGGGTCAGTGTTAAAAGAAAAGGGAAATGGGGTGTTGAAAAATGAATAGTGTGAATAGTGATACTGAAATCTCACAGATAAACAAAGACCAAGTAGAGCAAAAGGGCATTCCTATGAAAATGCCACAATTTAGAGCTGTCTGGAAGTAGATTAAGGTAAAAATCTTTGTTTACATGATAGTGCACAGGTCGTGGAAGTAACAGTTAAGTTTCAGACTTTTACATTTTAGCCTATGCTAAAGAGAAGAGTCTACCTTTAATAGAAAAGCATGTTAGGTAATCTTATCTAATGTTGCAAATCAAGCAGATTTTTAAAGAAGAAAGTTCAGTTCTTTTTGGATTGCTGTTGCATAAATGTTATCAACTGTAACATATTGCCCATGAATCAAAGAGAATAATTTTACTAGAAGCAGGGGAAGGACTTGGGGAAATATATGTCTGTCACTTTAGAGGCAGCAAATAGTGGATGAAATGGAAAATATTGAATGCTTATTAATGCTGTTTTCATGCTGACTTAACAAAATGTCTTAATGTGACTAGATGTTTAGTAGCACTAAAAATAACAAGTAAATAAATAAAATTATTATGAGGCTATTCCAAAGTTAAGGGGAAAAAAAGATCACAGGATAATTTGAGGGAAATCACGGACGTCAAGGTTGAGAAAGAACAGAAAACTTGTAGAGCTGCAGAGAAACTAACTAAGGCAATCTTGAGGGACAAAAGAGATACAGTAGAGAAAAGCAGCTCTAGCATCTATATTTAAATGAAGGGACTAATGTTCTATAGAGTTATAGACTAGTCATCTGACTTGCATATCAAAAAGATATCAAGCTCACTAAGTTATGAGAACGGGCTTGTGTGCTGCCAAGTGGGATCTGCCAAGTGTAATTTGCAAGCCAACTGGTTCAGTGATTATGAGGTGATTAGCCATGGATGTGATAGGCTTTGGTACTGCATCAGGCTTGTCAGAAGCAAACTAGTAGATCTGAAGTAGATATTGCTGTCATCCTGAAAGAATAGTTCAAAAAGGCAATTCCCTTTTCTTTTTTCCCACTGTTTTACTGTGGCCCAGATTCCCTGTAGTGGTCAGTAAGATAGGAAAGTAACGTGCAGTGTGTTGGAGGCTTTCTTTTTTTCATGCTAGCAGTGAAGCTCAGTGCAGAACTGACCCCCAGAATGCAGACAGGGCTGCCTGGTTTTGAAGGCTTATAATTCACTCGCTCTGACATCACTTCAGTTCCCTAGTTGGGGATCTTATACACTTCTGAGGTACCACAGGCAAAGCCTGCCGAAGTAGCCTCCCCTGATGGCGCTCTAAGTGTTTGTGGGTAGGGCATGAATCTCTAGGATGATTTGTTTGTTGCAGTGTATCTAAACGTAGGACTTGGTGTGTAGAAGTTTGGCTGCTTGCCTCTCACTGTTAGTTTCTGCTTTTTCCATTGCACCTTGCCTTTGTTAAGGCATCAGATCTTCACAGCAGCAGTGCATCTGATAGGATCGGGTAGCTGACTTGTGGCCAGATGAGTGTATCTGCACATATGCCCTGGAAACTTGCAGGGCAGCGCTGTGGGGATGCTGTGAGTCTGTAGAGGGGAAAACTGGGATGCAGAGCGAGCAGCCTGCTCCCAGCAGGGGGCTTTGTTTGGAGCATGGTACACTGTCTCTTGAGAGTGAAAACAGGTGCTAAGCAGGGAATTTTGTCTCCATCTGCGTGCTGTGCCATTAGGGGCACAGGCTGGGAGTGCAGGCTGCTGTGGCTATGGGAGCAGAGCCCACCCCAGTGAAAAACGTCATCTCCATTGTGAGTCTTAGGGGAGGACTTGCTTGGATTCCTTACTGGGAAATATATCTGCAACCAATACTGAAGCAGTTCAGTGAAAGAGATAAAGTGTTTTTTAGAGAGGAAAACATGGAGTGCAGGAAGACTTTGAGTGTACCAATATGCAGCATGCTTTCTGCATAATTATCGTGCTATTAGAAAATAAGCAGAGGCTCCTTTGGAAATGGGGTTTTGTTTTTGCTGAGGGCTGTTTCAGTATACAAAGCTAATACTGCCATGCCAGACTTTACACAACAGTTGCCATTGATGCTGGCTGCTATGAAAAAAGAACCTCCTGAAGTGAACTTTTGTATAACCTTCTCAGTTTAAACCTCAGCTGTACCTTGTGGCTGTGATTTACCTGTGAAAGCCTAGCATTAGCTTGGTTGGGAATGCTGTGCTTAGCCTGTGCTCAAAGTTGAGTTAAAATTTACAATGGAAAATTCTGTGCAGCAGATTGTATTAGTATTCTACAGAAGTCAGAATATGCCTATACACTGACCTCTATTTTGAATCAATTTTACAGCCTTAAATGATTAAGGCTTGAAATAAATGATTGAATATGCCTTGTGAGAATATGTGTGATGAATAGAAAGGTGACAGATACTTCATTTTCTGCTGAGACCTGGAGAAGATCCATCTTGTTAAAAAAATTAGCAGAGTGATGATGGGGTAATAATCTGAATTTTCATTTTCAATTAACAGAGGGATTTGCTAAACCAGGTTTTTCCTGGGATGCTTAGAATCTTTCTTAGCATAGTATTGCATTTTGAGCCCTACTGTCCTCTCCTTTTAACTTTATGAAGTTGTATGTCTACATTGGAGCTGTTCACTGCCAGCAGGAAACTTATGACAGATGCTCCCAGCTGAAAAGAGTCTGCATTGATTTCCCTATGGCCAACTGTTAAACTGTAAAATCATTTCAGTCACTTGACCTGTGATTTGAGAAGACTTAGGAACGGATCTGAAATCCTTAGGAGTGCTATTAGGTAATATATAATAGATGTGTGGCAAAAAGAGACAGTAGCATCCACCCAGGCCTAGCTTTTAGGCCCTTTACTTAAGTATGTATTTCTTGAGAGGCTCCAGTGTACTCTATAATTAATGTATTCAGTAATTTATCACCAAAACCTGTAGGAAATAGTTCCCTTTAACAGCAAATAGAAAGAACACCTTTTTGAAATTCACTGAGAAGAACCTGTGCAGACCAGTGTCTCCTGTCTCCTTTTGGTACTTCCACATTTTGTTTTATTAATGTTCTTATTTATCTGGTCGTTACTGTTGTTGAGCATGTTGTTGGAAAGCATGGGACTGATCCTGCACTTCTGTCAGAGCATCTTTAAGGTCTTCAGCCACTCTCTTGTGCCTCTTGGCTGCTGCAATAGTTTTGGGCAGCTTTCTGACCAGCAGGAAGGTGACCCAGCAATGCCAAGCCTTATGTATATTTATTTCCTGGACAGATAGCAGAGGCAATTTCAAACAAAATAGGCAGACAAAAATTACCTTTAGGGAAAGAGTTCTCAAAATGAAGTGCTGTTTAACAGCAGAACATTTCTTTATACTCTGCACAATTACCAGAAAGTTAATTAGAAGAAACTAGCCAGAAGTCATCTTTATAAACCTTGTATTGCTTCAGGAAATAGGCTTTCTGTGATTTTGCTGCTAGGGATTCAGATCAGCACAAGACATTAAAGAAAGATTGTTCCAATGGAAGATGGATCCCCCTGGGCCTTGGCTTCATCCTAGCAAGAAGTTAATGTGTCCACAGGCCTTTGTTACTGGCATGCACCCCAGCTGTGCTGTGCTTCCCAACCTGCAGCAAGGCAGCTGGGACAACAGCAAGCTTTGTGTTTTTCATTAAAGAGTAATATGCAGAAATTTTGGAGGTATATATGCAGAAGCCTAGCACACTACTGGGCCACCAGTAAAAGAAAGCAAAATTGTCTGATGCATGGACTAAACTATACTCTTGAATGCAATATTAAAACTCCTTAATAATACTGTAATCAAATATTACACAGATGAAGCACTTTCCTTTCTGTACTATAGTAGATCTTTTATGCAAAGCTCTATCAATACAAGCGAAGTAAGCATAATGGATGAAATCACTTCATATTAGTCATTTTTAAAAGACTTTTTCTGTTCCCATAAAAGTTAATCCTATACCTTACCAACTTAAACTGCCATGGTACTAAGTTTTCCCTATATAATGGTAGCTGCTCATTTATCTTGCACGAGTAATAGTCTTTTTTAGTTGACCCGTGGTGTGACTTTAGCTGAACAGAATGCAAAACAGGAGCTGATAGAGAGCATTTTTACATTTGAAGGTCATAAATATTGAACAAAATCCCTGTCAGGCTTGTGAAGATGCATCACGCCTCTTTTGGGTTTGCAGCCCATCTTTAAAAAGCAGAGGTCTAGCAAGAGTATTGGGGTATATATAGAATACTTCTTCACACTTCTAAAGGAGTACAGACCCGCTTCTAGAAATTTATAAATTTGTAATAAACACAAACACTATGAGCTTCAAAATGCTACATTAATGCAGTGCTAGCACTTTAATATCAGGCGCTCAAAAATCAGAATATTTTAGAAGGTTAGGCTGTTCTAAGAGTAATGTGCCTAGGCTGCATATCCCACATTACATATGGCATATTTTAATAGTAAAAATGTATTAAAGCTTACATTTAGAAACCACTTTCTTGTTTAATATGTGAAGTTTATGGTAATGAAGAGTGTGAGACAAAGTCAGATTTGAAGGTGATCTTTTCAGTTGTTAGGAATTTCCAAACTCAAGTTTCACGTGTCCTTTTTGGCTGTCAGATTTTTCATTTAAACGCACAGTAAATATGCTAGATGAAATAAACAATATTCTCATAGTTGATCGGTTTTATTTAAATAACGTCAGTACCTTGAACTACGGTGGTGTGTTGTTTTATTTGTTTTGGTTTTTTTTAAATGAGAGATGGATATACATGACTTGAATTTAATTACAAATTAAATAAATAAAAACAAAAAGAAAAACAAAAACAGATTTTTGAGAGCACCTACTACTTTTTAAAATGATCATTCATAACCCACAAAGCGTATATTGGGAAAAGAAATGGCTGTGGGGTGCTGCATGCTTTTTGTTTGAGACTAACATTGAAAATTCTGTGTCAAATTGATCTTATGAGAGGCTTGAAATGGATGTTATTTTGATGTCAGACTTTGTTTTGTGAGTGCTTCGATATTATTAGTTCATAATGTGCTATCTGGCATTACTAAAGTTTTCACATATCTTAACGTCTCCCCATTTAGATACACATAAAGCAGCATCAGTAGATGTTTGAGATTAATATTGCAGCCCCATTTTTATAAGATGTGCATCAGAAATGTCATGTCCCTCCTGTGGTCTTTAAAGAATGTTCTTCGGTTGCTAACCTTGAAGCCTACTTTTAGGATCAACTCACATCAACTGGAGTCCTGAGCCTGAACTTGTTATTCTCTCACTGAATAAGCATGGCTTCTCACTCTGGCTCTGAAAGTTATTTGTGAGATTATAGAGAGATGAGACCTGAAAACGGGCATTTAATCTCCTTGGATCCCACGTGCCACCACCAGGGATGGTACACAGCCTTCCAGCCACCTCTCTTGAGCCCACAGATTACAGGACTGCAGCAGGGAACAGGGCACTCCTGGCCCTGTTCGTCTCACCCTCCAGCTTAATGATCTGTGTCCTCACTAAGTCACTTACATCTTTCTTAGTATCTGTGAATATAAGTAGTACCTCCGTGGGAGGCTAAGTTCAACCCATTCTCATTTACTACTTACTGGATTGCCTGAACTGAGCGTACTAAACTCAGTTGTTATATAATGAAAAGTGGAAAAAATAGTACTGTTGAATTCCTGTCTTTTCCATCTACTAAATAGTTTTATAGTTTTCCCCTTTGTTTTTTCTTTTTTCTTTTTTTATACTTTAAGCTAAAGTAGGAGACATTAATCTATAATTTCTTGTGTTTCTAAATTGTTCATAGAACATAAACTGTCATGTAACATGTGGATGTTCAAATACAGTTCCTAAGAATGGCAGCCTGACAGTGGTTAAATTTTTTACTTAGTCATGCAGAGTCCTTGACATTTTACATAAATATCTGTGTGTTAGCAGTAGTAACATTCTTCCCTATTACAGTGCCTTCTTTGTTGATGGCAATGGTTGCAGAGAGCCCATTCCAGATAGAAAATAATCCCATAAATATTCTGATTCTAAATAAGATATGGGAGTCTTTATTGTGCAGGTGTATGTCTTTCACCTAACTGCGCAGATAAAGCAAAATGATACTTCATGAGTGTGTCTTGCTCTGCCTGTCAGATTAGGTGTGCACTGTCTGCATCAGACTATAATTTGTATTCTTGAAATGAGGAACACACTTTGCAGCTTGTGGTGCAACAGAGTAGCTGTGTTTTCCTTTGTTTAAAAAGATGTGCTCCATTTTGGCCTCAGCCTGCTTGCCTGCTAGCACTTTGTCCTGGTGGGGATGCTGGTTGTTCCTATTTCAGAATTAACAGCCTTTTAGTCAAAAATGGCCTTTCTCATTGTTGAAGCTTCAGCGGGAGATAAATGATAGAAACAAAATAGAACGAAAAGAAAAAGCAGATGGGGAGGGAGAACAGCTTCCCCCCCCCCCCATCAGAAGTAAACAGGATAAACAGATGATTATATATTGATAAATTAAGATATGTTTTTCTAAACAGGGAGCAGCATACTTGGATTTGATCCTGCATCAGTCTGTTCTCACTGAAATTGCTTTTTCCTTCACTGCACTTGTTGTCGGAGGTCCTGCAAAACTCTGCGAGCTGAAAAGTTGTGGTCACTCAGGGTTGCTCATCCTATTTGCTGAACAACACGTCAACAACAGAGCTGGGAGCAGAGGAGCTGTGTGTTCCTCAGGCAAATAGGAAATTGGAAACCCACTAACATGGTGAGTCTTGAGTCACGATGAGCTGGTGAGGGCTGCTGGGGCTTCAGGAGGGCTTCTCACATGGCAAGATCTACAGAGCTGGTCAGGATTCCAGAGCATGTTTCCAGAAGCAGAATTTAAAACTCTGGGAGATGTAGTTATAGTAGTAGCAGGAGATTTCTTGTCAGAAACTCCCAAGATGAGCTCTGCAAGGCTTTGTGTGCTCTGTGCCCAGTGGGCTTCTCAAGGGCTCCACATCATCCACTGCAGGCTTTGGTAGGTGGAGGAAGCCAGTTCTGCTGGTCACGTGCAAGCCCTCAGAGGGCCCATCTGAAAACCCCATTCAGCAGCTGAAGGATAACTCAATTCCATATTTATTTGGGGGCATTACAAAAGAGGTGAAACTTAATCTTTCTGTAAGAACGACTTTAGCCGAAACTTGCTAAAACAGTTTGCCCCTAGGCTGGTACAAAGTAGGAAAATATCACCAGAGAGAGAGACTGTTTCAGAAAGTTGTCTAAATAAAAGAACCTGAAAGTTATAATGACGTTCCTGACATAACCTTAACAGCTCATGCTACCTGGAGCTTGCTATAATAATGCATCTTATCTGACCCAAATCCAACAACAAATAGTTTTGTTCTCTTTTCCTGTGCATTTTGCTGCTGGCTACAGATAAAATTGAGTATGTTCCATTCAAAGAATATTAGCATCTAGGTACCAATTATTCATCCACTTGTAGGTACAAACAGAATAGTAAAGGAGATTTGCTGAACATCATGACTTCATTAAGCAAACTGGAACACAAATAGCTCAGTATTAATAAAACAAAGAGTTTTCATAAGCTGAAGAACAGTATAGGTGTGAATGCTTCACTTTCATGGAACAAAATTGTGACTTTGATAAACATTATCACAAAAACAAACTGGGTGCAATTAAAATGGGTCTTGACTTTTATGTAGTTGTGGATATGGCATAAATTCTTGGAGCTATTTTTCTTATGTCTATCAAAAGAAAAGTACTCTTAATTCATAATTTATAAGCATAGCCAGTGAGTGTGACTGCAGGCGGCTGTGCTGCCTTTGTGACCAACAGAAGCAGCAGCATCCCTTCAGGAGATGAAATTTCCCCCTCCTCTCCCCCCCCCATCACATCATAAGTATTTTCTTTAAGAAATCTTTGGATTGCTAAGTCCTTTGCCCTCTGTCACACAGGACATTAGCTGGTCATCTCTGCACTGTTTTGTAGATGAAAAGACTGGAAATAACACCTATATGCCTTCACTGCTCCATGCTGACAAGGCAGAGATGGCCTCTATCGATCGGTAAATCTAACAGTGGTAATAAGAATGTAAACTCAACCTTGTGCTGCTTTCCATCAAAGCAATGCAAGTCGAGCTTTCCTTTTGCACAGGCCTGCAGTCATCTCTCAAGTTGTCAATATGTCTTGGTAGAGCTTTTAGACACTTATCAATATTTAACCACACTCCTATTGACTCAGCAATTACGCAATAATTGATTCAGGATTGATTATCATTATATTAACATTTTAGTGGTCAAAGGCTAATAAAACTAACTGAATGTGAAATTATTTTAGATTTTTATTACCTTTGTGCATGCCCGTGATTGTTACTTTCCATCAGTTTTTAAGTTTTACCTCACCTTATATCATTCACTAAAAAGTAGTTGAAGCTATTTTAATAGCCATATTATTTTCCAAAATTAAGACATGTTTTCATAGAACTTTTTTTTTTTTTTTTAAATTTAGCTAAAGTATCTGAATGTATCTCTTCAGAATATTTTGTTATTAGTGAAAACAGAGAATTGGTGGGCACAGGAAAACAGCATAAGATGCAGTTAGCTGAAGGATGAGACAAGAAAATTATTTTGTCAGCTGCCGTATTGTGTGCGAGAGGGCTGGTTTTGATGAATGATGTTTTTCATGAATCCGTTATATTGATTTCTTGCATGGAGAGGTCTCAGATGTAGGCAGAGCTCTAACAGGTTTGAGCTATGCCAGCTGTGGTGTAAATAAATATTAGCCAAGAAAAATACCTGAGAAATAAAACCAAGACCATAGAAAGATGGATTCTTTTTCAGTATGACAGTGGTTAACTCAGTCCTATTGATTCCGTTAACACTTTGGGTGTGTGAGGTGGAGCTGGAGGCTGAGGAGCCACAATCCGCGTTGTGAGAGCAGCAGCATAGGAGGGCAGGGTATCTGCAGCCTGCACCCACTCAGAGATATGCATGTTAGATAGAAGCTCTAAACACAAATAAATGTCTTTTTGGAACAACTTAAATAGAAAACCAGCTGAACCCTGGGAAGAAGAGGGGATGGGATACAAGTATTTTGGAACTGTCACTTCATTTCCTACCCAGTCTTTTCTGAAACTGACAGAGGTTACTTTAAGAAAAGCTAGCATTTCATTTTTTTCTTTGTCTTTTGTCTTGACTTAACCTACTGAGGCTCTTTCCTAGAAGCCGCTTCTGAAAATTCTTGTGAGATACAGAGACCCACTCCTCTTACAAACAGATGCAGAAACCTGAGGTTTGGATCTGGGGCTTGTGATGAGAGAATAAGAATCTTCACAGGATTCCTTGCTCTGTAGGCTAAGAGGCTGTTGAGACTTCACTGCAAAGCTAAGTCTTTTGCTTGTAATAACTGAAAAGTGATATTTAGCAGTAGATGAAGTGCAGACCTGTTTTGAAAATTTGTGAATACTGCTTTTAAAAAAAAATGTTGTCCAAAAGCTGTCACTTACTGGGCTGCTACAGAAGAGAAGTCAAAGCTTGCCTTCCTTCTTTGTCATTGTAGGATTCCTTCAGATCTCTGACCAAAATGTGTGTATATATGTGTCTTCTTCTGTTCCTGTTCATCATGATTTGTGGCTTTCAAATGTGAGCAATCTAACAGATTGTACTGGTCAGAACTTTCCACCAATATTCTTGCTTTTTGAGAGGTAACCTCAGGATAACATCTATCTTTACCAGAGCTGTTCTGGAAATTTTGTGGCTTTTTTTGTTTTGTTCATGCATTTGCATATCATAATATGTTCTTTAATTCTAGCTGTGCTGTGTAAGCGAGAGAAGGAATGGAAACTCTCTTGATCTTTTCTCTTCTTTCTTTTAGCTAAGTCTTCCTTCTCACTAAAGCTGAGCTACATTCTGAGATTGTATATGGGGTACCACAAGCAAAAATGTGAGAGGAAGTACTGCTTCATTTAATATTAGTGTCGATAATTAATTCAGTATGTTGAGAGAAAAATCAGCCAAGATTTCACTAAATCATAAGTTTGTCTCCTTTCTGCACAAATACTCCTTAAGACATACATTTTCAACATACATTCTAGTGTAATTTCAACACGAGCTCAGACTAAGCAATTAAACTAAAACAAGCAGAGGTAGACAGTGATACGCTAAATCTGGCTTCAGGGTTCATACTACCCAATACAGCATCCCAGCAGTGTGACACAAAAAAAAAAATAAATATGCTTTTATGAGTCTGTATACTACTAGATCATGCATATTCTCTCCCCTCTTCTGGTGTAAGACATGAAGTTGTCATAAAATGCAAATTTGGATTGATTTAGTGAGATTAAAATCGACCCAACTCAAATTTGGTGACCTCTGTGATCGTATCTATGATAGCGTTAGGAAATGGAGTGCTGCACCTCAATATGAGCTAAATGATGAAGTATCATAGTTATCTGAGAGGTTAAATGATTATAGGAAGCCTTGAGAGGCAACAGTAAACTTTCTTGGGAGTCCAGGAGAAGTGCAGAAGTATTTCTGAAGATCTGATGAATCTGTTATCTACAACAATATTAGATGAATCTCTTCAGAAACTGTCTTAAATTAAGCCTGTTTTGTTTAAAAAATATATATTTGTGTATATCTTACATCCATGACATATTAGATATGCATAAAATGCCCAGAAAAAGCTTTTGTTCTGACGTTGTTGCACTGTTCAATTTCTTTGCTCTGTTTCTATGTGTCTAAGTCAGGTCTGGGGCCCAGAGTGGATCCTTTGACTCAGTCACTGAAACCACACTAGGACAGTAAAGAAAATCAGTCTGCTGCAAAAAAATTCCTGCCTCGGACAGAGCTGAATTTTCTGCGGTAAGGTTTCCAACACGTTCTGTCAATTTGGGTAAGGAATTATACTTTTGAATAGTTACCAGCACTAAGCTGATAGACGTTTGACCATCAATAATTCTTAGTTTGATTTTTTCCTGTTTTCAGGTGAAGCGTGCAGGAGGCCACAGAACTGTGTATACCAGCTGAAAAATTTTTGACTCAGTGAGGCTATTAATGATGAAATGAATAAATCATTTTAAAATGACAAGCTAATCCCTGTGTATACAGTTCATTTCACCTCAGCATTTCATATTTTATTTAAAACTCTTAATCGTTGGCAGAAATTACTGACTTTTAAATTAGAAGTTTTATTGTAATTAAAACTCAAAAAAACATTCCACACCATTGTAGGCAATGTGTAGAGCCTTTTGTTGTCTGTCCAATGTGAAACTCTAAAGAGATGCATTTTTAGAGCCATAATATTATTTGAAGTAGCAGAGGCTGCGGCTTCTCATATTTCTCAAAGATACGTCCAAGAAAGCTTAAACTTTTTCTTAGTACACATTATCTGTGATAACTTTCCTCTGAGAAAAGTTGGTGCTTAAGTTCTGTTTTCCAAAATGCTGAGTGCATAAACTGTTTTCTTTCTAGCAAGCACAGCAAGTCTTGAAGAAGGCATTTTAGTTATTTGGGGTTTTGTTTGTTTATTTCATTGTAGTTGATTATTTCTCATGGAGCTTAGAGTGAAATTCAGGTATGGATATGCTCTCTCAGGTTGCTAGTTAGAGCTAAATGAAACATGATGAGCTACCAGAGTTCTCAGAGTCTTCAAGTTTTGTCCTGTAGCATTGCCCCAGACTCCTGCAAAGCCTAGGCAGTGATGCTGTCTAGCTTTTGATCTACTTCCTCTTGCCATCCTGCTACTTCCCATCACCATTTGTGATCTAGGTGGAGTGCCAAAAGAACTCCATGATGATTAATTGTGGCCTGATGATAGTACTCTTTTCACAGAGGGATTTTAATGAGGGTTAGTTGGTGATAGATGTGATTAATGATGCATCTTTTATTATTGCTACAATCTGATAAGTCTTAATTGTTTAAATAATCAGTCTACCTGTTTCTATTTTGATTTCTTGCAAAATGTCTTATAAAAATTTAACATAGCAAGGAAGTCTTTGGTACAGACTGATCATAAGAAGTGTGAACCTGCAGCTAAGGGGATAATGACTCTTCCCCTTCATGTCTCAGGCCCATGTTAAAAAAAGAAGGGGAAAAAAAGACTCTACATTGCATGTTATTACGTGTCATCGTTTCCTGTTTCTAAAGTATCCTTGCTTCAGTTTCTTTAGTATAACAGAAGATCCAGAAGCAACAGTTTTGCATGACAAATTGGACTGTCACAGCCAATCTTGTAATTAGGACAGAAGGTAGGTATCTTAGATCCACAGTTAGGGAAAGAGTGACAAAAAATTAATTGTAGTCTACTGAAATTCTAAATTCATTCTGGGTGAAAATTTTCTACGCAGTGTTCCAGAGTGGAAGTCCAGCCCATTTGTGAAACAGCTCCAGTGTGTGTTAGGCTGCCATACCAACCTCATACAAATTGGAGGGACCAAATATGTTTTAAATTACAATTATTCAAGAGCTGAAACCTTAAGGAAGGCTTTGAGAGCCATGTCTGTGAAATACAAACTGAGGTTGCCAATGGTTCATGTATAAACAGGGAATTTAATCATGTAGAAGCCACATAAGCAAGGCCTTCTTAAATTACGTTGGGTATCAACAAGTAAAAAGTGGTTTTAGAATATCCAGATTTCATCTTTCTTTTGAACATTTTACTTTCTTCATCAGTCTGTTTCAGGACAGCAGCATAACTTCAGAGAACACCACTCAGAGCAAGTTAAGTCTACATCATTTTTTGTTATTGCAGAAAATAATCTGTTCATTTGTTAATGAAGTGTTTGGATTTTTCTTCTGAGCTTTGGTAAGTTTGTTTTTGCTCACTAAGAGATTGAGAGCAAAAAACCATCTATTCTGCCCTCTTGTCTGAGTGAACCATGTAACAAACCAACAAAAAACAACAACAAAAAAATAGCAGCATCAGAAAATCCCTGTCAAAAGCACTGCAGTACTTTTCTATACTATCCATTGCTAAATCTATCTTGAAATGATTATAGCTTTATGATCAGCTAACTAGGAACACTCATTATAATTTTCATTGGCTGTTTGCAGAATATTACATCTGGATAATTTAATGCAAGCTACTCCATAAGCACTTGCTTAAAATAACACACAAACAAACAGTACAGATATCTCAAGTCAAGACAATGTTGTTAACATCATTTTAAAACTGCTAGTAGAAACAAACTAAAACAACATAAAATAGGACCACAAAAATGATTTAAGGGATGGAACGCCATCCCTACAAGGACAGGTTGAGAGCTGGCACTGTTTGTCATGGAGAAAAGAAAGCTCTGAGGAGACCTGATAGCAGCCTAAAGGGAAGGGGGACTATAACAAAGAAGGAAAAGACTCTTTAGCTGGATCTGCTGTGATAGGACAAAAGGAAATGGTTTCAAACTAAAAGAGAGGAGATTTGGATATAAGGAAGAAGTTTGTTACAAGATGGGTAGTGGTAAAGCACTGGAACAGGATGCCCAGAGAGGTGGTGAAATGCCTCATCCTTGGAGACATAGGTGTCCCTGTTCATTGCAGGGAAATTGGACTAAATGATTTTTAGGGGTCCCTTCCATCCGGAAGATTCTATGATTCTGTGAAAATGTATAATTAGAGTCCTAATCTTCACAAACGTATTATCTTTATTTCAGTGTAAGATATTCTTTCAATAGATTTTTGCTCCACATTTTTCACTGTTGGGATGGATGACAGCTAAAATATTTCCTTTTATTTCATATACGTAAAGTCAAATAAGGAGTCATTTTTGTGAACTTAGTTTACTGCTTGTGTTACTTACTTAGTTTTGCATGTGTTAATCCTGACCAAACAGGCCTTATATGTGCTTAAGAAATGAATGCAAAGTATTAAGTATCCTTAAATCGTAGCAATGGCTTGGCGGTTTGTTTCAGTGAAGGTCCTGTCCAGACACCTAATAATTGTGGAATAATTTTTAGCCATAAAATGGCAGTAAAAATAGGTGACTATTTGCTAAGGCTCAGGGAGTGCTTCACATGTGGTGTCAAGTGGAGAGGGCAAAAGGGAAGGGGAAGAAAAAAAAAAAAAAGAAAAGAAAAAGGAGATGAGGAATGGAATAAAAAAGATAAAAAAGTAAGGGGAAGTTGAGGAGTTGAGGAAAGGACAAAATAAGAAAGATGAAAGAGAAAATAGTGAGTGGGCAGAATCTGATAAATCTTAGACGCATCAGAATGATGACAGAAGTAAGAAAAAAAGGAAAGCAGAAGATGAAGATAAGTGGCAGGTGACTAGTTCTGCTCCTTTAGCTGTTAATCCCAGTGGTTCTAGCACTCAGCAGTCCACTCTCCCGCGAGAGGATTTTGTATTTCCCACCTCATCACAAAGGTAAAATCAGTAGCTCTGTTTTTAAGTTCTTACAGAATTTAACATTTGGAGTCAACTGCAACTGGTGCATGAGTTTATAAATCTTTTAAGAATAGACTTTGTTAATTGTCTGGAATTAAAAATAGACATTCTCTAATTGCTCTCAATGGCTTTTCTTCATTATAAATTTCCACCAAATGGTGAACAGCAGATATGATAAAGTTATCCTCCCTAGGAAATGATTATTATAATCATAGGAACAAGGATATGGCTATTCTTTTGAAACTGTCTCCTTAGGATAGAAGAGGAAAAAAAACATGGGCTGACTCAAAACTTGTCAGTTTTAATGTGTTTCATTTTTATCTCAAAGAGGAGTTCTTGTTAAATTGTCGGGTCAAATACAATAGCCATAAAGCTGTGACTACAGTTTGATAGCCAAAAGGAGAAACTAAACATCTGAAGAGCGAAAGAAGATAGATCTTAGACTGAGTGAAAATAATTGTTAGAAACTGATAGGTACCATTCTAACAGTGAGTCAAAAAATATCTCTTTCGAGTGTGCAGTTGTGAAGCTGTGTATATTATTTATATAATTATTACTATTATTAAAAAGATGTCATAATGACTGAGTTAAGTGGAAGGTTAATGCTAGATATATTGAATACAGTATGGAAACATGCCTACTAATCTGACATATCAAGTACAAGTTCTCCAGAATATTGCATGTCTTTTGTAGAGGCTCAATGGATTGGGCCTAGGCGAGTGAAGTAACAACTAACAAAAAACATGATGCAACAGAAAGTTATCTAAACAACCAGAACAAAACAGAAGTAGCACAGAAGGGAGTTCTGACCACAACAAGCAGTGGAATCATTACCATTATGAAGGAAAAATATAGCTGAATTACACTGAGCAACTTCTCAGAAACTATTGTGAGTTAGTAACATCTCAGCACAATGCAGCTTTGACACTGAAGGTTGTTTTGCTTGTTGGGGTGTCCCTGCGCCCAGGCATCCTGTCTGCGTGGGGTGTCTGGACTCCCACTGGAGACTCCCTTGCTGCAGCTGCACCATGGTGCCTGCTTCCACTTTACTGTAACTCCAAAGTAATTTTTCCATAAATTTGCTTTTGAGAAAAGATGACAGAAAAATTTAGATACGGACCCACACACAGAGAATTGCTGGATCCCAGTTAGGAGCTTCTTAAACATTTGTTTTCTTAATCTGGTTCTTTAAAAAGGGAGCAAAGAGTCTACAACTTTATGTCAAAGTGCTTTTAAAACTGCTTTTTGTAGCTGCCTATATATATATATATTTTTTTTTAACATATTCACAAAATCCCACAGTATATTTCAATGTAATTTTTGTCAGGTACAATATTTCAAGACAAAAGAAAATCTATTTTTGCCGGTCAGGCAGAACACACATGAATGAGAGTGTCCATTTCCTTTATGTTTGAACTTTGCTTCCTTGATCAATCTATCAATTTACCTGTCTGTGCCTCCACTTGTAGCATTGACCCTGACGTTTTGTAATAGATGTCTCATATGGCCTTTGCTCTTTCCTTCTCTCTCTCCTTTAATTTCCATGGTTATCCCCAGTGGTGTTTTTTTTCTTTTATAGCCTATTTATTTCCCAGTGATATGTTCTTCCTTAGACTCCCATCTAATTAAAGCTGTACTGTCAACTTGAAAATCACATTTCCATCTGAAAATGCTGTGTCTTCTCATAAGAAGCTCTTGATATGACTCTAACAGGCAGAGCCAATTTGGTGGGTTTTTTTTTTTTTCCCCTTCCCTTTTCTCATTTTGCTTACCTTGTATAACACCCAGCATTATCTGTGTGTCTGGTATTTCTGGTATCTGACAGGGTCCTATCTGTTGATAGGCCTCTATCTGTTTGGGATGGAGGAGTGACCCTTTTTTCATCCCTGCATTCCTATTGTGGCCTTTCAGGAACACACGATTCAAGAGCTGAATGAAAAAAGCTGTATTACAAGGCTCCTCTAAAGGAAAATTAAGCTCAAAACCCACTGCTCTGGTTGTTAGGGAGAGGCCAGAATGTGTGGGCAATTCTGCAAAGTATCTATTAATGCTTTTGTGACTTCTCAAATTATGACTACTTCTGTTCATTTCTTATTTTTCCCTGCTCTACCATTCTGTATTTATCTCAGTAAATATGGCCCTCTCAAATAAACTGTGTGGAATCAAGAAAAGGTTTTTGGTTTCTAAGTAACCTCCATTAAGAGAGAAATTACTCCTGATGCACCAAAGCTGTATATTGTAGGATGAGATTGAGTTTGTTTGTTGATTTGTTTTTAATTTCAGATTTTGAAACCTCATCCAAGATGGTTTTATACTGATACTATCATCTCTTATTCAGTTTGGCAGATGTACAGACTTAGGGAGTTATCTGTGTGACAGGAAGAAGAAAAATTACTTAAGAGAATTCCAGGTTTTCATTAGAGGTTTTGTACCACTCATATCTTGCCAGCAGACTCAGCCATGACTTTTCTTTCTTGCTCAAAGGTACTGAACTTTATAAAGCTTTTACTCTACAGGTTGAAGGGTTTTTTAAAAACATGTTTTTTCAGAAGACCTGTACAGTGCAGACATCACTGATTATTGCATGAACAAGGAATTTCTCCACAGTAGTATAATGTATTCAATTGCCTACATTTGTCAGTAGTCGTATTTATCAGTATTAACTGATGAACTGAAACTATGGTTTTCAGCAAAAGGCCTTTTACTGAAGTAATTTGCAAACTTGACCCCAGTTTAGATAGTTCTGTGCCTTCTGGTAAGAGTAAGTGCTCTCTGGCCTCATATCAGGTCTTTCTATGTGTGTTGAATTCTGAACTGAAAAATATGTTAATAAATAGACATGAATTTACTAAGAGCTGGAAATCAATGTCTTCCTCCATGTGGGGATGAATCTGAGAGGCACTTGGTCAGTGCTAAATGTGTGTCTACCAGAGGGAGCTATCATTGCTTTTCCTCTTGCACTGTCACAGTTGTTACTCCCTTGCAGGATTTCTGTTCCTATTCTGGAAGTGTTGTGTCAGATATTATAAAATATGTATCTTTCATTTTTGGTTTAAATGCATCTTTGTATTTCATATAAACTTGAAATCAAGCATTTTTATTCTGCATTTAACTCACTTTTTATTAGCTTTTTCTTAGAAAAGACACAGTACAAGATGAAGAGCACTACATTTTGGACTGAAGACAGAAAGCCCGTTTATAAGGTAAATAAAGTTTTCCTACAGGTAATATAATCAAAGTTCTTCAAGGCAAACTTTGCTCATTCACAGCCACTACCAGCGGTTCCCTTTTGCTTTGAATTTTAGCTTCAGTTCTGCTGTTGAGAAACATGTTAATGTGATGAGCAAGCACATCCTTGGAGTCCCTGGTAGGCAGCACTAGGTAGATGCTCTGCTGCTGTGGACAGTGCTTCTTTAGCATTCCCTGTGACAGTGCGTTACTGTTGCCCCAAAGGGATGCCAGCTTTAGGTGAGTAACATTCTAACACACACAAAAAAATATCTTCTCACTGAAAAATCTGCTATCGTTTCCACTGAGGAGTACTAGCTATAGTTTTATTTCTATAGTTTTATTTTACAAATTTGGTAATATGTATTACCAGGCATACTGCTTAGGGCACTGAGTAATCCCCCTCTAATGTTTTTCACTATGTACCATATTAATAAATGCTTATGAGGCACCACTAATTGAACAAAAGTTTCAGTGTGTGTGGGTGTGGGCACTGTGCAGAAGGGATAAGATTTTATTTTTAGATTGGATACCTTTATAACTAGAAAAGGGAGGCAATTTTTAGTATTGTTCTTTATAGAACCTAAACATGTTTTAACACCTGTTGTTTTTTTTTGTTTGTTTGTTTGTTTTCTCATATACATTTGAATTGTTTCTCTCTGATTAAAATGAAGCAAAAGATACTTGGGTTCGATTGGAATAAATACACTAGGATTTTTAAGCACTAGAAGGGACACTGGTAGCTTAAGAGCTTATTTAAGAAAGTGTCAAAATCAGAAAGTACATCTTTCTTCATCCTGACAGTCTCTAAAGTTTTATTCTAAAGATCAAAAAGAAAAGGATTTTATTCCTGAGGAACTTTCAATGAGAGCACACCAGTCCTCCACAGATCTGTCTGTACTTGACTTTCTGCAGCTTCGTGGAAAAGAATTACAGGATAAATGCTTTACTACCTGTTTGAAAATGTCTCTGGGACAGATCTTTGGTATAACTCCAGAACCAGTATTTCCTGCAGCTAATGGTGAATGACATTTTGAGGACATAAACGGTACTTGTTTAAGTTTCCAGTGAAATGCCATCAAATACTAGTGTTAAAATCTGATTTTCTTTGGATTGCTGGCAAGAGTTATCTATGAGAATCTAGGTATACAATAGCTAGGGATTGAAATAACTCGGTAAATA
The DNA here is from genome assembly GCF_054131305.1 of Coturnix japonica. Lineage (NCBI taxonomy): Eukaryota > Metazoa > Chordata > Aves > Galliformes > Phasianidae > Coturnix > Coturnix japonica. Next base: position 7,549,709 of record NC_140673.1, on the reverse strand, counting down.
ATAAATAAGTTGTTTCTGTCTTTAATGGAAAGACTATCTGAGCAAATAGCATGCCATTTTCTTAGCAGAGCTCATAGTTGAAGTGTCTTATTGGATATACATCTGCTGTTAGATGTTCAGACAGCAGACAAAATCACTTTTCCATCTTCAGTTGCCACAGATCTTGTGCCCTTTTCTGTCTGAATCCCTCACAATAGTTATCCGTGCCTTGTTGTTCCCAGATTAAGTTGCACTGGCCATATTTTGAAGTTCATTTTCAATTTTCGGTTCAGAACTGAAAGGATTGATTCAGCATTGGAGCACAGAACATATTAACATGTTAGATTTTATGCACTGTTTCTACATTCAGTGCGAGTTCCTAGTTTCAGTCTCTTCTTTAGACTTTTCAAATCTTTCTCCCTTGTCATGCTCTGCTGTTGTAACTGATGTGAGCTGAGGTTTGAGAAAAACCTCTGTAGGTATTTTCATATTTGGAAAAAAGACAGTTTCATTGGCAGGATATAATTCAGAATTTCCTTCCATTTTTGACCTGCAATATACATATCTCAGCCTATTAAATGTATCTTGCGGTTGCTTTCACAATGTACTTGAAAAGAGGGTGATGTATGAAGGGCGGTACTGTTATTCTTCCCTTCAGTCCAATTAAGTGAAACTTAAATCAGTGGAGATAAGTACCATTTAGTTTTTCCCTGCTGTTGGGACATCACAATTAAGAGGACTTGCACAAGGACCAGTATTGTCCATATGAATAAAAAGTAAAGGTTATTTTCTGACTGTGTATCTTAACACATTTAACCTGGCATTATTGACGTATAGATGCATATGCACATACTCAGTGGTGTGCGTTCAGTCTTTCCATCTCTCACGTTAATGTAGGAAGAACTAATGTGCTGACTGTTTCTAGAATGCTTGTTATCGTAGTATGTGAGATATCATAAAATAAACTGTCTTTTTTCTCTTTCATTTTTCAAGAAAATTAATTTTGACTATTGTCTTATGTGAACTTGCATGACAAAAATTAGATTAAACAAATTTCATAGTTTTTCTACCCCACGTTAAGATGGACAGTTCCTTATAAATCTCATTATCCTAATCAAATCCTACTGTTATACTAGGACAAAACAAAAAGAGAAAAACAAAAACGCACACATTAAAGTCTACTTCACTGATTGGCATCTTTGCGATACCTAGGTGTTTTTGGGCTTTATTTGTGAGACTTGAATTAGATGACCTGGAAGTTCAGAATAAATGTTTAAGCTTTACTTGTCTTTGAAAAGAGGAAAGATGGGGAAGGTGTTGCAATCCTTGTTAGTGAAACTACTCAAAAAATGGATTACATGTGCTCTCAGGGCCACATCTTCATGTGATTTACAGAAGCAAATTATCTCCACATACCTCCTGCACAAATAGTTTCTTGTTTAATGAAAACAACTGGAACATTTACTTTGACAAGTCAAAACTGAGAGTCAGTTTTTAAAGCCCAAAACCACCAAGCTGTATATTAATAAATATCACTCAGCACTTCAAGCTCTCATTTCTTTCTGCAGTTGAGGGCACTTGGTTCCATTCTGGATGATGCTCTGTAGCTTGTATGAAGTGTACAAAGTGAGTTCAGCCTTTGGTTTTATTTCAAAATGATTAACTATCTTCAAAATGCAAAATTTTCTTTTAAATGGATTATGTATGTCCTAGTTTCCACGTTACACTTACCTTGCTACCTGGCTTTCAAGACAGTTTAGTTTATGTTCTGGAGGAGCTAGATAACACAGGCAATACAGCCTGCAGTTGAACTCTCTTACTAGGATGTAGATAGAGGTTGTCTGTGCTGCAAGTTCTTTCTGATATAGCCGTGCTGCCAGTGTGTGTAATGAATGTGAAATGTGCTTAGTTTCCTGTTGATGTAGATACACCATTTCATTGAGAACATAAAGAAAGTGGGCAAAAGATTTCTTTTGTAATAGATTTTTCCTTACCGACACACAGATACTCAACAGGTGGTCTCCTGTCCGTTTGGCTGTAGCTTTCTGTAGTTGGACCCATTTGCATAGTCTCTCAGCAAATTTGTTCAGACTGCTTAGGTGCATTTGTAGGTATTTTGTATTGCTGAACATGTTAAGGAAATGGGACAAGTGAAGGGCTACATTAAAAAGCTGTGCAAAGAAGATGTCAAAACAGGCATTATGTTGATGACAATAAGCCTCTTAAAAGAAGAATTGGTTAACAATTTAAATATAGAAGAATGATGGTATATCAACAGAATCGAAGATGAGAAAGGGAAGAGTAACTCTTCCAAGCTAAACTATGCCATTATATTATACTATGTTGCATTAATATCATGTGTAATTTTTTTTCTGATACCTAATGCAGGTGGAAATTTCCAGTATGATATACTTTATTAATTCATGCTCTTACAACCACTTCTAAAAGTTGTGGGCAGTAGAGTTTGCTTTCTAGGAGACAGTATTTATTCTGTTAATAATATTTGGTAGACGAAAAGAAAATCCATGATAAAATAACGAATAGGAATTGGATTGCAACAAAATACAGTGCTTTTACTTCTAGTTCCAGACAAAGCTAATAATCAGAGAAACACTTTTTACTTCAAAGAATACAATGGTAATGGCAGCAATAGTACCTGATACTACAGAACTGCAAAAGAGAACACATAGCTAATGTAAGACCCGCATGTCATGTTTTATTAAAGCTTTTGGTCAGGGGCCCTGCAACTTTACCCTTAATTAAAGAACATCCTAAATGAAAGCTGAAAACCTTGGGTTTAATTAATAATAATTACTAATCTTAAGAAAGAGGCTTTTTTACTTGGATCCATAGAACTGTCTCTCTTTCTTCTTCTGGCATGCTCAGCCTAAGTCCAGTCAGCCAGCTTTATCTCTAAGCAGACTCCTCATGAAAATGATTTGACACAGTGAAAGTTTGTGGCAGGTAGGATGTGTGAATCGAAGCTTATTCTTCCACACTCTCTGTTTTTAATTTCACTCCATGAAGCACCATATCTTCTATTGCTTTTAAAAAACAAATAAGTAAACAAATTTGGAACTACTTTGTTCTTTAGTGAATTTTGATTTACGAACATTTATAGTCTAAATCAAAGCCACATTTAAAATGAGGCAATTATTCGGCACCATTTGTCACTTTGCATTTTAATGATTTTGAAGAACTCTTCTGGTCCTCTCCTCCCCCTGGCAAAATGAACCCCGCAACAATGGGAAAAAACAACTTTTTTTCACTACCAAATTTTGCAATGAATTCATTTCCATATCTTTGCCCTTTGAGCATCGTCTTAAATCTGTTCTGTCAGAGAAACCATCATATATCCTTGTGATTTTCTTAACTTGTTCTTTCTTATTATAATACTAATTAAATGGCTGGTGAAGCAAAGGACAGGCAATGCTGGACAAATTACACTTAGCTCCAAACTATTTCTCTTATCTTTAAACTGACTCCAAAATCCATGACTTTAAAGTGCCACGGTAATAAAATTGCTAAATCGGTGGAATGCTTAAGCTGGATGATAATTTCTCTTATCACCATGTAATGTGAAGAGGGAAACTCTAATTTTTTTTGGAATAAAGTAAGTAATTTAGCTAAGTGTGAATTGTTCAAGTTATGATTTGTTGCTTAATTTTAAAAGTTTTAAAACAAAAAATAAATAAATAAATAAAAATTGTTCAGTTTAGGTTCATTCTTCTTAAAAATGCACCAAGTGGATATTTTGGAAACAATGTGCAGATAAGAACAAACTTTCATCCAAGTAATTTTATCTGAAAACTACAAGTTTTTGATTGCACACAAGTGAGAAATCACACTTAGTACACAGGATCAACATATCATCTCACTATCTTCTTTTCAGACGCTCAGCTTAGCATTCTTGTGCCTTTGATTTGGTTTGAAATACACTGTTTTTCTATTAATCTCTTGACCATTTCCCATTTTCTAAAATACCAAATATTCTGAAATTTACAAGTTCACTTGTGTAAGATTTTTTTTCAGCTACCTGTATTTTTAAAAAGCCAGTTCTTCATGAAAATTACCTATAATAATTCTATCATTAAAAATGCAGGGATGGAAACTGTGTTGTAGGTGAGGAGTGAGCAGTGTGATTTCTAAATGTCTACTATTTCTAGTGCCGTGACCAGTGATCCCAAGACATCATAGGTTTTTATTTATGCAGTTTGATATGCAAATAATTCTGGAGCTCTGATCTCTAAACCTCCATTCCTCATTTTTTCTTGCCTATAAACTGGTGATGCTGTTCATCAGGGTCTTTTCTCAGTAAGTACACATCACGGAGGAAAAGTACATCGTGGAGAAAAAAACGGTTGCAAATTGACTGGCTTGTATCACCCAGGGGTACAGGAGGCAGGATCTGCTTCTCTTCTGAAACTCTGTGGTGGAGCGTAGGTTTAACTGCTTTGAAACTCATGGGCTGCTTTTCATAACTGCAAAGGCTTATACTGATGCAAATCCATTTGGCCTGATTGCATTCTCATATCAGCCTAAAAGAAACTATTCTGCAGTCAAGGAACTTACCTCAGGGTACAAAAGTAAAGTAAATCTTTTTTAACTTGGAAAATGTGTCATTGTGGGCATCTCAGGACTCGCATTCAACAGGCAGTGCAGTATTTTTTTCCCATTGGCAGTAGACATTCTGCAGAACTTCCCTCTAGCTTAGGAATAAGATCTCTTGTGTGAGCATGAAATGAAACAAGATTTTCTTCCTTTGGTTTCACCTGATGAAGCCCCACCACTTCAGAGCACATCAGTGCCAGCCTGCACTGTGTCCCCAAGGTGTATTTACTTCCCACAAAGACTCAGGTCCACGCCGAGCAGTGCAGCATTTTATCCTGCATGATGCAGGGCTTTGTCTTCTTTGCTCTGCTGTTTATTTTATAGCAGTGGTAATATAAAATATGTTTGGTTAATAAGAACCTTGCCTACGGTTACCTCAAGAGACCATTTGCTTTATTCATGAGACTTTGTGCCCAAAGTTGGATACTAAACCATAAATAGAATGATGGAGTATGAGGTAGGAAAATTGAGTTATTCCTGCATTATTCTGCAGGAATAAGGGGGAAAAAAAAGGAAAAAAAGAAAAAAAATAACGAGCCAATAATTTTCATTTAAATCTACTTGTGTATGGCACCTTTTCAAGTGAACGCGTATTTCTATTAAGCAGGGATGTCAAGTCAAATAGTGCTATTTATGCATTTATCTGTAGCAGTTCTGCTCAACTTTTATCCATACGTTGTCCTTCAAAGATGGAAATGTATCTGGAGGCAGTCTTTTTTAACAACAGAAATCTCCTTGATCTGTCATTGTGGGACGGGGATGGGGGGAGAGCACTGAAGAAAAATTCAGCATTAGCAAGTGTTGTGAGAAAACCTTTACGTTCCTCACAAGATTTAGACAGTGCTTTTGTAATGCCTTTGCATGTTTCAAAATGTATTAAATAGGAAATAGATAGACAGCTTTAAAATGATAATCTTCCAATCATTTTTTCCCAGACAAAAAAAAAAAAAAAAAAGAAAAAAAAGAAAAGCACATAAAATGAGTGTTTGTGTGTTGCTAAGTCTTCATTAAAAATACTGACACATATAATGCGGGTCATAATTTTTCACTGAAAGATGGAAGTGTATGTGATAGCTCTCTATTAAAAGATAATTTAAGCTGACTCCAGAACGTACTCAGGTTCTGATTTCTATTGATATCTGCTTTTGTTGTCAGTTTTGCTTGCGTTTTCATCACAAGCGATGGTTGTTTAAGTGGAGAAATGCAACTCCTGGCCTGGAAGGATCATTTTGCTAATCTCCCTGAAAGTTTCCCCCAGGTATTCTTTCAATATGAGGTTGTTGGTAGGAGGCAACTTAAACTTAATATAAATCCTGGGTTGGTTTTTTTTGGAGTTTGATTTTAAGTTGCATGACATACCACAGTCATATAGAAGGCTATTTACTCGAATTATTCATTTGTTCGTTCTGCTGTCCCCTAAATCTAAGACCCAGTTGGAATAATGTTTTCCTGTAGCTGCCCTGGCAAATTTGCCTTTTATTACAGGAGAATCACACAGCTTTCAAATCCAATTAGACTACTGCCATCCTGCTGTGACATACATTAAAATTTAGCAAATGAATCTTACAGAATGACCTGCTTCTTTTGCCGTAGTATTTTTTCATTTTTTGCAGTTCTTTTAGTAAAGGTTTCTTCAACCTGGATTTTTCTTTTTTCCTGCTTTCCTACAGTGAGCTCTTTTAGGAAAGGAGAAAATAAGAAAACACTGAAAATATTTTCAGAGGCAATGCTGTAAATGGTGCAGTAAATTCCATCTCAGATAAGCAAGATGACCCACAAGTTTAAAAGAAAACAACCCAAAGATAGAACCATTTCCAGGGTCTAAGTGGCAGGAGACCCCACAAGGCAAAATAATAACAATAATAATATTAAAAATATATTCACATGTGATTTAAAAATCCATATCTCATTAAGCATGTGATGCCACTGTCCCAAAGTTACATTGTGAACTGATTTCACCAAGAAATCTAAGATTTATTGGAATTTTCCTCAGTAAAAAGACACTGGCAAAATCACGGATCATTGAAGCCAGTTCCGGCTGATTCATGCTGATTGACTGAAGTCTTCATTTTTTTAGGTATGAGGTTTTCCAGTCTACCATATCAGAATATGAACTAGCACACTAAATATTTCATTCTGTGTAAAATTAAGTATCACAGGCTTTAATTATCTTCATCAGAAGTGTCCGTATTGCAAGTAAAGTAGCATCAGTTCAGGAGAGTAAGAGGGGACAGGCATAATAATTAATGCATAAATAATCAGAGCACGTGACTTCATTAAAATTTATTGTAGAAGTATGTTTTTATAATCTAAATTCCCTTTAAAGGGGCATTAAAGCGTTCTGTTCTGGGGCACTGGGTTTTTGGAGCTTGCAAAGACAATCCTGGCAAATGGAATGTTGCATAAAGCCACACATAAAGCTTGTGGCACCATAAAGCCCCATCCTGCTCTCCTATGTCCCATCAAGGGAGCTTGGCAGCCATGAAAGGGGAAGTGTGCAGTCAGGAGTTCTACCTGTGTAGATCAATCCTTCACGAACCAGAGCATGCCTTTCAGATTTCCTTCAGGGACAGATCAGATTGTCTAGGTACCAAGAAGGCACAGGAGATGAAGTGCTCTGTGAGCTGGAAGCCTGGGAGTTGGCATGAGATACACACCATGTGTCTGCACAGTGCATGCCTGAGACTGATCAGTTCATGTACCAGCTCTGGGACTAATGAATTTAGCATAAACTTTGCCTCTCCTCTCCAGGAGACCAAACATAAATGCAGTGTGTCTGAGGCTCTTGTCTAGCTGCTGAGTTCTTATTTTGAGCTTAAAAAATGAAATCTCACCTGACCATGGTCAGGACTGTGTTTGCTTAAATACTGTGATAAAACTGTTCTATGTGAAACAAAGCTTTCCATAGTGGTTTTGTTTCATTTATCTATTACAGGTTATTTTCAACCATGGGTTTTCATTGTTTAATTCATCTTGTCTTGTGATATTATGAGATTTTTATGCTGAGACCATCCTGTTTACTCATGTACTTAGTCTGTCCGCACAGTTGCAGCTGTCCACCCTTTGCAGTCGTTATGGTCTTGCAGAAGCAGTCTGTGTACACCACTGTTCATGAGCATTTGGAGTCATATTTGCTTCAGCGAGTAATCTGGTATCACAGTGTACAGGAACTCTTTCTATTAGTTTTGTTATAATTTTTTTGTCAGAATGTAGAATCCGAGCTGACTTAACAGGGTTGAGATTGTGTTAATTTTGCTCTTCTGCCTTGTTGCCTTTTGATGCTGTTCTTTGTATTACAATTTTACCAGTTCTTCATCAAGTCTATTCAATTTCCAAGAGAGTGTGCCTGGAAGTAATCATCATCTTCTCCCTCTCTGATACCTGTGTTTTCTACTCAGTGACTCACTCAGAAACCATTTCTCTTCTCAACATTTTAATAGAAATGCCAAAGGTAGTAAGTCTACTTTAATGACTAAGTGCATTGAAAATCAGAGTGGATACATTAAAAAGAACGTTAGAGCTTGTCCTCAAAAAGCATTTGAAAGCTCACCAGAAATATGGCTAATCTTTAAGAGCGAGACTATGGCTGTGGTGTTATGCAGTAGGAGCCCATTCCATAGGGGATGGAGATGCCCTCCATCCTGAGGGCACTTTTTTGCAGCTCCTTTTGAGGTACAACGAGGTCAAAGAATTTCCCTGCTCGCCTATTCTACTGGGCCAGAGGGTGGGAGGATGAGAATAAGCAGGTAAAGACCAGGGCCTTATTTTCATCTAAGTCTCTCCTGAGTGGTCTTTTTTCTGAATTGAATGGATAGTAGTTTACTGTTCCGTTTTGTTCAAGGATTGATACACAGTCAGAACCTAGCCTTCTGTCAGAAATGATGAGAACCAGTTGTTTTTAGGTCACTGATTCATCGGTGGCACTTTTTCCAGCTGAACTAATGGTGCTCCATCTAGCTGTTCTCCAGATCTTATTTATGTTTTATTTACATCAGCTTCTCTCCAGAGCCAACAGGCACAATCATTAGCAAGGGATTCTTGTGCTCTTTCTGGCTGGAAAAGCCCTCGTAAAAGCTGGAGGCTGTTACAGAAGTGTAAGAATCAACAGTGTGTGCAGCCAAGCTCCTGGCTTGCTTTCACAGGGCAGCCCCTCTGGAAGCAGGGTTCTCAGTGTGAAGCACTCCTCCATAAGTTATTACCATAACGAGCAGTGATCTGACCCGTAGGTATTAGACTTGAGAAGACCTCTGGAATCCCCTACTCCAAACTCTGCAAACAATGAGGGTTGACATGATCTACGATCCTCCGAGATTAACATTTGCCTTGAAATCAGTGACCCTTTCAGCTGTATTACTTCCCTGTTCGCTCATTTGATACTATTTAATCTACACTTTTCCCTTCAGTAATTTTGAGCTATTACTATACTTCTACCTGCTTTCCCTATGCTGCCAACAGCCTTCCCACAGCAGCCTCCAACTTAGTTTTGTTAATTCTTCCTAAGTACTCATTGTTGTATTTTGTCACTTTTTTCTCTAGACAGGGCAAATTCAGCCGGTGATTTTCTTTCCTAACCACTTTTAATACAATTGTGTCTTAGTTTCAGCTGGAATGGAATTATTTTCATCAGATTGTCTGGTATGATGCTATGCTTTTGGTTCAAGGAGAAAAACAGTGTTGATAACACACTGATGTTTATAGGTGCTGTTAAGCAGCACTGTACAGAGTCGAGGCTACTCTCAGTGATGGGCTCAAGGAGCTGGGAGGGGGCAGAATTTGGACTGCTGATTTACGCTAGCCAAAGGGATATTCCATACCATATGATATCCTGTGGAAGGAGTTTTGAAGGGGATGGGATTTCAGCTCTTCCTTTTGCTGTTCAGGGGCATGCTGGGCATTGGTCAGAGGGTGGTAAGCAATTGCTTGTGCATCACTTCTTATATACGTTCATATATATATGTATATACATGCATATACATATATTCAAACTGTTATCCTTTTCTTTTTCTCTCTTAGTATATAGTTTTATCTCAACACACAAGTACTACTTACTTCCATCCCACTGGGCAGGAGGTAATGAGTGAGAATGACTGAGCAGTGCCAAGGTACCCCCCGGGTTAAACCACAACAGATAGTTACTGGCCTCTGGACTTTGGGGATTTTGTCTGTCTGTTGGCTGCCTCGGGTAAGTTTCTTTATTTTAACTTCCACTGTTTGCTGGTAGGGAATGCTCACAGTAGTGCACATGTTGTCTTTACTTGCAAGGACTGTGTAAAATGTTATTTTGATTCCATGTAAAAAACCTTCTTTCATGTTGCCAATAGGACAGTAATCAGCGGGATAAGCAGAAATCAGTGAATTTTACAGAAGCCAAAGGTAAAGTCACTAAACACCATGGAAATCTGCAAATGATGCAGTTCAATACCCACTTGTAGGAGGGGATTGCCTTTTAATTACTATTAAAGAAATTAGAAGTAATATTTTAAGTCCCTCAATCCTTACGGTCTCCACAGAGCACTCTGGAACAAACTCCTTTGCCGATTAGCTGCCCATCTTGAGTCACATAAAGCCACAGTGCTTCACCTGTTGGCATGCAGGGTTCTCACCTGGTTTCCCTGTGCAAAGAATTGCCCAGAGTACCACATTTTATTGCCTAGTCAATGGCTCACCTCCCAAAGCATAACATTTAAAGAGTGAGGTGAAATAAGTCAACGTCCAGTTAGGTCACACTGATTTACATTCAGAGTGAAGAGCATATACTGATAGTAATATTACCAAAGGAAACACATGGCTTATCGTTTTTAAGAATAGCTTTTGTATGGAAGGGATGGACGGGTTGGCATATAGTGTTTGTTATATTATATTAATTTGCAAATAAATTTGCATAATGTGCAGATAAGATTATTTCAAAAGAATTTACAGGACCCCCATCTTATTTCTTTTTCAATGCATTGTGAAAAACTAATGGGGGAGAGGAGAATTGATAAAAAACATAAACCTCTAATTAAAGGCATCTGTATGTGAAGGTTCTTTCCTTAGAATGTTATTCAATGTTGCCACCTTCAGGCCAAAGTGTGTCTAACAAGTAGGGAGATTTGAGCAACCCAGAATTTTATTATTTTGTACTATTACAGTTATTAAGCCACTCCAGTGCTTCCTCTTCTGTGTGCTGGAATGGCGATGGCTGGCAGTGGTAGCAGTGAGAATCTGGAGAAGTTAAATTCCTTGAGCTTAAGGGAAGAGAAGCCGAGGGGAGGAAAGAACCACAGCTAAAACAATAAACTTAGACAATAGGTGGTTTCCTTTAAATAATCATCTCAGAGAATTAGAATTTTTCTCGTTAACTGTCTGCAGGTTTCTGCAGAACCACAAAGCCGTTGTGGTACCTTCCTTCTTGCAGATTTCTTTCCCAGACTTTGACTTTCTCCTTTGAATTCTAACTTGGCAGAGTAAAGGTGAGTTGTAAAGTGTATAGATTTGGCTTGGTTGAAATTTCAATCAAAGTTTAACTTGAACTTATAGGAGGTATTCGCTTACTTATGTAGAGAGAGCAAATTCTGACAGAAAAGAAAGAAACTCGTGGTATAGAAACTACACATTGATCTCGATCTATTGCAGAAGTACTAAATGTGAGGCTCTCTTTAAGGGTTCGATATTAAAATTGATTTTAAATGGCTAACCCTCCTAGGTAGGCACTCACATTAAGTAACATTCCCTTTGTCCTCACCCTGCCTCTGCTGGTTTCTTCCAGTGCTGGGCAGGGAGACCAGTCTATGGCGCTGAGCTATTGATTAACTGGTGGCACAGTCCCATTTTCTGTGTATCCAAGCTTAAATCCTTTTGAAATACAGCATTGCAAAAAACAGTGCCTTCCACCCAAAGAAAAATGTCATACTGTTCTGTTACAACAATGGCAAACAGTCTCTTTGGACTGAGGAATAACGCTTCACTTCCTACTTAAATGGTTTTGCACTGTTGCTCTAAAGAGCTGCACATTACTCCCCACAGGTGGCTGCATTTCAGTGCCTAGGTGAAGCGAGTCTATTTCATCTTTCAGCCGAAGTGAGTACTAAACATAACATAGGGCTCTTCTATTTCCACAGGCTATTAACCTTCCAAAACATTCACCTCGGAGGCTAAACTTCGCAGTACTTCAGCTTCAATTCTGAGAAATGTCTCTATTCCACAACAACATGATAAGTGAGAGTGAATTAAGTCCCTTGTGCACCAAATGGTAAGCATATGCTAAAGATAAGTAGGGCTTAAACGGCTTTCTGAACTTAGTCCTTCTCAAAAGTAACATTTTTATTTTAGCAGGTTTGAGCAATACCTCTTCATCCATCTTTAAATAACAAGAGAATGGCAATAAGAGACATGATCTGACTGAACTTCTCTCTATGAAAGCATTTTAAATTATTGCTTTTCGCCCACAGTATTTTATGAGGATTTGCAAAATGCAGCAGAAATTTGGAGGAACTGACAACAGACCTCTCCGAAAGAAACCAGTAGGTCTGCAAAGACTTATAAGTGTCCTTGACCTTAAAAAAAAGGGGGGCGGGGGGGTTGGGGGGTGGAAGGGGAAAAAAAAAATGAAGACACACAACAAACTAGATTTCCTATGGTGTGTCAGGGGGAAATCATAGGATCAGAGAATGGCTTAGGTTGGAAGGAACGTTAAAGATCATTGAGCTCCAGCCCCACTGTCATGGGCAGGGTTGCCACCCACCCCACAAGATCAGGCTGCCCAGGGCCCCATGCAACCTGGCCTTGTGTGCCTCAAACTGACAACAGAATCACCTAAACAAGTAGTTTATACTCTGTTAGTTGATGGTAATCTTTGCTTAAAAGGACAGCTGGAAAGGGTTGTTTACAGAAAGTAGTTGAGCTGGTTATTAAACCACTGCTAATTCAAGAGCTTAAAGTGAGTACTATCCCAGGCAAACTTCGTGGGAGGAGCATTGTCATGGACAGGGGGTATGTCTATATAGACTACATCTGGGTTAAACAAGATGATGCAAATGTCTATAAACTATTGCTAAAAACTGTTATAGAAAAAGGTAATAGCTAAGTATTCAATATCTCATTTTCATTCCCACCATTGTTTAGAAAAAGATGTAGCTGGAGATGAAATATACTCTGCATTTCTAAAGCAGACAATTATAACCAGGAAAATGAAGTGATCAGTCAGAAATGCTTCCTACAATAGAAGGAGGAAATAAAAGTGAAATTAGCTGCTAAGGGGTGAAAGTGCCTCCAACAATAATTCAACATTCAGTCACTGGTAAAAGGAGCTTAGTGGTCCAAATAACAGATTTTGAAATATTTAATCTTCAGGATCTGCGGATTTATGTATAGGAATAGAAGTTTTGACTGTTTTCTCAAATTAAATTGATTGAGCTCTGTGCATTATATTACGTGGTTTTATGCTGATTAGATTTAAAACTAAAGGTCTTTCTGCCCAAGAGATATTCCAAGACTCAAGATTTCATCATCATCATTACCATTATTATTATTATTTTAATATTGTGGGTTTATATCAGGGACACTGCAGCATTGTATCTTCATCCACGGTAGCTCAGAAAGCAGACTGCCAGTTGGCTGTCACTTTCCACTCGAAAAGCTGCTGTGGTTCAGCATGACTACATGGGGGCATTTATAATACACTCATCACAGTGGTATCTGTGCGCTGTATAATCACTGAAGTGCTTGAGAATGAATGGCTTATATGTATGTAGAATATTATTGCTGTATGCTTAATTGGGACATGCTGAATAGAGATAGCTGCATTATTGGGTCGATTTCCTTGGAAACTGATGACAGTGTATAGTAATAACCGTTCATTAATGAAGATGGTATTGGCATATGTTCTGCGTAAGAGGCCTGATTTAGATTCTTCCAAATAAAGTGTTGTTTAGCCTGGTGACAAATGTATGTGAAATACGAAACTGTTTATTGTTGTTTTTTTTTAACATGCGAATTGTGAGACCAAGATGAAGAAGTGTATTCTCCTGGATCCTCGGGTGGCTCAATTCAGGCTGGCTGAGTTCAGTGCACCGGCTGAGAGCAGGGGCAGCCTGCCAGCACAGCTTCACTTTCTTTGAATGTTGCACTGAAATGCTCGTGGCAATAGTTCTTGCTTGACGTTTCTGAGCTCATCATAGGTGAGTAAGTGCTTTGCCATGCCATCCAGTTATGAGTTTGATGAAGATCACCGCGGTGCATCTTCCTCCCAGTTTTCCCTAGTGGAAGACTTCAGGGTTTTGGAGGGCATATGCAAGCACGTGGCTCTCTTCAGTGAGTTTCCTTGTCAGAGCCTTGCAAACTCAGCTTCAAGCACAGATGGGTCCAAGTAGACACTTTCATTTGAATTCAGTAAGTCTCCTCAGCCTGTGGTTCAGTCAAGAGCAAAGCAGGAGTTCTGCTAAATTAAGCTGCTGTCTGTGGAAGAACTAATGTAATTTTTAGTGTTGAGAAACACTGCGGTTTGATAGACTCGGCACATAGGTGGAACTGCTTCCGCACTATCATGACAGATAGCTTTAAATCATTTACTTAGCTGTAATATAGGAATGTATGAATACATGCCTTCTTCCATAACAATTTTGATCATCTATCATCTGAAAAAACACCTGTCTTCTTCACAGGAGAGAAACACAAAGTCTTTGATTTCTTTGTTAGAAAAGTTGCCATATTAGTAAATGTTGTATTATTTGTAGCAAGGTATTAAAATAAAAAGTCCACAAATGGTCATTAATAATTTACAGCCTCACTCTACAGCTGGTTAAGCACCTTGGACTGTCTTGTTTTACCAAGGAGCTAAAGAGAGTTTACCATTGCTTCTGTGTGGAGAAACCCTAGAGATAGTGATAAAATCATTTCTCAGTAAAAGAATCTGCAAAATTACCAGCGGGTGTGATCCCAGAAATTGTTTCAGCTTTCTTTTCAAATTCGGTGTTTCTTCAATACCAGAAGTATTGTTTTCTGTATCCGAAATCCTTTAAATATCAGTAAATCCTTTTAAATTATAAAATGGTTCTGGTAATTGCTGGAAAGCTGTCTTAGTAGGACTGCTTGAAATATACATTGTATTTTTCTGTGCAGCTCCAGGTACTGGAACACCTACCTGCCTCCCTGGTGAGCAGGGTTACTCAACGTGTTCAGTGCAGTGGCTCTCCCTGGCGCCAGCTCACTGCTTTTTGTGGAAGTGGGAAAGAATCAGGGGTGCCTCCTTGAGGAAACTCTCAGCATGACTCTTGGGACAGGCCATAAAAGCATTTCACGTACTAATATTCTACTCACAGTTGCAGTTGTGTCATCTAGATGAGTATCTCCAGATTTAGAGATGTGAGAACAATGTAGCCCTGTTAAATTATCTGTCAGTTATCGGTAGTCAGATCCTAGATAATTAAAAACAAACTTCTTGTTAACAGACAGTGGGAATCAATTCTTTGCACAGTCCTAATTTATTGTATTTCGCAGAGAAGGTGAATCAGAATCCTGATTATTGTTATTCTCTGTAAGCCCTTTGAAGTCATAGGATGAAATAAAATTATGACTGAGCCTAGCGATGGGCAGGGATCGAGACGGTTTTTCTCTCTATCATGAAGCAGAATGGAGTGTTATGAAAAGGCTTTCTTGCAGTTTAGATTTAGGAAAGAAGAGTCAAATTGCAAAACAGAACATTAAAGAAAGGGAAAGCTATATTCTGAAATAGGCAGAGAGAGACCATTTCAACTCTTCCCAATTTGCTAGAAAATATCTTTGCCTCTCTCATCATCGCCTTTCATTTTCCCCTCTCTACTCTCTGTTAAAATAGTCACTGAGTACCTAAAGCTACAGCAACTAAACAGCTTGAGTGTGGGGTAAGTTTATTGCAGAATTGTCTAGGGTCTTGAAAGAACTGTACATCATTATGCAAATATATATGCAATAGGCTAAATGGTGTAGCAAAGAGGAAAAGAAAGGAAATCCCTCATGGATAGATAAGAGAATTGACACAAGCATTTCCTCAGAAGCAATTGCGTCACATTGTGAAAATACATGCTCGGACCATTTTAATACTTTCTGTTATTTACGCAGTAGACCAGAACGGCTCTGAAGCTTACTGCAGTGTTTATTCAATAGACTAAGTCTGGTTTCTTTGGCCTATTTTGTAAATATTTATTTGAGTAATTCTGAAAGGGTGTATTTTACTCAATGGGCCATAGTGGCTTCTCTGGAGCCTGTTATGTTGTACAGTATTTTCTAGTATATTGCAGCCCCTATGTTAATATAGATACAGCGATCTTCATGGCATGCTTTTTAACTGTGCTCCGAGGACTGGTTCCCTAAGTCTCTCAAGTACCTGGATGGAATATCAGATTGCTCCAAGCAGTCTTACATTGTGCCAGGCTTCTGTCTTACTCTTTAAAAAATGAAAACCTTTTGGAGATGAGAAGGTGGGAATTACACCACTGTCCAAAGATTCCTGGAGGAGCTTACAGTTAAACTGGCATGAAAGAAGCCCAGTTCCCTCCAGCTTCCAGTAGTCTCTGCATGCTTGCTTGAAATATTTGTTTTTGAGGTTTATCTATGAATGCCTTAACATTCATATTAACATTAACATTAGCTTAAACACAAAGAATTTAATGTATTTTTCTGACAGCTATTGACCTTTGTCTTTCACTGATTCTTTTCAGTATTCCCCACTGAGGATCTGCATGTTTCTTAGCGACCCAAAAGCAAAGCTGTAACATCCTAGAAGTGTCCTAGGTACAGATGTTTACTTACAAACATGTTTTGGGGAGAGAGGCACTTTTGTGAACAGTAGCTACTAAAGACTGCAAGGCTTTTCACCTCTGCCTGGCTTTCCTGCAGAGTGGCAAAGCCACAGCTTGAGTTATCTTAGATGCTGTGACAGGGTGAGGATCCCATATTAGCCATGAAAACACCTTTTAGGTTAAAAGCTAGATTGGACTCTCAGTGCATTTTAGTTGTATCGCTGGAAGCGTTTTATATTGTCATCTCTGCTCTTTCCCTCATGTTAGCAAAACAAAATTGATTAGTGTTTGTTTGTTTGTTTCTGCCTTTTCTTTTTTTCTTATTTCTTTCAATACTGTTGACATTACCAAGGCTAATGCCCTGTAAGAGAGAAGTTTGCATATTCAAATTTTACTCCCTTAATTACAATCAGGCACACTTGATTATGCTGCTGAGCCCCACAGCTGCAAATTTGTAAACAAAGGTTACATGCTTAGAAAGGAAAATGCTTTAAGTCATGTTTCTGCGATAGGCTTTTCTTAGTCCTTAGTCTGCTGTTAATGTGAAACCCAGAGCCAATTTAAATTCCTCATTCCTAGACTGGAGCACATGTTATTCCAGGGGCTCATTTGTGGTCATTTTGTTTAGGCTTGGGATTGCTTTATTTCCATTTTGTGTTTGCTCACCTAGCTTGGAACCCATTGCTTTCTGGTTGGTTGGACTGAAGCAACTAAGGTCAGGTGAGTGTGATGAGGCATCTATAAAAATAACAGGAAAAAGAAGCCATGGATTTTCAGCTTTTTTACTTTGTGTTTTTTGTTGCTGTTTGTTTGTTTTATTTTCTTTCTCTTTTTCACCTCTGCTCTTCTCCCATTGTGTGGTCTAAATCCTTAAAGAAGTCAAGAATGCTGCGTTTCTGCTGGAAGTTGTGTGCTCCATTCGTGGAGCTGAGGACATAGGTTGGTGAGATATTTTCCTTTTTTGGAAGACATGTTTTTTTTCCAAAATGCTTGTTTCTGCCCTTGTGCATTTGTCTTTAGCCCCACTCGGTTACATTTATACAGATCTTCTTTCTAAATGGATTATTCAGAAGATCCGGTAAAATGAAAAGCAGTGAACCCTGTAGAGCATCCTAGTACTGTGTATTTTCTCTATACCAATTAGCTTTAGTGATTTCATTAAAAGTACAGCTCCATAACTAGTGCTGGCATAACCAGGTGATGTGTGAGCTAGGTGGGGATGGGCACGGGTGAGGAACAGTTTCTGTTTAGATCACATAGATTAGATCGAAGTCATGAGTGTACTGTGCAGATGGACCCTCTCAGATACAGACAGTGGCATTAAGTTTTTGGATTTTTTGAGCATAAAATGCTATAGCAGTGCAGAGGGTTTGTTTTTCTAACAAATATGCAGCTGATTGAACCATCAAGTTCTTTTTGAGCACATATCTCCTAGTCTTTACAAGTAAATCCTGTTCTGGAACAGTAGATGCTTATTCCCACAATCCTAGGTGTTTAAGAAGCCATGTATACAGTGCAAAGTAGGTCTGATGTTCTACCTTGCTGTTATACTATATTTGTTTTACAAGGCACAAGTGACTGTACAAGCTATTTGTCAGTAGAGAAGGAGAGTGCTGTAGGCCAGAAGCTCTGAGATTTTGGAAGGTTAAGACATGATATACAGTGTTAAATTTTTAAGAACAAGTGTAGAAGAGATTTTTTTTTTTCCCCAGCATTGATCAAAACTTTAACACTTTGAGGTCTTCCATCCTTATTGTTTATGTATTGGCTTTTGCATGTTGTGAAATATATGTGACAAAATTTAGTACCTTCACAGACAATTTTTCCATAAAGAGGTGGATTTGGAAAATAGCAGAGTTCTTCAGGAACAGCGAAGTCTGCAGCTGATGCAGGGCATTTCCAGTTCGTAAGTTCTACTAGCTCATTTCGCTGAAGGATACAATGTAAGTCCAAGTCCACTCATCACTTTTCACATGCATCCCCTAATTAGTTAGGGAAGACCAACAGAAATTACCACAAACTCCACAGGCCTTCTGAGATAATCTAGTGGGAAGACAGCTGGCAGGACCTAAGTTCAAGGCATATCACAGCTACCTACTCACCTAGCAGAGTACAGCCTTAGGTAAATTAATTGCAATTAAGAAATACAACTTTGATCAAATCCCATAGAAGCAAAGTGTATACTCAGCCGCCCTGCATGCTGACCCCACTGTAAATATGCAAATTGCTGTGCTCTCATCTGCGACATTGAGACTTCACATCATGTGAAAAACAGATCTCTGCATTTTGTCTTAATTTTGCAGAATATTTGGATTCGTGGTCACAGCAGCAATACCTGAACTAGATTATTAATAGGAAGCAATGCGTTTTCTGAAGATGAACTAGTATCCAAACAAAGGGCAAGTTTTGGTTATCAAGATAAAGTATCTTCTTGTGTCAGTTCCTGCACACAATGCATTAACATTAATGACAGTTTCAGCCACACGCATGTGTATCTCTCATTAACTCTAATGGACAATACATGCACATAGATCTCTGGTTAATACTGAGGGGAATTTCATGTACGTGCAACACTCATTAGTATTAATGAGGGTTCTCCTGTGGGTACCTAATGATCATTAATGGGAGTTACACGCATGTGTATTCTCCATTAACATTAGTGGCACGTGCATCTCTCATTAATATTGATGAGAAATACGGGAAGCCATATCTCATTAATATTAGTAAGTGTGATGCACACACTGTGGGGAGACAGCTTTTCCTGCTATATCCTCAATGAAGGAAGTCTGAGCCGTAGTTAATTATTTTCTAATAATTGGTGTTATCTTTTCTGGCGAATTATCCAAGGTCTCGGCGACCTTTGCCAGAGTGCACAGGTTTCCTTCCTGCATGGATGATTTATTTGTGAAAAAGCCCAAACATTTTTTCTTTCGTACTAGGAGGTATGTCATCTTTGTAATTTTTCTAAGTAAGCACATTCCTGAATTGCTGCTATTTCAAAGAAAATTCTCTGTGTGCTTTTCACATCATAGGGGTGGAGCGCGCCACCTGCTGGGTTATTGATTATAGGCACATGAAATTTATTTCAAACTCTCATGATTGTAATGTTATTTTACGTTGTACACTAAAGCAGTGTTGTGTTAAACTTTGACATAGTTTCTGATGAATGTAGTGAAGATTAAAGGACATAGCCTCCCTTCGAAGAGGAAAAAAAAAGTATGAATTTACTACAGTACAGAGTTCTTCATCCTTCCAGTTACAAAGAGATTAAAGTTCAGATATTGCATTCAGTTCTGTGTCCCCCACTACAGGAAGGATATTGAGTTGCTCAAGCATGTGCAGAGAAGAGCTACCATGCCAGTGGGAGGACTATAAAATGAGTCATAAAGAACAGCTGGACTGAGAGGAGGCTTCATCACTCTCTACAACTACCTGAAAGGAGATTGCAGCGTGAAGGGTGTCAGACTCCTTTTCTCAGCTGGTAGGTAATAAGGCACAAGGAAACAGCCTCACGGTGTATCCAGGGTAGTTTAGATTGGATGTGGGAAAGAATTTATTAGTGGAGAAGGATGTTTGAGCATTGGAATGGGCTGCTCTGGAAAGCGATGGAGTCAATACCATTTGCGAAGGCACCCAGGTGATGTGTGGATGTGACACTAAGGAGCATAGTTCAGTGATGTGACTTGGTAGGCCAGGCTGATGGCTGGACTTGAGGATCTTGAAGATCTTTTCCAGCCTACGTGATTCTGAGATTCTATTTGATTTGTTGTTGCATTCAAATATGTATTTGCACACTTGCCAGATTGTCTTCATGATGGGGCTGACTGTGTTTTATAACTCCTTTTTGAACATCTGCCATTGGTGCTGCACACTGCCATTGCAGAGATTCATATTTTATGTGGTGGGGCAGACTTGTCCTTGTGAGCTGTTCCTGGAGAACGCTTCCTTCTCTCTCCGCTTTGGGGCATCAGCATCTGCATCAATACTGAAGAGCCAGGGAGAAACTGCACGTGGTCTCCATGTGATATGAACAGACAGGGCTAAGGAGGAAGGTTGATCTACCTGTCCGCTTATGTAAATGGAGAGTGGGGAGTGGTTGTGTAAAGTTATGATCTGGCAAACAAGTGATCTCACAGACGTACCCTATCTTAAGTTAAACTTTTCTTTTCCTGTTCTTTGTAGTATCTACCACCTTGTAAGCAGGAATTATAACCTGAATTAAGAAATCCAGATGCCACCATAATACTAACAGTAACAGCCATGCAGATATACGCTGTCTAAAACAGAAAATAATATATTTAGTTTGAAAATGGATTTTTGTTATATAGTCTTATTGCTTTTCTCACTTGCTTATAAAGAATTAGATTATCCATTGCCCGTGCAAATTAGTTAAAAACAAAAGAAAAAAAAAAAGAAAAAAAAACTACATTTGCAAATAACGAATGAAATCTAAAGGATTATGTTTAGCACAGACAACTATACTAAATCAGATTCCCTAAAGCTGAGGGAGAACAGCACACTTTCCTGTGCCAGTAAAGCCTCTGCTGCACTGGAAGACTTCAGTGCAGGGAGTGGGAAGATGATATTAGTGTGGCTATTCCATTTCAGGAGCCTTCTGGAGAGAGGGAACGAGAGCAGTTTTAACTCCCACAGGAGCTGTGCAGACAAACTGCCTTGTGTAAGCCTTTTCCATCTGTCCCAGCGCTGCCCCTTTGGCAGCTTGCACAGAGCATCCTTTTCTTATTGTATCGGTCCCTCATTATTACCGTGGTTTGAGAGATGTCACCACTTTCTTTAGTGGCAGATGTTTTATTTCTGCTACCTGACCTCAGCAGGGTCCATATGGACCCTGTACTTAATTTCTTTCAATTCACATGAAAATCAATAATGAATTTAGATACGGCAGCCATCAAAGCCTGAAACTCTATGTGCACACATGCAGACTCAGACATATGCTTGTATAAGGCATGCATCCACATTCACCAGTTCTTGAAAGTCAAATGCAGGAAAGGTGATTATAGTGCTTAAGGGTGACAGATGTCAGAAGACATCAAGGAAAATCATAACAGTAATACTCTGTTAGGCTACAGCAGCATTAAAGATTCTAATCTGTAACTACAGCTTTCACTTATAATTCAGAATTCAGCTGCTAAACAAACTAAATAATTTATCAAGTACAATATGTTTTAACTCTGCAGCTTGCAAAAGCTGTAGCCATGCTGTTGTTTCAAATAGTTACCAAATGGTGGAAATGTCGGGCTCTTCCTTAAATTGCATCTTCCTGAATTCCCTCGGTAGATGCGACTGATTTATTTTTTTTTTCTTTCTAAAGATGTTTTATTGTTTTTCTACTTTTCATCAGGGTGGGGTTGCCATGGCAATAAAGTAGGATGTCTTGCTGGATTTCACCTTTGCTGTCTTGCTTCATATGGTTCTCTCTCCTCTGAGCAAACATGGTGGACGCAGTGCACATACAGATGTCTGATTTCAGATTTCTTTCTTGAGTGTGCTTGGCAGCTGCTCTCCTGAGACAGACGAGGCAGCACTTCACAGGCAGCGATTCGCATTCATCTTCCCACTCTCTAATGGCCACCATCATGCTTTGTGAGTTCTCTTTTAAGATGGACAAAGCTTTTCATGAAAGACTTCCACTGTAAGCAGAAAGTTTTGGTTAAGTATTTCAAGTAACTAAGTGACCACATCAGTTCTCTTTGCCTGGAAGCTGGTCAGGGTTAAATAGTGAAATATGCCACAACAGAAATGAGAATCATCCATCTCGCATCCCAGCAAGATGCCCAGAACAAAGCTGGTTACAGGATTTGTAAGGCTAGTTTTAGGTTGTGACACTGCTGTTGCAATTGCAGCCCTGAAATCAATCTTTCTCCAGTTTTCTCAGTTGAGCTTCCGGGATATAACTGGTTCAAAATTTAAATCACCGAGATTAAGATTTTTCATGTTATGTCTATCTTTCCCTACATGTTTCAAATAATAGTTTGTAAATCTTTTGTCTATGTTGGAATTCCACAGTAGTAGCATCTCCAAAATCCAGATAAAAAGGGATAATAAATGCTAACCTGCATCACAGTTCATCGGTTTGGACCTTGCAAATGAGCTCTTCTCTCTTCAAGGATTACTGTCAGTGGAAATAGTTGATATTTTAGGATACACTAAAGAATAATGCATCCCAGGAATGTATCATTAATACCATTAGAATTTTAAATCCTATATCCCAGTAATGTGAAACTTCACTGAAGTATTTAGATTTCTCTCTACAATTCAGCCGAAGTAAAGCTGAAGTGATGTGTTTCATGAATTCCTGTGGTTTAGCTGCGATGCCTGCCTTGGCCTCTTCTTAGTACCCTACTTTAAATGGCAAAGCTAACAAGATGCTTCCTAATTTCCAGTTCGTGGTCTTTTTCTCTGCTTTTTTTTCTGTCTTATTCACTGGAGTTGCATTAAATTTCCGAAGTCCTCTGATGTCACTTATGTTGCCCTGGCAGAGCATCAGTGTCATTTTAAAGTATCATTATAATATTTGCTCATCTGACTGCATTGGTCTCTGACTGCCAGTCCTACTTTTTCTCTTGACTAGATAGTATTGGCATAATTATTATTCACATGTTATAGCACCCAAGAGATACGGACACTGTCTAGCTCTCACTTAGAAAACTTGCAATCTGGGTAGAAGGCAAGGAACAGGACATAAATAGCAAAACAGAGGGAAGGACGGGTGCAAAGAGTCTATACGAATCTGCATACTAAGCAGCAATATCCACACTATGATCCTAACGCATTTTGTATATTATGATAGAAGACTGAATGTGGGGAACCTCCAGAGCTTCTATATGGTTGGGTAGCTGTTCCTTCGTGAGATATTTTGTAGGATCTTGTGGGCCATCAAGCGTGCAGTTATTTGTCTGAAAATCCTGCAGTTAGCATAAGAGGTTGTCTTTCCAGATGAATGGGTGATTGATTTCTTAATGAAGAAGTCATTCCAAAGATTGAACAAAGTTTTGTGCGATGTAAGATAATTTAGAGCGCTTGATTTTGCTGAACTGGAACTTGTGTTTTGAGCCTGGTAATAATGACCTGCAAATACAGAATCATCCCTGCCATCATGACAAGAACTGTATGTCCTGTACAAGACAGATGGTACTTTTAAACCAGCCCTCATTCCAGCTTGATATATGTGGCCCAGCTTCCCTGGGTGTTGATAAGCCTTTCATCAGGGCAGCTCACAGTACGCAATTTTAATAGAAGCAGGTTCCGTACACATGCAACAGCATGTGTAGGTCTCTTGTCCTGGAAAAATGAAACTGTGGGTGCTGACTGCAGCTATTTCAAGAATGCACCAAATTCTGCATAGCGAGAAGAAGAAAATTTAAGACTTTTATGGGTAGTTACATCGCTTAGCATCTTCAACTGGAGAATTTCAAAGGTGAAATGCTCTTGAGTGCTCTTGCTCTTTCAAAGGTGAAAAACTCTTGAGTGAGTTTTACAGTTATCTACAGATTATACGTGATGAGACACAGAAAATGCAGATCAACTACTTCTTCAAATACGTACAAGAGGAAGTGATAAAATCAGAAATCTGATCCACCACCATTAGACGTTATAACTATCACATAGCCTGTGTCATGTTCACCTCATCTATTTATGATTGTAACTCATCTGCGCTCCTTGCCATTTAGTGCAAAGATAATGAGTACGTTTGGTGGCAGTGGAAGGGAAAGGGAAACCACAGCTATCTTTTGGGTGAGTGGTGAGTGCTGCTTATAGTCTAAAGTCCATTTTGAGTAAAAATCTGATGACTCTTAAAAATATGTTCCTGGACTTCTGTGCTGATCCTGCCAAGAATGCCAATAATCAACAGAAGTGATGTTGGTAACAGAAATTCTGGCCGTGTGTTTTGTTTATATTCCTATGCCATTTCTCTAGAAGAAAAAATGAACTTCAAATTAAGAAATACAGAAACTGTAAACATGGTTTTTTACTTACCATATTTGCCCAAAGCAAATCATAGCTTTTGCGTTCAGTTGTGTTATCAGAAACATCTAGCAGTATGTGATTAACAATTTTTTCATGGCCCAAGGATGCAGCTGACTGTGCTGAGGTGTATATTTCAATGCAGTTTCACCTGTGTGCCAGTGTGTTAGTTCTGCCCTTAGGTGATTCAAATAGTAAAGCCTGTGAGCTAAATATCAGCTTTGCTGTGCGTATAGTGACCGTGATATCTGCAATATCACATTACAGCAGAGATTCAGTCAGGTGCTGTTAATTTCCCCTAACTCTGTACAACGTTTTCATTAATAAATAACTAAAAAGATAGCTACCTCAGATTACCTTAATCCAAGGAAAGGAAATCCACATCTGTTGCTGGAAAGAATTCTTTCCTGATACTACTGTATGAAAAATTTTCATAGGCATCACTGCTTGTGATGAAATGCCAATAAAATGTAGCAGTGCAACTACAGTAATGGTGGACCATGTATAAGCTTTAACGTATGAAATATATTTTATTGTAGTCTGTCAAAGAGTTTTGCAAAGTGAAATACCTTAGATATATCATACTATGTAACAGCAGTAATAGGTAAGTTATTCATGTGGTAGTTTCTTTGTACTCGAGAAAGAATTGTCCCCCTGCACTCAGCTCTGTTGAGGCGCACCTCAAGTATTGCGTTCAGTTTTGGGCCCCTCAGTGCAATAAAGACATTGAGGCGCTGGAGCATGTTCAAAAAAGGGCAATCAAGCTGGTAAATGGTCTGGAACACAGGCCTTACGAGCAGTGGTTGTGGGAGCTGGGATTGTTCAGTCTGGAGAAGAGGAGGCTCAGAGGAGACCCTATTGCTCTCTATAACTGAAGGGAGATTGTACTGAGCTGGGGGTCGGCCTCTTTTCTCGTGTAACTGGTGATAGGAATAGAGGGAATGACTTCAAGCTGTGTCAGAGGAAGTTCAGGTTGGATGTTAGGAAACACTACTTCTCTGAAAGAGTGGTCAGGCAGTGGAACGGGCCACCCAGGGAGGCGGTGGAGTCACCAACCCTGGAGGTGTTCAAGGAACGACTGGGTGTTGTGTTGAAGGACATGGTTTAGTGAGAACTATTGGTGATTGCTGGGTGGTTGGACTGGGTGATCTTGTAGGTCTTTTCCAACCTTGGTGATTCTGTGATTCTGTGAAAGCTGCTTATAAGCTATTACAACTTTCATCTGTGCAGCAAATTCCCTTGTGCAGTACATGCTTCTACTTCAACTGTTATTTTACATATGCATGCATCAGGTATTTATTTGGCAGCCATTAAGTTGCAGTGTTAAAAGATTTATTAGTATTAATATTAATATTATTTACAATATAGCAGTGACTCTTCCTAAGGTGACAAATACTCAGTAACCCTTTTATTCACTTTCTAATCCTTTGGATGAGATGACCCGATACTGGTCACTTGTGACAGAAGCGGCAGTACACAGACCCACGACACCCTCTTTCCAGCAGCTGTAGAGTATATGTTTAAGAGGTTAATTCCAGCTTCCTTGTGCTGACCTTCAAATTACCAGCCTAAAAGGAAAGGTCTGGGTGAAAGCCATGACAATCCTTGAATGTATTTTTCTTTAGGACATCTTAGCAGGGGATGAGTGGAGATGAGTAAGACACTAAACCCAGGAGATTGCTGCTCTTTAAACAAACGTTGAATACCTGACCTATAATTGAAGACAGGCCATAGTGTCTTATTTCTTGTGGATATTATAATACCCACAGTTAATCATAGAGGCAAAGGTTTTGAGATACTAGCACAATTCATATTCTGATGAGCTAGAGATCTGTCATTTAAAAACTGAGGTACACTTTGTCTGTGTGAGAGGCATTTCAGATTACATGATCCTGTTGCCTATAATATTACCCCTTACTTTCATTTTTGTATGTTAGCAATACCCTGGAAAGAAGTATGACATACATAACCTTACATGGATTAGAAATTTGCTGTTATGTGCTTGTTAATGTTCTAATTGCCTTGCCGAACAATATCAATAAGCAAGCATCTTTTGCTTGGAAAATATTTCACATAAATTAAGCAGTGCATCTGTGCTCACTTCTATCTGTGCTAGTAGCAAACAGATGAGGTCTGAGTATTCTAAATACCAAGAATATTTTCAGTGTTGATTACAACAAGCAAGAACAATCAAACAAACAAAGCAACAATCCTTCTTGGTGGCTGAAGAGAACAGAGCAGAGTAGGTCAATTGTTGAGTTGGAAGCTCATATTAGACACAGCTTGAAGACATCAGCAGAACAAATCTGAAGAATTTAAATATGTCTTTTTTAAAAAATAAACAATAGCCACAACTCTTGTCAACCATACTGCTGAGGACATTTTTCCCACTTTCAGAAACCTGGAAGTGCTCCTTCTGAAAACAGGACCCGGCATCTATATCACAACACAAAGAGATGTTAGTGAGCTTCAGTCAAGCATCTCAGAAAAAGCAGTTCAGCTTTAGCGCAGATGCCACTCATTTTAAAGTTGTGAGAGGAAAAATGACATGCCACATATGTGAAATCTCAGTAGACTGGTTTTTTTTTCTGTTTTTTTTTTTTTTTTTTTTTTCCCATGAAGCATTAGCAAGGTTTTGAATAGCTGCAATTGCATATTAAAAATGTCCACGTGTATAATACATGAATGAGGGCACCTTGGCTGAATACATTATGGAACAGAGCTGTCATCTTTACCTCCTTCAGAAACTTGCTTTCTCTTGCTTATGTGTATAGACAATACTAGTGAGAAGAATGTAGTAACACTTAAATTAGACAGGGAAGCTAAGGCTTTAAATCTGTTTTTTTGTTTGTTTTGTTTTGTATTTTGTTATGTGAACATCACTCCATGAGTTTCTTTATTTCCCTTTTTTCCTGTCACTTTCAGAAATCAGGCTGTTTCTCTGAAGCTCTTTATTTAAGCACAAAACCTGTTACAGGATCATGTTTTATCCACAGACTGACTAGAAGGGTTTTTTTGTAGGGTTTTTGTTTGTTTTTCCTTCTGTTACTCATTAACCTCCTACTTGAACAAAGACATGATCCCATGTTTGTTTGTGGAACTAAGAGCTGATTCAGATACAGGAAAGGAATTTATGCTGCTGAATGGAGGCTGTAACATCTAGTGTGCTTGATAGTATTGAAATGATATATGCAAAAATCTCTACAGTTGTTCGTGTTTAGGATGAGAGCATGTAATAATGCACTTACTAGGCAGGAGCGACTCAGTGAATGTTTGGACAAGATATGTAGATTTTTATGCTGTGCCATTCAGTAAAATAAATATATTTCAATAAGCCATGTATTTTGGGCTCATGAGCCCGTTTCAAGGAAAAGATGCACAAATCTTGGATCAAAATTGCTTTTATTTTTTTGTTGTGGGTTTTTTTTTTTTGCCCTAAGAGTTGCTTTTCCTGTATAACCATTATTTTGTGGCTCTGTGCAAAGGCTCACAATTCAGCTTTTTAAAGATGCATTCTCTCTAATGATGGAGGGAAAACAAAAGTTTTCTGTTAACGGCAGCTTTTGTCTATGACACTGTTTTTTAGCTCTCGAGTGAGTAGAATTCGCTTATGCGTGTATAGCTCCGAGTGACGAGGCTTATGAATTGCTGTTATCATTGAGAGCTTGCTGAGAAAATGAAGTGCATGGCTACACTTCTATTTTATATTTCATGGAAATTAAAACTATTTGAGGCCCTGCATGCAGCCCTATACAGGTATCTGAACCAATTTTTTTTCCGTCTGACTGATGTTTCTCTGAGTCATTCATGCCAGTTTCATATGCAGAGAGATTTTGTAGGCTGTTTATGATCCTCCTTAGTGTATGCTTAAGCTCTCCTTTTTAACAGGGCTGGCAGTGCAAGGAAATGAAGCTCCTTCTGGACAATGTTTTTCAATGAAAGAAGTTGAAATGGTGTTTTGAAAATGAAAATCCCTGTATTTTGTGACAAAAACAAACAAACAAACAAACAAAAAAAAAACAACAACAACAAAAAAAACAAAACAGTGTTGAAGTAGGAGCAGACTCTTACCTACGTTTCCCAAATCTAATTATTAAAGAAGCCTGCTTTGCTCCTTCTTATCTGACCTTGAAAAATCACACAAACTCAGCAACCTTAAGTTTTCACAGATTCTGGAGCCTTTTGCAGGCTGTTCTGCACCTGTGCCAGGGCACTCCTTGGCAGGGGAGCAGCGGCAGAGTTTGTTAGCAACCCTGTGAGGCAACACTTTGGCAATTGTTATCATACCTGTGAACAAACATCAGTACTGTAGGAAAAAAGAAAGATGAAAGATCACTCAAATGGCAGAGGTACTGTTTGCTTAAGGGAAAAATGAAATCCGCAAAGAAAAGCTTTGGCAAGTAAAGAACTTGGGGTTTGTCATTACCTGAGGTGGAGGTTTAACTGTTCTTGTGTTGTTCAGTATCCTATGACACTAAGGATATGAAATTAAATTTCCTTTCTTCTCCAGGACTATTTGCAAGCTGCTTCAGAGTCCCACATCAACACTCACTTATTTCTTGAAAATGGATGTCAAATTGTGAAGGTAAGAAATCAAAGCTATTGATTCCTGTTTAAAATGATCAGATACTAGTTAGCAAAATAAGCTAAACAGCCTTTTGTGGGAAGTTTGGAACGGTCTTTTCACGGCACTCTTTTTATTTTGATAATTTTCAGAAATACATCTTAGAACAGGCCAAATAAACTGGTTAGATAACCCAAAATGAAGCATGAAACAACATTTAAATGATGTGTGACTTCATTCTTGCCTGAAGGTATGCTTCATGAAGAAAGTCCTCTGGGTATTTCACAGTGTGGTGGTACGCCTCCTGCTTTCCCAACCAGTTCTTACTGCCCTATCTCGCTGGGCTCCAGTGTAAGGCACTCTGGTAGCTACTCTGTCTGCCTCAGTCTCAGATAGCCTATGTAAGTGTCAGCTGAGGACTCTTTCTGTGCAATAGCACAGAAGCAGAGAAGCTCCAAAAACATCAGTGATTGATTTGCATTGTAGAACAGAGCTGTCTAAAAAGAATTCTCTCGAATTTGGCAGGCTTGCAGACAGGCTTTTTGCAAAACTTAAGTGTCTGATATGGGCTTCTGCGTGTGATGTACTGAAGTACACTTCTCTGGCTTTATGCAAGGTAGTAGACTCTAATGGAGCTGCTGAAAGAAATTCATTGAAAAGGGGGAAGGAACAGAACAACAAATACAGAAGAATAGGAGGGTTGAATGTGAGACATAAAAGCAATGTCTTAAGATGGATGAAACTGTGAGGAAAGAATACTTCATTATTGGGCTATGTTGAAGGCACAGCTCACAGTTGGCAGAAACAAGAAACAAAACAACCCTGCCTTTCTGTGTAGTGTTTTGTTTCTCACATAAGAAAATCTGTGGTTGGTTTTGCACAGCCATCCCAAAACCTAGGCTGGTGTATCCAGACTCATGGGAGATGTCATTGGCGCTGATGACCCCAAAGAAAGAAGAATTCCCCCGCAAACCATGTTACTCTGGTAAGGAATGACCTTGTAGCCCATTAGCTCAGTCAAGTAGTAAAACAGTGACAGTTTCTAGTCACACATATTTGGAGACTGGGCTGAGTTTCATGAACTTTAGTCCATTGGAATTTTGCATTGTTTGTACATATTATTAGCGAATAAAAGCTTTTCAATAGAGGCTGTTTTTTCTGTAGATTATTTAAGAAAAACAGTCAGATTCTCTGATGGAAAACTACTAGAACTCTGAACGTTGTAGGAATAGATGGGGAAGAAATTCTTTGCTCTCCAGTAAAATATCTAGCTTACTGGAAGCAGGCAAAATTTGAAGGCTTTAAAATATGCTTGTTATTTATTCTCTTTGTGGTTGGATTAAGAAACTGAAAAATTAATCTTCTGTCAGCATTAGTACCCTCTTAAAGCTAAAATTTAAGTTAGTAATAATAACAGACTTTCATGTAGTGATGTGGGGGTTAAAGAAACCAAATTAATAAGCTAGGCTTTTATGGTATATTAGCCAATTTCTGGTTTTGACTAGTTGAAGTAATTGTTCAAACCCACTGTTGGATTTTTGTAACTCTTCTGATGGTTTGGAAATTAGAGTCACTTATTTTTTAAGAGGCAGTAAGAAAAACGTGTAATTAGTATTACAGTGGGAAGCATAACCTGTGATCCTGTTGTACTTACTTTTAGTCTGAACAAACTTCCATTATTATAATGGAAATGAAAAATGTTTGAATCAATAAAGGATGCTGCAGTGTTACCTAGCAGAATTCAGGAAGCACAGCTGAGGATAAAAAATATCTATAGGCTGCCATGTAGTAGTTACAAATCCACCTTGTGAAGTCTTCACCTTTGTACTTTTTCTTTCTTCTATCTGAAAAGTAGGCTTAGTCAGGGTATTGATTTGTTTTTACTGCAGTTTTTAAACTGTTACAGTAGTTGTGACTCCTAGATACCATCACCTTGACAGCACTTGTAGGCTTGAATCACAGCTACCTGCTATGTTTGGAAAAGTCCTTAGGTTATGAAGGCCCTGCTAGATCATAACCAAGGTTATCTTACTACTTTGAAACACAGCGGTATACATCAATGGAGTATACAGCAAATGTGAACTTTAATAATAGTTTCTGATTTAAGCAGTAGTGATTTTAAGCTGGCAACACAATAAAATGAAGACAGGGGTTGTGAAGTGCAATTATTTATCAGTGTGGATTAAGAAAGACACGGAAGGGTCCATGGATTTACCAAATTATGAGATGGCTAATCAATTCACACTCGTTCTTTCATCCATTTTAGTGAGTTAAATACTGCAGTTGTCCTTTGTAGTTGCAGATGGCTCCTCTGCTGCACAGACAGCCTGGTATTTCTACAGGACAGAAAAGGGACAATGGCCACATGGGTATACGTGGCCAGTGGAGTGCACAAAGGTTAATTTTTTGCTCACACAGTAGTAATGACCAGTAATATATGTCATAAAGTCTAATTTTAGAATAAATTTAATGATACGCATGCAAAAAGTGAACAGGTTTTTTTATTCTAGTAACTGAGCTATTGAATAAGAGTCATGCCTTTTCGTACTATATAATGAAGCTTCCTGCCTCATGTTTCCCATCTTGAAATGCCCATATTATTTTTTGACATCCAAAGATGGGTAAAAACACTCTATTGATTATGCAAGTTTTCTTCCAGGACACTATTTCTAACTTAAAATGGTTGCCTTCTTTCATGCCTTTTTTCTTTTTTAAAAATAATCATTATTTCTTGTTTCGAATATTTATGTCAGATTATTCTCTCAGCCCAGTCTCCTAAGTTCTTCGTCCGGCATGGTGGTGGCTGCCATACCGCACTTGGTCAAAGTTCAGAGACGTTACATAATTCTCATAAATGCTTCTCATCAGTCAAAATGTTCTGGTGCTTAAACATTTGCATTGCTTCTTTTTTTCCCCCTAAGCTCAATATCTCACCATCTATCGTTACCCTTCATTTATAGCTTGTCAGACAATTTTAAATCCATGAGACAGTGCTCATTTCAAACTCTTCCGAGACTAATTTTTCAAGTATGATGTCATAGTTTAATAATTTTGTAATTTTGCTATCAGTATTCCACATCATAACATCATATAAAGCATGAATAATTTTACTGAATCTGCAACTTACAGAAGAAGACTACATCTCCCAGAGAACAACACGATAGGTCACGGTACCTGGACACTATATTAACTCAGTCACAGGCTAGACTGACGTCTTTCGAGTTCTGGCGTTCAGGGGAGTGTGTGGGAGCCTTTGCCGTTTCGCCTAGATTTCACAGTAGGCCTCTCGGTTACGGGACTCATTCTCTCTCCTATTTTGCTTGATTCGTTAGCTCAATTTTCAATTATATTGTATTATATTGTGTTATCCTGTATTTCGATATAGTATTTAGTAAATAAGTGTGCCTCCTTAGATCGTTGCCGCTGTTTTCTTTTCCTAATTAACTTTTTTTTCCTTTCAGGCTAGGGCCCCTGCGGGGCCCACGGCCCCTGTCACGGATGCAGGTGGATTTTCATTCAAACTGTGACATATGATTTCTGAGGTATTGCATCTGATGTCTACTAATGCTACACATGATTCAAAATTGCTATTTGTTACAAATTCTTGACCCCCATTCTCATCACCCTGTGTTCCAGCACATACGTGCATATCATAATTTCACTCACTTATGTGTATTGCTCATGTTTCTCCTGTCAGCTGCTTTTTTAAACAAAAAAAGAAAAGAAAAAGAAGAATTTTTTTTTTTTAAAAAAGCAAGCTCACTTCCATTATTTTTCTAGGGATTCTAACGTGATTTATCAGATGATAATTTCCACGATTACTCTTTATTCGTCTTCTAAAGTTCAATGCCATTTAGCCATCTGGTGTCTCATTAGTTCTGCAAAAGCCATAGCCTGCAAACAAGAGAAAGCTACTCACGTGGTTAATTTTAAGCATGTGAATCCTAATGATGCAAAGGAGACTGCTCATATTTTTAAAGCCAGGAATACAGATAACTCTTGCAGGACCAGGCCATAAAATACAGTCAATAGATTTCTTTGGTTAATCGCATGAAGTAATTTGCTTGAACTCTGCAATGCACTTCATAGAGAAGCAGTAATAGTTCTGTAGTAAGGCTTTTCATGCATTTCTTTACTAGCTTTTTATCAGTCTTTTAGGCATTCGATATGAAGAGAGGTATAAATCAGTGTTAAAGTGAGGCATGTTGATGACTGCATGTTTTAAGGGGAATTGGTATCAGATGCAAAGTCTGCATCACTACTAAATTAACCATTTTGATTCTCTTCCTTGTAGCGTGAAGAAACTTGCGCAACATTACGCTGAGTTTAGAATCACTGTGATTATTCTTTTGGTCCTCTTTATTAAACAGTAGATTTTCTGTCTCAAATGACTCACCCTCAGTGATATACATGTAAAACCTCTCGTTTGTCCTATTTTCTGCAACTGGTATTATTTTTTTTATTATTTTTATTTATTTATTTATTTATTTATTTATTTTGCCTGTCTTTGAAAGGTATTAGTGCAGAGGAGCAGTTATTTTCCATACCTCCTTTCCTGACTTTTTGGGAAATACCTTTCAAGTGGTTAATGCACTGCTCAGTAAATGTATCTAACCTATGTCAATTTTAGAGTGTTATTATTAGGGTGCAAACCATTTTGAGAAAGGCACCTTTTTATTGCTATATATTGTACGTATATTTAAAACACCCACTGTTTGAACTTGTGACTCATCAGACTGGCATCTCAAACTTCCTTTTGCTAATTACATAATACTGATTGTGCTCATTACCATCATAACTATAACACCTAGTTTGAAAAAGAATGCTGTCTTTTCTGTCAAATGGCAATGTTTCACATTTCTTTGCTTTCTACCCCATAACTTATTAAATCATCTAGCATACAATTTTTCACTCACCTCTGTAAAATCCTGAATATTCTCTTGTAGGCTGTAGAATTCAGGCAGGGTAACCTGGAGTATACAAGTCACTCTGCCCTGAGCAGCATGTTCACAAAACAAATGAATCATAGGTTCAACTACGGGGGGCTCTAAAAGGTCTCCCTTTGATGTTCTGTTGCAGGATTTAAGGTCAGGATAACTTGGGTTTTCAGGAAGGTATCGCCAAGGGAAAGAAATTGTAGCTTTATAACATTGCATCAGAAAGGAGGTGTAATTAGGTGTTTACTAGTACTATTTTCTTCATTACTTTTTTTTCCTAAAGACTTTCATTAAGTTTGAGACACAGTGTGGTCTGTCACAGACAAGATAAAGAAATCTAGTCATTACACTGATGATCAGGAGGCCTGGCTGTCTGTTTACAATACTTAGAATACATACATTAATAGATGTTTCTTGATTAAGAATTAAAAAAAAAAAAAAAAAAAAAAAGCCATTTTCACCTTAAATGATGCTATTGTATAAGGGATGCTCTGAAAGTAATGCTTCCTATGTGATTATGCTGGCCCACGACATCGGAGACAGATGTTGGTGTTATTCAGTAGAGATCGAACCTTCTCACCACAGATTTGTTAAGGTTTGGTGCTACGTGACAGAGGCGGTAGTAGAGGGTCACTCTGCCATGGAAGTGCATATGAAGCAAAGGTGTGTCACTGAATTCTTCCATGTTGAAAAAATGACACCTACTGACAGCAATTCTTGCTATGCATTTATGGAGACTAAATGGTGTATATGAGCACAGTGAGGCATTGGGTGGTTGTGCTTCAGTGTTGATGACAGCGATGTGGAATACAAGCCACGTTTTGGGTGGCCATGCATGGCTGTCACACCACAAATTGAAGAGCATCTCAACCATCTGCACAAACTAGCTGATTTCAACCAGGACTCTGTGTACAAATCTGAGGATCAGCCTCAATGCATTAGAAAAAGTGTTGGCAGAATTGTAATATTTCACATTTTGTACCTCGAGTATGAACATAAACATAAAGACACTGTACATAAGTCTGTCAGGACCTATCAAACTGATATGAAGCTAAGGGTAATGATGGTGTCACTGCTATGAACCATAGTGTAAATGGCAGTCCGTAGTGTGGTGACATGAATTCTCTAGTGAAGAAAAGCTTCAAGATGCAGGCCTCAGTGGGTAAAGTGAAGCCTTTTGGGATAGGACAGAGGCGATCCATCTATCTGGTTTTCCCAGAACCTGAACAAGCCATCAACTGTGATCGCTGCATCACGATGCTGACTGAGCTGAAGGCTTGAAGTTCCAAAGTCAGGTGTGAGAAGAAGACAACCCTTCTCTTGAAACCCAATATCTCCAGGCTCCATACCAGTTTGAAGACCATGGTGTGTACCACCAGTCTTGGCTGGGCTCCTGCCATACCCACAATATGGTCTGGATGTGTCATCTTTGGAATTCTGTTTGTTTGGGCCAAAAAAGATGGACTGTGCAAGCAATGTTTTCCTAGCCATCACGGCACCTTTGAAACAGCAAGTCACCTTTGTTGGTGCCAGTGTTTATGAGCACAGCATGCAGGCTCTTGTTCACTGTTGGCAAAAATGCATA
Source organism: Coturnix japonica (assembly GCF_054131305.1). NCBI lineage: Eukaryota > Metazoa > Chordata > Aves > Galliformes > Phasianidae > Coturnix > Coturnix japonica. The sequence goes on along the minus strand of NC_140673.1, from coordinate 7,514,291 downwards.
GCTTATGCTGGTGATGTTTCATGTTTTCATCATGTTTTCAACTGATGTTGAAAAAACAGTGGTTTTTAGCATAGAATTTGTTCTTTCAAATAGTGTATTTTCTTTGTATCTGTTAGAAATAGATTGGAGGCATTAGTTTTAGAGGGATCTATGGAAATTAGAGTTGTCTAGAAGGGCTGTCAGTGGTGTGTTTTGACATTGATGTATGTCACTTTCTCAGAACATCTCTGGAATTATGTTGATTTCATTATTTTTATGACAGAATATGCTTTCTTTCCTTCCATCTGTCTAGCTCTCAAGGGCCTGAGCCTTTCAGGAAGCCTCGGAGCTCCTCCATAGTAAGAAGGCTCAGTGGAAACCCTGCTGCAACCCCTCTGCAGCTCCAGATCCCCAGATTAGGCAAACTGTCCTGCAGCCGGGCTTCCCTGCCAGCTGCTTTGCCTTTTATTGCATCTTGGTTTTTTTGCTGCCTTTTCATGAGCTCTATTCCTCTGGAAGATGGGCTGGACCTGTAGTGAGGATCTCTGTTGCCTTTTTTTTTTTTTTTCTTTCAAAATGAAAATTCTGGTGTTTTTTGTTTTTTGTTGTTGTTTTTTTTTGGTTGGTTGGTTGGTTGGTTTGGTTTTGGTTTGTGGATTTTGTTGTTGTTTTTTGGGGTGTGCATGTGTGTGGTTTTGTGAGCTTCTTTTCCATGTATGGATTATCCTATGAATGGTCCACTCTTCTTCTGAGTTGCCCAATAGAGAATACTTAGAGTCTGAGGAGGGATTCGTGAGTATCAAAGATCAAGCCACTTTGGATAGATGTTGGCAAGGAACATTAGGGTACCTCAGAAAGTGTCATGAACCATATTTTACATGATAATTGTCAGTCAGACAAGTCAAGAAAGGAATAGCTGAATACTAAAGATCCTGTGCAGAGCATATAGGTAACCTCTAGTCACAAGTAAATGTCAGATAAACATCCTGACCAAAGAAAGTAGTCATTTTTTTTGGATGGCCTCCAAATTAAAAGTGCTCTGAATTAATTTTGGGCCTAGCATAAGTCCTGACAGACTGGTGTTCTCTTTGGAATAAGAAAACCCAGCATCTCAGGAAGAGGCTTCAGTGGAGCCCAGTGAGTTTATGATCATTTAGTTTAAAATCTCCACATAATTTACTTTTATTTAAATCATTATTAAGAAATATCCTTTAGCTTATCACATGTGAAGCGTAAGCTTCCTTTGTATTAACTTTTGACACATGCAGAGCGCTGGGGGGATTATATTCATTTAGGCGATGGCACCTGTTAGTGAGCATTTGATTGCCCTTAGTGTAGAAGGATTTACTCTTGTTATTGATCTGTTGGCAAATATATTGGGTGGAAATCCCCCGGTATCGCTGGTAGCTGCAGGTTCCAAATTTTATTGGATTTGTGAGCTATTTTCCTCCCTGTTTAAACTTGTGATTGCTTCATAAAAAGAAGAGCCTAACAGTGAGGTGAAAAACAAATGCTAGATTTTATTCTGTCAAGAAGGAAAGCTTTCTTGTTTGGCTTTTCTCCTGGTTGTTTATTGCATTCATCTGGCTTTTGTCCTGGTGATTCTTAGAACAGGCACAGAATTGAGAATGCTTTGCTACGGGAGCTAGAAGGAAGCCATTGCAGCTGTTGGGCAAGGGGTCATCAGGGCAAAAACCGTCCCGTGCGGAGAACAGAAATCAGGCCCATCCACCCCTTATGTATGGGCTGCCATGACTTCCTTCGCGTCACCATTTTCCTCCCAAGTAATTTTCCTTGATCATACAGACAGTAATTAGCGTAAGCCAAGAATAGGCCAGATACAAGCTTTACCATCCTGACACCAGACAGTATGGCCACAGGCAGCCATGCACCAGCCTGGGGCCGATCTGATACAGGTTGGCTGCAGTGGGCTGTGGGTGAGACAGGGTTAGGTAGTTCTGTGGGCACTTGGGGGCATGGTAGTCTTCCCAATTCCTGTGCTACACCTCGGTTTGTTCTCCAATAGGCGCTGTATTCTTAGTTCTTATTATTGGATTTTCAGGAAAGGTAAATTGATTTATTCATTCCTTACCAAGGCCCGGTCTTTCTGTCCCTATGCACTGGAATTTCTGGGAGAATAGTACAGAAATGTCATAAACAATGAATGCAGAATTGTGCCTCTAGGATGGAGAAGCGTGTTCTCTTCAGATTTTCTTTATGACTAATTTGCAAAACTTGATTAAAATTAATTACAATATGAAACAAATAACAACAAAAAACAACAGCAGCAACAACAAAAAAAAAGGAGTTTAATTAAACCTGGATTGGGAGGTGTCCGAAGAAATTAGGTTTCATTATGTTCTCTTATTGTACCCTACAATATCCATCCACTTAAAGGTTGCACTCAAATTATTTTTAATATGCAGAATGAATAAGATAACCTAAGATTTTGTATGATTGCTTCAGCTGAGACAGAATAGTTGAAAGTCATTCTTTCCAATGGAAATAACAGCGAACGGTGCTATTAATTCATGGTAATGATGCCACTGGGAGAAGTATACAACTTCCACTGCTGAATAATCAACATAAGAAAATTAACTATATGCAGCAGTATATGTATGTGCGTATGTCTTTGTCTGTGAGTGTAAATGACCTTAAGAATAAAAAACTGAGAAAAGCAAATTAAATGCAGTTTTAAGCAATGTAACAATAAATATTTAAACTACATATTTTGATAAGTAGTCAGTGTGAATTCAAGAGTCCACATGGCAAAGTGAATTGTCGTTCTCTTCTTGCATATCTGAATTAAAATGCATAGATATATACTTCTACCTGAAACATGTCAAAATTTTAGCTCTGTCACATGCAGAAATATGCTTCGTAGCGCATTTCATTTTAACTTTGTACTCAACAACTGGTTGTTCTTGTGGTTGTATTTTAAGTGTTGTTGATTGTAGATCCATACTCCAGCTACATAGCTTTTATTGAAGATCAAATCAATCATAGAGTCAAGAATAACAGAGATGTACCAGCAAATGAAATATGTTATGGGTTTTAGAATGAGAAACTAGGTAAGCTTTTGTTCTGTTTCAAATGTTAAACAAAAATATTTGTATGTGACTTAAATCAATATATTATTAATAGAAAGACTTTATGTTAAAATCTTTTCAAGTTTTTCATAGTTATGTTTTAGTTTTACTCCATTCTGGGGGGAGGGTGCGTGAGGGGGATGTCTTTGTAAGCACTTAGTTCCCAACAGAATATATATTGTTTTTCAACCGTAACTTTTGTCTTGTAAATGTAACCATAGTGTTTAACTGAGTTTGGAAAGGAATTTTTGAACTTAATTAAGCTTCCTTAAGGTATTAAGGGTTGAGATTTGTTAAAAAACTGGAGTATTAAAAGCTAGGCCTTCAGCAACCATGATGCAATTTTCCATCGTAGATTTATTTCTGGATATCTAAAGTATCAAATATGTGTTGAACCTAAGTGGTATTCCTGAATTTTGGGGAGAGGTTTAAGATGTTCAGCAAATGGTACCTTTTGTCTTTGTATCTTCTAATGTGCTAAGTATGTAGATAGCATTAGTAAGTTTATTGCTGCTGGTAACAATGTTTTTTTTCTCTCTCTTGAATAGTGAGATGAAAGATTCTCTTTCAAGTTAGGTAGCTGTTAAAAAAGTGCATTTTGTGGTATTGGTATTTTGATCAGATTTAGTATTTTAAGTATCCATTTTTTATTATATTTTTTTCAGAACTGTCCGTGTATCAGGTAGTATTCCTGCTAGTTCTGTCATAATAGTGATGATTTTGGAGCGTAGGAAGTTTGAAGTTATTTCATCCTTATGAGATATGTGTAATCCTTTAGTGTTGAAGGAACTCTGTAATAACCTCGACCATCCCTAAAATACGTAAGGAAACTAGATTGTAGGTTGCAAAATTGTCACTTGCTTTGCTTATCACATTTGATACGTAACTTATCAGGGACAACATTCAACAGTGTATTAATTACCAAGTGACCTTAGTTTATGAGATGCTTATTTATTTCATGCTGCTAAAGTACATCAGAGTTCAGATGTTGTTCTGATGGCGCAAGCAGGATTTTCACCTGCTTTCCACACAACAGAAATAATGGATGAATTATTTCTGTTGTGTGAATTATTGAATTATTGAATTATTGTCCACTATGCAAATTCTTTCCCGGAATGGTAAATGAGTTAGTGACCTAGTTACTGAGCAGAGGGGATCACCACATTATTGATCGATGCTCTTGTGTGACTGCAGTTATTAAGGAGCATGGCAATTTGGGCATTAGTCAAAAATTCAAGGCTTTAGATAAAATATGTGGATGTTACATTGTTTTTCAAATTTCTTTTGAATATATATATAACATGATGTCTTATTGATTTGTGAACCATTCAAATGCCTTTTTGTTTTGTTTGTTTGCTTAATGTTTGTCAGTAGGTTGCATTATTGTTAATTATCTCTATCTGTAATGGCCTAGGGAGTCCTGTGGGCACTCATCTAAAGTGACAGGTGAATATTGTAGTAGAATCTACCTATGTTTCACGATATTTTTGATTTTGACTTTTCTTTCTCCGTGTTCACTATTAAATGAATATTGTGTAGTATCTTTACATAGTTTTGCATGTTTAGAAGTTGTTTCATCTTTAGTGTGTTCTCCATTCCATGTTGTTTTGTTCACCTGTGAATTGCTTTGTTGTGGACTTGCTATTTTTTTCCCCCATCCAGTTACTCATGAGGTGGTCATCGACAATTTTCAATTTGGAGCGCTGAAAAGGGTGTTCGTCACGTGTAAAAGGAAAGAGCATCAATCAACTTTCAGATAGAAACAGGTGTGGAATGATTGCAAACTTCATTTTTAGAAAATTCACTCAGAAACACTTGTGAATAATTATATCATTAGCCACCTTGTTCTAATCTCACTCAATCATAACTGCACATTAGCATAAGGCTTAAGCTATTTGCAGGCTATGTTCGACAATTAATGTTGTGTGTGGAAACAAACACTCTGCTTGTTAAACAAATTTGGGATTTCTAGCGATATTTATGTCTTGTCCTTTTAAAGAAGGAGTAGGTAAGAAATGATGACAGCATCAGTACCGGCATAGCACTCTCCACATTCGGGGTAAGTAGGCAGTATGGTGTTGAGCTGAAAAGCACATTTTAGGACATTTCACACTAAAGTGAGAAGAATCAATTTCTGGCAAAGATATATTGTCTCCAACAATTGAGGCAGCTCTTTTGCTGAGTTCTTCATAATAACCCAGTTAAAGAGTCTGGATGAAGTCTACTTGGAAATGCCAAGGTGATTGAGGAGGAAAGATGTTATCATTTGTTACATGAACACTGCTTTTAGAAATGTGTTACCATGAGATCATGTCAATTGCTGACCACGTAGGATACGGAGTTTGTTCTGTTGTGGTTTCTAGAAGTCACTGTGGAGGGAAGGTGAAGACTTTTTTTTTTTTTTTGGAGCATTTTGTATTAGTTTAATAGACAAATTTCAGCTTCTGAAGCTGTGAAAAGCAGGGCAACAACTATTCAGTGGATGAGTGTCCTTTGCAGGTAATTTCACTTCATGCAGTGTGTGTGTGTGTGTGTGTGTGTGTGTGTTTAAGTGTACCTGCGCAAAACAGGAACAGATACACTAGCAGAGCTTTCTGAGCTCTATGGTCAAGTGGTGTTTGTATTTTGTATAGTGAGGCGTGAAAGCTTCAATGCTGGTTGAACATATTATTTTGCCTTGAAAGTATCCCTATGCTGTCTCTCTGAGGAGAAGCATTATTGGTGATATACTTAGGGTCTGTTATTTATGGTTTGTTTGGATTGTTTTGTTTGTTTGTTTGTTTGTTTGTAGCACTTTGTTGCATGAAGTAGTTGAAGTAGTTTCTGATAAGCTAAAAAGATGAAGTTGTAAAGATTGGTTTTTAAGAAATTGTTTTGAGGTATTATGCTGAGTGGAATGAGGTTTTCTCCAGAGTATATTAATGTTGACAGTTAGATAGTGACAGTGACGAGTGGTAGCGTGTCTCATCTGTGTCCAGGAAGACCCACATCTGAAGCAGTGATTCAGAGATGTTACAGATCTGATGCAAATGGGCGTCAAAGTTTAGGTTCAGATAGGAGAGTCCTGAAGACCAAAAGACCAAAATGAGAAATTGGATCTTCTCTAAATTCATTTCTCTGTGGTATTTTAAATGGTCACATTCAACTTGCTGGCTATGTCTCGATATGATAACCTGATTTTAGCAGATGAGTTTTGGCACCCAAAATGATTTTTGTACGTACATCTGAAAGTCTTTAAAACAAATGGCTCTCAATTACATGTTTATCTAACATGTTGGTTATGTTTGAATTTGAACAGAATTTGTTGATTTGCACTTTGGCCTTGTCTAGTGAAAGAGGAGTATACTACATTAAAAAGATGAAGCAGGTATGGATACTAATGTTTTTCTACAGTGCTTCCAAGCTCATTTTTAGTTGGACATTTACTTGTGTGTGACTGAACGTGCTTTTATGGAGAGAAATGCTTCACAATTTGTTTCCCATGGTCAGCTGGAGATCTAATAGGAACTTTTCAGGTGAGGTGAATAAGTCTTCCTAAGCAAATGAAACTGTATTAGTGGTCTAACATATGCCTTCAACCATCTGTGTTTTTCTGGCTTATAAAATTTTTATGAGATTTTGTTTTGTTGATGAAAGCAGCATTTTCTCACGCGTTCTCTGCATGAGACTACAGACAAGTGTAGATATATGACACTACCATTCCATAAATGAAATATTCTCACCGACCTGATTTCTCTCGGAAGCAATGTAATAGTTGCACTTCTTATCTTCTCCACTACTTATACGGCCATAGACCCAAGTGTTAGGAACATTAGAAAGAAAACAGCTTTCATATTCATATAGATTGTCTTTTCCTTTTTTCTGTTAATGCAAATTTTATCAAAAGTAGTTCGTAATTCTAATCTAAGGATTCCTCTGTTCATGATTAACAAAAGCTAAAAGAGTTTAGTGCGCTCGTTTGACAAAGAACATGAACAAATTAATATTATATGATTCATGTGAATGTCTGGAACTAAACTTCCTCCTGAAAGGAGATAACGCATTTATTTTACAGAACGAAGAGGAAGAGGGCTCCAGTATCAGATCTCTTTGATGCTTTAAACATGCCTAACAGATTTAGAGCTATCTCCCTTTGCCTAAATCTCCAGCTCTAAATTTTTTGTTTTATTAAACAGAATTGTGAAGCCACTGTGGCAGATTTCTCTGTTTCCATAAAGTTTCTAGGAACAGTCATTAAGATTGTTCTTAAAAGCGTCCTTGCTCTTCAAGCCTTTCTGATAAATGTAATCTTCCATTCTTGTGACTGAGATATTCAGCTGAGAGCCTTTAAGCTCAAAAATAGACCCTAGAGTCTGAAGTGTTCTCTGAACTATACATTTTGCAAACGTGCATTACAGTGTTGAAGTAGGTTTCTCTTTGTAGGGCTATTCAGCGTAAGTTCCATGTGTTCTTACTTACCCATCTGTCTTGTACTCATCTGGTCAGTACTTCAATAGCATGTTGTAAAAATAAATTTTCAATGTCATGTTTTCTTCTGTGTAATCAGGTTTTGTGCTTACTAAGTCATTTCCCATGAATAAATGTTCTAATGACAAGATAATTATCGATTGATTCTTTAATAGGAATGACAAAAAGACGACCTTTGTTTTGTTGTGTGATGTTTGGGTTTTTTTTTCATTGAGTTTGCTGATGTGTTTTTAAATCTTCTTTTTGAGATCTTTATTGAGGGATTTTGAACAGTCATTTCTTATACTGGACTCTGATCTTTCTAAAAAACAGCACAAGATAACCGAAGATGAACTTAAGACCAAATGAGAAGGTTCATTGTACCGAAGTCCCTACAGGATTTTTTCTTATTCCCAGGATGGATTTCCTTCTGGTTATCTGGGAGGAATGGGAATGGTGAGGGAGAGGAATACAAACTGAGAGGTATGTGCTTTTATTTTGTTGGTTACAGTTAGATGTGTGTATCCAGTGGATACTGAACAGTTCACCACATGTTGCTGATCACTTATTCTTCCCTTTTCTATTTGTAGCAGTTCCTACGATTATGTTTTTGGGGACAATATCAAGGGGAGCGGGGTGGAAACAAAACACAGCCATTCAAATTGTTTTAATTACTATGGAGCAGAAGGCTGTAAGCTGAAATGATATTCCAAATATTGCAACATGTGCAAATCTAAACAAAGACTGACTTTGACAGGACATTGGTACAAGCATTTGAAAGGGACTGTTGTATTCAGAAGGGTACATTGACCCCAGCATGTACGTTGAACTCAGTCGAAGCAGCACATTTGACTGACTTTCTTTTGCTCTGTAAAATGTCAAAAACTTCGTCATCTTTGAAAAGCGGAAGATAGACCTGAGTAGCAGGCCGAAAAGTTTGACAAATTGCAGACCTTTGGCAGTCTTGTAAAGAGCTGGAAAAAGAAATTTTACAAATTATATGCAGAGATGTAGATGAGTTCAGTCATATTTTTTTTTAAATGGATTGAGTAAACAAAGTTATAGAAACAGTATTTAGTATTAGTTTTGGATGACCAAGACTTGTCCTGAAAATTGAGCGTGAAGATATAATATTGTGTTACATTGGTCTTTTCTGCATGAGTGACTTTGTAGGCTAAGTACGGACAGAAAACACAGAGTTACTAATTCCACTTCTGGTGCACATCTGTGAGTAGTAGCTATTGCTGTCTGAATGCACACAACAGCATTTTCCTTTTCTCAGCACCCAGAAGTGTGTTACTTTCTTTGTAAGTTACGTCTGTTGTGTGGTCCTAATGTTGCAGTTTTCTGGTGGTGCTGTGAAGCTGCAAGCAGCAATACATTTTAGTAACTCAGCCCCCTCTACCAAACTTTGTGCAAGAGAAATCTCAGTTTTGAGTTTGGTTGGCTTGGTCCTTATTTTCTCCATAATACGTTATCCATTCTTTACATTTTCCCATCTTGGTCACTGTGGGGCAGTTAAAGCAGATGATGGGATGTCAAAGTTGCCAGATAAAGTCATTGTGAAAGATAGTTCTTCCCAAAATGACATTACTACGTTGGGCAATGGATATATCCTGAAATCTTTCTCAGTTAGCTACGTGCCTTGCTGGAAAACTTCTTGTAAGCTTGTTTTTTTAAATGTGGGAGACCCTATATGGCAGCTACTAGCTTCTCCAGTATCTTTGAGCTTAATATCATTTGAAAAGTATGCACAAAGTAACACACAATCTCATCCATTTTTCAGCCTGTGTGTTTGGATCTCCAGAGCATGAAAGGCTTGGAAAAGCAAAGACAATCTGACCTTCCTTTCCGTGTCCCTTCATTTTTCCTTGAGTGTCTTCTCGAAGGCCTAGCATCTTCTGCCATCTCAAATGCTAGAATAATACTCAGGCTTCTCACCTCTGTGGAAGCAATGTTGCTCTCTAACAGCAAAGGAAAACTGAGAGTTTGTTGCTGTAGTAAGGGGCGTCTACCCTGAAAGCACTGTGAAGGAATGACCTGCACTATATTTAAGGTAAGATATGAATGAGGAGACTAGAAACCCTCATGCTTAAGAGGCATAAATTAGCTACTGTTTTTATATATTTCTCACATATGAAGTTATCTCATAATTTGTGATATCATCTTTTTTTTCGCACTTTCTGTAGAAGCAGCCCACTTTCAAAGACAGAATGTTAGGCAAGATGGACCATGCTTCTGCTTTGGATCAGCAAACTCTGTGCTCACAGAGAAGGTAAGGTATAGCACAGCTGTTGTCCTTTGGTCCTGCAGCTCTCCGTCATCCTCTGATAAGGTACAGCAGCGTGACAAGTCATCTAGATGTATTTAATGTGAAATGAAGTATGTTGCTTTTTGTTGCCTCTACCTATTAATTTTTTATTTTAATGGCATGTAATCTTAAAATATATCCTTGAAAATACTTTTGAACTTGGGAGCATATTAGTCTACAGGTCACCTTGTGGTTTTTTTTATGCTTTTTTCCCACACTGTCAATGCTGCCATAATTGCAACGGAGAGATTCTGAGTTTTAGGAGAACTGAGTAATGTTGCAGTGCAGTTAAAAATCATTCATTGTATCAGGTGTGTTTTTTTTTTTAGGGTGTTTCCTCCTGTTTTTTGGAAGACTTATACACGCAGTCTGGCACAAAGTCTTTGTAGCAGAAGATGGATACATTCCATTACCCTGTCTTTTCCTGTTCTGAGCTTTCAGATCTTCTCTGAGTCAGTAGTCTCTATTGCCTGCTGATAGGTATGGCCTGTTATGGTAAATCGTGGAATGTCGTTTTAGGGTGTTTTCATTCCATCTGTTGGTGGAATGGAGTTTTCTGATAGTTCTCCTGCATTCGTGTTAGTGTTGTATGAGAACGCACCTGTGTATTCATGCACATTTCTCAAGGAGTCGGTATACCTTTTGTGAACCTCTGTCTGGCTGTTCTGTCCTTACTAGTAAAGGTCACCAGCTGGTTTTTCATAGCTGCCTATGCGTAAGCAGTTTGGTATGGTACGATTCTTCTTTTCTGAACAGATAATATTTGTAAGTAATGTAGAACACAGCTATACAGTGCCTCAGAAAGGAGAATGCAGTGGTGACACCGGAGTATATATTATTTTTTGTTCTGCTTGCTCTGAATAATGCCCTTTGAGGTGATATGTGTTATTTGGTTGAAATAATACTACATTCACTTACTATATTGGTGTTCTGTTGTCCGAGAGGGACTGGAATTATCAGCATAGTAGCTAATCAACAGAAATAGGTGTCAGATACTATTCAAAGGCATTAAGTTTTTCTTCTGTAGAAAGTAAGTACACAGAAAAGAAAACAAGTGTGCAAAATGTTCATTAATTGGTCTGTGTTAATTTTTATCTTTTATAGGGTTTGTGTTTTAATCCCTCAGCATATTTCTATTGCTGTTTCAAACTCAATATTGAACCAGATCCCGTTTTACATTACCTGTTGAAAGGCAAATTAAAATAAAGTCTGAGGATGCTGTTAACTTCTGATTATCTGCTTTGGCAATCACATTTTGCATGGTAGGTCTCAGAAAGTGTTGTGCTTTCTCTGTATTCTGAATGGTCTTAACAGTGCTGACTTGGTTCAGTAAGCTTTATTTCTGATACAGTAGTGCCATCTTGTGGTTCTGACGAGGCTTATCAGTCTGTTTCTTTTTGCAGCCTTTTGTTTTTTGGTATTGTGATGGCATGAATTTCTGAAAATCCATGGTACAGTAAATGGTTTTGATATTGCCCTCTTGCAAAATGTTTACAGAATAAAATATTTAAGTACGTCTGTTTTTGAATGTCATAAACCATAGCAGCAGTCTTTCACCAATACAATCGTATTATCTTCCAGTGAAAGAAGCAGAGTAGATACGTAAGGCTTTTATTTAGAAGGATGATTGTGAGGTGTCAGATTGTAAGAGATGTCTTTTTAAAGATTGCTCGGTTTCGGCAGGGAGTTTCTTCCAGACAATATCCTTCAACAAGTGTGTGCACTTCCCGTCTGTGCATTGTGGACCACTGTAAGTTCAGAAGGTCGTTCATGGTATAAAAAGTGAACTGTACAGTCTGAAAAGTAATGTTGTAGATAAAGGCTTTGAAAAAACATAACAAAATTCAAAGTGGCAGAAGTTGAAAATGTGTTTTGGAGGGCTTATTTATTTATTTCTTTATTTGTTAACGTGATTTTTTGTTTGGTCGGTTTAGTTGATTTTAATGATTGTTTTACATATTTACACATTGCTAGTACGATGGGACCTTGCTCTGACTCATCCAGTGCATGCTGAGGGAGCGGGGAGTTTTTGTTAGGACATTCTTCATTTTCTTTGTTAAGCTGCAGGGAACGGGAGAGATGCCTATGGACCACAAATGTCACTCCAGTCTTCAGGAAGGGCAAGAAGGAGGACCCAGTAACTATAGACCAATCAATCAGCCTCACTTCCCTTTCTGGAAAGATGATGGAATAAGTTATCCTTGGTTCTGTCTGTAGGCATATCAGGGATAAGAGGGTCATTAGGGACAGTCTTCATGTTTTCACCAAGGGGAAGTGTTTCTTGACCAACTTGACAGCCTTTTATGAAGACATACTGTTCTCACTAGCCTTGCAGGATGTCTTCTCAGAGTGCAAGATGTGCATCCCATTTGGCAATAATCGGGACCATTAGATACTTTAAAGACTGAATGCAATTAGTATCTTCATCCAGAAGATTGAAGATATGATTAGTATGTTTCCTATATTGAAAAGAATAGCTCAAAATATGTTACAAGTCATGTTTCAGATAACTAGAGAGCTGTGCCTTACCAGATGAATTGCTGACTACCTGATGTGACATAGTCCCTCTGTAAGAAAGGGGCCATGGTTTCTGATGAAACTTCAAAGATGGTGGGGATTATTTGTTTTTCTCCTTTCCATGAAAACTATCAAGCTGCTAATCATCTGGTCTATTTTCCGCTCGGGTTTTGACAGAAATTGTTGTCACTTAATCTGTAAATTGATATTCCTGATATTAAATGTTCTGATATTACCAAGAGAGTGTCATCCATGCAGACCTGTAGCACATCTGAGACAAAGACGCTGTAAAGAAGCAGTGGTTTTTGTGGGGATTTGCTGTGTTCTACTGCTCTGATAAGAGTTCTACCTGTTAAAATATCAGTACTGTCATTGATCTGGATGTGAGGATCTTTTGCAATTTGTTAGTTCTGAGCAGATATATTAAAAAATCTCTTTTTCATTGATCACTGTATTGAGGACTGAATTAATTTTCTTCATTTTCTTTCAGGACAGTTTCACGCTGAGTTTGTGAAGATGGTTGACCAGTTTTGCAGGTATGTAAGTTTCAGTGTTCTGGGTGGAAATTGTATGGAGCTGGAAAGATGTTCTAGATCTAAGATTCCTGACAGACTTTCTTCATTTTAATGCTTGTCAAAGTTGTACACGCCTGAGAAAGATTTTTATTGTAATGAAATCTATACATTCTGCTGAAAAACAATCTCAGGAGTTCAAACAGTCCTTGGTCTACAACATGGCATGTGAAGAGGTATGTATATTCGGCATTTATCTATTTTTTAACATGTAGTAGCTGTCCTTATAATAAATCCATAAAGAGAAGTCTGTGGTAGTATCAGCTTTCAAATAGAAAGGCTCAAAATGAGTCGCCCTCTAGTGGAAGTGAGCATAACTCAAGCAACAGCTTGTTTTTCCTTTTCATAGGAATTTGTGTTTGACCTTAATGAATGTTTTGGATGTAGATTAAATATGATGCTGTAGCTGAAGTTATCCCTGAGATCACAGAATCACAACATTGTAGTTGTTGAGAGGGGCTTCTGGAGATCATATAGGCCAGGCCTCTTGCTCAAACGGGTTCCTCACAGTAGGTCACATAGGAAATTGTTGAAACAGCTTTTGTGTGTCTCTAGAGAAGGAGAATCCTCAGTCCTCCTGGGCAGCATGTTCTATTGCTCCGTCACTCTCCGTGTAAAAAAGCTTTTCTTTATGTTTGTTTGTTATAGTTTGTGCCTGTGCATACAACATAAGTGTGGATTCAGATCCCTTAGTGCTTATGGCTGACATTGAACAGTATGGAGTCTTTTAGGACTGTAGGTGATTCACAAGGAACTAACAGAGGTCCTGCAGGCTAAATGAATGAATGTATTTTTTGTATATGTTAATGCATATATATATGCCTGTGTATTGATATACACTGGCTCGTGCTGATATTGTACCTAATTTTGCATTTGTTGGGTTACTTATTTCCTAATAGTCAAATAGATTAAATCAAGGTTAAACCTGTGTTGATTGCAGGATATCTAATGTAAGTGATATAAATAGCAGATACTGTGAGGGCAAAAAAGGTACCCTTTAATGCAGGATTTGCAAAATCCCATCATTAGGTTTTTGTGTCTTCTTACTTATATTTTGAAGTTGAAGAAGGTTGAAAATTGAAGTGATTGTGACTTTGTAAGCTTAGACATTATTCTAGCAAGTGTAAGCAGCATTGATGTACACTGTCATTCAGCAGAAGCCTAGATTCTAATGTAGGGAAAGGGGCCGGTATGGTAAGGCAGGGCATTTTTTATGGTGATTGAAGAGTAACGATCAGAACCGTAAGATTAATTTTTTTATTTTATTTTATTTATTTTTATTTTTTTTTACTGTTTGAAATATTGTGTCCAAGAAGTCCATTAAGCAGAAGAGTAGCTTCTCAGAATGAGTCACTGAAGTTCCAACAGAGGTCAAAGCAAACCAGGTGTAACACTTAAGGGATAGTATTGAGAATCATTTATTAACTATAGTGCTGTTGTAATGATTCCCGTGGTTTTATCTGACCTTGTGATCAGTGAGTGGGGATTGATCGGAATGTGTTGTTTTATGGTGAAAAGAGAATGTTCAGAAAGTTACCTGTATATGTAGTCTTTTTTGTGAGCCAGATCCGGAAGGCTGGGCTGCGTACAATCCTTGAGCTGTGTATTGAAAAATGGAAATTGCAATAACAGAAAAGTTGAAATGGGGGAACATTTTGGAAAGGGAAGGAGAGGAAGATGCACATTCCTTCACGTGTCCATTTGAAATATGTTGTGGGTTTGTGATTTCTCAGTACCTACAGTACTGCTGCACAAGTGGTTTTTCGGATGAGAAGCCTTTGATATTCTGCACTGTAGTCACTAGAAAGGTGTCTAAGTGTTCAGCCTGAGAGAAAACACTCCTTGTCTTTGGTTCAACTCTAATCATTACACATCCTGTATTAAAAAAAGTGCTAAAAAGGGGGGAAATTTAATTTTAAAAAAAAAAAAAAAAAAAGCATTCAAAGTACTGTCACCTGATATGTCCCTGTATTTTTCATTGTCTGCACTTCTGATATGACCTGTGGTTCCATTGTTATTCCAGGCAGAGGATGAAACAGACATTCCAAGAGATTTCAATTACACATCTTCCCAGACTGAGTGTCGTGGTCCTACTGTGTCCGGCAAAGCCTTACAGCTGCATGGAGAGGACTTGCAGGGTGCCTTCAGGATAAGTCTGCGGTCTTCCCACTGGCCTTTTATATTCCTGCCAGATCTTTTCCGCTGCAGGTGACAGTTTTCACAGAGATGAAAGTTATCAGTGAGTGTTTGTTTAGCCAGCTGGGTATCTTGCTTCCACTTTGCTTTTCCTGAATTGTCATGTGACTGCTGATATTATACATACTTGCAATGTTTGTGTCTTATCATGAAGCACATACCGGTGAGCAGTTCTTGTGATTTGGGTTTTGTATTTTTTATGTTTGTATAAATAAATAGTAGTTATCAATAGCTATCCAAAATGCAACACGTGGACCTCAATGAGGGGACTCTGGAGAAGGATTAGGAAATTTTTAGAAGGCAATTGTTAGTCTCATACCTGTCAAAGGGGGAATGAGTTTACCGGCATGCGGAAGCAGTTTGCTTTCAGGATTCATTTGAGCTTGAACTCATGTACCTGAGCAGCTGCTGCAATCAACAGGAGATGCTTCACAGCATACAGTGTTGGAATTTTTTTAGCAGCTGATTTGCTTGCCTTTTCCTCAATGTACCTCACCAGGGAATGGCGTTCTAAAAACTGACCTCAAATGTTTTGCAATGATGTTGTGTCACAAGCAGAAAGTGTAATCAGCTCCATTTTCTTGCTGTTGGAAAGTGGTCAAGGTTATATGTGGAGCCAAGGTACAGCTTTGGAGAAAGAAATTGAGAGTTGTATTTCCTGCAATATTGAAATCCTTGGTCCCTCCAGCTTCTGACTTCTACAGTAGTCAGCAGTGAACCCCCCTCCACAAATTGAACTGAAGTTTCCAGCAATTGGAAAGTGTCAAATACATTGGTGTTTGTAGTTAAAGTAGAGGGAGTGGGGGGGTTTTTGTTTACTTTTGTTTTTTTGTTGTTGTTGGTAGTGGTGGTGGTTTTTGTTTGGTTGGTTTAGTAATGGAAAAAGAGACCTGTGATAAGGTGTATTTTACAAAATTTTTCAGGTGGACAAATGAGTTCCACCTGTATATGTCTTGCTTTCTTTTGAATTGTGGGAAAGAGAGAGATGTATCGGAATCATATTCAGTGTCATGGTTTGAATCAGAGGAAAACATAGTTGTGTCAGTTCAGGATCAAATTGAAATTAGGGTACTTTTCTCCTGGAGTGGGTGCGCGTGTTTTTGAGTTTATTATTTTTGTCATGGTCATTTCCCAAGCTTCCTGTTTATTAATTGTTTGTGAATGTTTTTTTACTAGTGTGCTGACTATAGTCACTGTGGGCACATTGTACATTTGTCTTTATGTTAAACATCAGTTCTCATAGACTAGCTGATACCATGTATCAAGCAAAATGTGCAAGGTTTCAGATGCAGAAAATGTTTGTTTAATTCAAAAGGAGGAACAGACTCATTCAGCATGTCAGTTCTGTTTTGTGTCTGGTTTCAAATATTTCATTTGCAGTACCTGTGTATTCTGAGGTCTGTGTCTTCTTTCTTGTCTCAGACAAATCATTGTGACTTTGACAATAGGTGCAGACTGCAGCAGATTGTGCGTCGGAAGTCCTCGATGCCGATCACTTTCAGGTTGAGACACCTTTAGTGTGTGTGGTTATGTGCTGAGAAAGTACTTATGAGTTCATAGTGAGCACGAGACAGAAACAGCAAAAGAATGAAAGGCCAGTTTCTGTCTAAAAGTGAGATGCAGATCTGAATGTCTCACAATGTGATGTGTGATACAGTTGCTGATGACTGACAGCGGTTGATCCGATACGTATGTTTGTGTGCATATTAGTGAAGAGAGCTAAATGCCTCATTTTGTTGATGTTGTTTAAAATAATTTTATGCCAAATGTGGGTGCACTGTTCAGAGCGTGCTTGGTGTGTGATAAGGTTTAAAAACTGGGAGAAGTTTCATTATCTGCAGCTGTGGGTTTATTGAAGCCAAAACAAATGGTATTATGGATACTCAGGTAGCTAGACAAACAATTACTGCTAGCATTTATCTCTGTGAAAGCTGCCAGCTGCAGTAGGAACTTCATCATCTCGCATCAGTATAAATGGACGGTGTAAAGACCACAGCCTCACACCGAGGGCATCATGCGAGTCCTCCTCCTCCTCGTGGCCGTAGGGCTGTGCCAGGCACAGTACAACCCCAACACTCAGCCTGGGAGGACGTCTATCGTGCATCTCTTCGAATGGCGCTGGGCCGATATCGCTCAGGAGTGTGAACGCTATTTAGCTCCGAATGGGTTTGGAGGAGTTCAGGTACGTAGTTTTCTGCCCGCAGGTTGTGATATTGCTTTGCAGCGTATGCTTATTAATCCAAATGGTCTGAATTGTATACAATGATCTCTGAGTAACCTGCTTGTTCTAAGCAGGTATGCAGGTTCTGTTAGCCTGTAATGATTGTATGTTTAGCTGCAGATCATCTGCAAGCGGGCTCATTTTTTTGTGTGACACTTCACTGTCAAGACTGTTTGTCTGTGTTCCATGCACATACATCCATTGAGTTTTGTCTGTTCAAAGGACGTCACCATTTTGGGTGATCCATGATGATTAAATAGTTGCCAGTCTACAAGAGTGACCTAACGCAGACCTCTGCTGTTTCATGGGAATCGCAGAGGATTCTCAGCACTGTGCACAATGTTTGCTGTTTTAAGACAAAATGTATAGGACTGCTTTCTGATTGAGGTATGTTGTTTCACCCGCAGGTTTCTCCTCCGAACGAAAACATTGTCATTACCAATCCGAACAGGCCCTGGTGGGAAAGATACCAGCCCATCAGCTACAAGATCTGCAGTCGATCGGGCAATGAAAATGAGTTCAGAGACATGGTGACCAGATGCAACAATGTTGGCGTAAGTGTTTTGAATATGTTTAAGTCATATAGTGAGAAGGTCTGGTTTTTTGGAGGGCAATTACCGCTCCTATTCTCTGAGGAGGCTTAAATGGACAGTAAAGGCAGCTTTTTGCTGGTTATGGCTTCAACAGCACTGCAACTCAGTCTGATTTGCAATCCCTGGTTTTTCAGGTTCGTATTTACGTGGATGCTGTTGTCAATCACATGTGCGGGTCTATGGGCGGCACGGGCACCCACTCGACGTGCGGGAGCTATTTCAACACCGGGAGTAGAGATTTTCCTGCCGTGCCCTACTCAGCCTGGGATTTTAATGACGGCAAATGTCATACTGCAAGCGGAGATATTGAGAACTATGGGGACATGTATCAGGTTAGTGTTTGTGGTTGCCTTTTGCTATTGTTAATTTTTCTTTTAAGAGACAAGTTGTGTAAGCAGTAGAAGAAGTGAAAGGAACGGGGTTAATCACTTTGTCGTCTTACCAGTGATTTGAGTGCTGGATGTTTCAGGTGTCTTTTGCAGAAAATCACCTGTGTTGCACAATATCTAAGGCACTGAGAAATCAGAAATGGTCACCATGTTTCATGTAGGCAGGTGAAGGAGCGTGTGTTTGAACTGAGTGAGCCCATGCCTCTCAGTTCCACCAATGTTATTTCTTTATTTGCCGGTGAAAAAAACTTTGCTTATTCAGGGAGCCTTTGAAAATGTGGAGTTGTGCAGGACGCTGCCCTGGTTGCAGAGGTCGGTCCATTTGGATGTGCCACGGGTGACAGTTCTTTATTGAGTTTAGGATGCAGTGTTTGTGCACTGTGCTGTGATATGTAGTCCCTGTTTCCATCTTCAGACTTAATGTCAGTGAGAGCAGGAGGGGATGTTTGCGGGGCAACAGTTGTGTAGCAAGGAGATTGTGTTAAATCTGGGAAGTGTTTTGTTTTTCCCTTCTTTTACGTGTATTTTGTCTTCCTTATTACTTTTTTTTACTGTCTGAATTGTGTTTTGTTTTGTTATGTTTTGTTTTCTATTTTTAATTTCACAGGTTCGTGATTGTAAGTTGTCTAGCCTTCTCGATCTGGCTCTGGAGAAGGACTACGTACGCTCAACAGTTGCGGCATACATGAATCGTCTCATTGATATGGGCGTGGCAGGCTTCCGGCTCGATGCCGCCAAGCATATGTGGCCTGGGGACATCCGAGCGTTTCTGGATAAATTGCACGATTTGAATACTCAGTGGTTTTCAGCTGGAACAAAACCCTTTATTTACCAAGAGGTAATTTCTATGGTTTATGTTCTTTAAGTCTGTCCTTCTGCTGTGGTTTGTGTGTTCTTTTTGGTTAAAGTTCTTCTTCTGATAAATGGAAGTAATGACATATGTTCATTTATATGCTCTGGCAAAGATGGAGGTTCTTTGTGGTGTGGGCAACCGCCCTTTAGAGTTGGTAGGCATATTGAAATTCTCACGTGCTTATTTGAACTAGGAGGTGTTAGGATGGTATTTAGGATGACAGCTATGCCCTGTGTTACCGCAATGTTTCACCATGGTGTGGTTTTTAAATGTTCATTGCTGTGCTAGCCAGAAATGTATGTGTGTGTGTGCAAATTTTTCTTGATGTGATGCTACAGAGATGGTTGTGTGTTGTGCACAGCATTTCATATGAGCTAAGTTTACAGATGAGTGTCAATTTTTTTCCCATGCAAGGTCATTGACTTGGGAGGAGAGCCGATCACAGGCAGTCAGTACTTTGGTAACGGGCGAGTGACAGAATTCAAGTACGGTGCTAAACTGGGGACGGTGTTGCGCAAGTGGAACGGAGAGAAGATGGCCTACTTAAAGTAAGGGTGAATGTGTCATAATTGATGCAAGAGAAGACGGGCATTTAACATGAGGGCGTGGAATAATGTTCTTGTTTTTTTGTGTAGGAACTGGGGAGAAGGCTGGGGCTTCGTGCCTTCCGATCGAGCCCTGGTCTTCGTGGACAACCACGACAACCAGCGCGGTCACGGGGCGGGAGGAGCTTCCATTCTCACTTTCTGGGACGCCAGGTAAGCAATGCTGGGGTATGGTCAGTGATGCTTATGTTTTGGTTTTTTTTTTGGACTGCTTGTTATTTGGTGTCATGTTTCTTGCCACCTTATGTTATGGTTTTTCCCCGACAGGCTGTACAAGATGGCAGTTGGTTTCATGCTCGCTCATCCCTATGGGTTCACACGAGTGATGTCAAGTTATCGTTGGCCGAGATATTTCCAGAACGGAGCGGTGAGTTTTTGGGGTTGAAGTATGTGTCTTGTCAAATGTAAATGTACTGTTTGTCCCGGGCTGGATCTGGCGGGCAGATGCCAGGAGTCGCCTGTTACTTTTGCGTGTGGTTTTGCTTTGTGCGTTTTCCAGAATAGAGTGTGTTAAGTTTTGTTTCTTTGCTAGGACATAAATGACTGGGTTGGACCACCGAGTAACTCGGACGGATCGACAAAGTCTGTTCCGATCAACCCAGATACTACATGTGGCGACGGTTGGGTCTGTGAACATCGCTGGAGACAAATAAGGTCAGGGAAGGATGCGGCAAAAGCCGTGACGCTTGCGTTGCATGCCTTGTGTATGTGGAAAGCGTGTGTCTGCAACGATGGCCCTTTCCTGCCTTTACAGGAACATGGTTATCTTCCGTAATGTGGTAGACGGTCAGCCTTTCTCAAACTGGTGGGATAACGGGAGCAATCAGGTGGCTTTTGGCCGTGGCAACAGAGGCTTCATTGTGTTTAATAATGATGACTGGTGAGTGATTTCAGGGACACCCATGTCTGAGGTCACAGTAGAGAAAGTGAGGCTGTGGGCAGGGTTGTGCCTGGGGATATAAGCCTTAGTAGTGTTAGTTGTGGTTGCTGTAGGTGTAGAGGATGGTCCTTTACCTCCTTTGTAATGGCTGTGTTGAAAGCCATGATTACATACTGTACTTTTTACATAGGTACATGAATGTTGATTTGCAAACGGGGCTGCCTGCCGGTACCTACTGTGATGTTATTTCCGGACAAAAGGAAGGCAATTCATGTACTGGAAAGCAGGTGCATGTTTCTTCGGATGGAAAGGCTAATTTCCAGATTAGCAACAGCGATGAAGACCCATTTGTTGCAATTCACGTTGATGCTAAGTTATAAATAAATTTGGCATGTTTTTTTTCTGCTGTTACTCTGTCTGTATAGTGATTGTGCTAGTTTTGATTTCCTGGTCTGTAAGCTGGAATGATTTTTTGCATCCAGTGATTAATAAACTGCTTTGAAGCTGAAATGTGTTGCTTTGTGTGTGGTTGTTATTTTCAGTGTGCCATTGTGATGTCATAACTTTTGGGCTAAGATATTGGAGGCTATAGGCAGTTTAGCAGAGCCATGCAGTGAGCAAGTTTGTGATGACACAAAGTTGGGAGGATTGGCTGACACGCCTGAAGGCTGTGCTGCCATTCAGTGAGACCTGGACAGGCTGGAGAGCTGGGCAGTAAGAAACCAGATGAGGTTTAACAAAAGCAAGTGTAGAATCTTGCACCGGGGTAGAAATAATTGCATGCACCAGTACAGGCTGGGGGAAGAGCTGCTGGAGAGGAGCTCTGCTGAGAGGGACCTGGGCGTCCTGGTGGATGACAGATTAACCATGAGCCAGCAGTGTGCCCTTGTAGCCAAAAAGGCCAATGGCATACTGGGGTGCATTAAAAAGAGTGTGTCCAGCAGGTCGAGGGAGGTGATCCTCCCCCTCTACTCTACCCTGGTGAGGCCTCATCTGGAATACTGTGTCCAGTTCTGGGACCCCCACTACAAAAAAGACAGGGAACTCTTGGAAAGAGTCCAGCGGAGGGCCACAGAGATGGTGAAGGGCCTGGAGCATCTCCCCTATGAGGAGAGACTTAGGAACTGGGTCTGTTTAGCCTTGAGAAAAGAAGGCTGAGAGGGGATTTGATCCAGGTTTATAAATACCTGAGGTGTGGGGGCCATAGTGGCGAGGCTGGTCTCTTTTTAGTAGTGCGTGGGGACAAGACTAGGGGTAATGGGATGAAAGTACAGCATAGGAAGTTCTGCACGAATGTGCGGAAGAACTTCTTTACAGCGAGGGTGACGGAGCACTGGAACAGGCTGCCCAGGGAGGTGGTGGAGTCTCCTTCTCTGGAGATATTCAAGACCCGCCTGTACACCGAGCTGTGTGATGTGGTGTAGGGAGCCTGCTTTGGCAGGGGAGTTGGACTCGACAATCTCTACAGGTCCCTTCAAACCCCTATAATTCTGTGATTCTATGATTCAGGTAGGAATGTGAAGCTGAACACTTCATGGTCCTGCAATTGCCAACCCGAGCCAGGCACTGTATTGAGCAGCTACTGAAAGAGGCAGCACCACTATTCAAATGTTTCTTTCGCTTTTATTTGCAACAAAGAGATGCTAAATGCATCCAAAATACATTTCAATATGAAATCAAATAGGCGGGATACTGGTAATGACTAAAACTTGCTCAGTTCCTCTCCGCAGTCCAGGAAAGGGAAAGCACGGCCAGGCCTGAAAACCAGAGCACGCAGTGTGTGTCCTTTGGTGTACCTCTGAGGACGCAATGCAGGCGATTCTGCTGTCCTTTGTGCCTTCCTGCTCAAGCCCTTATCGTTTCTTTTTGCTTTCCTTCTTGGCTTTCTTGCTCAGCTGAGCAGCACTTGCCTTGGGTTGCTTCACCGTCTCCCAGGTCTTAGACTCAAAACCCTCCGAGTCCTGCAAGAATCAATTGGGAAACAGTCAGGGAGCTTTCTAACAACTGAAAGGGAAGAGAAGCAAGAGAGGATGGGTGGGTGTCAAATAAGGGAAAAGCTCAGCAGGCAAGAATAAACCTATCCCTGAGCTCCAGCACACACGCGTGACCACTGCCTTATTAATTCTAACAGCAATGTTATTCTAGCCATTAAAGTCACCCATGTTCACGTACCTGGTTGTGGACGTGTTCACGGCCTTGCTGCTGCTGCGCTCTACAACGCCAGCCACGGAAATAAAGAGTGCAGAAAGCTGATCTGTTGAAGACAGAGGAGTGAGCTGTGCTTAACCGACACTGCTTCAGTGCACGCTTACGGTAAGGCACACCTACCTTACAATGGCCACGCAGGAAGCTCCAGACACAGCTCCAGACTGTTCCCATGAAGCATTTCCCAATTGCATTTCACAGCCACTCACGCTCTGCTCCCTGACAATCTGCAACAGAAAAGTCACAAGATGCAAATCCCATCCCTCGGAGATGTCACAGACCTCCTCACTCATGGAGCAGCACAATGCCATGGCATTGGGTGAGAAAGCAGACGTGTGCTTACCGAGTGAGCGCTGTTTGCTGCCAGCTGCTGGTAGGAACCCACCTAACTCTAAGTACGAACACTAACCTAAGCCTAACTCTAAAACAGGAACAAAAACCTACACCTAACACTAAAACGTGAACAATAACCTACTCCTAACACCTAATCCTAACTAACTAAATTTAACAATAAAAACAACAAGAAAAACAACAATAAAAACAATAAAAACAACAATAAAAACGGGGTTTAGATGGAACCGGGGGCCCGCAAGGTCTCAAAGGAGGAGATGATGTTAAATGAAGCCACCCGGTTAATGCCGGGGGCGGGGGCCGCGCAGACGGTACGGAGCCCAGCGCCTGGACCAGCGATGCTGCAGCTGAGGTGGTACTGCTGCAGGGCCTGGCACGGTGGTGTGGTGCCAGGCCAGCCGTGCATCGGGTGGATCCACCTCCATGGGCTCATCTGGAGGTGGATCCACCTCCATGGGCTCATCTGGAGGTGGATCCACCTCCATGGGCTCCACGGAGGTGGTCACGCACCTGGTCCAGGCGCGATGGCAATGGGCTCCCTTGCCTGTCTGCTGCCTGATGGTGCTGGCAGTGGGCCCCCTCCTCCTCCTCTTCGACCCCGCGGTCCCCGGAACCATCTTCCCAGCTAAATGGTGGGTTTCCTCCAGCCTCGCTCTCTTAGGCCCCCACATGGCTGTTATCGGCCGGAGATCTAAGAGGCGAGTGCGTTGCCCACCGTTGGGCAACGGTGACCAAGGTAACGGCCGTGGCCAGGGTTCTAACATGGCGGCCGCACTGCTGGCACTGCTGGCACTGGCGTTCCACATGGCATGAGGAGGGGGCTGGAGGACAGGGCACGGCACGGGAGCCAGAAGGCACTGCCTGTGCCCAGCGGGCAGCCCTTCTCTCCGGTCAGCAAGAGGGCACAGACGAGCTGGCCCTGAGCAAAGGGCCCTCGGCCTCCTTCATCCTCCCCCTTCTTCCACAAGGGAATCTCTTGGCGCTGCCATACGCAGCACGCAGCACCACGCTGATCTGATGGGGCTCCTGAGCTCAGCACCAAGAACAGCAGGCTCCAAAGGGCACCTGACCACGCCTGCCTGCTGGGACACACCAGCTCTGCTCTCCCTGTTCCAATCCAGAGCCTCTCCTTGTAACACCTCCGACTCCATTTGCATCCACTCACTCTCATTACATCCCACGTCCACACACGGGGCCACGCTGCCTCACCGACCCTCAGTGGGGACCCACAGCCGTACAGCACCATCAGCACAGCAGAACCGGGCCGTGCTCCTGATGCTGCCGCTTGTCCAACCTCCCTCTCGCTGCCCCCATTCTGCTCAGGCAGCCGGTCCCAGCAACAAACACCAGCACAGAACTGCAGCCCCGACTCGTCCCGCTCACCGACAGCCAGAGCAAGGACATGTTACACACCTTCGTTCAGCTCCACGCACTCGCTGGCACCGCACGCATCGCCTCTGCGTGGCGCAGCACCGCCAGCTCCTCCCCCGACATCCCTCCACGCCCCGCACCGCGGCCCGACCCTGGCAGCGCACACCCCGCTCCTCCCGGCCCCGGTCACCTTCCCATGGCGCCATGGCCCGGAACTGCTCCCGCCGGCACCAAGCGCTTCCTGCCCCTCCATCCCCCCCTCCTCCTTTCCCTTCACTTTCCATCCGCACTTAGGACGCACATCTCATCATCAGTGCAGGCAATCAACGGCTCGTGCTGCGCTTCACTGCCTTGTGCTCCTCGGTGCTCTGCTGTGCCCTTTCCTAACCCCGCAGGATCACATCTGCCATCCCCTGCAGCCCCTGTGCTGTGACCAACACGATTTGGGCTCGGGCCCATCGCCCTCCCTGCTGCCGGCCCTCCCCCATGCCCATGTGCTGCACCCAAAGTGGCTGCCACAGCCTCGCAGCCTCCTGCAGGCAGCACAGCCCCGGCACCGGGCTCGGCCCCAGCCCCGAGGTGCTGCTGCACAGGCTGAGCCCAGACCCACAGCTGAGATGCAATGACCGCTCATCAACATTTCACAGAATCACAGAGTTATCAAGGTTGGAAAAGACCCAGGAGATCATCCAGTCCAACCATCACCAATACTTCCCAGCTAAATCATGTCCCTCAACACAACATCCAAACGTTTCTCGAACACTCCCATGGTCAGTGACTCCACCACCTCCCTGGGCAGTGCATTCCAGTGCCTCACCACCCTTTCCGAAAAGTAATATGTCCTGATGTCCAGCCTGAATCTCCCCTGGCGCAGCTTGAAACCATTCCCTCTAGTTCTATCATGTCTACACGAGAGAAGAGGCCAACCCCCAGCTCACTACAACCTCCCCTCAGGAAGTTATAGAGAGCTAGAAGGTCTCCCCTGAGCCTTCTCTTCTCCAGGCTGAACAATCCCAGCTCCCTCAGCCGCTCCTCATACGTCCTGTGCTCCAGACCCCTCACCAGCTTCGTAGCCCTCCTGTGAACGGTTCCAGGGCCTCAATGTCTTTCTTGCAGTGAGGAGCCCAAAACTGAACACAGTTCTTAAGGTGCAGCCGAAGAACTCAAGCAAGAGGGAAGTTTGCTGGGCAGTTGGTACTACGCTGCATTCTTGGTCGTGGAAATCCCAGGGTCTGGATCTTGCAAAAGAAAGCATATGAAAATGTCATCGCTCAGCAGCAATTGTCCACACCTGGAGTCAGCTGGAGAGATAACAAAAGAAGAATTGATACAGAAGTCTCATGGCACCTGTCAGGACTGTAAAGTTAGAGGACCCAACCTTTGGGAATGCTTGGAGAACAGATGTCCGTATGTTGGCTGTGGTGAGTCCCATTTGGTTTCTCTCCTTTGCAACCAGCTCCTTTGCTGCACCCAACCCGACAATCCTCTCTTCCATCTCCAGCAGCACTGCTTATTGTCACGCAGGCAGGCAGGCAGGCAGGCAGGCAGCAGGAGGCAGTGCCTCGTGGCTCGCTGTACACAGTCCAGGGTGCCAATTGAAAATGGCCACCAGACACTCTTGACATCCAGCCTCTCCTCTCTGGGCTCTGGCTCAGCTACGTGCCCTTGCAGCACCCTGGCACTAAACACGTGGCGCTGCCCATCATGAACCATTGGAGCTGAAGCAGCGCAGCGCGGCTCGGGGTCCTCCCATTTTACAGCTCAGCTCTGGGCCCGAGGCACGTTCGCCTGCAGCCCGCCCGCTGCCCTCTCCTCCAGCCCCACTCCCAGCCCTGCTCTTCTCACCATCCCACCCACACTTGAACTCCTCCTTGTGGGTAGAGGAGAAGCTGAAGCGCAGGACATGGCTGCCCACATGCAGCCGGGCTTCCCAGTGCAAACAGCAACAGACAGTGCACCAGAACCCTGAAAAGCCAACAGGGAAGAAAGACAAGCTCAAGGCGCAGGGACACCTTTCTTCCTCCCACACTGCTTTTGTTTCTCTCAGCCCTTGGAAAACAAGGGATGCTCACAGTCCGTCACTAGCATTACCAGTTGGGCTGAAAGGCCACCAGTTGGGAACACCAACACGGAAAGGTGGGACAAGCAGCTCCATTTGCAGGGAGGGACGTGAAGCCAACCACATCATGGCCCTGCGATTACTAGCCCGAGCCAGGCACTGTATTGAGCAGCTACTGAAAGAGGCAGCACCACTATTCAAATGTTTCTTTCGCTTTTATTTGCAACAAAGAGATGCTAAATGCATCCAAAATACATTTCAATATGAAATCAAATAGGCGGGATACTGGTAATGACTAAAACTTGCTCAGTTCCTCTCCGCAGTCCAGGAAAGGGAAAGCACGGCCAGGCCTGAAAACCGGAGCACGCAGTGTGTGTCCTTTGGTGCACCTCTGAGGACGCAATGCAGGCGATTCTGCTGTCCTTTGTGCCTTCCTGCTCAAGCCCTTATCGTTTCTTTTTGCTTTCCTTCTTGGCTTTCTTGCTCAGCTGAGCAGCACTTGCCTTGGGTTGCTTCACCGTCTCCCAGGTCTTAGACTCAAAACCCTCCGAGTCCTGCAAGAATCAATTGGGAAACAGTCAGGGAGCTTTCTAACAACTGAAAGGGAAGAGAAGCAAGAGAGGATGGGTGGGTGTCAAATAAGGGAAAAGCTCAGCAGGCAAGAATAAACCTATCCCTGAGCTCCAGCACACACGCGTGACCACTGCCTTATTCATTCTAACAGCAATGTTATTCTAGCCATTAAAGTCACCCATGTTCACGTACCTGGTTGTGGACGTGTTCACGGCCTTGCTGCTGCTGCGCTCTACAACGCCAGCCACGGAAATAAAGAGTGCAGAAAGCTGATCTGTTGAAGACAGAGGAGTGAGCTGTGCTTAACCGACACTGCTTCAGTGCACGCTTACGGTAAGGCACACCTACCTTACAATGGCCACGCAGGAAGCTCCAGACACAGCTCCAGACTGTTCCCATGAAGCATTTCCCAATTGCATTTCACAGCCACTCACGCTCTGCTCCCTGACAATCTGCAACAGAAAAGTCACAAGATGCAAATCCCATCCCTCGGAGATGTCACAGACCTCCTCACTCATGGAGCAGCACAATGCCATGGCATTGGGTGAGAAAGCAGACGTGTGCTTACCGAGTGAGCGCTGTTTGCTGCCAGCTGCTGGTAGGAACCCACCTAACTCTAAGTACGAACACTAACCTAAGCCTAACTCTAAAACAGGAACAAAAACCTACACCTAACACTAAAACGTGAACAATAACCTACTCCTAACACCTAATCCTAACTAACTAAATTTAACAATAAAAACAACAAGAAAAACAACAATAAAAACAAGAAAAACAACAATAAAAACAATAAAAACAACAATAAAAACGGGGTTTAGATGGAACCGGGGGCCCGCAAGGTCTCAAAGGAGGAGATGATGTTAAATGAAGCCACCCGGTTAATGCCGGGGGCGGGGGCCGCGCAGACGGTACGGAGCCCAGCGCCTGGACCAGCGATGCTGCAGCTGAGGTGGTACTGCTGCAGGGCCTGGCACGGTGGTGTGGTGCCAGGCCAGCCGTGCATCGGGTGGATCCACCTCCATGGGCTCATCTGGAGGTGGATCCACCTCCATGGGCTCATCTGGAGGTGGATCCACCTCCATGGGCTCCACGGAGGTGGTCACGCACCTGGTCCAGGCGCGATGGCAATGGGCTCCCTTGCCTGTCTGCTGCCTGATGGTGCTGGCAGTGGGCCCCCTCCTCCTCCTCTTCGACCCCGCGGTCCCCGGAACCATCTTCCCAGCTAAATGGTGGGTTTCCTCCAGCCTCGCTCTCTTAGGCCCCCACATGGCTGTTATCGGCCGGAGATCTAAGAGGCGAGTGCGTTGCCCACCGTTGGGCAACGGTGACCAAGGTAACGGCCGTGGCCAGGGTTCTAACATGGCGGCCGCACTGCTGGCACTGCTGGCACTGGCGTTCCACATGGCATGAGGAGGGGGCTGGAGGACAGGGCACGGCACGGGAGCCAGAAGGCACTGCCTGTGCCCAGCGGGCAGCCCTTCTCTCCGGTCAGCAAGAGGGCACAGACGAGCTGGCCCTGAGCAAAGGGCCCTCGGCCTCCTTCATCCTCCCCCTTCTTCCACAAGGGAATCTCTTGGCGCTGCCATACGCAGCACGCAGCACCACGCTGATCTGATGGGGCTCCTGAGCTCAGCACCAAGAACAGCAGGCTCCAAAGGGCACCTGACCACGCCTGCCTGCTGGGACACACCAGCTCTGCTCTCCCTGTTCCAATCCAGAGCCTCTCCTTGTAACACCTCCGACTCCATTTGCATCCACTCACTCTCATTACATCCCACGTCCACACACGGGGCCACGCTGCCTCACCGACCCTCAGTGGGGACCCACAGCCGTACAGCACCATCAGCACAGCAGAACCGGGCCGTGCTCCTGATGCTGCCGCTTGTCCAACCTCCCTCTCGCTGCCCCCATTCTGCTCAGGCAGCCGGTCCCAGCAACAAACACCAGCACAGAACTGCAGCCCCGACTCGTCCCGCTCACCGACAGCCAGAGCAAGGACATGTTACACACCTTCGTTCAGCTCCACGCACTCGCTGGCACCGCACGCATCGCCTCTGCGTGGCGCAGCACCGCCAGCTCCTCCCCCGACATCCCTCCACGCCCCGCACCGCGGCCCGACCCTGGCAGCGCACACCCCGCTCCTCCCGGCCCCGGTCACCTTCCCATGGCGCCATGGCCCGGAACTGCTCCCGCCGGCACCAAGCGCTTCCTGCCCCTCCATCCCCCCCTCCTCCTTTCCCTTCACTTTCCATCCGCACTTAGGACGCACATCTCATCATCAGTGCAGGCAATCAACGGCTCGTGCTGCGCTTCACTGCCTTGTGCTCCTCGGTGCTCTGCTGTGCCCTTTCCTAACCCCGCAGGATCACATCTGCCATCCCCTGCAGCCCCTGTGCTGTGACCAACACGATTTGGGCTCGGGCCCATCGCCCTCCCTGCTGCCGGCCCTCCCCCATGCCCATGTGCTGCACCCAAAGTGGCTGCCACAGCCTCGCAGCCTCCTGCAGGCAGCACAGCCCCGGCACCGGGCTCGGCCCCAGCCCCGAGGTGCTGCTGCACAGGCTGAGCCCAGACCCACAGCTGAGATGCAATGACCGCTCATCAACATTTCACAGAATCACAGAGTTATCAAGGTTGGAAAAGACCCAGGAGATCATCCAGTCCAACCATCACCAATACTTCCCAGCTAAATCATGTCCCTCAACACAACATCCAAACGTTTCTCGAACACTCCCATGGTCAGTGACTCCACCACCTCCCTGGGCAGTGCATTCCAGTGCCTCACCACCCTTTCCGAAAAGTAATATGTCCTGATGTCCAGCCTGAATCTCCCCTGGCGCAGCTTGAAACCATTCCCTCTAGTTCTATCATGTCTACACGAGAGAAGAGGCCAACCCCCAGCTCACTACAACCTCCCCTCAGGAAGTTATAGAGAGCTAGAAGGTCTCCCCTGAGCCTTCTCTTCTCCAGGCTGAACAATCCCAGCTCCCTCAGCCGCTCCTCATACGTCCTGTGCTCCAGACCCCTCACCAGCTTCGTAGCCCTCCTGTGAACGGTTCCAGGGCCTCAATGTCTTTCTTGCAGTGAGGAGCCCAAAACTGAACACAGTTCTTAAGGTGCAGCCGAAGAACTCAAGCAAGAGGGAAGTTTGCTGGGCAGTTGGTACTACGCTGCATTCTTGGTCGTGGAAATCCCAGGGTCTGGATCTTGCAAAAGAAAGCATATGAAAATGTCATCGCTCAGCAGCAATTGTCCACACCTGGAGTCAGCTGGAGAGATAACAAAAGAAGAATTGATACAGAAGTCTCATGGCACCTGTCAGGACTGTAAAGTTAGAGGACCCAACCTTTGGGAATGCTTGGAGAACAGATGTCCGTATGTTGGCTGTGGTGAGTCCCATTTGGTTTCTCTCCTTTGCAACCAGCTCCTTTGCTGCACCCAACCCGACAATCCTCTCTTCCATCTCCAGCAGCACTGCTTATTGTCACGCAGGCAGGCAGGCAGGCAGGCAGGCAGCAGGAGGCAGTGCCTCGTGGCTCGCTGTACACAGTCCACCGTGCAGGCTGGTGGAAGGAGGAAGGTGCCAGGGCGCCAATTGAAAATGGCCACCAGACACTCTTGACATCCAGCCTCTCCTCTCTGGGCTCTGGCTCAGCTACGTGCCCTTGCAGCACCCTGGCACTAAACACGTGGCGCTGCCCATCATGAACCATTGGAGCTGAAGCAGCGCAGCGCGGCTCGGGGTCCTCCCATTTTACAGCTCAGCTCTGGGCCCGAGGCACGTTCGCCTGCAGCCCGCCCGCTGCCCTCTCCTCCAGCCCCACTCCCAGCCCTGCTCTTCTCACCATCCCACCCACACTTGAACTCCTCCTTGTGGGTAGAGGAGAAGCTGAAGCGCAGGACATGGCTGCCCACATGCAGCCGGGCTTCCCAGTGCAAACAGCAACAGACAGTGCACCAGAACCCTGAAAAGCCAACAGGGAAGAAAGACAAGCTCAAGGCGCAGGGACACCTTTCTTCCTCCCACACTGCTTTTGTTTCTCTCAGCCCTTGGAAAACAAGGGATGCTCACAGTCCGTCACTAGCATTACCAGTTGGGCTGAAAGGCCACCAGTTGGGAACACCAACACGGAAAGGTGGGACAAGCAGCTCCATTTGCAGGGAGGGACGTGAAGCCAACCACATCATGGCCCTGCGATTACTAGCCCGAGCCAGGCACTGTATTGAGCAGCTACTGAAAGAGGCAGCACCACTATTCAAATGTTTCTTTCGCTTTTATTTGCAACAAAGAGATGCTAAATGCATCCAAAATACATTTCAATATGAAATCAAATAGGCGGGATACTGGTAATGACTAAAACTTGCTCAGTTCCTCTCCGCAGTCCAGGAAAGGGAAAGCACGGCCAGGCCTGAAAACCGGAGCACGCAGTGTGTGTCCTTTGGTGCACCTCTGAGGACGCAATGCAGGCGATTCTGCTGTCCTTTGTGCCTTCCTGCTCAAGCCCTTATCGTTTCTTTTTGCTTTCCTTCTTGGCTTTCTTGCTCAGCTGAGCAGCACTTGCCTTGGGTTGCTTCACCGTCTCCCAGGTCTTAGACTCAAAACCCTCCGAGTCCTGCAAGAATCAATTGGGAAACAGTCAGGGAGCTTTCTAACAACTGAAAGGGAAGAGAAGCAAGAGAGGATGGGTGGGTGTCAAATAAGGGAAAAGCTCAGCAGGCAAGAATAAACCTATCCCTGAGCTCCAGCACACACGCGTGACCACTGCCTTATTCATTCTAACAGCAATGTTATTCTAGCCATTAAAGTCACCCATGTTCACGTACCTGGTTGTGGACGTGTTCACGGCCTTGCTGCTGCTGCGCTCTACAACGCCAGCCACGGAAATAAAGAGTGCAGAAAGCTGATCTGTTGAAGACAGAGGAGTGAGCTGTGCTTAACCGACACTGCTTCAGTGCACGCTTACGGTAAGGCACACCTACCTTACAATGGCCACGCAGGAAGCTCCAGACACAGCTCCAGACTGTTCCCATGAAGCATTTCCCAATTGCATTTCACAGCCACTCACGCTCTGCTCCCTGACAATCTGCAACAGAAAAGTCACAAGATGCAAATCCCATCCCTCGGAGATGTCACAGACCTCCTCACTCATGGAGCAGCACAATGCCATGGCATTGGGTGAGAAAGCAGACGTGTGCTTACCGAGTGAGCGCTGTTTGCTGCCAGCTGCTGGTAGGAACCCACCTAACTCTAAGTACGAACACTAACCTAAGCCTAACTCTAAAACAGGAACAAAAACCTACACCTAACACTAAAACGTGAACAATAACCTACTCCTAACACCTAATCCTAACTAACTAAATTTAACAATAAAAACAACAAGAAAAACAACAATAAAAACAAGAAAAACAACAATAAAAACAATAAAAACAACAATAAAAACGGGGTTTAGATGGAACCGGGGGCCCGCAAGGTCTCAAAGGAGGAGATGATGTTAAATGAAGCCACCCGGTTAATGCCGGGGGCGGGGGCCGCGCAGACGGTACGGAGCCCAGCGCCTGGACCAGCGATGCTGCAGCTGAGGTGGTACTGCTGCAGGGCCTGGCACGGTGGTGTGGTGCCAGGCCAGCCGTGCATCGGGTGGATCCACCTCCATGGGCTCATCTGGAGGTGGATCCACCTCCATGGGCTCATCTGGAGGTGGATCCACCTCCATGGGCTCCACGGAGGTGGTCACGCACCTGGTCCAGGCGCGATGGCAATGGGCTCCCTTGCCTGTCTGCTGCCTGATGGTGCTGGCAGTGGGCCCCCTCCTCCTCCTCTTCGACCCCGCGGTCCCCGGAACCATCTTCCCAGCTAAATGGTGGGTTTCCTCCAGCCTCGCTCTCTTAGGCCCCCACATGGCTGTTATCGGCCGGAGATCTAAGAGGCGAGTGCGTTGCCCACCGTTGGGCAACGGTGACCAAGGTAACGGCCGTGGCCAGGGTTCTAACATGGCGGCCGCACTGCTGGCACTGCTGGCACTGGCGTTCCACATGGCATGAGGAGGGGGCTGGAGGACAGGGCACGGCACGGGAGCCAGAAGGCACTGCCTGTGCCCAGCGGGCAGCCCTTCTCTCCGGTCAGCAAGAGGGCACAGACGAGCTGGCCCTGAGCAAAGGGCCCTCGGCCTCCTTCATCCTCCCCCTTCTTCCACAAGGGAATCTCTTGGCGCTGCCATACGCAGCACGCAGCACCACGCTGATCTGATGGGGCTCCTGAGCTCAGCACCAAGAACAGCAGGCTCCAAAGGGCACCTGACCACGCCTGCCTGCTGGGACACACCAGCTCTGCTCTCCCTGTTCCAATCCAGAGCCTCTCCTTGTAACACCTCCGACTCCATTTGCATCCACTCACTCTCATTACATCCCACGTCCACACACGGGGCCACGCTGCCTCACCGACCCTCAGTGGGGACCCACAGCCGTACAGCACCATCAGCACAGCAGAACCGGGCCGTGCTCCTGATGCTGCCGCTTGTCCAACCTCCCTCTCGCTGCCCCCATTCTGCTCAGGCAGCCGGTCCCAGCAACAAACACCAGCACAGAACTGCAGCCCCGACTCGTCCCGCTCACCGACAGCCAGAGCAAGGACATGTTACACACCTTCGTTCAGCTCCACGCACTCGCTGGCACCGCACGCATCGCCTCTGCGTGCCGCAGCACCGCCAGCTCCTCCCCCGACATCCCTCCACGCCCCGCACCGCGGCCCGACCCTGGCAGCGCACACCCCGCTCCTCCCGGCCCCGGTCACCTTCCCATGGCGCCATGGCCCGGAACTGCTCCCGCCGGCACCAAGCGCTTCCTGCCCCTCCATCCCCCCCTCCTCCTTTCCCTTCACTTTCCATCCGCACTTAGGACGCACATCTCATCATCAGTGCAGGCAATCAACGGCTCGTGCTGCGCTTCACTGCCTTGTGCTCCTCGGTGCTCTGCTGTGCCCTTTCCTAACCCCGCAGGATCACATCTGCCATCCCCTGCAGCCCCTGTGCTGTGACCAACACGATTTGGGCTCGGGCCCATCGCCCTCCCTGCTGCCGGCCCTCCCCCATGCCCATGTGCTGCACCCAAAGTGGCTGCCACAGCCTCGCAGCCTCCTGCAGGCAGCACAGCCCCGGCACCGGGCTCGGCCCCAGCCCCGAGGTGCTGCTGCACAGGCTGAGCCCAGACCCACAGCTGAGATGCAATGACCGCTCATCAACATTTCACAGAATCACAGAGTTATCAAGGTTGGAAAAGACCCAGGAGATCATCCAGTCCAACCATCACCAATACTTCCCAGCTAAATCATGTCCCTCAACACAACATCCAAACGTTTCTCGAACACTCCCATGGTCAGTGACTCCACCACCTCCCTGGGCAGTGCATTCCAGTGCCTCACCACCCTTTCCGAAAAGTAATATGTCCTGATGTCCAGCCTGAATCTCCCCTGGCGCAGCTTGAAACCATTCCCTCTAGTTCTATCATGTCTACACGAGAGAAGAGGCCAACCCCCAGCTCACTACAACCTCCCCTCAGGAAGTTATAGAGAGCTAGAAGGTCTCCCCTGAGCCTTCTCTTCTCCAGGCTGAACAATCCCAGCTCCCTCAGCCGCTCCTCATACGTCCTGTGCTCCAGACCCCTCACCAGCTTCGTAGCCCTCCTGTGAACGGTTCCAGGGCCTCAATGTCTTTCTTGCAGTGAGGAGCCCAAAACTGAACACAGTTCTTAAGGTGCAGCCGAAGAACTCAAGCAAGAGGGAAGTTTGCTGGGCAGTTGGTACTACGCTGCATTCTTGGTCGTGGAAATCCCAGGGTCTGGATCTTGCAAAAGAAAGCATATGAAAATGTCATCGCTCAGCAGCAATTGTCCACACCTGGAGTCAGCTGGAGAGATAACAAAAGAAGAATTGATACAGAAGTCTCATGGCACCTGTCAGGACTGTAAAGTTAGAGGACCCAACCTTTGGGAATGCTTGGAGAACAGATGTCC
The DNA here is from genome assembly GCF_054131305.1 of Coturnix japonica. Lineage (NCBI taxonomy): Eukaryota > Metazoa > Chordata > Aves > Galliformes > Phasianidae > Coturnix > Coturnix japonica. The sequence goes on along the minus strand of NC_140673.1, from coordinate 7,479,074 downwards.
GTATGTTGGCTGTGGTGAGTCCCATTTGGTTTCTCTCCTTTGCAACCAGCTCCTTTGCTGCACCCAACCCGACAATCCTCTCTTCCATCTCCAGCAGCACTGCTTATTGTCACGCAGGCAGGCAGGCAGGCAGGCAGGCAGCAGGAGGCAGTGCCTCGTGGCTCGCTGTACACAGTCCACCGTGCAGGCTGGTGGAAGGAGGAAGGTGCCAGGGCGCCAATTGAAAATGGCCACCAGACACTCTTGACATCCAGCCTCTCCTCTCTGGGCTCTGGCTCAGCTACGTGCCCTTGCAGCACCCTGGCACTAAACACGTGGCGCTGCCCATCATGAACCATTGGAGCTGAAGCAGCGCAGCGCGGCTCGGGGTCCTCCCATTTTACAGCTCAGCTCTGGGCCCGAGGCACGTTCGCCTGCAGCCCGCCCGCTGCCCTCTCCTCCAGCCCCACTCCCAGCCCTGCTCTTCTCACCATCCCACCCACACTTGAACTCCTCCTTGTGGGTAGAGGAGAAGCTGAAGCGCAGGACATGGCTGCCCACATGCAGCCGGGCTTCCCAGTGCAAACAGCAACAGACAGTGCACCAGAACCCTGAAAAGCCAACAGGGAAGAAAGACAAGCTCAAGGCGCAGGGACACCTTTCTTCCTCCCACACTGCTTTTGTTTCTCTCAGCCCTTGGAAAACAAGGGATGCTCACAGTCCGTCACTAGCATTACCAGTTGGGCTGAAAGGCCACCAGTTGGGAACACCAACACGGAAAGGTGGGACAAGCAGCTCCATTTGCAGGGAGGGACGTGAAGCCAACCACATCATGGCCCTGCGATTACTAGCCCGAGCCAGGCACTGTATTGAGCAGCTACTGAAAGAGGCAGCACCACTATTCAAATGTTTCTTTCGCTTTTATTTGCAACAAAGAGATGCTAAATGCATCCAAAATACATTTCAATATGAAATCAAATAGGCGGGATACTGGTAATGACTAAAACTTGCTCAGTTCCTCTCCGCAGTCCAGGAAAGGGAAAGCACGGCCAGGCCTGAAAACCGGAGCACGCAGTGTGTGTCCTTTGGTGCACCTCTGAGGACGCAATGCAGGCGATTCTGCTGTCCTTTGTGCCTTCCTGCTCAAGCCCTTATCGTTTCTTTTTGCTTTCCTTCTTGGCTTTCTTGCTCAGCTGAGCAGCACTTGCCTTGGGTTGCTTCACCGTCTCCCAGGTCTTAGACTCAAAACCCTCCGAGTCCTGCAAGAATCAATTGGGAAACAGTCAGGGAGCTTTCTAACAACTGAAAGGGAAGAGAAGCAAGAGAGGATGGGTGGGTGTCAAATAAGGGAAAAGCTCAGCAGGCAAGAATAAACCTATCCCTGAGCTCCAGCACACACGCGTGACCACTGCCTTATTCATTCTAACAGCAATGTTATTCTAGCCATTAAAGTCACCCATGTTCACGTACCTGGTTGTGGACGTGTTCACGGCCTTGCTGCTGCTGCGCTCTACAACGCCAGCCACGGAAATAAAGAGTGCAGAAAGCTGATCTGTTGAAGACAGAGGAGTGAGCTGTGCTTAACCGACACTGCTTCAGTGCACGCTTACGGTAAGGCACACCTACCTTACAATGGCCACGCAGGAAGCTCCAGACACAGCTCCAGACTGTTCCCATGAAGCATTTCCCAATTGCATTTCACAGCCACTCACGCTCTGCTCCCTGACAATCTGCAACAGAAAAGTCACAAGATGCAAATCCCATCCCTCGGAGATGTCACAGACCTCCTCACTCATGGAGCAGCACAATGCCATGGCATTGGGTGAGAAAGCAGACGTGTGCTTACCGAGTGAGCGCTGTTTGCTGCCAGCTGCTGGTAGGAACCCACCTAACTCTAAGTACGAACACTAACCTAAGCCTAACTCTAAAACAGGAACAAAAACCTACACCTAACACTAAAACGTGAACAATAACCTACTCCTAACACCTAATCCTAACTAACTAAATTTAACAATAAAAACAACAAGAAAAACAACAATAAAAACAAGAAAAACAACAATAAAAACAATAAAAACAACAATAAAAACGGGGTTTAGATGGAACCGGGGGCCCGCAAGGTCTCAAAGGAGGAGATGATGTTAAATGAAGCCACCCGGTTAATGCCGGGGGCGGGGGCCGCGCAGACGGTACGGAGCCCAGCGCCTGGACCAGCGATGCTGCAGCTGAGGTGGTACTGCTGCAGGGCCTGGCACGGTGGTGTGGTGCCAGGCCAGCCGTGCATCGGGTGGATCCACCTCCATGGGCTCATCTGGAGGTGGATCCACCTCCATGGGCTCATCTGGAGGTGGATCCACCTCCATGGGCTCCACGGAGGTGGTCACGCACCTGGTCCAGGCGCGATGGCAATGGGCTCCCTTGCCTGTCTGCTGCCTGATGGTGCTGGCAGTGGGCCCCCTCCTCCTCCTCTTCGACCCCGCGGTCCCCGGAACCATCTTCCCAGCTAAATGGTGGGTTTCCTCCAGCCTCGCTCTCTTAGGCCCCCACATGGCTGTTATCGGCCGGAGATCTAAGAGGCGAGTGCGTTGCCCACCGTTGGGCAACGGTGACCAAGGTAACGGCCGTGGCCAGGGTTCTAACATGGCGGCCGCACTGCTGGCACTGCTGGCACTGGCGTTCCACATGGCATGAGGAGGGGGCTGGAGGACAGGGCACGGCACGGGAGCCAGAAGGCACTGCCTGTGCCCAGCGGGCAGCCCTTCTCTCCGGTCAGCAAGAGGGCACAGACGAGCTGGCCCTGAGCAAAGGGCCCTCGGCCTCCTTCATCCTCCCCCTTCTTCCACAAGGGAATCTCTTGGCGCTGCCATACGCAGCACGCAGCACCACGCTGATCTGATGGGGCTCCTGAGCTCAGCACCAAGAACAGCAGGCTCCAAAGGGCACCTGACCACGCCTGCCTGCTGGGACACACCAGCTCTGCTCTCCCTGTTCCAATCCAGAGCCTCTCCTTGTAACACCTCCGACTCCATTTGCATCCACTCACTCTCATTACATCCCACGTCCACACACGGGGCCACGCTGCCTCACCGACCCTCAGTGGGGACCCACAGCCGTACAGCACCATCAGCACAGCAGAACCGGGCCGTGCTCCTGATGCTGCCGCTTGTCCAACCTCCCTCTCGCTGCCCCCATTCTGCTCAGGCAGCCGGTCCCAGCAACAAACACCAGCACAGAACTGCAGCCCCGACTCGTCCCGCTCACCGACAGCCAGAGCAAGGACATGTTACACACCTTCGTTCAGCTCCACGCACTCGCTGGCACCGCACGCATCGCCTCTGCGTGGCGCAGCACCGCCAGCTCCTCCCCCGACATCCCTCCACGCCCCGCACCGCGGCCCGACCCTGGCAGCGCACACCCCGCTCCTCCCGGCCCCGGTCACCTTCCCATGGCGCCATGGCCCGGAACTGCTCCCGCCGGCACCAAGCGCTTCCTGCCCCTCCATCCCCCCCTCCTCCTTTCCCTTCACTTTCCATCCGCACTTAGGACGCACATCTCATCATCAGTGCAGGCAATCAACGGCTCGTGCTGCGCTTCACTGCCTTGTGCTCCTCGGTGCTCTGCTGTGCCCTTTCCTAACCCCGCAGGATCACATCTGCCATCCCCTGCAGCCCCTGTGCTGTGACCAACACGATTTGGGCTCGGGCCCATCGCCCTCCCTGCTGCCGGCCCTCCCCCATGCCCATGTGCTGCACCCAAAGTGGCTGCCACAGCCTCGCAGCCTCCTGCAGGCAGCACAGCCCCGGCACCGGGCTCGGCCCCAGCCCCGAGGTGCTGCTGCACAGGCTGAGCCCAGACCCACAGCTGAGATGCAATGACCGCTCATCAACATTTCACAGAATCACAGAGTTATCAAGGTTGGAAAAGACCCAGGAGATCATCCAGTCCAACCATCACCAATACTTCCCAGCTAAATCATGTCCCTCAACACAACATCCAAACGTTTCTCGAACACTCCCATGGTCAGTGACTCCACCACCTCCCTGGGCAGTGCATTCCAGTGCCTCACCACCCTTTCCGAAAAGTAATATGTCCTGATGTCCAGCCTGAATCTCCCCTGGCGCAGCTTGAAACCATTCCCTCTAGTTCTATCATGTCTACACGAGAGAAGAGGCCAACCCCCAGCTCACTACAACCTCCCCTCAGGAAGTTATAGAGAGCTAGAAGGTCTCCCCTGAGCCTTCTCTTCTCCAGGCTGAACAATCCCAGCTCCCTCAGCCGCTCCTCATACGTCCTGTGCTCCAGACCCCTCACCAGCTTCGTAGCCCTCCTGTGAACGGTTCCAGGGCCTCAATGTCTTTCTTGCAGTGAGGAGCCCAAAACTGAACACAGTTCTTAAGGTGCAGCCGAAGAACTCAAGCAAGAGGGAAGTTTGCTGGGCAGTTGGTACTACGCTGCATTCTTGGTCGTGGAAATCCCAGGGTCTGGATCTTGCAAAAGAAAGCATATGAAAATGTCATCGCTCAGCAGCAATTGTCCACACCTGGAGTCAGCTGGAGAGATAACAAAAGAAGAATTGATACAGAAGTCTCATGGCACCTGTCAGGACTGTAAAGTTAGAGGACCCAACCTTTGGGAATGCTTGGAGAACAGATGTCCGTATGTTGGCTGTGGTGAGTCCCATTTGGTTTCTCTCCTTTGCAACCAGCTCCTTTGCTGCACCCAACCCGACAATCCTCTCTTCCATCTCCAGCAGCACTGCTTATTGTCACGCAGGCAGGCAGGCAGGCAGGCAGGCAGCAGGAGGCAGTGCCTCGTGGCTCGCTGTACACAGTCCAGGGTGCCAATTGAAAATGGCCACCAGACACTCTTGACATCCAGCCTCTCCTCTCTGGGCTCTGGCTCAGCTACGTGCCCTTGCAGCACCCTGGCACTAAACACGTGGCGCTGCCCATCATGAACCATTGGAGCTGAAGCAGCGCAGCGCGGCTCGGGGTCCTCCCATTTTACAGCTCAGCTCTGGGCCCGAGGCACGTTCGCCTGCAGCCCGCCCGCTGCCCTCTCCTCCAGCCCCACTCCCAGCCCTGCTCTTCTCACCATCCCACCCACACTTGAACTCCTCCTTGTGGGTAGAGGAGAAGCTGAAGCGCAGGACATGGCTGCCCACATGCAGCCGGGCTTCCCAGTGCAAACAGCAACAGACAGTGCACCAGAACCCTGAAAAGCCAACAGGGAAGAAAGACAAGCTCAAGGCGCAGGGACACCTTTCTTCCTCCCACACTGCTTTTGTTTCTCTCAGCCCTTGGAAAACAAGGGATGCTCACAGTCCGTCACTAGCATTACCAGTTGGGCTGAAAGGCCACCAGTTGGGAACACCAACACGGAAAGGTGGGACAAGCAGCTCCATTTGCAGGGAGGGACGTGAAGCCAACCACATCATGGCCCTGCGATTACTAGCCCGAGCCAGGCACTGTATTGAGCAGCTACTGAAAGAGGCAGCACCACTATTCAAATGTTTCTTTCGCTTTTATTTGCAACAAAGAGATGCTAAATGCATCCAAAATACATTTCAATATGAAATCAAATAGGCGGGATACTGGTAATGACTAAAACTTGCTCAGTTCCTCTCCGCAGTCCAGGAAAGGGAAAGCACGGCCAGGCCTGAAAACCGGAGCACGCAGTGTGTGTCCTTTGGTGCACCTCTGAGGACGCAATGCAGGCGATTCTGCTGTCCTTTGTGCCTTCCTGCTCAAGCCCTTATCGTTTCTTTTTGCTTTCCTTCTTGGCTTTCTTGCTCAGCTGAGCAGCACTTGCCTTGGGTTGCTTCACCGTCTCCCAGGTCTTAGACTCAAAACCCTCCGAGTCCTGCAAGAATCAATTGGGAAACAGTCAGGGAGCTTTCTAACAACTGAAAGGGAAGAGAAGCAAGAGAGGATGGGTGGGTGTCAAATAAGGGAAAAGCTCAGCAGGCAAGAATAAACCTATCCCTGAGCTCCAGCACACACGCGTGACCACTGCCTTATTCATTCTAACAGCAATGTTATTCTAGCCATTAAAGTCACCCATGTTCACGTACCTGGTTGTGGACGTGTTCACGGCCTTGCTGCTGCTGCGCTCTACAACGCCAGCCACGGAAATAAAGAGTGCAGAAAGCTGATCTGTTGAAGACAGAGGAGTGAGCTGTGCTTAACCGACACTGCTTCAGTGCACGCTTACGGTAAGGCACACCTACCTTACAATGGCCACGCAGGAAGCTCCAGACACAGCTCCAGACTGTTCCCATGAAGCATTTCCCAATTGCATTTCACAGCCACTCACGCTCTGCTCCCTGACAATCTGCAACAGAAAAGTCACAAGATGCAAATCCCATCCCTCGGAGATGTCACAGACCTCCTCACTCATGGAGCAGCACAATGCCATGGCATTGGGTGAGAAAGCAGACGTGTGCTTACCGAGTGAGCGCTGTTTGCTGCCAGCTGCTGGTAGGAACCCACCTAACTCTAAGTACGAACACTAACCTAAGCCTAACTCTAAAACAGGAACAAAAACCTACACCTAACACTAAAACGTGAACAATAACCTACTCCTAACACCTAATCCTAACTAACTAAATTTAACAATAAAAACAACAAGAAAAACAACAATAAAAACAAGAAAAACAACAATAAAAACAATAAAAACAACAATAAAAACGGGGTTTAGATGGAACCGGGGGCCCGCAAGGTCTCAAAGGAGGAGATGATGTTAAATGAAGCCACCCGGTTAATGCCGGGGGCGGGGGCCGCGCAGACGGTACGGAGCCCAGCGCCTGGACCAGCGATGCTGCAGCTGAGGTGGTACTGCTGCAGGGCCTGGCACGGTGGTGTGGTGCCAGGCCAGCCGTGCATCGGGTGGATCCACCTCCATGGGCTCATCTGGAGGTGGATCCACCTCCATGGGCTCATCTGGAGGTGGATCCACCTCCATGGGCTCCACGGAGGTGGTCACGCACCTGGTCCAGGCGCGATGGCAATGGGCTCCCTTGCCTGTCTGCTGCCTGATGGTGCTGGCAGTGGGCCCCCTCCTCCTCCTCTTCGACCCCGCGGTCCCCGGAACCATCTTCCCAGCTAAATGGTGGGTTTCCTCCAGCCTCGCTCTCTTAGGCCCCCACATGGCTGTTATCGGCCGGAGATCTAAGAGGCGAGTGCGTTGCCCACCGTTGGGCAACGGTGACCAAGGTAACGGCCGTGGCCAGGGTTCTAACATGGCGGCCGCACTGCTGGCACTGCTGGCACTGGCGTTCCACATGGCATGAGGAGGGGGCTGGAGGACAGGGCACGGCACGGGAGCCAGAAGGCACTGCCTGTGCCCAGCGGGCAGCCCTTCTCTCCGGTCAGCAAGAGGGCACAGACGAGCTGGCCCTGAGCAAAGGGCCCTCGGCCTCCTTCATCCTCCCCCTTCTTCCACAAGGGAATCTCTTGGCGCTGCCATACGCAGCACGCAGCACCACGCTGATCTGATGGGGCTCCTGAGCTCAGCACCAAGAACAGCAGGCTCCAAAGGGCACCTGACCACGCCTGCCTGCTGGGACACACCAGCTCTGCTCTCCCTGTTCCAATCCAGAGCCTCTCCTTGTAACACCTCCGACTCCATTTGCATCCACTCACTCTCATTACATCCCACGTCCACACACGGGGCCACGCTGCCTCACCGACCCTCAGTGGGGACCCACAGCCGTACAGCACCATCAGCACAGCAGAACCGGGCCGTGCTCCTGATGCTGCCGCTTGTCCAACCTCCCTCTCGCTGCCCCCATTCTGCTCAGGCAGCCGGTCCCAGCAACAAACACCAGCACAGAACTGCAGCCCCGACTCGTCCCGCTCACCGACAGCCAGAGCAAGGACATGTTACACACCTTCGTTCAGCTCCACGCACTCGCTGGCACCGCACGCATCGCCTCTGCGTGGCGCAGCACCGCCAGCTCCTCCCCCGACATCCCTCCACGCCCCGCACCGCGGCCCGACCCTGGCAGCGCACACCCCGCTCCTCCCGGCCCCGGTCACCTTCCCATGGCGCCATGGCCCGGAACTGCTCCCGCCGGCACCAAGCGCTTCCTGCCCCTCCATCCCCCCCTCCTCCTTTCCCTTCACTTTCCATCCGCACTTAGGACGCACATCTCATCATCAGTGCAGGCAATCAACGGCTCGTGCTGCGCTTCACTGCCTTGTGCTCCTCGGTGCTCTGCTGTGCCCTTTCCTAACCCCGCAGGATCACATCTGCCATCCCCTGCAGCCCCTGTGCTGTGACCAACACGATTTGGGCTCGGGCCCATCGCCCTCCCTGCTGCCGGCCCTCCCCCATGCCCATGTGCTGCACCCAAAGTGGCTGCCACAGCCTCGCAGCCTCCTGCAGGCAGCACAGCCCCGGCACCGGGCTCGGCCCCAGCCCCGAGGTGCTGCTGCACAGGCTGAGCCCAGACCCACAGCTGAGATGCAATGACCGCTCATCAACATTTCACAGAATCACAGAGTTATCAAGGTTGGAAAAGACCCAGGAGATCATCCAGTCCAACCATCACCAATACTTCCCAGCTAAATCATGTCCCTCAACACAACATCCAAACGTTTCTCGAACACTCCCATGGTCAGTGACTCCACCACCTCCCTGGGCAGTGCATTCCAGTGCCTCACCACCCTTTCCGAAAAGTAATATGTCCTGATGTCCAGCCTGAATCTCCCCTGGCGCAGCTTGAAACCATTCCCTCTAGTTCTATCATGTCTACACGAGAGAAGAGGCCAACCCCCAGCTCACTACAACCTCCCCTCAGGAAGTTATAGAGAGCTAGAAGGTCTCCCCTGAGCCTTCTCTTCTCCAGGCTGAACAATCCCAGCTCCCTCAGCCGCTCCTCATACGTCCTGTGCTCCAGACCCCTCACCAGCTTCGTAGCCCTCCTGTGAACGGTTCCAGGGCCTCAATGTCTTTCTTGCAGTGAGGAGCCCAAAACTGAACACAGTTCTTAAGGTGCAGCCGAAGAACTCAAGCAAGAGGGAAGTTTGCTGGGCAGTTGGTACTACGCTGCATTCTTGGTCGTGGAAATCCCAGGGTCTGGATCTTGCAAAAGAAAGCATATGAAAATGTCATCGCTCAGCAGCAATTGTCCACACCTGGAGTCAGCTGGAGAGATAACAAAAGAAGAATTGATACAGAAGTCTCATGGCACCTGTCAGGACTGTAAAGTTAGAGGACCCAACCTTTGGGAATGCTTGGAGAACAGATGTCCGTATGTTGGCTGTGGTGAGTCCCATTTGGTTTCTCTCCTTTGCAACCAGCTCCTTTGCTGCACCCAACCCGACAATCCTCTCTTCCATCTCCAGCAGCACTGCTTATTGTCACGCAGGCAGGCAGGCAGGCAGGCAGGCAGCAGGAGGCAGTGCCTCGTGGCTCGCTGTACACAGTCCAGGGTGCCAATTGAAAATGGCCACCAGACACTCTTGACATCCAGCCTCTCCTCTCTGGGCTCTGGCTCAGCTACGTGCCCTTGCAGCACCCTGGCACTAAACACGTGGCGCTGCCCATCATGAACCATTGGAGCTGAAGCAGCGCAGCGCGGCTCGGGGTCCTCCCATTTTACAGCTCAGCTCTGGGCCCGAGGCACGTTCGCCTGCAGCCCGCCCGCTGCCCTCTCCTCCAGCCCCACTCCCAGCCCTGCTCTTCTCACCATCCCACCCACACTTGAACTCCTCCTTGTGGGTAGAGGAGAAGCTGAAGCGCAGGACATGGCTGCCCACATGCAGCCGGGCTTCCCAGTGCAAACAGCAACAGACAGTGCACCAGAACCCTGAAAAGCCAACAGGGAAGAAAGACAAGCTCAAGGCGCAGGGACACCTTTCTTCCTCCCACACTGCTTTTGTTTCTCTCAGCCCTTGGAAAACAAGGGATGCTCACAGTCCGTCACTAGCATTACCAGTTGGGCTGAAAGGCCACCAGTTGGGAACACCAACACGGAAAGGTGGGACAAGCAGCTCCATTTGCAGGGAGGGACGTGAAGCCAACCACATCATGGCCCTGCGATTACTAGCCCGAGCCAGGCACTGTATTGAGCAGCTACTGAAAGAGGCAGCACCACTATTCAAATGTTTCTTTCGCTTTTATTTGCAACAAAGAGATGCTAAATGCATCCAAAATACATTTCAATATGAAATCAAATAGGCGGGATACTGGTAATGACTAAAACTTGCTCAGTTCCTCTCCGCAGTCCAGGAAAGGGAAAGCACGGCCAGGCCTGAAAACCGGAGCACGCAGTGTGTGTCCTTTGGTGCACCTCTGAGGACGCAATGCAGGCGATTCTGCTGTCCTTTGTGCCTTCCTGCTCAAGCCCTTATCGTTTCTTTTTGCTTTCCTTCTTGGCTTTCTTGCTCAGCTGAGCAGCACTTGCCTTGGGTTGCTTCACCGTCTCCCAGGTCTTAGACTCAAAACCCTCCGAGTCCTGCAAGAATCAATTGGGAAACAGTCAGGGAGCTTTCTAACAACTGAAAGGGAAGAGAAGCAAGAGAGGATGGGTGGGTGTCAAATAAGGGAAAAGCTCAGCAGGCAAGAATAAACCTATCCCTGAGCTCCAGCACACACGCGTGACCACTGCCTTATTCATTCTAACAGCAATGTTATTCTAGCCATTAAAGTCACCCATGTTCACGTACCTGGTTGTGGACGTGTTCACGGCCTTGCTGCTGCTGCGCTCTACAACGCCAGCCACGGAAATAAAGAGTGCAGAAAGCTGATCTGTTGAAGACAGAGGAGTGAGCTGTGCTTAACCGACACTGCTTCAGTGCACGCTTACGGTAAGGCACACCTACCTTACAATGGCCACGCAGGAAGCTCCAGACACAGCTCCAGACTGTTCCCATGAAGCATTTCCCAATTGCATTTCACAGCCACTCACGCTCTGCTCCCTGACAATCTGCAACAGAAAAGTCACAAGATGCAAATCCCATCCCTCGGAGATGTCACAGACCTCCTCACTCATGGAGCAGCACAATGCCATGGCATTGGGTGAGAAAGCAGACGTGTGCTTACCGAGTGAGCGCTGTTTGCTGCCAGCTGCTGGTAGGAACCCACCTAACTCTAAGTACGAACACTAACCTAAGCCTAACTCTAAAACAGGAACAAAAACCTACACCTAACACTAAAACGTGAACAATAACCTACTCCTAACACCTAATCCTAACTAACTAAATTTAACAATAAAAACAACAAGAAAAACAACAATAAAAACAATAAAAACAACAATAAAAACAATAAAAACAACAATAAAAACGGGGTTTAGATGGAACCGGGGGCCCGCAAGGTCTCAAAGGAGGAGATGATGTTAAATGAAGCCACCCGGTTAATGCCGGGGGCGGGGGCCGCGCAGACGGTACGGAGCCCAGCGCCTGGACCAGCGATGCTGCAGCTGAGGTGGTACTGCTGCAGGGCCTGGCACGGTGGTGTGGTGCCAGGCCAGCCGTGCATCGGGTGGATCCACCTCCATGGGCTCATCTGGAGGTGGATCCACCTCCATGGGCTCATCTGGAGGTGGATCCACCTCCATGGGCTCCACGGAGGTGGTCACGCACCTGGTCCAGGCGCGATGGCAATGGGCTCCCTTGCCTGTCTGCTGCCTGATGGTGCTGGCAGTGGGCCCCCTCCTCCTCCTCTTCGACCCCGCGGTCCCCGGAACCATCTTCCCAGCTAAATGGTGGGTTTCCTCCAGCCTCGCTCTCTTAGGCCCCCACATGGCTGTTATCGGCCGGAGATCTAAGAGGCGAGTGCGTTGCCCACCGTTGGGCAACGGTGACCAAGGTAACGGCCGTGGCCAGGGTTCTAACATGGCGGCCGCACTGCTGGCACTGCTGGCACTGGCGTTCCACATGGCATGAGGAGGGGGCTGGAGGACAGGGCACGGCACGGGAGCCAGAAGGCACTGCCTGTGCCCAGCGGGCAGCCCTTCTCTCCGGTCAGCAAGAGGGCACAGACGAGCTGGCCCTGAGCAAAGGGCCCTCGGCCTCCTTCATCCTCCCCCTTCTTCCACAAGGGAATCTCTTGGCGCTGCCATACGCAGCACGCAGCACCACGCTGATCTGATGGGGCTCCTGAGCTCAGCACCAAGAACAGCAGGCTCCAAAGGGCACCTGACCACGCCTGCCTGCTGGGACACACCAGCTCTGCTCTCCCTGTTCCAATCCAGAGCCTCTCCTTGTAACACCTCCGACTCCATTTGCATCCACTCACTCTCATTACATCCCACGTCCACACACGGGGCCACGCTGCCTCACCGACCCTCAGTGGGGACCCACAGCCGTACAGCACCATCAGCACAGCAGAACCGGGCCGTGCTCCTGATGCTGCCGCTTGTCCAACCTCCCTCTCGCTGCCCCCATTCTGCTCAGGCAGCCGGTCCCAGCAACAAACACCAGCACAGAACTGCAGCCCCGACTCGTCCCGCTCACCGACAGCCAGAGCAAGGACATGTTACACACCTTCGTTCAGCTCCACGCACTCGCTGGCACCGCACGCATCGCCTCTGCGTGGCGCAGCACCGCCAGCTCCTCCCCCGACATCCCTCCACGCCCCGCACCGCGGCCCGACCCTGGCAGCGCACACCCCGCTCCTCCCGGCCCCGGTCACCTTCCCATGGCGCCATGGCCCGGAACTGCTCCCGCCGGCACCAAGCGCTTCCTGCCCCTCCATCCCCCCCTCCTCCTTTCCCTTCACTTTCCATCCGCACTTAGGACGCACATCTCATCATCAGTGCAGGCAATCAACGGCTCGTGCTGCGCTTCACTGCCTTGTGCTCCTCGGTGCTCTGCTGTGCCCTTTCCTAACCCCGCAGGATCACATCTGCCATCCCCTGCAGCCCCTGTGCTGTGACCAACACGATTTGGGCTCGGGCCCATCGCCCTCCCTGCTGCCGGCCCTCCCCCATGCCCATGTGCTGCACCCAAAGTGGCTGCCACAGCCTCGCAGCCTCCTGCAGGCAGCACAGCCCCGGCACCGGGCTCGGCCCCAGCCCCGAGGTGCTGCTGCACAGGCTGAGCCCAGACCCACAGCTGAGATGCAATGACCGCTCATCAACATTTCACAGAATCACAGAGTTATCAAGGTTGGAAAAGACCCAGGAGATCATCCAGTCCAACCATCACCAATACTTCCCAGCTAAATCATGTCCCTCAACACAACATCCAAACGTTTCTCGAACACTCCCATGGTCAGTGACTCCACCACCTCCCTGGGCAGTGCATTCCAGTGCCTCACCACCCTTTCCGAAAAGTAATATGTCCTGATGTCCAGCCTGAATCTCCCCTGGCGCAGCTTGAAACCATTCCCTCTAGTTCTATCATGTCTACACGAGAGAAGAGGCCAACCCCCAGCTCACTACAACCTCCCCTCAGGAAGTTATAGAGAGCTAGAAGGTCTCCCCTGAGCCTTCTCTTCTCCAGGCTGAACAATCCCAGCTCCCTCAGCCGCTCCTCATACGTCCTGTGCTCCAGACCCCTCACCAGCTTCGTAGCCCTCCTGTGAACGGTTCCAGGGCCTCAATGTCTTTCTTGCAGTGAGGAGCCCAAAACTGAACACAGTTCTTAAGGTGCAGCCGAAGAACTCAAGCAAGAGGGAAGTTTGCTGGGCAGTTGGTACTACGCTGCATTCTTGGTCGTGGAAATCCCAGGGTCTGGATCTTGCAAAAGAAAGCATATGAAAATGTCATCGCTCAGCAGCAATTGTCCACACCTGGAGTCAGCTGGAGAGATAACAAAAGAAGAATTGATACAGAAGTCTCATGGCACCTGTCAGGACTGTAAAGTTAGAGGACCCAACCTTTGGGAATGCTTGGAGAACAGATGTCCGTATGTTGGCTGTGGTGAGTCCCATTTGGTTTCTCTCCTTTGCAACCAGCTCCTTTGCTGCACCCAACCCGACAATCCTCTCTTCCATCTCCAGCAGCACTGCTTATTGTCACGCAGGCAGGCAGGCAGGCAGGCAGGCAGCAGGAGGCAGTGCCTCGTGGCTCGCTGTACACAGTCCAGGGTGCCAATTGAAAATGGCCACCAGACACTCTTGACATCCAGCCTCTCCTCTCTGGGCTCTGGCTCAGCTACGTGCCCTTGCAGCACCCTGGCACTAAACACGTGGCGCTGCCCATCATGAACCATTGGAGCTGAAGCAGCGCAGCGCGGCTCGGGGTCCTCCCATTTTACAGCTCAGCTCTGGGCCCGAGGCACGTTCGCCTGCAGCCCGCCCGCTGCCCTCTCCTCCAGCCCCACTCCCAGCCCTGCTCTTCTCACCATCCCACCCACACTTGAACTCCTCCTTGTGGGTAGAGGAGAAGCTGAAGCGCAGGACATGGCTGCCCACATGCAGCCGGGCTTCCCAGTGCAAACAGCAACAGACAGTGCACCAGAACCCTGAAAAGCCAACAGGGAAGAAAGACAAGCTCAAGGCGCAGGGACACCTTTCTTCCTCCCACACTGCTTTTGTTTCTCTCAGCCCTTGGAAAACAAGGGATGCTCACAGTCCGTCACTAGCATTACCAGTTGGGCTGAAAGGCCACCAGTTGGGAACACCAACACGGAAAGGTGGGACAAGCAGCTCCATTTGCAGGGAGGGACGTGAAGCCAACCACATCATGGCCCTGCGATTACTAGCCCGAGCCAGGCACTGTATTGAGCAGCTACTGAAAGAGGCAGCACCACTATTCAAATGTTTCTTTCGCTTTTATTTGCAACAAAGAGATGCTAAATGCATCCAAAATACATTTCAATATGAAATCAAATAGGCGGGATACTGGTAATGACTAAAACTTGCTCAGTTCCTCTCCGCAGTCCAGGAAAGGGAAAGCACGGCCAGGCCTGAAAACCGGAGCACGCAGTGTGTGTCCTTTGGTGCACCTCTGAGGACGCAATGCAGGCGATTCTGCTGTCCTTTGTGCCTTCCTGCTCAAGCCCTTATCGTTTCTTTTTGCTTTCCTTCTTGGCTTTCTTGCTCAGCTGAGCAGCACTTGCCTTGGGTTGCTTCACCGTCTCCCAGGTCTTAGACTCAAAACCCTCCGAGTCCTGCAAGAATCAATTGGGAAACAGTCAGGGAGCTTTCTAACAACTGAAAGGGAAGAGAAGCAAGAGAGGATGGGTGGGTGTCAAATAAGGGAAAAGCTCAGCAGGCAAGAATAAACCTATCCCTGAGCTCCAGCACACACGCGTGACCACTGCCTTATTCATTCTAACAGCAATGTTATTCTAGCCATTAAAGTCACCCATGTTCACGTACCTGGTTGTGGACGTGTTCACGGCCTTGCTGCTGCTGCGCTCTACAACGCCAGCCACGGAAATAAAGAGTGCAGAAAGCTGATCTGTTGAAGACAGAGGAGTGAGCTGTGCTTAACCGACACTGCTTCAGTGCACGCTTACGGTAAGGCACACCTACCTTACAATGGCCACGCAGGAAGCTCCAGACACAGCTCCAGACTGTTCCCATGAAGCATTTCCCAATTGCATTTCACAGCCACTCACGCTCTGCTCCCTGACAATCTGCAACAGAAAAGTCACAAGATGCAAATCCCATCCCTCGGAGATGTCACAGACCTCCTCACTCATGGAGCAGCACAATGCCATGGCATTGGGTGAGAAAGCAGACGTGTGCTTACCGAGTGAGCGCTGTTTGCTGCCAGCTGCTGGTAGGAACCCACCTAACTCTAAGTACGAACACTAACCTAAGCCTAACTCTAAAACAGGAACAAAAACCTACACCTAACACTAAAACGTGAACAATAACCTACTCCTAACACCTAATCCTAACTAACTAAATTTAACAATAAAAACAACAAGAAAAACAACAATAAAAACAAGAAAAACAACAATAAAAACAATAAAAACAACAATAAAAACGGGGTTTAGATGGAACCGGGGGCCCGCAAGGTCTCAAAGGAGGAGATGATGTTAAATGAAGCCACCCGGTTAATGCCGGGGGCGGGGGCCGCGCAGACGGTACGGAGCCCAGCGCCTGGACCAGCGATGCTGCAGCTGAGGTGGTACTGCTGCAGGGCCTGGCACGGTGGTGTGGTGCCAGGCCAGCCGTGCATCGGGTGGATCCACCTCCATGGGCTCATCTGGAGGTGGATCCACCTCCATGGGCTCATCTGGAGGTGGATCCACCTCCATGGGCTCCACGGAGGTGGTCACGCACCTGGTCCAGGCGCGATGGCAATGGGCTCCCTTGCCTGTCTGCTGCCTGATGGTGCTGGCAGTGGGCCCCCTCCTCCTCCTCTTCGACCCCGCGGTCCCCGGAACCATCTTCCCAGCTAAATGGTGGGTTTCCTCCAGCCTCGCTCTCTTAGGCCCCCACATGGCTGTTATCGGCCGGAGATCTAAGAGGCGAGTGCGTTGCCCACCGTTGGGCAACGGTGACCAAGGTAACGGCCGTGGCCAGGGTTCTAACATGGCGGCCGCACTGCTGGCACTGCTGGCACTGGCGTTCCACATGGCATGAGGAGGGGGCTGGAGGACAGGGCACGGCACGGGAGCCAGAAGGCACTGCCTGTGCCCAGCGGGCAGCCCTTCTCTCCGGTCAGCAAGAGGGCACAGACGAGCTGGCCCTGAGCAAAGGGCCCTCGGCCTCCTTCATCCTCCCCCTTCTTCCACAAGGGAATCTCTTGGCGCTGCCATACGCAGCACGCAGCACCACGCTGATCTGATGGGGCTCCTGAGCTCAGCACCAAGAACAGCAGGCTCCAAAGGGCACCTGACCACGCCTGCCTGCTGGGACACACCAGCTCTGCTCTCCCTGTTCCAATCCAGAGCCTCTCCTTGTAACACCTCCGACTCCATTTGCATCCACTCACTCTCATTACATCCCACGTCCACACACGGGGCCACGCTGCCTCACCGACCCTCAGTGGGGACCCACAGCCGTACAGCACCATCAGCACAGCAGAACCGGGCCGTGCTCCTGATGCTGCCGCTTGTCCAACCTCCCTCTCGCTGCCCCCATTCTGCTCAGGCAGCCGGTCCCAGCAACAAACACCAGCACAGAACTGCAGCCCCGACTCGTCCCGCTCACCGACAGCCAGAGCAAGGACATGTTACACACCTTCGTTCAGCTCCACGCACTCGCTGGCACCGCACGCATCGCCTCTGCGTGGCGCAGCACCGCCAGCTCCTCCCCCGACATCCCTCCACGCCCCGCACCGCGGCCCGACCCTGGCAGCGCACACCCCGCTCCTCCCGGCCCCGGTCACCTTCCCATGGCGCCATGGCCCGGAACTGCTCCCGCCGGCACCAAGCGCTTCCTGCCCCTCCATCCCCCCCTCCTCCTTTCCCTTCACTTTCCATCCGCACTTAGGACGCACATCTCATCATCAGTGCAGGCAATCAACGGCTCGTGCTGCGCTTCACTGCCTTGTGCTCCTCGGTGCTCTGCTGTGCCCTTTCCTAACCCCGCAGGATCACATCTGCCATCCCCTGCAGCCCCTGTGCTGTGACCAACACGATTTGGGCTCGGGCCCATCGCCCTCCCTGCTGCCGGCCCTCCCCCATGCCCATGTGCTGCACCCAAAGTGGCTGCCACAGCCTCGCAGCCTCCTGCAGGCAGCACAGCCCCGGCACCGGGCTCGGCCCCAGCCCCGAGGTGCTGCTGCACAGGCTGAGCCCAGACCCACAGCTGAGATGCAATGACCGCTCATCAACATTTCACAGAATCACAGAGTTATCAAGGTTGGAAAAGACCCAGGAGATCATCCAGTCCAACCATCACCAATACTTCCCAGCTAAATCATGTCCCTCAACACAACATCCAAACGTTTCTCGAACACTCCCATGGTCAGTGACTCCACCACCTCCCTGGGCAGTGCATTCCAGTGCCTCACCACCCTTTCCGAAAAGTAATATGTCCTGATGTCCAGCCTGAATCTCCCCTGGCGCAGCTTGAAACCATTCCCTCTAGTTCTATCATGTCTACACGAGAGAAGAGGCCAACCCCCAGCTCACTACAACCTCCCCTCAGGAAGTTATAGAGAGCTAGAAGGTCTCCCCTGAGCCTTCTCTTCTCCAGGCTGAACAATCCCAGCTCCCTCAGCCGCTCCTCATACGTCCTGTGCTCCAGACCCCTCACCAGCTTCGTAGCCCTCCTGTGAACGGTTCCAGGGCCTCAATGTCTTTCTTGCAGTGAGGAGCCCAAAACTGAACACAGTTCTTAAGGTGCAGCCGAAGAACTCAAGCAAGAGGGAAGTTTGCTGGGCAGTTGGTACTACGCTGCATTCTTGGTCGTGGAAATCCCAGGGTCTGGATCTTGCAAAAGAAAGCATATGAAAATGTCATCGCTCAGCAGCAATTGTCCACACCTGGAGTCAGCTGGAGAGATAACAAAAGAAGAATTGATACAGAAGTCTCATGGCACCTGTCAGGACTGTAAAGTTAGAGGACCCAACCTTTGGGAATGCTTGGAGAACAGATGTCCGTATGTTGGCTGTGGTGAGTCCCATTTGGTTTCTCTCCTTTGCAACCAGCTCCTTTGCTGCACCCAACCCGACAATCCTCTCTTCCATCTCCAGCAGCACTGCTTATTGTCACGCAGGCAGGCAGGCAGGCAGGCAGGCAGCAGGAGGCAGTGCCTCGTGGCTCGCTGTACACAGTCCACCGTGCAGGCTGGTGGAAGGAGGAAGGTGCCAGGGCGCCAATTGAAAATGGCCACCAGACACTCTTGACATCCAGCCTCTCCTCTCTGGGCTCTGGCTCAGCTACGTGCCCTTGCAGCACCCTGGCACTAAACACGTGGCGCTGCCCATCATGAACCATTGGAGCTGAAGCAGCGCAGCGCGGCTCGGGGTCCTCCCATTTTACAGCTCAGCTCTGGGCCCGAGGCACGTTCGCCTGCAGCCCGCCCGCTGCCCTCTCCTCCAGCCCCACTCCCAGCCCTGCTCTTCTCACCATCCCACCCACACTTGAACTCCTCCTTGTGGGTAGAGGAGAAGCTGAAGCGCAGGACATGGCTGCCCACATGCAGCCGGGCTTCCCAGTGCAAACAGCAACAGACAGTGCACCAGAACCCTGAAAAGCCAACAGGGAAGAAAGACAAGCTCAAGGCGCAGGGACACCTTTCTTCCTCCCACACTGCTTTTGTTTCTCTCAGCCCTTGGAAAACAAGGGATGCTCACAGTCCGTCACTAGCATTACCAGTTGGGCTGAAAGGCCACCAGTTGGGAACACCAACACGGAAAGGTGGGACAAGCAGCTCCATTTGCAGGGAGGGACGTGAAGCCAACCACATCATGGCCCTGCGATTACTAGCCCGAGCCAGGCACTGTATTGAGCAGCTACTGAAAGAGGCAGCACCACTATTCAAATGTTTCTTTCGCTTTTATTTGCAACAAAGAGATGCTAAATGCATCCAAAATACATTTCAATATGAAATCAAATAGGCGGGATACTGGTAATGACTAAAACTTGCTCAGTTCCTCTCCGCAGTCCAGGAAAGGGAAAGCACGGCCAGGCCTGAAAACCGGAGCACGCAGTGTGTGTCCTTTGGTGCACCTCTGAGGACGCAATGCAGGCGATTCTGCTGTCCTTTGTGCCTTCCTGCTCAAGCCCTTATCGTTTCTTTTTGCTTTCCTTCTTGGCTTTCTTGCTCAGCTGAGCAGCACTTGCCTTGGGTTGCTTCACCGTCTCCCAGGTCTTAGACTCAAAACCCTCCGAGTCCTGCAAGAATCAATTGGGAAACAGTCAGGGAGCTTTCTAACAACTGAAAGGGAAGAGAAGCAAGAGAGGATGGGTGGGTGTCAAATAAGGGAAAAGCTCAGCAGGCAAGAATAAACCTATCCCTGAGCTCCAGCACACACGCGTGACCACTGCCTTATTCATTCTAACAGCAATGTTATTCTAGCCATTAAAGTCACCCATGTTCACGTACCTGGTTGTGGACGTGTTCACGGCCTTGCTGCTGCTGCGCTCTACAACGCCAGCCACGGAAATAAAGAGTGCAGAAAGCTGATCTGTTGAAGACAGAGGAGTGAGCTGTGCTTAACCGACACTGCTTCAGTGCACGCTTACGGTAAGGCACACCTACCTTACAATGGCCACGCAGGAAGCTCCAGACACAGCTCCAGACTGTTCCCATGAAGCATTTCCCAATTGCATTTCACAGCCACTCACGCTCTGCTCCCTGACAATCTGCAACAGAAAAGTCACAAGATGCAAATCCCATCCCTCGGAGATGTCACAGACCTCCTCACTCATGGAGCAGCACAATGCCATGGCATTGGGTGAGAAAGCAGACGTGTGCTTACCGAGTGAGCGCTGTTTGCTGCCAGCTGCTGGTAGGAACCCACCTAACTCTAAGTACGAACACTAACCTAAGCCTAACTCTAAAACAGGAACAAAAACCTACACCTAACACTAAAACGTGAACAATAACCTACTCCTAACACCTAATCCTAACTAACTAAATTTAACAATAAAAACAACAAGAAAAACAACAATAAAAACAAGAAAAACAACAATAAAAACAATAAAAACAACAATAAAAACGGGGTTTAGATGGAACCGGGGGCCCGCAAGGTCTCAAAGGAGGAGATGATGTTAAATGAAGCCACCCGGTTAATGCCGGGGGCGGGGGCCGCGCAGACGGTACGGAGCCCAGCGCCTGGACCAGCGATGCTGCAGCTGAGGTGGTACTGCTGCAGGGCCTGGCACGGTGGTGTGGTGCCAGGCCAGCCGTGCATCGGGTGGATCCACCTCCATGGGCTCATCTGGAGGTGGATCCACCTCCATGGGCTCATCTGGAGGTGGATCCACCTCCATGGGCTCCACGGAGGTGGTCACGCACCTGGTCCAGGCGCGATGGCAATGGGCTCCCTTGCCTGTCTGCTGCCTGATGGTGCTGGCAGTGGGCCCCCTCCTCCTCCTCTTCGACCCCGCGGTCCCCGGAACCATCTTCCCAGCTAAATGGTGGGTTTCCTCCAGCCTCGCTCTCTTAGGCCCCCACATGGCTGTTATCGGCCGGAGATCTAAGAGGCGAGTGCGTTGCCCACCGTTGGGCAACGGTGACCAAGGTAACGGCCGTGGCCAGGGTTCTAACATGGCGGCCGCACTGCTGGCACTGCTGGCACTGGCGTTCCACATGGCATGAGGAGGGGGCTGGAGGACAGGGCACGGCACGGGAGCCAGAAGGCACTGCCTGTGCCCAGCGGGCAGCCCTTCTCTCCGGTCAGCAAGAGGGCACAGACGAGCTGGCCCTGAGCAAAGGGCCCTCGGCCTCCTTCATCCTCCCCCTTCTTCCACAAGGGAATCTCTTGGCGCTGCCATACGCAGCACGCAGCACCACGCTGATCTGATGGGGCTCCTGAGCTCAGCACCAAGAACAGCAGGCTCCAAAGGGCACCTGACCACGCCTGCCTGCTGGGACACACCAGCTCTGCTCTCCCTGTTCCAATCCAGAGCCTCTCCTTGTAACACCTCCGACTCCATTTGCATCCACTCACTCTCATTACATCCCACGTCCACACACGGGGCCACGCTGCCTCACCGACCCTCAGTGGGGACCCACAGCCGTACAGCACCATCAGCACAGCAGAACCGGGCCGTGCTCCTGATGCTGCCGCTTGTCCAACCTCCCTCTCGCTGCCCCCATTCTGCTCAGGCAGCCGGTCCCAGCAACAAACACCAGCACAGAACTGCAGCCCCGACTCGTCCCGCTCACCGACAGCCAGAGCAAGGACATGTTACACACCTTCGTTCAGCTCCACGCACTCGCTGGCACCGCACGCATCGCCTCTGCGTGGCGCAGCACCGCCAGCTCCTCCCCCGACATCCCTCCACGCCCCGCACCGCGGCCCGACCCTGGCAGCGCACACCCCGCTCCTCCCGGCCCCGGTCACCTTCCCATGGCGCCATGGCCCGGAACTGCTCCCGCCGGCACCAAGCGCTTCCTGCCCCTCCATCCCCCCCTCCTCCTTTCCCTTCACTTTCCATCCGCACTTAGGACGCACATCTCATCATCAGTGCAGGCAATCAACGGCTCGTGCTGCGCTTCACTGCCTTGTGCTCCTCGGTGCTCTGCTGTGCCCTTTCCTAACCCCGCAGGATCACATCTGCCATCCCCTGCAGCCCCTGTGCTGTGACCAACACGATTTGGGCTCGGGCCCATCGCCCTCCCTGCTGCCGGCCCTCCCCCATGCCCATGTGCTGCACCCAAAGTGGCTGCCACAGCCTCGCAGCCTCCTGCAGGCAGCACAGCCCCGGCACCGGGCTCGGCCCCAGCCCCGAGGTGCTGCTGCACAGGCTGAGCCCAGACCCACAGCTGAGATGCAATGACCGCTCATCAACATTTCACAGAATCACAGAGTTATCAAGGTTGGAAAAGACCCAGGAGATCATCCAGTCCAACCATCACCAATACTTCCCAGCTAAATCATGTCCCTCAACACAACATCCAAACGTTTCTCGAACACTCCCATGGTCAGTGACTCCACCACCTCCCTGGGCAGTGCATTCCAGTGCCTCACCACCCTTTCCGAAAAGTAATATGTCCTGATGTCCAGCCTGAATCTCCCCTGGCGCAGCTTGAAACCATTCCCTCTAGTTCTATCATGTCTACACGAGAGAAGAGGCCAACCCCCAGCTCACTACAACCTCCCCTCAGGAAGTTATAGAGAGCTAGAAGGTCTCCCCTGAGCCTTCTCTTCTCCAGGCTGAACAATCCCAGCTCCCTCAGCCGCTCCTCATACGTCCTGTGCTCCAGACCCCTCACCAGCTTCGTAGCCCTCCTGTGAACGGTTCCAGGGCCTCAATGTCTTTCTTGCAGTGAGGAGCCCAAAACTGAACACAGTTCTTAAGGTGCAGCCGAAGAACTCAAGCAAGAGGGAAGTTTGCTGGGCAGTTGGTACTACGCTGCATTCTTGGTCGTGGAAATCCCAGGGTCTGGATCTTGCAAAAGAAAGCATATGAAAATGTCATCGCTCAGCAGCAATTGTCCACACCTGGAGTCAGCTGGAGAGATAACAAAAGAAGAATTGATACAGAAGTCTCATGGCACCTGTCAGGACTGTAAAGTTAGAGGACCCAACCTTTGGGAATGCTTGGAGAACAGATGTCCGTATGTTGGCTGTGGTGAGTCCCATTTGGTTTCTCTCCTTTGCAACCAGCTCCTTTGCTGCACCCAACCCGACAATCCTCTCTTCCATCTCCAGCAGCACTGCTTATTGTCACGCAGGCAGGCAGGCAGGCAGGCAGGCAGGCAGCAGGAGGCAGTGCCTCGTGGCTCGCTGTACACAGTCCACCGTGCAGGCTGGTGGAAGGAGGAAGGTGCCAGGGCGCCAATTGAAAATGGCCACCAGACACTCTTGACATCCAGCCTCTCCTCTCTGGGCTCTGGCTCAGCTACGTGCCCTTGCAGCACCCTGGCACTAAACACGTGGCGCTGCCCATCATGAACCATTGGAGCTGAAGCAGCGCAGCGCGGCTCGGGGTCCTCCCATTTTACAGCTCAGCTCTGGGCCCGAGGCACGTTCGCCTGCAGCCCGCCCGCTGCCCTCTCCTCCAGCCCCACTCCCAGCCCTGCTCTTCTCACCATCCCACCCACACTTGAACTCCTCCTTGTGGGTAGAGGAGAAGCTGAAGCGCAGGACATGGCTGCCCACATGCAGCCGGGCTTCCCAGTGCAAACAGCAACAGACAGTGCACCAGAACCCTGAAAAGCCAACAGGGAAGAAAGACAAGCTCAAGGCGCAGGGACACCTTTCTTCCTCCCACACTGCTTTTGTTTCTCTCAGCCCTTGGAAAACAAGGGATGCTCACAGTCCGTCACTAGCATTACCAGTTGGGCTGAAAGGCCACCAGTTGGGAACACCAACACGGAAAGGTGGGACAAGCAGCTCCATTTGCAGGGAGGGACGTGAAGCCAACCACATCATGGCCCTGCGATTACTAGCCCGAGCCAGGCACTGTATTGAGCAGCTACTGAAAGAGGCAGCACCACTATTCAAATGTTTCTTTCGCTTTTATTTGCAACAAAGAGATGCTAAATGCATCCAAAATACATTTCAATATGAAATCAAATAGGCGGGATACTGGTAATGACTAAAACTTGCTCAGTTCCTCTCCGCAGTCCAGGAAAGGGAAAGCACGGCCAGGCCTGAAAACCGGAGCACGCAGTGTGTGTCCTTTGGTGCACCTCTGAGGACGCAATGCAGGCGATTCTGCTGTCCTTTGTGCCTTCCTGCTCAAGCCCTTATCGTTTCTTTTTGCTTTCCTTCTTGGCTTTCTTGCTCAGCTGAGCAGCACTTGCCTTGGGTTGCTTCACCGTCTCCCAGGTCTTAGACTCAAAACCCTCCGAGTCCTGCAAGAATCAATTGGGAAACAGTCAGGGAGCTTTCTAACAACTGAAAGGGAAGAGAAGCAAGAGAGGATGGGTGGGTGTCAAATAAGGGAAAAGCTCAGCAGGCAAGAATAAACCTATCCCTGAGCTCCAGCACACACGCGTGACCACTGCCTTATTCATTCTAACAGCAATGTTATTCTAGCCATTAAAGTCACCCATGTTCACGTACCTGGTTGTGGACGTGTTCACGGCCTTGCTGCTGCTGCGCTCTACAACGCCAGCCACGGAAATAAAGAGTGCAGAAAGCTGATCTGTTGAAGACAGAGGAGTGAGCTGTGCTTAACCGACACTGCTTCAGTGCACGCTTACGGTAAGGCACACCTACCTTACAATGGCCACGCAGGAAGCTCCAGACACAGCTCCAGACTGTTCCCATGAAGCATTTCCCAATTGCATTTCACAGCCACTCACGCTCTGCTCCCTGACAATCTGCAACAGAAAAGTCACAAGATGCAAATCCCATCCCTCGGAGATGTCACAGACCTCCTCACTCATGGAGCAGCACAATGCCATGGCATTGGGTGAGAAAGCAGACGTGTGCTTACCGAGTGAGCGCTGTTTGCTGCCAGCTGCTGGTAGGAACCCACCTAACTCTAAGTACGAACACTAACCTAAGCCTAACTCTAAAACAGGAACAAAAACCTACACCTAACACTAAAACGTGAACAATAACCTACTCCTAACACCTAATCCTAACTAACTAAATTTAACAATAAAAACAACAAGAAAAACAACAATAAAAACAATAAAAACAACAATAAAAACAATAAAAACAACAATAAAAACGGGGTTTAGATGGAACCGGGGGCCCGCAAGGTCTCAAAGGAGGAGATGATGTTAAATGAAGCCACCCGGTTAATGCCGGGGGCGGGGGCCGCGCAGACGGTACGGAGCCCAGCGCCTGGACCAGCGATGCTGCAGCTGAGGTGGTACTGCTGCAGGGCCTGGCACGGTGGTGTGGTGCCAGGCCAGCCGTGCATCGGGTGGATCCACCTCCATGGGCTCATCTGGAGGTGGATCCACCTCCATGGGCTCATCTGGAGGTGGATCCACCTCCATGGGCTCCACGGAGGTGGTCACGCACCTGGTCCAGGCGCGATGGCAATGGGCTCCCTTGCCTGTCTGCTGCCTGATGGTGCTGGCAGTGGGCCCCCTCCTCCTCCTCTTCGACCCCGCGGTCCCCGGAACCATCTTCCCAGCTAAATGGTGGGTTTCCTCCAGCCTCGCTCTCTTAGGCCCCCACATGGCTGTTATCGGCCGGAGATCTAAGAGGCGAGTGCGTTGCCCACCGTTGGGCAACGGTGACCAAGGTAACGGCCGTGGCCAGGGTTCTAACATGGCGGCCGCACTGCTGGCACTGCTGGCACTGGCGTTCCACATGGCATGAGGAGGGGGCTGGAGGACAGGGCACGGCACGGGAGCCAGAAGGCACTGCCTGTGCCCAGCGGGCAGCCCTTCTCTCCGGTCAGCAAGAGGGCACAGACGAGCTGGCCCTGAGCAAAGGGCCCTCGGCCTCCTTCATCCTCCCCCTTCTTCCACAAGGGAATCTCTTGGCGCTGCCATACGCAGCACGCAGCACCACGCTGATCTGATGGGGCTCCTGAGCTCAGCACCAAGAACAGCAGGCTCCAAAGGGCACCTGACTACGCCTGCCTGCTGGGACACACCAGCTCTGCTCTCCCTGTTCCAATCCAGAGCCTCTCCTTGTAACACCTCCGACTCCATTTGCATCCACTCACTCTCATTACATCCCACGTCCACACACGGGGCCACGCTGCCTCACCGACCCTCAGTGGGGACCCACAGCCGTACAGCACCATCAGCACAGCAGAACCGGGCCGTGCTCCTGATGCTGCCGCTTGTCCAACCTCCCTCTCGCTGCCCCCATTCTGCTCAGGCAGCCGGTCCCAGCAACAAACACCAGCACAGAACTGCAGCCCCGACTCGTCCCGCTCACCGACAGCCAGAGCAAGGACATGTTACACACCTTCGTTCAGCTCCATGCACTCGCTGGCACCGCACGCATCGCCTCTGCGTGGCGCAGCACCGCCAGCTCCTCCCCCGACATCCCTCCACGCCCCGCACCGCGGCCCGACCCTGGCAGCGCACACCCCGCTCCTCCCGGCCCCGGTCACCTTCCCATGGCGCCATGGCCCGGAACTGCTCCCGCCGGCACCAAGCGCTTCCTGCCCCTCCATCCCCCCCTCCTCCTTTCCCTTCACTTTCCATCCGCACTTAGGACGCACATCTCATCATCAGTGCAGGCAATCAACGGCTCGTGCTGCGCTTCACTGCCTTGTGCTCCTCGGTGCTCTGCTGTGCCCTTTCCTAACCCCGCAGGATCACATCTGCCATCCCCTGCAGCCCCTGTGCTGTGACCAACACGATTTGGGCTCGGGCCCATCGCCCTCCCTGCTGCCGGCCCTCCCCCATGCCCATGTGCTGCACCCAAAGTGGCTGCCACAGCCTCGCAGCCTCCTGCAGGCAGCACAGCCCCGGCACCGGGCTCGGCCCCAGCCCCGAGGTGCTGCTGCACAGGCTGAGCCCAGACCCACAGCTGAGATGCAATGACCGCTCATCAACATTTCACAGAATCACAGAGTTATCAAGGTTGGAAAAGACCCAGGAGATCATCCAGTCCAACCATCACCAATACTTCCCAGCTAAATCATGTCCCTCAACACAACATCCAAACGTTTCTCGAACACTCCCATGGTCAGTGACTCCACCACCTCCCTGGGCAGTGCATTCCAGTGCCTCACCACCCTTTCCGAAAAGTAATATGTCCTGATGTCCAGCCTGAATCTCCCCTGGCGCAGCTTGAAACCATTCCCTCTAGTTCTATCATGTCTACACGAGAGAAGAGGCCAACCCCCAGCTCACTACAACCTCCCCTCAGGAAGTTATAGAGAGCTAGAAGGTCTCCCCTGAGCCTTCTCTTCTCCAGGCTGAACAATCCCAGCTCCCTCAGCCGCTCCTCATACGTCCTGTGCTCCAGACCCCTCACCAGCTTCGTAGCCCTCCTGTGAACGGTTCCAGGGCCTCAATGTCTTTCTTGCAGTGAGGAGCCCAAAACTGAACACAGTTCTTAAGGTGCAGCCGAAGAACTCAAGCAAGAGGGAAGTTTGCTGGGCAGTTGGTACTACGCTGCATTCTTGGTCGTGGAAATCCCAGGGTCTGGATCTTGCAAAAGAAAGCATATGAAAATGTCATCGCTCAGCAGCAATTGTCCACACCTGGAGTCAGCTGGAGAGATAACAAAAGAAGAATTGATACAGAAGTCTCATGGCACCTGTCAGGACTGTAAAGTTAGAGGACCCAACCTTTGGGAATGCTTGGAGAACAGATGTCCGTATGTTGGCTGTGGTGAGTCCCATTTGGTTTCTCTCCTTTGCAACCAGCTCCTTTGCTGCACCCAACCCGACAATCCTCTCTTCCATCTCCAGCAGCACTGCTTATTGTCACGCAGGCAGGCAGGCAGGCAGGCAGGCAGGCAGCAGGAGGCAGTGCCTCGTGGCTCGCTGTACACAGTCCACCGTGCAGGCTGGTGGAAGGAGGAAGGTGCCAGGGCGCCAATTGAAAATGGCCACCAGACACTCTTGACATCCAGCCTCTCCTCTCTGGGCTCTGGCTCAGCTACGTGCCCTTGCAGCACCCTGGCACTAAACACGTGGCGCTGCCCATCATGAACCATTGGAGCTGAAGCAGCGCAGCGCGGCTCGGGGTCCTCCCATTTTACAGCTCAGCTCTGGGCCCGAGGCACGTTCGCCTGCAGCCCGCCCGCTGCCCTCTCCTCCAGCCCCACTCCCAGCCCTGCTCTTCTCACCATCCCACCCACACTTGAACTCCTCCTTGTGGGTAGAGGAGAAGCTGAAGCGCAGGACATGGCTGCCCACATGCAGCCGGGCTTCCCAGTGCAAACAGCAACAGACAGTGCACCAGAACCCTGAAAAGCCAACAGGGAAGAAAGACAAGCTCAAGGCGCAGGGACACCTTTCTTCCTCCCACACTGCTTTTGTTTCTCTCAGCCCTTGGAAAACAAGGGATGCTCACAGTCCGTCACTAGCATTACCAGTTGGGCTGAAAGGCCACCAGTTGGGAACACCAACACGGAAAGGTGGGACAAGCAGCTCCATTTGCAGGGAGGGACGTGAAGCCAACCACATCATGGCCCTGCGATTACTAGCCCGAGCCAGGCACTGTATTGAGCAGCTACTGAAAGAGGCAGCACCACTATTCAAATGTTTCTTTCGCTTTTATTTGCAACAAAGAGATGCTAAATGCATCCAAAATACATTTCAATATGAAATCAAATAGGCGGGATACTGGTAATGACTAAAACTTGCTCAGTTCCTCTCCGCAGTCCAGGAAAGGGAAAGCACGGCCAGGCCTGAAAACCGGAGCACGCAGTGTGTGTCCTTTGGTGCACCTCTGAGGACGCAATGCAGGCGATTCTGCTGTCCTTTGTGCCTTCCTGCTCAAGCCCTTATCGTTTCTTTTTGCTTTCCTTCTTGGCTTTCTTGCTCAGCTGAGCAGCACTTGCCTTGGGTTGCTTCACCGTCTCCCAGGTCTTAGACTCAAAACCCTCCGAGTCCTGCAAGAATCAATTGGGAAACAGTCAGGGAGCTTTCTAACAACTGAAAGGGAAGAGAAGCAAGAGAGGATGGGTGGGTGTCAAATAAGGGAAAAGCTCAGCAGGCAAGAATAAACCTATCCCTGAGCTCCAGCACACACGCGTGACCACTGCCTTATTCATTCTAACAGCAATGTTATTCTAGCCATTAAAGTCACCCATGTTCACGTACCTGGTTGTGGACGTGTTCACGGCCTTGCTGCTGCTGCGCTCTACAACGCCAGCCACGGAAATAAAGAGTGCAGAAAGCTGATCTGTTGAAGACAGAGGAGTGAGCTGTGCTTAACCGACACTGCTTCAGTGCACGCTTACGGTAAGGCACACCTACCTTACAATGGCCACGCAGGAAGCTCCAGACACAGCTCCAGACTGTTCCCATGAAGCATTTCCCAATTGCATTTCACAGCCACTCACGCTCTGCTCCCTGACAATCTGCAACAGAAAAGTCACAAGATGCAAATCCCATCCCTCGGAGATGTCACAGACCTCCTCACTCATGGAGCAGCACAATGCCATGGCATTGGGTGAGAAAGCAGACGTGTGCTTACCGAGTGAGCGCTGTTTGCTGCCAGCTGCTGGTAGGAACCCACCTAACTCTAAGTACGAACACTAACCTAAGCCTAACTCTAAAACAGGAACAAAAACCTACACCTAACACTAAAACGTGAACAATAACCTACTCCTAACACCTAATCCTAACTAACTAAATTTAACAATAAAAACAACAAGAAAAACAACAATAAAAACAATAAAAACAACAATAAAAACAATAAAAACAACAATAAAAACGGGGTTTAGATGGAACCGGGGGCCCGCAAGGTCTCAAAGGAGGAGATGATGTTAAATGAAGCCACCCGGTTAATGCCGGGGGCGGGGGCCGCGCAGACGGTACGGAGCCCAGCGCCTGGACCAGCGATGCTGCAGCTGAGGTGGTACTGCTGCAGGGCCTGGCACGGTGGTGTGGTGCCAGGCCAGCCGTGCATCGGGTGGATCCACCTCCATGGGCTCATCTGGAGGTGGATCCACCTCCATGGGCTCATCTGGAGGTGGATCCACCTCCATGGGCTCCACGGAGGTGGTCACGCACCTGGTCCAGGCGCGATGGCAATGGGCTCCCTTGCCTGTCTGCTGCCTGATGGTGCTGGCAGTGGGCCCCCTCCTCCTCCTCTTCGACCCCGCGGTCCCCGGAACCATCTTCCCAGCTAAATGGTGGGTTTCCTCCAGCCTCGCTCTCTTAGGCCCCCACATGGCTGTTATCGGCCGGAGATCTAAGAGGCGAGTGCGTTGCCCACCGTTGGGCAACGGTGACCAAGGTAACGGCCGTGGCCAGGGTTCTAACATGGCGGCCGCACTGCTGGCACTGCTGGCACTGGCGTTCCACATGGCATGAGGAGGGGGCTGGAGGACAGGGCACGGCACGGGAGCCAGAAGGCACTGCCTGTGCCCAGCGGGCAGCCCTTCTCTCCGGTCAGCAAGAGGGCACAGACGAGCTGGCCCTGAGCAAAGGGCCCTCGGCCTCCTTCATCCTCCCCCTTCTTCCACAAGGGAATCTCTTGGCGCTGCCATACGCAGCACGCAGCACCACGCTGATCTGATGGGGCTCCTGAGCTCAGCACCAAGAACAGCAGGCTCCAAAGGGCACCTGACCACGCCTGCCTGCTGGGACACACCAGCTCTGCTCTCCCTGTTCCAATCCAGAGCCTCTCCTTGTAACACCTCCGACTCCATTTGCATCCACTCACTCTCATTACATCCCACGTCCACACACGGGGCCACGCTGCCTCACCGACCCTCAGTGGGGACCCACAGCCGTACAGCACCATCAGCACAGCAGAACCGGGCCGTGCTCCTGATGCTGCCGCTTGTCCAACCTCCCTCTCGCTGCCCCCATTCTGCTCAGGCAGCCGGTCCCAGCAACAAACACCAGCACAGAACTGCAGCCCCGACTCGTCCCGCTCACCGACAGCCAGAGCAAGGACATGTTACACACCTTCGTTCAGCTCCACGCACTCGCTGGCACCGCACGCATCGCCTCTGCGTGGCGCAGCACCGCCAGCTCCTCCCCCGACATCCCTCCACGCCCCGCACCGCGGCCCGACCCTGGCAGCGCACACCCCGCTCCTCCCGGCCCCGGTCACCTTCCCATGGCGCCATGGCCCGGAACTGCTCCCGCCGGCACCAAGCGCTTCCTGCCCCTCCATCCCCCCCTCCTCCTTTCCCTTCACTTTCCATCCGCACTTAGGACGCACATCTCATCATCAGTGCAGGCAATCAACGGCTCGTGCTGCGCTTCACTGCCTTGTGCTCCTCGGTGCTCTGCTGTGCCCTTTCCTAACCCCGCAGGATCACATCTGCCATCCCCTGCAGCCCCTGTGCTGTGACCAACACGATTTGGGCTCGGGCCCATCGCCCTCCCTGCTGCCGGCCCTCCCCCATGCCCATGTGCTGCACCCAAAGTGGCTGCCACAGCCTCGCAGCCTCCTGCAGGCAGCACAGCCCCGGCACCGGGCTCGGCCCCAGCCCCGAGGTGCTGCTGCACAGGCTGAGCCCAGACCCACAGCTGAGATGCAATGACCGCTCATCAACATTTCACAGAATCACAGAGTTATCAAGGTTGGAAAAGACCCAGGAGATCATCCAGTCCAACCATCACCAATACTTCCCAGCTAAATCATGTCCCTCAACACAACATCCAAACGTTTCTCGAACACTCCCATGGTCAGTGACTCCACCACCTCCCTGGGCAGTGCATTCCAGTGCCTCACCACCCTTTCCGAAAAGTAATATGTCCTGATGTCCAGCCTGAATCTCCCCTGGCGCAGCTTGAAACCATTCCCTCTAGTTCTATCATGTCTACACGAGAGAAGAGGCCAACCCCCAGCTCACTACAACCTCCCCTCAGGAAGTTATAGAGAGCTAGAAGGTCTCCCCTGAGCCTTCTCTTCTCCAGGCTGAACAATCCCAGCTCCCTCAGCCGCTCCTCATACGTCCTGTGCTCCAGACCCCTCACCAGCTTCGTAGCCCTCCTGTGAACGGTTCCAGGGCCTCAATGTCTTTCTTGCAGTGAGGAGCCCAAAACTGAACACAGTTCTTAAGGTGCAGCCGAAGAACTCAAGCAAGAGGGAAGTTTGCTGGGCAGTTGGTACTACGCTGCATTCTTGGTCGTGGAAATCCCAGGGTCTGGATCTTGCAAAAGAAAGCATATGAAAATGTCATCGCTCAGCAGCAATTGTCCACACCTGGAGTCAGCTGGAGAGATAACAAAAGAAGAATTGATACAGAAGTCTCATGGCACCTGTCAGGACTGTAAAGTTAGAGGACCCAACCTTTGGGAATGCTTGGAGAACAGATGTCCGTATGTTGGCTGTGGTGAGTCCCATTTGGTTTCTCTCCTTTGCAACCAGCTCCTTTGCTGCACCCAACCCGACAATCCTCTCTTCCATCTCCAGCAGCACTGCTTATTGTCACGCAGGCAGGCAGGCAGGCAGGCAGGCAGGCAGGCAGGCAGCAGGAGGCAGTGCCTCGTGGCTCGCTGTACACAGTCCACCGTGCAGGCTGGTGGAAGGAGGAAGGTGCCAGGGCGCCAATTGAAAATGGCCACCAGACACTCTTGACATCCAGCCTCTCCTCTCTGGGCTCTGGCTCAGCTACGTGCCCTTGCAGCACCCTGGCACTAAACACGTGGCGCTGCCCATCATGAACCATTGGAGCTGAAGCAGCGCAGCGCGGCTCGGGGTCCTCCCATTTTACAGCTCAGCTCTGGGCCCGAGGCACGTTCGCCTGCAGCCCGCCCGCTGCCCTCTCCTCCAGCCCCACTCCCAGCCCTGCTCTTCTCACCATCCCACCCACACTTGAACTCCTCCTTGTGGGTAGAGGAGAAGCTGAAGCGCAGGACATGGCTGCCCACATGCAGCCGGGCTTCCCAGTGCAAACAGCAACAGACAGTGCACCAGAACCCTGAAAAGCCAACAGGGAAGAAAGACAAGCTCAAGGCGCAGGGACACCTTTCTTCCTCCCACACTGCTTTTGTTTCTCTCAGCCCTTGGAAAACAAGGGATGCTCACAGTCCGTCACTAGCATTACCAGTTGGGCTGAAAGGCCACCAGTTGGGAACACCAACACGGAAAGGTGGGACAAGCAGCTCCATTTGCAGGGAGGGACGTGAAGCCAACCACATCATGGCCCTGCGATTACTAGCCCGAGCCAGGCACTGTATTGAGCAGCTACTGAAAGAGGCAGCACCACTATTCAAATGTTTCTTTCGCTTTTATTTGCAACAAAGAGATGCTAAATGCATCCAAAATACATTTCAATATGAAATCAAATAGGCGGGATACTGGTAATGACTAAAACTTGCTCAGTTCCTCTCCGCAGTCCAGGAAAGGGAAAGCACGGCCAGGCCTGAAAACCGGAGCACGCAGTGTGTGTCCTTTGGTGCACCTCTGAGGACGCAATGCAGGCGATTCTGCTGTCCTTTGTGCCTTCCTGCTCAAGCCCTTATCGTTTCTTTTTGCTTTCCTTCTTGGCTTTCTTGCTCAGCTGAGCAGCACTTGCCTTGGGTTGCTTCACCGTCTCCCAGGTCTTAGACTCAAAACCCTCCGAGTCCTGCAAGAATCAATTGGGAAACAGTCAGGGAGCTTTCTAACAACTGAAAGGGAAGAGAAGCAAGAGAGGATGGGTGGGTGTCAAATAAGGGAAAAGCTCAGCAGGCAAGAATAAACCTATCCCTGAGCTCCAGCACACACGCGTGACCACTGCCTTATTCATTCTAACAGCAATGTTATTCTAGCCATTAAAGTCACCCATGTTCACGTACCTGGTTGTGGACGTGTTCACGGCCTTGCTGCTGCTGCGCTCTACAACGCCAGCCACGGAAATAAAGAGTGCAGAAAGCTGATCTGTTGAAGACAGAGGAGTGAGCTGTGCTTAACCGACACTGCTTCAGTGCACGCTTACGGTAAGGCACACCTACCTTACAATGGCCACGCAGGAAGCTCCAGACACAGCTCCAGACTGTTCCCATGAAGCATTTCCCAATTGCATTTCACAGCCACTCACGCTCTGCTCCCTGACAATCTGCAACAGAAAAGTCACAAGATGCAAATCCCATCCCTCGGAGATGTCACAGACCTCCTCACTCATGGAGCAGCACAATGCCATGGCATTGGGTGAGAAAGCAGACGTGTGCTTACCGAGTGAGCGCTGTTTGCTGCCAGCTGCTGGTAGGAACCCACCTAACTCTAAGTACGAACACTAACCTAAGCCTAACTCTAAAACAGGAACAAAAACCTACACCTAACACTAAAACGTGAACAATAACCTACTCCTAACACCTAATCCTAACTAACTAAATTTAACAATAAAAACAACAAGAAAAACAACAATAAAAACAATAAAAACAACAATAAAAACAATAAAAACAACAATAAAAACGGGGTTTAGATGGAACCGGGGGCCCGCAAGGTCTCAAAGGAGGAGATGATGTTAAATGAAGCCACCCGGTTAATGCCGGGGGCGGGGGCCGCGCAGACGGTACGGAGCCCAGCGCCTGGACCAGCGATGCTGCAGCTGAGGTGGTACTGCTGCAGGGCCTGGCACGGTGGTGTGGTGCCAGGCCAGCCGTGCATCGGGTGGATCCACCTCCATGGGCTCATCTGGAGGTGGATCCACCTCCATGGGCTCATCTGGAGGTGGATCCACCTCCATGGGCTCCACGGAGGTGGTCACGCACCTGGTCCAGGCGCGATGGCAATGGGCTCCCTTGCCTGTCTGCTGCCTGATGGTGCTGGCAGTGGGCCCCCTCCTCCTCCTCTTCGACCCCGCGGTCCCCGGAACCATCTTCCCAGCTAAATGGTGGGTTTCCTCCAGCCTCGCTCTCTTAGGCCCCCACATGGCTGTTATCGGCCGGAGATCTAAGAGGCGAGTGCGTTGCCCACCGTTGGGCAACGGTGACCAAGGTAACGGCCGTGGCCAGGGTTCTAACATGGCGGCCGCACTGCTGGCACTGCTGGCACTGGCGTTCCACATGGCATGAGGAGGGGGCTGGAGGACAGGGCACGGCACGGGAGCCAGAAGGCACTGCCTGTGCCCAGCGGGCAGCCCTTCTCTCCGGTCAGCAAGAGGGCACAGACGAGCTGGCCCTGAGCAAAGGGCCCTCGGCCTCCTTCATCCTCCCCCTTCTTCCACAAGGGAATCTCTTGGCGCTGCCATACGCAGCACGCAGCACCACGCTGATCTGATGGGGCTCCTGAGCTCAGCACCAAGAACAGCAGGCTCCAAAGGGCACCTGACCACGCCTGCCTGCTGGGACACACCAGCTCTGCTCTCCCTGTTCCAATCCAGAGCCTCTCCTTGTAACACCTCCGACTCCATTTGCATCCACTCACTCTCATTACATCCCACGTCCACACACGGGGCCACGCTGCCTCACCGACCCTCAGTGGGGACCCACAGCCGTACAGCACCATCAGCACAGCAGAACCGGGCCGTGCTCCTGATGCTGCCGCTTGTCCAACCTCCCTCTCGCTGCCCCCATTCTGCTCAGGCAGCCGGTCCCAGCAACAAACACCAGCACAGAACTGCAGCCCCGACTCGTCCCGCTCACCGACAGCCAGAGCAAGGACATGTTACACACCTTCGTTCAGCTCCACGCACTCGCTGGCACCGCACGCATC
Source organism: Coturnix japonica (assembly GCF_054131305.1). Taxonomy (NCBI): domain Eukaryota; kingdom Metazoa; phylum Chordata; class Aves; order Galliformes; family Phasianidae; genus Coturnix; species Coturnix japonica. The sequence goes on along the minus strand of NC_140673.1, from coordinate 7,443,419 downwards.
GCCTCTGCGTGGCGCAGCACCGCCAGCTCCTCCCCCGACATCCCTCCACGCCCCGCACCGCGGCCCGACCCTGGCAGCGCACACCCCGCTCCTCCCGGCCCCGGTCACCTTCCCATGGCGCCATGGCCCGGAACTGCTCCCGCCGGCACCAAGCGCTTCCTGCCCCTCCATCCCCCCCTCCTCCTTTCCCTTCACTTTCCATCCGCACTTAGGACGCACATCTCATCATCAGTGCAGGCAATCAACGGCTCGTGCTGCGCTTCACTGCCTTGTGCTCCTCGGTGCTCTGCTGTGCCCTTTCCTAACCCCGCAGGATCACATCTGCCATCCCCTGCAGCCCCTGTGCTGTGACCAACACGATTTGGGCTCGGGCCCATCGCCCTCCCTGCTGCCGGCCCTCCCCCATGCCCATGTGCTGCACCCAAAGTGGCTGCCACAGCCTCGCAGCCTCCTGCAGGCAGCACAGCCCCGGCACCGGGCTCGGCCCCAGCCCCGAGGTGCTGCTGCACAGGCTGAGCCCAGACCCACAGCTGAGATGCAATGACCGCTCATCAACATTTCACAGAATCACAGAGTTATCAAGGTTGGAAAAGACCCAGGAGATCATCCAGTCCAACCATCACCAATACTTCCCAGCTAAATCATGTCCCTCAACACAACATCCAAACGTTTCTCGAACACTCCCATGGTCAGTGACTCCACCACCTCCCTGGGCAGTGCATTCCAGTGCCTCACCACCCTTTCCGAAAAGTAATATGTCCTGATGTCCAGCCTGAATCTCCCCTGGCGCAGCTTGAAACCATTCCCTCTAGTTCTATCATGTCTACACGAGAGAAGAGGCCAACCCCCAGCTCACTACAACCTCCCCTCAGGAAGTTATAGAGAGCTAGAAGGTCTCCCCTGAGCCTTCTCTTCTCCAGGCTGAACAATCCCAGCTCCCTCAGCCGCTCCTCATACGTCCTGTGCTCCAGACCCCTCACCAGCTTCGTAGCCCTCCTGTGAACGGTTCCAGGGCCTCAATGTCTTTCTTGCAGTGAGGAGCCCAAAACTGAACACAGTTCTTAAGGTGCAGCCGAAGAACTCAAGCAAGAGGGAAGTTTGCTGGGCAGTTGGTACTACGCTGCATTCTTGGTCGTGGAAATCCCAGGGTCTGGATCTTGCAAAAGAAAGCATATGAAAATGTCATCGCTCAGCAGCAATTGTCCACACCTGGAGTCAGCTGGAGAGATAACAAAAGAAGAATTGATACAGAAGTCTCATGGCACCTGTCAGGACTGTAAAGTTAGAGGACCCAACCTTTGGGAATGCTTGGAGAACAGATGTCCGTATGTTGGCTGTGGTGAGTCCCATTTGGTTTCTCTCCTTTGCAACCAGCTCCTTTGCTGCACCCAACCCGACAATCCTCTCTTCCATCTCCAGCAGCACTGCTTATTGTCACGCAGGCAGGCAGGCAGGCAGGCAGGCAGGCAGGCAGGCAGGCAGCAGGAGGCAGTGCCTCGTGGCTCGCTGTACACAGTCCACCGTGCAGGCTGGTGGAAGGAGGAAGGTGCCAGGGCGCCAATTGAAAATGGCCACCAGACACTCTTGACATCCAGCCTCTCCTCTCTGGGCTCTGGCTCAGCTACGTGCCCTTGCAGCACCCTGGCACTAAACACGTGGCGCTGCCCATCATGAACCATTGGAGCTGAAGCAGCGCAGCGCGGCTCGGGGTCCTCCCATTTTACAGCTCAGCTCTGGGCCCGAGGCACGTTCGCCTGCAGCCCGCCCGCTGCCCTCTCCTCCAGCCCCACTCCCAGCCCTGCTCTTCTCACCATCCCACCCACACTTGAACTCCTCCTTGTGGGTAGAGGAGAAGCTGAAGCGCAGGACATGGCTGCCCACATGCAGCCGGGCTTCCCAGTGCAAACAGCAACAGACAGTGCACCAGAACCCTGAAAAGCCAACAGGGAAGAAAGACAAGCTCAAGGCGCAGGGACACCTTTCTTCCTCCCACACTGCTTTTGTTTCTCTCAGCCCTTGGAAAACAAGGGATGCTCACAGTCCGTCACTAGCATTACCAGTTGGGCTGAAAGGCCACCAGTTGGGAACACCAACACGGAAAGGTGGGACAAGCAGCTCCATTTGCAGGGAGGGACGTGAAGCCAACCACATCATGGCCCTGCGATTACTAGCCCGAGCCAGGCACTGTATTGAGCAGCTACTGAAAGAGGCAGCACCACTATTCAAATGTTTCTTTCGCTTTTATTTGCAACAAAGAGATGCTAAATGCATCCAAAATACATTTCAATATGAAATCAAATAGGCGGGATACTGGTAATGACTAAAACTTGCTCAGTTCCTCTCCGCAGTCCAGGAAAGGGAAAGCACGGCCAGGCCTGAAAACCGGAGCACGCAGTGTGTGTCCTTTGGTGCACCTCTGAGGACGCAATGCAGGCGATTCTGCTGTCCTTTGTGCCTTCCTGCTCAAGCCCTTATCGTTTCTTTTTGCTTTCCTTCTTGGCTTTCTTGCTCAGCTGAGCAGCACTTGCCTTGGGTTGCTTCACCGTCTCCCAGGTCTTAGACTCAAAACCCTCCGAGTCCTGCAAGAATCAATTGGGAAACAGTCAGGGAGCTTTCTAACAACTGAAAGGGAAGAGAAGCAAGAGAGGATGGGTGGGTGTCAAATAAGGGAAAAGCTCAGCAGGCAAGAATAAACCTATCCCTGAGCTCCAGCACACACGCGTGACCACTGCCTTATTCATTCTAACAGCAATGTTATTCTAGCCATTAAAGTCACCCATGTTCACGTACCTGGTTGTGGACGTGTTCACGGCCTTGCTGCTGCTGCGCTCTACAACGCCAGCCACGGAAATAAAGAGTGCAGAAAGCTGATCTGTTGAAGACAGAGGAGTGAGCTGTGCTTAACCGACACTGCTTCAGTGCACGCTTACGGTAAGGCACACCTACCTTACAATGGCCACGCAGGAAGCTCCAGACACAGCTCCAGACTGTTCCCATGAAGCATTTCCCAATTGCATTTCACAGCCACTCACGCTCTGCTCCCTGACAATCTGCAACAGAAAAGTCACAAGATGCAAATCCCATCCCTCGGAGATGTCACAGACCTCCTCACTCATGGAGCAGCACAATGCCATGGCATTGGGTGAGAAAGCAGACGTGTGCTTACCGAGTGAGCGCTGTTTGCTGCCAGCTGCTGGTAGGAACCCACCTAACTCTAAGTACGAACACTAACCTAAGCCTAACTCTAAAACAGGAACAAAAACCTACACCTAACACTAAAACGTGAACAATAACCTACTCCTAACACCTAATCCTAACTAACTAAATTTAACAATAAAAACAACAAGAAAAACAACAATAAAAACAATAAAAACAACAATAAAAACAATAAAAACAACAATAAAAACGGGGTTTAGATGGAACCGGGGGCCCGCAAGGTCTCAAAGGAGGAGATGATGTTAAATGAAGCCACCCGGTTAATGCCGGGGGCGGGGGCCGCGCAGACGGTACGGAGCCCAGCGCCTGGACCAGCGATGCTGCAGCTGAGGTGGTACTGCTGCAGGGCCTGGCACGGTGGTGTGGTGCCAGGCCAGCCGTGCATCGGGTGGATCCACCTCCATGGGCTCATCTGGAGGTGGATCCACCTCCATGGGCTCATCTGGAGGTGGATCCACCTCCATGGGCTCCACGGAGGTGGTCACGCACCTGGTCCAGGCGCGATGGCAATGGGCTCCCTTGCCTGTCTGCTGCCTGATGGTGCTGGCAGTGGGCCCCCTCCTCCTCCTCTTCGACCCCGCGGTCCCCGGAACCATCTTCCCAGCTAAATGGTGGGTTTCCTCCAGCCTCGCTCTCTTAGGCCCCCACATGGCTGTTATCGGCCGGAGATCTAAGAGGCGAGTGCGTTGCCCACCGTTGGGCAACGGTGACCAAGGTAACGGCCGTGGCCAGGGTTCTAACATGGCGGCCGCACTGCTGGCACTGCTGGCACTGGCGTTCCACATGGCATGAGGAGGGGGCTGGAGGACAGGGCACGGCACGGGAGCCAGAAGGCACTGCCTGTGCCCAGCGGGCAGCCCTTCTCTCCGGTCAGCAAGAGGGCACAGACGAGCTGGCCCTGAGCAAAGGGCCCTCGGCCTCCTTCATCCTCCCCCTTCTTCCACAAGGGAATCTCTTGGCGCTGCCATACGCAGCACGCAGCACCACGCTGATCTGATGGGGCTCCTGAGCTCAGCACCAAGAACAGCAGGCTCCAAAGGGCACCTGACCACGCCTGCCTGCTGGGACACACCAGCTCTGCTCTCCCTGTTCCAATCCAGAGCCTCTCCTTGTAACACCTCCGACTCCATTTGCATCCACTCACTCTCATTACATCCCACGTCCACACACGGGGCCACGCTGCCTCACCGACCCTCAGTGGGGACCCACAGCCGTACAGCACCATCAGCACAGCAGAACCGGGCCGTGCTCCTGATGCTGCCGCTTGTCCAACCTCCCTCTCGCTGCCCCCATTCTGCTCAGGCAGCCGGTCCCAGCAACAAACACCAGCACAGAACTGCAGCCCCGACTCGTCCCGCTCACCGACAGCCAGAGCAAGGACATGTTACACACCTTCGTTCAGCTCCACGCACTCGCTGGCACCGCACGCATCGCCTCTGCGTGGCGCAGCACCGCCAGCTCCTCCCCCGACATCCCTCCACGCCCCGCACCGCGGCCCGACCCTGGCAGCGCACACCCCGCTCCTCCCGGCCCCGGTCACCTTCCCATGGCGCCATGGCCCGGAACTGCTCCCGCCGGCACCAAGCGCTTCCTGCCCCTCCATCCCCCCCTCCTCCTTTCCCTTCACTTTCCATCCGCACTTAGGACGCACATCTCATCATCAGTGCAGGCAATCAACGGCTCGTGCTGCGCTTCACTGCCTTGTGCTCCTCGGTGCTCTGCTGTGCCCTTTCCTAACCCCGCAGGATCACATCTGCCATCCCCTGCAGCCCCTGTGCTGTGACCAACACGATTTGGGCTCGGGCCCATCGCCCTCCCTGCTGCCGGCCCTCCCCCATGCCCATGTGCTGCACCCAAAGTGGCTGCCACAGCCTCGCAGCCTCCTGCAGGCAGCACAGCCCCGGCACCGGGCTCGGCCCCAGCCCCGAGGTGCTGCTGCACAGGCTGAGCCCAGACCCACAGCTGAGATGCAATGACCGCTCATCAACATTTCACAGAATCACAGAGTTATCAAGGTTGGAAAAGACCCAGGAGATCATCCAGTCCAACCATCACCAATACTTCCCAGCTAAATCATGTCCCTCAACACAACATCCAAACGTTTCTCGAACACTCCCATGGTCAGTGACTCCACCACCTCCCTGGGCAGTGCATTCCAGTGCCTCACCACCCTTTCCGAAAAGTAATATGTCCTGATGTCCAGCCTGAATCTCCCCTGGCGCAGCTTGAAACCATTCCCTCTAGTTCTATCATGTCTACACGAGAGAAGAGGCCAACCCCCAGCTCACTACAACCTCCCCTCAGGAAGTTATAGAGAGCTAGAAGGTCTCCCCTGAGCCTTCTCTTCTCCAGGCTGAACAATCCCAGCTCCCTCAGCCGCTCCTCATACGTCCTGTGCTCCAGACCCCTCACCAGCTTCGTAGCCCTCCTGTGAACGGTTCCAGGGCCTCAATGTCTTTCTTGCAGTGAGGAGCCCAAAACTGAACACAGTTCTTAAGGTGCAGCCGAAGAACTCAAGCAAGAGGGAAGTTTGCTGGGCAGTTGGTACTACGCTGCATTCTTGGTCGTGGAAATCCCAGGGTCTGGATCTTGCAAAAGAAAGCATATGAAAATGTCATCGCTCAGCAGCAATTGTCCACACCTGGAGTCAGCTGGAGAGATAACAAAAGAAGAATTGATACAGAAGTCTCATGGCACCTGTCAGGACTGTAAAGTTAGAGGACCCAACCTTTGGGAATGCTTGGAGAACAGATGTCCGTATGTTGGCTGTGGTGAGTCCCATTTGGTTTCTCTCCTTTGCAACCAGCTCCTTTGCTGCACCCAACCCGACAATCCTCTCTTCCATCTCCAGCAGCACTGCTTATTGTCACGCAGGCAGGCAGGCAGGCAGGCAGGCAGGCAGGCAGGCAGGCAGGCAGCAGGAGGCAGTGCCTCGTGGCTCGCTGTACACAGTCCACCGTGCAGGCTGGTGGAAGGAGGAAGGTGCCAGGGCGCCAATTGAAAATGGCCACCAGACACTCTTGACATCCAGCCTCTCCTCTCTGGGCTCTGGCTCAGCTACGTGCCCTTGCAGCACCCTGGCACTAAACACGTGGCGCTGCCCATCATGAACCATTGGAGCTGAAGCAGCGCAGCGCGGCTCGGGGTCCTCCCATTTTACAGCTCAGCTCTGGGCCCGAGGCACGTTCGCCTGCAGCCCGCCCGCTGCCCTCTCCTCCAGCCCCACTCCCAGCCCTGCTCTTCTCACCATCCCACCCACACTTGAACTCCTCCTTGTGGGTAGAGGAGAAGCTGAAGCGCAGGACATGGCTGCCCACATGCAGCCGGGCTTCCCAGTGCAAACAGCAACAGACAGTGCACCAGAACCCTGAAAAGCCAACAGGGAAGAAAGACAAGCTCAAGGCGCAGGGACACCTTTCTTCCTCCCACACTGCTTTTGTTTCTCTCAGCCCTTGGAAAACAAGGGATGCTCACAGTCCGTCACTAGCATTACCAGTTGGGCTGAAAGGCCACCAGTTGGGAACACCAACACGGAAAGGTGGGACAAGCAGCTCCATTTGCAGGGAGGGACGTGAAGCCAACCACATCATGGCCCTGCGATTACTAGCCCGAGCCAGGCACTGTATTGAGCAGCTACTGAAAGAGGCAGCACCACTATTCAAATGTTTCTTTCGCTTTTATTTGCAACAAAGAGATGCTAAATGCATCCAAAATACATTTCAATATGAAATCAAATAGGCGGGATACTGGTAATGACTAAAACTTGCTCAGTTCCTCTCCGCAGTCCAGGAAAGGGAAAGCACGGCCAGGCCTGAAAACCGGAGCACGCAGTGTGTGTCCTTTGGTGCACCTCTGAGGACGCAATGCAGGCGATTCTGCTGTCCTTTGTGCCTTCCTGCTCAAGCCCTTATCGTTTCTTTTTGCTTTCCTTCTTGGCTTTCTTGCTCAGCTGAGCAGCACTTGCCTTGGGTTGCTTCACCGTCTCCCAGGTCTTAGACTCAAAACCCTCCGAGTCCTGCAAGAATCAATTGGGAAACAGTCAGGGAGCTTTCTAACAACTGAAAGGGAAGAGAAGCAAGAGAGGATGGGTGGGTGTCAAATAAGGGAAAAGCTCAGCAGGCAAGAATAAACCTATCCCTGAGCTCCAGCACACACGCGTGACCACTGCCTTATTCATTCTAACAGCAATGTTATTCTAGCCATTAAAGTCACCCATGTTCACGTACCTGGTTGTGGACGTGTTCACGGCCTTGCTGCTGCTGCGCTCTACAACGCCAGCCACGGAAATAAAGAGTGCAGAAAGCTGATCTGTTGAAGACAGAGGAGTGAGCTGTGCTTAACCGACACTGCTTCAGTGCACGCTTACGGTAAGGCACACCTACCTTACAATGGCCACGCAGGAAGCTCCAGACACAGCTCCAGACTGTTCCCATGAAGCATTTCCCAATTGCATTTCACAGCCACTCACGCTCTGCTCCCTGACAATCTGCAACAGAAAAGTCACAAGATGCAAATCCCATCCCTCGGAGATGTCACAGACCTCCTCACTCATGGAGCAGCACAATGCCATGGCATTGGGTGAGAAAGCAGACGTGTGCTTACCGAGTGAGCGCTGTTTGCTGCCAGCTGCTGGTAGGAACCCACCTAACTCTAAGTACGAACACTAACCTAAGCCTAACTCTAAAACAGGAACAAAAACCTACACCTAACACTAAAACGTGAACAATAACCTACTCCTAATTAAAAAACATGAACAATAACCTACTCCTAACACCTAATCCTAACTAACTAAATTTAACAATAAAAACAACAAGAAAAACAACAATAAAAACAATAAAAACAACAATAAAAACAGGGTTCAGATGGAACCGGGGGCCCGCAAGGTCTCAAAGGAGGAGATGATGTTAAATGAAGCCACCCGGTTAATGCCGGGGGCGGGGGCCGCGCAGACGGTACGGAGCCCAGCGCCTGGACCAGCGATGCTGCAGCTGAGGTGGTACTGCTGCAGGGCCTGGCACGGTGGTGTGGTGCCAGGCCAGCCGTGCATCGGGTGGATCCACCTCCATGGGCTCATCTGGAGGTGGATCCACCTCCATGGGCTCATCTGGAGGTGGATCCACCTCCATGGGCTCCACGGAGGTGGTCACGCACCTGGTCCAGGCGCGATGGCAATGGGCTCCCTTGCCTGTCTGCTGCCTGATGGTGCTGGCAGTGGGCCCCCTCCTCCTCCTCTTCGACCCCGCGGTCCCCGGAACCATCTTCCCAGCTAAATGGTGGGTTTCCTCCAGCCTCGCTCTCTTAGGCCCCCACATGGCTGTTATCGGCCGGAGATCTAAGAGGCGAGTGCGTTGCCCACCGTTGGGCAACGGTGACCAAGGTAACGGCCGTGGCCAGGGTTCTAACATGGCGGCCGCACTGCTGGCACTGCTGGCACTGGCGTTCCACATGGCATGAGGAGGGGGCTGGAGGACAGGGCACGGCACGGGAGCCAGAAGGCACTGCCTGTGCCCAGCGGGCAGCCCTTCTCTCCGGTCAGCAAGAGGGCACAGACGAGCTGGCCCTGAGCAAAGGGCCCTCGGCCTCCTTCATCCTCCCCCTTCTTCCACAAGGGAATCTCTTGGCGCTGCCATACGCAGCACGCAGCACCACGCTGATCTGATGGGGCTCCTGAGCTCAGCACCAAGAACAGCAGGCTCCAAAGGGCACCTGACTACGCCTGCCTGCTGGGACACACCAGCTCTGCTCTCCCTGTTCCAATCCAGAGCCTCTCCTTGTAACACCTCCGACTCCATTTGCATCCACTCACTCTCATTACATCCCACGTCCACACACGGGGCCACGCTGCCTCACCGACCCTCAGTGGGGACCCACAGCCGTACAGCACCATCAGCACAGCAGAACCGGGCCGTGCTCCTGATGCTGCCGCTTGTCCAACCTCCCTCTCGCTGCCCCCATTCTGCTCAGGCAGCCGGTCCCAGCAACAAACACCAGCACAGAACTGCAGCCCCGACTCGTCCCGCTCACCGACAGCCAGAGCAAGGACATGTTACACACCTTCGTTCAGCTCCACGCACTCGCTGGCACCGCACGCATCGCCTCTGCGTGGCGCAGCACCGCCAGCTCCTCCCCCGACATCCCTCCACGCCCCGCACCGCGGCCCGACCCTGGCAGCGCACACCCCGCTCCTCCCGGCCCCGGTCACCTTCCCATGGCGCCATGGCCCGGAACTGCTCCCGCCGGCACCAAGCGCTTCCTGCCCCTCCATCCCCCCCTCCTCCTTTCCCTTCACTTTCCATCCGCACTCAGGACGCACATCTCAATGGAGGTGGCTGCAGAACATCATCAGTGCAGGCAATCAACGGCTCATGCTGCGCTTCACTGCCTTGTGCTCCTCGGTGCTCTGCTGTGCCCTTTCCTAACTCCGCAGGATCGTCTGCTTCTGTCTTTAGTGAAAGGGCTGTCCCTCAGGCATCCCAGACCCTGTAGCTTGATTATAGAGTGCGGGGAATGGGAGATTTCCCTTTAGTCGGGGAAGAGGTGGTCCGTGAGTGCCTAGGAAACATTAAAGTCCATCAATCCATGGGACCTGATGGGGTGCATCCACGGGTGCTGAGAGAGCTGGTGGAGGTCATTGCTGAGCCGCTCTCTGTAATCTATCAGAGGTCTTGGAGAACTGGGGAGGTGCCTGAAGACTGGAGGACAGCCAGTGTCAGTCCGGTCTTCTAAAAGGGCAAGAAGGAAGACCCGGGTAATTATAGGCCTGTCAGCCTCGCCTCTGTCCCAGGGAAGGTGATGGAACAGCTTGTGCTTAATGCCATCTCCAGACTACTGGGTGATAAGGAGGTTATCAGGAGTACCCAGCATGGGTTCACCAAGGGGAGGTCGTGCTCAACCATCCTGGTGGCCTTTTATGAAGACGTCACTAGCTGGGTGGACAGGGGGAGGGGCGGTACATGTAGTCTACCTTGATTTCAGTAAGGCTTTTGATACTGTCCCCCATGACGTCCTTATAACAAAGCTGAGGAAGTATGGGATAGATGAGTGGACGGTGAAGTAGGTCGAGAATTGGCTGACTGGCAGAGTGCAGAGGGTTGTCGTTGGCGGTGCGGTGTCTGGCTGGAGGCCTGTAACTAGCGGCGTCCCCCAGGGGTCTGTGCTGGGTCTGGTCTTGTTCAACATCAACGACCTTGATGAGGGGACAGTGACCACCCTCAGCAAGTTTGTGATGACACGAAGTTGGGAGGATTGGCTGACACGCCTGAAGGCTGTGCTGCCATTCAGCGAGACCTGGACAGGCTGGAGAGCTGGGCAGTAGGAAACCGGATGAAGTTTAACAAAAGCAAGTGTAGAATCTTGCACCTGGGTAGAAATAATTGCATGCACCAGTACAGGCTGGGGGAAGAGCTGCTGGAGAGGAGCTCTGCTGAGAGGGACCTGGGCGTCCTGATGGACGACAGATTAACCATGAGCCAGCAGTGTGCCCTTGTAGCCAAAAAGGCCAATGGCATACTGGGGTGCATTAAAAAGAGCGTGTCCAGCAGGTCGAGGGAGGTGATCCTCCCCCTCTACTCTGCCCTGGTGAGGCCTCATCTGGAATACTGTGTCCAGTTCTGGGACCCCCACTACAAAAAAGACAGGGAACTCTTGGAAAGAGTCCAGCGGAGGGCCACAGAGATGGTGAAGGGCCTGGAGCATCTCCCCTATGAGGAGAGACTTAGGAACTGGGTCTGTTTAGCCTTGAGAAAAGAAGGCTGAGAGGGGATTTGATCCAGGTTAATAAATACCTGAGGTGTGGGAGCCATAGTGGCAAGGCTGGTCTCTTTTTAGTAGTGCGTGAGGACAGGACTAGGGTTAATGGGATGAAAGTACAGCATAGGAAGTTCTGCACGAATGTGCGGAAGAACTTCTTTACAGCGAGGGTGATGGAGCACTGGAACAGGCTGCCCAGGGAGGTGGTGGAGTCTCCTTCTCTGGAGACATTCAAGTCCTGCCTGGACGCCGAGCTGTGTGATGTGGTGTAGGGAGCCTGCTTTGGCAGGGGGGTTGGACTCGACGATCTCTAGAGGTCCCTTCCAACCCCTACAATTCTGTGATTCTGTGATATCAATATGTACAGGCATCACATCACTCAACTAAGACATACCTGCTTGCTGAAGACAGGCAAAATTGCTTATCCTTCTAATACTATTGCTCTATTGAAAAAAAACAAAAAAAACCCCAAACCACTACAAGAGCACACAAAACAAACAAACAAACAAAACAAAAGCCCACACCTGCCAAACAACCCACCAAACAACACCAGACAAGAACAATATGGCAGAAAAGACTTGAGCCATCCTTAAAAAAACAAATTGTTACTACATGTTAAAAACAAACATGCAACACAACGTGAACACACTGAAAAGTGAATACCCAGAGATACCCAGAGACACTGTCTGACATACATACTCACCCCGCTTCTCACATTTACAATACCATGTACAGGAAATAAACTGAAAGGTTTGACTTATTAACCTAGTTCTTAGCAAAACTGTAAAAAGGATTTGACAACATTCAAAAAGGAGCAAAGCAACAAATAGCTATTGTCCTCCAAAAAACAAAACCCCCCCCCAAAAAAAACCCCCAAAAAACACCATACCTCATTATCCGTACAAACAAACTAAAGTGTACCCAAAAAAGCTGATCTAATAACATATGACAATTACCACTCACAATTACTTATTTACCATACCACCATGTACCGCACATCTCAACCGTTGCTTAATTAAAATAAACATCAAACACAACTCCTCTTTGACCAGCCAAACCTCTAACCAAAAAACACAACACAAACACTCTTGGCATTTCAAAATCCCCACACAAACACAAAACTGCTTACATCCTCTATGTTAAACGACACAGCCCTCAAACAAACAAAATTGTGCATCATTTACACACCACTGAAACTAACAGTGATTCCACACATATATACTTTACAGTTAAAGCTTATCATTTTATTCACCTCAAACTCTCAAAAGGCCCCGCTTTAGTATAAGAATGCAAAAAAGGCCACCTAGACTATGATGGGAGCTATACATTCTTTCAACCATCTAACCATCTATGTAACTACCATCTAGCTGATAATGAAAAAAAAAACATTAAAACAAAACATACTGTGCAGAAACTAATACAAACAAACTTAACTAACTAACTTACTTGCTTCACTCATTGACTCGCATAAGCAAACCTAAGACACTGTCCACAAATTCTGCACGTGACACAAAGAACACATTTAGCCCTTTTACCATGCCCTTCACACTTAAGCATTAAAACAATAACCTGTTTCACCTTCAAACGTAACAGATTCAGAACTACACGGTCCCTTTCCAGAAAAAAACAACTTTGCAAACAACAAATAAAAAGTTCCACAACATGGCAACAGAGAGCAATTTGGATAACAAAACTCAGGCTTCATAAAGAATCAACCTTTAACAAACTACATACGGCACCCATATAAAGTACAACCCTTAGGACAATCGGCTGTCTCCATGGATGCAGCGACTCACGCCACGCTTGACAATCAAGACTTGACAGTGACTCACGCTAGTTCTCAATAAACTACTTATCTCCCACAAATTCTATCAAACCGACAAACACAATCGGCAACACATAAACAAACCAATAAAGCCTTAAGAAAAAATTAAAACAATTAAATTATAAAAAGCGCAAACATTAACACATCTGCTGAAAAACAATGCATCTAACACTACCTACATCTCTTACACACTTACTCTCCCCCCACACAAAAAACACTTATAAAGCCAGCCAAACAGTGTCATTTTGAAAAGGCCTCCTTCTGGAACGCTCAATATATTACAACACGTACAGTTAAATCAAAAAAACAAAGCTAACTGTAAAACTACTCTAAAAAAACATACTGCAATCCAGCAAAACTAACAATCACAATTACAAAGGAGCAAAAACGGAGCTCTTTAAAGATGCCTTTTGAAAGCATAACAGTTCTCCGGCCACAAAAAGTACAAACAAAAACATAAGACACAAAACCAGTGAGTAACAAAGCACTGACATACCTGCTGGGGAAAAACACACCCAGAAAGGAAAGGAAAAACAAACAAACAAAAAAAACCATGTGTAACCCACAGAAAAAATACACGTATGTTTTCAACACACATAGAGATGGGTAAACTGACACAAAAATGAAAGAAAACTGGACATGAGACCAGGCATTTGACACGTACACCAGTAAGAGGACAAAGGCCAAAGAAAACATACTCACTCTGATAGGTGAGAAGGGATTAAAGGCAACAACATAAATCGTTAGGGCAACAGACAAAACATAATTCTTTGCTTTCAATCGGGTTTTCCTGACGTAACAGGCTTTCCTACACGCTTTCCTCTGCTATGTCCTTAATCCCTTATCTAGGCTGGGGCTGGGAGTCCAAAAATACCTCCCACGCTAACACGAGACCCAGTCTCAGAACACCTGAAGAGCCCAAATGTCCACAAGTCTACAGGACCTGACCACATGCGCCCTGGGGTCACGAGAGAACTGCCCAATCTGATTTCATTGCCGCTCTCCATCGTGCTCACAATCTCAAAAATCACACAGAAGGGCACGGTGATGGGAAAAACAACACGGCACAGTGATGCTGAGCTGTTACCTCAATAAAAACCTGTCAACTATGCCACGTCCAAACAGACAAACCTATATGATCGGGAAAGCGCCCCGCACGGCTCTCCATTATCCTGGGCTCCCTGAACGCCAGCGCATTATTACACAAGCAATAACAAAACGCACATTGGTGGAATCAAGACACTTGGCCTCACTTTGCACACACGCTACTGCATGTGCTCACATAAAACACACACACAGTTTGACATTTATCAATGCCCACAATATTGTGCAGCAAAACTGCTTTTCCAGAAAAAAAGCCCACAATATCCAGCACCATCAACAGTAGAAAGGAGACTAAGCAATCCACCTGAGATAAACTACTCCCTTCCTTTGCCTCTCTTCTACACAGCTGACTTGCGGAATCAAACTCTATAATCCAGAGATGGGTTATAAAGCAGGTATGTTTATTCCAGAGTTGCGCAGCGCCGGGTGCAAGGGGGATAGCTCCACCAAACTTGCACACCATAAGGAGAAAAGTGTGTTACAGATATAGGTTAAGCTAATATATAATCAATAGTCTCCTCCTCAGTTTGATTACATATTCATTACATTCCCTATGGCCCCGTTCCCCCACAACCCCATTCCCTCATTCCCCCTGACCCCATTCCCCGCGACCCTTGCCGTTGTTTTGAGGTGAAATTCTTCTTCTATTTTCTTCTTGGTGTTATCTGCTGGTACCATTCTCCCACGTAAGCATCCTCTCGCCCGGGGGTATCTAATCCTCCTTCTTGTCAGAGGTCTCTGGACAGTTTCTTCTCATCTTTATTGCCCTCTTCTCTGGTTTTCTTTTGACTAAGTGTCTGTAATTCCCCTTTTCCCTGCCCTTTTAAATGTAAACTACCTACAGTTACCCTTTGTCTTGGTTTCTGTGAAGTTTCCCTTTCCCTTTCTATAGCAAAGTGTTACCTTACCACCATTTTGAGGCTTTGCTCACCCTTCACAGCAACATTTAAAAACAAAACCAGAAACATAATGTTGCCAACATAACTTACCTGATACATGCTTCACAAGTCTCCGCTTGCACAATGACATTCGCTGACATTACAACCCAGGCACAATGTAGCACGGCACCCCAATTCTCCCCTTCCGATGTTGAAATAGCTCCCGCAAGTCGAGTGGGTTGGGTGTGTGCGCCGCCCATACGTCCGCATGTAACTGATGACGTCATCCACGTAAATTCACACCTGAAAAAGCAGAAAATAACACTCTAAGTTGCAGTGCTATTGAAGCAATTAACAGCAAAAAAAAAAAAAAAAAGAAAAAGATAATTGTCCATTTCACCCTCCTCAGAGAATAAGAGCGGTCATTTCACTCCAAAAAAACCAGCCTTCTCATTGTATCGGTTAAACATTTCAAGCATGCTAACTCAAACACTCTTACATCTGGTCACCTTCTCTCTAAATTCATACTCATCGCCCCATCGACTGCAGATTTTGTACCTGACGGGCCGGTATCTTTCCCACCGGAACATGGACAGATTGTTAATGACTATGTTTTCATTCAAAGGAGAAAGCAGCAGGAAATTAAAATACCTCAATCATAATACACTACATCACGTTTTGTGTATAAAATGCAAAAGTTGCAGTCAGTCCGGAGACTACTCTGAAACTGCCACGCAATAGGCTTCGGAACAAACGCTTTCTCTTCCTCGTGCGGCACCGGCTCAAGTCTGCAACATATCCGTCCCATAGACTGGCATCAAAGAAACATACTTTTTTAGTGCCGTCAGCTGGATGGATCTTCTAACCAAGGATGTGTGTATGGGAGGCCTGAAAACACAATACTTATTTTTAGCCAACATAGTGACATCCTTTACACTACCTATGTCGCAGACCACAACTCAGCAAAAGCTGAAGAGAAAAATGCAGTGTTACACATGAAGTGCGACACAAAAAAGTAAGCCCCACTGCAGCTGATATGCAGCAAAAGATACCCTCGTACCAGGCTGGCAGAAACTCCAAATCTGATTGAGTTATCCCACAACTAAAAATAAAAACACATTCCACCAACTTTAAAAATTCAACTAACAACAAACAGTCTCTGTGCGACACACCCAAAACAGTAATTCAATTCTTTGGACTCGTAAAGAAAGTAAATGATTAAAACTAACATTCAACAAGGTGAAAGGAAATTAAAGTAAGCTCAAACCCACATGTCACTTCAATCGCTCTTCAATCAGTATCAGTTCTATTACAAAATACCTCTTATCTCTTCAACAGCTGAATCTCAACTTAAAGTCTAAACCTATGATTGTCCTTACATCAATCATTATTATCATTACTATTAACATATTTATACCCCGAAAAAACAACCTTATATAACCATTAAAAACAAACACACAATTCAAAAATCCATCAAATTTGTTCATCTACTACTTCCCTGTGAGAGACAAAAACTTTCATAAAAAAAGCCAACAAAACATGCTCTCCTGCTTCCACCTGGACATTCACTTTAAACTACTCCACTCCATTAAATGCCATAATATTTATTAGTGACAAAGTCATCAAACGTCTTGAATGTTACCTTAAAATACATTAGACAACTATGTCCACTCCTCAGAACCACAGAACTGTCAATAACTAACCGTCACACTAACACCCTCATTTGCTCGACACTTCTTCAAAGTGTATTACCCCGACATACCGGTAGGCACAATATATGACGGGGTCCTTTCAAAAATACTTTCCATGCTCTTGTTCAAACTGTGCTTTCACGCAGACAATATGTAACAAAAACAATACCTTAATTAATGACTGTTTAAAAAGTCCCACGTCCACTTTCTTCTCCCGTACTTTGCTTCCATACGTGCATTCTTGTTGCTTAAGAATCAGTTGGTGTGGCTTCAAAATTGAACAAAACGTCATAACACTGCTAAAATCTGAGTTCCTTAGCAGTCGATATCTTTTAAACGACACGACATCTTCTCGCTCAAAAGCAGCAAAAAACCTTCAGATTGCTTTATTAACAAAAGGCACATTACAATCACTCAATATGATTTGCGTTATTCAAGCTGTTCAGCAGGAAAAAAGCAGTTACGACGACATCTGAATTCTTCACAATGCTGAAAATAGCTTAAGATGCCAAAGGCTCTCTGAACCAAATCAGAAAGGTGAGGACAGAGTACCAGAAAACACGTCCAGTTATTCTTTTTAAAAAATTTTTACATGGAGATTGTGATGCACTCGCCTAGCACACAAGACAAAGACAACTGTTTTCCTCTAAGCGATACACACTACATCATCCGTGCTCTTTGCTGACATCACGCTAAGTGACCCTTCCGGCTGGCTATAACAAACTTACATAACATCTCTCAGCCTTGAAAACGCATCATTTACTATTCAACACAGACTTGGATTTCAACCTCCTATTCCTTCTTTCCTCTCCCATTACTGACATTTCAGATAATCGGGACGGTATCGCCTTAAAACCTACCCATGGTATTGCCGCTACTTACACTGACATAATACTATGATCCCAAATATGGAAGGGGAAAAATCAACACTCTTCACATCCACTGACATTTACATACAATGGCTACAAAGAATCACAAAGCTATGGGTAATCACACCTGGCACAAACTGTATACATACATAGCAGCACAGCCACAACTTAGCAACTCAACATACAGTTCACACACACAAAAAAAAAACCTATTTTCCAAAGCAAGCTTTTTAACTCCTAACACACAAACACAGCACATTGCCACTAACGATCCATTGGCTACAAAGCAAGCCAGCTCCATAACAAGTCCGCGTCGCGGCAGAGAGCGTATCTTAAGCCTAGCTAACGCACATCCCTGCTTATTCTGTCCATCTCTCCCGGCATCTTGTTGTCACCGAACTAGACATTCCATGAGATCCAGCTGACCTCTCCTTCTTCCACATAACAATATTAAAAAAAAAACATTTGCAAATTATAACATGGCATCAACGTGAATTGCAACAAATGGATCTTCTTCACTGTTACTAATCTGGAAATTAGCCATTCCATCCGAGGAAACGTACACCTGCTTTCCCGTACATGTGTTGCCTTCCTTTTGACCGGAAATGACATCGCAGTAGGTACCGGCGGGCAACCCGGTTTGCAAATTGACATTCATGTACCTATGTGAAAAGAACATTGCTTAAGCATGGCTTAAAAAAAAGGCATTTCAAAGGAGGCAAAGGACCACCAATCCTAATGTCGTTCAGCCGCTCGCGAGGGTTAAGCGGCACAAGGGATTTCTCGGTATTAAGGCCCCATTTCTCTGAGCTCCCTTTTCGGCCCCTCACAGATGGAACGCAACCGTGTTAATCCGTTGTGGACTGCAGCTGTCCATATCACTGACGGGCAGGGATGGGACAAAACCAAACTGTACAGACTGCTCCTACGATAGGATGCGTGCTGCTAACCACAAGTAACCTCCTAACCGGAATCGTTCAACCCATTATGGTTGTGTTAGAACAGACAGCGTTGGCTGCAGCGGGATGAGGACAGTGAGAAACTACCCTCGCCGCCTATAACCGCCAGAACTTACGCTGGTAATGCTTACGCCCCGGTCGCTACCCTACCCACGGCCTCAGTTTATCCATTGTCACCTCATACGTGGGTGTCCCAGAAATCACTCACCAGTCATCATTATTAAAGACAATGAAGCCTCTGTTGCCGCGACCGAAAGCCACTTGATTGCTCCCGTTGTCCCACCAGTTTGAGAAAGGCTGACCGTCTACCACATTACGGAAGATAACCATGTTCCTGCAAAGGCAAGGAAGGGCTGTCGTTGCGCCCACAGGGGTTCCACGGTAACAAGGCAGGTGACACTAGCGTCACCGCTTTCACCACATTGTTCTCCCACCTTATTTGTCGCCAGCGATGTTCGCAGACCCAGTCGTTGCCGCAGGTAGTATCCGGGTTGATCGGAACAGACTTCGTTGATCCGTCCGAGTTACTCGGTGGTCCGACCCAGTTGTTGATATCCTTGCAATTAAAAAACACTTTTCAAACTCTGTTCTGGAAAATGCACGCAGTGTATCCAGAGAGGGAAGTTACACACGGCTCCCGGCATCCACCTGGAATATTCAGCCCGGGACACAGAAACTGCTTAATTTTGATGAGCCAAAAACTTCAGCCCAACAAACTCACCACTCCATTCTGGAAATATCTCGGCCAACGATAACTTGACATCACCCGCGTAAACCCATACGGATGAGCGAGCATGAAACCGACTGCCATTTTATAAAGCCTGTCGGATAAAAAGCAAAACATACAGTGGTAAGAGACGTGACGCCAAACAACACACAGGCAAGAAAGCACACCAGTAAACGTTACCGGCCAGACGCCGGCATTCCTCACCTAGCGTCCCAGAAGCTGAGAATGGAAGCTCCGCCTGCCCCGTGCCCGCGCTGGTTGTCGTGGTTGTCCACAAACACCAAGGCTGTGTCGGAAGGCACAAAGCCCCAGCCTTCTCCCCAGTTCCTAGAGAAAAACACAAGGACCTGATTCTACCCCCCTCATGTTACATGCACAGCTCATTTTACAACACTTATGGGACATTCGCCCTTACTTTAAGTAGGCCATCTTCTCTCCGTTCCACTTGCGCATCACCGTCCCCAGTTTTGCGCCGTACTTGAATTCCGTCACTCTCCCATTTCCAAAATACTGACTGCCCGTGATCGGCTCTCCTCCCAAGTCAATCACCTGGAGCATAAAAAAAGCATTCCTTGATGCTAAAACACAAATGGGTAAAAAACACCAAAGACATTTTTTAAAGTAAAAATCAGTACGTGAAGTAAGAACGTGATTGCAATTCCTTTGGAAATAGCATTTAAAGCTGCCGAGTTTATTTTCCCTAAGCACAGCCGTGAGCTTCCTCTCATTTTCCTCACAGTTTCCTTACTGTGACCTATCGGTACAGCATTATTATTGCCTGGATGCTATCAATGTGCATCTTTTACCGACGCCTCTGATTTCAGGACACAGAATCCCACGCGAGCTCCTTTCTCGTTCACCTGATGTAACTAAAGATCATTTCTCAATCACCATTACATCTTACTGGTCACACATATTTAATAACATCAATGGAGCAAATTTAGCATCTGCAGAACAATACCTTTGTTTCAGCTCTTTGTAAAATTAGTTACACAAACATAATAAACAAAAACATTTGAAAATATCCAAGGCTGCATATGCACTTTCGGCCCATTGTCATTTATACCTTCCATTAAAACTGACGCACACAGAATCTAAGCTGCAGAGACTAAAATGTTACGTTTTTTAAAAATCACCTCAAACTGTAAACTGTAAGTCACATTACATTTCCCAGGTAATTAGTGCCATGAGGCCCCAAACGATTGAGGTGTTTTTCCTGTCGACGGCAACTTGCGTGCACATTAGATATTTCAAAATATGATTATTAAACCTTGACGTCATTTCATATCTAAGCTGCAGGGTGCTTGGGACTATCCGAAGCAAAACATCGCCTCAACTTGCAGGTCTGAGCACATACGGCTCCTACATAAATATGCACATAAACTAACATTACAAAATTTAATAATACCTCCTGATAAATGAAAGGCTTAGCTCCTGCAGGAAACCATTTACGATTTAGATCTTTCAGCTCCTCTAAAACCGCCTTCACGTCCCCTGGCCACATATGCTTGGCGGCGTCAATCCGGAACCCGGCGACGCCAATGTCGATGAGGTAATTCATGTACTCTGCGATTCTGGAGCGCACGTAGTTCTTCTCCAGGGCCAAATCGAGAAGATTAACTAAGCGACAGTTTCGGACCTATACAAACATTAAAAAAAAAAAAAATTTGTCCATAGTAAACCAAAATGATTATTCAACCTATGTTTCTGTAACTTTCTTTATCTAGATTACAATATTAAAAGACAACCTTCACAGAGACATCAATCACAATGCATATCTTATCACTTTTGACAGTAACTTGCACAGACCTTATATACAATTTTCTATACATAAGGAGCATTTAAGAAAACCTCAGTTGACCGACACACGTCTGTAAGTGCTGAACGAATGTATCCGAGAGGCAAATACTAAATCCATACTTAATTTTTTAATGCAAGTAAAGGGCAAACATATAGAATTTTTCAACCGGCATATTAACGTGCAGATACATTATTATTAAAAGTTCACTCTTAAATCCTACACACAAAAAGGATATGAATTAATGCAAATTCAAACTCACAACTAAATTACAATATAAAGCCTTATAGAAAAAAAAATAACATCCTCACACCCTTTCTGCTTACATTTCCCATATATAAGAAATAATAGTTTCAAAAAACATTTCTGTATATTCAATGTATATTGAGCAAATCTCACACTGGAGATTTCATAGAACACACTTCTTTACATAAAGGGTAGTTAAACACTAAAATAGGCTCCCCAGGGAGGCGGTTGAGTCACCGTCCCCAGATGTGTTCAAGAGCCGTTTGAATGTGGTGCTTAGAGACATCATTTAACAGAGCGTCGTTAGAGTTATGGTACTGTGATTAGGCTGTGGTGGGACTTGATGATCTTTGAGGTTTTTTCCAACCTGAAAAATTAAATAATTCTACGATATCCGTGGCCACGCATACATCGGTCTGGATACACAGAGGTACATCAGACTATGTTGCAACCTGTACTAAATAACTGGCAATAAAAAAGATCCTTTGGAGCTGCGCGAAACTGTGGGGACATTCAATGCCTCCCACCATCCTGCCTATTCCCCAGCATCCCTCGACCTTACACTCAGATTCACAAATAAAAAATTACTTTCAAAAGGCAAAAGATGCTGTTTTAAAAAACAATTAAAAAACAACAACAACAACAAAAAACAGACAGGTAAAAAAAAATGCATTAAAAAATGCAAATCTCTTTCTTCTGAAATTGAGACTGACACAAACTAACAAATTAGAGCAAGAGAAAAAAAGTAAATCCTACTTTTATACAAACAAAGTAAACAAACGAACCCCTAAATAGATCCTACGACCTTTCAAACTGTCTTTATAAAGTACATAAGCATGTAACTTAAGCCTGAAAGCGAGCCTAAAATGGCTCAAGTATAATCATCCGTTTGCTCAGGATGAAGAAGCGGAATTCACATTACTAACGCTAACCTCTGTTATCACCGATTAGCATGGCTTTCCATGAGTTCAGTTTAATTTTCCTATGTAACGCCGGACAGTAAAGAGCAGCCAAAAAAAAAAAAAAAACCCCCCCCCAAAAAAAGCCCAACAACACATATAAAAATGCATTACTAGATAAAAGTTTACCTGAGACAAATCTCGATAATCTTCAATGTCTCCACTGCGGGATTTACACTTAGCGTCATTAAAATCCCAGGCAGAATATGGCACGGCTGGAAATTCTTTCGTCTTGGCGTTGAAAAAGCTTCCGCAAGTCGAATGATTGCCAGCGCCGGCGTTACCTCCGCACATATGGTTTATTACTGCATCCGCATAAACATATACCTAGACAATAATACAAAAATTTCAAAATAAAAACGCTCCTTCCCACAGCACCGCTATCCAAAACATATTCTCTTCCCTCTCGTCTCCTGCAGTATCCCTCTACTTCTGCTGGCCTCCTCCCCCCGGCAATTTAAGATAGTTTTATTTACAGCACTGGCAATATAATACACATCTCAGTGAATTGAAAAAAATATTTAGTCCACAGCAACCACATCTTCTGCATTACCCAGCTTCTATAGCCTTTCACCGCTAACGCCTGAATGCTTTCAAAGCACTTACGCCGACATTGTTGCACCTGGTCACCATGTCTCTAAATTCAGTTTCGTTTCCCGAACGTGTGCAGAGTTTGTAGCTGACCGGCTGGTATCTTTCCCACCACGGTCGCGAGGGGTCACTGATGACGAGATTTTCATTTGGAGGTGAAATCTAAGAGTAAGATGGTACCGACAGAGTTTTAATGTTTTCACAGTATTTTTAAGAACAAGAACACGAATAACAAAGATCAAATAAAACCCTGCAATGAAAGCCGAATGTGGGCTGCAATTAAAAGACTTAGGCCCAGACATTCAGTATTTGAAAACAAACTATAAAAATTATATCCGTGGATATTGATGGATCCTACTCATTTTGGAAAATGCAGACCTCAAAGAACAAATGAGCCAATTGAAACACCGTGGACCGGGCTGCTAGAGAAAGCCCAAAACCAGGAAGGAACAGAAAGCTAAATGTCTACAGTAACATCACTCCAAAACAATTCTTTTTGACTTTACATTTACATCTCAGCAGATAACCACAAAATCTCCGCGAAAAGTGGTAGCCTCGGTCCCGCTTAGCTGTCGCACGTCTACAATCGCCTCGGAAAGTCTGCATCTGAAAAAACCTTTCACTCTGAGATCCTGCCACAGTACAGATTCAAAAGATAGCCAAGTGTATATTACAGTCTGAAAAAAACAGTTTAAAATCACTTAGATCCACGTCTGCAAAAAATGTTGCATTATTTAAACATTATGTGAAACTCCTCACTCAGCCCAGTCCTTCAGCTCCTGGGCTACCATAAACAGACAATCTTCAGCAACATTCTCTCATCAAACAAAAAAATAGAAGCATCTCAATAGCTGGCCGCTCTCCAGCCGTAATACCCTGTCCGCCCAGCACTACCGGTTCTAAAGAAGCAGGTGTCTGTTCTTCAGACCTCACGGACCCTCCTTGACACACCTCCAACAGAGCTTGCACTCGGTATATTTCTGTCCGTTCAACAAAGTTCCTGCTGATTGTAGTCTATTATCGGCTCGCTCTGACATGCTTCACAGAGAGAAACCTGTCAGTCTAGGTGAACCCGGTTAGCAGCCTTTCACATTTAAACAGTTATTTGTAACCTTCATTGCTCAGCTTCCTCTTCAGGAGCCCTTTTTCTCAATCAAACTTTAGTAGAATGTCTAGTTCTCAAAGGGCAGATGAACGTACATTATTCAAATCATTAACAAAAACATTTAGTCGACAGTAAGGATTTCTAATTCACCTAATTGTAACAGCAACAGCAAAACACGTGCTCTGGAGGGATAAAACAAATTGACTCTTACATAACAGCAGCCAAGGATTACACCCGTCACCATTTACAACTAACATTCTGTTTTTCTTGCTTATTATCTATCCTTGCGTGAACTGAATATTTCAGTCTGAGAAGCAATCATCTATGAAGCTATTTCGCTACCTACTGCTAGAAATACACATACCTGAACTCCTCCAAACCCGTTAGGAGCTAAATAGCGTTCGCACTCCAGAGCGATATCGGCCCAGCGCCATTCGAAGAGATGCACGATAGACGTCCTCCCGGGCCGAGTGTTGGGGTCGTACTGTGCCCGGCAAAGCCCCACAATAAACAGAAGAAGAAAACGGACCCCCATGGTGTGTTCTGTGATCAGCTAAGCTCTTCTTATTGCACATTTACTTTCCTGCAAGAGGGTAAAGTGCACATTAAAAAATAGACATTTACTTTCCAGTGGTAAACTCTGGCATCATATTTATTTACACTACATTAACATTCTGTTTAAAAACTGGTTTTACCTAAACCGTACTGATTTAAAGACATAGGCCACACTACATTTTTGAAAATGGTATTAGAAATAGCTGATTTGATCTTTGCAATTTTTGTGGGTTTCTAGCCCATCCTTCTTCTTCCAAATCAGCAGTTAATGAATCTACTGGCCTTCTTAATGCCTCCAAAAAATCAAATGTCAACACGAGATGGACAATATAGTGGTACCGTTTCCTCTTATCAAAATTATTCTATTCTGTTATGTCACATGCCACTAAGTTATGGCAAAAAATTGATGACTGCACATAACCTTGCACCTGGACTCAAAAGGTCCGCTACCTGCCTCCCCACATAAACGCACACCTGTCTCGCGATTCTTCATGGATAGAAATACTGAAGAAGCACTGACCAGGCCTAGAATGCAACGGTAAGTTTTTAGAACTTACTTCTAGATCGGGTCTTGAAACTCTGTCTTTTGAATCATCCCGAACCATTGAGTTATGAGCCCGAGTATTTTCTAATACGATGTTTGGAACTTGGTTTATAGAAAAAGATTTATTTCTTTCCCACACACATGCCAAGCTGCTGTTCTAACTCCTCACTACAATCACATAGCAATTGATTTTAATTCTCTGCTACGTTGTTTGAACGTTCCAAAAGATTTAATGCATTTAATAACAGCCACGCCACGAAGGACACGGCTGGCCGTTGCTCTTCCACAATCAAAATGTCTTTAACTAATCCATTTAAATAAACTGCCATGTGGGATGGGGAATAAATATTTCCACTAACTTGCAGCCAGCCCCCATTTTTCAATTACAACCACAAGCTCATAACACTGTGATTCCAGAAATCCTTGGATATGTCTTAGTATAGTTTTAAATAGAGGGGCAATGTTCTGCCCTTTAACCTATTGAAAGATAATCCATAGAAAAGGCGTTTTAACACTTTTAGTTTGGCTGGCTCACCAAATGAAACAATCCAAAATTTAAACACAATGGACAGGTGATACAAGAGATGTAATAACAGAGGTTCCAACACAATACAAAGGTGTTAAAAAGGAAAAAAAAAAATGGCCGCTCACCCATCTCCAGAGATCTAGGTTCCTAAGGGAGACAAGAGATTCTTCCCCGGTGGCGGTCAGCTGTTATGTAAGGTTTAAGTGAGGTGCGGCCAGGCTCCACCCCTTATAGTCATGAACCTGAACTGCCTTTGCCTGTGCTCCCGGGGCTGACCGGGTCGTTTCCACTGGTACTCGATCGCTGGTTCTGTCCGTGACTCAAAGGTAACCGGGCGACCCAGAAAGAATCTAGGGCACAAAGGGAGCACAAAGATTCCTGGTCAATTTCACATGGGAAACCAAACACTTCAGTGAATGTTTAAACATGAATATGCAGCCCTCTGGTTTGCCATGTGCACGTTTTCCTAATTTAATGTACATTTGAGAATGCACCCCCAAAAACTACAACCTACAATTATACAGAAACCCAAAGAGCATTTTATTAACAAATCTTAGGAAATCTTTACAAAACAAAACTAAATCCCACCCTTTCTCTCTCACATTCTTATTTCATGGAAAGGAAGATACACAACTCTCAGCAGAGCTGCACTCTTTGGAGCGCATTCAAGCACAAAATAGCTTATCGCTAACAGCAGTCACTGTACATAACAGACAGACTTATTTCAGACCAATATATTTCGCTTGATCTGATGCTGGAAAATGAAGTGTTTGTTTACAGTTCTTTGGTTCAGTATATAGGTAAGTTCCAGCTGAAAGCTGCTATTCAGTGTTGTTTCTATCACTGAAAAAGAATGCTCCTTTCTCCCAACAAGTACATTAACACAAAACAAACCAAAAAAGATAGGTTTTCTCCTGTGAGAAATGCAATTCACCAGATCGGTGGTGCTTACTTACACACATCAGTCCCATTCACAGTTTGGTTAGGGGCAGGATTTTATCCCCTTGCCGCAGGCTTTGATTTTTGTATGTTCCCTACAGCAGAGCACATCCTGATCCAAACGGCGTTGCTACTCTTTTACAAAAAACACTACCAGGTCACAACTTCACAGCTCCATGCTTTCATGCTGCTTGAGCACACCTATGTTATAGCCAACAAAACAACCACTGAGTTTTATTGCCAGGGAAACAGACCCACGCCTTTGGTTGCTCAAAGCAAAAAAGAAAATTAAGCATCAGAAAAGTTACACAAAGCAGTAGCAGCAACATACTTTGACCCTAACAACATCAGGCCTAGCACTTAAGGAAAAGACTGAATACAGGATCTCATTTCATTAAAGTAAGGCTTACGGCTGCTCCGGCTTCAGCACGGGCAATCAGACAAGGGCAGTGCTGACATCTCCAACACACTCAGAAGTCTCTGGCTTCAAAATGGTCACGTTCCACGTTTCAAAACGTCTGTTGGAAATAAGAGAGAGCACAGCTGACTGCAATTCAGAGAACAAGGAAGGAGCTGATCCCACTCGAGGCCTCGCTGCCCGCACCTGGCTCCCCTGCTCGAGAGGTACAAAACTCAGCTGTTATTCTCCAAAACAACACAGTTGCTAACAACCAAAAAATAGCTCATAAAACAAAACAAAAAACAAACAGTGAGAACTTGAAGTTACTAAGTTAGCCCTGCACATTTAAAACACTGTCCTTCATATCTGCCATCGCCTCTTCAGTAAATAACACCACACGTGACATAATCCCAAACCAATTTCTCAGCAGCCGTGACGTTCCTATTTAACAGGCTACGTCGGCGTTACCGAAGTTACAGCAGTGCTTTTCTTCACGAATTGTGCTTGTTTACAACCACACAGCGAGGCTCAGTGTAAGCCCCGTTTTGTCAGCAGCCTCCCGGGAGCGAACCTTGCTAGCTCTGCGTTTGCCACATGCCGACACGGCGATACCCGAGTGGTAACAACTACTTTGCCGCAGAAACCGCAAGTGAGAAACCTCAACCTTTCGCGAGACAATGCTTTATTCCCGTGTCGCCTGGCATTGATTTCATTTCAGGCCTTTTGTTTATTTATTTACGTGCGTTGAGAAAAATAAAACCTTGACAGCAAAAATAATATCAAGCTGAGGACCGCGGAGAGATTAAGGAACGAGCAGATAAACATCGAAACCCGCCAGCCGGACAAACAGCAGCCAGCCCCTCCCCCCCCCCCCCCCCAACTCCCCCGCGCTGCTTACCGGGCCGTTCAGCCGAACCTCCGCAGCTCCGCCGGGCCGACAGCGCCGGGACACCGCCCCCTGTGCGCCGAGCCCGCCCCGTAGCACGACATACTGCGCTGCGGTGGGTGGAAGCTCGCGGCAGCTGCGTCCGAAAAGCCGCCCCTCTGCGCGTAATTGTGGTTCTTTCTTCTTTTTTTTTTTTTTTTTAGGGCACGCTTCAGCGGAAAGGCTCGCGCAGCACGCTCGCACCAGCGGCTTATGCAAAGCGACCTGTGACCGAGGAGTGACAGGACTAAAGCATTTCCTGCTCGGGGACAGCATTAGTCCACCGGGCGATCTGGGGAGCGCCGGCTAACAGAAATGTAATGTAAGTTCCCTTATAATGTGTCGCAGCTACCGGTCAGTGGCGTCCCAGAGTGGCCTCGACCCCAGGTCGGGCAGCGCGCTGCTCAGGGTGCTGCCCCGCAAAGGACGGGTGTGACGTTGGGACCGAAGTAGGACAGGTCCCGAGTAAACCACGACCATAATTACAATGGAAACCAGTAATTATACGGCATGAGCTCGTGCCAGAGCGCCTGTATTGCTTGGTCTCCAAGAGTAATAAAAGCATTTACACATAAATGAAATTACCCTTGAATTTACTTGGTATTTTACCCTGAACAACATACTAAAACTTCATACCGGTGCCTTTGAATACAACCTGAGTCACCTCCGACACTACAAAGGACAACAAAAGTCGTCCAAAAGGTAAACAAAAAAACCATGAACCATAATGAATGGCAACAGAACCTTTGTGTCTTGCTCCTCCTATCCACTCACCAACCTCCCACCAAAAGAAAAACACCACATTATGAGAAATAATTTATTAGAGATTTCAAAAGCCAACTCACATACATTTATCCTGAAAGCCTTCTGACAAACATACGTGGAACATTTAAGATGAGGAAATTTATACTGTGCCTCAAATGCTTTACAAATGCTCTACGCACAGTTCCGGAGTCCCGGCGATTGAACGGCTTCCTCCTCGGGCCTGAGAGCTCTCGGATGGGATGGAACGCAAAAGGAACCTGGAACATCACAAAGACGTGTTACCGGCACCAACACCCAGAGCCTGGTGGTGACTTGCTTTCTTTTGACAACAACATTGAAAGACGGTTAATATTATAAGACTTCAGAGCATCTGAAAAGAACTGCCTCGGCAGGGACAGGCTGTATTAGTTTTATATTACGGTAAATGAAAAATGATAATGTAGTATGAAATCCACAATGACAACAAACATTTACCGTCACCAACAGTACCTCAGTGAACGATGAAAGAAACAATAATGTTAACAGTGGCTAACAGTTCAATTCTGAACTCTATGGCTGCACTGTGAGACACTGTTGGATTTTGCTCTGCTCAAAAACAAAAGACACGCGTACAAACTTAAAATCAACAGTTTCTCATACAGCAAAACAACAGTAATCAAACGTTCTAAGAACGTGCCAACCCTTGAATAACATTAATCACGGCCATGTGATGTTTAAACCTAGATAATATTCTAATGACTTATTTGAAGACGACATCCTCAGAGCGAGCCCAGCACAGCTCCGCACCCATCACTAAAATGCTTCTAGCTCAGACAAGCTATGGAACTGTATCAGAAATAAAATAAATTATGTGACCTTTGAGGAGAAAGGTGAAAGCCACCTTTTAAGATTAGGAAAGTTCATTGCAACTATTCACCCAACAGTTTTTGTTTTTTTTCCCCCTGGAAAAATGCTATTTTTAAAATCGATACATTAACTCAGGGTTTAAAATGCACGAGCTCCTCCCCAAACCTACTCCAGGTGAAAGTTAAGAGGTGGTCAAGCACTACAGGAAACGTTGCACATAAAAGGATACAACGAGAAAGGATACACTCTGCATGACAGTATTACTGCAGTATTTACGCAGGAATGTTTCTAAAGAAGAACAGCAGAATGTTGTTTAATTTTAAGTAATTCACAACATTGCACACACATTAAATTTATGCTGCCTATCGTAAACAAAAATGCACAACTTAACAAATACAGTTTTGACCCGGTCTGATGAACCCACCGTCAATAACTCCATATTGAAAGGAACATCCATCACTTGATAACTTTAACTACATGGACAATAGCAAACTTTGGTTTCCTTAATTCTGCCTCAGGTCTTTGGCATTTTACACGCTCGCTTTCTCCATCACATCCAAAACCCAAACGTGCTTCTGCTCAATGCAGGCTTTCGCATTGCTTCTTCTCCACCAAGAAGCTGGTGACCTCTCACCAACCCTCATGCCAAGAAACTTTATTGTACCCACAGAAAAATAGTCACCCCAAATACAAGCAGATATTTTTGTCCATCGAAAAAGGCATTTCAGTTAGCAAAAAGTCACAGTGTTATTGTAAACCATTGAGTTGTTTTCACTACCAAAGAAACAATATTCAGACAGAAAGTAATGTTTACGAATTAATCACAGCTGCTTCCTGTTTAAAAAAAGGAAATTCTAATTGATATAAGTTAACTTCTCTTGCAGAGGAAAAAAAACCACAGTGATGCCATACAAATCAAACTTAAAGTTCCCCGGGTGTCTGTGTGCATTTCAGGTTTAAGTAACGGCATTTTGCATCACATATTAGCATTCAGAGTGTTTCAGCAGACACGGGGAAAACAGGTTCCATGAAGAAAAAGGGTTCCACTTCATCAGTAGTGTGCAAGTGAATAGAATACTTTGTACTTTGCCTAAGATTCTTAGAGATTTCAATTAGTCCACAGTGCTTTAAGTGAGCATCACATATAAAGGTGTGGAAGAAGTCCTATCTGCCATACACTAAACCCCTGTCACTGAAGCAACCCACACAGGCCTTCACATGTACAAACAAGTAAGTCTTGAGTAAATGCTCATTTAAAACAATGCTTCAGAGTTAATCATCAATGTGATTAATGACATCGCAAGCACCTGGTTATTTTCTTTACGCAATTCAAATACTATTTAGCACATTTAGTGAAGTCAAAATCACATTTAATGCACTAAGCTGGTTGGAAAACATGAGATGCCTAAAATGACCCTTCGGACTTCACATCTAAAGCTTCCCATGAGTTAAACAGTACTTCAAGTTTCCTTTTTCCATTAAAAAACATTTTAATAATATTCTTAACACATTCTAAGGAAAATATAGCAACTACTTTTTACTTCTTTAACTAGAAAGAAATAAGAAAAAAAAACACATCTGCACACCCTCGGTTCCTCACAGCTTAAAATCAAAACACATTCGTCTGCTTTCAATAAAGAGTACAAAGAAACACCTGTAACAACAAGTCATCTTTAATCAAATAAAAAAGACTAATTTTTGGGTTGCAAAATCTGAAAGTCAAAGTAGCATCTGTAAGGCCAAATAGCACCATAGAAATCAAGTAAAATAGCTCAACTGATACCTGATGAAAAGCCTCCAGGCAGAACAAGAAGCCTACAACTGCAGCAGCTTTCACTAATGGAAATACTACCCTCAAATAACGATACCAAGGAAATCAATACACTTTTTAACACTTAAAACCAGTTGCTCACATTTCAAACTTCCAAGTTGGATTTTTTGTGTTTTCCTTTGTTTGTTTGGCTTTTCTTTCCTAAATAATGGCAAAGGCATATATATTTTTAGTTATACATTAAGGAAATATTATTCTGAAGCGCTCAACCTAAGCTTCAAGTTCTAAGATAAGGAGATGGATAACCACAGTAACATTCAACCACAGTACGGAATTCAGAATAAAATGCTCTCCCAATTTGAGCTCCCTACTTTATCAGAGGGTGTGGGCTGAGAACGGTGTTCCTGTGCTAGCATCTGAAATAACTGGTGCAAACATGAGACGATTCACGACTTGAATTTTTGGGGGCCACGACAGTCTCACAACTTCGCTTTAGTACAGAGCAAATACTTAAGACTAAAATGCTAGTTAAGTAATGCTGTATGATATGAAGTCATTACTTTTAGCAGAAAGGTAATTTATCATCAATTTAGACAAATATTAAAAAACAATCATCACTTGTATGCTCCGTAGCAAAGGAAGCCTCAATTAATGCAATATTAAGTAACATTTCCTAAGTCAAACAAGCTAAAGAGAAGCTGCAGTAGTACTAACATCTCATTGACAGAAGAGGCAGAAGCAAGGTTACTGCTGGAAATTGATATTCGAAACTGCTTTAAGCCATGCACGGTGGGAATAAGGACAGGAAAGGTCAAAGCTGCCACCTGCCCCTTTTGAAGACAAAACCCCAGAACATTACTACATATGTAACTGCTCCAACTCCATTAAGTCATTCTCCTCAGGTTCCAATCTCCCAGGATTAATCAGAAAATACTGACTACTATCCTAGGTTCTCAAGACTGGGAAAATAACAGACTCCAGGTTTCTAAACAGAGGAAGAATCAATCCTTAATCTTATACCAACTATGCATCCTGCAGACAGGTTTCCTCATAGAAGACCACATTTTAGGAAAAAATACTGTATGGAGTATTTCTCTGTCACTATTCTTAAAGCAACCATACAAAATAAAACAAAACAAAAGTAGTCAGCAAAATGAAAAAAAAAAAAACAAAAAACAATCAATTTTAAGGCAGAGAATCCATACCTTTTGCTGTGTTCTACTTTTTTCTTTTAACTTCATTGGAATCCTGCTTCGGTCTAGCTGAACGAGCAAATTGCTGAGATTCTATTAAGGACCACAAGCATCAACGACAAACACGGGTCAATCAATAAGCAACGCAATCCTAGTTAAAGATTAGAACCTCAGTGATCTGCAGTGTACTTCAAGAGAGAATATCTCATGGTTCACACAAAATTATGGAACACTTGAGTCAAAAGTAAGAAAGGATGGGAAAAGATTTCCAACTGAAACAGGACAATCCAATTAAAGAAGAGCAGAAAAACCCAACATGATATACGTGTCCCCAAAGTAACTAATTTGTATGCAACCATTTAAAAAAAAAAAACAAACTCAACCAATAAAGCAAAAAACATCGTCTCCAAACTCTGCAAAGAGAGGTTTAAGGAATTAAAAAACCCTACATAATTTAAAAGCAATGAATATACATGTTAACGATCATTTGGATTGGGCTTGCAGTATCAAAGAGAAAATAACAGAAAAATAATTAAATCTGAAGTACAGCTCATTTACTTTCTTATTTCAAAAATGCTGTCCCTGGCCTAC
Source organism: Coturnix japonica (assembly GCF_054131305.1). Lineage (NCBI taxonomy): Eukaryota > Metazoa > Chordata > Aves > Galliformes > Phasianidae > Coturnix > Coturnix japonica. Next base: position 7,410,647 of record NC_140673.1, on the reverse strand, counting down.
TTTTAAGATATAATAGATTTTACAGTACTAAACTAGATTCTGCTGTCTACTTCTCCTAACATCTCTCTTCTTCCCATAAATTTCTAACAAAAGCAAAACCCTCTACAAAGGCAGAACTAGACACTGGCAGACAACTCGTAAAGCATGTCATGTAAATATTTCAAAAAAAAAGATACAACAACCATGGGTTTTTCAAATAAGACGTATCCATTTACTTCTTTTAAAGCTTTAGCAGCTGCTTTTTCATTAGGAAGTCCGATGAAAGCCTGACCCTTCATACGGCCTTCTTTCATTAAACGTATATCGAACCTAAAGGGAAAAATAGAGAATTAGGAAACCACAGAATAGAATCCCTGAATCAATAAGGCTGGAAACAACCTCCAAAATCATCCAGTCTGATCATGCACCAACCACCAGTATTTCCCCACTAAACCGTGCCCCTCAGTACATCTAAATGTTACTTGAACAGCTCTAGCCTGACCGTTCTTTTGGAGAATTTTTTTTCCCTAGCATCCAACATGAATTTCTCTTGAAGCAACTTGAGGCCGTTCCCTCTTGTCCTTCAATGGGAGAAGAGGCCGACTTCCCTTCTCAACACAAACTCTTTTCAGGGAGTTGCAGAGAGTCATACAGTGACTCCTGAGCCTTCTCCATTCTAAACAATCCTGGCCCCATCAGCCACTCCTAAGGCTTGTGCTCCAGACCCCTCGCCGGCTTCGTTGCCTTTCTTGGAACGTGGTCCAGGGTCTCCATGGCTTTCTGTCATGAGAGGCCCAAAACTGAACACAGGACTCCAGATGTGGCCTCATCGGGCCTGAGTACAGAGGGACGATCGCTTCCCTACTCCCGCTGGCACAATCGTTTCTGACAGAAGCCAGGATGACACCGTCCTTCTTGGCAACCCAGGCACACTGCCGGTTCACATTCAGCCAAGGATTGACAGACATCCCAGGTTTATTTCTCCCACATAGTCTTCCAGCCATTCTGCCGCAAGGCCACAGCATGGTCAGGGGGTGCTGAGGCCAAAATGCAGGACCCGACACTTGGTCTTTAATCAGTCAGCTTAATCCCATCAGACCAGGGAGGGCGCAATACCAACCTCTGGGGAATACTGCTTGTGACTGGTCACCGGCTGGATTTAACTCCATTCACTACCTAATACATGTTTTTGTTTTTTCTTTAAAAACACCTCCATATTTCAAAACTCCGATACAATCTGAAACAGCAAAAACGGATGCAGTACCTACGTGCAGGAATTTATGCCATCAGAGACCACTTACATTCTGCCTATGAGATGCTGTTTAGTAAAGGTAGAGTTAAACTGCAGGATGGTAAGTCTGTGTCCAACTACAGCAAATATCACATATACAAAACGAACAGATTCACACAATCACTCATTCCATATTCAGTACACATTGCTCAACAAGTAGTATACTTAGTAACTGAAAAACAAAGGCAAAATAATAATCATTAGAAATTGTGGAAAATAATCCTACTTCCATACTTGTGATAATGATTTCATATGGGAAGGGCTCTTCCCCCACCCAATAAAGAAGCAGAATCAGAAAGAAAATAAAGCATAAGTAACTGGATTTCAAATTACAATTCTTCCTAATATTAAATAGTCAACATAAAATATTTCATTTTAACTTACATATTTCGTTCCAGTTCTGACTGGAAGTCAACGTATCTTCCAAAAATGAACTTGAGATCCTGGAATTAAAGTGATGACTTAAAGAATGTTGCTAAAAAGCCTTAGCGAAAAATATTTCATTTTTCTCATTTACGTACTTTTTCTTGCACTTGTTTAGCCAAATTCTTCACATATATCCGGCAATTTGGTTCACCCGGCTCATAATTTTTGAAAACAGAAAATTTTTCCATTTCTTGAAGAAGACAGAAAAATAGACAATTGTTTCATTATTTTAGCTAAGAATAAAACAAATTGTTGAATAACCTATAGTAAATTAATAGAGACAATACTTAACCTTCTTAATACAGAGCAAACAGCTACTATTACATAATTTATTGCAAAAGTTGTACCTTCTCTAGAAAGTCTGTTTTTCTCTAGTTCTCTCCTAGAAATAAACTCCGATGGTATTTCATCATCTTCTTCTTCCGTTTCCATTTTATCATTTGAGCTAGGAGCTGGGAAAATCCTTCCAAACCCCGTATTATTGATTTCTTCCGTGGTAGCATACAGATCTGTAGTGAGAACACAATATACAAAAAGGTCATATGGTTATTCACAATAGAACAAAGAGCAAGCAAAAAGACTATATCCCTTTCATTAACATATAATTATAGCAGACTCTGTAAAGAAATCTGAACGCACCTTTAAGAAAAGTTATATTAATTCCTGACTGGACAAATATAAGTTGTTCTACAAAATCAACTGCGGTACCAAGAGAAGTCACAGCACGTGCCTGTTAAATTAAAACTAGCCCTGCTGTTCAAAGCCTGTATTAATGGTTTACTTATTTTTCATTTAAAGAAGCTCAAAATACTGAAAAACAGAGTAACCACAACCCTATAAGAAACGACCACACCTTCACTTTTGGCACTGTCCAGAATTTTCAATGCAGATTATCAGTGTAACACAGAGAAAATGCATTCTAATACTACACTCTAAGAGATGGAAACCCTAAAATTAGTCCAATCCATTCTATTACAAAATACAATATGGAGAATACATTTGTACTATGCTTCCTATAGGCAACGTAAACTTTAAAAAAATTTTTAAAAAAAGGTGCAGTTCACCGTCAATACACATACTATAAGGACAGAAAGACTTTAAAATCCTCTACATCCTGCTCTGTATGAAAGCTCATTACTCACAAAAAGCAACAAATGCAGACAAGATGCAAGCTGGAATTCTTACGCTCTGGTGTATACTATCTATGAAATCTTGTCTGACACAAAGGAAAAAAGGATTGCCAGGTCTGAATTTTAGCAGCCTTACGCATGCTGAAACCACGTGAAGTTCACATTAAACAAAATAAAAGTAAAAACGCTTACCATTTTTTCCTTCTCTTTCCGACTTCATCTGAAGAACAGATGGGATGTCAGTAGTAATATGGAACTCAATCTTTTTAAGACCCACATGCTGCGGTTGCTCAAACACATCTGAAGGTGACAGGGTTGGGTGCAAATTACTGTTCAAAACAACAACATGTTACAGATTCGAACAGGCGCTTATTTTTCTTATTATGCTTAATGATAGCTTTTTGCAACTGGCATTGATGCTGCACTCATACAGTGTGAAAAATATTCCAACCCAAATGAAGGATTATTGCTAGATAGAAACTGCGGTGCAGTACTGTGTCAGAGTAGCCAATTTTAAAAAATCAAGATAATCTAAATATAAACAGCTTTTATTCTCCTCCCCCAACCCCAATTTTTTGTTTTACACAATTACCTCAAGCAATACATGCAGATCACATCTATCAGCACTGTAGCATAAAACTGATTTCTTAAGAGAAATGTTTTTTGATAGCAAGAGGAAAAGACAGAAGTAGAGACATACACACTAAGGCTATTAAATAGACTTTGGTTTACATTACATGACTACACTACCTTGCAAGCAATTAGGCCCAAATTACATACCAGAGAAGACCTTTATTAAAGTAGCACTACAGAAAACACGATGAGGGGAATGACAGTGAGCAAAAAGACTGAATTTTCTGAAAATATGCAAGCAGAAAAGTAACACAAACCTGTGAGGAGTACATGTAGGAACATTCAGTAAGTCCTTAATTCTCTGTTTTTTCCTAACGCCACGTTTCTTTGTGTTTATTGGTCTTTTAGGTTGAAGGGTCGCTAATTCCATCAATTTGGTCATTCTATTATAGAGAAAACAATGTTAAATAAAATCCAATTAAGTACACATTTTATTTGAGAATGCTCATTTGTAAAAGTAGCCCTTCTCCCTTCCTTAAAGCCCTTGAAATGCAACTTTTCAGAATGTCAGTTATTTGTCAATGCAGGTGTTTTCCTGAACACAGCTAGTTACTTCCTCATTTACTTCAGTTTCAGTAGCAGATGAAGATGACAACTTGTTCATTGACTATCGATTTAAGGCTTAAAAACAGCTCAAATGTAATTTATTCCCAAGCCTGCAAGAGAATCGCAACCTCTTTCTATTATTATTTATCCTACCAATACGCACTCGATTGTCAAAGAACATTTTGAAAGTCAGAAGGCAAAATTATTCAGGCTGAGTTATTTAAGTGGAAAACTGAAGAAAACCAGAAAACAATTTATTGTTTCATTCATTATACCTGCACTCTCTTTTCCATTATGAGTTCTTGGGTTTTTTGTTTTCCTCAGACAAAGTAAGAAATCCAAACTTCTGTGCACACGTAGCTACATTCAACCCCCTACTGTCATTCAACACAGCTCTATCCATCCTTCCTTTCACACTTACTACAGAGTTTCTTTACACATCAGGAAAGACTACCTATAGGCTGCAAGCGTTCAGAGATTAAACCTGTGGCTGAACTAGTATCCAGAGAAATAAAAACTATGAATTAAAATAAGGACTAAAATGCACACCTCTCTTTTTCCTCCTCGTCATCACTTTCATATTCTGATTCATCTCCGCTAGACACTTGCTCTCCTTCCTCTTCGGGCAAAGGAGGCTCTTCAGGAGGCGGAGGTGGAATTGGTGGGGGTGGCACAGGCACTGGTAAATACTCTTCGTACTGGTAAGGAGAAGAATGTAAAAAGAGTGACAAAAGATTTTTAAGTAAAAACTTTGTGCATCTTGTTTCCCTTTGTATGCAATAAAAAGCCAAAGCAATACATCACCAGATAGTAAGAAACAGTTTTTTAGAGTATATTTACAGTACGTATATACACATTTATTCAGACAGATTTACTCACCGTCTGGATAAACTACATTAGTAATTAAAATTTCCAGTAAAAATATTTCTAATATGTAAACTTCTTTTATTTTGAGGAGTTAAATATATAATTAGAAACACCATCTCACTGGGGATTTTCATTTCTGTTTCTACACTGCATGTAGTTCGAAGGACCTTTTTTCAGAACACATAAAAGCAGCCCTGAGCTACTAAACTATTTCAGTTTCCACACAAAACTTTCTGACAGCTGTCAAAACAACACCATTGTTATAAGCAGTGAGGATTTCATGCCAAGAATCTGATTGCTCATTAAGAGTATGGAAACCCATATTACAACAAATTACCTACAGAAAAAATTATCTTTCAAAGCTTGAACTTTGAATCTCTGATCACAATTGTTATATTTTAAGCTGCTACTCCTTCTTCCAGTACCTGCATAAGTATATTTAAAAAGTTACCATGGGAGGACGAGCAGTAATTGGTCCAAAAGGCGGAGGAAGATTCATTTTATTCATAAGATGAAGTACCTGAAATGATTCAAAGTAAGAAATACTTCCACTAGAAAAATAAAAACAGTTCCTTGCTAGATATCACAGCTGGTTACTTCTGACAAGTATCACTAGTTTTAATGACAGTACAATCACACAGGCTACTAAAGCACATAAAAGCCAGCAAATGAGACGCGACAATAATGGTAACTGCAAGCAGCACCCCAAAAAGGCAAGTAAGAGGTACATAAAACATCTCATTATGAAATTATAAGCGCTCATAAATCAGAAGATCGCATCCAGTTAAGCCTTCCACATCAGTGAAGTAACAGTTCTCGTCAATGAAGTCTCAGCATAGCCACCAATTAATACTGGTTAACACTATCGCAGGACAACTAACTTGTGCTTAGTAAGCCAAAAATTATTTCTATAGATACCTACAAGAGGTAAAAGGACGTGCTTTTATTTTTGTACTTTCTTTTTTGCTGTTGCGGCTTTTTTCTCCCCCCCACTTACCTGGACATAAAACTTGGGCACGCTTGCCAAGGCATTTGCTATATTTGCTAGAATTGTACTTGAAGGTGGTGGATAGAGATACTTGAGGCAAGAATTGATGGGAAACGTGAGGCTGAGGAAGAACAATAAAAACATAAAATCTTAGCTCCAGTGCCACAAAACAACTGATAGCAAATAATTGTTACTAAAAAGTTTAGCTGAAAGTTACATATGAAATATCACTGAGATACTACCATTCGCTCCACAACAGTTAGGTATCATTTTGACTGGCTGGCCCATCCACATTAAGATTTTAGTGCTGGGGCGGTCCATCCCCTAGCGTATGCCAGACATACCGGGCTTGGACACAAGCTAAATAAATAACCACACATGCAGAAAGTCTAACTATCACCAGAAAGAACCAACATCTTCTGACGTCATAAACCCCAAACTCTAAGTGCCGGATTAATTAGCCCCCAAAGAACATTATTCTTCATGCAGGCAAAAATACAAACAGAAGAAAAACCACACAGTCTAAAACCCAAACGTCAACAGTACTCCGCTGTTAACATTAAGAGCATCCACTCAGTTGATGAACTCCCGAGAAAGTGACAAACTACACTAGAAGACTCGTAGGCAACCTACAGTTTCATGTCTCAAAGTATCAGGCATTACTCAACTATAAGGCTTCTAAACTCAACGAACTATGAATTTTACCTTTACAACAATAAATGCCTACAGCATTTCTTTACATGTAGGAAAGCAGCACTACATAAAACTAAACTACTACAACCTCTCTTATTCAACAGAACATAACACATATTTCAAAGTAAACCTTAACAGAACAAAAAAGTTTAAAAAGAAAAAAAATATTAACCCGTGGCTAGGTGCAATTCCATTCTCTATTTTAAGACAGTTTGGTTCTTTCTTCTCTTCTTCCTTCACCGGCTCTTCTGAACTAAAAAATAACATTAATTAAAACAGGGAAAAAGTTAACTGCCCTACATACAACCTCTCGTATCAAACATGCAAAAATATTGTAAATAGATCAGTATAATATTTTTAAGAACTTTCATTAAAGGCGTTACTACAGCAGGTACAACAGCCAGACATTTAAGAAAGGCCTACGCAATGAAGGCCTATGCAAATAACTATTTATCCATATTAAAGAGTCTCCTCGTACCTATACATCTCTCATTTAAACCTATTCACAGGAAAAGAACCAAAACTACTTTGTGTTACTCTTCTCTCAAAAGCTGTAAGATACAAAGTATTGATATTGACTTGTTCATTTTCAGAGCGTACTAATTAACTTCTAAAAGCTCTACAGCCAATTTAAATTAAGCACAGTCACACAGCTTTTTATCGCCATGCAGCACACTGTACAAGTAAACCTGAAAACTTTACTACACAATGTGTTTTTTAATTAAATACTTGACAAATATTTGAAATCCAAACTATCATAGTTCTTGATGATACTATAATTAGGATTTTTGTAATTTTATTTATATATCCTTTGAACACTTGAACAGAGAATCAGTTTCACGTTTTATCTGCTCACGCTTCAATACAGATAAACGCAAACTTAGGTAGTATAGCCTTATGCAATTGTAACTCCAGGTGTCACTTTTACCCAACTGGATTAGATTAGAAAGAAACAGTAGAAAAATACCACATATAATTTCTGACAGAAAAACTAAACTACAACACTGACACAAAAAAGAAACAGAAGAGACTCCTAAGCACGAGGAACCTGCGTATCATAGAGGTAATCTTACACAGATCGGAGTCTCACTGTAAATGAAAACTGGCAGGGCGATCTGCCAGCAAAAGACTAACCTATAGGAATTAGGATGGGGATTGTTTCAAGAATACACTCAATGAACAATACTAATGGGAGGAATGCAATCATTTATCTAGAGATTTCAACACAACTACTGACTATACTCAAAAGCTATGATTTATCCTTTTACTTAACAGTACCAGAAAAATGTCACGAATACAGAATTTCATTTTCTCAAACACACAAAAATTGAATTATTATCCACATACCTTTTACATTTGTCTGAGACCGAAGGCTGGTTAAGTACCTGCACGCTATCTTGCTCCTTGGCAAATTCAACCACTAAAGTGTGCCCTAAAAGTTTCAGTTGATGCAGTCTTGACAAAGCCTTCAAACCATTACAGTGGAAAAAAGAGAGAAACAGAAGAGGGAAAAAATCAGACTGATTCACAGCAAGACTTCAAATTTTAAACCTGAATACAGTAGTGGGACTGCAGCCTTAACAACACTTATTACCCAGTCTAGTAAACCTCTGAATTCAAAAACAAACGTCTCTCTTACAAACTAACCACATGCTGAGGTCTACCAGTGCTATCTCAGTATTTGTAAATAGCAAATCGTGATGCCTAGTCGTTACATGGTAAAGCTCGTTTCCTATTACTTTATGCAAGTGTTTGGGATTGAGTTTTTTTTGCAAGTCTTTCACTTTGTTGTGCTTTAACCCTGCAAGAAACTGAATACCATGCGGCATTTCACTCACAGCTGCCTCTCCCCCAGTGAGATGTGGGAGAGAGTAAAAAAAATAAATAGCTGTAACTCACAGACTGAGATAAGGACTATTTACAAAGATGGAAAAGAGAAATAACTGCAGTTATATTAGATAGATAGGAAGCTCAGAAGTATATGCATTTGAGAACCAAATGATGAGTAAGCAATCTCTCACCACCTGCTGACTACCGTCCAGCTGGTCCCCAAGCAGCAGCTGCCTGTCTGGCCACCTCCCCTCCATTTCTCAAGGGGTTTTCTCCTGCATGATGCCATACAGGACGTAATATCCTTTGGCCAGTTTAGGTCAGCTGTCCTGATTGTCCCCTCCCAGCTCCTCAAGCTCCCCACCCCCCTTGCTGGCAACACAGTATGAGAATCTGAAACGTCCTTGTTTCTGTACACTACAAAAACATTTAATAACAAATTGGAATACAAACCTTTACAGCAGCGTTTTCACTAGGAAAAGTAGCAAAAGCGGTATGTTTCTGGAAAACAAACACAATGCCGTACTGAGTTCAAACATTAAAGGTATGGAAATACCAAGTTAGCTCTCTTCTAACAGCAAAGCGTGGCAAAGGCTTAGGGAACGTTCTTTGTACTAATTCAGAATAAGAGCTTTCCGCATTGCAGGGAAGTTAAGACCTTTCAGGGTTCCCTCCAACTCAAACGACTCCGTGACTATGAGCGGGCACCCCACCCTCCCCCGCTCCTTCCACAGTACGGCCAAACCGAGATCCCCTCCGTGCCGCACCGACCCGCTGAGGAGACGAGCGGCCCGCCTGCTCCCGCCCGCGCCCTCACCAGCCGTCCGTGGCCCGACAAGACGCGCACGGCCACCGCCCCGAAGTGCTGCAGCAGATCCTCCTTCTCCGCCGCGGTCAGCTCGGCGGGCAGGTGCCGCACCAGGAGCGTCCTCCCGCGCCGTCGCCCCACACCGAGCTCACACTGCCCCGCGCCCAGCGCCGAGCCGCCCGCCCGCTCCTCCTCGCCGCCCGCCGCCGCCGCCATTGCACCGCGAGGCCGGAAGAGGCGGCAATGGCTCCAATCGCGCGAGATCGGAACTTACCGGATCTTACAATGGCTGCGGCTGGACGCGTGGCGGCGCTGTGCTCATGGAGGCGGCGCCTGCTGTGTCACTCGCTTTAACGGCTGGCTCTAGTCAGGGACGCTGGGGTGAGCTCCGGCTGCTCACGTGCCGATCCTAGTGCTGGGTGATCCAAGACAGAGAAGGTACGAAATTCTGGAGAAGAGGAGGCTCAGGGGAGACCTTATAGCTCTCTATAACTTCCAGAAGGGAGGTTGTAGTGAGATAGATGTCAGCCTTTTCTCTTGTGTAGACAGTGATAGAACTAGAGGGAATGGTTTTAAGCTGCGCCAGGGGAGATTCAGGCTGGACATTAGGAAATATTACTTTTCGGAAAGAGTAGTCAGGCATTGGAATGCACTGCCCAGGGAGGTGGTGGAGTCACCGACCATGGGAGTGTTCGAGAAACGCTTGGATGTGGTGCTGAGGAATATGATTTAGCCTGGAAGTATTGGTAATGGTTGGACTGGATGATCTTGTAGGTCTTTTCCAACCTTGATAATTCTGTGATTCTGTGAAATCTGACTCGGGCAAATCGGAAATAAAACTGCAAAAGGAAAAACTTCCCGTGACCCTCTTTCCCTGACATTCGTTATAGTTAAAAGCTTGTCTTCAAAGTAAAGTAGATGTTAAAAGCAGTTGTATTGCTTTCAAAATACTGTTTTTACCACGCTCGAGATGATGAGACTTCTCTTTACTCCTGCTGCTTTACCGGAGCAGCAAGACATCTAGGCCATTCTGGCATCAGGTTAGTTGTGCATTTGGCAGAGGCAGGCAGCATCAAAACCATCGATCTGTTAAGCTGTTATCCGTCACCGCTGCCGAAATGCACAACCTGTTGTCTCACCGTGCTGACATTCCGCTGTCTGGTCTCCATAAATGTTAAGCAAGTGTTGATTAATGTCTGTGGGTGCAATTTTTTCCACCTGGAGGAATTCAGTGACTCACCTTTGCTTTACATGCACTTCCACGCCAGACACCAAAAAGTACCAAAAGTATGGATAAATTTGCTTAGAATTCTGCTTTTGAGATCTGACCGCTAGATGTCGCTGTAGCTCACTTGCAAACGATACTGTTATGTTACATCTTTGCTGCTCTCATGGAATCCTGCAGCATCTTTAATAAATAAAGTCAGTTTTCTTTCTAGATCTGGCGCATTTTGTAGCCGTACCTTTAATAGACCGGTTATATTCTATACAAATCCATAGACATCACATCCCCTTAGCAGAGTTCTTTCCACTAACTCTGAGACCTATTTTCCATACACACAGGTGTTGATTACTTTAGGTAAAGACTTTTTCTTGTAAAACGTGGAAGGTATATTCTCAGTCCTACCAAATTTGTTAGAATTCTAATTTTAATTTCATATGTTTCATGTTTGTTTTTCTATATTATAAAAGCATTTAGAATTAAGGACAATGCTTTCATTCTGGAACTGCTGCTACTCCCAGTTGCTTTACTTCAAATTTAATTTTTCATAACTCCTTTCCCCTCTCTATACTGAGCATAGTGGTTTGATCCACCATCAGCTCTCTGAGCCAAGAGCTCCATTTGACTTTTCAAGATTAGACAATTTCACTGGTATCTTCTCAGCAATATTAAAATAACTGCATTATTTCATGAGAAACGTTTTGACTATTTGTCATCAAGTCCTACAAATGTTTGATTTCTTCATTAATTCCTCCATCTTTTGAAAAATGAAAACAGCAGCAAAAGTAAATTGGTAGCATACAAAGCATACTGACTCAACCAGTTATTCCATATACAGGAATGTTACAGGCACATCTCCATTTACTGGATGCCCATGTGAAAAACAATATGGGAATTAAATCAGGTTTTGTAATTCACATTGTAAACTAGTACAGCTCCTGTCAGTTCAATCATAAAAGGTACTAAACTAGCTTAATTATCAGCTTTTCCACTTTCAAGACATGCACGAAACGTACACCTGGCAGTCACATCTGAATCGTATATTCAATATGTAAGCAAGAACATTATGGTTTTTGGAAGAAGTATTACATACATTTTATCTTGCCATCATTAAGAGAGTTTGCTAGACACACTGGGATCCAATTGGGAAATGGATGCAATGCACCACAAAGTCAGTTTCCCTAAAAATGGTTTTATCCACAGCAGGCTCTGAGTTGAGATGTAATTCAGCATTCACTTTGAATAGCAATCTTCTGTTTTTCAAATTCATTATGGTTAAATGTTAGCTTATGTCATATAAGCACTTTATCTCTTGTCTGGGTGCACGTCTTTACTAATCTGCTTTGAGGTAAACTTATATAAAGAACACCAAGTTACAGTACTAACTATATAGGCTACTTCTCATTTTTGCTTCTAGATACAAACTTATTGGCACCTTCAAAGACACATAAAACTGATTACCAAAACACCATTATATACTTCATAGGCAACAGATGCATGAAGTATTCTACTTCACTGAAATATTTGCCCTTAAAACTGTTAGAAATCCAGTGCCACTGAATGTCATTGTGACGGACCTCACCTCTACAGAGCACAGTTACACAGTTGTGATGTGCACACGGTAACAGATTCTAACGAGAGAGTGTGACCCAAAACCAAAAGGCTTTCCTTGCTTTACCAGAGATCTTAGACACTAAGGCTACAGGACCACATTCGTAGATTATAAAAACATCAAAAAGGCCAAACCAAAAGTCAGACATCTCCTTCCACACACTTGTGCAGGAATCCACAACTTGTCTATTTAAGCCCCTTTTTTTTTACTATTGGCCCCAATACAATTCAGGTACTGTATGACATACTAGCTCAGCATTAGTAAGGATATAATCGTTTTGTCTGGACTTTATCTGGTCTAAAAACTCTTGGTACACAAAGAACAAATAAAACTGATACAAGCGTCTTTAATCACCAGAATTTCCATTTAAGTGAACCTGTATATTTTTCACACCATTAAGAGTTTTGGTCTATAACACACCTAATTTGTTGGAGATAGTGATTTTTATTTCTTAATTTTAATTTCTTTTTGTATCGACTTACTTTTTGATGCCAGTGGCTATATTGCCTTGTGCTGTGAGGACCTCAGTGGACAAAAGAAGGTTCCTTGCAAGAATTTTCCCTCAAAACTTTAAAAAGTCAACCAGAGATTTGTTGACTTGAATTATAGCAACTTACTAATCACTAAGGCTTCTGTGATTTACAAAAAAGAGTGTAAATTGTGGAAGAAGGCAACAAATTTTATATGGGAAAATAATGGATTTTACCTTTTATGACTGAAAAATAGAAGAGGTAAAAATCCTTGAGACCAGAACTGTATATCTACGTTATATATCGGTGCCAAAGTCAGCCAGAGCATGCCATCGAGTCAAATTTAAAAGGAAGAACAGAGACAGATGAGAGAAGACTATCTGAAAAATGCAAAAAAAATAGTCACTGGGAGTTAGATTCTTTCCAGTAAAGAATGTCTAAATAAGCGCTTGTGCATCTCTGTTTGATTTAAGACACTATAACAGACTGAACTCCACCCTAGGTTCTCTTTCTTGTTCTCTAGATAGGGTTTCCATATAGTGTTTTACTACTCTGAATCTACTGAATAAGAATATGATTATTCTGGAAGGCTTTCAAGTGCATAGTCGCTCTTATAAATCCATCTATTTTTTTCTGGCAAAAAATACAAGCACATTATTTGCACAGCAAGTTATTTTTGTCTAATGATACTTATGTATTCTCCCTTCAAGACAAACTTTTTTGCACATTAAGTGTTGTGGGAGGGAATAAAGCATTTGATACATTTAGAATAATATTTTTGTACCATAACTTTGATAAAATTCACACAGCAAAGCATTACAGTGTCTTCATCTGAATGCTTTCAGAGTGATCTGGCGGAAGTTTAAGTGAAAAAAACAGAGAGCTTTTCCTTCCAGTTTATGCTTCTCTTTCTGGACCTTTCTCCCCTGTGAGGTTAATATTTCTTAAATTAGGCTACCTTAGGCCAAGAACATTCCATTCAGTTTCACTGAATAGAAGCTTTTAGTGTTACACCTTGGTTGCTTTCTTTGCCAAAGCTTCTACGTGCATGGTGGTGAGCACTACCTCAAACAAGGCACTTCAAGCACAAACTGTAATCGTGTTAGTCTTATTAATTACCAGCTGGATGAAGATCTAAATACTCAGTATAGCTCAGACCTAAAATATACAGGGCAAACCACAATTTTAATCTCACTAGACATTGAAGGAAAGGGTGTTCGTGGCACACGGCATAACCTGGTTTAAGGAACTCCTGGAACTTCCAACATTTAGCTCCTTAATTTAAGATGAAGAATGGGCACGCTACTTTTATGACTAAATTATATTTCCTGTCTGCTGTAGGGAGTCAGAAGGAAACTGAGGCAGTGGAACAAATGGGAAGAAGGCACTGCTGAGCACAGTCTTGGGACTACAGTAACCATAAGGGAGCCATAATAATCAAAAGAGGAATCAAAATAGTCATTTTGATTATTTAAATTTGAAAATATTAGGAACAGTATGGATATTGTATGCTGTGCTTTTGTTCCTTGTACTGTAAAGAAAAAGGATTTTTACTGAAATGATACCTAGCATTTTCACTGTCTCAACCCAGTAGAGCAGAATAACATGACTGTGGATTTAGCAAAACAGAAAGATACAAAAATCAAGTCATAAGCACTGGGAAAAAAACTTTCTTCATAAGATGGCTGCCACTGTGATAAAAATAACATGCTGAAGCTTCTTTAGTGCTCAGAGCTGCTACTTTTGACAGTTTTGCTAAGGTAAAGCCCTACACTTTCCAAAAATGACCAGAGTCTATCATTTTTTAATACCTAAACATTCTGCTCTCAAGTCATTTCATCAGTGTGGAGGATAAACCACAGAATTTGGCAAAAAAAATCCTTATTTACAATTTGCGAAAGTTTCAGAAAGTGGAAGAATCCTCGTCAGCTCTGAAATTACTTCTGTAAAACACTACCTTTACTGCAGAACAGTCCTTCATCTCATTACTTATTCCACTGTCTCAACCCAAAAGACAACATTGGCATTCTTCTTTCTGTCCATATACCTTTATGTTTGCTAAAATAACAAGGCTTACATATAAAATTTCATAGATAGAGCTTTGAGTTCTTACATCAAATCTATCTAGAAGAGTTCAATGAGCTCAAATGTCATTAAGAGATTATGCTAAGCTATTTCTTATAACTCTTGAGATCCTTCTCTCACTTCTTAATTCTGTAAAATGATTCTGATACATCTTGTGATGAAGTCATACTTTTTGATTTAAGGACAGATCAAGTAATAGAACTTAGCTTTTATGAGGATAGAATGAAGTACTTCTACTGAAGTTACTGAATAGAAATTTCCCAGTGAAAAACAAGGGAGATTCTAAGCTATGACGCCTAGTGAGATCCTGAGAATACGGGAGAGAAAGGAAGAGCCAACAAAAAAAGAGTAAAGAGAGAGGCAAGAAAAGATAGCTAAAACTTTAAGAAGGATTATTTGCTACTGCATAATGAGAACGCATCTCCAAGACTACAGACAAGCTCTGTGGAAGTAAGCGTCAGGGGGCAGCACAGACTAGCCTGAGGGGACGTAAACTGAGCGGAACAAAACCAACATCACCAGCCAGGGCCCAGCACCTGAGCAAGGTCAGAACGGCGCTTGCGAAGATGGCAGCTATCCAACAGTGAGTCTAGATCAAAGGCCACAATTGCTGGGATAAGGTAGGTCTACAATTAAGGGAGAGAGACAATCCAAAGAACAACTCCAGGTCCAGTTGTTGCCGTGCACATCCACATTACTGTGACGCTCTTAGGTCAAGCTAGGAAGTTCGTAGGTCACAGCCTGAACTGAGGAGCTCAATGGCTAAACGGGTATAATTAGTAGTAATACTAAATGGCACTCCTTTGCAACTCTAAAATCACTTATTCTGAGATATACGTGGATCATTTGATGTAGTAAAACATGCTGCCATCACATTCGTACATGCATTACTGGCCTGTACACCTCAATGCGAGGCCATGTAGAACTGAGGAGTGGTTTGTACTAGTTACGTAGTAAGTTGACTTAAGTTTTGCAGAATGGTCGTGTCATCTGCGCAAACTGAGGAGGCCCTGGGCAGGCAGATTTGAAAATATGTTTTTTGTGCACGACAAAAATTTTTTATAGATGATATTTTCTACTTGAGTACACAAATCAGTGTTCTCAAGCATTTCAAGGATACTTGAAATGAACCAGCCCAAGAAAGATGCAATTTACAGTACAGAAGGAATGAGCCGGTGTTGAATTATATGTTTATAAAGCATGTTTATACTTGAATGCTGTACAAGTATCTCTTTTGCCCCTTAATGCTAATACTCTCAAAATTAATATTACCTTTAGTTAATTATGGAATATCTCATATTTTCTTTAGATTATCGTATTTGATTAAGAAAAACAAAATCTGTATTTTACATTTCAAGCAACACCCACGCTAACTAAAATTAATTGAAAATGACATAGCGTAACAAAGTTCCCGAGTCAAGCTTTTGCTGTCAAGAAGTAATTTTTTTTTTTTTCATTTTCTTTCACTTTTATGCAACCTTGCGACATCAAAGACAAATCTCAATTCAAAAACTCTGTAACACAGACAGGAAAACATGTTCTATTTCCCAAACAGACTTTGATATATAAAATCTTAAATGACCTTGACATTTGAAGGTACCATCTACCCTGTCTACCCGCAGGATATGAAAATCCACTTTACAATTATATATTTTTTAAATTTTTTAACGGTAGACACTAATATGTACTACTGTAGACAATTTAAAATTAATATGGTGTTTGAGAATGCTTCAGAACATCCTAAAAAGTCAAGCACGTAACAAACATCATTGAAACAAAGTAATGAGCAGCTGAAGCAACCTAGTTTTAGCAATGTTTTAGTCATCTGTTGTGTCTCCACCTTAAAAGCATATCATGGAAAGCTATATACACTTCATCTCTTACTCAGGCAATATTCTCACTGAAGTCATAGAATACCAGTGGGATTGGACCTGCAATGTATAAATCTAGAGCAAATGTCTTTCTTAACAATTGTTGAGCCTGTGTGGTAATTCTAATCTGAGACTTTTTTAAAGGAAAAGAATGTGTGAAGTCATGGCACAATCAGCTCCCTTATATTATCACCCAGGCACGTGGTCAGCCTTTCTGGCTTTCTGGGACTTAAGGAATGGCACAGAACTCAGATAGTCTCCTCTGGGAAGGTAGAAGACATGGCCTTCATCTGAATTCTAGGAAGCAAATTGCTTCACTTTATACAAGTAAAGGATACACAAGGATACACTGAGAAACTGATCTAAAGTGTTCTAGAGTCATTATAAAGGCAGATTAAGAGTACTAAAGTATTATGATTAAAAGCAGCTTAGCAGCTGCTGTAATTCAAAAATGTCATTAAATGATTTCAAACATGAGAAAGGACTAAGGTCTTTTTAGAATTAAAATGTGTTGAAAGTGCTAAGACATTTTCTCTGAGCTGCCCGGCTGAGATCCAGCGCTGCTACCTCTTGGAGCTGAGGAAGGCACTGCCATACAGTGCATACACAACTTCAAACCAGCACGCTACTCACAGTAAAAAGTTACACCATCTCAAATACATGCTTTTGTGAGCAGTTACAGGAGGCAGAAATAAACTATACTGTGTGCAGAATAACCAAAAACTGGCATTGGATTCCTCCTTGGAAATCACTTGCAGCCCATCCTTTCCATATTTAGTTTTGTTTTTGAAACCTCTAAAATGAATAATATGAAATATTCTACAGAATTTGTGACAGGCTGCCAGAAGAGAAAGATATTTCATATGCAATCCGAAGCAAAGGAAAAGCTATATCAAGAAGTATATCCAGATTTCTAGTACTGAAAGTTCCAGTGTAATACCTAGAAGTACTGTAGTACACTGGATGATTGTCAGACTGGCAAGAAAGAGTTACAGTGCAATTATCAACTTAAGCTAACTAACACTGCTGTCAGAAGTTATGTTACCTCACTCAAGGCCACATGTTCTTCCCTGGGCTGGCAGACTGTCGATTTGGTTGTACTGCTTGATGTTTCTGCTTGCCTGCTGATCTGAGTTGAAAGCTGTTACTGATAGTAAAGGAGTTATTAGCTGTAGGCACATACCTGAGATTCCTCTGCTGCTAAATGAGCTTCTCAGTCCCAGTGAAGATCTCAACTCCTCCGGAGGACAGTGCAGGCCACATCTAAGTTAGGAGCTTTTCTTTACCTTGATTTCAGGAAACGTAACATTAGACTTTGCCAGCCGTGACCATTAACACCTTGATTTTGAACATGGTGTTTGCGAGTCACTAAGTGAGGTGGCTACATGTTAAAAAGCAGAAAAAGCTGTTTTAAGATAAAGTTACCACTTGTCAATGTCACTCAGTCCTCGGTAGTTGTTTCCATTTTCCATTGAAGTTGAATAAACAAGTCATTTGCTCTTCTCCTGCAGAGAATCTCTGATTCTGTTCATGAAGAAGGATAATTCTTTACCTGTGTAGTATTAACTGATAGAAATAACAGGTCACTGAGTAGCAAAATTCAGAAGGGCTCGAATGGCTTTTAGAGAAGTAATAGAGTAACTATAGGCCAGCATTTAAAGTATGTGAATTATGTATTTTTTTTTTAAGTTCCAATTTGTAAGTCTTACACAACCCCTTTAAGCCTATTTTGAGCTGATATCATTACATGGTATTTTTGAGGGTTTGGGGTTTTTTTGGTTTTTTTCCTCTTTTCTTTTTACACTGTGCAGCAAACTGAAAGATTCTCCACTATTTTTACCAAAAAGTTCACGCTAAACTTTATCTTTCTTTTACCTTTGGGTAGGCTTTCAGAATTTCAAAGTAAAAGTTGCCATGGTATTTTTAAGATTAGTTTTCTATTCTTAGTATGTAAACCTTTTTTCTTGTATTTCCTTAAATATAAATAAAGGCCACATTGCCGCATGCTGAATCAACAATAAATATTTCCTGTGAATTTGATTTCATTTCCAAAGTTGCTGACCAGACTTCTATGTGTGATTCTATCAGATGACCATCTGGGAGACATCTGTTAAACCGTAATATGTCCCAGATGGGGAACATGTCCTGCGGTCCAAAGTAAAAAACTGGGGTAACCTTCCACTTTTGTACAAGTGTTCTTTAAGAAATAGCAAACAATAAATAATAAAAACTGGTCAAGTTGTTCCTGGAATTCTGTGGATAAGGCCCACTTGTGAACATGGCAGTCTCGTACTTGATCACGGTACTTAATTGTTCATTGTTTTTGTTCTGTGTCTAAAGGGCAGCATGTCATACATCTTAGAAAAACTGAAAAATTTAGTTTAGTTGTGAACTCACTTCTCTTGTTGCTTTCAGCTACCCTAGTAGGCTTTAAGAGATTACTAGTACTTCAAAAAATAACCATATAGCTCTTGCTAGATATGTTCAAAGTGTTTACAGCAACACCAGCCATATTTTTACAAGCTATACAAGCTACATTTGACAATAAATATATTGTAAAATTTAATTTAGTTTAAAAAATATATTCTCTCAGAGCAATGCATACACAAGAAAAGCAAATAAGAACAACCAACAAACTTCAGTCGAGATAGAGTCTCCATACCCATAATTATTGAGTTTCAGAAAACTATGCTAGTAAGGAAAAGTCTGTGTTATATATAATTTTACTTTATGCCAGTCCCCTCTATTGATATATTCATGCCCTTCCATTAAGAATGCACTTATTTGGCTTGCTTTATTCTAGCATTATTAAAAATACATATAAACAAACAAACAAACAGAAAAAGCTCACTACACTGTGAATATTGTGAGGCTTAGAATAAACTGTGTCTTCTAAATCCAAGCCCTACATTTCAAATCAAGGACATCTGTCCTTTTCTCGAGGAGTGACTTGGTATGGCAGTAATAAGACGCTGACGTTAACTAGCTAGCACTAACCTTATCTATTAGTTTATGTGGCACAATACATATACGTTTAAATACTTTACCACTGAAAAAGAATAATATGCAGTGAATATCAGTGAACTGGAACAGTGCCCTTGTGTATGATAGCGTGAGATAAATCTGCCGCTGGCACTTCACAGTATTGTTCTGTGCAAAAGAAGGAATGCCTTGCAATTACAAATGTTGCAATCAATTCCCAATTTTAGTGACTATATGTTTACTTGGTTTGCTACAAGATAATAAAATTAGTTACGTTATTTAGTTGTGGTTTTAGTTATTGTACTCCAATATGGTTACGTTTACATAAAAGTAAATCCAAAATTAATTTTATTTTATTATTTATTTTATTCCTGACTTTCTAATACTTTGTTCTGCTTCTTAGTAATGAATACTGTTTGGCTGAAAAGTGTGAAGGCAGAAGTGTGAACACGATCAGCCTTCAGACATAGCACTGCAATGTCCTGACCACGCTGTAGACAGACTGTGCTGCAGATCTGCTAGGATTTTCTTAATGATCTTGGACAGCTATGCTTTGCATGATTGTTAGATTGTGCTAAGCTGTTCTACTCTACAGTGTCTAGTACAGTCAGTACTTTTGTAACGAAATTTTAAAAACACTCTCAGAAAATAGTCTGTGTTCCCATTCTTCAACAAAATCATCCTACAGTAACATCACCAAAACAAAACCCTGTAGTAGGCATTTGTTCTGTTTTAATATGGAACTCAGTCATCACTGAAATTTGCTGCTTTTGCAGCAAAATCCAGTTAAATGATGTGTTCAATCCATTCAGGAAAAAAGCTGTTTTTCCCTTCCTTTATGCTGAAGGCATCCAGAAATGACAGGATATTATGTGTGTGGACTTGCCTAAACTAACGTCAGATCTAAGAACTAGGGAAGGCATCAGGAAGCAGTTATTTGATTGAAACCAGGCATAACAGATACCATTTTCTCAAATGCAGCAACGGATAGAAAGTATACTAAGAAAGTTCTGTCTTGCTGTTGCTTGTCTTTTGCTGGCCAGGTACAGAAAAACAAGGATCTAAGATGTCTCAGTAATCTGGAAACAGCTACTGCGAGTAAAATTTATCCATCAAATCCAACATAGTTAAAGCCCATTTACAATGGGCAAGTATCTATAAGCAAGTTTGCAGTCAGTACCTTACAGGTGTGAGACAAGCACACTTACAACAGGTCCAGTGAGCCTGTGACAGATAAACCTACTAAATGTAAGCAAATGCCATAAGGCAGGTAGCTAAACCTGATGCTATCTTTGTTACATATAATTTAAAAATAGCTCTGACCTGTAAATTCTATTCATATCTAGTCCTTGTACCTTTACCTTCACGCCTGGCCTTTTACTCTCTAGCTTGCTTATCTTGCTGTTTTTTCTGTGTAATTCCACTCTGTAAAGTGATGAAGTTTTCACTTTAATGTTTATCATTAAATCTCTTCATTATCAGAGCCAGCATTTGAGGTGTAAAATGAAATAAATTGTCTTCTCATTTGCTCAAACTTAGTTTAAGCACCAAAATCTGATACTGCAGAGCACATGGGAAAGAGCATACTGTATCCTATCGCGAAAGTGGGAAGACTGGCAAAAACAGCTATTCGTGGAATGCCAGAACATTTCTGATTATTGGAACACATGTCACAAACATGTTTTCCATCCTGTGTCAAATTATAGGCAAGCAGAACTACACACAGTAACAGCTTTGCTCACTTGTCCTAACCTTGAAAGGTGGCATTTGCATTTCTCAGTTCTTAGCCTTCTGCTTACACTTTAGTTTCTGGCATCGGTGCTGTCTAATGCAGCAAGGGGTGAAAAGTCCACAGGGGAGGAGTGCATGGAAAGTGGGAAGAGTAGCTAAAGCAGGATGGTTTGATTTTAAGATACCCCAGTATCTTCCTCAATTGGCAATACCTCTGTGTTCTACTCACTATAGAATCCTGTATTATTTTTGTTTGACTTCACTTATTTCTTTAGGTTCATTATGTAGTCTGTATCTGTGACATAATCTTTCATAAGGACATACACACAAATGATTTATATGGGTGATTCATGTTCAACTACTCTGACTTCACACATATTCCAAAAGCTGAAAGCTTCTTATTGTTAAAACTGAGCAATACTGTTTTAAGTGAGAAAAATCAATCTGACATAAAGCATTTTAAACATCAGCATATGTGCAGTTATCTGAGCAGGTAACATAAATATGTTTATCTCTGCACATCTTGTCTTGACAAAGAAATAATTATTTACTGTTATGAAGTCTTTCTTTCTTATGTAGAGAAACATACAGTACTGTATGTTGTAATTTTTATATTTCAACTGCCTCTTAATAAGGTTCCTATCACAAATGTATAGTAGCAGCAGAACAATGATTCCCATTAGGGAAAAAGTAACCGTGTTCTCCTGTTATGCTATTCAAGTTAGTAGAGACTTTGAGAACAATAGAAAATGAGTTTTTATTCTGTCAAAATGAAAAGAAGTCATATTTCTTTACCTAGACTATTCAGACTGACAGGCTGTCAGAACTGGTTCTCCTGATCCAAAAATGAGAATCTTATAGGCCACAGAATAAGAAAATAAACTTTGGATTTTCTGATCTCAAGTGACTTCTTTTATATGCTCTGTATGTCTTATCTTTATGTGATTTGTATTAGTGTTCAGGTTCAGACAATTTGGCCATTCCTAGATTTTTGCTTCAGAACAATCCTTTAAGTTTTAAAAACCACCGACTTCCTCTTCATTTTCCTATCCAACAATTGGGCATTTTATCTGCTTAAGGAGTTAGTTCGGGTGCACAGCAAACTCATGTGTTCCCACAAGTCCAAACGCAAGTTCATAGTCTTTTCTGTGTTCAGGATATAATCCTGTGTTTGGAGGTAGAACTTCCTACCAGTCTGTACCCTTCTATCCAAACAGGACCAGTCTTCTGGTCTTGAACTCAACAAGATACTTTGTTTTAGAAGCTTTAACAAGAATTGTATTCAGCTTTCATTTTCTGGAAACTGCTGGGTTGAATATTTTGAAACTGCATTGTGTCAAATGCCTGAAGAAGAGATCAAGGTATAATGGAAATGTGATTTCTCAATTAATCCCAAGTGGGCAGTAGATTTGAGTAAAGCTTTACCTGCAGCAGGTAGGAAGCAAGGTTAGGACTTCTTGAGTGGGATCAGTCTGGCTACATACAGTCGTCTACCTCTTGAGCTGGCCGTCCCAAGTCAGTCATTAGGATGCGGTTTGTATGTCCAGTGTTACACCCACTTTTTGATGGGAAGAAATGTGAGGAAAATAAAGCAGATGAACTCTGTCAGAAATATGAAACCGCTGAATCACATTGGTTATACTTTATCTTTTGTGCTTATTCCAAGTGACATAACTAGCTGCTAAATGTAATCTACTACTACATGTGGTAGTTTGTAACATAAGATCTATTTAATTCAAATAAGCAGCTTTAAATCCTAGGCTTATACATAAAACAAATAGAATACTATAGGCTCTGCTAAATGAACATTTATTACTTTATAGGACTGCCTGTAGAATCTGAGGACTTAATTTTGAAAAAGCCTTTCCTGTGTTATTCTTTTTAGGTGGTTAGGCAATAATGTAGTTGTATTTATCATTCCACACATTCAGCTACCGACTTCAAATGTCATGGAATCACCAGATCTAATGATATAAAAAGAGTATCGATGTAGTAAATTATGTTATTCACATTGCTCAAACCAAACTCAGTCATCCTGTAACATGTAAAGTTCCTGCTTTGTTTCAAATCTCTGTAACCAGCAGAAAATAACATAATTTTATGCATAGCAGCTATCAATTAAAAATAGAATATGTAAAGTATGTTGCCTGTCATTTGTGCTTCAGAAATGTTAACTTTATAATGTTTGGTAACCATACCAAAGCAAAAAAGGAACATAAAGGAAGACTGTTATATTCTCTTACTGGTTTGAATTTAACATCTTAGATACTCAGCTGATTAACCAAACTGTTATGCACTGACATTGTTTTGTCCATAAATCTGTGTTAACTCAATACTGCCTTCTAATCTATACTTCCACTATACTTAAAATCTATTTTTGTCTTACATCATTTTCTTTTTAGAAGATTTGACCATCCCGTGCACTCGAGATGTGAAGTTGCAATGAAAAAGAAGTACTCTGTAAACACATAATTGCTGAATATGTTTTATCTTACTGTTTTTTACTAGCATACATGTATACCCACAGTTACCATATTACCTTTAACATATGTAGTTTATCACCTTTGTTATCAATCTATTACAAATAAATTCTGATTAATCATATCCTGCTAACTGAGATCACAGCAAATATTCAGATTTCACCAGTTCTTACACGTTCTGTAATGGAAAAAGTATCTGCAGTTGCTATGGATGCTATATATTGTGATAGGTTTTCTATAGGCAAAACTACTCCTGCATCTACAGCCTGCAATGTAAGTACATCTACAATTCACTGTTGAAGATTCTTATTAAATTCTTATTCAATATTCTACAAAAGCAAAGACCAAAATAATGCATATGTACAATTTTCAAAGCACAGTTTAAAAACAAATATCATAGAAATACTGGTACATTCAAACCTGAATGGCAAAACAGAAACTTCACTTAGAGAAATTCAAATATGTCCCTAAACCTACTATTTAAATATATATCTTACGTACATCAGATATATCTGTTTGATATTATCTTATCTAAATAAAATATAATAAGGAAATCCTAGAAATTATGTGTCTTGCATGTATATTGATGTTTACTGCCTTTGATACATTTAATGTAATAGAATGAATTGTTCAGAAAGATCTCACCAGCTGTTACACTGTTGGTGCGCTTAGCCAACTCCACAGAAGGTACTACTCCAAGTACATTAAAGTAAGGTTTAATGTTCAAAATATGGTCGCAGCTTTGACATGATCTAGAATCCACTGAAGTCATTTGCAGAACTTAAAACAGTTTCACTGCATTTTAAAACAGGCCCCAGGCAGCTCATCAGCGCTTCTTTCACCCTGCTTATTCTAAGAACAGAAGAATGTAAGAAATGTCTAACAAGAGCAGACTAATTTGTCCATCTCCTTAACTATTTTGAATCAGCTATGACAGGTTTTGAAGGAAAGTAGTAAGAATCAGATTGTGTAACACTGTAAGAAACACCCATATTTCTGCCAAAGGAAAGAAATATATTCCTTAAAGCCTCCTGATGAACGTACATTATTATAAATTTTGTCCTAGCAAATGTTACTGCATGTATTTTGAGCTTGACCTTTCTGCTTCCACATCTGTCAGAATAGGAGCTTATTCTGATAAATTTCTTAGGCTAACTACACATTAGACACAAAATGTTTGTAACCTTTTAAATGTTTAAAAATCAAAGGCCAGCATCCTTTTCTGGACTATTAACTACACTGACCACAGGCAAAAGTAAGGACAACTATGTTTTGTTTTCAGAAACAAACAGAATTACATTATTTCAACAGTAGCTCTGTTGATGCTAATGGAGCCAAGCAAACTCATATATTCAGGAGCAAGTTTATAAGCTCTACGTATTTCATTTACTGCTTCATTCAGTTGGAGGATTCATCTCACTTTTCTTCAGTTGACTCCAGAATGAGATGTATATTTGCAAATGTTGCACAAAGTTATTTTAGAACTTCTGAATGTGTTTTGCATGGGGAACTGGCAAGTATGACATTTCCTGTGGCTTATAAAGAGCACGTATTTATAGCTCTGAGCTTCCGTAGGATGCATTGATTCTGTCACAAATTCCTTGCATGAATACATGCTTTCTATGAGACCGGAGTAAGAACACTGATTGATTGATAATGTTTGCTTTTGGCCTTCTCACATATATCACAATGGGTTCATGATTTTCTTAGCAACAAATGATCTGTATTTTTGAAAATGGCAATGGCAAACATTAGATAAATAAATAAATAAATAAATTTCAGGTCTATTCTTTGTTGAGGCTTTAGAAAGAAATTATGCAGTCTCAGAAGTGGGATATGAGATATGAGTACCTGCACAAAGTTCATCCGAATTAATGGAGCATGAAGGAAGAAAATACTAAGGTTCAATTCTCGAACAGTCTTGTAAGAGTCAAGTTAGGACTCAGGACTGTACACAGCCTGATCCTATTCGCTTTCTTGGCATCATGATTGAGGAGGCAGGAAGACTTTACAACCACCGATGTCTCCTGTAGTGCTCTGTAGAGCACAGCTGAGAAGTATGCTGAAACTTATCTTTGTGTGTTAGTTTACAGCCTTACCTTAAGATTAATGAGTAATGCTTCCTCACTGGACCTTCCTGGGCTACCTTGTTCTCTTCTGAATATAAAGGGAGCTAATGTACATTAGTATCAGAAAACTAAGATTTTGCTTGTGAATTATTTCTTATGTTACTAGCAATGTTTATTTCACATTTCCAAATCGCTTCCTTGTGCATATAGGTTGGAAGTTCACGTGAGGCTTGATCTTACAGAGGCAGAGTGCCCTGACTAGAGAAGCCATACATCCTTTCCTCTTGAAGCATCGGTATCTCCCAAGCACTCCATTCTTTTTGTAACATCTTCATGCCAAGAGCTGCATAGAACAGACTGAACAGACTTAGGCCTACTGCTGCTATCTTTGTTTTCACTTAACTTTTCCAACGCATTTTCTCCCTTCACTTTCCATTAATTCTCCAGTAAACCGAGTCCATTTAGTAGAAGAGAGTCTGCCATTCCACCTTGAATTTGAAGGTGTTGCACAGCACAAGTTCACTTTCAATCTGTTTACGCAAAGAATTTGGGCTATTCCATGTATTCTCTAATATACTCCCTTCAAGTCATCTGCTTCCATTAATGAATAATAAAAAAAACCTCAGCTTCCATTACAAGAAGATGCAAAAGGCCAAGAGCATAATCTAAGAGAACTTGCTGTGCAATATAAACTAATAGCTTCTCAGGTGCTTCAGTTTTCCATACCTCTGGTAAGTGAAAAAAAGAACACTTTCATAAATACCTGATCCCATTCTGGAAACCCAAAAACAGTACCAAAAACGTCATTAAGAAGAGCTCAAACCTTTTCTTCTTAATTTCTGTAAAATCAGAATAATTTCACACAATCGGGGATTTGCTCTAAATTTGCACTGTGATAAGAAAAAGACTAAACCTGGTAAAACAAAAGGACAGTATTATTTAGTAATACCAGTATCCTGATGCTACAACAGGACAATAACCATTTTTATCCTTCGTATTTAAAAGTCTGTGATATTCAAACACGTAACCAATAGAGGTCACTGTTAACAGGGAAATGTAAAAGATTCCTCGGAGGAAAGCAGGACAGGGTTAATACGGGGCTATCCGGCCGCAGCCAGCCGGATCTGGGGGCTGGTCCCTGGGCTGCGGGTGAGTCATCAGACTGCGAGGGGCCAGCGGGACCCTCCCGAGGCGCGCTGCCAGCATCTGGGGGCTCCCGGGGTTCTGAGCCACATCCACCCACTGCTCCATTAACTTGTTAGGTGGGAGTATTTTAATGCAAATAGAAAAAAAAAAAGAAAAGGATTTCTTCCCAGTATTTTATTTACATTAACCTTTTGACTGTACTATCAAACGCTGCCTTTGTGATTATCTGAGCAATCTGACAGAGGCAGGGGGTGCAGAAATGATGAATTCACGTAGGTTTGTATTGTTTATGTTCTGCAATCGAATCTGCAATTTTGAGTATTTTAACACAGAAATAGCCAGTTAGTTGTTATCCTTTGTAAATTTGCACAGCTAATGCAATTCAGTAGGTTAGGAATATCGTTGCATTGTAAGAAAGAAAAAGTGGGGAGGGGAAGGATAGAAAAAGCAACTGAAGGCTGAGGTATCAAAAAGCTCATCTTCAGGACTATGTGCAACTAAAAAGGAGGTGAAAGGGACCTCCTTTACCATTAACATTACCAAACTATTTTAACACTAAAGGCAATCTGTCATTTTGTGTAAATTCTCTTCTGCTTCTATAAACACAGCCGTAATCAATTAAAAGACCGACTTGTGAAGGAGCTATTGTGTGCGGTTCCATTCAGACATTGCTGAGTTGTCTTTTAGACAGCCTGTGGGGAAACACTGGTAAGGTGATGGGAAAGTTCAAAGTGCCTAACTTTTCAATGTGGATTCTGTTATTGAGACATTTTTCTCTCTCCTTTATATAATTTTTTTTAATTATTATTTTTTTATATTGCTTATCATAGTCAGGGCTAAAAGCTGGAAGATATTTCACTGTATCATTTTGAACACATAACATTTAATATGTTTTGCTTGGGAGGTTCTGCAAATATTTTAAATCATTCTCTAATGTAATTCCTTCAGGGAATTATGCTCAGAAACAAATCTACTTGTTCAAAAGTACTGAAAGAACAAACAAATGCTTTAGAAACTACGCATGTATGTGCACTTGTATTTGTAATGTGCACATGGGCTCAGTTCCCTACTAATATGACACCGATGTCATGCATTTTGTGCAGTGAAATATAACCTGATTTACTGCAGAATGAAGATGACAATTAATTTGTCAGGAGCCCTCAAAAAAAAAAAAAAAAAAAAAGAGTTCAACTTTATATTAAATGAAACTGTTGAACAGACCGTTCTAACTTATACATATATTATTTAAAACAAATAATGTTCTGTTACACCTGATCACCTGTGCCTTCAGAGTTAAGGATGCTACCAACACTTTCTGAAGCAACCAAGATAAACAAAGAACATCAAAGGAAAATCTTTACCTCAGTCATTTTATTCTCTTTTTTTTCGCTCAGTGAAGGGAAAACGTAAGGCTAAACAGAAAAGTGTATAAAGGGAGACTGATTCTCACTCTTCTCTTAATCAATTTTTTTTCCCCCCCACTGAGAGTTGGTATAGCTTTTAGGGACATGAGCAAAGACTGACGCAATGAAATAAAAGTGGATTTTCTATTTCTATCTATTTGCATTTCAATTAAAAATAAGTATCATGAAATTTTAAAAATAGGCCATTAAAAAAAGAGAGACAGAGACAAGGCATCTAAAGATACTTATGGGAAAAAAGATAACAGGTTGGTCATTTCTGTACAATCTGGATTTCGTTGTGTTTTGTGATGTATTTGATTTTTAGACCCTTGTCAACCTCCACTATATAGGCAGAGGTAAGATTCTCACTGATAAATGCATTTATACTATCCTCTAGAAATTCCTAAACATGCTTCCCAGGGACTCAAGAATGACAGCATCTTATTCCAGGAAAAATCACTTAAAATTTTCATTAAGCCAGTCTTTTGGCATTTATTAGACGGGTTTGGTGGGATAGCGAAAGAAAAAAGTGGGAAGATCATAAATTATCTCCCAAAAAAAGACACAGGAAATAAGTAATAGATTATGACCGATATACTTTCCTTACAGTGCTCTAGCATCAATCGATTAAAAGGAAAATGAGCAGCAGCTGTTACTAGGGCACTCAGAACAGATAGAAACCCAGTCATGTGCTATGCTAGTGCTAACCAGCAAACTCTCTAAACTTCATTTTTCTCTGAATGACAGCTTTTTGGAAGTTATACAGGAGAGCCTTGGTACATATTCCAGGCACTATGTAGATGAGTCAGGACACCTTCACTAAATCCATTCATTACTCTATCCCCAGTGGGACAGGCAAAAGCTGCCAATTTGATGTTGGTAACATGGATGCTGCATTAGGGAATTGGCTAAGCCTGCCAAAATTCATTCCTGAACTTTAGCAGCCACAAAAGAGTATTTTTCTGTCGTCTGTAATTGATTCAGAGCCAGGTCCCTAAAGGACAAGCTTCCTTTTGTGTGCCATCTATACAAGGGTCTAAGGACACACAGTGCTGCTACTTTTTTTTTTTTTTTAAGCTAGATCACTGGAAACATCTTTAAAAAGAAAGGAGGAAAAATCATCTAAAATGTCATAAAAATTCCTGAGTTTTTCAAGATATGTTATTTATTACCTTTAGCGCTGTGTTCTGGTCCATACTTTGAGAAAACAGTCGGTTTATTATATCCTGGAAATTTAATGTCAATAAAGCGTTACCATTTTGAGATGAAATGAAGTTTGAAACCAAAACAGAGAAGAAATACATTTATACAAAACTAAAATTCTCAGAGCTTCGGCTCACTGAGCACAGTACTTATTATCATTAGTTCATATTCAGGTCAGATTTCTCCTTCCTTTGAAAACCAGGCTGAAAAACCCTTTGAAGACTTCTCCCTTCTTCCCCTCACCCAATCTGGTTACAAATTTACTGCAATTATTCATCCTTACTTTGTATTTCATATTTGTATGTTCTGTACTTACTGTGCAAAGCAATAAAGGGTTCATGATACTAGACTAAGTACACCTAACATGGATTATGAAAAGCTCTGCAGCTTACTAGAACCATCGATCCATCCTGGCAACATTCTCAACTCATTCTATAGAAAATATCCCAGAGATTTTGCTGGTGGGACTCTCGGTAAAACAGTTGGCCGGTCCAAGCAGACTTTTGTCAAATGGTTTGCCTACGTGCTTGAGTTCAAATGTTTTTAAGAGGTTATTCCCACAGTTTGTATTCCCGGTTTTTATCCTGGATGTGACTTTCTATTTGTTAAAGCAGAAATCATCTGTTTGATTTTGAATAAGTTCCCTGTATCTTTTCCTTATATTGAGGTACTAATATTCTATTAGAAGTGCTTTAAAAAAATGCTTATTAAACATACAAGTTCTATAAATGCTTAGGATAGAGACAAGAACAGAGCAACCTATGTCTGGAGGGCTAATCATAGTTCAAACTCGATGGTTTTAGTGGTGAACCATTCCTTCTCCTTCCCACCCACTCAGCGGGAGTAAGCAAAAGAACCCAGAAAGGGTGAGGCCCAGTCAGTATAAATGCTCAGATGTTTAATGAATGTGCCATAGCTTTCACCTACTAACTGCAAGGCCTTCTCAAGCAGACTCCAAATTCCTGCTGAAATGAAGACTTTCTTTCCTGGACTAGGCCTGGCATTCCTGTGAAACAATGGCCCTTTTCAAGTAGTCTCTGAAATTTCACAGGTGAAGGGAACAGGGCAGTCATTTGATCCCAACCACAAGGAGTCTGTTAGCATTTTTTAAAGTGAAGACAGAGTCTGTCATGGAAGCGCTGGCAAAACTGGTTAGTGACAGAAAAAGGCAATCTAGACCCACAGCTCGGGAGAGCCCTGTGAAGCATTAATCAGTTTCTCTCTTAGCTCACACTACAGCTTCTTTTTCAATTTTTTTTTCAAGTATGGGCAACTCAGTCTGCAAAACTCAGAAGACAGGACAGGTCTCTAAGTTGCATCATGAGTTTGGGAATAAAAGTTTTCCTGATTCCTTTAGAGAGAGTTTCCAATTGAGAATTTACAAATTAAAGGAAGCCATTAGGATATTGCGTACTGGGGGGCAATTGAAGCTAAAGCATGAATTAAGGCTTCTGAAACATACTTTAGTGGTCTTATTTCAGAAAGACTACCAGACAAGCAGAGCATGTTAATTCCAGCTGATTCGTTATAACAGCATTAGAAAACATTCCAAAGTGTATTGAGATAATTTAGAAATGTGATGCTGAGAACTACCTTTACATTAATTACAGAAAGCACACAGAATATAAAAAAGATTAGACTTGCAATCTCCCTTACTCCAAACACACAAAAACAATTGGATGGCAGAAGCCTCCCAAATGATTTGTTGGATGGAAGGTAAATATTCAGAGCCTACAGTGCTTAACTTGGACTGTATCACAAATTCATTTGATGAGAGATCATTTTCTTTGCATAGTTAATTAAAAAAAAAAAGAAAAAAAAACCCAACTCCCTTTTATTTATTAGTTCTATTGAGAATTATTTTGCCTCAACTTCAGAGAATTTATGCATTGTGTGCCTACTGGATTACAAGGAATATTAGGTTTAACTTTTTTTTTTTTTTTTTTTTTTTTTTAGGAGAACAGGCTACTTAGATACTATGACTCATGAAAGAATTCAAATTGGAACAACTTTATAAGAGCAAACCTTTATCATTATCTTACACCATATCATTTTGAATATTTCACTCTTTTTGTTCCTGAGTGTTATCTATTTATGCCTACACTTTACTCACCATCGGGAGGAGAGGAAACTGCATTGATGATTTCAATAGCAATTAAAATATTGTTAACAGCAGTAAAACTTTCCTAATTGTACTAAAAGCAAAAATGCTTTGCCATGAATTTGCATCTGCTTTCCCAGCCTGAATCCCTTTGCATCTATTTTCCCGGGTTTCATCTGGTTATATGTATTCCCTGATGTGCTCCAACAAGTTATAGAAATCATTGACAAATTGAGGCTATTTCCAGTAAGGCAACAAGATTCCTATCCAGTAACACATTTGTTCAGAATAAATATTTAAATCATTTTTAAAAACCATTCAAAGTCCATGCAGACTATGGAGCATCGCTACATATTTTCTTCAAGATAGATTCCATAACTACTGGTTCGCTGTTTAAAAAAGAAAAAAAGAAAAAAGAAAGAAAGAAAAGCCTTCCTATTTGTAGCTGAAAAGACAACAGAACTAAAAAAACTGCAGCGATTACTGCAACAAGCTCTGTTGCATTACTCTGGGAAGATGTGTGCAGCCCTGGGAAACATATGGTTTCAGTGTTTTGGAAAGTAGTATTTTTACACACTTGGATTTAGTTTCTGCTAGTGACTGTGAGATTAATAGTGAGTTTTTCTGTGCCTATCAAGATTTTGAGTGTTTCTGCACAAACTATTTCAAGGCTAATTATTTTAGTAATGAATGAATCAAGGGATAAACAGACTGTATTGAACAGGACTAAAATGGCAAGGGGTATTTAGCGGACAACAGGATCATCCACTTACAACCAAGGAACTTGGTTGCAAAAAGAAAGGACTTGAAAAACTTTGGGCATATTCTGATGTGTATTTTCCATTACCCTTCTTCAAAAGCTGAGCTTGCATCTCAAACTTGCCAAGTTTCAATTAAGCCTTCAAAGTGGAAAAACAGAGTTCCTCTAGAATGAAAAATGTTACGATTTATGTTAAGAAATTTGCATTCTCAGACTTTGCATCCATTGACTTATTGCACTTCCAGCTATTGTGTGTAAGGCCAAAGCCTCTGTAAACAGATCTCAGGTTCCAAGTGATATTCCCAGAATGCCCTGGTCTACTTCATTTTTTTCTGGTCCATTTCATTAACAGAATGAATTCACTTTTCTCAGGAATATATTGATATTTAGAAAAAGTCAAGTTTTTCAATGCCTAAGCTGATTGAAGAATGCTTAAATAGAAAATTTGATGGAGTTCATACAAGTAAAATAAGAAAGAACTTCATTGGATAACCTGCAGGTCTTATGAGAAGACTTGTACTTAAATGTGGACAATGTTTTTGCATTTTCAGTCTTGAAAATTTCTTGAATTAACAGCATACAAGCTGAGGTGTTCAATCCAAAGTGTTTATACACCAGAAAAACTTCTGAAGGAAACAAAATTTCCTATAATTTGGTCCTTTTTCTTTCCATCCTTTTCTCTCACAGCATTTGTACAGAAGGTTTTTTATTGAGTCTCCTAAACAAAATCACAGAGCAGAGGTATTCACTGATGTGCATTACTGTGTCAACATCTCAGTAAACATATGATGGGCACGCTGCTCTACAGTACCTGATAGTATAGCATGGAATATAGATAAGTCCACAATCAGTTCTCATCAGTTAGTTTTGCCACCGTGAGGTTGCCAACAACATAATCAGCAGTGCTTTCATTACCATTGCTGGGTAACTGGAAAATTATTTGATCTTCTCTTCCACAACACAGCTGGCATACTTTGCCATTACATGAAAAACTATATCTGGATCTGTGCCTAATCTCACTTATGACAAAAGCTGAAAATCAAACCCTAGATTTCTTCCAAGTATCTATCTATAACTGCCTCTGTGTCAGTAGGCTCAGCAGCAGCAATGCTACACTCCCACAAAGACAGTCAGTGTGGGCAGGATGGGAAATGCTTCTTGGGTAGACAAGGAACAAGAGGGTGCTGGAATTTCCATACAGGACTTGTAATGAGGTGCTTACCAAAGTAAGTGGGTCAGTCATGCAATCCTCACAAAGGCTGGTACAGTCTCCCACAGGGAGAAGATTGTTTTACACAGGTGCTCCACCCGTACTGGCAGAGAAACGGGACTTATTATCACAGGGAAGGACCGGTTGGTGGTCAGCTTACCCTGAGGCCAGTTGAATTGAAAAGGCTGGAAGTACTTGCAGAGGTATGTGAAGCAAAGACTGGGGGTTAGAACATGAATCATATTTTGTTTCAGAACTGAATTTAATAACTAAGATATTGGGAAACACAAAGGACTTTTGAAAGAAATGAATAGATCTTTCGGCAACCTTGCCCTGGCACAGGAAATCCTCTAGATCTTTACATCAGTGTCACACCTTAGAGCTCCCTCTCAGTTTTTCTGCAAGTCTCCTTTTTAGTCTTGAGTTTGAACTGATGGAGGCTTGCAGCTTTAAAGAAAACAGGAGTACCTTGCTATTTGGGGTGTCATTAATCCCATTCAACTCCTTAATTTGTATGTGTAGAAATAGGTTTTAGCTTATGTACTGGAACTCTGCTTCACCACATTGCTGTTTAATTTGGCAGCTTTATCCTTTTTGAAAGAAAAAAACATAGATCCAGAAACTGATGAAACAGAAAAATAAACTTCATTGTAGTCAATGCCTTCTAGGGAAAATAAACCTCATAGGATGCTTTAAAAAAAAATCCCCATGATTAATTTCCTAATGAGTAGCTAAAAATCAAAATGGCTCCTTACAGATAAGGCTGATCAGAAATATGTTGAGCTTTGCTAAAAGTAACTTTTGCTCTTTTTATTCTTTTTCTACCCACAAGTTCCCACTATTTCAGAAGCGCAGAACTGAGTATATCTCTTGGTTTAACTCTGTATGCTTCTCCAAGATTTATCTATTTAAACATGAAATCATTACAGCAGGACTTTAAAAAGCAGTTTCTTGAAAGAAGATTTTTTCCTTTTCCCTTTGCGTTTCCCCGTCCTTTCCCCTTCCTTTAAAGTAATGCAAAAGAATGATATTTTTCCTTAAAATAAGGAAACTGTCAACCTTGAAAAAGCTCCATTCGAGGCTTTGTAGGATTAAAGCTTCGAGTAAGACAAATACAGATGATATCAGTAATAACTTCAGCAGAACATACTGTATATTTGTGTTCTTGGTTTAACACACCATGCCTGTCTGCTAGCGGGCACTTATGATGTTTTCCATTACTACCCTAAAGAAGTTAAGAATAACTTCTGAGTGCCAGCCACTGGAGATGGGCTACATTTGCGGTACCCATTACCTGTAAAGAGCACCAAAATAGCCACATGAAACCTGACCCACACAGAACCTCAAAAAGGCAGAGCTGAATGTGTGCTACTCAAACCTGAAACGTGCCCTGTCTTCCCAACCCTGCCACCAGGTCTCTCCATCTCCTGGAGCTGTAAATAGAGTCATTCATGCAATGGAGACAGGGAAATAAGTTATAAAAATCTTCCAGTATGTAATGATACCTCCCGCAGTGCTAACCGCTGCAGTAATGACAAAAAAGCTACATCTTTCACATACAAACTGTCATCCTTTTTACTGTATATTACTTTCCTATCCTTCCACAAAACTTATTGTCACGAGAAAGACACCCATAGGGTGTAGTGGCCATCAGATTTCTCCCATCATTTTTAAGCATTTAAACACACACAAGTATTTTTCAATTGTAGCTTTATATATTCCTTCAGTACGCAGCACTGTTAACTGTCCCTCAGCCTGTCTCATCACGTGCTATTTGACATGTTGCTCTAAAGGCTCCTTGGATCATGGACTATTTTCTGCCTGCACATATATGTAAGCAAAGCTAGGTTGGTTGTGAGTACCACAGAAAATTTTAATAACACCATCCAACAGAAGCGCTTAGCCTAAGATTGCATCAACCAACATCCATTATGCAATTCAAGTAGACGTTTGCAGAAGCAAATGTAACATGCTAGTCAATGCAACAAAGATTTTTCCATAAAAGTTCAGCTATCTTCCTACTCTGAATTATAAATACGTTAGCTATTTTTCCTTTACTTCTTCCTCTCAACTTTCTTTCCTTCCTCTCCTTATTCAAAGCCATGTAAGAAATCAATGCTGATGATGGTGCAGGAAGCACAACAATTATTGCTCTATTCATATTTTACACAGTGTGTTGACTAACTTCATCTGTTAAATAACTACATTCTAGTCAACCTGTAGCATAAGATACAGGAATGGAAGGTTCCCTGCCCCCCACAGTCATTGAGGAGAGTAATCGCTCCAGTTCAGAAAATACACGGGGAGGGATGTAATACACCCACACCTCAGCAGGCATGATAATTGCATACTCACACCGTAGTGGGTGAGACAGATAAGAAAACACATTGTGGCTTCTTGAGTTAGTGCTAAGGGAGCAAAGTCAAGTACACAGAAGCACAGGAAGGAAAAATAAAGAGTAATGTTTCCTTCATATCAGATCCTCATCGTGGAACCAGGATAGATGATGTTTGCTTTCAGCTGATTTAGTTTGCTGGATAACATCAGAATAAAATCCTCTTATCTGCCTATGAGGAATATGAAACATACATGATCTCAATCTATTTCAGATGTGAAACAGACATACTTGATTAGATAAGCTCAAGAACACTTCAGCTGATCATTCTTGGTCAACAGTTGAAACTAACTACTGGAGCCTCTTCTCTTGTCATGAATGACACCTTTAAAGCAATAATATTAAAATGTGGAGATGTAGTCTGACTCTGGAGTCTATCTTCTATTTTTTTAAAGACCAGAAATGCAAAATAAACATTTGAGTTTCTTCTGACTCATATTGGCCCGGGGGGGGGGGGGAGGGGGGGGGAGGGATACTTTCAATTGGGAAGTATTACTTTATGGTGTTATTAAAGACTGAGCACTTTCTCAATCTTTACGTGGCGTTTCCAGATAATTCTCAGAACGGACGCCACATAGATAAGGCAGGACAAAGAATATGGGGAGATATACTGTATCGGTCAGACTGTGGGTATTCATTCATTAAGTCTCAACATTATTTTTCTAACAAGATTCAGATTTGGACTAGATGATCATGTCTCTTCCAACCTTAATGGTTCAGTGAATGCAGAGGTACAATGCTAAAAGCTTCAACAAAACTTCATTTGTACAGCTTATGAGCCAAATATACCTTTCAGAGGCTTTAAATGCTGAAGAGAATAAATATTACTGGGTCTCTAAATAAAACTCTGCATCAAGTGGTTTCACTTCTTAGTCCTCATTCTGTCTTCAGACATGTCTGTTTTGATTTTACTCTTCGTAAAATAGCACATTTTTCAGTGCACATGCTTACACATGCATAAACACACACAACATGAGTGTGATGCTAAATAAATAGCCCTATGGAGAGGGAGTACAATATTTCTCTGACTGCAGAATGAAGCCCAATTTTATTGGCAGACTTCAATGATGCTGGACAATAAAACATTTGTAAGTTTTGCTGCAGACAGTCTGGCTGGCAGTTTAGCAGCTCTAATTTATTGTGAATAAATAATTTCCTGGAATCTCTAAGGAGTCATTTTAATGAAAAAAAAAAAAAAAAGGAAAAAAAGGAAAAAAAAATATCTGGCACACTATAGAACTATACAATTTGTTTTCTGTTGTTTTGAACCACAAACACTAAAACTGTTAAAACTGGAAACATCAACAACACCACCAACACAATGATATCAAAGACAGTATTCTGTAAATGTCAAATCTCCCAGTTTTGCATTGGTTTCACACATTGATACTTTGTGTTTACTTTGTCTTTATATTAAAGGCATGCCAAATACCATCTGTTCACTGTTTTTTCCTGTTTTTTACTCAGTTCCAGTTAGAGGGTCTGTTCAGGTTAAAATACTCCTTATAGAGTATATTTAGACTGTGTTTTTACCTTCCCATAGATTATTACTTGTAGCACAACAGCAATCAGACCATTTCGAAAAGCAGCACAACCTTGAAATTGAAACAAATTTAAAAAGACTGAAAAACAACTTTGGGATGTTAGAAGCCAACTGTAAAAATATAGACAGAGTCAATTAGTTGATTCAGTTCTGCTGCCATCAGCAAGAAAAGAAAAAAAGCTTCAGTTTCCATAGTTGCTGAATACATTTTTCCATGAGGCACCTCACAGTTCCTGCCAGTGAACCATATATTCTTACTACATTTAAATTCTTTTTACCTTGGTGTACCCAAAAGATTCTGAATAAGAAACTAAACCAATGAAAGCAGTAGAAGTATATTATCCATAGTGTCACATATCTGTCAACATTCCAAGAGACAACCACTTCAAGCTTTGTTGACACTCAACATAAATATTCTTAGAATCCACAGAAACATCATAAAGCCACAATCTTTATAGGTAGTAGGGATTGTAACAGAAAATGCTAAGTTGTTTTGGGCTATACAAGTAGTGAGACCTATAATTAGTTGAATGTTTTTAAATTTAATTTTTATTTATTATTATAATAATTATTATAATTATCTTTTTTTTTTTTTTTTAATACACAGACTAGGGTCACTGAAGATACAACCTGTGAAACTGCCAAGTAAACTTAAGAATCAGTAAAAAGGCTACCTTTTGTTTGACTGGATAGCATCAAGAAGTTAAATTTGTCTTTGAACAGTAACTTGAAGGAATTAACTCTTTTGTGTAGAGAAGCTATCTGGTACTCTGTTCCCACATATTTGGTACTCTGTTCCCACATATTTACTACTTCCTTTTCATTGTCTCTCATTAGAGAGGAGCTATTTCCTATTTCAATTGCAAAAATAATAGCACTATCAGTGCTCCACCATTTTTTCAATGTTTATGTATTAAAATGGACAATAAACAGTAGCAGACTTTCTCCTGTGCCCTTGTAGATGGTAGGTAGATTACACCTGCTATTACCTGCTGCCACATCTATTGCTCTCCCTCAAGACTACAAGCACAAAACCTATTACCAATAGCAAAAGATTCTTCCCTCTATTCACAGGGAAAAACTTCATTTCCCACCAGTAGCAGCACTTCCAGTCCACTGAACATCCCAGGTACAAGCCATGGTATTCTGATTCTTTTTTGTCTACCTCTTTTTATGTTGTTGAGTACTTTGTGAATTCAATATGACAGAAGCGATGAAATTTTCTCATATAAATATTTCATTAAATTCTCTAAAGCTCACATTCAGTCCTGCAATTGTTTTTGTTGCTCAGGCCTACACATTATATCTTTTCTCTGCTTCCCTCGTTGCTGAAACAGTACTCTTACTCTCTTGGTATTTGCTTAGTAGTTTAATACATACAAATTCAGATTATACCCCAGCCTCCTAAGAATTACACAGGACATATTTCCTATCTCACGGGGAATTTGAGAGTGAACACGTATGCTGCTAAGATGATGTAGGTTTCACAACTTCTTATTTCAGTATGTGGTGCAAGAATAATGCATTTCAACATGGATATCACACTGGCAATGCTTTCCAATAGTATGGTTTTGTACTGGTTTCAGCATAGCTTGAAAACAGCCGACTGTATATTATTTCCTGTTCCTCTAAGGAAAAAAATACTGCTTCATTACTCACAAATTAAGGCATCAGTAAGGAGAAATAGCTTAGGACACTGCTATGAAATATTCTATAAAACAAACCTCTGAGTTTCATAGAAAAATCTTGATGTGTATTTCTACATGAAGTTAATGTATGCATACAGTCACTATTTCTTTCTACTTGGAAACAATTCTTTTGCACCTACAACATAATCAAGAGCTCAGGAAAAATCAACAGTAACATCCAAATAGAGTTTGGATTAGGCCTTTAAAACCAAAACTAGTGTGATGTAATTCTCCAGCAGTACTGGTTTGCTCAGTGCGAAATTTTTCAGGAAAGTGTTATCAAAGCCTTTTTTTTAATATCTGTATTTGTATTCTTTCTGTTTCATGAAAAAGGGCAGATACCTAAGGCCAAAAATGTGGATTAAATATTAGTGTATAACTACCCTATGTGCTCACTAGTTAGTTGGTCATTACATATTAACAATGTATTTAAAATGCAGATTGTTCTTTTGGATCATTTTTAGACTACTTCCACATATTTTGAAGTGTGTTTAATAGTTAATCTAAATTTTTTCAATGCACTGCAGTGTGCTGCATCAAGTACACCATACATAGAGTTATAGTATATCTAACATATAATTCATTGCAAGTACCTATAACAATAACAGGCTGTAGATATAGTTGTCTTTAACCAGATTCAGATCATTCCAACAATGGCAGCAGTCACAATTCAATAATAAAGAAGAAAAGCTTACCCCTTGCAGAGGATCAGGGCTCACAAGAAATTCC
The DNA here is from genome assembly GCF_054131305.1 of Coturnix japonica. NCBI lineage: Eukaryota > Metazoa > Chordata > Aves > Galliformes > Phasianidae > Coturnix > Coturnix japonica. Next base: position 7,370,756 of record NC_140673.1, on the reverse strand, counting down.
CAAAGGAGAAAACCTCACTTTTAGCTACTGGCCCTTAAATGAGATTAGGTAGGAGTGAACCCAGGTATACCCCCTTCCATCACACAGGTGAATCGTTTGTACCTGTGCTCCCAGGGCTGGCCACATCCCTTCACCAGGTGTTCAGTCAGTGGGTCAGGCCATGGCCTAACAGTTTGCATACATAATTCATAAGAATTTGGAGATGTATTGTAAGGAATCAGATGGGCATTCTGCAGCAGTGAAACACATTTATATTCTATCTATTTGTGGATTCTTCCAGCCACATCACAACATTTCACATTAATTTTAAAGGGACAGGAAATATTGAAAATAACAAATAATCTGTACAGAATGATCTTTCCTACATCTTCCCTACTTCTTCGGTTTCATCTCTGTGAACAAAAACTAATAAATAATGTTTTAATGCCATATATCTAAGAGAGAAAAATGTACATCACACTTCAGAAAATTTTGCTCTGATTGGAACTGTTTTGTGGTGACTTCACTGGGAAAAGCAAGACATTGAGTCAAGAGACACTGAGTCTGGAGGGGTTCAAAACTGACCTTGGATGTGTAATAAAAGTAATAGGGGCCAGTGTACGCTTCACACAGCAGTCATAATTAACCAACACTGGCGTGGCTAGTGTAGTTTCTATGCACACGATCCAAATATGATAAGGAAGGGTCAGAGAAGTCATAAAAAAGATTATATGACTGGAAACTATAGCTTTTAAAACTGGAATATGAGTCTAAGTTCTTTATCGTGGATAAAATATAGCAGTGGACAGATATTAAACAAAAATGCTGGAATTATAAAGTAGAAGTTTCAGACTGGAAGCAGTATCTGTATCTTTAACAGTGAGGCCTGAGAGGAATTAATTCAGGGAGTTGTTACAGCTTTTTTTTTTTTTTTTTTTTTTTTTTTTTTTTATGTGACTGGGCAGACTAGACAAATGGAAGACTCCTTTGTGGCTTTACAGAATGTAAATTCCATTTTCAATGGTTCCAATTCCATACCTTTTCAATGGTAAAACGATTCCAGGCAGAAATGAGATTGGTACAAGAGTTCTCACTTTCTTAACTGAGAAGGAGGATGAAGTACCTATAAACTGTAGTTAGGAATCTTCAGCAGATCTCCGATTTTCTAACCAATGCATTAACTGAACATTTTCTGCATTGAAAACAAACCTAGGAGGAAAAAAAAGCTATTTAGTATATCTTTGCCAGCATTAAAAGTATACATTAGCTAGTGAACCACAAAAGACACATGGTTTGCTTAAATTATGTTGGACCTGTAAGATGCAGGCTCTGTCCTGTTGGTTTAACAGCACATATACTTGTCACTCAGGAACAGAAACTGGCATCATAGTAGGATCTGGCCCCAACTGGATTTTACTGTAATGACATACAGAACTGACAAAGGTATTTATGAAACTGGAAATTACAACCCACAGGAGTCACAGGAATTAAAAACCCTGGTGAGATGTAACATTTCTTAAGAACAATGGATTGCAACATTATTATTCTGCTCTACTTTGGAAAATTGGTTTAATAACTCATACTTTTCATCATTCATGTGAATAATAATATGCATGTTTGTTTCCGTATTAAGTCTGTAAATTCAGCAGATGAAAATGTCTTTCCTTCAGAAAATACCCTCGATTATAGATCACTACCAAAGAAAAGTAAACATACACGTCCATTGAATAAATGTGCTGAAAGCTAATACCTTTTGAACTCTGAATCTTTATTTCTACTCTTATGGAAATAAACACATTTATGGCTTTTTTTATTACATGCAGAAAGAAAGCTTTTTTATCCTCCTTTGTTGAACTCCTTTCACTGTCTAATCGAGCTACTGAGTGGAGCCTAATCACAAGATGCCTCTGTGTATCAAGCAGACGTTCAGTGGCAAAAGAAAATCAATGTCTGGAATACAGTTATACAGTGTTTTTAGACTGCATTGAGCACACTTGCTTGAAAAGCAATGTTTTGTGTCACTATATGTGCATTTCATAAAAAAGAACAAGTGCCCACTTCAAGTTATGGATCACCTCAATTGTCATTCCATAGCAATGTGTTTTACAGATGTCTGCGAATGAATCTTAGGCTGATCTCCTTTGGCTTCTGAACCACAAGGAAGCATGATATGTTATTTGTCTGGTATTTAGATATTAAATTTTGTTTGAAGAGAAGTTAGAATCCCTTCGAATGCATTTAAAAACTGCTGCATAAAACAAAACTTTTGGCAGTTGAGGTCTGACCAGTGGGTCTGACAGGTTTTCAGCACATTACATTTGGCTAGTGGTGATGTAGTAACAGCACTTTATTTCCTCTGAAGCAAACAACTCAACTCCATCGGCTCCCCCATAACACTTCAGGGCATTCTGACACTCCCAGGATCGTGGTCTTTATCTGTTATTATTGAGAGGGACAGTAACGAAACAGTGGCAACACAGGGAGCCATCCTTTCAGACTATGTCTGACACAAGCGCTGTTACATTATCTGCTTCAGTGAAGCAGAAAGAGGAGCCCATCAGGGAGCTGGCTGAGCTTTGTACTTTTCTGTTCTTCTTAGGTTTGGACAAGCTAGTCTGACCTGTGGGCACCTTCGCCAGCTGGCAAGAGTTCCCAGAGAACAGTCTGTTAGTGAAGGTAGCTGTGAAACAGCCTGATATCTCCAGTTTTCCCTTAGCCACGATGCGCATGCACTGCCTGCGATGGGAAAGCCATTGGTGGAAGGCATTTACACACTGTCACCTAGTAAAGCACCTGTCCCCACAGGCTTAATCCTCAGCATGGGGAAGTGGCTAATACAGTACCCTCTGCTCACCACTCCAAATGGTATCAAATGTGACTTACATATACCAAGTTCCACTTTCTTTCTGGAGAAAATTTAAAAACAAAGAAAAAAAAAAGTCTGCCTTGAGCATCCGTTTTAAACCACATCCATCATTTCCTTTTTGCACATTCCAGTACGTAGAATGCCTTTTCAACCACAAAACAACAACAAAACAACAAAGAAAACCTGGGGGAGGGATCAGCAGACAAGTGGAAAAGCAATATCTGGAAATAAAAGACTGTGAAATAATGCATTCACAGATACATGGTGAATTCATATTCTAAAGACCATATTGATGGGGTATCTGACCTATACTCACACATAGGATCTTCAACTGAAATGATCTAATTGAAATTGCCAGTTACAGTTTTAGTCATAGTTGGAGATTTTGTATGCAAGTAAATAACGAGGTATGGGTACTCGGACTATGAATATTCCCTCCTTCCTTCCACAAAATAACATAAAAAAATAAATTTCAGACTTACGTTGACAATGGAAAACTACAAATGCCACACTCCAAGTATCTGTTAATTGCTGGACTATTACCTCATTGAGTACTGTTCTTCCCTATTGCAAGCACAAAAGAATCAGAACAAATTAAGCAATTTTTTTTCCCCACAAAATCCATAACTAACAGTGCTTCCCAGTATTGTGTGTTCAAAATGTATTTTAGCTCTCTTCTCTCTCTATTAAAGAGCACAAAGAAAATAAAGATTATTATCATATAGTGGCTTCTCTAGCCTATGGCCCTTATTTTAGTGCTTTAGCTACTGCATTCTATGTATCCCATTTGGTAATTTGTTTCATTTATACCATCAGAAGATGCTGTGTAATTTAGCTCTGCTGCTGCTTGGCAAATAAGCAAGTGTTTCCCTTTCCCATAGCTGTCCTTATTCTCATAAGTGTGGATTGTGTATTCAGTCCCAGCTGAATTACCTGGCTAAAGCAAAAAGATCAGAAATCTAGACAGCTTTCTCTAGTGCTAATAATTTGCATCACTCATTGTTAAAAAACAACAACAACAACAAAACAGAATAAGAAATAAAAATTCTACTGATAATAGCAATAACACTGAACTGTTTCTTAGTAGTTTAATTATTACACTCTAGGACACCTCGTGTAAATTTGTCCAGAAAAGAATTAAATAAAATAATTCGTGAAGTTTAAGTTCAGGGAGGTCTTAAATATCAAAAGAACATCTCATAATGTCATAAAGAAATAAATAATGCAAAGTGCATCTATAGTACACAGAACTGATGATGACACAAAAGTTGCTGAAGCCAAAGTTTTCTAAAACCTTACAATAACTTCCTTGGCTCACATAATGAAAAGAAAGCAAAAATTCTTCATTTGCAGCCCTATTCAAATATATGAATATGGCACATGGGACAGCAATTAGTGAACAGAGTCACTATTATCCTTTGCAATCATTTCCAAACAAATGAAGAAAAAAGGCTGCAAAGCCATATGGTACATATATTATAAAGGAACCTGTTCCACTCCTTAGACATACTATTACTGCTTTTGACACAGCTACAGGAAATAAAACGCTACTGGAATGCAGACTGGGAAAATGTATTCCCAGAAGGCTTTGCAAAACTAGAGGCTGGAATCCTTGAGTGGAAACAGACTTTGCAAATCTGTCTCCTGCTCTGCAGCTTAGAGGATCTGCTCAAATGTAAAATACATACTACAAATGTGGTCACACGTAGTAGCTGAGCTTTTGAATGCTTATGGAAAGAACGGAGAAGAAAGGAAAAAATACTTAAAAACAAAGGGGGAAGTGTTGTCATGGGAGGCTGGAATGCAACCTAGCAAAGCATTTTTTTCAACAGAGGAAGTCAACTCACACTTAGTATGCAAAATTCAATTGCTTTTTTTAATTTATGAATCTTCTTAGCATATCAATAACCTGAATTAAGTATATTCTTCTTTTTTTTTTTCTTTTTTTTTTCTTTTTTTTTTGTTTTTGTTTTTTTTTTGTCAATGGTGTTTTATAATTTCTGCCATTCAGCCTAAGCACTGGACACTATGACCACTTGGAATCTTGAATAAATGCACCTAGTGGCAGAGAGAGTGTTGTTTTTCCTGTTCTACAGGACTTGTCCATATAACTGTAAGACTCGTAAGAGGTATCAACCAGCTACAGCTGAATGATAATACTATCAATAAGAAGGTTCTGGAATTAACTGTTCAGACTTTTTGGTAAAACTGGTTCATATGCGTGAGAGAAAAATATAAGGCGCAATGTGTTTAAATTTTCTTGGATATGTAAGCATCCAAATATACAGGGAAAGAATACGTGTCAGCAAATATTCCATAAGCTGATTTTTATTGTGTGTTTTAATATTTCACATATTTTACTGCCTCAGCTGCCACCAGCTATCTTGAATTAGATGAACATTTTAAAGTAATATTAAGCACGCTCAGAAATCAAAAACAAAAAACCCACACCTTTGAATATCATTTCTTTATATATATGTTTCTTTTTTTTTTTTTTTTTGGCTAAGCAAGTAGTGGAAAATATATTGCTGACACTTGATACTCAAAAAACCTGACATGGAGCTATTCTTAATTTTTTTTAGATTTCCATTATGCCTTTCCTAGATCAACCTCCACGAAAAAGAAATTCAAATGACAGATAGAAGAGTTATTTTCTCAAAGATGTCTTCTGAAAATATTTTAAAATGACCTAACAAATGTGCATTTCAAACCTGTTTCGATGGTTTTAAGAAAGCTGAGCTTGGAACAGCTTGTTAAAGGAATTTATTTAGCCTCAAGCATCTCATTACACTTTCTAAAAATATATGATACATAAAACAGTAAAAAATGCGTTTATAACATTAAATTATGTCTTCTGTACATGTTAAGACCCTTAAATTAATAACCTACTGAGTAGAATAGTTGTATTAAACATGTTTCTGCTTCAAGATGCCCAACATGTCTGATGCTTGTGCTCTGAAATGAAAATAATTAATAATCTACAAAGAAAGTGTATATACTGCAAGTGAAACAAAGCTCGAGTAAAATAAGTGATTTTGATTTTAGTGTCAATAAGTGACATTTGATCTGCAAATTACTTGTGGGAGATGTCTTGGCTTTACTGAATGCACTGTATCTAACACAAATGGATTAAATTCTGGATGTTCTAGAGAAATTAGCAAGAATGCTACATCTCTTGTCATAAATATAGCCTGTAAATACTTAAGTTGTCTTCGATGGCCTGTGCATGATATTTCATTATTTGGTTATTTGTCATTTATCTATGTTGATAATACATCAGTTTATCAAAAATTACTCTCATGGTCAAAATTAAAGTTCTTTTTAAGGTCTCACATCAAGGCATATAGGCTTGTAAAAATGGAGATAATTTGCTGACATATAAACATGTGTACAAGTATTTCCTTGAATCGTTTAAAACTACCAGTGCTCCCCTAAACAGTCATTTGTGGCTGCACTATGCTTACAAGAACCAAACCTTACAGAATAACTATATATATGAAGGTGGTTGTAGAGTATTCTATAAGCAGCTGTGCTGGCTGAAGAGCACAACAGTCACTGGCTTGTCCTAACTAATCTTGATCACTCTCTGCTAGAGGCTTCTGCTCATCAGGATCAGGTTACCAAAGGCCTAAATTTCCCAGACCAGATCTTACATGTGTCTGGAAATTCTGTCTCAGTACAGTCTATGGTCCCAATGCTAATTAGTATTTGTGACATGGGGAAAAATGGACAGATGTTAAAATTTGCCATATGCATTTTCCACCTCATCGAGCTGGCTCAGCAAGCTAAATAAAACCGGTTTGCTGTGATTACTATACACAAAGAGCTAACCTCTCCTCTTGAAATGTAAGATTAAATAGTGAAACACTGACAAAAATAACAGATCTCCAAGGTATTGTATCAAAGACGTGGCCACATTGAGTTCTGCTGACACAGAAATATATGAAAGGAATCACACCGCAAGCCTGAACCAGGCTGGATACACAGTAAGCCACCATCTGGAAGGCTGCTGATCTCAGCTAGTGGTGAGCAACAAGTGGAAGGTTATAAGCTCCTCTCTGAGATCACCTGTACCTTGAACAGCCTGTGCTCCCAAGATGCCTGTGGTATCACAAAAACACGTAGTTGTTCAGAACATTAAAGCAAAGATCTCAAAGATCCTACAGCTGAGTTTCTATGGCCCAGACAAGAAATGGGTAGCTCAGTTACTAGGCGGTAAAGAGTGACAACATGAGCTTTCCTTGGGAAAGAGAAGTGAATTTAAAAAGAAAAGAGAAAACTGTATACAGGAAAAAATATTATTTTCTTCCCTCTATTTCCTTTATTTCCTAGAAACTTCAGTGAGAAGCATAAAAGATGGGGAAGAGAAAGCAAAAGGAATAGTAAAGCGGAATATTAAGGAATAGAAAAAAGGGTATTGGGAAAAGCATATTTTCTTTTATGTAGCATCATGAGGGTAAAAAAGGGGACAATAATGTGGGGAGTAAATGGAAAGACGACAAATGGGTTCAAAATGCTGTAAGGAAAAGTATTTAGGATAGAAGTTCATGTTTTTGGCAGCAGAGCCTCAGATAGACTAGAACGGGAAAGAAACCAACCGGTGGAAGGCGGTGGTTGTCAAAGAGATGATGAGGATGAAGGAACAGCACTGGAAAACTGGGGACAGTAATAAGACTAAGTCTCCAGAAACTCACCACGCTATCCAGGTTTGAATCCAATTTAGCAGCATGTGTACTGGGGCTTTTGAGACTAATGTGGATCTATATAATGGTAAAAGACATTATTCTTTAGTAATACCCAGGTTTTTGTTTTTTATAAAAAAATATCTCCTTTTGGTTGTGCCTCAATACTTTGTGAAAATGGAAACAAACTGGAAAAGTGTATTTTTTTTCAGTTAGTGGATGAATTGCCAATGGAACAGATGCATGTAGGCATATTGTTTATTCAAAGGAATGGTGTCATCATAATTACAACAAAATCTGTTTGCAAAAATGACAGTGAAGTTTCACTTGGTTGAAGCTGAGAAATGTTAGTAATAATACATTTTTTTTTCACACCTGCACTAAAATTAGTAGATTACAACAACCACTGCTGTCATTTCAATTTCTTCCCTTAATTTAGTCATTACAGTTCTAAAGGCTCCAATTCGGCCTTCTGGCTAAAAATGCAGATCTCGCAAGAAGCAAAAACTATAAAACCTTATAGCCCTTAGCGAATGTCTTGGGTCTAATACTGCAAACGTGCATGTAGGTAATTTTACTTGCATAGTGAATCCCATTTACTTTTAAGGGATTACTTCTGTTACTAAAACTTTTCACGTATGAGGAGCCTGGATCTGTTTTTCACTTTTTCTGCCATATCCCGGCAGTGTTTTAGTGAGTGAGATATTTAAAAATGATCCCAGACAGGAACATGAAATAGTCCAAATGAAGCAATTAAGCAATGGCAAAAAGTGCTGTAACAATTAGGACAGCAAGGTTTGCTCTGTAACTAAACTTGTGACTTCTGTTGGAGCTGTGGATTTGGACTGAGAGCCTCTTATAACTTTGCTTGCTTCTTTCCCTCCTTTTTACAAATGAATAGAGCTATTCATTTCAATGAAACTTTTATGTGTGGATCTGGAAAGCTGTCTGAGCGATTTGCACAGCTCCAGGTAGCAAATGTTTGTGGAATCCCAGAAGTTACACAGCCTGTAATACTAACCTGAATGGCCTCAGTTCAAAATAAAGTGGCTCAGTAGAACTCACCCACTGTAAAAACTAAAACTAAATGGTCAGTCAAAGCAAATAATTGGATACTTTTAACATGTCAGAACAAGAAATCAAAGAAGAATTAATCTTCCTTTACCCAGGCCACTGTACAGGGCTGGTAGAGATGGAAAAAGTCTCATGACTTCTAACTGCTGATGTTAAAAAGAATGAATGTAAGAAAGCTCACTGAAGATTTCATCTAGTCCTCACTAACGCAACAAAAACAGTAACACTAAGAACTTACTTGCAGATCCACATTCAAATTTGTTTGCTATTTTATGTACTTAACTTTACACCCTTTGATCAGTTATAAGCAGGATTTGATTAAATACTCTTAATATTTGAAAATGTATGACAAAGATTAACAGGTCTCATTCATGCAGTAGAACATAGGACTCCAGTAACTTAGTCATTTATTTGTCTAACGGCTTGCTCCTCACCAGCTTTTCCTGTTTCCTATCTGTTTAAGATTTCTTCACGTTTTCAGAACCATAAATTTCACATATTCATCTTGTCCCTTTCTGTTCCTATCTCTTTTGGCAGCCTCTACATAACGTCTGCTACTTCCCCATGGCTTGCTAACTTTGCGGTTAGCTTATCCAGGAGGATAGTCCCTCCCTGATATACCCTTCAATGAAGCTGATAATTAGTAAAATAGAGGGACAACTAAAGAATAATTTTAAAATCAATGCCTATTTAAAAATTCAACTTGAATGATAAATTCATTCCATGTTGAACTAACCTTTTGCCTAACTCTTTTTTCCACCTCTCATCCAGCCTTTCCTTTCTTCCTGTGTAGTTACTACTTCATTGCTAACCTTCCCAGAGAAAACTTTAGAATTTCTACAGTTCTTGGCCTGTTCCTTTCCATAGGAATATTTGCCTGATATTTGGCTGCCTCCTAGGGAGGTGTATTTAAGTCCCATGAAGCAGACAATTTATTATATGCATGGAAATAACAAGAATAAATACAAAGTCTTATCTTAGAGACCTTTGTTTCATGGCTACTGGATGTTACAATCTCTTTCCAATATAGAAATGCACCTATCTGCAGAGGGATACATTTTATTTACTGATGGATTTTAATAGAGCAGATCTAAGTAGCTTCCAGCTGTTTTTGTAAGGACAAGTCAGAACTTTCCTGTGAAAGGAATCCAGAGATACTCAGGAAATAGCAACAGCTTTAATAAATCATAAGCAGAAACCTATGAAAGCTTTGTAGAGTAAGGTTAAAGGAAAGGGGGTGAAAGAGAAGCGTGGGACAAATTGTAATTTGGGCTTAAAAGAAAGCATTTTGAATTATAACACACCCTGTTTTGCAAAATGACTCAGAAAGGCAACAATTACATGGATTGCTCTGAAAGTAATGCCTCTTTATGTTTTGCTGTGGAAAATACAACAGATACAAAGAACACATTTACACTACTTATAAATAGTGCAAATTCTCGACTACAAAGCAGCATTTTTTCAGCACCAGTAGACATGTATTTCTGCCTGCAATGAGCAAGGGCTGCTTGCCACGCTTGTAAAAATCTTCACTAGCAGAGATGACTTACTATTGCTACTTCTGAAACACACTACCCACCACCTTCCTGTGCTCACACACACAGTTTGGCCTCTATAAGCATTCAGCAAACATCAGTATACATTGATGGGTGCAATTTTTTCCACACGGAGAAATTCATTTCCACACCTTTGCTTCATACACTCTTCCAGGTCAGACACCATTTTATCAGACTGCCCCTCTGCTGCCATCTACTGCACAGCACCAAAATACAGCAAAATACCAATGGGAAGGTTCAATCTCTACTGCCATACCACCAACATCTGCATCTGATATCTTGGGCCAACATAATAAAATAGGAAGCATTACTTTCAGAGCAGCCTCATAACTCAAAAAATTGTGCTGGGGCACAAAGCTGTTGACACTAAACATCCATCCTTGGGGTAGGCGAGCAGGTTGTGCTTTGCCTGACACATTTCCCAGTGAATGCTCTTTGATTACACACATTCATACATGTTTCTAAGTATTAGAGAACATGTAGGTAATTACAGAAAATGTACTGTAAAACAAGCAAACACAGAAACAACAGTCAGAACAACCTTACTACTGAGAATACTTTACATCTCTAAGAGAAGAGAATTTGCTGCTTACAAGTTCCCTTGCTCTCCTTCTGGCTCAAAAACATCATACAAAACAGGAAATATCTATGTTTCCTACTGAGAAGCCAGAGCTAACTCACAGGGTACACATGAAGAAGCATGAGCGCCACAAGTTTTCTGCATGATATTGAAGCCTTGTTTCCACAATAGTGAGTGTAAAGAAATCTGTTGCTGATCTCTCCCAGAATATCTGATAAAATATCATTGCTTTCCACGAACAACATACCTTAAAGATTCCATACTGCTACACTCAAAATATAAATTAAGTTTGTAAGATACAGCTTTAAAAACCCTCAATGAAAGTGGGCCTTATGGACCTTCTTTATAAATAAAGTAAGAAAAATCCTTGTGTCTTTTTTTAGTTGCTTATTATAATGACTGTCAGGTGGTCAAGTTCAGTTATCCCCACATAACCTCGCTGAACCTGCTCAACAGGGTCGCAGCACTGCAAGCCAGGGCAGAGTTTAACCCGCTGTGTAAATTTCAGGAGAACAAACCTTCATTGCAGAGCTCAAAAGAATCCTTGTGCTTGCTGAAGGAAAGTTATAAAGGGTTGCTTGTTAATACTGGCCAACGCAGTCCGCTTTCTGGAAAAGAGGGGTATCTTGGTAGAAACCTGTGGCACTCATACCCAGCAAAGAGAAATTTCAAGAGAAAAAAATAGCCAAATTGAATTTATTTTTTCTTTTAAACACTGTGTGCTCTGTGCATCTTTATAATTGTATGCCGCATTCCTTACAGGATAGGATTTTCTGCAGGAAAAATCAACAGTGACTAACACTATCATTTAGTACTTTTAACTATTTATTATATTTCTCCACTTCATTAAAAAATTATTTTCAGAACTCAACATTCTTCTCCAAAGAGTGATTAGGCACTGGGAGTTGGTTTAATCACCATCCCCAGAGGTGTTCAAGGAATGTTTAGATGTTCCTAAGGGACATGGTTTAGTGAGGAAATATTGGTGATAGGTGAATGGTTGGACTGGATGATCTTAGAGGTCAATTCCAACCCTAGTGGTCCTATAATTCCAATTCTGACAATTTTATTTGTGTGTGTGTGTGTGTGTGTGTGTGTGTGTGTGTGTGTGTGTGTGTGTTTACCATACCAGCAAACTGGCAGAGGAAGAAGGAAGCAGAGGAATCAGGAGTGGATGGTATCTTTTCAAATTTCATATTTAGGCATCCTCACAGATAAAAGCTCTACTCTCATCATGTAAAGACCAAATTACTGACTATTCCCTACAAAATATGCAGATGAGGGCTCTTCATAGGTTAGATAGTACATCCCCAGGGCACCATGTTACTGCCAATACAGGATACTGAAAATGGATTATAGGTTCCAGTTTGTTTGTCACGGGTTGATCTTGGCTTGCTGCAGTTGCTGCTCTACTTCCATTTGCCAGAGAGGGCTTATTGGCAGAAAAGCTGCATTCTCATTTATTCCTACCTGTGAGCAGTGAGTTAACATGCTTCAAGGCTTGGTGACTTGCAGAACGTTGATGGGTTTTTATGCTTGCTGTTTGTTTCATCATAAGCACAGCCTGCTTTGCTTTGCTTCTTGGGTTTTGCATGCCTGAAGGGAGAGGTCAGAGAATTTAGCAGTAGGTCACTCCATATCCCAGTGAATGTCTCATTTTAGAAAACCTGTAAAAAAATGTACATTAAGCAGACAATCAGAAGCGCAATCTGACTCACTATTTTAATAAAGCATCATTCTCTTTAAGGTGATACTCTTGATGGCTTTTACACAGAAATTCAGTAGCCGCATTCAGAACTTCTGACTCTGGAAAAAAATCCTATTTTTTTTCTTGTTATCAGTGTTTTATATTTTTTGCTTTAACTTTCATGGAATTTGTATCAAAAAGTCAATTTGAAATAATTTTGTCAGACTTTAAATGTAATAAAATTTTTCCAAAACAGTATGGAAATCATGATCCATCTGTAAATTCTCTTTGTACCACAGTCATTTATTACTTCATACTGAAATTTGAAATATGAGAACAAAGCAGCAGCAAAGCCAAATAAAAAGCCACACCAGCAAGGAACATCTGCAGAATTCTATGTAAAAAATGCACAAATGTTACAAATTAAACCTTTTCTGGCTTTTCTTATGGCTGTACAACCTCACTATAAGAAAGAAGGACTATCTAAATATTTCCCATTCGATCTAAAAAAGCAGACGCCCATACCATTTATTAGAAGCAGTAAATAAAACTGTCTGTACTGGCACAGTCAAGAAAGTATAACAGTTGATGAAGAATAAAGAGATTCAGTAATAAAAGAATAAAGAGATTCAGTATCAAGTTTAAGAAATTTGAAGTTTAATCTTTAACACAGCCTGTGCTGCGTCACCAGTTGATTTTGCTAATGAGTAGAAAGGAAGGAGAAGTAGGTATATCTCACACTGGGAGGGCACACTAACATTTTGTTTTACAAAGAAAGTTGGAAAACATCAGCCCATGGAAAATGAAATGCTCATAAAAGGAGGCAAGTTTCAGTGACTTTTAATTTTGGAAAAGAATCTCACAGAATTCCAAGAAAAATATCCTTTTTCAAACACTTCTTTTAACACACAAAATGATTATTTTAGAAGAAAAAAAAAAAGAAAAAAAAAAAAAGAAAGGAAGAAAAAAAAAGCAGGTTGAAATGGAAAAAAAGTCAGAAGTCATTTACACTGATCTGTAAACTCTTTCAGTCTGTTGATTTATGGCCCCTTTCCAGAGTTTAAGCTTGTCTTAATGTTTAGAATAGGAAACCTCAAAAATCTGGAGAAACGTCCCAGATAAACTGCTTCACAATCAGCAACTGATTGCTTACACTGAAATATGGTCTCCACCACTGAAGTCGTGTGAGAAGGATTGGGACTTAAAGTAATGCAAAAATTTCTGGCCACAAAGCAGATATTGTACAGCAAAGCACGCTTCAGGAAGATATTCCAGTCATAAAATTCTGTATTATATACTTGCTGATGTGTGGATAATTGTATGTAATACAAGTATTTCTCTTATCAAGCACATAGCATTTCTCAATGCAGTTTCTAATATCAGCACGTTATTATTTCATTTTGACAAATATTTATTTGAATTTCTTCAGATTTTACCTACTTCTGAGCAGTAGTATTTTGCAGGCACATTGCATGTGGCCACACTCTACATCCAGAAGTTTGAAAAAGGAACACGATAGTCCTGGACTATGCCATGAAATCTTTTTATCACTGTAGTGTAGAATGAAGAGCTGCTTTTGCAAAGCCTACCAGAGGACACCTCAGACATCACAGTTGTCATGGTACTTCCCTCATGCCCTTCACTTCATATTTTTCCTCATTGTACACCATTTTAGTAACCCTTGAGCATGAAAATACCTTGTTGCAGTTGGATAGAAACTAGAAAGAGATCTGTAGTCTTTCAAGTAGGAAGTACAATCCAAGGAAAGCTATAAATTGCAATACTGGAAAATAAATGGTGATGCTATAGAGACCTTTACAACTGCGCAGATATTTCTTTCACATTTAGATCTTTATCAGGGGAAGTCAGAATTTATTTACAAATAAAATAGTTAACTTTTCCCATCAGGAACAGTAGTCTGAGAGAGAAACTGTTCTTCCAGAAGCGACACTGAAATGACAAGCAATGGGGAAAAAAAAAACAAACTTCAAAACTGAACTACTGCATCAAGTAGTTTGCCCACAGGAGGAATGGAAATGCTGACAGACAGTGCAAGATATATTCAAAACTATGCTTTTGTTTCCAACTTCTAGTCACATTCCAGTCTTCAGACTTTGCTTTATTTGTCAGTGGCTTGTTTAATCATGCTGGAAATGGAACTGAGGAAGTCAGGGAAAGAGTAGGCCTATGTTGCCTTTTAAAATAGACAGTGTTGCTACATATCATTGAGAGTCTGGCTGGTTGGTATTCCTGTCACTACCATGCCACTGTGTGCCGATTCTTTTGGGTCTGGTGGACCTGTGCTACGGGAACACCTCAGAGCTTGATTTGGTTCCTACTGTAAAGACCAATGCAACATTTTGTTCTGAGTAAAAAAACCAAACAAAAACAAACAAACAAAAACAACAAAAAAAACTGCATTACACAATTGCATGCAGTGATTTGTGATTAGTTTCTATATATGAGCCAATGATACACATAAACTGCGAAAGTCATGATTGATTTGGAGGTCTCATGGGCAACAACCGGAAAGAAAAAGCTGCTGCTCTGGAATGTGGCCTGATTGCTTTCGTTATTTCTGAAATTCTTGGACATCTTAGATAAGGTGTTGCTGAAGTACATATTCCCTTACTGTGTTTTCTTCACTGTACGTGGGCAGCCATCTACTTTTATGACATCTGAACAAGTGCCCGCAATTCTTTTATCTACCACCTGAGACAGAATAGCATTCTAAGTGCAAATGAGAGCTGGAATTAAAAGCAGTATTTTTTCATTTTTGGAAGACAATTACAATAAGTACTCTTTAGGAACTTCCTCCTTATTGTTCAAACACGCTTTTAGGATATTTCACCTCTTAAACAAGTATACTAAACTAAAGTAAACAAACCATTAACTCTAGGTATTGTGAACATTTTTCATTGAAGAATAGCTTTCAGGTATTATTTGCAGCATGTCTGGAGTACACTTCTGATGCTTTCTTGTACACTCTACTACACATCAATGATTATTTCCTAAATCTGTAGAGAGACCAATGTTCAACACCCTACAAATTTTGTTCAGGACTCAGATTCTTCCCATCTTACATCGTTATCACTATTTTACTGCATTGAGGTTATCCGGATTAAGCCACATTTAGGTCTGGGTAATTCCCAACAAAATCTTGCTCATCTTTTCAGATGTCTGCCAACTAAGGCTCTGCCCTTTATAGATCACCAGGGCTGTAGTTGTGTGATATTAAAATATTTCTAAAATACTGGAGGAGAATTCAGCACTACAAACACAAGAAAATATATATAGAACACATACACACTGAAATGCTTACGTTAATTTTTACAAACAGGGACTTCCCTGAGCAAGCTCCAGGGTTTATTGCTGCCTGCATTTGCAGTTCAACTTGGCACTGAAGTAGCAAATAAATTTTGCCTGTGGCTGCTTTCCAAAGTAAACAGAACTTCTGTCTCTACTTCAAATTTTATCAAAACAATGAATATCAAATCTAGTATTTATTAATTTCAGGTGCCTTGCACTAGATAGAAATGCGAGAGAAGGATCATTTTGGTACTTAGATCAAACAAAATCCCAGGACAGTGTGATGAGTTAAGGTAAAGACGTGTGATCTAACGCTCTTCACACATGCATAATTTTTCCTCAACAGTCTTCAGAAGAAACTTGAGTCAGATACAGTTCTCCCGGGAACTCTGCTTTGGCATGGCTCATTTTCTTCCATCCTCAGTGAAACTACTTATAAAGGTTATAATCTGCCTTGGAATCTGGTTTTGTATTTTGAGGCAGAAAAATAGTAGCTTAGTTCTTCTATTTATTTCATAATATGTGATACTAATTTCTCTGACACTATAAAATATATTCAGCATCCCAGTGAAGGTATTGGGATAAAATTTTTGAATATTTAACTCATATTTAAGTTTGGACTCCTCTGTATATAGAAAGAACAGATACTTAAAATTAGATCCTTGATATTTGACGCTGGTAACATACTGTTCACTGTTTCCAGCCATTCATGGATAAAGTCCAGATATTTCCCTGACACATAAATAACTTTTTTTTATTTGAATACTCTCATAGTAGCTGGAAGTATATTTCAATAAAGTACCTCACTCAGCACAATGTATTTGGTGAATGAGCTTTCCAAACAATTCTTCACAAGCCTATACTGATAATGTACATGTTAGAGTTGCACTCAACACAGATGTTTCACCAACAGAAGTATTTCAAGCTGAGAAACGGTCTGCTATTAATAGTACATTTTGTAAAAAGAATCTTGTTTTATCTACCAGTCCACTGAGAAGCAGCTTACACATCTGCCATTCCGGGGAGAATGCAATAAATCTAAAATAAATGGTATTGTGCTATGAAACCAAACAGCAAACTCCCTGTCTTGCAGATAGTAAGAAGAGAGAATTTAGGGAATGCCAAGTGTTACTTTTGGGCATCAGTTTATTTAACAAACCAAAATCACACATTTTAATTACAGGAGGAGGGGATTCACTTGTAGAGGTAGATTTTCCTAGCAGTACTTAATTTTGTAGCGTCTGCTCACTTTGACATGCTGTAGGGGCTGCATGAGCAGCCCTGTTTGCTCTGCAGCTGTACTACCCCTGTGAAACCACGGGGTCCAGGAAATTAGAGATGGAAAGACTGCCCGGGTCAGCTGCTTTTTCAGTGTGGGACAGTTCCTTCATTCTTTGTCCAGCTTATTTGGAAGAACACTAACATTCCTAAAATCCAGAACACACTACTGCTTTAATCTGTCATTACCACTTCTTTATTTGTGCAAGAATTAGTATTTTGATTGCTGTCCCCTCACACGGGAGCAAAATAGGCTCAGCACAAAGTCTGCTATGGGTATAGAACTCAGATGCTCTTATTACAAACATGTCATTTTTCAGGATTCCAGCTACACTAGAACTACCATTTAATTACTGCTGGAAGCCATGTGAGAAAGTCTCTGAGTCACAAATGACAAGAGTTAGACAGAAGCACAGCCATGCTGTGGGCATTTCTAGATACCTCGTCATGGCAAAACACACTCAAGAACCTACATAGAAAGCTAGTCAGATAACCAGGATGGTATCTGTGCTGGCACAACAGCATAAGCAGTTCAAAACTCCAGCATTTATTGTTCAAGCAAGTTGTTTGTCACTTCTGCTAGTATTAACCTTGTTCAGACAAGCCCTTATTTATATTGCTGTCACTCATGCAAGTTGGTAACCTCTGCACTTTGGTCTCAATGATGAAATATTTCAGCTAGAAAAAAAAGTCCCTCGTAACAACTCCTGAGAGCAGATATTTGTGTACTAGTCAGATTTCTTTTGCTGAAGAGCTTACTCCCTAGTTTCACAGACAACTTGCATGGCTTCTTTAAAGAGGACAATCTACTAAAACTCTGAGAAAGGCACACCATTCCTTAGGAACTTATCAATAAAGGCAAATATGGTGAATGCAGTACTTCAAGGACATGCCAGCAGCACCATAAGGACATGAAATACTATCTACCTCTAACAAGATACTCTTTTGGGATTTCGGCTGTTTTTGTATTACATGTTTTGCCAGATCTTTAGCTGCACACTTTAACAAGCATCTGGAATCACATCACATTCTAACATGTCTGGTCCTGCAAGTGCATCAGAAAAGGAAAACTTCTACCTACCCTTACATGACTATATGCAGGGCTTTTGCTGATGTAAGTAGAGAAAAGATATCTGAGTTCAGAAATGAAGAACAGTTAGGAAGAGAAAGGACTGGAGCAGAAGAAAAGAAGGTAATGAGAAGTGTATCCGTGGAGTGTTTGCCTTACCCTTTGTCTCTCATGTGCATGAGGAAGAACACCTCAAAGAGATATGAAACAAGTGGAACATATGTCCATTTATTTGCAGCCTGAGTAGATTCTCCAGAAATAAATAAGCAGAAAGAAACCCAGCAACCTCGCTCTGTTTCCCCAAGTGTGTTAGCACACTTGATTTCCATTCATCTTCCACAGGACTTTTCCTTCCAACATCTATAAACAGACAGAATTGCACTTCTTTCATCATCAGCTGTATAATGTAATCAGAAATTACCACTGAATCTCAAGCATGGATATACAAAGAACAAAAGACATTGGCTCAGTTCCTCTCTTTTGTGCAGAGTGTACAACTTCAATCGTCTTTCTTCTTGTTTGTTTGTTTTCTGTAGCGCTATGGTATTGCCAGTTCCTGAATGAAAGATCTTACCAATATATAAAAAGATTTGGATGGAAATATAATACCTACAGTTTTGTAATTAGTCATTTCTAAAACCCAAAACACCACACTTAGCCTTTTTAAATTGAAATCTTCAGTTATGCCCCAACCACAAAAACATGCCTACACTATCATGTGGATCCCAGAAATTATAGTTTGTTTCTATGATCTTAGCTGTATAAAATCTTTAAACAGTTATTTTGAACAAAGTATATTTCTAGGTTATTAAACCTTTTAAGATGACTTTCTATGAATTACGTTATTTCAAATAGGCAGGTTAGTATTTTGGAGAGGTTTAAAAAGTATCTATTTATATAGCTTGCTTGTTTTGAAGAATGTGTTAGTAGGTGA
The DNA here is from genome assembly GCF_054131305.1 of Coturnix japonica. NCBI lineage: Eukaryota > Metazoa > Chordata > Aves > Galliformes > Phasianidae > Coturnix > Coturnix japonica. Next base: position 7,351,742 of record NC_140673.1, on the reverse strand, counting down.
CAGTCTTAAGTTGATACATATGTATGACTAAGGCCTGGCCAGCCTGTAGCCATTTTTTTTTAGGTAATGCTATGTTACAGAATCACAGAATTGTAGGGGTTGGAAGGGACCTCCAGAGATCATTGAGTCCAACCCCCCTGCCAAAGCAGGTTCCCTACACCATGTTGCACAGGTAGGCATCCAGGCGGGTCTTGAATATCTCCAGAGAAGGAAGCTCCACAACCCCCCTGGGCAGCCTGTTCCAGTGCTCCGTCACCCTCACCGTAAAGAAGTTCTTGCACACATTTGTGCAGAACTTCCTATGCTCCAGTCTCTGGCCTTTTCCCCTTGTCCTGTCTCCACACACTGCTGAAAAGAGTCTGGTTTCACCACTTTGCCCCTCACACCTCAGATATTTATAGACCCAGATCAAATCCCCTCTCAGCCTTCTTTTCTCAAGGCTAAACAGACCCAATTCACTTAGCCTTTCTTCATAGGGGAGATGCTCCAGTCCTTTCACCATCTTTGTGGCCCTGCTCTGGACTCTTTCCAAGAGATCCCTGCCTTTTTTGTACTGGGGAGCCCAGATCTGGACACAGATTATACTGCCTATAGTTTCCCAGGTCCTCCTTCCATTCTCGTAAATGAGAGTGACATATCTGATTTTCTAATCCCCGCTCTGCAAGTCTGGACAGTACCTCTGTAATCCAGACAGCATCACTGTGACTAATGAACCTAGGATAAATTCCAAATTCTACTTTTCATGCACAGCAATATAAGTTCATCTGTTAATCTATATTATTCTTTTTCCTAGAGTTTAACTGTAATCAGCTGTCCACATTTCATTCTAATCATTTTAAACCTGCTTTTATTAGCATAGAACAACCTAACCGCACTTATTTGTGTTTGAATATTCCATAATAATATTTCTTCAAACAACAGGACTGAATTTTAAGTGAGTATTGTAAATAAATTCATTTTGATTTTATTCTTAAGCAGTATAAAATTCCATACATAATTAAAAAAAAACAACAGACATGCAGTATTAGATTATGGAAAAGATTTTGAAATAGCAATGTATTCTATCACACACCAATTTAGTAAAGAAGACTCTTAGAATTCTTGTTTATAGGTATTCCTATTCAAAAAGGAGTCTTGTAGTATTGCAGCACAGTAATGGCCTACCCCATCAGTCAAGAGTGGTATGAGATTACAGTGCGATCAAGAAAGTGCAACAAAATAACTGCATCAGATCTCAAATATATTTTGCTCTTTAAGTGAAAAATGCTTCTACTTCCTTATTAAGCAATAGCCAAGAGGATCTACTTCTCTTTGGGAAGAAATGGAGCCTTATTTATGCCTTTAAAAAAAAAATCTAAAAATATTAGACAATAAAAAGTTGTAGATAAATTCTTGGCCTTTAAAACTGTGTCTCTATTTCCTTCATCCTCCCAGACATATATTAAATCAATAGCCCTCTTTACTATGTACTGATAAATGCCTGCATAACTTATAAGCCACAGGCATTCGGGACAGAGTGAATGAATAAGCAGTACCTGAGTATGACAGAATATATCAAGTGTTTATGAAAGGAATTATGAAGGTTTTCATGTCGCGCAGTTTATTCAACTGTGAAAATATTAGTTGGGATTTACTGAGGTGGCACTCAGAACACTTTTGGCTACTGACCAGAATAAATGATCCAGGCAGAGTAACCGACTGCAGATTAGTTACACGTAGAGAACACAAAGCAATGAGATAACGTGACTCAAGGGGATGCAGCATGCGGACTGAAAGATTAAGCTAGTATTTTCCACAGGGAAAATTACTTTTCCCTGTGTCCGGTTCTTAAGTATATTCTACTCTTTTATCAACCTACTCAAATAATCTGGTTGTATGGTTATATAAGTTTACACCCTATACTGTTGTCATTAAGCCTTTTCAGGGATGCCCCTTAGTTTGAGACATGGTGGTAGCTGGTAAGAAAGCAAATAAAAGAAAAACCCAGCAGGGCACAGAGTTTAATTATGTCATTTCATCTTTGCACTGAAAACATTATATTGAGATACTTTAAAAAAGATTTTCAAATTCAAAAAGCCAAAACCTTTTGGTTTTTTTTTCTCCTTTATGTGACATCTTCCTTAATCATGCTTGCATAACTTTTTCCATACTCTGAACATAATTCTCATCAGTTTCACTGAGCCGTGTGTATTTCTGCATCTCAATCTTTCTGCACTCATCAGTACCTCAGACTTTCCACTGATCTCTAAGACCTTGTCAGTCATTCCATTACTTTTCTACCCTATCTTCAAAGAACAATTTCAGACAATGTGAGAATTAGTTTGTTTAGATACCTTAAAAAGCTGGGTAGATTCCTGTGTTCTAGGATACTGCTTTGTATACTGGCTTTTCGCCTTATCTGGATCTGGCTGAACTCTTTTGTCACTACAAATCCAGTATTTTTCCACAATTTGGTAAAGAACTGAATATTTAAAAATACCTTAGCAAAATTATATCCTACATGTAGAAGAAAGATGGCATAGCCTAAATTCATATTAAAACCCACTTCCACTCCCTTACCAGCTCATCCACTAGCTGTTCACATCCAAATACCGATTAATAAAAGCTATGACTTAATATATCATTATGTTAGATATTATATATCTTTCAGCTAGCTTAATCTCATAAAATGTGCCAATGCTATACAAAGTTATGATTCTAGCCTAAAGAAAAGCCATATATCCTTGTCTTAACTACAACAGAGATTAGGGTATAACTATGTGAAATTCTTCCACACATGATTGATCAAATGAAAGAATAGAGTTGTATTTTTGCTTAGTAAAGCACCTTATGCATTAAATTATTGGTTACTAAATATTCAGCTTGAAAAAGAAACTAACCCTTCACATTTAACTAAGGTTAGTTGGTGAAAATTGTAGATTTGAAGGGTACAGTGCTATATTTATTCTAAGCTGAATCCACTACACCACAAAAAATAGTTTTCTAGTCTCCTGCTTCTAGAAAATCAAACAGAAGATCTAAATTTCTTGAGCAGTGCACCATTATCTACAATATTTATGTATGCCACTTTCAGCCAGAGTCAGAAGAGCTAGACAAATAAGTATGTCTGTTGAGAAGGTTAGTACTCTTAAAGCTTAATTTATTTCAAAGTAATTTGTTAAAAATAATGTTCATGGTTTCATAAGCAGGAAATGAGAAGCATTCACCATGCACTCCTATTTGAGCTCCTACTGACAAAATCTTGAGATTATAGCAAGAAGAGGGAATCATTCTATTATTTTGGTTGATTTGAATCAAGTCTGGAAAAAAATAAATAAATAATTTTGACGTAACTGCCAATTAACCCAACTTATCCCAGGACCTCGACTGTCTGGGGGAGAGAGACATAAACATGGATGCCATGAAGCCTTCTCTCAATTTATTGCTGTGTCACACTCCATACATACCATCCTAAATCCCACACAGATGCATACACCCTCTACGCAAAACCTGATGCACGCGAGAGTACCTATAAACACACCTACCTAAACACCCCGCCCACTAATAATCTACAGGCTGTAACTCAGCTATTCTAGAATGCTCCAGCTACTCAGAACTACTGTACATACTCATAAATCCTTACAAAGACAACTTAGTACCCCAACAAATTTCTCAGTTTCCCACAGGTTATGGATTTTTGCATGGTTGTAAGTTTGTTTTTCATTATCTAATTAAACGTCCATAGGAAGCTATTTGAACAGGTTCAGAAGTAACAGAAATCAAACAATATAAAATTTAGAAGAAACACCGGAATCTGTTAGCAACTGCTTTCTTAGCTTGCAAAGTTCAGACAAATAACAGCAGAACAAAACAGTTATAAGACAAATTATTGGATGGTTATTTGAAGAAGTCAGAAGAAACATTCTGAATGGCATAAAGTGGAAGCAAAGTATCATCTCATGGAGTTGCATGCTTGTTTTCTGTTGGACACCATGAAAAAACTTTCTCTACATGTACTGTATAATCAAATTTTAACGTGAAAATTGGATAAACAATAATTTTCTCTCCCTGTAAGGATTATTTATGATCACAAAATATTTTTACCCTGAAGTAAAATGTTTCAGTACTTTTTTTTATACATCCATTAGATAAAATGCAGAATTTTATTACATCAGTAGAAACACTGTAGGCCAAAATGTTGACTTTTAAATGAAAACCCAAAAATGACATTGTCAAAGTGATTAAACACGCATTAAAGGCCTGAACTTAAAGTGTATAATTCATTAGTTTTTTATTCCTGTTGATCTATTTTTATTCTTTTAAAGTTAAGCTGTACTACATTTAAAGGATAACTACTTCAGTCTGACATGCTATTTTGGTACGTATTTATATTCAGATTTACCTTGTTAATCGTTCAAATTCATTTCTTAAAGTATGTAATTCTACCTAACAAACTCCGTTATCAATTCGGTGATGAATTCCATACAAATCCCACCACAGTGCTTAATGCAATTTGCATTTTTTTGCAATTATCTTTTGAGATCTACTTTATTAGCAGCAACACTCAAAGTCTGGAGTGAGACCTTGCAAATCTTATATATGTTATGAGAATTACAAGCCTCCACAGTGTTTTGAAATAACACTTTAATTAAGAAAAGAAATAATAAGGTCTGATCTGGGTCAAGAAGATTTTAAAAAGCTGATTTTTTTAATTTTTTTTTTTCCTATCAGCTTCCTCATCTGAGGGGAAAAAAAAATCCCTTAAAAAAAATGAACATCCAATAAAAAGTCTGGTTTGTAGAAACTGTATTGTAGATTGAAAATATAATCTGACATGAAATTTCCAACCATTTCTAGTTTAAACATTGTTTAAAATGCTGCCTGTGCCAATTAGACATGCATCAGTCCTTCAGCACAAAGGCTTTTTACCATGTGATGTTCTAATGCAAAAGGCATGGCATTCATGAAAAGCATATTGGCTTTGCCAGAGAGAATATTTAGTTATTCTTTAAGTTGTCATTTGTGGGTTTATGAAAGAACAAATATTAAAATAGAGAGAAAGGCATTCTCCTGCAAGGGGAGGGAGAGAGGGATGGATGATTGCAATACAAAACACAACATAATGATATATTTACTTCAGAAAAACAGCCACAGAGATGTAAAACAGGAAAATATACATCCATTTTGAGAGTTACAGCAGATGTTCACCTATTTGAAGTGAAGGCCAAACTTTTCCCCACCCTCTTAAAGCCCTGCCCAAGGAGGAGGTGGGGGAGGAATGAAAGCAGACACTTTTCCTATATATGGGAAGACTCTTGAAAGCTACTTCAACTTGAGGTTTTGGGGTTAGAAAATGACCTAAAAGAGATGCAAATGTTCATGAGAAGCAGGTAATTGCTCCGTAACTTATTTCATCAATTGGACTACAAAAACTTTGAAAATTGCCCAGGTGCAGTAAAAGCTACTCCTGTTTTAATTTTAAATATCACTGGCAAAGCCAAAAAAGGCTGGGGTGGGGGGTTCAGGGGGGGGGGGAAATGTCTCTCTCTTTTACCACCTAATGATTTACTGAGAACATTCCAACAAGATTCTTTTTTGATCTGACAGAATTCAAGTGTGTATTGTCATAGGAGATGTGTGGACTTTGGTGCCGAATGCTATGACCAGGCATTCATTTTTCATTAAGTCATCTGGAATAAGAAGCACAGAAGAGTTTATGATCTGACAGAAAATTCTCTGCAAAGCAGAAAAGAGGGTGACTGTGTTCAGGAAGTGTTCTCCCCTCTCCTCCTAGGTGACTACGATGCTATCGTACTGTAATCTGCAAAAAGCGATTGGGCACCTTTACAAGGTCCCCATGCAGGAAAGACCCAGCCCTTGCCCCATCCCTAATAGCTCAAGGCATCTCCCTGCATAAGCTTCTGCTGTTCAAATCCTGTATACTGTGATATAGCAAAGGATTCAAAATCAATACCTCTCACTACAGAACCAACAGGGAAACATTTCACATGTTTGCTCAGCAGTGGAAGGACAAAAGGAAAGGGGGGAACAGATAAAACAAAACAAACAAACAAAAAAAAACCAATATAAGACTGAATTTATTTCCCCTTTTATCATACTCCATAGTTAACAGAACCATTTCAAGCACATCTATAGTAGATTTGGGCTACATGACAGTTTCAGATGAAGAATTTCTGCCTAACTCTGGAGAAGATAAATCCTTTCAACTTTTAAGAAGTGTCTAGTTTTTCCAAAGGTTACTGTGAGATCTAATAAAAAAAAAACATATCAGTGTTTCATTTCCTTCCACATTCTCACCGAGTAGATCCTGTCCTTGCAAGAAGGAAATCCTACTGAAATTAGTGAGAGTATTTCAGCAATGAAGTAAAATGCAGCATTTAATAAGGGTGACAAAACAGATTGGTTCAGACAGGTAAATACATGTTTTATGTGCACAGTGAAAAACACTTATCAATGCTATATTCAGTTGTGTTCTTTTGCACATTCTATGTCTATCCTCAACTAAGTTAATGGCATCTAAATTTCACATGCTACTTTCATTTGAAACGAAAGCCTATACACACTTGAAGTTAAAGGGAGTTTATTTAATGGGAAGGATTTCATCTTAGCTGTTAATAAACAAAGGCTTCTTTATTGAGCTGCTATTATTCTCCCTTCTGTTGGCTGATAACTTTTCTAAAGTTAATGAGATCCATACTGGCACTGCTCTTGATTTTGCAAAACACACTGCGTCCAAGTAAAAGTAGAGGTAAATTTAAACAGCTTTATTTTGCCACTTAACCTAGGTAAATTATTTTATACTAGTCAGACACAGGAAAAAAACAAACTAAAGTTCTGACAGTCAGCCAGGTGAAGGAAGTAAAACCAATGCTGTTAGAAAGTAAAAATTATTTAATGCAGTACTGATCAGTTTTGTGGTTTTTAAACTCCTATCTGAACCATTCACATTAGCTAACTGAGCCATACAATAACCTACCATGTGACTTTCTGTAATTAGTGTCTAATAGTGATACTTATTTTTCCTCATTCAATTCATTAACCTGCGAGGTTACACTAATTGTCAAGCAACAGAATTTCACAATTTAATGGCTGACATCAAGCAATAAAAAGCAGCTGATGATTCATTCTGCTTGAATTCTTCTAATTGAAACAGTATAAATAATACTGAATCTCAGCACTGTTATTTAGATATAACCTAAAATATCACTTGCACTCTCTAAAATGACCCTATTCTCTTAGACTAGATGATTTCTTCAGCATGACTAGTACAGATTCAGGATGCATACTAATGTAACTTTATAACAAATACTGATTATTCAACAAACTTAGCTTACAAGGTCTTCATCTACACTGTAAATGGAATGGAAAAAGCTAGGAACTCCAATGAAACAGTTTGCTATAGCCAAACACAGAAACAATAACAACAAAAAAAAACAAGAAATTTTTAACCCCACCCTTCACCTCATATATAAATTTCTTCTTTATTATCTCTCTGGTGTAAGAGCTCCTTCAACCTTTTTATCATAGCACAATCTGACAAACGTTACACTTGTTTTTAAAGTGTGTGATGATGTGCATGAAATGGTTCATACCAATAAATTTAATAGTTTTTTTTTTTACATTAGAAAAGTGAGGACTAGTGTGGGAAGCTTTCTGCCAAGAGAGAACCTGACTCCCTGGAGTTAGTTTTCATGAGAAGAATAGTGGCCAGCTCAGACTGAGGCAATAGACGAAACTAGATAGATAACATCTCAGAAGAGGTAGATTTTAAAACCTTCCCTTTATTTATGAAACATTAATACTGAGAATTAAGTGTCAGAGAAGTAAAACATGTCAAAATAGAAGAGCTGGAAATAAGCAATGCTGTGTACAGTGGCCAAGTGTGTAATTTTTGGTACAGACAGTTGAAATACTACTTTTGCACCTCTTCTCTCGAAAGTCTGATCTGGGCAAAGCATGACAGCCAAGTATGCAGTGCTGGGACAAAGCAGAAATAATGAAGTGTTACAGTCCAACAGGGAATGTAGGTTAAGAATTTAAACAGGCAAAAAAGCAAAATGGGAATGTCTGATGCAAAACAGTCTGTCTGCCAGAAACAGAGTAGTCAGAAAGGAAAGGCACCTGCAGTAGGCATGTCAGAAGAGGCGAGCCAGGCCACTGGACAGGATGGTGGCCAATAGTTTGAGTATTTTGAAATCTGATTTCAGCTTAAATATCAGTAAAACAAAGCTAACAAAACCTGTTCACTGAACTGCGCAATGAATCCTAATAAATAATTAATAAATCTGAATAAATTTTGAAGGAAAAAAACAAACAAAAAAAAAACAGTGAACAACACTGTGGAACTGTGGATACTCCACAGTAGAAACGCATTGTCTGTAGTACAAAAATAAAACAACATCTGTTCTATGAAATTGCTGCAGGGTTACTTGTACCCCAAAAAAGATCCTGACCTGAAATTATTTTTATGCCTATGGCAATAATTATGCACTTTATTTTTTTTATAGTATAGCTAAAAGAAAGAAAAACTGTTTACAGTAACATCTATGAACATAGCAACATGAGGGGCATTAAAATATTTTTCTTGGGATCATTGAATTGGCTACATTCTTTTCCTTCTTCCTGTTAGAAATATAATACTTTACTGGATGGAGTCCTGATGCAGAACTGAAAGGAAAGGAAGTAGGAAGGAAATTAAGATCCCAGAGGTAAATGGGTGCAATATAGACACACAAAATACAATCGATACTTAAATTTATCATCTTACTTTATAGTCAACTAAAAACAAATTCTGTTATTTTCTTTGTTTTCATTTCCTTTGCCTGTGCTGTAAGATTTAACTTTTTCTGAAAAGCAACAAAAGGATGCATTTCAATAATTATTTAATGAGGTTTCAGTACAAGTCAAATTAGTTTAAGACAAATCCTTCCCAGTCCAGGTAAGTTATGAGCATTTTTTTCCCCTGCATATTTATCTTCCAAATGAACAAGACAAAGTCATACAGACATATAAAAGATCAGTTACAGCACTGACAGTGGCAGTTTCTTAACAAACAAATATCTGTCTGTTGACAACAGTCCAAGAGGTAGGTGTTATTACAGAAGTAATTCAGAAAGATCAGAGTGTGAGCCTAATCTGTTCAATTCACAGATCTTCCAAATAGCTCGGCACACAGAAATTGTCTGCTTCTAACATTGTTTCCAGATGTATTCTTGGCCAGCTTTCTTCTCTTTGGACTGATCTGCCTGACCTGAACCTTGGGAACATTATACTCTGGGATAAAAATGTTATTCTCCTCTAATAAAGAACAAAAGGTTGCAAGGCAAAGACATTTGGTGACTTGTCATCTTAGCTGCTCTCCATCTGAGAATAAGGAGAAGCAGGAATTTTGACAGCTCCACTCCTTGTCAAATTTCTATGCATCATTATGCTCCAAATTTTTGAAGGAGTTTAATTCTTCTGATTCTGTCTTATAGCATTCCACTGAATCACAGATAAATACATTGTTATCTTACTTCACTTCTACATCTACTTTTTCTCCAAGGATATGGAGAAAAAGAAAACAACTCTGGTATGCAATCTGATGAAAGCTATAGATTCAACCCTTACAGTTCTGTGATTATGTGATTTTGCTCTTAATGGTGCCTAATCTTTGTGGTAGGGCTGGAAGGCCATATGGATATAATTATACATGCTATGACGCTGGTATGATGACAGTGTGTGTCAGAAGTCCTGATCTATGTGCAATACAACCATTGTGCAACAGATCTGCCCGGTGAGCCTTTGGCCAATACCCAAAACTGTTTAGCATGACAGTGACAGAGGCTGGAAACAAGTTGCAAGAGCCAAAGAAAAAGAACTTGGCCTGTTCCCAACAGCTGTCATTCCCAGGAGCCCCATGATCATGTCCTGGCCAGACTGACAACTTCCCACAGCCAGACCTGCAACATGACAGAAAAGGCCTGGTGGCTTCCCAGGAAAAAGCATTGCTATTAGTATTTCATGGGTCGCAGCAGATCTACAAAGACTCCACAAGTGGTATTTTAAGCAATATTATTTTTGACTATTCAAATTTCAGGCAGCTGGATTCCATCTTACAGTGAACCACTAAACTAAGAAACCGATCTGTTGTTATTTCATAGGAAGATATTTGCACCAAATGGACAAAATAGCACAAAGGATTTTCTGCTGAACTTACGTCACATACCAGGTATACATCTTACACCTGATGATAAGAATACTCCATCACTATACAAGAAACCATATCAGTAATGAGACCAGCACAGTACCAACTGCTAACATGTCTCTCAGTCCAGTCAAATAAAGAAGTGAAATCCAGACAGAACAACACTGCTCTATAAGCAGTGCTCAAGCCTATCTGGTGCAGAATTTATTAGAGAGCTTCTCTGTGCTGCCATTTTAGAAATACTTTTTGTTTTTGCTTTTTTTTAACTGTCTTGATTTTTTTCAGCAATGTACTATAACAAAATTCATCAAGCTACACTGACTATCTATGGATAAATATAGTTATTTGAGTGTTAGAGGAATAAGAGGAAGGACTTAAGCTCACAAATGGAAACTAGGTGAGTTTTCAGAGTGGGAGTTTACTGGAAACAAATTAGTCCCAGTGTGCACCAAAATGAGCAATCTGTAATCAGCTCATACAGACAGTTTCACTTTCTTCTCTTCAGTAAGAGCTGTTCTCATGGGGTGAGTTTATTCTTTGTCTAATGCTGGGGTCTGTTCCTCACCAAGAGCTATTCATTTGAGCACACAAGGTCACACCAGAAGTTCTTTTCTAGGAAGAGGAAACACTAGTGGAGCATCTCCACCCTTCCTCAAGCACACCCCAACTCCGCATCAGCTCTCCCAGGAACTTCCAATCTGCTTGGCACACTGGCTAGCAAAAATGCTCTCTATTATTAAAAGAATTTCAACACACTTCCCAGAGCATGTTTTTCTGCAGAGGCCTGTCCCTGTTACCTTGTAACTGAGATACAAAACCATTTATAATTAGACTTCACACTACCAACATGTCTAAATACATGCATTTCTTAAGCATCTAAAGCAAACTCTCCTCAGTATTCACAAGTACCATATTAAGATCACTTGACATCTGATTAAATTTAAGATGAAATACATGAGTTTTTTGACAATTAACTTCAAAAGGTATTACTGTAAATCCATCTAATTTCGTTGTTTGAACCATCATCCTGAACAGCACTGGTTTACACTTACTTAAACAAAAGCATTGTTATTTCCAGTAGATCATAATGATTCAAATACATTTCACACACATCTACACACATCACCTGTCCTCTATTGATGCTTTGTTTTCTCTAGGGGAAAAACATTATCATTTGAACAAAGTTATTTTCCAAGCAGTATTACTCTTAACTCACTAAGAAAGTACACAGAATTAGCTTTTGAAGCATTTAAAAAGAAAATTATCATTCCGGTGAGAGAAGGCACAATTAGTCAGCTTTTATTACAAATACAGACTGTGTCAGGTTGTCCAGACAGAATTCAGGATAGCCTTCCTGCCTAACTCTGATATCTGCACCACACCTTTTTCCTCCCTGTGAAGGTGAAGACAAAAAAAGCAACACAAAAAACCATGAGACCTCCTGCCAGTAGGAATCTCTGTTCCCATCAGGAAAGAGGTCACAGATTACAGCTGTGGATGCATGCATTTCTCTTTCAGAAATACTTCTTAAGTATTCCTTTTTCTGTTTGCTTTTGTTGTTGTTTGTTTGTTTAAACATGGAGAGCAATGTATTTAAAAGTCAAGAAAAAGAAAGTTGAATCACCATAAGTAGTTTTACTTACTAGCATCTACAGCCTTTGTCTCATTCTCTTAATGTCTGCTAGAGGCACCCTTCAGAACTGCCAACCACTAAACCACAAATTCAAAGCAGTTGCCTAAGTAAACAGAATTGATCAAGGGAACCAACTCCCTGACAGTGGTATCAGCAGAGCTCCCCTCTGGAAAACTGTATTTCAGGGCCCAAAGGGATTAATCCATATTTATTTTAGATTCCTGTTGTAGATTTGTAAAGTTGTGCTGTGAGGTCTCTCATTTTTTTTTTCCTCTTTCTCCAAGAACCGGATAACGGGTCAGCAAAAAAATTGAAAATATGTACTGATTATGCAGCATGTTGAAAGACAGTCTTTCAACTTTCTACTATAAACAAGACAACAAACAGAGCCATTGACATTAGTCACTACCAGAAAGGAAATTATAATGTCTGTGATTATTAAAAAAAGTTTATGTGTAAAGTTGTATTTTAAATGCAGAAAAGTTACAGCAACATAAGAGAGAATGATTCTGCCATATTCCTTTTCCGAGATGTTATTTCACAGCTTCATAGGAACGCCTACAATCTTAAAAAGAAAATGCAAGCATTTACATACAGTAGGACATTTACTAACAAGTATCTGATAACAATGTCCTTCTGCTAGTTTTGGGAAACCAGCAATCTTTAACTCAAGCTATAAATTACACTGACTGCTGGCATTTCATAAAAGTGAAGTGTTTGCTTGCAAGCGTAACTGTTTTGGTTTCGTCTATAGGGTTATCACAAGAAATGAGCTCCAGTTCCGATACACAAAACCTATTGGAAAGAAAAATGAACTTTTTCAGATTGAAAGCCTTTATAGAAAAATGGAACACATACAGTATAATTTTTAATCTTTTATTTGAATGTCTGAGTTTTTATGACCTAAGTAATCCTGACATTTAAAGTAGAGTTTTACTGATAAAAACTCCTTTTAGTCAATTTAGTGTGCAATACCAGAAAAAGTAGCTAGAATCTCAAAATAAATGTTTCTACTATCTTCATTCAGCTCTTATCTGAAGCAAAGGGAAAAATATTCATTGATTTTATTACATTCTGAATGCAAGCCAGCAGATAAGACTCAAAAATAACTGATTCATGAGAAGTCAAAACAAAGTCCTGCAGATGATTCACATTCTCACAACCATACTCCTAAATATGGAGAGGTTTCTTGTTTCCTCTGTATATTCTTATCTTTCTATGACCTAAAAAAGTGGAATCCAGTGAAGATTAAAGGGATCCTTTTGTAATTTATACACTAACTTAACTTTCTGCCAGCTCCATGGACCAATATGCTCACTGGTAAAGCAAAAGATAAAAGAAGAGTTAAGTCCTCTTAAGTTTTCTGTTACTACCTTAATTCTGTAGGGATTCTCCTGTGTTCCCACAAGTAGGACATGCTTGAAGTGACTAAATAGCCTTCCTTCATACCTGAAGATTTAAGAATTCCAGGAATGCTCAAAACTGAAAAAATGAAGTACCATTAAGTTCATGTATGCTTTATCTTCCTAAAATGTGCAACTTACTGCTTTTCCAAACTAGGTGCTCTACATTCTTAGATGTACTGGAAATGTCTAACTTAGTGAAGCAAACTATAGAAATAGTGTTGTTTTTTTTAACTAATCGATTTTAATATATATTTTTTTTCTTTCTTTCAGTGATTTATTTAAAGCAGTTGAAAGATAAAGCAGTGGTTTTGCAGTAATGAAAATCCCAGTTCTTGTAGCACTTGTGTCTTGGCTCAATAGTTGATGATTTGCTCCAAAATATATTACATAATAAAATGGAATTTCCAGACAGAAGCCAGTGCTTTATAGTTTGTTATATATCAGAGGGAACCTCTTTTACACTTTGGCTGCTAATTATATGCTATTGGTTCTTGACAGAAATGCCTTCTGGGTTACATTTATTTTTTTTGTTCCCCTGAAACCGGGGGGGGGGGGGGAGTGTTGGTGTTCATGGTTTCAGTATACACGCACAGATAAAGACCTTATTTCTTATTAGATCTATAGAGGAAGATATAGAAATTGTTTAATCAGCAATTTTTATCATTAGGAAAACTGATTTTCCTTGTTTACATTTCTTTCACAAAATGAAGCTGTTCCCTCTCTTATCCTCTGAAGTTATCAAAAAATCTTGCTTTAGCTGGCACAGTCCCAAGCAAATTAGGTCAGGCTTACGCTGGTGTTCAAAGCCACAACTCCAACAATGTATTTAATACCTCCAAATGTCTTGTGTTCTGCTAGGAAACCTTTACACTGAGACATTTACTTTACTCTCCATTCAAAGGTGAATTTTTTTAAAGAAATTTTAAGCTTCTTTAAGAAATGAAAATAAGCTCAGAAAGCGCGAGTTAGTTTTTTGTTGGTTTTGTTTTGTTTTTTTTTTCTTTTCCATGAAACAAACTCTTTACAAAATACTTTGTATTTCCCTGACTCACGGCTCTTATGCTTTGCAACAATACCTACAAACTAAGCAAGAAATCCAGCTACAGATGGATGTTCGCGACTTCTTTGAAATAAATGAAGAAGACAGTCTCCCAGCTATCATTTTTCGCACATTCTAATTGCATTTACTCTTTCCGTCTTTTATTTAGAATTATCCATAAATAGTGCACCCTGAGATCTTTAAGTGCAAATTAACATGTAATATTCTGGGGGAAAAAACCCACCACCACCCTTTTTCACTGATAGTCAAACTTAGTAGATCACTAGCTCTCTATTGTTTCAAAACTTCCCTTTCTATTAACAGAATCATGGATCTGCTTTCCCCACAAGGTGTGAACAAAGGGGAAAGAATTGATTATTAACCTATCTTAACTTCAAGCTCCTCTCACATCTGAGGAAACTATCAAGCAGTCCAAAAGGTGCACCCTGAAAAAAAGCAAACACTAAACATTTTTATAGGACCTGAAAGCCTCATTCAGACTGTATTTAAAGTGAAAAAAGCACAACCTACAAACCTAGGAATGTTCATATATTCCTTACTTGAAAAGTAAATAAGTATCCTAGATAAAAAAATTAAATAATATTCATTCTTTCCTAATTGCCTGTAATTTTTGCAAGTACGCTTTATATCATACCTGCAACTCTAAACATGCATTTCCCCTATATTTTGCTGTGTAGTCAAGTGGTTAAATATTTGCAGCGCTAAAATTATGAGGCACTTTGCTGCGAGAATTAAACACCATTAGAAGATGTAAGCGTGGTTTTGGATTGCTTTCAAGATCAGAAACTGAGCATTATGTGGCCCATATGCAACTCATTCAACAATTTTTCCTCTCAGGCAAGTAAGAAATAAAGCTAGCATAATTTCTTACTATAGTGTTACCTGTTGCTTTTTTTACATACCAGTTGTTTAGTTTGTCTAAGTGGAGCAACAGATTCAATAGATTTTGTTTAGTCTACAGGTCATCTTCTGGGCAACTATTTAAAGGACATGTGCCAATATGTAGCTGAATAACTACTGTATGCCAGAGGTTGATAGAAGAAAAAAAGCTTACTTCATCACTTACTATGATGAATAGAATAATAGTATAAAAAACAAACACCAGTAAACTCATTCAAAATCAATATTCTATAGTTCACAAATGAACAAATCTTTGCATTCAGAATTTTCATACACTCTCCCCAACATTTCTCAAATTGCTCTGAAGGCAACATATTCAAAAGTGCTTAAGGAATTTCAGGTTCTACATCCCCTTAATATAAGGCTTCCACTTTGATTGATTTACCCTGTTCTGTAGGTACTTTACTCATATGTTTATGTGACTCACGTTTTTACAAGTCAGCAAGTCATTTCTGAAAACTGTATTTCATGTCTAATTAATGTGACATTTGAAAATGAAAATTCACAAACCTGGGATATATTTTAAAATTGCATCTGCTCTGTTGTGAAGCATATTCAAAAGAAATTAAAAATACACCCCACAACACGGAACATCTGGGATGGTTAATTTGAAGTCAGTTCCTACCTCCGTGTTTTCACCAGAGATTCTTAGTTAAGTTTACTTCTACCTGAGCAACCCTCAAAAGTAGAAAAAGGCAATTGACTCTAGTCCAGGGTGCAGAGACTAAGCCCAGGCCTAAACAAGATGACTGTATCTGCCCAGTGCTTCTAGGTCATGTCTGTCAGAGCCATGAAGAGCTTGCACAGCAGCTCTTGCTATCTCAAAGGTTTCAGGCAGTCCTACTCAAAAGGTTTTCCTCTGCCGTCCAGCAGCGTGCCCACCAGCTCCCCACCCAAATCAGTCCTGCTGCTGCTTTGTCGAAGGCAACTTGAGGCAGGTCTTGACTTGCATTTAAGGACATGAATTATAAATGTGCGAAGAGACACCAGCACTAACAGAGTACCTTCCAGCCTCTCACCCTACACAGAGATGTCTACTGAAGCTGACAGGCAGCTCTTCCAATGAAAGAGCCTTTAGTTTAAAAACATTTTCTTCACTACCATCAGAAACACTCAGTGGCAGGAATCTTTCTTCTCTTGTTGCAGTTCAGAAACATTCAAGTCAGCACCACTGAGGTTCTAAGCTCAGCTTACTGCTTGAGGAGCTGAGCTGAGGTCACTTATTCTCTGTAACTACCAGAGAATTCAGGAAAACTGTTAAGATCAAATTATGTCTTTACTAGAGCAGGCAACTGACGTGGTAATGTTCTGAGCCACCACCAAGGAATGCTCTGGCTTCTATTAATACAGTTGCAATTTTGTAAGGATACATATTTTGAGATTCTACAAAACCCCCAAAAAAGCCTTATTTTCACATAGCTAACAGTGGAGAATGCATCTAGAAACTTGGTAGTATAAGAATAGCAATTATGGCTTGAGTAGAAAAAAAATTATTGCAAGTCTTATAATTTAGAAATTAGCAGTTAGATCAAAAAGTAAGCAGCTGGCAAATACTAAATGCTGAGGATTACAGTAACGCTTATTTTTTGTTGCTGATGTACAATATGTTACTTATGTACAATAATCTGGGACATTAAATAGAAAAAAAGATTCACTACTTCTAAGAAAGCAACATTAAGACTCTTAAAAACTAAGTCTCTTCAGAAAAGTGAGAAGAAGAAAAATAAAGTAGAAGAAAGAATGCATCACTAAAAATTTTGACAGAAGGCTTCAAGTAGTTTTTAAACACCCATCCCTCATACACAGACATATTAAAGTTCTGATAATATATTGAAATGTTTCAGAAAACCTGGGATGTGTATTTAATTTCTTAGCTGCATATTATGCTCTTACATTTTTTCCTACAGCTACTCAAAACTAGAAGGCAGGAGTTGCATTAAATCTGCAGTCAGCAAAACTGCTACCTTGGACTCCTGGAGTGCAGACTTTGAACTATTTGGGACACTGGCAGGGAGAGTCCCTTGGAATTCAGTCCTGAAGGATAAAGGAGGCTATTAAGGCTGTACACTCCTCAAGAAGGACGTCTTAAAGGCACAGAAGCAGGCTGTCCCCCTGTGCTGCAAATTGAGCTGGCAGGGAATAAGACCAATGCAGATGAGCAGGGATTCTCCATGAGAAAAAGAAAGTTTAGCTTTTCTCTTCTCTCTAACAGAGAAGTTGTTAGGGT
Source organism: Coturnix japonica (assembly GCF_054131305.1). Classification (NCBI taxonomy): domain Eukaryota; kingdom Metazoa; phylum Chordata; class Aves; order Galliformes; family Phasianidae; genus Coturnix; species Coturnix japonica. The sequence goes on along the minus strand of NC_140673.1, from coordinate 7,334,330 downwards.
GTGCAAGGAGAAAATTAGGAAGGCAAAAGCCCAGCTTGAACTCAACTTGGCCACTGCGGTAAGAGAGAGCAAAAAACTTTTTTACAAATATGTTAATAGTAAGAGGAGTGCTAAGGGCAATCTCCAAAACTAGGTATCTGGGTCCATCATGTGGGTTTTGCTTAATTGGTCTTGACCCTAGGAATGATGACAAAAGCTTTTTAAATATAGCTGTAGAGAAGCAAAGCATTAACAGGACATATGGAAATTGCTACAGGGAGAGGAAGAAGGTGGTTCTTAGTAGCAGGCTCAAGGGCAACTGTTTTCTGAAACCTGAGCTTGAATAGATGACGTGGACTTTTGGTAGCCTTCATTCTCAGCAATCCACCCTGAGAAACTTATTAGAAAGAAGTTCAAAATTCATATCTCTGTCTCTCCTATGATGGGACTATCTCCCTCCCTCATTCCTTTTTCCTAGCCTTGTTCAGAGATCCCACTCTTTTTCCACAGGGATGGTTTCAGGTTAACTGCTTGATCTCTTCTTAAGAACTTCTTGCAACTGTTCTAGTGACTTATGCTCATTCTTACCAGAGCAGCACGATGAATCTGCTTTCTCTAGAAATTGGAAACGGGGCTGGAAAATGGTATAAAGCATCTCACACTCTAAAATATAACAACATTTTAAAGAATTTATACATTTAACGTGTTTGATTTCCTCTGCAGATATAGTTAAATATCAGAGATGGTAGATAGTCATCTCTGCTAATAAATATTTCTCTTACATTGTACAGTTAGTATTCAGGGCTTTATATGCTTTGGATATTGCATTCTATTTTCTGTGTTTCTTTCACAATCTTTTTCCAGTTTGTAATTGAGCGAGATTTACTCTGAAAAAACAGTAGGTATGCCAATGCAATTTCTTCTATTCTTCAAAATGAATGCTTTCTAAAATAAATAAATAAAATTTATATTTATATATATTATTTCGAAATATTGAGGCTGTCACTAAAAGAGTTAAGCACCCCTAGGACTAGAATGCTTGCCCAGACAAATGCACATTCCTGTCTGTAAAGACCTAGCTGGAATGTCTAGCATCAGAATTTCACATTTTGTGCAGTCAATTCTATTTCACATACTAAGCCACAAACCCATTATAGTTGAAAACAGTAGAAGGTCTGTTTTAAATTAGGTGACGCAAATACAGTAGTAACAGAAACCATGGAAAAAGCACAGATGTATAGAATATATGTACATGCAAGGCAGCCAAATATGAAAGGCAGGTATCAATTAAAATCAGTTATAATGCTTTCTGAAGGATGAAGTTACATTTCAGCAAAGAGTATTAATGGAAATAAGCAATATATTAATTGAACAAAAAGGCAACAACGTTTTATGCTTCTCATCTCATCAAGTTGTATAGAAGATGAAAGAAATGGGAAATCCCCAACAAGTTTTCTGTGAAGATGTAATATGCAAGGAAGGGTCATCTTAGGAACGCACATCAGTAAAAGAGCACAATATGAACTGCTAAAACTAGTAACCTAGACTCATGTGAAACATGCTGATTTAGCATGAATAAAGCAGTTACAGTTGGAGTGTCCAAAATGGCTCATTCTTTCCCCTGTATCTAGTTTGTACATTCTTCCTGATGTTTCACCGTAAGAACTATTTTACCTCAATCAATTTAATTGCTTCTGGTTTTCTGAATACCATTTGCTTCTCCATTATAAAACACAATGCATGTTAAAGGAACAATTTTCAGAGAAATTACTCACAGATTCTTCAAATACACATGATTTAGAATGCTATTTTGTTCCTAAAATTGTTGTGATAGACTATCTTATGATATAGTATTAAGAGACTCAACACAGCAAAAGAGGCTGCAGCATTCTTATAACTTGTGTTCTTAAATATAACAAAGCTACTTCCTCCTCAGATTTAACTGTAACATATCACAAACATAGACTATATGCACTTTTTGTTCTTTTCACTAAAATAAGTAGTCTGACCGAAGCTAGAAGTTAAAATTAGTCTTCGTTGTTGAGAACATTTCTGCAATAAAGGTATAAGCTAGGTTTTTTAACATAGTCAGTCCATAATTCAGGAATGGAAGTCTGTAGCATACAAAGGGATTATCAGAAAAATTAAGTCACTTTTTATCTTGTCACTTTTGCACTGTCTTTGCATTCAGTTTCTTAAGAGCTGTCTCAGACTCTGATAGCTGGGATACCTTGAGAATGTCAAGGATGAGTTTTGAAATATCAAGCATTCAGTGGTCTCATATTCAGACGTACTTTATATCTAATAAATGCCTTCCCAGCAGCACTTTAAAAAACACTGAAACTAGAACAGATTTGTATATTTTCCCTAACTGATTTCTGAAGTTATTAAATGCATACTTCTCAGTGAAAGAAATTAATGAGATTTAACTTTAAAGAAACATCTTTAGCTCCAATGTCTTTGGAAACCTCATTAAGATCTTTACCTCCCCTGTACTCGTGCTTTATTGCATTTCTGCATTTGAATGAAGATGAATAAATCTAAGGGGATTGGAATATTATGTACACATTTGTAAACATTTAGAGCAAATCTCAATATATACAATCTAATACAGGATTGGGAATCTGTTGCATAGCATCCTCCTTCAAAACCAAAAGGTCCAAACTGTAGATTCTGTTCTACTGTGCCAATTTACAGACCTGCTGCATGCAAGAAAAGTATCCAAGACAACAAATTTCAGGTAATGAAAACCAGGTGCTACAGTAGGCTGAGAATTTTTAATACATTTTGAATGTATGTTTCATAACAAGTTACTTATAGAAAGAATAATAAGAAAACATCAAGCAGGATCTATCATCAACCTACCTGTAAGGCATAAGCATTCAAATTGAAGGCTTTCTCCTAAAGAACCTAAGCACTTGTTTTGAAAGATGCATTCAAAACAAAATGGATGTAAAGAACTGGGGAAAATGAGAGCACTATTCACAAGAGATTACTAAAAAAAAAGTTTTTCAGTCTGTTGAAACAGATGCTAACAGAATATGATCACTCTCTACCAACACACCAGGTGAATCATATGGCTGGGTGATTATGCATTTTCCAAAAATTAAGTTAACCATAAACAAACATAGGTAATGTTCAAAGATTTCTTGGAAATCAGAGTATTAACTTTGGGAGCAATTTGTATTATAGAGGTCCTGGGAAAAAAATTGAGCTGACCTGAGAAGAGACTTTAAGACTTGTCTGAAATTCCAGGGGAATAGGCTTTGAGAGATCACTTCTAATCCTGTAACCTCAGTTCCACATTATCCTGATCCCTACACTCCGCTTGCCCCTCGAATCTTCACATACTTTGAAAAAAGGACTCGACTGAATCAAGAGTCAAGTTCTTTGACCATATATACACACATGCCTGTGATTAGTTGGCTTTATTTCTACTATTTGAAATCTCTTTCTTTTTTTATTTAAATAGATATCTTGAAACACCATATACATAGCTTATTCCCTCTGAGTTACACACTGTTGACCTCATCATGGCAGATGGAGTTTCTTAAATTCCATTGTTAGCTTTATATTCAGTCTTTGAAACATGCACATAGGGGACGGTCTCATGCATTGTCTAGACACAATGTAGCACAATCGTGTCATTTTTATTTAATGTGCTGGATGCCTTCACGTCTTATCTTAAACTGAGAGATTCTAATAAACAAAATTACATCTACTTTGAGTCCTCTAACAAGGGAAGAGCTGCTGTGCCAGGGTTTCTGTTGATAGCTGTCATACTCTCTCTCCCACATTACAATCCTGTGGAATAGGGTAATGACAGTAGGTAAAGGTCTGTGTGTGTTAGCTTAGGAGCTGGATGGAGGGGGACATTATTGTAGTATTAAGTACATGGTCCAGTGTGGAAGACTATTTAAGCCTTTCTGGTAACACTCAAGTGTCATCTGCTCCCACACCATATACTAGAATGAGAAACACAAGGAAGCAGCAGCAACCTGTCCTAGACAACGCCTGTGTAATGCTGTTTTATGTTCATGTAAAGCATTATAGATACTTCATTTAGTAGATTACTTGATTGTTTTCCTACAAACACACATTAGTGTTTTAAAGAAAAAAAAAGTTAATACCTGTGAAAATATTTCCTTGAGGTTTTACAAGTTTCTTAAAATCTCAATTTCAAGAATACTTTCCTAATGTTTCTCTTTGTTAATCTGTGTTTTGTAGCATCCATTTTATATTTCATGACAGTGTAAAGAAAATACAGGAAATAGTGCATAATGATATGATTCTGGCACTGTAATTTTGGTCATGTGCATCTAAATGATCACATTCCTTTGATATGCCATAGTAAGTTTTAAAATTATGCATTTAATGGTAAGTCTGGTAAGCCACAATTGTAGAGCGTGGTAATGCTTGTTTTGGCTTTGCAAAGTAAGATATCAAAGTGGTATAAGATCAGCTTGCCATATTTGGCACCATCAAGTTTAACTTAAACTTGTGTTCTAGGTGAATGGATAGTCAAATAAAACCATCCCTCTGGAAATAGCAGGGTACTGTATATAAATTAAAGGAATTATTGGTTGTAAAGCAGTCTGGACTGAATATAACAGATTCAGCTGGCTTGAGCTCAGGGAGCCGTTTCATTTGCTTCATAACAGGGCTTTTGTTTCAGAATCTAGAGAGCCTATGTTTATCCCAGCAAAAACGTCTTAGATGAATTAACTATGTGTAGGTTTGACAGTGTACTTACTGGGATCTCCAGATGTGTGTTTTGTCCATACCATTTAGAATTTGGTGTGGCTGTCCATAGTACCCTACTGTACAAATTTAAAGTAAACCACAGCCTTTATTTTATATAGGAATGTTAGCCTTTAAATTCTGGCATCTCAGGACTTGTAACTCAGTGTAATTTCCCCTTTTTAACAAAATCATTTTCCTAGTTCTAGCTCTCAGTTCTTGTCTCTCGCTCCAAAAGACTGTCTGACACTAATTCAGCCCTGGTCAAAGATAGGATAGATAGGTCAAAGATAGCCCTTCCAAGCTTCAGATCAGCCTAACTTCAAGATGAACTCCATAGGTGGTACATGGGAAGAGAAAGGAGAAGGTAGATTTTCAGCAGATTCTTTAGAGAGACATTAAAAAAGCCAGCTAATGAAGACTGCCCAAAGGCTTGGGAAATCATAGATACTCTGTGGGAGGCAGGCTGAAGAAGGAAATGCAGGTGAAGTAAAGACACATAAGTGAAGTTTATCACATGATTCCAGAATTCATCACGGGGATAACAACAGCCATATGCTAATAAGCAGGCAAGAAAAAATATCCCAGCTTAGACTCACCACAAAAAGAAAAACAGTCTCCTCTAACGCAAGTGTGCTTATAACTATGTGCAACAGGGTACTAAGCAAGCCAGAACTCTGAGGCAGAATTGTCTGCATCATTGCCTTAGAATTAGCACATCAAAAGCAGTAACAAAACGTTCTTAATCCCTATGTTTTAAGTAGAATCCCTAGTGGAACAAGGTAGCTTTTAAATAAGAGGAAACTCAATTCTATTGAAATAAACAAGTTCAAATCAAATATTTTATACACAAACTGCTCTATATCATTGGAGGCCATACAGCCAAATCCTGCTCCCAGATCCAGTAGTTTTCAATTGTGAGGTTACTACAAACACAGCATTTTTGTATTAAAAAAACAAACAAACAACCAAGGACCACCTTTCTTGACTCTTTTACACCTAACTATATTCTGGTCCCTGCCTCTTATAAGAGATTTTGCGCACCCTTCCCTGCTGCCAACTTCATGGCTGACTGCATTGAGCAGAGAATGCTTTGCCAGATGAGTGTTTCCTCAGAAACTTACTCAAGGGAAGACCCACCATCCCTTCTCTTTGTGAAAGCTCACCAGAATTGAATAAAACCATTCAACAGGCCAAAACAGACTAACAGATGTACTTTCACCTGTATATGAAGTAAAGCACACAATAAGATGAAATCAAATATGTGATACAATACACAATCCATCCCACTGTGATGATGGATAATTCTCAACAGTTACTGTTAAAATTATGCAACTTGAATTTCTTCAGTACTTTAAAGTACAGCAGAATGTTCTGAGTCACTTGGCTCTCCCTGGTTGTGTGTTACCACAACAATGGAGAATGCAAGGTTTTCCTTCAGCATGTGCTTCATCAGGTTAACTGGTCTAATTTTAAGCAAAAAGAACAGAAGAGATTTTTTATTCTTACTCTCAACTAGTTGATGAATAGATAAAATGTGTATTTTTCTTGCAAGAAACAATGTTCTAACAGAGAAAAAGATAAATACAAGGGTAGTGCTCATTAAATCTCTTTTATGAAGGCATGCCACTTTTTCCCCCTCAAAATATACTTATTATAGTAACTTACTACTTATCAAGGCAGTTTACTAAGGTCTTTGCTGTTGTGTTAAACATACATTTGGCATAGACTTATAGAAAGATGGCATGCATTTTAGTTTGTATAAATTCGACACTTTCCAGCAAACTACTGAAAACCTTAGATCTGACTTATCAACCAGATTATGACCCTCAGAAGAGTCAGCTTTAATTTGATTACCTAAAAGTGGTAATTCTTTAAGAAATGAGGATGAACACTGGCAAGTGAGAGAGAAAGCAAAGCACCAAACATCAACTTCTAAGAGGCATTTTTCTTTTCTCCAGAAACTAAATAATTCCTGCATTTCTTCCTGCTGTCTTCTGCGTAGAAAGAAGCCACTGTTTTTCAGGCCAGACCATTTTGCCTTTAGGGAGGGGAAGTCAGGAACAGGGAAACTCCCTGTTGAATGGACAGCAGCATTCCCATGCCTGCAGCCCATTCCTGTGGCTCCCACAACTGGAAATTAAACAGAAAAAGCAGGCAACACAAACTTGTGGTCAGGTCTCAAAGTTAGCCGACTGTACTAGCTTAACATGCTTGAAATCTAAACTCCATTCTTTCATTTCATTTTTTATTGTCAGATCAATCTAGGTGCTTGAAATTTCATGAATACCTGCTGTGACAGCACACTACTGCTCTCTCAACCACAATTTTTAACACCTTGTTTGTTTAACGTTCCTTTTTCAGTGTAGCATTAGATTGAATTTTACAGTGCCTAACAGTGTAAGGGCAACTAATACTAATGAAATTAGCAATTTTAAGAGTAATTTCATTTGTCTTTCTATATTAGTTTTTCCTCCAAAAATACAGTAAGATACAGAAACGTGTCATAAAGCTATGACAAATTATGTTTCTAAACAAATAATGGGATAAGAAGCCACCATCGCTTTTCCCATTACTTTTCATAATAATGAAACAGCTTCAGAGTTTTAGGTGAATTTAAGTACTCAAAACAGATAAAGTGTGAACTCCTTATTGTCAAAGGTAAGTCATAGGGAAAATGACACCTTGGAGACAAAGTAGTTCTGAAAAAGTCAACCCCAATAGAGATGAACAAAGTGACAGACCCATAGGCAACTCTCAAGTCAGCAGCTCTGCTTGTAAAGTCTGCCAAGAAGCATAAGGTGCCTAGGGATTTCCAGCTGTCTATTCATTATTCTCATTCCTGTCAAAACACACCTTCCATGTTACACTGTCATTCAAAAAACATTCACTGTAGGTTCCAAGGGCAAACAGGCCAAATTCACTAATAGTCTGCCATGATTCCAATGAAGTCTATAATTATACCCTTTTCTTCATGAACAAATTTGTCTCTTATCTTAAAATTCATTAAATTCTCATCCTATTAAAGCACATTTAGGAGCAATGTACTATGAGTTTGTGGGAAATCAAATGATTCAGAAAATGAAAACTGAAAGACGGAAACTTATCTCAGATACTACCTGAGATTGTTCTATTATTTCACCAGCTTCTTTCCCTGTGCCTTAGTGGTGCAGGCATTGCTGAATGGTGGAGTCTGAAAATCCATTTTTAAGTAGTAGTACTCATCTCCCTAAAGACAGCACTACAAATACGCCTTTCCTGCTCACCCCTTACTGCAGTTATTTCAACTTTTTTTTTTTTTTTTTTTTTTTTAAGTATCAAAATAATTTGCAGTCAAAGACAAGACTATCTACAGGCAACTAATCATCCTCTTTATTTATTTAATGTTTTTGGCCACTTCAACTATCCAACTCAGCCTGTGTCTTCAGTATCATACAGATGCCCAAGAATTTGATTCCACCTTCTCTTAAAAAGAGATAAATAATTAACCAAAAAACAGACACTTACATACAATGGCTCTAAAAATATCCAGTAACCTTGTAGTAATTTGGCCTGGTCTGGCAGAGAAAAAGACACACCCCAGTGATGTATATACCTCCTGTGGATATACTTAAAAATGCATCACCTACCCAAATACTAGAGGGATCAGAGCTATGGTTGGCTTGCAGATGTAGATATAAATAAAGAAACAGCATTTATGGTGAAGACAGTTTCAATGCTCTTACTTATGGGAAAGTGAAAAACAAGTTGGTTATACATCATCTGGAATGAATTCTGAGCATTTTGCATAGTTAAAAATAAAAACAGATGTATAAAATCCTATTGGCACAACACAGCATGATTTTGAAAATGCTAATATCTGCAAATGTGATGATTCTTGAAGTCTAACTTCTGAATCATTCCTGTGCAATCTAGGGATGATAGCAAGGTAGCCAAATAATATTTGGAGTAAAATACATAGTCTTTCTCTCAACTTCTCAATACCAGTATCATATCTGATTATAATTTAGTACAGAACTATAAGACTAAAAGACTTAATAAATTGTGGAAAATTAGTACAGGAATTATTAGGAATCAAGGGCTGGATACAACAGAATAATCCTTAGCATAAAGCAGAATAAATTTTGTCTCCTACAATATAGAATGCAAACATACATGTAGATGCCAAATCATACCCAAAGCTTGATTTCTTCAGACACTGAGTATCTGTTTTAATACTGCATCTTGTACTGCCAGATATAACACCAGAGATCACATCTGTATACAAATAAACAGCAGCATCTCAACTGCCATTATTTTCCCCCCACTGTATTTGAGAAATGTTGCAACTTGTTTTATAGTCATTGGACAGCACCATACTTGGGAATGTTCAGACTTCATTCTGATTTATTATTGGTTTCTTACATTAGCAATATAATCTCAAGAAGTCATACATAAATTTATGATTTTTGTTTGTTATGCCTATTGAAAATTCAGCCTGTGAAGAAGCAAAGTATGTACATAAATTATGTACAAATTACCAGAATCAAATGCTCCTATAATCGAACTCCGGACTCACTGCATTTAGTGTAGATTATTAACTAATATAGAATGTTCTTATTACTACGCTATCTTAAGAATTAGTTGCCTCATACTTTAAATTTGAATGTCAGAATCACGTAACTCAAAACAATACAGTAGTTGAGAAAGCAATGAAATGAACATATGTTTCTTTACATGCCCTTCTCATTTATCATATTCATCTTCCTCAACTACCACCTCACTAGTAAACCTTATTACTTTTTCAGTTCCAGTTCAGACTGGCTACAAACAAATTTCATTATTTTATAGTTTGGGCAATGTGCCTGGCAGACAGCAGGGCCTGAACACCCACTGCTGCTTTGAAGATACATGTTGAAAGAAAAACTTCACTTTTTTTTTTTTTTTTAAAAAAAAAGTGAAGGTAATATTTTTTCACAATATTGACTTGCAAAATAATCACTTTCTAGGAAAAAAAAAATATATATATATATATATAAAATATGTGTGTGTGTGAGCCTATATATATGTATGGGCAGTTGATGTTACTACAGATTGAAGTAGACTTAACGAATGCTGTAAGCACTTGTTTGATGTGCTGGTATTTTTTAGGGGAGATGAATACCAATAGGAGTATGTTGAATAGTTAGCCCCTCATTGATCTGGTACAAGCACCAGAAAAGAAAGTGAATCACAATTTCAAGTTGTAATCAAATAGGACAAAGCATAGGTAACAATATTCTGTTTGCCCTTCAGTATCAAAAGTACATCCTCAGTAAAGAATAATTGCATGGTGTGATAACGCAGGTTCGGTTTTTGTTACCTAGTACTACTTAAATGGCCATTTTAAACTTGTTATGAGCTGAAGTAGATAGGGAGAAAAATTCCAGTCTGCCAATATTCTCACATTGCAAGGCAGTTGTCATTTGACAATCCCAATAAGTCTTTTGTTGGGGTTTACATGTATTTATTTATTTATTTTTATATATGCACATTGATTTTCTGGTCCTGACCTTCCAGAACTTGAGCAAAAGAGAGAGCAGACATGAGACAGGGAGTTGCCTCAGACAGAAGACCTCCCTGAAATACTACTTTTGTGTTCTCAGTGTTCTTTCTCATAGAATGGGATCGACTCTGATTCTACTCCAAACTACTTTAAGAAGTGTTTCAGTTGAAAGACAACTATGCATAGGAAATAGAAGTACAGGACCACCAAGGCTAGACACAAGTTAGTTTGCTGTTAGCTGTTTGCCTTCTTAGTCTAGTCATTGTCTTTAATCCCCCAGTTCACACGGACTCTGAGAGTAGTAGTGTTGCCCAAAACTAATAAATACACTACAAGTGTGTAACACATGCAAACCATTAGTCTGTGCCTGCACTGCCTCCTTGTGTATCAGATAGGCTGCCAGTACTCCCCCCATACAAAACAATGCCACGGAACAATGCAGAGGAGGGCCCATAAGCGACTGCTTATACTTAAGACATGTGCATTCTTAATTTGCCACAAATAAATTAAACTGATTAAGGAAAAATTGGTCAGTGAGAACTCCATATGATAATAAGATAAATAGTTGGCAAAGTGTGTAGCTGAGCCTCTCCAGACTGTCCCTGTTAGTTTCCCCAACCCACATATCTGTTTCAACTGGTCTTTATCAAAATGAAGTCTCAGATAAATTGTAAAAATAAATAAAGGAAAGGACCAATTGGATTCATAGAATCATAGAATTGTAGAATGCCTTGGGATAGAACAGCTCTTAACACTTTGGCAAGAGCATAGTTGCCACCCAATAGATCTGGCTGCCCAGGTCCCATCCAACCTGGCTTTCAGTGCCTCTAGGGATGGAGCAGCTACAGTTCTCTGGGCAAACCATTAAAGGGAGGTATTTTAAAGACTTTAATTAAAGATGAGTTTGAATTAGTTGTTGAATAGCTTTAGAAATTGTTATTTATGGTGTGCATGGGCAGCGTATCAAAATTCAACAGAAACTGAGAAAACAATCTGAAACAAATATGAATATCTCTTTTGCAGTTGTCTCCAATTAGAAAAATTCTGGTATCCATACATATTACAGCAACTGAACACCTTTTTTCCTCCCTCTCAAATGGTGTATAGTTATGATTACAAAAGGTTACAACCTCCTTAGATCACTAGAATCCATACAAATGAAGAAGGGGGAAAAAAAAAAAAAAAAAAAAAAAAAAAGGAACTGCTGTATCAATTGCACCACGCTGTAAAAAGTATCAGTAGGTGGACTTTAAAAGATGGGGGAGTTTAGCTTAAATAAACTCTCAAAACTTTGTTTGAATTTCCAAGCTGGGTCAGCAATACAGCATGATATTTGATATTTCCTGCTGCTGGCTAAACAGGATGGTAACATGCTTTTTATATGCTATAAAATGGTATTTCAGCAATGTTTTCATCTCTACCAAGGAAGGTGCAAAAAGATGCACATGATTAAGATCCAAAAGAAGTCAGTAGGAACAGTAAGGATATTTATTGCTGCTTTTATCCCATTAATTTTTCTGGATGACAAAGACACAGCATTCCCTTTTAACCTGAGGACAAAACCACACGCATTCCCAGAACAATTCCAGACACAGAATAATTATTCACAAATGCTTGCCCTCGTGGATTCATAGACCACAGAAGAACTAACTTTCCAGTCATACTGTTTGAGGAGCCACAACATACAGGTAATATCTATCAGCATCAGAAGAACGCCTATGTTTTGTATATTAAGGCTACGTAGAGCAAGAGAAATTTCACAGAGAACTACACATCAGCTAGACTGTCTATCAAGGAAAAAGACGATCTATAAGAAAACAAATAGGCTCTTAATTGTGGCAACATTTTATGTAAATGTAATCATGTATTTTTTCTGTCATGTAACTATGTAGAGATAAAACTGGAGAGTTGAGGAATGGAACACCTAAATGAATACAACCCTGGGACATGGAAAGGCAAGGGGATGGGGGAGGGCATCCAAATAGCAAGGGGAGTAGAGAGTACAAGGAAAGAACAAAACCTAAAAGAAAACAAGTGACTGGGTACTGACAGCAACAATCTGCTTCATATTCCCACACAATAGCCCTGTATCCTGAATTCACCTTTTGCATGCTATTTTAACAACAACTACATAGAAGTCCAACAGATAAAAATGGTAATAAACTCAATATACTGGCTCTGTTTTTACACTGTAAATAAAGTTCCTTAGTGTTTGGGAAACACTTAGGAATTTTTAAATTCCCAAATATTAACCCCAACTCCAACTCCCATAGTCTGACTAACTCTTGCATAATTAGTAACTGTAGGATCAATTTCTAGGCAAAAAGATATTAGCTTTATTTGAATGGCCCGAGACTTAATAACTCTTATTTCCAGGAACATAGTAGAATCTGTCATGACGCGTGCTCTAAATACTTGTCTGATTCCAGAAGTCTACCTGTAACCTACTTAAACACTAACACCATTCTCCTTGGAAAAATATCCCTAAAGAGACCTTACAGAAAAAAAAGATAGCATAAGGCTTCTAGAAGCATCTGCTCAATTCCTTCATCTGTAGAATTCACAGTCTTCAGGAATTGATTTTAACTTATACACAAACAGGAGCCTACTGAGGCAACATAAGACAATAATAACTCTATAGCTTAAAACCACATAGAATCCAACATAACACAGTTACATAGACACAGTACATTAAAAAAGTCTAGCTTCAAGCATAAGTAAAGTCTTTCTCAGACCTGGAGAATGAAATCCAACTATAAAATAGAACAGAGACCTTTAGCTTCTTTCTACATCTGGTGTAGAAACATTATTTTCTATAGAGGAAGAAAACTCCTCTATTAAGGAGGAGTAATCACCACAGTTAATGTAACACAATGGAAAGCACAACAGTGATAGCAGAGTAGCAAGGTCCTAAACTGCAACAAGTGAAGACTTGCTCAAATGTAACAGCCAGGGGCACAGAGAGAATAAATAAACAAACAAACAAACAAATAAATAAATAAATCACTTACTTTTAGAAGGCTCAGATATGCAAGAAACTCCAGTGAGAGAACTCTGTACCCACTGACTAACCCTTAAATGAGGTCTGGAAAGGTTCTGGTCATTTAGTGACATTGCATGCACCTGAGCTCCCCTGAATTGCCCCTGCCTTCCCACCAGGTGCTCAATTACTTTTTCATGCTGTGACTTAGCATTTCTGCTATAGTTAAGAATAATATAATCAATGGCTTTTACCAACACAAGCCATAGTCTTATATCTGTGGGACTTCAAGAAATCATACTAAAAACCATAGAATGTCTTGAGTTGGAAGGGATCTCCAAGATCATCTTGTTCCAACCCCCACTGCCACAAGCAGGGTTGCCAACCACTAAATTAGGCACTAGATCAGACTGCCTAGGGCCCCACCCAAACTGGCCTTGAACACCTCCGTGGATAGAACAACCACAACCTCTCTGGGCAGCCTATTCTAATGCTAAACTACTCTTTGAGTGACAAATTTCCACCTAACATCTAACATAAATCTCCCCTCTTTTAATTTAAAGACATACCCTCTTGTCCCATACACTGCCACTCAGGATTGATGACACTTAAATTTCCTTAATCCTAACTCTAAGCTCCTCTTTTAGTGAGGAAAGGAAGGGGAATGGTAAAAAGGAAGGACATATGATGGGTCCTTGTGTTTGGTTTTTGTGTATTTGTGTATTTCCTAACCATAATAATAGCTAGAAACTAATTGTTGCAGGAAAAACAAAACAAAACACAACAAAAAAACTTACTTAAAACTTTGGTTCATCACTTGCCATCTCATCTCTGGAGCTTGCAGAAACCTACAATAAATTCTGATCTTGACACTGTCTTCCAAACCCTGACTTAATTCAATCCCATATACGTATATGAAACCTGGCAGATGACCTGGCAGATGACAGAGAACTATAGAGAAGAGCAGAAAGTGAAGCAAATAGGAAAAGAGGAGGACATAAGAACAGAAAAGGGAAAAGCAATGAATGGCTACTAAGAGCAGAGAGCCACGCAGCTACCAGTGAAGAAGTAGCTTCCAATGGATCTGTATTATTTTCCCTAATTTGTAGCTCAGTTTAAGCCTAACTCCCTTAAATACAAATGCATCCCTTGCTTCTGACAGTTAAGTGCTGGCAGAACAATTATGCTTTATTATTTACATGGGATCATCCCTAAAGTGAAAGACAACATAAGTTACTGTTCTTGCTTTTATCCATACTCGTTCTTTCCTTCATGTTCCTGTGGAGCAGGACACACTTTCTATGAGCTGCTTTAAACTCTCCACATTAACTATATTAACAAAAAGCAAAAAAACCTCCTCAGCAAAAGAGAGAGGTCAGTGTATGGGCTCTTACCAGTTACTTTGTTACACTCGCAGAGCCTCTGTTTCAAATTGTACTTGTGCCATTTGATCTTCTAATTCCTAACACTAACAGTATTTCTTACATGGGCCTAGCAACAAATGCACATTCAGCTTGCAGCAACGTCTCCCTTATTTTGGAGTTGTTTAAGAATGCAAAATCTAGTAAGAGTAACCTAACGATGCACAGTGAAGCTGTATCTAATCACTTCAGCTTTGACAGTGTTAACTGAACAGGCTTCCTTCGTGTCCTAAGAATTAAAAAAAATAGGTAATATGTATTAACAAAGCTGTTTTGTATCAGATTTCTTTTATTATTAATTATTTGTCTTCCCTAATTACTGAGCATCCAAAAAATGAATCAATGGGCCATTCTCTAGGCCAAAGAATTTGGAAAGGAGTGGAGAAAGCCTTGGGTTCATCCTTCAAAACCTTAGACGATGGAACTGGGGGAGCTTAGTGAAGCTTTTACATCTAGTCTATTACACTGCTTGAAAACAGAATCACAGAAAGAAATACTGTTATTTTGTCAGCGTGCATGCCTTTGTCTGTGTGCATGCATATTCCTCTCCATTAGAAGCTACAAAAGGAAGTCCACCAGCATTTCACCTACCACAGGTCACTCCATGAATCTTCTCTACTCCTTGAATCATGTCAGGAAAAAAAAATAAAATAAACAAATAAAAATGAAGCAGTATAGTCCACTTTTTTTCCTCCCAGTACTTCCATATAACAAAAAACTCTTAGGAAACATAAATCTGCATGAGAAATTAAGCAGATATGCAATGTGTACCTAATCAAATAAAAAGAGGTTGAAGTCATGGAGAAAGCAGTGAATGATAACCTTTTTGACATACAATTATTTTGCAAATATATTCTTCATATTATGAAAGTTTTAGAAGGTATCAACTTCTTTGTGAAACTACAAACAAGGTGCTTTAAACCAAGTCACTGTGCCCAGGATACATGGAAACTAAGAAAAGCATCCTGTTACTTCCAGTGCATTTCTTATTCCCAATGAATAATACACTTCATAAACTGAGAGGTCTCCACTTGTGATGATAGCAAGCAGTGTGCTAAGAAAAACACATGATGATGTCAAGATTGCAAGAGATCATCATGCTTACAGTCATATTTCATCGTGATGCCTACAGTCTGAGAAAGGTGCCCTAAGTTTCTTGCACGCTGTGTAGGGCCAAAGAAACGAACTTATTTCTCCTTAGTTCCTAACCCCTCCCCCTCTCTGCCCCAAAATACAACAATGACCCATCTGTGCACATGCAAGAGAGCAATTCCTAATATTTAAACATGGGCTAATCTGCCAACATTGATGTGTCGGGGACAGAACATAATGAATGTCACAATGCGTAGCCTTTCTTTTCACTAAAACTGTCTTGAAGAGAAATGGAGAACAAGAAAGCTAATGAAAAAAACAAATTGGGGTGGATTACAATTGACTTAAAAAACAACATTATTCTCTTCCATTTTTCTTTGAAAACATTTTTGTGTATTAGTTCTCGACTGGTTTCAAGAAAGAAAATATTTCTACTGAAATTACATTTGTGGGCTGCAATTTACTACCACAAATCTTCAATACTTTTATGATTTTCAGAAAGCTTATCTGCACTTTGAATCACACCTATTCTTTGATTTATGTACACTACACTAAGGCTGTGATTACTGTGATTACTTCGCTGGGACACTAATGTGGCAGTTAAGATTACAAGCTAAATAACTAAAATAATCAGATAAATGAAAATCAGTAGTCATTACTACTGGATCTCGTGTATCACAAGATGAAGATCTTCAAGTACCCAAACAGCATGTGGCTTCTGTCTTGCAGCCACTGAATGTGATGGCATTTTATTACACATCTACATGGCTTGACATGGTGGCACGCAGAAACAAATGAGCTAGTACTAAATTCTCTGTACTAGAATTAATATAGAATTAACATAGAACTAACTCTGAAGAATTATTTATCAGTGGAAGCATGCCACTTCACCTGATTGATATATTTTCCATCTACTGCCTTGCAGAGATCTAAAATTTCAATTTGGAATGCCAAATATTCAGCATTTTGTCCTAGTTATTCTCAGAACCAATGCCGGACCATAGAGATGAGTGGGTATCTTTCTGCTGACATTTTGGTGTCTGAATTATGTACCTTAAAATTGAAGTAACTGCAAAGTCACCATTCTCTACACTGTGACATTTACCTGTCTTTTTTCACCACCAATCTGAAATGCTTCCTCTTCCTCTTTTTGATAGGGACAGACCTTTTTATTCCCTCTATGATCCATTGTAGCTGTATTAATTCAGGCTAATAGCAAGGCTCAAAAAAGCAGTGCCGGAGGCAGTGTGTGAGAATAGAGTGGATGTAACAAGAGTGTTGATGACAGAAAGATGTCTGATTTATAAGCATCAAGAGGAAACTCAGACTTTATGGTGTATGGGATTTCCCAGCAACAAAGTATTAAGCAAAAAGAATAAACCACTTGCGGGGCTACCTACTGGCACTGTAAGGAAGAAGGGGGCACCAAAGCGATTATCTTACCACCCCCTCTGAAGCCTCCAGTAAGCCACCAAAGACAACACAAAGAGGGAGGGCAACAGTAAGAGTATTAATTAATCCATTCATTAATGCCTGACTTTTTGGGATCTGTGTGTGGTTAGGGCTTGAAACAGATAACCAAAGGACTTGTTCTGAAGGAGCGGGCTTTGGTACAGAGAAGTGAGGTAGACCTGGTGTTCTGATGTTGCACTGCTGCACTGCAGCTGACTGCTCCAAGTGCCAGACCCTCACCTCTCCAGACCTGGGGGGCCTGGAGATAACTGCTGTGCATCGTCAGACCTCTCACTTGTAAATCTAGTAGAATGTGATCTCAATGAAGGCAACTTTCCCAGTTCTGATCCACACTTCCACCAAACCAAGTGTCCCATCTTGTAGGGGAGCGCGGCTGGACGCGGTGCCAGGCGGGATGCGGCTGTTCCCCTCCCGCAGGTGGGTCCCCATCGCTGTGGCCGCACTCGAGTGGGAGCGGGGACCTTTCGGGGAGGAGATCCTGAGCGCCGGGTGTCTGTCTGCTGCGTGATTCCTCTTCACCTCCCGCTCCCTCCGTTCGCACGGGGCAAAGGGAGCAGATGCGCAGCTCACGGCCGGGGCAGGCCTTGCCCTAATGGCCCCCAGCCCCTCTCTCATCCCGGTTTCTCCTCTCCCACGCCGCCCTTCACAACCCCCCGGCTCTCCCAGCTCCACTCGTCCGGACAGTCGCTCCCCTCCCGCCCCCTCCGAGGGGCGCCGCGGGCTGCACTGCGCATGCTCCGCAGCGCCACGGTGGGGTGGGGGGCGGCGGAGCCGAGGGGACTCCGAGCCCCGGGGACGGCACACAGCACACGGCACACAGCACACAGCACACAGCACACACACAGCACACAGCACACAGCACACAGCAGTCGGCGTCCCCCGGCTCGCTCCCGCAAGGCGGTTTCCTGTTCCTTAAGCTCCCCATCGGGAGAGCCGCTGCTGACCGACACGGCTGTCGAAGGTGCCGTGGGCGGCCGGTGTGCCACCGCCGAGGCGGAGGGCGGTGCTGTGGGCGGCCGGGGGTGCGTCGCGATTGGCCTCCGGGCGGCGGCTGCCTTGTCAGTTGGGCGCAGGGGTGGCCCCGGAGCCGCTCGCCCAGCCCTCTGACGGGATGAAGCCTTTAGGGGGATGCGGCTCTCTGTGCATTTTGATTAAAGCCCCTCGTCTCCCTTCAGTCTGAAGGCAGGGCACCGGGGAGCACGGGGCGGAGGGGCCTGCGCGGGGCCGGGAGAGGGAGAGAGAATCCCCTTCGGTGTGGTCACGTATGGCTCTATAGGAGAAATCATCTCTGGGAATATTGTGGAAAGGACGGAGTTATAAGTTGAAGGCGCCCGGGTTTAACTCACGCTCGCGGGCGCCCAGCATGAAGATGCAGAGGTGGTGCACGCGGTGGAAAACGAAAAGGTGGCTCTGGGACTCGGCCGTGACCGTGGTCATCACCCTCGCTGTCCTTCTCCAGGCTGCGGAGGTCAGAGGAGGTAAGGAAAGGACGCGCCGTGGCCGCCTCTCTCCCCCCCCACGTCGGGGAAGAGATCCGAGGCAAGGCCGGGGCTGTCAGAGCGCCTCCGCTGCCGGGGCGAGGAGGAACCCGGAGGGCTCGGGCCCAGGGTGCGGACCCCGCCGAGGGCCCCTAGGACCGCGGTGCCCGTTCGGAGCCTCCCGTCCCACCTCGGCGCCGCTTTGGGCTCAGTGCCGCTAAGGGGATGCGCTGGCGAGACGGGATGGTGAAACAAACACGCGTTGCGCTGAGCGATTTCCCGTCGTCCAGCACCCGGCTCAGGTTTATAGAGTGTGCCTACAGTTTTCAGTTGTGTTGAACTTAAAGAGTCTTGACGCTGCTGAAGTTCACGAAGTTGTGGCAGAAACTGAGCGACAACCATCTGCCTCCTCGGGGAGGCGAGGAAGGGGAAAGCAGGGGGTGGAGGCTCCTCTCGGATTTTCTCCATTCCTCCCCTCACTGATTTTTCCTTTGCAAAGGCTCGCAGCGGGCAGAATGTTTTCCAGGGCGACAAGGTACAAGTATGGCAGAGGCCCTTGGCAGCGCCGAGGAGGGCAGCCCCGCAGGTGGGCGCACGCCGGAACGACGGGCCGGGAAGGAGGGGGCCAAGCCCCGGGCTCTGCGCGGGCGATGCTGCCGTCCCCAGCCTCCTCCCGTTCCTGCCGCCCCCGGGGGGAGGAGAGGGGAGGGGTGGGGGGGGGGCGAGTGGTCCCTTAGGTGTCCGTGGACACGGTGGGTACGGTGCAGCCCGCTGGGGACCTGCAGCAGATGAAGGACACGGAGGCAGCTCCTGCTTAAGGAAAGGGAATTTGTGCCCCCAGGCACGGCTCGGCCCTCGGGTACCGCCGCACCGTCCCGTCCGGTGCGCTGCGGCTTTGTGAGCTTGGCTCGCACATCTCCGGAGCTGCGATACGTGAGCCGCTGTGGCAGGAGCCCCTTCGCCTCCTGTCTGGCTGGAAACGCTGCCCGTCTTCCTCCCTCCTTCATTTCCCATTCTCTGGAGCCCGCAGGCTCATGTGGGGGCCAGCCTCGCTGGGTCTGAGGTTTTCATTTTCCTGTGCGTCAGACACAGAATCGTTAAATCATAGAATGACTTGGGTTGGAAGGGACCTCAAGGATCATCAAGTTCCTGCCTGCAGCATCTGTGAAGGAGTTTTAACTCTCCACCAATAAAGTTTTAATTTTTAGGCTTTTTTATTATTATTACTTTCAAGAAGTATATCTCGGTGTGAATCTCCACTTTCTGAATCAACGTGTGTCCTGGTGGGAGCACAGCAAGGTGATCGGGGTCTCCATTCAAGCCCTTTATACCTGGTCACAACCTTGGCGGTGTCAGCTCCGTCAGGGCTTCTGCCCCCTGCTGGTCCCATTTCTGCCAGGGATTTGAAGGGGTCAAATTTCATCCTCTCTGCAGTTCCACGGACTCCTGAAGATGAATTAATCTCACAGAGCTTCAAAGATTCCATTTACTATGTCAAAACTAAATTTATTGAAGAAGGAACGCTGTGTACAAAGGCATGATAGATTTTGATGTTTTATGTCACTTTCCTGGGAGCACAGTAGAAGTGACTTTAGTGAGCACCTTACTTAAAGTAGTATAGGGATAAAATAAGACATGATAACTCACGTTTGAAAGTTGGAGCGGGAATCTACTCAGATAAAACAGAATACTGCAGTGGGGAAACAATATGACTACATGAAAATGCTGCGAGGTTTGACTACGGTAAAATATGAATCATAGCCCTTATAAAATCTATTAAATTAAAACCTGCATTCTTCAATTGTGTTTTCATAAAATGCCACTTTGTAAAGAAATATAAAGAAAATTTCATTATGCATTTGTATAAAGGATGAATTAAACATCGGTGACTTCTTAAGACAGCAAAATCTTTTCCATTCAGAAAAACCTCAAAAGATTCCTCAAATTCTTCTTTTTTTCTTCTTTTTTTCAAGTTGCTTTATTTAACACAGAAAAGAAATAGAAGTATGAGGTGTCATCCACAGAACAGAGAGAGGAGGTGTGAAGATCTGCTCGAGTTATTTCATCTTTTAAAAGGTTATAGAAATGAGAAGGAGCAGAATGGAAAAGCCAGTGACTCATATTTGGTCAGCTCAGTGCCCACCAGCACTTAAGCAGCTCCTTTTAGAAAATATTTCTGCTTTAGGACTCGCCAAAAGTAAACAGTATTCAGCATTTTAAAAGACATCCTTTGATTTCCTTTCCCCTTCCTCACCTTTTAATACTAAATCTATTGGTGATGTGTTTGGAATGAATAAACTCATTTAGTCCAAATGGCATGGCTTCAACACTATAAATTTTTTGTAAGGCTCTGGCATCAATGCACTATTGTGATTCTGATTGAATTTTCATGGCCAAGAAATGAAAAATTAGCCTTTTTATTATTTATAAGCTTTTTCAATCCAGCTCTGAGTGCAAAAAGATTTAAGATTTCTTACTGAAAATGGGGCTTTAAAGCTATATATAGTAAAGATACTTACTGTGTGAGTGGCAAGTAGGTTGGTTCCTCATATACTGTAGACACTGTTTTACAGTCAGTCATCTCAGGAAGTACAAAGGTTCCTTGTGCTTCTCCCGGACAGGCTTGGAAACTATTGGGAGTTCTAGGTGCAGAAGGCATGGAGAACTGGGTCCATTAGTACTGGCAAAAGGACAGTTTTCTCTGTGGGCTCAATATTGATATTTAATTGTAATTGCTGAGTAAGCTACACTGGGAAGATACGGATCTGTTAATTGAATGAGAACTGTTTGCTGTATCTGATTACTCTAAACCAGTAATGAAAAGGTGTCCCTAAACTAGAAAAGGATTAATCTCTTCTCAGAACTGTTACTGATATAAGACACTTTTAACTGTTTGATTCACTTTTAAGATTGAAATAGAATGTGAAACTGTCATTATTTTTTTATTATTTCACAGTAAAATGGCTATTTTTGTGCTAATTTTGGTTTAAGAAAATGCCATGAAACTTCTGAAACAGAGCAGATAGAGGCTTCTCAGATAAAATATAGACAAAAATTATTAAATCGAAGGGAGATTTGACTAGATTGTCCTAGTGATCCTAGCTGAAGTTTCTTCTGAGTCCCAGGGATCAGCAGGTGAAACGGTCCTCTCTTCCCAGTATAGAGCAAAAGAGAGTAGCATGCATAGCTCTGTTTTACTATATTATTTACATTTAAAAAATTACTTTTGGGGTAAAATAATTACATCAACATCAGCAGCAGCCATCTGGCAGAAGAATGACTGGTATGTGTTGCAAATTCTCCAGAGTATGAATCTTTGCATTTAATTTAGAAAAAGAGTTCTCGAGGATCTCAGAGAGGACCATTCAGACTGCAGGCTGTTCAGGAAAAGAAGTTGTAGCATATCTCTCAACTTCAGCTTTGTGTGTATCTAATAAATGTAACTATATGTAAGTACATGTGGAGTGCATGTAAACATTCAGTGCTTTTGGCACCAATTATTGGAATATTACTAGAAAAAAAAAATCTGTGATACAAAAGCTTTTCTGGTGCATGTTGTTTTCTTTCTGCTGAAAAAAAGAAATAAGGAAAATAAATGTTGCTGATAAAATTAGTACATGCGTCAGTGGTAAAGTGTAGCAAAGGGATCACTATATTCATTATTGCAGTTGTCTTGCTTAAAGATACTTTGCCTCCTCCAAACAGGGCCCTTAATTCCAACAAGGCTGCAGCATAATAACACAGCAGTGACATTACTGCTGAAGTTACACCAAAAACACACTGGAGCGATTATGTCTCTCCTGGATTTGTTTCATTCAGCGGTGAACAACAGGATTTCCATCTGCCAGCAAGATAAAGAAGTTGCATCTCTCTGTAGAGCTCTCTGCCTCTTTTCAGAAATCCTCCTAGAACTGATTCAGTTATAACTGATCTGAATATTTGTTGATAATATGAGGAAATAAATTAAGCAGAGCTCGGGTGGAATCTCTAGTCTTGAAAGACTGTGAAGTCTCATGTAGTGACACAGATTTGCCCTCTGGCTGGACACAGTAGATGGCAGTTGCTTAAAAGGACACTCATGCCTGTTGCAATGGCTTATAACTGTACTACTCAGTATTAAATACCAAGTTTACAGACTGTAAATGTAAGGATTAATTGCTGACCCTTTTATAACAATAGTAATAGAATCTGACAGAACTTAAATTCTTTTTAACACATTATCACACATAAAGGGTTGTAAAAATCTTTGTGAATTCTAGGGCTGGGACTTTAGTGTATGTCAAGGCGTTAATGCATACAGTATGTGAAGTAGATGTTATTTGGCAGAGCTTATACTATGGAAGCCAAGTACAGTGGTAGGAATGCCGCTTTGCAACACTGGGGCCCGGGTTCGAATCCCCTGTGGCGCAAGTGGTAGAAGTGCCGCTTTGCTACACAGGAGGCTTGAATCCCGGGGGTTGGACTCTATGATCTCTAAGGTCCCTTGCAAACCCACACGAGACTATGATACTATGATGATGATGATATGTGTTATAAAGTATGATTAAAAGCTGAACATCCTGATTCTGCTATGAATACCAGTACTAGCAGCCTGCAATTTAACTCAGCTGCAGTTATAAGTCAAATTGTTGTTGCTTTGTTAGTGTTGCCATAGCTTATGCTTTACTCATTCTGTCTCCTCATCTGTGTATCCATTCAAAATATTTTAGTAATCTGATAGGTTTCAATGAAGCATTCATAGTTAACAAAGAAAAAACAATCAGTCAAGGTTTTACAACCTTGCTTCCTGCTTAAGCTGAACTGTTAGTATCAGCAGGGTACAGAACTGGGACTAGCTTCCTTGACTTGCTATCAGATGGGAGATTATGACTTTGACATCTGTGAAAGTATGGTGAATTTTTGAGTTGTGTGGTTAATGAAAGTCATCTCTTTCATTTTTAATTGCCGAGAGCACACCTTGTCTCTTCCTATAGCAATGACCATTTTTTTTGATATGGTAATAGGAATAGGATGCTCCAATAATTTCATACTTGTTGCTGATTTTCACATTTAGAAGTACTGACACCACCATCTTTACAAAATGAACTTTTGACTGTTTACCAGAAGTCTCAACACTGTTAGACACTTCTGACATTATCTGTTGCAGTTTCAAATAGGAAACACTGTCTCAGTATTTCCTACAGTCATGAAACTTAGAAATACTGAGACAGAAGTTAAAATATTGCAAATTGGTGGCTACACCAGATGATGAAAGCAGCCCAATCCTTTGTAAGCAACAGTGACATGCTTTATGGTATCGACATCAGGTCTTCAATGCTCAGTTTTAGTCAATATTGCTGAATAAATGATTAAAAGTGTTGCTTATACAATCTGTCTGCTCTCAAACAAGGTTTTGCTTTAAGTGATGAAAAGTATAGAATGCAAAAATGAAATGTCAGCCTCAAGACGTAGGTTATATTCTAGAGCTGTGTAAAATAACAAAACCAAGAAAGAACAATTCTTAATTCTTGCTAAATATTTAAGTGAGCCTGCAATCTTACTCATCAAAGTCATCTGGTGCTTGGACTGCAAGAAAGCATTGTTTGGATTACAGAGACAAGAGCCTGCAGTGAGAACCTAAAAGTGTCCATATCTGAAATACTGGGAAGCTCGGTGAAGCATCTTGATTAAAATGTGCTTTTGAATTCCTGCCCTTGGGCATTTCTTTCAGTATTAATTCTTACCAGATAATGAATGCAGTAAATTAATAATAATTACTTACATGTATTTCAGTTTTTAAAAGATACCCATCATAACTGCCCACAGAAACAATATTTAAAATATGCAGTGGTAAAAACACGAATGAAAACACTCCTGCTGCTTTAGAAATAGCACAGATTTCTAGTAATAGATGGCTCTTGCACCGTGTCCTACAGGTCAAAAGACTAAGCTCAGCACATCCAGACTGTAACACTGCCAGGGAAGACTTTCTTGCAGATCATTCAGGATTGGGGCAGAACTTGTTGTTATTGGTGTTTTAGCAAACATAGGTTTGTCTCGTAAACTAAACTGCTTGCTGTTGTTGACAGAATCAGATACTGACCTAATAATCCAGGACAAGGAATGCAAACAGGAAAAGTTATCAGATTTCACAGTAGGAGGACTGCTGAAACAGTTAGACAAATGGTAGCTACATCAAAACTGTGTAGAAGAACTTTGACAAAAGCTGTCTTCAAGGCTTTAACAAACAAACAAAACAAAACAAAACAACTTCTCCTTATTTCTGGCCTGAAAGCACTGTTCTGAAAGGTGAGCAGCAGAAAGCAAAGACCAGCCATTCCTTTAAAGCTTTTTTTCTTGTTCATGAAAATATTTTCAGTTCTTCCATTCATTTAGCTATTGGCTAATGAGTGCCAGCTGGAAACTATAACTATAGTAGTCCTTAGAATGAGCACTTACAAATATTAAAGAATTTTTAAAAAGTCACTAACTGTTGTCCATGATGCCTTTAATAAGTAACGCTGATTCAAAACAGAGGAGGAGCCAAGACCTTCTATTTGAGCACCTAAATACACACCTAGAAATCTAACCATAAAGTGTCCTACTTTGGAGATCCTGTCCACAGATATTATAAGAAGTCCTTTCATCAGTACCCACTAAATATGCATATTTTAGCCTACCAGGCTATAATAGCTGCTACTCTTTAAATGATCTAGGGGAAAAAAAAAAAAAAAAAAGTGGTCTAAACTTACAAACAAACAAACAAACAAAAAAAACCCAACAAACAAACAAAAAAAACCCCAACACCACCACAGAATTTAGAATTGAAGACGAATGTTTCAGCACTCTTAAGCTTTAATTTTGCAGTGGTTCTGTTGGAACAGATTACTGGCAGAACAAAGCATGATTCTATGGAATAATATGAAGTAAAGTAATAGTGCTTTAGAAACATTTGTCTTCATAAATTTCTCAGATAATGATTTTTTACTGAGACAGATGCACCCCTTTTCTACTACACGGTCGTATCTCAGCAATTATGAATTACTGATTGCAATTCTTACAGGCTATTTCTGGGATAATTCCTGATAAATTCTCATTTTTTCATTCATTAAAAGAATGACACTGCTGAAGAACAATGATAGCTCAGGAAGAAAACCCACAGTGTTCATTATATGCGAAGAAGAAAAAGTCGTGTTTACCAACTTTACTGAAAGCATAACAAACTGTAGCACACTCAGATTCCTAAGATATATCCATATAAATAAAAAATACTTTCCTGTCAGTCCTTTTAGGCTGATGACTGTCCTTCCTTCTTAAATTACAGAAGCTGATTGTTTTACTTTGCAATCCCTGCCTTCAATAAAAGTCTCTTGAACGTTTTGGTCCTTGATCACCATCACCATTAGCTGTAGTCAAAAATTATTTGCTGTACAGTTCTTAGACAGAGAACAGATGTCAGATTTCATGTATCCTACCCAAAAATGTGCAGGGCTATCTTCAGTGCTCACTGAAGCTTCTGATGGCTTTCAGCCCATTATATTTAGAACAGAAAAAAACTCAAGGTGTGGGACTTTTTTGTTTATAGGGACAACTGGCCATTCTGACTTTTGTAGTTTTCTTTAAAGGGATAATCAAATTAACTCAAAAAAGAACTCTCAACAAATAATCTCTCTTCAATGTACACTTGTTCTAAGACTGTTGAGTACCACTTTATACATCTGTGGTAGGATCACTTATAGATTTTTGAACTCTTAAGATGTAAGATATGATATAATAAGAGAAATTCATGTTTGTGATGAACTGCAGCTTCTCATGGAACTGACCTATAGACTGCTTCTCATTAGAGCTTTATGTAGGAAAAGATGGTTAGAAACTTTTCGTACAGCCAGTTAGCATATAGAAGTCAAAAAGAATTTGGGAGGAATCATTACATAAGTATGCTAAGCATTTCTTTTTCTGCAAATACTTTTAGTAACAGAGTGCCCAGGTCATCTTCTGTCAAAGAAATTAATCCAACACAGAATTTGTCAATTTGTGACAGCAGCAGACTCAGATTTCCAGTAAGAAGCTGTGAATGGAAGCTGATAAGTATGGGAAGAAACAGGAGCTGAAGTGTTTCACATGCTTAAGTGTAAATTGATTGATAGAAACACATTAGCTGTTAAAAGAGATTTGGGACAGAAGCCTGTGCAGAAAACCTCTTTTTGTTTTGGATCATTGCTTCAGTTGGTCATTATCTAGAAATTAGAACAAAGCATCTGTTGTAAATCAAAATATTTACTTAGCTGCAAAGTTACTGAAATAAAGGTATTTAGCCTTGTAACATGATTATGGCTTGGAAGATAATACATAGCAATGTTACCCTTTCATCCCAAATGCTGCTGCTCACATAATCCCAAAGATATTTCTGCTGCCATTAGATACACTTTTGATCTATGCTTTCTGTGTACTATACTGCTCCCCATTGCAGTGTCAGATAGATTTTAACATGCATACACTTAGGTTGTTCCAAAAGTAATGCCTCCGATTTATTCCTATGGAAACTAGAGATTGTGGAATGAAATTAAGTGAAAGCTGCATTTCTAACTATGAAAATACATCTATCTAGTTTTTTACAGGTTCTTTTCAATTTATGATTTTATATTTTAAAAAAATGCTATTATTAAAGCATTAAATGTAAAGCACTGCCATAGGATTTAAAGTAAATTTATCATTGTAGGCATAGGAAGTCTAGCCTTGAAAATGCTAACAAAAAACCTGCAACATAAAACATATGAAGTTTCCCTCATGTAATTCATTCTCATAATGTATCCTGACCTTGCAGTATTACACTGTGATCTGGGATCCAGGTTAGAGCTAATTAGCCCACACTGATTTCTAAATGCTCCTTATTTATTTAGCTGGACCAGATCAGAAACCATTTATCATGCTCAGTCATTTGCTCTTCTCCTTTTAATTTCCAAAAGGGAGGTGCCAGCAGAGGTGGATTTTCTTCTTACTTAACATGCTTTTAACACTTATTTTGGTATAATTTAAACTAGCATAGAAGTTCTTGTGTTTCTGCTAATCTAGTTCTATCTTGCTCTTTTCTTCTTCCATAGGAAGTAAACAGAAACCTTAGGGTGGGGAAAAAAAGCAAAGGAAGCTTAAATATGGTCTGCGTTTTACATTTAATGTGAACCAAATGTTCTCATCCCTACCAGTATGTGCGAAAAGTTCACTGAGTGAGTAGAGGTACTTCAGTCATACCATAGTAATGAAGACCAGAATTTGGCTCTACAAATTTAAATATTAAAAGTTACAAGTTATCTAGTGGGTGGCAATCCTGCCCATGACAGGGAGGAGAGGAGGAGTGGAATTTGATGGCCCCTTCCAACTCAAGCCATTCTACAATTCTATGGTGTTATTCCAGGTGCTGAGGTAGTATATAGCTAAAATTTTCTTGTACTATATTAAAAAACTATGAAATTATGCTGGAGCCATCTGATTAACAGGATGATAAACTGCAAGATGCTGAGACACTTAGGATCATACACCCCTGTGTTCTAAAAATGTGATTTCTGAAGGATTCTCCTTTGTCATTCCAGAAATCCCAGCACCTGTGAACTATTTTGCTCTGGCTACTACTGCATAATCTGTTAGTGGCAGTGAAAGCTGTGCATCTCTCTTTGAATTTTGTTTTTCAAATTAAGGATATATACTATTGAGAACCTCACTATAGTATTTAATGAGAAGAATGACCACTTGCAGTTGGTTCTCCATCAGTGGAAACATAAAAGAGCGGAAGCTTGTGTTTTGATTGCAGCCTGATACTTAGGAGAGCTTCACCTGAAAAATGCAGGTTCTGCTCTGGAGAATACAGGCTTCTTTACATAGGCTTCTATTGAGGGCCTGCAGGAGGTGGGCTCGAAGCATCAAGCCAGTATGACCATCAAGCCTCTGCATGACAAGACTGACTTTTAGCATCTATATCCTGTATTTTGACAAACTTACATAGTCCAGTTTTCAAAGCTGATACATAAGTTTCACAGGGAGAGTTATCTGCACCCCAATTGACTGATGAACAGAGCTTTCTCATTTGTGGTCTATTTCCTTGCAATCTCAGGTCTTAGTGCTAAATCAGAAGGATGCAAAAGTTTGCAGTTTTCTTCTCATCTGAGAAAACTATTAACGGGAATTATATTACAGAGCAAAATCACTTAAATAAGCTATGAGAAAATTATTGTGAGCGGCCCTATGTCTGCTAATAAATTAGTGGTGTCCTTTATATGCATGTCTTGGGCCAACATTATAAAATGGGAGGTATTAGTTTGAGAGCAGCCCTCATACAAATTGTAATCCTAATTTGACTTTCATACAAACAGGCAAACAGTGTGGCCTTGATGCTGTTTCTGGCTGTTTCTTATTGTTTCATCCCAGAAATTCTGTGGGAGAAGCATAGAGAAGAGATAGTTTACAGGAAGAGGTGAAACTCACAGGTTACAGCGACACTGAGTGCTGCAGAACCTTAAGAAACTGGCAGAGAGCAATTACAGTCTCCGTTGATAGCTTCTAGACTGTGTTCTTCCCTGAATTTGTGAGCCATCTTCCTACCTCTCTATCCTGATCTTCTAAGCAGGCCACTTGTTGGCTACGCAAGTATTTCTCATCCTGCTTTATAATTCAGGCAGGATAACTCTAAACAGTTAGGATCTAAGCTCTGCTGTTTTCCAAGACCTGTTTATTTTTGGCTGGATTCCTAGAAGAATGCTTTGTGACTTATCAAGAGCAACTGCATTTAGTGCTTTCTGTAGAGGCCTTGTGTAGGTAATTTGAATGTGCATGGTGCACTTCTGAAGAACTTTTGAGACTAATGTTATATCAGCCTGTCTATAAATGTAAGGATAAATATAGAAGTTCATGGTTGTTCCAACTACATTTCCATACTTTCAGTAAACATAAAAAAATGTCAAAATTCACCAGAACAAAATTTCTAGTAGGAAAGAGAACATCTGCTGAAATCCAAATATATGGCAGCTTGACACAGGAAAAGCACAGAGGCAAAGTTTTAACACTGAGGCCCTGTTTTCAGTGGCAGTAGCAGCTAGGAGACTATCAGGCCGGTAGCACTGGACTGGTTACATCCTAATCTGCTTTTAAAAATGGCGTACACAAGAATGTTGCAAAAATATTTGTGGAGGGGGCACAAAATCAGAAACCCTGTGTTTTTCACGGGATGAATGTTAGGAGTTGGACTCTTTAGATCCTTCTGGATCCTTTTCAACTAGAGATATTTATGATTCTATGAATGAATGATAAGTAGGTTTCTATGAAAAGCATGCTTTTGTGAAGAAGGATATTAAAACTTATGAATTCCTGTCTGCTTTATCTAAAGAACTCTAACACACTCATTTTCTGTTCAGTGATTGCTTGAAGTGTCTCTTATAAACATCAAGAAAGCAGTTTCTGTTGCAGTCTGTAAATATTAAGTCAGCCATTTTATTAATGGAGATGAGCTGATTAATCTTTTTGTCTATTTAAATTCTTATGCCTTTTCTATTTAGAAATCACTGTAAACTGAGTATGTTTTTTTACTGTTCATGATTCTTGACATTCAGTTTGTGGAAATAAATGTTACCTATAGACTTTTAACAAATGCCCATTTTTGTTATTTAGAATTTGTGGTTTGAACATTGCTTACTTCTATTATTCTGTTTTATGACTAGAAGTTTTTTAGCAGTAGAATCGGCATGAAGTAATGAATAATCTTGTTTAAGGATGAAGACTTTTCCAGCCAGCCTTTGTTCTAAAAAAATAATAATGAAGAAAAATAATCTGGTACAAATTACATGAAAGAGCAAAGGAAAAAAAGAACATAGCAGTGGCTGACTTATATTATATATTCATATATTATTATTATTATATATTCATATATTATATATATGAATATATATATTTCCACTGACTGGTACACTTTACTATAGATACTGCAGAAATAGCCATCCACTACCAAAAAACAATGTGAGTGTTCATTCAGTAACTTAAAAAATATGGTGGTTACATGTAGAAAGAGCTGTATATCTACTAATGTTATTCATCCAGAGGATGAAGGCAGGTGTTCCAGGATTTTCAGACCATTGTAACTTTGATTTCATAATTGTTTGAATTTATTGAATCTGTAGGATTCTGTACTGTACTGAAGCGTTCATTCAGATTGTACGTAGTATTAGCTTGTAATAAACATTTCGGATTTGTATTTCCTAATGTTAGCAACACTGGTTTCTGACAGATTAGTAGCTGAATGCTTCTGAAACTTTTAAAATTAGTTATACTTCTTACAAGTTACTCAGTAAAATGTGTTATAAATTTAAATCGCCAAATTTCCCTGCCTTTGGGAAACTGTGGTTTTCAGTGAGTCAAGACATCCAAATATCTGATCACATCATTTATGTTAGATTGGATAAACCTTTACATATTTAAAAATTAATTATCCCATTAAAAGAACATTCTGATGTAGGCGTTGTCTGTGAAAATCAATCCAGGATGCAGTTACTGTTATGATTACACACATGCTTTTGCAATGAAACACATTTTTTTGCCAATTGTGGGGATGGAAGATGGATAACTTTTTCTTATTTTTGAACTTTGTCAGCTGAACCAGTTGATGTGCTAAAAGTATTAGAATTTCATAACTCACCGGAAGGAGTATCAAGAACAGCAGGATTTTGCACTAACAGAAGAAATTCAAAAGGCTCAGATGTTGCCTACAGAGTTTCAAAAACTGCACAGCTCAGTGCCCCAACAAAGCAGCTGTACCCAGGTAAGACCGTCAGAAAGCTACTACTTGGTTAAATTATCTTACTGCCTGTACTTTTAAAGTATCTAAAAATGCAGCATGTAGTCCATTGTCAGTACCACAAAGTAATTTTGTTATCCCTAGAAGCGTGTCTGCACACAAATGGCAGGATGTGCTCTTAATCCATGGAACAAAACTGTTTTTATGGTTTTCAGCGATAAAGCTCTTCTTCAAATTCTGCATCATTGCTAGAACAAGTTTTTAAGTCATATTACCCAGTTTTTCCATGATTCTATCTGAAGGAAAGCTTATTCGGTGGCTTTGGCATGCCTCCATGTTTCAGTAGTCTATTTAAAAGCAATTCTTCCTGGACCAATGCTATGCTGGTAGAAATGAGTTGTGACTGGCTACTGCAATATTGTTCCCAGAAGTACCATCTGCTAAGAGTTACTTAAGAGTATCTGAGTATTTGGAGGGCTAAACAAAGCTAGTTGTGGACAGCAGAGAATGTGATTCCAACTTCTCTCAAATTTCTCTAAAATGAAATAATCACATCTTGGAAGAAAATAATTGTATGCTGAAAAAAGGCTTTTACTCCATTAGTTTGCTGTCACTCTTGTCATTTAACCCAAATATATTGAGGAAAATGATTATAAGGACATTTAAAAAAATCCTGGAACATTTAATTTTCCCTCTTTGATACATCACATAGAGTTTGATTAAGTTCCTCTACAAGCACAGATGTGAGCAAAGAAAAATACTTTTGTCTTTCAAAGTTTCAGTCATATGGATATCAACAAAGATAAAATGGTGAAATATTATCACCTAGCAATAATGCATTCCCAAAGCAATATGGGAAATAGCTACAAACAGTGCAAGTGTATCTTGTGTGATTGTTTAAATTGTCGCTTCATTTTTTTACATTTGGTAGAAAGCCAAAGCAAAATTCACTAGAAAGGTCAGATTTATATTAACATTTTAAACATTTCTACAAAGTTACCTATAGTTAACAGAGCTTGCTGCTTGAAAATACAATTCACTGGCCCTTAACAATTTACAACACATTGCTGATATCAGTAAGTAAGGCTATCAGAGTTTGGACTAGTCTGTCATTAAGAGATGCAAAATGATGCATTATACTGAAAAGTTGCAGAAGCTGCACCATGTAATTGTCACCCTTATACTCTGAGCTTTGGAATGTGTATCCTTGAAGCCAAGTGCTGTGAGAAAAAAACTTTAAATGTTCATTCAAATACAACTGGACATAAGATTAAACTGGGTTTGACTCACTGATGTTTTAAAAAGTTCAGAACAGCACAGGCATTTGATGCTAAGTGAAAACCTGAGCCTGAGAGCTTGGGTTGTCTTACACTTGTTCATGAATGATATTGTAGCATGAAGAGGTGATCTGACAGCTACACTAATAACTGTTCACTCGATTCTTGCTTGAATGCCAGGACAAAGATTGACCTCATGTTGTTGGCTTACTTCTAAATTTCTATAGCCCTTGACAGCCTTAACTCAAGTACTTTTTAATGCTTTCAGTTTATGTGTTATAACTTGGAGGAGGAGTTTGCTTGATTTCAATGGCTCGTTGCAACATTTATGTGTGCAAGAGGCAAGTAAAAAGCACTGGTCACTTGCAGTGTAAAAAGAAACCACCACAAAACCTTGCTTAATACAAGAAAACGTGCTACCTTATTTCAGTACCTAGAAACAATTTGTAGGAGGTGATTATGATAACTGCTTTGAGTCCTGCAAAACAGGCATTCTATCCCCATCACAAGAAATCCTTAATTTTTAAAGAATATTCTTATAGACCTTCGGATGAGTCTGTCCCTTTTTCTTAGTACTTAATGATAGTGAAAAGACAACACGTGATAAACAAGGTTGAGTTGTGTGATGCTATTTTAGCTAAACAAAATAAGTTGTAAGTCATCATACGCTTGTTTTCATCTAACTCCTATAACTCATCAGAGCATACAGATTAACTTCTAGTTTCTAGGGAACTAATAACAAAGGCTGAGTATCAATACCCATATTGATACTCAGTAATATTGATACTCAATAATCATTTTAAAGCAGATCTAATAATATTCACCAGAGTACAACAGACATTTATTTCACTGACTGCAAGGCATTATACTATTGTAGAGATAACTGTTGAGAATTTTGTCTTATTAATTTACTTTTTTGTCAGTTATTAGATACCTTTTCCAGTGCAGTACAGAAATAACAGGAACGTACCTCTAGAAAAAAACCAAGGATTTTTCTTATTTCCTCCAAATTTTATAATGAGTTTTGATATTGTCCAAATAGAACTATATGAATAACCAAAAATAGTTTAGAAGGCTTTGATATCTGTTTCAGCTAAGTGTCCAAAACCTGTATATGCATAAACTTTTAAATTCATTTTCTGTTTGAAAGTTATTTGTTTTTTGAATTATAGATAAACAGTGGAGGAATATTACTTCTATTCTCACAATGTATGTGTAAGATCTGGAAATATTATGTCATTGCAGTGATAACAGGAACTACCGAAGAAAGCATGAGTCATTTAAGTCACCTTTCTGATAAAACCCCTATGTATTTTTCATAGGATACAATCAGATTGAAGAGCACACACCCAGACTAGATGTACACATCATCTGCCTTAAGCATTTTCACAGTAGTTTTAAAAATCATGCTTTTTAAGAACTCTGACATTGCATATGTTAAGAATTAAAGCAAGTACGCAGTTACAAAAGAGAGCAAACGTTTTCATACGGTAATTTTGTCCATATTCATTTTGGAGAACAAAAAAAACCAAAAAAACCCAACAGATTGCATATAGGGTCCCCTTAGAGAAAAATTTAAATGTCCATAGGGTAGTTTCAGAATTTGTAACTGCATACTTTTTTCTGTTTACAGATGGAGATTTTCCAGAAGATTTTTCAATATTGATGACAGTAAAACCTAAAAAGGGTATCCAGTCCTTCCTCCTGTCTATCTACAATGAACAAGGAATTCAGCAAGTAGGTGTTGAAGTTGGAAGATCCCCTGTCTTCCTCTTTGAAGACCAAAATGGAAAGCCTGCCCCAGAAGACTACCCTCTTTTCAGAACAGTCAACATTGCTGATGGCAAGTAAGTGCAAAAATTTAAGATGAAAAGAAAAAAAACACCACAGAACATCATGTCATAGTCCTTCCAAACAGATATTGTGAATAATTAAATAAATTATTAATGATTTCCATATAGTTGGATTGGTGTGGTACAAAATCAAAGGAACTCTTCAGTGGAACGCAACTCCAGCTTAAAATGGAGTACGGAGTCACAAATAAGACCAAACCATTTCTCTGTTTCTATGAATTGTGAGTGAGGAAATAGCCTTGGAAGTTAAAATTAAACAAAAGAAGACTTCCTGTTTTTTAGAAGACTGAAACAATAGTCTCACTTTAAGGATCATCTTCATTTGAAGGTGATACGATAAGTGAAGGTAAATTGACATGACAATGCATAATTTTTCCTATCGTGAACCAAAACAGTGGCTGAATAAGATCTTTTGAGATACTGGTATAAGGAAATTAGGGAAAAGTCAGCTGGAGAGTTAATTTGAAACCTTTCAAGGATTCACTCTTCATCCTTATTAATGCACTTAATGCAATTTAACTACAGTTGTTAATGCTTTGTACCCTAACTTCCCTTTGAAGACAAGCATTTGTTCTCCGGGAATGCCACTCTTGTATTTTCTGCATTTGTTATTGTTGCTTTTGAAGAGACATATATCCTTTCAAAGGTTTAACATTTCTTGTGCCATAGTTCAAGAAAAGCTCCATAGGCATCAAAGAATGCACAAGATGAAATTTTGCTGCAGCTTTGTGTTTAATAAACAGTTTGGTAGAGAAAAGGTGCCAGGTAAATTCAACTACAATGAAATATGTTTCTAAATCAATAAAAAGATAAATAAAAATATATTTTTGAAGTAATTAGCAATTATTTTGGCTTGAGTGGCCACACAATGAAGCTATACCATGAATCCTGAACATGGCTCTCATAATTTCACCTAAAATGTTTAGAATCTGATAAAAATAAATAAAAAAAAAAACAACAACAAAATGAACTTAGTTTGTTGCAGTTTTCTGCAGTGGGCTTATACAACTTCTAAACCAACTGGAGTCAGTTGTATCTACATATTGAGCTATTTTTTCCCCACACATTCAGCTTCTGCATGCTTTCAAAAACAGACTTTTTCTTAAGATTCAGCTCTTTTAGGAAAGACTTAGGGTAACAACCTTCACCTCAAAATGAAATGTATTGAAGAAGTGTAAACGTGCCTGAGAATGTAATGTGCCTGAGGATGCGTGGACAGTTGGCTTTTACAATGATAATATTTAACTGTGATCCAGAGTAAACACAAGTGAGTTCTGGCTCACTGATACTATTTAGCAGTCAGATTCCATTAGCTTTGAGGTGTCCCCCTTTATATACAGCAGCTCATTGTCTAAGATATCTCACTGAAACAGACCTCAACACTTTTTCCATCAAAAATGCTTTATTTTTTTTCCCCCCCTTCTCCATGTTAAATTATAAGAGCTTTGTTCTTAGATATTTTAATTGTCATAACAGGGAGACTGACTAATTAATATGCTCTGTCATTCAAGTGTTATAAAGAACATGATACAGTTGAGTAAATTTTTAAAAGACATAATAATGTACAGTTAATTATGTGTCTATTCTGAACTGCTTTACTTTTTTGGTGTAGTTTTATGTAGATGGAGCTATTTTGGCAGGAATATTGGCAATAGTTTCCAGTGTTTGTAGCTGGAAAAGCTACTATGTTGGAACTGTTGTACGTCTTTGAAAAATATCTGCAGCTGTGGAGTGCATACAGAAAAGCAAAAGAACGTGATAAAATTTTTGGGATTGATCATAAAGAACAGAGAGTAATATGTAGTGGCTAAGAGCTGCTCTGAGTGAGCCCTTAGTTAAGTAGTTTGGAAAACCAAATTAGTCTACTCTGATAAAATGTAAACAGTGCACGCGCTTCTAATTTGAGTTCACTAATACTCCCTGGATAAAACTTCAGAGAATTTCACCTAATGTAGGATTGTGACGGTGGACTCTGGATCAGATTTCTTTGCACAAATGAACCTAAGTTACACAGTGGATAGACAAAACACAGTACGTTTGTGCATTTATGAAGCAAATAGAGACATTTAAAATTTTATCTGCAACTTTTTATCAGTGTACTAACTGGAGTAATCTACTTTGACTTAAATGCATTGACATAATCTTCAAAACAGGAATTAGAGTAGAATTATGTTTTGATAGGTGGCATCGAGTAGCCATTAGCGTGGAGAAGAAAAGTGTTACAATGATTGTTGACTGCAACAAAAAAACAACAAAACCACTGGAGAGAAGTGACAAAGCAATTGTGGACACTAATGGCATCACTGTCTTTGGAACCAGGATTCTGGATGAAGAAGTATTTGAGGTAAAAAAAAATATAAAAATAAATAAATATTAATTCCATTTGTTTCCTAATCTAGCTTTATGAAAATTGAGCTATTTATTTTTGAGAAAAGGATTTAATTTGGATTAGAATAATTTTCTTAACGGGAAAAGTTAATACAATGTCAAAACTGATTTATAGAATGTGTCAGATAGGTTGATACAAAAAAA
Source organism: Coturnix japonica (assembly GCF_054131305.1). NCBI lineage: Eukaryota > Metazoa > Chordata > Aves > Galliformes > Phasianidae > Coturnix > Coturnix japonica. The sequence goes on along the minus strand of NC_140673.1, from coordinate 7,297,227 downwards.
ACCAAGTGAAACAAAAGTGCGTCTATTGTTGGAAGTTACAGTGCATTTCACTGTTCTTTTGCTTATGTGGTATCTGGAAAGGGCTTGCTTTCATTGAATTCCTGCCTATTATTGAGATACCTGAGATATTTATGAGAATGTCTGGCAAAGCTGAGTATTATGATAAAATTAGTGATATTATTTCAGTTCTGTCTCTCTTAAGCAGTTACTGATATTTGTGCAGGTTAATGGCACTTGAGAGATGAGTGGAAGGACCTGGAAAGTTTTCTACGTAATGTGGATCTTTCACATTGTTTATCCCACTTATTAATCTTTCCAGCAACTGGAACATACTTTGGCAATAAGGGCATATATGTTTCCATCATTTACTGGCCAAGAAATACATATAGGAAGGGTAAAATGCCTCTAAGGAAGTATGTGGCTGCCAGTCATGAGGCCTTTTTAGGTAGAATTCTTATGTCAGTGATTATTTTTGCAGGCTAATAACGCAGCTTCTCTAAATGTACACTATAGAGTTTCTTTTACAATACACGTATGCAACTGTGAAAACTGTCAAGTATAAATTAAAACTGAACAATAAGAAAATACAGATCAGTAGTTAACTTCACTCATATTGAACATCTCTGCTCCATAAACACCCAGAGATGAAGTCCAAACTTTAAGCAGTGTGCATACTTAGGAAGCTGCATATGCATTGCAAAAGAAAATGTGAATTTTAGGTGTAACATTGTGGCACTGTCTCCTTCAAAAATCCTGTATATGATAAAACATGAGCATTCTAATTGGGAGAATTTCTGGGATGACTAAACGGGTCAATCGTTATGGTACACATCTTGTATTCACAGCCTGATTTATCTGAAGTCACTAGTAAAGTCTGCACATCACTTTCCTTTTAAGATGAATTCCACAGCTGGCTTGTCTGTTATAGAACAAACACTTTTCATCTCCAGGTGGGAGAATTACTTGAAATATTCATTTGTATTTCCTTCTTAGATCACAAGCCATGTGTCACAACATAAATATTTGGCTATAAATTAGGAAAATGTGCAAGATAAAGAAGAAAGTAAAGCAGCAGGCCCTGACTTGTTAGGAGAAAGTAAGGTTGGATGAAGGCATGCTTAACAATTGAAACTAGTAATTAAAAATCAAAACTAGCAGATTAGATGAAAAAATCCCAAAAGTAACTGCTACATTTTTTCTTGAATTCAATCTTACGTGTACTCAACTTGCAATAATCTGTGATAGTGACTTAAATAAAAATACTTCTCTCCAAGGGCCTTTTTTGTCCGAGATTACTTGTGATCAAGAATAATAAAGGAAGCTAGCGATCCTCAAAAATTTTTACTTGTAATCTCCTAAACTGACCTGAAAAGTCAGTCCATCCATTCCATCTAAGACCCACTAAGAAATAAACTGGCTTTGGACTTGCACAGTAAATAGTGCCTCTTTCTGTAATGCTAGTTTACCAACTGAATCTCAGTATTCAGCACTGAGAACAGCAACATGCCTACCATCTGCAATGTCACTGTAGATTTCCATACGCCTTCCTTGTTAGGTTTCCTTACAGACTTGATTGCACCCCTTTTCTCAGATAAACCAGTTATATTCTTGTAGATGCTGGAGGTTAAGATTTAGTCTGAAATTTCTTACTTAAAATAACAGTTTACAGGTATTTCTTTTGGGATATTTTACTGCAGAGACAGAATGAATATATTTATACATACAATCAATTATTAGAATCTTTAGCTAGAAAAGTATGCGTTCAAAGTATCCCTTAACATTAAAACAAAATACTATGTCATACACAGTTTTACTGATACTGTTGACCAAGCAGAATGTAGCAGAGTTATCTCCAAGTTCATGGTGTTTTTATACTCCCTAAACAGATAGCATTCCTTTGTTTCATCAGCATCATTTTGTCCACCCTTCAGCTACTTCTGCTAAGTTTCTGAAGTTTGGAGCTCACTCCCAGAATCTGTTTCCTTCCTGAATCTCCTTGTTATGTCTTAAATGCTCTAATTTAGCTCATTCATGATAACAATAGCAGCACAGATGATGTCTAGTGGTGCTGTGGACCTGCTTGGTGGTATTTCTGTGTTGTGAACCCTACTGTATCTCAGTGCCAGATCAGACACTTAATAAACATGAAAATAAAAATGAAAAAAGCTACATGTCACATCCTATGTGAAGGAAATTTTAAAAATAAATAAATAAAAAAATTGTAATCTTAGACTTCAGTAACCTACTAGTGTGAGATGCAAAGAAGGGTTTCTTCTGTTCCTGAATCCCTTCATACAGCATTGCATAACTGCAGGAAAAAGTAGTGACATCATTAAGGGAATTCACTCCCTTTGTAAGCACTTCAATACTGTCAGAATCAGAACTGTAACCAGTTACATACAACATACACTTCTGTTTCCTTACAGAGTATATCAAAATTGCTTTGAATCCCTGAAAACGTGCATGAGCCAGAAGTTAATGTTACTTAATACTACCCTGAACTTGATTGTATTTGCTAATTTGATTGTATTTTTGGGAAAAATAATTACTTCTTCTAGGGGAGGCTGGAAGAAATTGATCAGATGTTGGTACATGGCACCTAGTAAAATAATTTCAAAATTTTTAACTATGTCCATTGAAGTATGTTTATAGCTTAAATAGTTGATAAAAAGCAGGGATCTTTTTATTCTTTGCCAGTTTAAAGGATTTGTCACTCCTCATTTAGCACTGTTGGTGTGAACAATACAACAAGTGTTTTATAATAAGTTACTAACTAACACAGTCATTATGCAGATGTTTCCCTTAAGAGACTTTCTCCTTCAGAACTCCCCAGGTGTCAGACTGATACAATGATTATTTAGGTATCATACTGTAAATGAATATAACAAGCTAAAACCTGATGTATATAAAACTCTGATTTAAATGTAATGGAAGTTTAACCACACACAGTCTACAGGACTAAATCCTTGTAATCCTTATAAAGAAAGGGTGCTGAATCTGATGCTAGGCATTCACCTGATTTCATAGAAACCATATGCTCATATATATCTGTAAAGCATGAAAGTCCTTTCACAAGCTGAGTGATCATTTGGAGGCATGGTGATTATACCTTGAAACAAAAGTGATTTAACTTACAGGCCCTTTCAGATCAGCAACCATCCTTTGCATATTTCTAAGAATGGCACATCCAAGTACACAGGAGCAGAAAGACCATTCCTCAGTATACACATTCTGTGCAGAAGGTAGCAGTAGTAGAATGAGTAGAGCTTTAACTAGCTGACCAAACTTTCTGTACAGCTCAAGTAGAATGGAGAAGCTGGCCCACAATAAAACTTCCCCAAAGGCATGCAGTATAAAAAAAAAAAAAAAGTCATCTGTCTCCTGTTTCACACTAGCCTGCTGGACTGCACTTCCAGCTACTGTAGACTCAGCCAAAGTGATTCTCATGTTGCATCACTTTTAATAATTGCAAGTAACCAACTAAATGCTTAATGTCAGTCAGACAGAAAAGTAATTTTCAACATAAATGGATCAAAAAACGGTATCACTTCTAGGCAGAAGTATTTAGAAGCAGCCTTCTAGCTATCAACACTAGAGAACTGGCCAACTTTTTATGGTGGGAGGAAAAGAAAAACAACAGCAAAAAAGCAGAGCAACAGGTTTTTCCATTTCAGGGGCATCTAATAATAAAACAGGAGTTTTTTCTCAAAAACTCATTATTTACCTTGTTTTTGCTTTTTAAAAATTATTGTCTTCCTTTTTTCCTCCTGAAATTTGATGATTTTTAATTTTTTTAATAGTTTTTCCAATCTTACACATGAAGAAGAAAAGCAACTTTGTTTTTCTTATTTCTGAAAGCAGATTTGAGGGAGTTCAGATTCATTTTCACAATGTTCCCAAGAAGCAAAGAACTGGTAATTTAACTAAACTGTTTGTAATTAGCCTTAACATTAAAAAGTTGGGCTCAAGAAGTGAGCAGCTGTAAATAAGGCTTTGAAAATAAGTAACAACTTAAAAGATGAGCAGATCTTTCAACCAGAAGATAGGATTGTCCTTTTCAGATCTTTAGACACTTTTTTTTCCTTTTCAGAGAGCGTATCTGTATAGCAGTAAGCAATATATTGTTTATGCGTGTGCTTGTTATGTACATGTGCTATATATACAGGCATAGCAGTAAGATACAACCTCTCAGCCAAGAGCTGCAGTAGACTTTGATCTATGAGCATTCATGTTTTGAAGGTTAAAAATTATTATTGAACATATCAACCCTTTTCTTCACTAAGCTGAATATATACTTCTAAAACCATAGGCTTTCTAAGAATCAGGAAGACAATGATTTCTATGGAAACTTTGACCGATACAGAATTCTTCTTTCACGGTGTATTGCTTTTACAGGGCTGCAGCCTGGCAGGCTCTCAATGTCTTTCTCTAGCTATATCGTGAAATGGGCCTGGATTACAGAATATCATATGAAAGGCCCTTGGAATTCTTCAATCTTTCAAATCTTTGCAGGAAGATTAAATGAATTCTGCAGCAGATTCTCTAACTTCAGTAGTAATAATATCCAGGCTGTCTAGACTTTTGTTCTGTTAGGTCTATAGTCAAACTGTCACTTAACTAACTAAAGGAAGTTGTCATATACACACAGGTTAGAATTTCTATTAACTTACTGAATAGTCCACCCTGGAGTTCCTTGGTTTTAGCCATATGAAAATGAAAAATATTCAAGTTGTTCTCCTGAGCCTATCATTGGCTTTGTTAAGTTATAAAGACAAGTGTATGATTTTTTACAGTGCTAGTAGGATTGGAAATTTTTTTAACCAGAGATAGTTGGCAAATGGATTATCCTTTGGTTGTACTTCTGTAACGTACCATGTTTAGAAAGCACAAGTAATATCACATAATTTAAAGGAAAAGAGAATTTGCCTCAGCATTTCAATATGACACATATTAAAGAGTTTTTTTTTTGTTATCAGATTTTGACATGATTAGTGCAACAAGGAGTTAAAGTACATTTTGCTAATAATGAGATAATGACTTGATCCTTACATCTGAAGCCCTCAACAATTCACATAGAGAAAAGTCAGACACTAATTCAGTGTTTTCCTTATTCTGCTATTTTTGTGGAATCTAATATAAGTTCTGAAAAGTTAGAATCGGATATAGAGATCACTACCATGAAACTAACTAAAGGAAAAATTACATCAAGAGAAAGTTAATCCTTCAAACTGGGAAGAGAAATTGACACTATTGCTTTCCTATAAAATGTGTCTCCATTTCATTTTGCATTAGAAAACTTGGTATTTTTTTGTGTTTTGAAGTGTGAAGAGACTATGGATAATATCACTACTCAATGAAGTGTACTTTTTCAACAACATCTAGAAACACTAATACACAAACCTTATTTTGCAGTCAGTGTAGAGTGCCCGAGATTCACAGAGAAATTTTCGGCAACTGAATTAATTACACACTCCTTATTCTAAGCTAAGCAGTTCCTTGTCATAGGAAAACAAATCTGAATAAATGTTCCACATTTCAAATAGGCAGACATTCAACTAATTTGAGTGTATTCTCCCATCTTTGTAGCTCTGTAGTCGTGTTCTTCACAATTGCTTTGGCATGCTACAAAGGCACTCTAAAAAAAGCAGACATTTCCTGACATGTAATTAACTTCCTTTAACAGTCTTGGAGGATTTTGCAGAGTAGCAACAGTCCCCTTCAGAGTAACGCCACAAAAGTAATCCTTCTGTATCATGTTTGCATGCTAGGCAAACTGATGGGCAAGTTATTTTATGATTCTCTGGCAGCTTATTTCATATAACCATGAGGCTGATTCAAAAGCCTGTGATTTTAGTTACATTCCCAAAGGAGGGGAGCTGAAACATTCATAGACTTTAACTATTTCTTTTCCATATCTTGATGGACTACTCATTTACACACTGAGTTGTACTGTTCTTATTTAAATGGACACTTAAGTATTTAGGATCCGAACAAACTGCCTTAAAATTAACCCATTGTAGTTACAAGAGGTGCTTGTATGCTTACTAGTAGATATGCTTAAATATGTTGTTAAATATTCTTTTACCCGTGGGCAATTACAGCAGAGATCTCAGCTTTTTCATGACCATTATGCAAGTAATATCTTACAGTATAGCCATATTAAGTATTCGTGGTTTTTTCACAAACAACTATAACATTCCACCTTGGAGTCAAAACTTAATAAGGTTAAATCAAAGAGCACACTTCTGAAGACTGAAATAATTCCATGAAAAACTCTCAAAGAGCAAGTGCATAGATTTGTTAAAAAAAAAAATTGGTGTGACTACATCATGACTGTTACAATGGTGCAATCTGCAATAATTTGTGGAATTTTGTGTGCTGAGATGTTTCACTTAATCTGAAATGAAAGTTTTTTATTGACTAGTGAAAATACATTGTCAATACATCACAAATACTGACAGAAGCTATTTAATTAGCAAGGGAAGGAAACAAAGGCAAAAGAAAAGTATAAGAAAAATGGTATTTTTGTATGCTATGTTGAAGGAAAAAGAGGAAAACAAACATTTGAGATGCCAAATGGAAAATAAATTAGTTCCTCTGTAAACTTATCACACATGAATGGCCAGTAGCACTTTGTGTATATTGTGCAAGACTTCTGAGAGCCTCCCTCTCCATGAACCCATGACAAGTAGACAGGCGGGGCTGGGAAGTACAGTCAATGGATCGGGAGCAGCTTTAAGCAATTAGGGACATCTAAGCCAAGTGGTAACAGCATGCTGAGTGCTTCTTGCAAACACAACATCCAACAAGAACAAGTGCCAAAATTCCATGGCATTCAAGATCAGCACAAAGCAAGCTTCCAACAGAATACTAGCCATATTCTCCCAGTTGGGTTCTCTGAGCTTACTGTACTAAAAAGACAGAAGTCTCAAGAGCAGTTCTTACACTACTTAGATTGGCTGGCACACCATGTGCTCTGTATTGATCTGCGTGGACAACCGAGAAAGCCATATACGAGCACATATGAGTGTGCAGCAAGACAGTGATCTGAACTCAGCAGAGGACAGAAGCTCTCAGCAACTTATTCTAATTCTTGTTTAAGGGTTTACCAATTTTTGTCTCCATTTGCTGTTCTTTTTTCTATCTTATTCCTGTGCTTCTCTTAGCTTTAATTTGGCTAATGAAAGAAAAAGGGCAGAACATTTTGGAAACACCCTGTGGTAGAGAAAGGGAATGCATAACCAAGACTGACAATGACTGTACAAAACTGTTCAAAGCACCCTCTTGTGCCCCTGAAGGAGCTGCATATATAATCAACTGGGTAATTTCTCTGGAAGTACAGCAGGGTATGTAGATCAGTGTCCAAATAAGGAAGTATCAGTTTGCAGAGGAAACAAAGAATAGAAGGGACAGTTCAAAACCACTGATGGGGATAGACTACTGCAATGTAGCATTTCTAGAAGCTTAAAAAAGAAGTGCACTCCAACTCTAAATTCACCTGAGATACAAATAAATCAGTTCAGTAAAGGGAGTTGAGACTACTGGGACAATCAGATTTGTAATGTATAGCTTCTATATCCTAAGCAATTAAATACTTCGTATTTCATGTTAAATATGTTGGTAAATTATTATAGAGCTAGGAAAAGAGGAGAGAGGATTTTGATTATTTCAGTTAGTGGTTTGTTTGCTAGTTTCTGTAATTTCTCTTTTGGAAAAGAAAGAGGATTCAAAACTATTCTTTACTATCAAAACTATTCTCCGAGTTTTATTATTCATTGAAGGCTGCTATTCCAAAACATTTAAAGCAATTTTGGAAATGCTGAGGTGATCATGAATTTTCCTACTTCTACATTTCCACCAGTTGGAATTTCTTTGCATGAAAGAGCTCTGCACGCAGAGGTATACCAACAAAGTTTTTCCTTTACCCTCTTATTGGTAAAAATCAAAATAAAATAACTTCAGAAATACATGAAAGAATAAAAATCCCCCATTACTTATGTGGAAATTCAGTGGGCAATTGAAGTTAATGGGTTTTGACCTAGAACATGTGCCAATTTTCAACAATCTTATTTTTATGACAGCATGAGAAGCTCCTGAATGAGGAAACTTATAGTAGAAATGTTGGCAGGAATTTACCAAACACTGTTTAAATGGTACTGTTATGTTAAGAAACACGCTGAATATCAGCCAGCTTTCTGTAGAAAATGATAAACATATGTGATCACTGCAGGGGATCTCAGAGACATTTCTTATTATCCAGAATAGTGTGTCTCTTTAGTTTGACGTTTCTATACATGATACATCACGTTGGTTTCAATATATTCTATACTGCATATTCACACAGCGTTTGCCTATTTGTTTTTTATTCCGAGAACTGTTTCTCTTGTGCAACCTATTTTATTGTTTTCTTTCTTTTTGAGAGTTCAAATGTAATGCAAACTCTCACAATTATACTGTTGATCACTTGCATGCTGAGCTGCATGCTGGTATTAGGAAGTGCCCTGAATTAAATCTTAGGAATTTAGGCTGGTTCCCAGTGAAGAAGTAAACAAAAAGCATGAGAATGACAGAGCAGGAGTTATACCTTCCCACCCTCTCCCTTCCAAGGCAGACAGCGTGTTCAGCCAGAATTTTACACCTAACCATTTGTCCTGTGGATAGTTAGGATGCCATTTAGAATAGTAGCAGAAATTAAGTAGATATGTTACATTTACATAGGTGATAACATGCAATATCTAATAATTATGTTCTGTGCCTAGTTTTGTTTTCTAAATGAAAACTTGTGATGAACAGTAGACAACATTTGGTTTTGTTATTTAATCTACATACGCTTTCCTACAGGGTGAAATCCAGCAGTTGTTGATTATAGCTGACCCCAGAGCTGCATATGACTACTGCGAGCATTATAGTCCAGACTGTCATTCCCCAGTGCCTAATGCTGCTCAGGCTCAAGATCCTCAAGTTGACGAGGTGAGTAATCAGTCATGTATAAAAAGATTTATTGCACATTAGTGGTTGTGCTGAATACAAGTTACCCAGGGAGCATTTAATTACAGCTAAATGGCATACTTTGTTCTAAACACGAGAAAGAAAGGTTGCAGGAGTGCATTACTTTTTACCATGCAGTCAATTATGTCAAGTATTTGAAGGCAGCTATCACACTGATATTTGAATAACCAACATTCTTAGCAACATTAAACTAATTCTTTAAAATAAGATAGCAATGTGTGCTTAGTCAAACCTATTTTTTTCCTCCTGTGTGTACTTATGATTTCAGTGAAGCTGAGTACTTTCAAACACTTCATTTAAAAAGATACGCGAGATCTGAGTACACTGGAATCACAAAATTCTTCTGCTAGAAATGTCATTTTCTAAGAAGCTACTGCCACAAAATTATTTTAGCCAGATCCACTAGTAGCAGGCAATAAAATCAACAGGAATAAAATCAATGTTGGCCTTTTCCCCAGAAATATGAAAACTGTTCAGAAATCATTTGTCTCTCTAGACAGCTCTTAGAACTGTAAGTTAATCAATTCACTAATGGCAAAACAGTCTCTCAGATTAGACCTCGGAGGGTCAGCAGCTGTATGCATCGTCATACATATTCCAAATACTTGTAATAAAGTTATTCTCATACTTCCACTATGAAATCTTCTGTAAAAGGTGGTTTGTCTTAATTGAACTTGGCTTCGGACATTTAGCATGCACTCAGCTAACTGCATCTGACCTTACTTGTTATTGTTGCTGACTGCTTAAGAAACCAGCATTACAAACTTGTTGAATTGGACTCAGATACATGCTTTGAGCCAATTTTGTGACAGAAATATTCCTTTATAACTTCATTTACTGTTACTACTTATTCTAGCTGACTGAAAACTTTGTCATAAAGTACACCGATCTGTGGGTCCAAGAACTTGGTTTAGAGGGGCTCTGTAAGATAGGCAATAGTAGATACAGCTGCTTTAAATCAGTTTTGGATCAACCAAGAAATGCAGAGATCACAATCCAGTAATAAAGAAGAAATCACTTACCTCTTTCTAAGAATCACATCTTGCTGAACACTCCAAACAAGGTAATCTCTGAGTAGAAGCACTTCCTTCCCAGCTGCCAGCCCTTAAATAAACTCAAGGAGGGGTGGATCCTTTCAGTCACACGGGTGATTTTCTACCACCTGAGCTTCCTTGTCTGGCTGCAGCCCTTCACCAGGTGCTAAATGACTGGTTCAGGCCCTGACCTAACAGTTCCTGTCCAGGCTCCTGCATACGTTATGTCTGAGCTCCAGTTCAAGATGTGTCAAGTTAATTACGTGCTCACAGAGGCATGACAGTTACATGGCAGAACATGAAGTCTATTCTGTTAATTAGCCCCGTGTAGAACTGTCTGCATGTTTACTTACACAGATCATGCTAGGTTCTAGATCAGATCAGGCTAAAATCATAATGTTGATATTTTATGGAAAGAAAACTGAAACTAGCTTCAGTTATGACATTTATTCTGCAGAACTTCCCTGGTACTTGCTTCTGTATAGCTCGGGACTATTTCTTTTTCCATTCTCTTTGTAAAGACCTGAAAGGTTTGAATAAGCTAGGGCTTTTTTATTTTGGAATAAGACTGAAAGGAGTCAGTCTAATAAATTGATTTTTTGGGGAAAGGTTGTTAAAATCCCTTAGTCAACAGTCAAAATATCTAAATACTTAGAACATATTAACTAAAAGGAAAACACTTGTCTCCAAACTCACATCAACTCTTAAGCAGAAATTAACATGTCTTGGATTACAAATACTTGTTTCCTTTGGCCACCATTGACAGCAATTGTTGTCCCTACTCATCATTGTAATGCATGTGGATAAGTCTTGCAGTCCACAGAATCAGTTGGGATCAGACTTTAGATTCAGAGTATATTCTTTGGATAAACTGGGATAATCTACCAGTAATGGCTACAGGATAATTATTAGACTATGTTTTAATGAAGAATGTAGGCTATGAATAAAATACCCCAGGGTCTACCTTCTCTCCATAATGCATGATCAGCTGCCAAGTATTATTCCTATAAAATATCAAAATTGTTAACATCAGTTGAGGGAGAAAACTTACTCAAAGATCAAAAGAAAAATAAGGCTTTATAATAAGTCTGTGTGTGTTCACATATATAGTTCTATGCTCATCATATAGAATGCCTAGTTACATACTTCACATCTATTGAAAACATTAAATGATCACCAGAGAAAAGGAACCGTAACATCAAACAATTGGCAATGTTCTCCTTGAGCATTTTGAGTGAGATCTCATTTATAACAGGCACATCCGGCATGCAGGCTACACACAACCCTGGACAGCTAGTAACAAGAACCCGAAAGACCATATACTTTTAATAATATCTTATTTAAGCAATGTTTTTTTGTGTGTCAATTGTGTGTAGCTCGATCTAGGACAAAGGGATGCTGTGGAGAGGAGGGCAGTGTAGCATTAAATCCTGCTCTTACATCTACCACACACAGTTACATTGAAACTCATGTATTACACATTGCATGTGCTTGTGCCATGCAGTGGCACAGTGATTACCAATAACAGTATTTCAACTGACTAAACATGTGTGTGTGTCTGTGAAGACAGGCATTTTCTTTCTATCGAGCAGATATACAAGTTTTCTTAGTTTCTAGTTTAATAACTATTTCATAAAATAACAGGTTCACTGCGGAAGAAATATTCAGAATACCCATACTGACCAATTTTGTAATTTTCAACATTTCAAAAAAGCTCAGTGAAAGCATAAAATGATTAAAAATCATTACAAGCTAATTTTGCAATATATATTTCATAGTTTTTCTGCTACTCTGACCACGTATAGGCAATCTGAGAATGGGTTTCAAGATTTCTGAAAAAAAAATAAAATCAATTTTTATATATTTGCAATGCCATTTTCCGTCACAATACATTCAACTTGTCAAATTTAATGTTGAAGCCAGACATTCAAGTAATTCAAGTAAAAAAAAAAAGCAAAAAACTGATCTTCTCTCTATACTAGACTTTTATAAGACCTATCTCACCAGAGAAAAAAATATCCCTTGCTTTACAATCACACTTTATTGATGTCATTCCTTTTTTTGGCATAACATACATTCGTGAACAACTGTTTTCATGGATGAAGTACAGGAAGAGTAAAATTTCATTTAAAAAAATTTGTTGAACAGCTTTAGATTTCATTAAGAATTTTAACCACTAACTCACAGCCAAGCTGTCATCCACCAAATAACTGTTGATTGCAAGAACATTCAAAGCAAAGATGAGGCAAAAAAAGGCAGCACAGGAATAAGAATACAGATGTAATATTAATCTGTTTGTGTTTCTGATTAAAACTTTTACAGCAGCATTTCCATTTAACCACTAAGCAAATACTGCAAAAATGGAAAGGATACAGGTAAAACCTACAGAATTGGAGTGACTAATTGAATTGAAAACCTAAATATTTGTCCACACAATAACAAAAGTTTCACATGTTGTTCAATTATCATATGCAAATAACATTTAAATGAAGAAAATACTGTCTGCAAACAAATTAGGAGGAAACAGAGGAAAGAAAAACAGATAATTTCAGATGGGAGTGTATCTAATGAACTTTTTAGCAATGAGAACAGATGATCAAAATGGTGTATGTCCAGATATATTCAAACCGAGGATATACTGATAGCCTTCTAAAAGATAAGTTTCAGGAGATACCATTAATATTTCATTTGGCTCAGTAAGATGTATCAAAGTCTGAAAGTGTGAAGGAGTTAGTCAAAGATAATCTAGTGATCCCTTCTGGCTTTTCATCTCTGAGCCTCTGAATTATTACTAACAAGAACAAGAAACTGATACTTGCCCTAGGGGAAAGAGACAATCTATGTGAGTACAGGGCTTATTAATGTGTATTTCCAGCACTGACTGCTAAACACAAAATAAGTGGTGAGCTTTTGTCTATAAAGTGATAAAATATTTCTGTGGAGTCACACCTAGTCAGCTAAAGAGTATTTATTTATTTTTATATTACACACCTCTATAGCTTCCTAGCATGTTCACAGCCTGAGAATAGAATTATTCTGAAAAACTAGATGGGCTTTTGCACCACGGAAGTGACATCTGGAGAAAGTGTTTTGACTGAGATGTGGGTTTGATGGCAAGATCCATAAGAGTGCTCTGTATGTAAACTGAATGTAATCAGGATTGCTCTAGGCTGTATTTGCTTCTGCAAGAGTGCAGTCACCTGTGCAGAATGCACCATGTTTTTGGCCCAGTTTTATCAGACCTAAGAATCATTCAGTCTGGCATTTGAAAATGTGAAAGTAGTAGCGTGTTTTATTCTTTATAGTCATTTATTCCCACTTTCAAGATGTGCTTTAATTGAAGCATGCATTAGCTGTACTTGTTTGTGGCAGCAAATACCTATGTATGAACCTTCATAACATGTTAAGTAGCTTGATGATCTCAATAGTTGTCACTGCACCAAAGAAGTAGTGTCTAAAAGTTACTTGAAAAACCTGCTTCTGGAAAAAAATTAAAAAAAAAAAAAAAAAAAAAGGAGTATCTGATTGTAGATAATGTTTATAAACAAGTACAGCATTATATACTTAGCAATTAAGAATTGAATATGCAGATGAAATTATAATTTTAAAACATCAGGAATGATTTTTCTTCAGGAAGTGATGTGCCTATGCTTTTCTTATAAATACTTTATGAATAGCCTGGCTTCTGTCTTGTTTTTACAACACTTTTTACTATAAATGGAAATATAGTTAAATTCAGTTCCCCTTCAGTCACATATACTTGGCCAGCACACAGAAATTAGATTAGGGAAAGACGAGGTCAGTCTTCATCTTCATCGATGTTGGGAATTGTATTTTGCGGAGTGTTGGCAGCTAGAATTTTCAACAGCTCCAGCTATCAGAATTTCAGATTTTCTCTTGGAAGACTTTTCTGCAACCCAATAAATCACACTGTCTCACTTGTGCTTAAGAAATTGTTCCCCACAGGAACTCTGCTTCGTTTACTTTGGACCTATCCCAAACTAATGGATTATCTGAAGAAATGAAATATTTGCCTTTGATGAAATGAGTTTCTTAAAGTAAAGATGCAAATGGCTCCTGAATACATTCAAGTTGCAGTATTCAGGCATCATTTCAGAGTATGTTTATTTAGTGTTCTTTATTTCAGGTGTTCCACTAATCAGAGTCACTGATTTTCTTCCTATATTCTTCAGAAACCATGTTTAATTTCAATCATGTTTAAACTACATTTTCCTACCTTGGCCATTGTTAAAAATAGAGATCTTCCTAGCACTCTTTCTTTGTAGAGATACCTAATATGCAGCCTTAAGTATTGTCTTTTTTTGACAGAAGCTGTCTTTGGAAGTTGAAGATTTTGGTCTTATTTTCTTTTATCTGCCTTCCCATATCACTGTTATGAATAAAGAAAAGACTGTGAGGTAGACAATGTAGTCTTTTAAATTTTTTTGTTTCCTTCTGTCCTAAGATGGACATCTACTGCCATTTATTTATTTTTGTTATTGCATCAGAATTTGAAACTATTACTATGCTTGAAATCCCTTGCTTTATTGCAATTTATAAAAAGTTAGAGTCTAAATAGCAATCTTTGGCTCTTTACGTAGATAGATGACTTAGTAAAATGCTGATGCAATAAACAATGGGCTTGACAGTTTTATGTTTTAGCATATGAATTCCTGGTTCACTGTAATTTTGAAAGAAAATAAAACGTTAAAATATACATCTAGGGAACAGGAGACGATATTAGAGTAGTTTTTATATGGATAGCAGAAGTATCCATTTTTAAAGTAAGGCTATCAGAATATCTTAGTCATTCCACTGTTGAAATGGCTTTTGTGTGCTGCTGATCTGCTTCTAAAATTCATCTGATGAAGAAAACAGTTCATCTCTTTAATTGGAATAGCATGGTGATCTGGTAGTGCAATATAATCACTCTGGTAAAGAAAGCATGAGGTCACAGTGGAAAGATTTTTGTCTCATCAAGAAACAGCAGGCTTTATTCTTCCTTTCGTTTGTAAGAAAGTAGTCATATGTAATACTCATTACAAGAACGTCTGTTCTGTAACTATTGGTGGTCTTACAACAGGAGAAAGAAAAACAATAGAAAATTGCAATACATTTGGAATGTGTTACCTGATCACTGTTAGCTGAAATCCCTCCTCATGTTTTACCTGTTGTCCAATTTGAGGTTCTAAGCAAGATAGAAATGCCATGCAATCAATGTTTTAGGTATTTGGAAAAGTTTATGAAGTTGTATATGTTTGCTATTGCAGTGAGCACATAGTTAGTCCATAACCATCCCCATACACAGCAGTATAAAGGGATCGGTAAGCTAGCATAGACAGAGTTCCACTTGAGTAGAATTAAAGCAATAAATCAAAGTATACTTACACTTGGCTATGGCTGTGCCCATAGGAAGATCATCAGAATCTTCTATAACCTGAACATCTCTTTCAATCCTCTTCCAATTTCTTGATTCTCTGCCTGCATTACTGGACAGTAAGACTGTCCTGTGATACATAGCGACAAAGCCATACTGTCTTCCATGACAAACATCATCTTTGTCATACTTGCTTTCATTGCCGGCTTTGATTTTTTGCTAAACTCAATAATCTTGGCTAAATTTAGAAAGTCGCAGAGGGTACTTTTCCATTTACATTAATTAGTTTTGAAATTCCAAATACTTTCTCCTAGATTAATTAGCAGTACAACCTACAACCACTGCAGATTTCTGAGTGTTTCCCGTACCTGTCCGTAATGTCCCTCCAATACTGTGCCTTTAAAAAAAAAAAAAAAAAAAAAAAAAAAAAAAAGAAAAGTAATGTCCATGGAAATCTTCACTTCCTTGGCAATACTCAGATTCCAGTGTGGAAACTGGCATTCCTCAGTTATCATCTATTCCTGTTCATTTTGCCTGTGTATCTGCATATAGTTGCCAACAAAATGTACCATATGAAAGTTTAATTTTCATTAATATAAGTAAGTAAAGCACAGTCCTGCAAAGTGGATTTTTTTTCTTTCTGTTGTGTTATATGATGCAATGGAACTCTTCATATTCTCATGTTTTTTTCCTTGTATGAATGTTTTCTCGTTCTCATTCATTAGTATTTGGCTTTCCAAACTATACTGTTGGCATATCATAACACAGATATCAGGCTTATTTTTTTTCCTTTCCAGTCAACTTCAGTATTTAGTCTATGTCCTTTGAAGAGCTCTTTTGAACCCATTATTGGAATTTTATTAGCTGCGTAGTTTGCACAGATCATCACAGACACTTAGCCTTCCTTGAGGGAAGCGTTACTACTGATATAAGAAAGTCAGTTCTAATACCGAGTAAGACAAAGTTACATTCAAATTCCTAGGTATTCACCATGAATGTTGGAATGGCCACTTACAGTTTCAGAACAGTTCTACAATAGAATCTAGATGTTCAGGAGTTAGTAAAACAAAGTCTTAATAGCACATTCAAGTTCTAATCTAGCTAATGAAACAGTGATTCTCCATGAAATCTTCTTCTAGTTACGAATAAACAGATTGAATAATATTTAACACAGGGAGCATCTGTTGTTTTGGTACCAATAAAAATCATGCAGCAGTTTGATTCACATTGTTTCACAATGAAACACATAGAAGCATGTAAAGAGTCATCACCAGTGGTTCAGAATGAAAAAATTTTAAGATAATATCTCACAAAACATTTTTTTTTCCTTGGAGATCAACCTAGTTTGCATGATTTGCAATTTATTATTGTTACTTTTACTATTTTTTGCATTGTTCATGAGAAGAATAATAAACTGTATTTTTCCTCCCAATTATATTTAATTGTTCATACTAACTTAATCACCTTAAGCTTTACTCCTAGGTAAAGTTTAAGTTGCTTTCCATTATTGCAAATCTGATTTGCTACCACTAACATGGGAATGCCTGATATTTTTCCATTTGCTATGTAGTACACACCAGAAGATTTTGTCGAATATGACTATGAGTATGGGGATGCAGATTATAAAGAAACTGAGTCTGTAACAGAGGGACCCCCACTGTTTGAAGAGACAATAGCACAAACAGAGGTAACAGAAACTGATCTGTTTGTTGTGTGGTGTCCAGCTGTCCCCTACCATGTGGTTTGTCAATTTATGTCATCTGTATGTAAGCTTTATGTTTTTCTTTTACTCATTTCTTTACTCTTCAGCTTTAACACTTGCTTTTACTTAGCCATGGAAGGCCTCACAAGTGACAGCGTTCACCTCACATTCATATACCCTTCTTTCATTCGTTCATTCATTTTCTTTTCATTTTATTTATGTTTTCCAATTCCATCTTTCATAACATTTGCAGAAAAAGAAAGCCATGGTCAAAAAGAAGAAGAGGACAGTGGCCACTAGCTCAAAGGACAAACCCCAAAAGGCCACAACAAAAAAATCTGAAAAATATGCATCCAAGAAGAAGAAAAGTTATCAAGCAGCAACAAAAGACAAACTAGGGGTAAAGGTAGCAAAGAAAAAATCAAGATCTTTCCCAGGCCAAGAGTGGAAGATCTCTGATAATGAGAAAAAAATAGACTTAACCCCACCAGATGAATATCTGGCTTATAACATAACCTGAATAAAAGTGATACCTCTTGATTTTTCCTGCAGGATTTTTTTAATAATGTACTTTTTCTTTAATACTAGGCAAACATTGTCGATGAGTTTCAAGAATATAGTGTTGCTGAAAATGACTATGGGCCCCAGACAGAAGCTCCCTCCAGAACTACTGAAGCCAATGAGGTAATGGGAACGCTTGAGAAAATAATAGGCAAATATACTTACCTGTCAGGTGTCAATAAACCAAAACAACAAACTGTGAAAGGAAGAATATCGGTCTGTGAAGATATATGTATCTGTAATAGCAATTAATAAGATTTTATGGTTTCTCAAACAATATCAGAACTTCCTATTTTCCTGGGCAAAGCTCCCCTTGGTTCTAAGATCTGCTGAACTCATGCAAAGTTCATGATTCTGAAAATCATTCATTGATTCATTCTGTGGGAATGCACGGTTGCTGCATTCACTGTGGATATGAATGGAGCTATGTCTAGTATAAATTAGGTTAAACAGTAGACACAGTTCTCCTGCTGTAATTGGAAGTGCACTCTCTAATTTTTTGTGTCACTCTTAAGATGCAGCATAAAACAAGCCTAACTAAAGAAAAGAACAAATACAAACATAGCTATGTATTGAGGTTGAGTCAGAAAACAAAGCCTCCTTTTAATAGTTCTTCTGCCAACAAAACTTAATTATTTCTCACTGAGATTCTATTCAAATGAAACTTTGTGCTTTGAATAATCATAAAGATAAAATGATTATTTCAACTTAGCATAAACTGTGTTTTCAGATATCCGCAATGGCAAGCCTAAACATTATTTTGTTAACATTACTACACCTTAAAGGCAGTGTTGATTAATATGTTTGCATATTAATTAACACTAGCTTTAGAAAAACAATGACTGATTACAGGAAATGTCATTTTTCTTTTACATATTGTTTGCAAATGAAAACATGCTGCTTATAAGATGTACAAAACTGACCCCTGAAATTTCATGGTATTTTATGTTGTGGATTTAAAAATAAATAGTATTTATTCAACACTTTCTTTGATTTAAAGAGCAAAATGAAAGAGAGGGAGAGAATCCCCATTTGCTTTACTGGTTTCCTTTTATGTATCTTGGTGAACGTGAATTAAGAAGTGAATTAAGCAGGTTTTTTTTGTTGTTGTTATTTTGTTTTGTTTTGTTTTTTGTTTTGTTTTCTTTTCTTTTTTCCCACACATAGTTTTGTACATCTCAGATATAGCATTATTTTAAAAGCTTTTGTGCTTATAAGTTGATTGCTTGGTTTGACACTTTAAGTAATTGAAGTTGGAAGCAATAAGCAATGTTGAACCTTGGGAAATGTTAAAATTAATCTGATTTTTTCAGGGGGAACTTGACTCAACCAAAAATATATTTAAAATGACATGACAGACACAAACTCTACTTTTGGAATGATAAATTAACTGCAAAATCATGACAAGAGGAAAAGAAACATTTAGCTTGGCATTGGGATTTGTAGATGGAAGATAGTGAAGGTAGCTGTGCTTAGCAGAAGTGGTGCTTGCACTTTCTGCACATTGCTATTGTACACAAGTCTGAATTCATTGGTTGTTGCAGTACATGTGTTAGCTTTGAATTTATTCACTGTTCACCCCTGTGTATGTGTTCATTCATGAATACCTATGTGTGAAACCAAGCAGAGAAACTTAGCTATATTTGGCACTAATGTAACATTAAGCAAGCATTACACATAATGTACTGGGTATATTGAATTCAGAGGTTTTGGAAATTAAAAGAAAATAAAGTATGAAAGCATTACTTCTTTGTACTGTGCATACAAAGATCTTTTAATTACTCTGAAAGACTGGAGTCCCATTCCTTCAGACTCTAATTAAAAGACAGTGTGCTGTAGTTCTACTGTTCCTCCTTCTTTTTGGCAAGTCATCATTGTGGATGAGCATATGCCTATATTGCTTTACTAACATTAACTCACGTATTCCTCCTATTCCCAAATCTTTGCTACTGATATGAATAGCAAAACCCTGTTGAAGAAGTATTTGCTGAAGAATACATAACTGGAGAGGATTATGATAAAAAAACTGAGGAAACTGAATATGGAAGCAAAGGAGTAGACCTCAGTGAATCTGATCTTCTGGTAGATGGAGATTTAGGCGAATATGATTTTTATGAATATAAAGAATATGAAGAGAAACCGACTGATTCTACTAATGAGGAGTTTGGTCCAGGTGTTCCTGCAGAGACTGATATCACAGAAACAAGCGTAAGTTGATTGAAGGCATAATGCAGATTAATTTAATTTAGCAATGCTTTTATAGTTACATAATCTCATAACTCTAAAGAGCCTGATCCAGACCCCATTGTACATACAAGGAGTTTTCACACTACTTTTTATAGGCTGCGGATCAAACATGTCCACTTGTTTTAGTAATCCTGAGTTTCTGATTTTATTATATGCAGTTTTTTTGTCACTTCTGATGAAGGGGAGGTTGAAATTGGGAGGGAAATAGAGAAGAGATTTGGAATTCCGCGAATAAATGATAAAAATGAACACGGATTTTTAAGTCTTAATAAACTAGAGCTAAAGCTGGAAAGAATGTAAGTTCTAGAGCAGGTGCAAGAACTAAGTAATATCAGTATTGTTACATGATTACATTAACAAGTTGAATTGTATGTAAGTACTTAGTATAATATGGCCTCCACTACTTTCCAAGGATAAAACCAAATGAATGAGTCAAAAGGTAAAGTTCTGAGCTTATTTATAAAAATAAGCTTAGTCAACAGTGACAGTTTTATGACCTTTATGACTTAAAAGCTCAGTATTTGTAAAGGAAGATAGGATGACACGGTGGGTCCTGTGAATCATGGTCTTTTTTTTCTGTGTATTAGAGCTCTGTCTTTCCCTCTGACTTAATCACAGGCTTAAAGGAAGGCTTTAATTTTCCCTTGGTTGTGTCAGGATTCTCATTTACCAGTCTACCAGGCTGTAGAATCTACAGAGAAAACTAACGTGACTGAGGCTAGAAGCAGAGCTAATTCCAACTTGACGAATTTTCCTAGCAGTGTTGTTCAGTCTTTATTCTATCCTCACAAACTTGAAATTTCAGTTTACAAAGAATTCAAGAAATAAAAGCAAATGCTGTGAGATTGCTTTTCTCTGCCAATCTTGAAATCCATGCTTCTGTATTTCATTTATCACTCCTTTCTAAACTCGGTTGAGGTCATTGTATTTTTTTAATGATCTTTATCTGTGCAATGAGATACAAGCTTACTTTTCTCCTTCTAGTACAGATGGGAACACTGTGTTAGAAGTACACAGAAAAGGTCAGATTATCTGCAAAGGAAAGAGCCCATAAGGCACCATTTGCATTAAGCAAATGGCTGTGCAGACTCTATTCCCTGGTGTAAATTTCACCTTAAAATGCCTTGCTCCAAAACTCACCTGCTGAACTAGAGGTATCATACAATTTTCTTTCGACATATGGATGTATTTAAAGCCATTTAAGTTCTAACTTTGATCAAAAAGTCAAGGTGAAAAGTACTCAGTACCTGGAAACTTTAAAGAAAGGGGCAATTTTTACAATATCTACTCAGTGTCCTTTTTTTTTTTTTTTTTTTACAATCAATTGTGTGAATGTTGTCAAGCATAATTATATGTACCACTCACTACTTGATTTATATGAACTACTGAACAGTGAGATTTGTAATTCCACAAATCAGTGTGAAATGCACAAGCAATGAATATGTACCTGTGCTTTTCCTTTCCAAAATAACTCAGAGTAAAATACTGTAGCATTATCCTCAGAGTCATTTGATACGTTCAAATTCACAGCTTCTTTAGCATAAACATGAAATAATTCTACTGAAAGCAAAAAAAACTCATCTGACACTAGATTTAATTTCTAGTTTGCAGTTGATATATTGCCAATCAAGAGAGGTAGTTTTGAAGAAAAACAGATATCTCTTGCTTTGAATAAACAGATTTCTTCATTTGCTGTTTGAAACTTGAATCTCACTGTGTTCTGCCATTAGCATATGTTATTGACCTGTTGTTTTAGGTCATGCTGTTATCTCAGTCCTGAACCTAAAAATTCCATAGAGCTGACCTCAAAACAATTCTGCAGTTGATGTTAGTTCATATAGTTAGGAGGCATAATTGGCTATACATTAAACCCTATTTTTTGTTTATTTATATTTGTAGTGCCATTTAATTCTTCTCCCACTTAAGTCATGTAATCAGACTCAGACTAACTACTTTCATTCACCAGATGACTAAAGAATGGAATTAGACACTTGAAGGGTACTGTCCATATAGGGGCAGGGAATCTGTGATTGCTTACCTCAGAAGACCATGAAAAGTTGCTAATTGCCAAGAATATGTTCATTCAAATATGGAAAGAAACAACTTCGTGACATGAACACAGAAATCTTAGATTACACCGTCCTAATGCAAACCATGGAATACAAACATTTAAACCTCACTGGAAAACTAATTTTACTCCTACAAACTGATGATGTCCAGTGATTTAAAAAGTGTCCGTGCAATTTTTCTATTAAATATTTTTGATTGATATGTGTACCTGTGATATATTTTTCATAGCACATTACAGTTCCAGCTTTAGCTTTCAGTTTCTGGTAGTTGCAGTTATTTATTGTGCCAGGCCCATAGGCCTTTTACTTACTTTCATTCTGGGGGCTGTTTTTACTGGTCAGGTAACTCATCATGGGGCTTATGGAGAAAAAGGACAAAAAGGAGAACCAGCTGTGATTGAACCCGTAAGTACAGACGTGGGTGAGTTTTTCTTTAGCACTATATAACTTGCACACTGTTGATAAATCGTTTTCAAACTACGTCATTCATGATACAATGACAGTAACCTTATCCGTGATCTCTGAAACAATCACCTGCAGTGTGGACTGTGTAAAGGTGGCAAAAGACAGTAGCCTGTTCAGCCTTCTCTTTCTGTTTCTCAAGAGACTAATCACATACCACTTAAAACAAGGAGAATCTTCTTGTGCAGAGAGAAATAGAGCATAGATCTGCTCTTCAGGCCAGTTAGTGTAACTGCTGCTTGGACAAACGTGCAGGGATAGCTTCCAACTTCCAGCTCAGGTAACACTGTAAGTACAAGTTTCAGCATGGGCTGGGAAGTCCATCTAAGAGCCTAAATAAATGCGTGAATGTTTAACCCATGCTTGTGCAATCAAACTGCTGAAGGTATAAATACTTGTTTCAAATGTTATAACTTGGTCATAATTGCAGTAAAGAGCAGTGGCCTACATATTTCTTATCATCTTTATGTAGTGTGCTAATTATTTGGATTTTGCAGCAGGATTTTATACTATTGGGTGACAGTTATAACATAAAATACACCTGGATTTTAAAAAGATTATATGAAAATGTTTTTTTTTTCAATATGTGGCAGGAGTTCAGTCCTAGTGTAGTTCAATCTTTTAGAATTTTCAAGGAGTGCTTTCAAATATGTATTTGACTCCAACAGAATTTAAAGTTTGGTCTGTTTTCTATTTCACAGCAAATGAGAAACAAAATATTAAGGGGAAGAAATAGCTAAAGTTGAAGCGTGATAGAATACAATTATGTGTCATCATTATGTGAACCTCAGACTCTGAATTCTGTGATCCAACATTCAGTTACCATTCACCAAATACAGAGGAATACAGTAATAAATAAGCTGTATGTTAAGACTGACTCATCAGTCAAAATCTGTGAAGAAGCTCACTGTGTGTTGTCTCATAAAATGACTAGTTTTTTACACTTTGCAAGATATAGTTTACTTACATAATACTGAAAAGGTATCCACTGCCATTCTCCATTTCTGGAGTTCACTACAGCTAGCTTCCAGCTCTCTTGCCCAGTCTTCCTTCCTATGGAAAGACAGATATAAATGGAGGTCTTAGCATGATGTGGAAATCAGATTGGCATTTACACTCTGAAAATGTAATGTGAGGTGCTAAAAATAACCAGAATTATTCACATCAATTATTTAACACTATATTAAAAATAAATAGTTATTGTGAATCTAGTACTACAATATCCCTGTAGCCTATAAGTATTTCTAATTTTTAAGTAACAGAACAATTCAGATTCTAATTCTAGTAAATGATCTATGAAGATCTCAGTGTAATTCCTAAAAAATAAATCAAAATAGATTTAAAACATCATATAGCAGCTGAATTTAAAGTGTATTTATTTTGTTAGTTAGTTTTTTTTTAGTTGAAAAATTGTAGGACAAAAAGTAAGACATCCCATAAACTTATTCGCCGGAATTCTATGTTATTACAATATGTGGAGAGAAGATCCTAAGAAAAGTTTGTCATAAAACTAAGAAATACTAGTTTTAGTAGCTCAGCTTGAAAAAATTATTAAATCTTTGTCCAAGATGTGACCAGTTAGTGTCTTTTTTCCTTCCCAAAACAGGGTATGCTCATTGAAGGACCGCCGGGACCAAGAGGACCAGCTGTATGTAGATTAATTACAATTTCTTTTTATAGCCATTGTGCTTTGGTATTCATGAGTTAATACAAAATTGATGCTATCATAGTTCTCAGGGGATGTATTGGACTTAGTATTTTAAGAAGGAAGTAAATAAGGTTCATGTCCAGCATTTTCAGTGAGAACATGCTGCAAGCTGAGTGCATGTGAAAATCAAATACTTTCAAGTATTAACTACAAATCTTCATAAGAAAAAAAATTTTGCATTAATATATGCAGTTTTCTCAAAATATGTATTCAACTTAACTTTCCAGGGAAAAAAAATAAAAATAAAAATTCAAAAATGTGCTGTGAGCCATCATTCAACGTAATAATTTGTCATTCATTTTCCATAGGGTCTTACAGGTCCCCCAGGCTTACAAGGTCCTGTTGGTCCTCCAGGTGACCCTGGTGAAAGGGTAAGTCAACATACAGATTAGCCTGGTATTCATGGTATGTCTTGTATTAATTATACAAGAGCAAGTGTGTTAGGCCCTGATCTGAAAAACAGCTTAAGAAAATTCAATGGAAGTGAGGCTGATTTACTCAGCTCAGTACATCAATTGAAAAATTGGATAAAGATTTAATTAATGGTAGAAATGTCTTCTATATGAAAGTGAAAAAGAATCAAGTTCCAGTTTGCCTGTGTGTCTGTGTATGTTTTGATATAAATAATTTTAAATATTAAAAAGCAGTAGATTAAAATATCTTGTATGGATCTTGAAAAGAGCCAATATGACCTCAGCCATAAACTGTAGAGATGCAGAGAAAGACAATGTCATTGTTCCATAGCATTTGTGAGCGTGAGGTGCTATGAAGATGCATTTCCCTCAATAAATAGATCGTAGTAACATCCCAACAATACTTCACATTGATAATAGCATATAGACTAATTCCACATTTCTTCCCTGTAAATTAACTGTATTTTGGAATCTAAATTGATACAGTTGGAATTTTAACACATTAAAATGAAATAAATCCACATAATACTCTACATTTTTTGTATTCAAAAAGGTATATTATACAAAGAGATAATTGTAGGAATTAGTTGACAAACCTACTAGAACAATGCATATATTTGCACCTAGATTCTGCTTTCAGATTCAAACCCAGTGAAGTAATGTGCCTGACTTCAAAATATGTGTGAGCACATGTCTTTTTTTTCTTATAGAGCAATTAGCGTACATGAATAAAGGCTGTAGCTCTTTCTATAACTATTCTGACTAGTTTTCATCTTAGGTTAAAAAAGGTAGAAAAGTAACATTGCCTCTCCAGAAAAGGAACATTGTTTAAGTAAAAAATGCCTATGGTACTTCAGCAATTATAATAAGTTATTCTGTCATTCTAATCCCATTATTGGGTATAAGATAATTGAGAAATGAATGAACATACGCTTCTGTAGAAGGCCACTTATGCTCTTACCGCTGCATTAATTAATTTCACTCAAATAAAATGCTGCCCTGAAATACCCAGATATATAATGCTTCTTTCTAATTATGACATCATGTTATTCAATACTTTTAAATTGACAATAATTCCCTATTTACAATCTACCTATAGTATGCCATAGGAATATGGGATTTGTTCTATGATGTTCCTGATTTTTTTTGGAGAAAGAGCTAAAAATATCAGATTATTGATCTTAATTCCCTGAGAGAGGAAAAAAGACCACATTTTTTAGGATCAGCTTTCCCATTGTTTTCTTCAACTCTTGAGTGCCAAAAGGAATCACTTAAGTCTGTTTGATGTTTGTTGATCTGTCATTGCAGCCCCACAGAGTCATTCTGGTGAAAGTATACTTTCTTTCTTAAACACATAGTATGCAAATGAGCACTCATAATGCTGGTCCTTCGTGTCCTTGACAGCTTCATCTAGTAAAACTGCAGCCTGCAAACTGCTGGGAGGAAAGATGCAATTCGATAAATCAGCTGTCACAACAGCGATAATAATCAGTATAGCATTGCCTGTTTTGTAACCATAAGAACTGTATACACGCTGGTATACTTCTTACTCTTATGCAAAAGAGCTCTTATTAAATGTGGAGAGAAGAGGGAATTCATGAAAATGGATTTCAAGTCATAACTATTAGACTTATGTAGCCATTCAAAATTAAATCTACTCAAAAATTTTTAAAGAAAATTAGCAGTGTTAGTTTTCTACGTATCAGATAAAATAAACACTGGAACACAACTCAGACTAACCTATGAAATCTAGGTTCTCCTCACATCATTTTAAAAACAATTCGTGAGGTAATTAGCGAAAATAGCTTTCTTTTCCTATTGCTGAATGTTTTCCCCAAGCCTACTTCTTTAACTACTACAATAACATTCCCAAAGTTCCTCATTATGAATGCTAGCATAAGAAACTCAAAAGGTTTTCTTTAAATAACTGTCCATTTATTCTCATCCCTTTTTCTGTCATTGTTGTGTTTTCCCAGGGTCCACCTGGTCGTCCTGGTCTCCCTGGTGCAGATGGTTTAGCAGGTCCCCCAGGCACCATGTTAATGCTGCCGGTAAGTTGTATTATGGTTCTAGGGTAATCAGACTCCAAAAAGACAGTGTTTCAATAAATGTAAAGGTACTTACTTTTGCAACTGATTTTGTCTTCGGAATGAG
This sequence comes from Coturnix japonica, assembly GCF_054131305.1. Taxonomy (NCBI): domain Eukaryota; kingdom Metazoa; phylum Chordata; class Aves; order Galliformes; family Phasianidae; genus Coturnix; species Coturnix japonica. Next base: position 7,270,491 of record NC_140673.1, on the reverse strand, counting down.
AGATGATAGAGTCTCTCATACGGTTTAATCATTTGAAGATAATTTGTTAGTTTTTCATTTCAGACAAAACATAGGCATTAGCTCCTGCATGATTGCTTGTTCAGAACCTATGTGACTATATTGCATATACTAAAATGATCCTCATTACTTCAACAGTGGCTATTATCTGAAACTTATTTCCAACACAAGGAATTTGCTGTTGCACAAAGGCAGGCATGTGTGCTTTCAAAACTCCTTCACTTGGAGAGTTTTAAACATTCTGTGCCTAAAATTGGACTTCACTGTCCTCTTTGAAAAGTCAGAGCATCCTTTGATTAGAAATAGATGCACATAGCCAGCTCTGCTCCCACTGGAATCAAAGCAAAACACCATCTGTTTTAGCAGGTGGAGGGACAAGCTCAAAGCTCTCAAAAGTGTCTTGCAGCTTTTTAGTATGAAGTGTACTGTGTGCATGGAAGTTATTATTCCAGAGTGTGTATATTTGAAAGATTTGATGAGTAATAACATACCAGAGTAATAATAAAACAATTGTAAAGGAAAGGGAAATGTTTTCTGTGAGATTATCTTTGTAAAAAGGCTCAGAGCTGTAGTTGCTGCAGTTCTGTTCCAGGAGGCAAGACTTCATTAGTATCAATGAGGAAAGTATGATTTAAGAAACAATCGATGAAAGACTATTAAAGTAAGCTATGTTTTTTATCTCATGCTTGCACTAGTGTTTTGTTATCACAGCTGGCTGTATAACAGAAATGTTTAACCCCCAATAATTAGTTGGTGAAAAAATGCCACTCGAGTGTTATTCCCAAGTCATTCTTCCAAGCATAATTCCTGTGAAAAAAGTGCGTAATTTACCACCATGTTCCATTAAAAGTAGTAAGTGTGGACTAATACTTTACCTATCAGTCAATTTATATGATAGCACGAGCCTTTGTTTAAGACATTAATCTATCTGAGCTCAAGTGGTTTTCCAAGTCAAAAGAGAAGTTTCTCAGGAAGTATTTGTTAATTGGCTTCAGCTGTCCAGAATTCTGTCCTAGTAGTTTAATTAACATCCAGACTTCTTTACCATTTTCATTTACCATCTTATTTTCTGGACATCATATTGCTACTGAATCTGTGTCCCAGGTTGATCTTTGCTGACTATTTGAAATATGCTGCTATTCTACTGCATTTTCTAAATATTCAGTGGAGAAAATGGTATCCTCCAAGCCTAGTTCCAGCTGCAATGAGGTGATATAGTTTTATTACTCTGGATAGTGTTGCTGTTAAATTTAATTTAACTTAATTAAATTTAATTTTTCTGTAGATAGCTAAAGTGCACTGAAAGTTAATTAACTTTGATACATGCTTCAACTTTTAAAAAATACAATAAACAAAATATTTTCGTTTAAGCAATTAGTTTTGTTCTTCAGTTCTAAACTCTTAATATATATACTAGATCCAGTGACCCTAGTCCCCAGTGCAGCAGCCTACTGAAGTTAATGAAATGAACCAAATACTGAGATTCAGCATCTTCAAAGTGGTTTATACGGCTGCAGTGAATGATAAGTATGGTTTTCATTTTATAAACTCCATATTTATAAATTTCATTTCTTGTTTTGATACCTGTAGTTCCGCTTTGGGGGAGATGGTGAGAAGGGCCCAACAATCTCAGCTCAGGAAGCTCAAGCACAAGCTATTCTTCAGCAAGCAAGGGTAAGCACAAGGAGCCTGCAAATAGAACTGCCACAAGAGTATAATTCTGAATGAATTTCCATTTTATGACATTCAGAGTGTGAACTAAAGAGCTCTAAGCATCATTTCATGACAGCAGATATCCTTATGACAGAACACACTCATAACTGAGTGAACGATGAGGCCTGTTTGCTAGTGCATTATGACATTGAGTCAGTATAGAATTTGTATGCTGGGCTAGCAGCTTTTTCTTGGCATCTGATGCCTTGTTCTGTTTGTTTTCTCAGATTGCAATGAGAGGACCACCTGGTCCCATGGGACTCACTGGAAGACCAGGTCCTGTGGTATGTAAGCAAAACAGAGGCATGAATCTAAGAACACTCTAATAAAAGTTCATTGATCTCATTCTGGCGCTGCCTGCACCTCTGCACATGTTCTTATTTTATTTGAAAAAAAAGCTATATAATTAAGGTCTCAGTTTTTATTGTTATTCAAAGATTACAATGCAGCCTGAATACTAAATGAGTGTTTAATGTAGATTTTCGAATGTTTGGACACTGCTGGACTTACACTACCAAACAGTCTTACATAAATAACTGCATATCTGCAGTCAGTAATCTCTCTTTTTTTTTTTTCTTTTTTTTTTTTTTTTTACAAATTTACAAAGTTTTCGTAGCAAAAATGAAAAGCTACAGAAGAATGTACTAAAGCAAGTGTGTGTAGAAGGGCTGTGGCTCACTGTTAGGCTGGATCTGGAGATTTCTTATGATACATTATATAGGCAATCAAAAATAACATAGATTTCTAAAATAATTGTTGCATTTTTTTACTTAAGACCTGAATTTGGCCTGTACTGCTAATATCAAATGATCTGGGAAATGACCCCGTGGGATATTTTGAAAGCTTGTAATTTTTAAGACTATACACAGAATGCAAACAACAGTTTTTCTAAGGATATGTAAAACAGCTTTTTGGTCACAAACAGGTTTGCTACTGTAATGCCTATAGAGACTTTAAAAGAGCAATCAATGTCCAATGAAAGTATAAAAACAGACTGAAAGTTGAGCAAGCCAAAATCACCTGATTTATCTGCCAATTGCAATTTCCTCTTTTAGAAGATGGATATTTCAGACACAGCAGTCTACTTAATGGTGTTATTTAGCATTTAACTTCTTTTAAAAGCTATTATAGAGCATCTGTAGTATTAAATCAATGCTGCAGCCATAATCATACGCATTTTAGAAAAGAAGTCTTTTCTGAGATCTCCCAGGTGATTATATTTATCTTCTGACATGGAGTGAAGTTCTCTTTTACAGATTGTATAACATCTGTTTTTAAAAGTCTTTTAATTTTGGAAACTTAATTTGTCTGTTTTGGTGGCACAGCTAGGCTGAAAAATATTTGGCTTCCTTAAATTGATCTATGTCTGCTGTAATTTTTATTTCTATTGTCGTGATGATGATTGACACAAAGTGCAATGTTAGCATTTTCCATTACACCAGACAAACTTCTAGCTGTAAAATGGACAAGAACACAATTGTGCTATTGAGAAATTAAAACAAATGAACACTGAGGAACCATGAGAAAAGGATAAAATAAGTTTGCATATGGCATATTGTGTAAAGAAAAAGTTATACCAATTATGTGTCAGTTACAATTGTAGTAACATATGCACAAAAATGCAATAGAAGTTTGAGGCTCTCTAATTTTCACCAGAATGCAATAATAATTTCCTCTTAATTAGTTTCCTTCCCTTCTTCCCTCTTGTAGAGATTTGGTCTTCTGAAGTTGTGGCATCACAGTGTAGGAAATATGGTTCTTTTCCCTTCTTTTGCTATTTTTTCTTTCTTAAATGCAGAGCTTCTGCACCAGCTCATTGCTGAACAGTCAACAATCAAGTCCTTTCAATCTAGCCTTCTCTTTCATTTCTTTAAGCCCTACTCCCCTCAGCATTCACTGTCCGAGTTAAACTGTTAGTTTGGAAACAGGAGGGGCAGATGGACAAACAGCAGGAGTACAGTCTTGCATTGTGTACTGTTACAGCAGCGCAGTACAACTGAAGATCTACCTTAATAGCTCTTCCTGCTATTTCTCCAATCAGTACTCTTACTAGCAAAGAAAACCTGGGGTGAGGGCTGCTGTAGGAATATTTTAAGGATAATAAGTAAAAGTCTCAGTCTTGTTTTTATCTAATCCTAAAAGCATAACATTCCCTTCAGTGACTTTTGAAAGCTACATGTAACTAAAATTTCTCTAAATTGTGTTCTGGGTTGGTTCGACAGTGCTTTGCTCATCTTCAAAATGTACCAGTATACCTGTTCCACTTTATTCTATGCTCCAAATCTCATGAACCTGGTTACAGATAAATCATAGCTAAATATCCCATGAAAAACTCACTCAGTCCCCAGAAATGAATATTAGTAGACTTTGGTTGTGTTTTTAAGCAGACCAATGCAAGAGTAATTCTTTTCTAGCGTCATTCATCCAAAATGAATTGCTGCAAACAAGTGCATAAATTTGTCACAGTCTTCTGATTGATGACAATTAGATATGTTACAATTACAAAGCCAGACATGTTGAGCTTATTTAGATAACTAATATACTATTTTCAACAGTGTATTTAGATCAGGAGACCTGCAGGATAACATTTAGTCTATACAGACAAAGTAGTTATGGAACTTTAAGCATGGAATTAGTTTGTAAATAAAGTGTTTTGTTGACTGTGGGCTATATACCTTTAGTTATATTTCATGCCAGGTACATTTTCAAAGTCATTCTGTATTTCTGTTTACAAAATTTAACTGAATAACATTAATAGATGTTTTTCTATTAAGCCACCAGGAGGCTCTGGAAATCCAACTCTTTAATCTGGCAACATTTTAGGCTGGATTTAATCTGGCAACATTTTAGGCCAACATTTTTAGTTCCAGAAGCAACTACAGATTCTTGGTGTATTTATGTGCTCAGATTATTTAAATTAATAAAATAATTGGATCTCTTCATCTTAATATGAACTGTGCTGTGTTAATTTAGTAGCCAATGAGATACAGACAAGCACATAATTCATTAAACATAGTATTCTTGTAGCCCCAGTCTAGCTTCAACTGAGTGTGGAGTTCACGTACTTGTTTAGCATAGAATGCAAAATAAATTTCTGCTTACCAATGTTAATTAAAAGCAGAGTTTACAACAGTTGCCATCTATCATTACTGTTCTTTCCACTGCCATTACCAGAGATAGAATTTTGGATTTGCTTAGAATTTAATTCAGTACTTGCAATGTTGTTGTGACTTTTTCCATTCCAAGATGCTAGATCCAGCACTAAGATAAGCCTTGAGAAAACTTCTTACTTTGAGTGGTCACTACGGTAAACATGGGAGGAGGATCAGTCTTCCAAGGTCTGAAAGATTCACTTTGTGTTGAATACCTTAATTTGGTTGTGACCTGTTTCAGAGGTCAGAAATGCCAAAAAATTTTTACCCATAGTAGTACTTAAATATGTACCTTCCCTTAGCTTGTATTCTATGTCAGCATGTCTAGAGACTTTGAGACCACTATGAAGACCACTAATTTTGCCTCAGATTCTTTTGGGGTCTTTGTAGGTAAAACTGAAGATCTGTATAATTTAATTGCAATAAAAATATAAAATAAATGCTTTTTTTCATGGCAGATGCAGAAATATTTTTATTAAAATATCACTATAGGTTATGGTAAGATTGCATCAGTTAGTGATCTTTGAATTGAACACTTTTGATTTCATTCAAATCTAGGGAATTTTTCTTTTGTAAGAGAAAGATTTTTGACCAATAGGCCTAGGGTCTATACAATGTGCATTGGGTTATACCTTCAGATTCAAAGGGTGAATTCACACATAATGAATAGATTGTTTGTTTCTTTTCTCCCCTGTAAATACGTGGGAATAGAAAAATAACTTAGTAACTTAAAGTTCTGTATTCAAACAATATTTTGCTTTTTTTTTTTCATCAAGGGAGGACCTGGAGCAGCAGGTGCTAAGGGAGAAAGTGGTGAACCAGGTCCTCAGGTACAATAATATTGCTTGTTATGTTTAACTTGCTTGTCCTCACAAAAATGCATTTATATCTCTTCAAAGAAAGTGGTTAACGATGTGCTTTCCACATGCAGTTGTCAAAAAATAGCTTTTAAAATACAGTCTTAATTAAATGTGTTAGCTTGATTTTTCATTTTGAATATAAAAGTGCATATGCCTTTACAAAAGAAAGAACAATTATAGCTTGTGGAATGTCATCACTTTTATCTCTGCTCAGTAATTAAATGTCAATCTGCATGCATATTGGTCTTGGGCTGTGGTCTCATCAGGTCTCATAAGGTGAGGGGTTCTATTTACTAAACAGGAATATTTTCAATAAGAGCTCAATGACATAACAAGAAGGGGTCTCAGCAATCATAGCAATCAGTGCATGCTTTTATTCTCATTTTACTATTATATCAGTCCTGTGGTGATGTAAAAGAGTACTGAAATCTTTTCGCTTAAACTTAAAATAATAGGGGATTCTTAAAGAAATCATTATATGTATCTTTGGAACAATAGTTTGCCATATTCCAAGTGGTGTCATAGATCAGTTACATTATTAAGAACCTGTCTTATAACTGAACATGGATATTTTCAGAATAAAGTAATTGAACAATCGTAATTGAACAAAGAATAAAGTAACTGAACAATCGTGAACAACTGGTCAGTCTTCTAGTTTGCTTACTTACATGTTTAGCATTGTTTCTCTTCCTAATCAATATTTTTGGATGCTAGTCCTTTCATCACTGTTATTTCCGTGCAAGGAAGACACATTTGGATGGGTGATAAGAATACATTTACAGAAGCATACACTCACTCAACCTACAGTGGCAGTTACGTGTCTGAACAGTGCAATCAGATTTTTCAGTCCAAAGTAATTTGATCCTCCTCTAGTTAAAACTCTGCTCTACTAAGCTAAATCAGCGTGTGAGCTATTTCCCAGCACAACTCCAGTTTGCATATGAATTGGTAATTTGAAATAAGAACTCTTCAGTTTTCATCAAATAATTATTATGTGCCTAAAATAATTTGAGTATGACAGGAACAAGAATTCTCAAATTACAGGGTTGGGATCTTCAAAGTCATCAAAAGAATATAACAAGCTTTTAGGTAAAGGGGCCAGTTGTGCCATGTATAGTGTCATCTCATGAAAACTATGTTAAAACAGAGTTAAGCCAGATTCGATGATCGCATTCTAGTAACACAAAACAGTGTTTGAGAACTATAATCTGTCATCTCCTGGGGGGAAAAAGAAAAGTCACCTCTCAGTATAAAAAAGCCAAACCTGTTGCTCAGCTGAGATATTTAACTAGGTTTTTGCTGTACTCTTTAAATTCAGGGTCCTCGTGGTGTTCAAGGTGCCCCTGGTCCAAGTGGAAAAGCTGGCAAAAGGGTAGGTCATCTATATATAAATCCTGCTCTGGGTAAATAGATGCTATTTAGAGGCTTAAATATTACTAATTTCACTACATTTTCAACTGTTTGCCATTTTGCATTTCTGCAGGGACGGCCTGGAGCTGATGGTGCCAGAGGAATGCCAGGAGAACCTGGTGCAAAGGTAAATAATGAGACCTTGGAATGGTCTGGATGGATTTTAAGCAAGCACCATGGTTTCCATCCAGACCAAACCAGAATTCTCGTCTCATGTGAAAATATTGAGGTTTCAGATAGCTGGGTCAAATGCAAGAGTTGAGAATGAATCATGTCTTTGAAACATGCTAATTAATGGTAATGGTTTGTAGCTTGACCTTGAAATAACTTGATTCTTTGGGCATGATTATATCCCTCTTAGATTTTATTTGCAGAGTATCAGCAGTAAAGAAGTCGGTCTTGCAACTACAAAGGGCATCTAGAGTCAAGCTTTTCATTTCAGTTTAGACTTCTTTTTATAAACACCATACCTACAGTGCAGTGAAGAAGCTGGTGTGGCATATTTTCTAGCTTTTATACATAGAAGAAAACTTTGAGAGTTTGATCTTTTTGCTCCCTCCCTTCTATACATTTAATTCAATAAAAAGGTGTAACGTAACTCAAAATTAACACAGAAAGAAGATGCAACTTACTTGGAGTAATACAGATTGTAAGTAGTAATTCATCGAAACTCTGATTTCTTCTTTGCAAGGGTGACAGAGGATTTGATGGTCTTCCTGGCCTCCCTGGTGACAAAGGTAACAGGGTAAGAAAAACACGCATATTTATACAACAGCATAACGATACAGGCACAGAAATAACATACTGTTCACTAAGAAGAGCACTAAGGACTCTGAGGAAAGCTGGAACAGAATGCCAGCATTTAGTACTACAGAATAATATCTGTATTGTCTGGTAATGTATTCCTCAAAATATTTTAGTAGTATCAATCAGCAGAATACAGTTCATATATATTATTGATTTAAATATATTTTTTTTAGAATTCAGATCATGTCTTCAGAATGGTTGATTTTTTGGAGTTGTTTTTTTTGGGGGGGTGGGGGGTGGGGGCATGAAGAAATCTGCCTGCTGGATTTATATTGATTGTTAAGGGAAACAGTAGCACAGTAAATTAGCATGAAATTTCTGTATCAGGAGTATGAAAACTTTTAACCTACAAGATGCTTGCTCAAAAACTGCATTTGAGAATTGGAATTGCAAACTGAACTTTTTAGTGTGGTTCATTTCAACAACTTCTGGTTAATGACAGATCAGAGTCACATCAGATAAATTAGTGAAAATTTGAAATAATATTTGAAACAACTTCTATACAAGCTGTTGGAGCCAATGGAGTGGATGAGGTTGCATCTTTCACAGCAGGGGGTTTCTGCTTTAAATTACACCCATCAGACAGATAGTAGTAATATGTTCTACTGAGTGTAAAACCTGGTAAATCCTTAAAAAAAAAAAAAAAAAAAAAAAAAAAAAAGAAAAGGTAGGAATTTCAGAACTAAGCAAGTATTCCTATGTGTACTGATGACCAAGGAATGATTATGATTATAGCTCTCACCCTTCAATGGGGTAGTATGGTTGCTGCTCTTCTTGGAAAGTCTCATTAATGTTGGCTACTGGTCTGTGGCTTAGTGCTTTGTAATAACCTCTAAGGATACTCTCTTGAGTTATTTTAGAAGTAGAAAAAGAACTTTTATTGTCATGAAAACATCTTGATCCTTTTCTGTCATTCCTTCTTATTAAAAAGTGTAATGTAATCAGTGCTTCACAGAATTGAAATTTGGCTTCGTCAGCATATGACCAGCAGAGGGGGCAAGACATTAAGTTCTTGTTACAGCTCTTAAGGCTGAGCAGAAATTGATTCAGAGCCAGGGTGTGTCTTGTATGCTCTCCAACCTTTAATGGTGGAATCGTCCACAGGACATTCTGTATCATAAAGAGTTATATATATATATATATATTTAATTAGTTTATTTGTTCCATATTTCCTAAATAAATAAAAGAGAACTGAAATCAAAGAATAAGTTTGTATTAAATTTTGTAACATTAATGAAAACAAAGACTTTTGTCATCTTTTCATCTCACTATTTAAAAATCACTGCATTCTCATAACTACTTAACAGCATGTAATACAAATATTCAGTTCTCTTTGGCTTACAATAAAGAAGAAAAAACTGAAAAGATAAATACCTTTTTTCTATTGTGTTTGTGTTTCAGATACAAAAGAACTGATGCTGAAAAAAATCTAACTTTAAAGTAGATGTAGAATTAGTTGTATTTGGATTGTGAGTGGCAAATTTCTTGTGTCTTTGGGGTTATGCTTTTGCCAAACACAAGTTGTCAGGCAGGAATTTCTGGATGGCCTCCAGTATAGAGAAAATAGAACACATGATGTAGTATTCCTTTTAGTCTTAATTTCTATGACTTAATTTCTATTTTTCAGTCTTAATTTCTATTTTTTGTTTAGGTTTCCTAGAACTGTACTCCTTCTCAAGTATAAAATAAGCAAGAGACTATCTATTAGAAGTTAAGGTCTAAGGAAAAAGAAATACTGGCTTTGGCAGAACATTGGAAGATAAGAATTAGAGTACTGAAGAACTGGGAATGCTGGTAGGGTAGCTGTGTTCTGAAGGTATGACAATACCAGAACACTGAATGCAAGCTTCTAATCTCTTTTTGACTGCCCTTGACAAGAAAGGTAGCCCTCGAGAGGCTGAGCTTTTACAACATCTGAAGGTTTAAGTCAGTTTTTACCTAGATATTAATTGGAAGTTAGAACACAGATCATGCATCTTGTGAGTCATCTTTCAGTAGCATCTTTTAGCATACAGAAAACCCCATACTGTACTAGAAATACACGTTGAATGGTTTCAAAGCTTAGCAGAATGTTAAAACTGCTGTAGTAATTAATCTTGTCTCTGAAAGTGCAGTTCATAGAATTTCATTCTTTCCTGTAATGATTCCAACTTTTGGAGAAGTGAAATTGAATACAATCCCAACACATTTAATAAAAGAGCACTCTGGGTGAAGAGACCAAGTTACCTAAAATCCCCTAGGAAAGTTAAATGTTGAAAGCATGAAGAATGGAGCCACTGAAGAGTGATTCCATATATCTCTGCAATAATCCACTGCAGTGGTCATGCTCCTTGGAGGCACTGATTAAATTAAGGAAAACAGGATGAATACTTGGTTGTTGTCCAATGCCAGAAGGAAGTCACAGTCTAAAAACCTGCTGCCTAGAAAGAGCTTCGTCAGTAGTGTTAGAGCTATGCAGCACACTAGTTCTCTTTAGAAGGGAAAGAAAAATAAATCCTAAAAGCGTGTGCTCCAGAATGTACTGAGGCTTCGCAAACTGAGACTTGAAAAGCCCCAGCCTCAAGGGGGAAGTGTGGAAGTCTGGCTGCATTCCAAAACCTCTGACAAATCAGTCCCATTGCTCTAAATGACTGCTGCCAGGGTGGGTGGCTGTGAAAGGCAGCCACTGAATTTCACTGTGTGTATCCCAGGGCCTTATGACTGGTGTATTAACTCCTGATGCATATACACCTTCCTTATTTTCCTAGCAGAAATAGACTGTGTAAGGGAAGAGACGAAGAAAAATATGGGTACAGATTAAGACTGCCTTTTGGAGCAGCAGTTTCTGTGTGTTCTGGGGCATTGAATAGTTACAGAACAAAATTTTACAAACAGATATTTCATTGTTTCAATAATGCTCATTTGTTTTTGTAGTAAAGTAATAAAAGACTTTACTGAGTACTGTAACAGATTAATATCATTACGTTAACATGTTTTGACACATCACGCTGCAGCTAACACATTTATTTTCATTTCCTTTCCCGTTCTATGTTGTTTTCAGCCACAGATGTATTATTTTAATAACTTTTCTTGTTCTACAGGGAGACCGTGGCCCACAGGGACCTCCTGGCTTACCTGGTGAAGATGGATCAAGAGTAAGATGCTATTTACTTTAGATTCACAGTAAAACTGGGAGTGAATATCATGTAATGGAAATACAGTCATAATTTCTGCACCTTTTTTCTAAAACTCGTATTTCCTCTATACAAAATAGGGAGAAGATGGGGAAGTTGGACCAAGAGGTCTCCCAGGTGAAGCTGTAAGCAATGCTTTCTTTGTTTGTTTCTGACCAGAACACCATTTTATAAATAAATGTAATTCTCAGATTTCTTTCTATTTAATTGTTCTGGGTTCCAGCTATAAAAATTTGTGTGCATATATGTGTATGTAGAGAATACTGATATTACCTGAAAAGTAAACAAATGATCTGTTTTGCTGGAGGTGAAACACCACTCACAAAATCAGAATTAGATCAGATGCATATCCAGGTAAGTATTCACAACTCCAGTAGTCACAGAGCCAATTTCTTATCCTTTTGAGCTACTGAAAAATCAGTCACTGCAGACTTTGATACATGAGAACATGTTCAAACCCCTGTTGTTTTGAAGATATTTTCCAAACATTTATTTATTCAAAGATAAGCCCTTCTTTTTGTTGGTTTGTTTTTTTTTTTTCTCCACTACTGTGCTTCAGTGTATATTTTTATGCTTCTTTCCAATATAGAAGTTCCCTGCTGTCAGTTAGAATTCTGCAGGTGTTGTCACTGCAGAGCAGAGTTCTGCATTGCAGGCAAGAAATCGAGCCTCAGAAAGGGGATCTTTACCTTAAACATGTGATATACTGCTGCCTATTTGCTAAGTGACAAGAAAATACTACAGTCAGAGTGTTAGCAACTTGTGTCTTTATCATACATAAGGAAACTGGAGATGTTGTCCTGCCTACTTTAGCAAGTGTGATATGAGTGATGACACTCGTTAATTAATTAATTAATTAATTAATTTTCCATAGTGTAAAGTCAGAAGTTTATTCTGTAGAGCAAATCTTGCTTCCTCCATCTGGAAGAATATCCCTTGGGGTTTATGGTTTTTTTGTTTAAGTGTAAGAAAAAAACAAACCTCATTATGTCTATCAGAATGACTTGCATTAGTTATAATAACATTATTAGTAAGTTTTAATCATTCATTTGATCTTTACTACCAGTAAAATCACTGCTTGTCACAGTAAATAGTAGTAGAAATTGTGGTAGACTACTGTGTTTTCTAAATATAGGAGTACAAATGTATACTACAGTTCAGGTCAGATCTTCACATCAAAGCAGTGATGAAACCTCAGTGGAAGATACTGTACCAGTGTTCTGTAACTTTCTCTGAAATAGCAGCAAAACTGACTGTATCAAAGTTTGTCCTTCCACTGATGTTCTATTCAGACCTCTGGTAGGCTTCAGGAGAGTTTATTATTGGTAATTTTCTTTCCTTCTTTCCTTTTTTCCTTCTCCCCTAGCCCCCATGATGCCATTCCCTTATCTTTCTTGCTCCCCATGACATTACTTACCCAGACCTGCTCCTTGTTCAGAAGTAGTCAGGCAGTTGTTAATAAGAATTTCTTGTCTTTCAGGGTCCACGGGGACTGCTGGGCCCCAGAGGTACACCTGGTCCCCCTGGACAACCTGTACGTATGAAACGTTTTGTATGTCATTTCTGGAAGAAAAAAAAAATGAAAGTCCATTGAAAGCTGCTTGTGTTTCTGTTGTTTGCTGCAGGGCATTGCAGGTATTGATGGACCTTCAGGCCCAAAAGGAAACATGGTGAGTAAGCTGTAAATTAAGAAGGGACGGAATTCTCAAAATCCTTTCTACACTCCCTTGTCTCTGCCACTGTGCCATCCCTTTCATTTAATTAAACTTTTCTGCCCTCACGTTCAGATGTCTCATGTCTTACACTACACTTAGCCTTCAGCTGTAAGACCTAACCATGCTTTCTTTTCAAGCTTCTTTAGCACCATGGGCTCTGCTGCTGAGGTCCTATGTGTGGTCTGTTATTAAAAGAAAATCTATCATATGGATAGAGAGTTGCTGGTAGTAGAGTTCTAAGAGGGAGGAACAAAGATGAGCATGTCTTCCTTTTAGTCCTGACAATGAAGATCTGTAATGCAGAAAAGCAAACCTAATACCTTGATTCTTTTTTTTTAATCATTTTGTATGGTAGGGTCCTCAAGGGGAGCCAGGACCCCCTGGTCAGCAAGGAATCCCAGGCCCACAAGTAAGTGTAAAATAATTAATAAAAAAAAAAATAAGATGCAACTTGCACCAAATGTTTTATAAACGTGAAATGAGTACAAAGCTATCTTTTCACATGCAAAATTGATAAAGCTGTAAGAATTTATAAATATGCTACAAGTGTGCCTACGGCAGTGGGAGCAAAGTTTTCGAGTGAGCTGTTAGAAGGATTTTTCATTCAGGAGTAAAATGACTCATTCAGTGTTCCTGGAATGCAGCAGGAATGGCCACACCTGGAGGAGGTTTCTGAATAGGATCTTGTTACAGACCCACTGCCAGAATAGTGGCTTGTGCAAAAGGCGCGCACAAAACTCCTGATCTAACTGGTAAGGGGAAAAAGAAAAAGCCACATATATTTGCCAGTGTGTTTAAACAAATTAATGAGGAACCTTTGGTAGAGTGAATGTATGTGTATTGTTCTCCCTGATTTCTTACTCTGGTTTCTTTTTAACAGGGCCTTCCTGGTCCACAAGGTCCTATTGGACCTCCTGGTGAAAAAGTAAGTTACAGCATTATTCTGGTATTTCACAGTCAGTTCTGTACAACAACCTTGCTTAAGTGCTTAAGGTTTTTGCTATGTTTAAAAGCATAGTAACCTGAGATCTAAAAATTTGTAAATCTTCCTAAAATCCTCAAGGAAATGGGTAACTATCGGAGGCCTGACTTTACTCTTACTTACACTTTTTCAGAAGCATAATTTCCTACCATTTGCTTGGATTATGATTGCAGGTAGATTCAGAACCCTCTCTACAGTATTAAAAAGTGTATACTTTTACAATAATTAATTTCACACCTTGCTTGACTTGATTACTCTTTTATTTTATTAAAAAATTATTTACCTACTAAGAGCAGATTCTGCTTTCATTTTACAAGGATTAGATTCTGACATAATTCTGGTAGCTTCAGTATTGTGTCTCTTCTGTTGTTTTTTTTCTGGTCTATCTGTCTGTACATGTTCTTGTGGTTTGATACAGGCCTTCTGTCAGCATCAAAAATGTCACATTTTACATGCTTTCTATTTACCTGTGTGCCTTAGAAGGATTATTATACAGAATAGATTACATCCAAAATAAATGTATTCCAGCCTTTCACAAAGACATTGCAAGCTTTTTCAGCTATGAAAGCTATGGTTTTGTAAGCTCTATTCTTTGCTTCCTGAGCTTGCTGCTTTTTTTCATATGGTGAATGACTTTATTCCTGAAATTCTGAATAGTGTTCAGTTTTCTATAGCTGGAGAAGTCTTCTCCATATGGTGTTTCGCATGTGCATATTCATTCCCAAAGCCTGTTCTCTAGCAAGATGTCACTGAAAAATATGGATGATTTTTATTGGATAAAGGTTGTAAGAAATGGCTTTGTGTTTATTAAGTCGTATGATAGTGTCTTTCTGGGTTTAGTTTTATTATATTTTTGTTTTATTCCTGATATCTGTATCAAGAGATTTAGATATAACTATGTTTTATATCCCCAACTCTTACAACTGAACGTACTGGATATAGTTTTTTGTGTGTTTACAAGTTTGTTTGTTTTGTTTTTTGTTCTTCCCCCCCACCCCCCTTTTTTTTTCATAAGTATTCTAGATCTGGGGTTGGTTACCATCTCTTTTAAAAGATTAAGATACTGAAGTGTTACGTTAGTTTTTTTACCGTATAAGTCCTGGTCCCAATGAGGATGGTCCTTTATCATCCTAGAAAATGATAGAATGTTTGTTGCCATTCTTAAGATGTGTCTCTGTTACTGTATTTAGGGACCTCAAGGCAAGCCTGGCCTTCCTGGACTTCCTGGTTCTGATGGGCCTCCTGTAAGTAATCAAATATTTTATGCCTTTAACATCTAAACTGTCTTACCAATTAATATGTAATAATCATACCTGTGTCTCAGAAATAAAACATAGAGTGAAAGACCTGTAGTCCTCACTCACAACTGCATAATAAAATACACCAAACCTCTGTGTTACTTGTGATGCTAAAACTTTTAGAATTAACATTTTTGCTGCAGCTACTAAGAACAGCTGTTATCCCAGATGGTGAAATCCATCTGAAACATCTGCAGGGTTGTGGAAGTGACCTGGCTGACACATGAAGAATTAGAAAGTCCTACCATATCTATATAGCAACACAAATTATCAATAAAAGTGGTCATCAGTTGTTTTCTTAGACTGTCTCTTTCTCTGCTTCGTGTCCCAAAATGCATATTGCACACTTGAACTTCTTTCATCTTTAACACATGTAACACTGTAAGACATAAATTTGTTTCTTTCATCAAAAACATCACCTTCCTACACTGACAGGAGCCATTCTACAGTCAGTGTGAACTCTCAAAGCATCCCATTCATTTGCCATTTTCCCTTACAATTCATCCTAGTATAGCTTAAATCTGTTTTCTGAACCTGACTTTCAGAGCTTTGCTACTACAGAATGATCAGCAAAGTGTCATTGCATACATGATATTACCGATACATAATTGTATATACAGATTTCATAATCCAAGGTACCAAGGTACCATTAGAAATGCACACAACAGCCCAGCTGGAAGTCTATGCCTTGAATCATTTTCTGCGCATTAGATCTTTTCCCTTACCTTTCTCTGTATGCTGAGAACAATAATTACATGCAAACTTCACTGTTCTTTAAAAATCTGCATATTGTTAAATAATTAAATAATTGTCATTTTATAATGAACTGTCATTTCACAAATGGATTTTCCAAAGCAGATACATTTCTTTTAAAACAGGGTCATCCTGGCAAAGAGGGTCAGTCTGGTGAGAAAGGTGCATTGGTGAGTTTCAAAATTTCTCTATTTATTTACATAGTTCAGTATTTGTCCTGAATGTTATCAGCTAGAAGCTTGTTGATTTTACCTTAATTTCTTATGAAAATTAAGTTTACATAGATCATTTGTTTTGAAAGTAAGTGTATGTAACCAGCTGCCAATTCTTCCTTTTGAATTTACTGATTGATTTCAGTCAAATTTGATAGAAAACATTATTTCTTAGAGATGATAGGGGCCTAAAGGTTTTATGAACAGACACAGTTTGAAAGCAGAAAACCTTATTATTAAGGAAAGATTGTGCTGTGCGTCCATCTCCAGTGTCAGAGAATCAACAAAGCAGGTCAGTTTCAGAAACATACCTGTATGTTTCCAGGCTTCCTTGCTTCCACAGCATAAAAAGCACCATCTGTTTAAACAAATTTAAATACTCAGCAAACAGTAAATAACAACATCCAAATACCAGTCAGTATTGATTAAGCACCATGAGACCTCTAAGTTTCAGATCTGTGATCTCTTTATGAAGATGTGTTTTTATATTAATCATTATTTTGATCTATATTTTTGAATTCTGCCATCCTTATAATTACCATATAAATTTTCTCCAGTAAGAAATCACTGGTGGCAAAAAGTCATCTATTTTGAAATATTTATATTTGTTTTCTTTTGCTTTTTCACATTCTGAAATTAGCAGATTATTTATACTGCAGATAGTTATTTCCTGAACAACCACATAGAATTAAATACATAAGTTTAGTAATACCTTAATATCCTTTGTGATGCCATGATTTTTCTTTATAGCAGGAAGCCTGAAGTCTATCAGTGTTGTTTTGATGTCACACAAGACTGCTGCAGTATAGTGAATGAACAAGGCTTAGGCTAAGTGCTTGTTAACCAACTACTACACAAAAGTTATTTGCTTCCATCTATTTTAGGGGCCTCCAGGTCCTCAAGGTCCAATTGGCTATCCAGGTCCTCGGGGAGTAAAGGTAAGAATTAGTTGCTGGATTCCTCCCCTCAAAAATTTTTAATTATATGTACGTGGGTAATTCTTAATATTCTTTCTTTAGGGAGCTGATGGTGTTCGTGGTCTCAAGGGATCCAAAGGTGAAAAGGTAAAACTAAGACAGCTTTTAATTTCTTTCTCTTTTTCTGTGTTCTTTATTTCACTGCAGCCTGTTCTGTCTCCGCTGTTGTATGTTCTGTCTTGCAGAAGCAGTTTATTTTTGACTTATATACCAAGGATACACCAAGCCCAATTCATAAATCTGTCTCCTCTATGATTATTTACACTGGAACAATACAATTAGAAAATGTTCAGTTGTTAAAGTGGGTTTGGATCCTCTTGACACCAATTTAAGTCATATCTAAATTGCTCTCAAGTAGATAATTTGACATCCTTTTTCTTATTAATATATATTATAGTACATGCTGAAAAGCTCGTACCATTCAATAAATTTGTGGTAATAGTAGTGTCATCCTATTGTTTTGATAATGCTGTAGGCAAGATTTTATGGTTTTTTTATGTACCCAAATCTTCCAAAAGCTTTCAATTTTCCAGGCATTTTTTAGTTAGCTTTTTGGCTTTGCCAGTGATAGACAGCCCTAATCAGATGCATGTATATAAAGAAAGCTTTTACATCAACAATACTTTTAGTTCTTTGCATAAAGCAAGTGCTCTTACTGTAGCAAACATCTTTACTGACTTCTTACAATCTGAAATGGCTGAAGCTATCAAAGCTTCAAAGCTTCCTTAGCACTCAGAATTAGAGAGACAACAGACATCATTTATACTGCTTGTCTATACAGGCAGATTTCCCTTGGTACCCTCCGCTACTGTGTACATATTTGTAACTGTATTTCTAGAGCAGAAGACCATACTTGTAAAGTATAAGCCAAAAAGCCTTGATTTGAGCACTACAGATCTGTCTTTCAGGCTCAAATGCCAAAGGAGTCTTTGTATCTTCATGCTTTTCTACAACACCATTTATCGAGCCTGTATACTCTTCTTAGAGTACCTCATTAAATGTAATCTGAAAAATGAGTATTTTTAATACCATATTGTATTGGCATTAAATAATAATTATAATTATGAATAAAACTAATGTGTACCTGTTTCTGCTACTCTGTATATGAAATATAATGTCTGTTGTTTTTTCTGCCCTTTCCATCAACCAATGAAAGTAGGCAAGACTGTGTTGCCAAATGTCCAGCTAGTGTATAGAGACTACTTCTTCCTTCAATAGCAATGACCATTCATGTCTAATATTTTTAACTAAGATTCCATTATCAGCCAATTTCTTCATTCCTTTCATGACATTACTAAGACACTAGTTTAAAATTAAAAAAAAATAAAAATAAAAATTAAATAAACCGGAGGTTCTGCTACACAGAAAAAATACCACTGAACAATTTGCCACCAATACTTTAGTTAATTAAGTTGATGGAATTATTAAAAAGAGTGACAATAAAAAATGTTTAGGACATAGCAAATGATTTTGTAAGATTACTTGTAATAAAGCTGAACAATAATTTATTCTCTGTCTTCAAACACCTTTTTAAATAGCTTTAAGCAACTGTTATTATGCTATTAGGTACATTCAAACTATAAAGTCATATAAAGTACACTGATATACATTCTCTAAAACAGCAATAAATATATCAGAATTATCTTATGCCACTACAGATTATTTTAATCTTAAATTTTTCTGTTTTCTTATTACATATGGAAAAAAAACAAAACAAAAACAAACAACAAAAACCTCCAGTTTTCTTACATCTATTTTTGCCTTACTTAGGGTGAAGATGGTTTCCCAGGATTTAAGGGTGACATGGGCCTTAAAGGTGATCGGGTAAGCAATGACTCATGGCCCATATATTCTTAAAATGTTTAAGTGCTATTATTTTGAGAGGATCAGTGAAATGAACAAATAAATTTACATTGAAAACAGTTAAGAACTTTTAGCTTAAGTTGTTTCTATTCCCTGAACAAACATGGATTTGAGTCATAGTCTAGAATCATGAATCAGCAAAGGCAGTTATAAAGAAGAAGCAAGTGTCACTCTTTGATATCCTTTTCACTAAACTTCTTCCTAGGGAGTCTCCTTTTCAAGATACCAAGTAATGCCTCTATAAGATAATTTATCATGAACAAGGTTATTTCCATTTCCACCTAATAGTAGCTTATAAATCTCTGCCAAAATATACTTTATCACTACTGGATGCTTCTGTCACAGGAAATGTTGCAGAGATGATTTAAAAAACTTACTACAAGAGGCTACTAGCCTATATCTGTTATCTGTATACATAAGTAACTATGATGATGACTATTTAAATTCTTAGATACGAAAAAATACTCTAATACAGACCATGAGAGTACTGTCACAAGAATTTGTTTGGTGATTACTGGAATTCATTAAAATTCCTATGAAATTGGAAAGCAGTATCAAAACCCAGCCCTCTTCAGACAAGGAATGTGGCCTCTAATGCTTGCACAAGTAAAATTCAATTTGCATGTTTCTGTATTTATATAACAAACATGAGTAGTGGCATTTTCTTAATCTCAGTTTGTGTTTACTGAAAAATTATTTTCATGTATTTGTAGGTAGTCTTGCTAATGTATGCACACAGTCAATCGCTGCACATTTATATAATGCTGTATTTTAGGGAGAAGTTGGTCTACCTGGCCCACGAGGAGAAGATGGTCCAGAAGGTCCAAAAGGTCGAGCAGGTCCATCTGGGGACCCAGGTGCTGCTGGTCCAGCTGGGGAAAAGGTCTGTAGCAAGATATCAACATAAACATACAGTTACCTCATAAAGTAGAGTGAGCCCGTGATCTTCATCACTAAAAAGACACACATAAAGATCTGCAAGATCTTAGGTTACCTAACAGTAGTTTTTATGAAACACTACTAGTGCAGGTCACTGGAATTCACATTTGATCATGTATTGGGAATCAATTCTTTGCAAGTTACAAAACAACACTGTAACATTTAACTGGCACATAAAGCAGAAAAATCTTATCCCAAATTACATCAAGAAAAATACAATGCAGAGGAAATACTTGGGCACAAAGGAGGAAAAAGGTGTGCAAGAGAGTGAGTTAATATTCACTGCCATATGATAACAAACTTTGATATGAAGATTGGTTTAAACGGAAAGTATATCCTGAATAGAAACCCAAGACAAGTCTGGTAAAGGTGAAACAGTTTAAGAGAAAGACTGAGTAAATGATAGGGAAATGAAATATAGAAGAGAACAAGCACAGAGATAAGCATAAATCCTTGAGTAATGCTGACCTCAGCAAAATACATTTGCAATGGAAAGAGAGGAGGAAAGGAGGCTGAAGAAGGCACATGTATTTTACTGAGAGCATCTGTAAAGAGAGTGTAACACTTAGGAAACCTGGGAAAGAATGATTAAAATAAACAAAAAACAGGTCAGAATTATGTATATTTTGAGAAAATGCTTATGAAAATATTTCCATTTAATATCTTTTTTTATTAACTGAGGCTTTAATTATGATTGTATCTTGAAAAGAAATAGAATAGGAGGTAGAGGTTACAGTTCTTAGTTTCTCTGTTTTCAAATTAGGAACAGCTAGTACTTTTCCAGCATCATTATATTTGACAGCTGCAATAATTATGTGTGTATGTATCTATTTATCTATCCATCCTTCTGTCTATCAATCACTCTACAGTATTCAGAAGAAAAAAACTGAAGCCTTAAGTGTGTGATACTACTTAAAAAAGTAACAGGGTTTGTTATTAAGAGTTTTCTGGGAAGAAAGGCAATATATTCTGCAAACTCAAAAGAAACTCTTCAATCAGAGTTACTACTTTTTACATATAATAAATATAAGATTATATAAAATAATAATATATAAAATAATATAAAATTATAATTTGAGTCTGTTGTCCACAAATTCTTATAAAATAATTTATCCAAAAGCTCGGTTCAATCATTCAAAAAAAGGATAATTTTCAGCTTTCCTCAGCTATTGGGAACTATTTATGAATTAACCTTCACAGGTTTGCAAGATATCTCAACAGCTGTTAGCAAGGTCGTGAATCAAAAACATTAAAAAAGAAACACAAATACAAATATTTATTCCTTTTATTTCCCACTGAAAGTAAAACATCTTCTGTCAGTGTTTTGTGGATACTTTGCCAGAATACTTTAGGCCAGAGAAAAATGATATGCGGTTGGTCCTGTGATATTTATTTTAGAACAAAGACTAGAATAATATTTGTCAACTCTTAAATCTCATCACAGTATTAGGGAAGTGCCTCTAAGAGTAACTATCAGTGTCCCATTCCTTTCCTTTATGCAAAAGCACAATCCTTCTCTAGTAATGAAAATGACTGATAGCCTCTTGTTCTCTGCATTCATCTGATCGTGTGATAAAAAAACTTGTTAGGGCTGCGTTGGCTTAGTCAAGGAAATGCCAAGTAGAATATAAAAAAAATAAGACAACACATCAGGAAGGAGTTTAGAACCAAAAAGTATCCGTGTCACACTCAGAACCTGGGTGGCTGGGCCTTTCTCAGTCATAAGGGACAAAACTTTCACTGAATTTATCAGAACATGATGGTGGTGTTTAAGAGTTCCATCACTGTAAGGCATGCTGCTTGTTTTGGAGTGGCTTATAACTGGTAGCATTATAACTATTTTTATAAACTGAAGAAAGAATTCTTCTGTCTCAGATAGACCTCTGTGCTGCCATGAATATGATAATGCATAACCATCTTTATTCATGTGCTCTATTTTTTAAGAATAAGTAGATTTATTTTGGCAAATTCCCTTCCACATAAATGTACTTCCTTCATCTTTCCCAGTACTACTGAATACCGCATTATGTAGTATAATCATATCTTCTCCATTTAAATCTTCTCCAAAATGTAACAGCCTGGAACACAATCTGTCTTTAGAACAGTCAAATTCTTCCCCGGAGTTCCCATCTCTTAAATGTCAAAACTGCTTTCCCCTGCCTTTGAAAGCAGCAAGCCATCACTTGTCCTCTAAATATGTGAAAAGATCAACTCCATGGGATACAGTATTTCATTTCTTGAAATGGGTAAGGTCAGTGTTGATCAAACTGTTCATCCTGTTGTCTTTTCAGAACATCACCAGGTGGTCATATTTCTTAATATCTCTGTTGCCTGCAAATAGTGGAGTATAATTTACCATAGTCATGAAGAGATTACCTGTGACTAAAAAACTTGATTATCCAAATGCCTATTTGTAAAAAATCTATGGAAAACAAAGAAGCCATCATGGCAAAAAGAATTTCTTCTTTACATCCTTCTGATACCTTGATTTCTTAAAGAATATCAATACTTCATTGACCCTAGCCCAAAACTAAGGAGTACTGGTTTTGCTGAACTCATTCACTAGAGTGAAATATTTACTTATATTTGGGGAACTATGCCCACTGGTAATTAGTTGTTTAAATTAGAAAATTATTTCATTCATATTCCAAAAAATGTCAACTCTCTAAATTGTGGAAAAAACACTTCTTATAAAAGTTTGCTGAAGCACTAAGGAGCATAATAAACTAAAATTTATCACTGTCTTATTTTTACAGGGTAAGCTTGGTGTACCAGGATTGCCAGGATATCCAGGAAGACAAGGTCCAAAGGTGAGCTGTATATAAACTGTAAATCTTACACTGTTTTTCACATTTTCTTTCTTGATAATCATTAAAGTCTTGGAAAATCTCGGGTCTCTAAAGCCGGCTCTTCAAGGAACATTAAATTTGCTAATGAATATATGGCCTTCAAACTTTTGCCATCCTCAGTTATACTTTGTGTGAGCTTCAGACTGGCATGCATTAAATTATATTGAAAAAGAAGGAATTACTTATATGTTTGAGAGAGAATAAGCCCTGTAGTCAGAATAAAATGGTTGCTGAAAGTGATGGTGATTTTCAGTGTGATGCAAGGATTCAATCTGTGTCTTGCCACCTCTTCTTATTAAGAAGAAGACACAGAATAAAACATTATTTTACAAACATTTCCCAAAGTAGAGAAGGCAATGGGGGAGACACTGCATCTCCAGACAGTCTCAAAGATGAGTCATCTGGGACAATACCACAAGAAGAAAAATCCATTACCCCTTCTACATAACTGAACAGTCAACCTGCAGTAAAATCCTCAACTTTTTTTCTAATTTGGGATCCATTTTCATCTTCCAACTTGAAATTATGATCTTTTGGCAGAACAACAATTTCCTGGCTGGCTAAGCAAAGCTGAGCTTGTTTTTTTTGACCCTGGCCTACATTTTGTCCTTTTCTGTCAAATGGATGAACTAACTGAAGAATACTTATTCACTGAACACTCTGTGTTAACAAAAAATATCAGAACCATCTATGGAAAGTATTTATGGAGACAATTCACCTTGACAAACATGCTTTTTTCCCTACTACTTCTTAATTCAAATGTCTAAGATTTCAGTCTCTCTTTTTGTTCTCCTTTAGAACTGTCTTTTGAAAAGTCTAAGATCAAAGACATTTTGCATTATTCAGTTCTAAGAACAAAAGTGATGTAACACTTCAAATAAAAACTGACTGATTCTTTTTTCAGCAGACTTACTCAAGAATTGCATTACATTAAATTTTCATTGCGTTAAAATGGAATATATTTCTCAAGCTCCATTCACTGTTTGCTCTTCTAATTTATTGCTTAAAGTTCCAAAAAAAAAAAAGAAAAAAGCTTAAATCACATCAACTCACCAAAGAATTGTTTTGTAACTTAGTCACGGTCCAGTTAAAGTCAACGTAAGGGAGAGAGAGAAAAAAAAAGTATCTGTGGAAGAATATATAGAATACTTAGATCTACTCTTTTTGTTGTAATTTGTTTTTCATTGTTCATAGAATATTGCCATAAATTGATAATTTTCACAATATTTTGTTACTTCTGCCATTCCTTCTTGATTAGCTCAATTGCAAAATGTACTTTAATAGATAAGATAGTTATAACCAAGTCACATCTATTACTATCCAATCATTAAAGTTGTTTTTTCCTTGCAGCCAATTACAAAGAATGTACTTGAGCTTCACAGAACAGAATTTTTGCAATTTCATTCACTCTTAAAATGGTGAATAACGGAGAGAAAGAGAGGGAGAGATCAAAGAAACCTGTACCAATGAGTTTCAGTCAGATTTTCATTAGAGTTATAGTGATTGGTGTATTAACCCCAAGTTCCTTAACTCATAATTGTGCATCATAAGATTAATTAAAAGAAGAAGAAGAAAAAAGAAATGATTATTCACGGAAATTTCAATGAGCAAAAAGAAATTCTATTTAAAGTTTTTGCTATATGCATTTTAGTTGCCACTAAAATATTAACAAGCTGTACATATACCACAGCAATATCACAGCAGGGAGTTTGACCAGTAGTTTCAGTGACTAACCAAACCAAACATTGCTTTGATTTTTCAGCTTCAGAAAAGGTATATTTTATCAAGTCTGTCACCTTTTTTGCCCTAACTGCCTTATGAAAAGTTAACACCTGGGCAGCTAACAAGTCTCCTCTTCCTTTGGACCTGTATACAAGAAATCAAGAAGAAAATGGCTCTGTTCAGATTTGGTGGGCAGTAAGCAGGAAGAAATTAGAGAAAAAGGAGAAGCAGGAACAGCTCCTGGAAGTAGTTTCCATATGCAGAACCAAATTAGATAATCTCCACATAAATTTTGCTTACTAGACAAGTGTATAACCACGTGAACAAATTGCATCAATTAAATGAAACTTTCCACTGGCCAGTTTGTACTGAATAAAGCACCAGAGGTCATTTTCACTGTTGAGAAGTGGCAACACTTACAATTGCACTGAATGCAGTTATCTTGTAAAATAATTATTTTACTGTGAGAGACAAGGCCTTGTCTCACTTTGTTATGATACAATTGCAGTTATTTTTAGTGGGCCGTTAATGATCCTGGTGCAGATTTAATCAATAATGTCTAAGATGAAAAATAATATTCATTCCATACATTAATCTTTTTATTATTATTTTTTAATACGTTCTGGACTAAAGATGGATAGTAAGTTAATTTACAGCTATTTGTTAGAGCTGTCACACTTGCAAATTTGACGTGATGTAAAATGTTTATCATTTTGGATGCGTGCTTTATATATAAATTAAATGCTGGCTGTAGTACATTTTTTTCTATTGATGTTTTCTGATATTTGTGTTGATTTTTTATGTAGGGCTCAACTGGCTTCCCAGGATTTCCAGGTGCCAATGGAGAGAAAGGTGCAAGGGTATGATCATTATTGCTTGCATGACAGTTATCTTTTGAGACTCTGTGCTATGGGAATTCACTGAAGCTGTTAGCCAAGGAACTATAAAAACAGGCTTTTCACACTTGAGATGACCTTTTACAGCTATGTAAAACAGGACATACTGAGTCACTAGTTCTCATTCTTTAAGGTGTTAATATAAGTATACAGGAACTCAGACACTTTCTTGCTGAATATGCTACCATAATTATACTTTTGAAAGAGAGGAAACATACTGCATTTGCTCAGTGCCTGATTTGACAGTATAGCTGACTTGCTATGATGCAGTTTACTGTCAAGGAAATTCAACTTCTATTTCATAAGATTAATAATTCATAAGTATTAAGATTTACCACAAGCTTTCTTATAGCCTGAACTTTGAAAATGTAAAACATACCAAACAAGATAATGAACATATACTGCTACCAAATAGATATAAAATTACAGATTTTGCTGCTTTGTTAATTTGAAGCATGTGAGAGAAAATCCATTATTCACCTGCTTCAAACCTGAAATGACATACAGGCAACTTTATTGCTGTCTCTAAAGCTCAACAGAATATAGCTGAATATGTTGCTGGAAGGCTGACGAAATTTGCAGAAGGGAGAGAATAGATAAAAATTCATAGAGATTATCAACATAAGTCAAACTAAAGTAATTTCTGCTACTGTTCTTAACAGTCTATTTTAATTTACAACATGAAAAGCAGAAATTCTTGATTTTAAGATGAAATAGAAGAAAACTGATTGCATTTACAATTGCTTTTGTAAGCTTTAGATTGCTCTTGTATTATTTTAGCTAGAGTATGTTGTTACAAACAGAGGAAAGCAGCAAAGCAATGTTCCTTTCATCACTGCTTGGTTAAATGAGACATGACTGCTAATCAGGATATCAGATCAAAAACAAACAAGCAAACAAAAAAAGTAAAATAATAACACGTCGAAGAGCAGATTTAAAATTATGAAAGTGCATTTATGTTGATCGATTATCAATTGACAGATGTGTGCATTTAATTCATTTCTAATAAAAGCAACTTTTATGCTAGAACATCTCTGCTGATTACCTGTTACTGTTTTGTTTATCACAGACTAAAAAAAACATGTAAGTCCCTTTTTCTACTTGAAGAATACTGTCCAGAATTTTAACCTTTCATTAGAATATACAGCAATGCTAACCTAACACCAAGCCTAAGGAACCGAATCTACTGGTTGTACATAGGAAATATACTAAAGCTAAAAATAATTAAAATTAAGGGCTAGTGTTACGATACTGTATATTATTCTGTATTGATTCTTTACTTTCTTCACAGGGATTACATGGCAAACCAGGCCCGAGAGGACAAAGAGGACCAACAGTATGTACTTTTGCTTTGCAACTTAGAGGTTTTTCTTTATTAATTACCTTCATCGTAACATGAAGAATTATTTTGATTTGAATTTGTTGCAGTTTCGAACAATTACCAAATTTAGATGTTGTATGGAGGGCCATGGCTTAGTGGGAAACATTAGTGATAAGTGGATGATTGGACTGGTTGATCTTAGATGTATTTTCCAACCTGGTGATTCTGTGATTCTGTTTTTTTTTAATTTTAAATTTTATTTGACAGGGTCCAAGAGGCTCAAGAGGTCCAAGGGGTCCCACGGGCAAACCAGGTCCAAAGGTAATTGCCAAGCACAATATACAGATCAGCTGCAGGCTGTTTCTTTTAAAGAAAATGGAGGTTTCATCTTTGAACACACTGTTCTTCTTTTTTAGGGTACTTCAGGCAATGATGGTCCGCCTGGCCCACCAGGTGAAAGGGTGCGTGAAAGTTATTTATATGCATGGTGTCTTTCCTACTATGTAGGAATGTGGTTTGGTGGTGGGAGGATGAATTTATTTTTAGTTTTCTCTCTCATCTGTTTGCCTTTCTTTAATCAGACTAACCAGAACAAACAAAACTTCAAGTCATTTAGGAATGGCTAAGGTCAAGTTAGCTGAAAGCTTCTTCAAGCAGTTTTTTATAAGACACAAAGAATTTATATACACTTTGCAATCTATCCATGCAAATTATAATTGGACTGTACCAGTCTCTTGTCTTAAGAATGCCCTATTTACTGTAGCATACCACTTGTTTATGAGATTTACAAATCACTCAAGCTGTCCCTAGAAGATTCTTTGTTGAAACAGCTGATGTTTTTTTACTTCTGATCAACTAAGAATTTCCTTCAGACTACTTCCTGCATCCATTAGAAATCCTACAGTGCATGCTAAACTAAAGTTTTCTACTTCCTACTCTTATCAATTGAAAAAACATATATGCGATCAGCCCATTACACTACAGCAAGCAGAAAAACAATACTAGTATACTAGATTTCTACCTGTGTGCATATTAAGCAAATGACAAAGTATCAAGTATAACATTGGTGGCATGAATAAGTGGTAAGTTTAATGGAAACAAGAATGATGTGTCAAGGAAGAGACAGAGGGATGGGTTGCTGAGAATCAAAGAAGGAATCAGTTAAGTAGTACACTACATAAATCAGAATTAGGCCTAGTCCAAAAAAAAAAAAGGAAGTCCGTGTTGTCTTACACTGTGGAGGAACATCTGAGGCAGGCTACCAGGAGCTGAAGAGCAGAACCTGGTGATTCAGGTGTTTAACTCTAACAGGTTATGAGAAAGAGGAATAGGATGGGGACCGAAAACAGTGAGCGGGTCAACTTAGATGAAGGCATCCCTGGAGATAAACTGATTAGAGCAAAAACAAGTTATCACAGAGCCCCACATATGATATCACTTATGTAATTTAAGTGTGCAGTATCTGTTGACTTCCCAATTGGGGGTGAATATCAGCCAAGGAATAAAACTGTCATATCTACTCAGCTGAGGCTATTCCAGGTACCAGACATGTAAATATTGAACAATCTATTCTGTCTGGCTACTGCTAAAATGAAATTCAATGACAAAAAGAAGAAGTAATTTTAATAACGTGTTGTTAGTATTCTAGTTCTATTTCTTACATAATCCATCATTATACCAGCTTGAAATCTGCCAGAACAAAATGGAAATCTTTTTTCATTAAAAAGGCTCAAGATGTGAGAGTCAAAATAGAGTGTGAATATATGAGAAAGACAGCATAGTAGCATCACAAAGATTTCCTCCTATGCTTTGCACTTCTTAGTTAACTCAGATTTAGTATTACTGTATAAGATTTGCTTAAGACCAAATCTCCAGGTTGGGTATAAGCTACATTTCTGTACTTCTTCAGCTACATTTCTATACTGCTTCATCTACTTCAGGAGGCTGTCACGCTGTGGCAGTCATGCTCTGTACTCTAATAAACTCAGAAGTAGCCAGTACTTTATCAAAGGTAGCATAATTTGGGAGATGTGGCCTCCTGCTTATGATCCTTTGCTTCAAACTTTAAAGCAACATTTCTAACATATTTTGACAGCTGACACTTTAGTAACCACACATTTTATACCAAGAATAGGATAAGGGTTGCACTGTGTGATTAGTATACATAATTCAGCTGTGGAACAGCCTAGAATAAATAAGGTTTTTCAGGTTGCTAATCTTTTATCAAAGTAGCTTGAAATATTACCAGAATGCAGAAACAGCCAAAGATTAATATTGTATTTCATTAAATGAATTCCCATACCATGTTCTTTACTCACCATTAACTCCTTCTCTATTATCCACTGTTTCTGGGATTAGATAGAAATACTTCAAAATTGTTATTTTTTCTAATTGCACTCCTACAGTAGTAGTCTTGCTTTCAGTCTGCTAGTGTGAATTGTTGTACCAATATTTATGACAATGTAGATGAGGCTTGAGGCTTATAACCATATGTTATTTATAGAGTTTGTATATTTTAGAATTGAAGCAAACTTTTCAGTCCACTGTTGTGGAAGCTGGAGTAAAACTTTGCCTCTTTGCTTGCTTATATACTAGGGACCACAAGGACCTCAAGGACCTGTTGGATTTCCTGGACCAAAGGGACCCCCAGTGAGTATCTTTTAAATTAAGTAGGTACAATAATATAAAATACCTTTTTCATAATATGTTTCTGAAGTTAATATTTTAAGACTTTTTTTTTTTTAAGAGACGGTTTATGTCTAGACTATAAACATACAAATTTCCTTGATGTTTATGGACTTTTAAGGCAAAGACAAGAACTCACGTATTCAAAGTGATAATTCAAACATCATCAGTGTGGCGCACATGACATTCAGCCAAACCTGGAAATCCTCAAGTATCCTGATGCCAAAGTCTGGTTGACCAGCTGAATTTAAGCAAAATTCTAATTCAGTGGTTCACTGGGGGAAAAAAAAAAAAAAAAGAAGAAGAAGGAGACATTCATTAGTAGCAGAAATGTGTAGAAGTAGTTGCATAAGTCAGCTGCAGCCTGAAGGAATCATACTGCTTTTCTAGCATGTTTATGCTCACTTGGATTAAGTACAAAATTATCAAACCACCTGTGTGGTTTTTTCATGCATGTATTTATTACTTTTATTCCCATTGCCAAAAACTGGAAATTCATCAAATACTGCCATAACCTGTGGTGTTTGTTTTTTCTTAAGTGAGTCAGCAGGCAAAGAAAAATGGAAAAGAAATATTTCCAAAATTTCTAAATCTACTGAAATCCATTTTGAAAATTCATGTGCTTGACAACCAAACAGTCATTCTCCAAGGAACTGTACATACACGTCAAGAAGGACACAAGGAAAACATACTGTTAAAACAATAGCTAAAATCTGTGCAGATAAACTATAGTAAAGGCTAATCTAAAATAAAACTGAAGACATCAAAATTCCCACAGCTAACTATTGCAGTATTAAGAATGGCTAAGAAATTATTTTATTTATGTATTTTACAATTTCAGGGGCCACCCGGTAAAGATGGCTTGCCTGGACATCCAGGACAGCGGGGTGAGACTGTAAGTAAATGAGCTTTACAGTGCTGCTGTCATAAACCTCTTGAAGACAGAATGTTGTGAGCAAAAACTAAAACAATAGAAGCAACGGGGAAAAGGGGAGCAGGCTGGGACAGGAAGATAAGTAATCTACTGGTATATTATGTTAACATGGGAAATTTTTTTTCTTTCTGTACTATATGAGTGATATTATTCCTTGCTCTGATCAGTTAGCAACATCAGAATGTGCTTAACTAGTCAATGGTAGTAAAAATTAATACTCATAACTCAGATTTAGTAAAGTGAGACTGTGCCTTGAGGCACACTGAGATATTTCTAAGAAATATGGGCCAAATTATACCTTTGTTTTTACACAGGTGTGGATAGTAGGAGGAAGATGCAGGCTGTTAGGCAGAGAACCCTGGCTATGATACAGCAAAAAAAATCACAGAATCATAAGGGTTGGAAGGAGCCTCTGAAAATCATCTCATCTGATCCCCTTGCTAAAGCAGGTTCCCTAAAGTAGTTGCACAGGAAAATGTCCAGATGGGTTTTCAGTATCTCCAGCGAAGGAGATGAGCTGATGGCATGTGGGGTTTGAGACAGAGCAGCCACGGCAGCAGATCCAAACAGGAACACAATGCAGTAGCCATCTATGTGAAACTCATATCCAAAGCATGTGATGCAGAAACTCTGCAGTATACCCCAAACTGGTTCCTTCTAGTGCCTGCCCAATTTAATCTACCTACTATGCCTTTCTTTAAAAAGCATTTTTAGAAAATATTTATATATCTGGCTTTATGAGTCATGATGTACTTATGTAAAAATGTATTTCCAGCTGTCAGTCAGCTGCATCACCTAAGCAAGTTCACCTAGAGAGATCTGTAAAACTGAATGGAAATTTTACTACTGCACTAGCTCATATAGGCTGGAGCTGACAGAGCTAAGATTAATCAGTCCTTCACTTCTAAGTGTACACAGGAAAACCAGAGTATCTCATTTTTATTTTCTGAAGAGAAGAACTTAAGACATGGAATTTCTGTTTTTCCTATTCAGCTTAGATAAGAATTTGGCTCTTCTATATATTTTCCTAGGTAACATAGTATTCTATGATTATTTCATAGGGATTTCAAGGAAAAACTGGTCCTCCTGGTCCTGGTGGGGTTGTTGGCCCTCAGGTACATCATTTAATTTCATATTTAACTTTATAACCTTGATTTTTAATGGTTATATTATGTCTAATGCAGAGGGCAGTTATTTTTGTTGTATTAAAAGAAGTATATTGGTGATTATCTTTACATTGGTGTCAAGTTATTCGTAACAGAAAGTCATACTTAGTACTTACCAATAGTTCTATGAAATGTGTGAATGTTGAGAATATTTTTCCATTTCTGTTTTTCTGTATGTGTTTTCTTCATGTGATCACAAAGCAGAAGTCAAGAATGTGAAGTGAGATTTCTAATGCAAAATAATTTATAAAGAACAATATAGTATATGACCAAATTTCAATCACTTCTAGATTGCAGCGTTTTACCATCGAAGTTCAATTTTATCTCATACTACATATTTGCAGAAAAAATGGATATTTTTGCATTTTTTTTATGGATAATTCCTTTAGTGAAAGTTTTCTGCTAGTCCATATAGAGAGGTATCTTTCAACTCTCTCACCTTACAATTCATGTTATACAGAAAAGCAGTACAGACTGTTTCAAGACAAGCACAATACATGAATTTCCCTTACATACAATTTTTGTGACCTCGTCCCATGTGTGGAAATGCACTGTGTTTTAAGCTTCATCGCCTAAGGAGCAAGGTCAAGATTTCAATCTGTGGAAGCTGTTCAGATGTGTCTGCAGGCAAAAGCCAATGCAAGATTTATTTTATAGGACAAAAATATTTTGTAAGTCAGCTTTGCCTGGAGGGGAAGTTGAGGAATGTATGCTAACCGATGTTATTCTAAAACATACACTCAGAACAGCTGGATATTGAGCATCTGCCCCCTCCAAAGACATTCAAAACCTTGAGATAATGGATTTACCTTTGTGCTTAGGGTCCTACTGGTGAGACTGGCCCAATTGGTGAAAGAGGTCATCCAGGTCCTCCTGGCCCACCAGGTGAACAAGGCCTCCCAGGTGCTGCAGGAAAAGAAGGTGCTAAGGTATGATGTGGCTTTGGGAAGAGGCAGATATGTTGATGACAGACTTGTATGTCAAATTATCATGTAAAACATGCTACATAAAATCATAACTGATACATTTCACATAGTAGGATTTTGAGAATGAAGGATTCTGCTTCCATTGAAATAAAGAAAATTCTCTCAAGGCAGTAATTAGCACTTTTGTCATTGAAAACATACGCAAACATATACCACACAGTTGTAATGGAAATGCATATTAATAATGTGTTCACACCAAGGTAACAAATTTACAATGACATTTAAAGTAGGATGTGTAGTAATGGCTACAAGGCAGTGACCAAATTTAGCTCTTTGCATACTTTCACCACTGGGCCAAAAGAAAACTACCAGTTGTCTAATTATGATATAATTCAGTCTTCCATTTTCAATGGACACTAACTTTTTAATGAATGTTAAATTTCAATGGATTTTTTATGGCTCTTTATGTTTCTCACCATTCTATTTCTATAACTAAAGCTGAATTTTGTCAAAATTTGTTATAAACTTAACCATATTTATAAACTATTTTATCCATAATAGTAAAGAATTAGCAAATGAATAGCTGAGGACATAATCTTTTGTCGCTACTATAATTAAGATCAAGTATTTCATTTTCAGTACTCAGTTAATGACAATCACATTTCAAACAATTCTGTTCAATTAAAATGTAATATATTTTAAGGGTGATCCAGGACCTCAAGGTATTCCTGGGAAAGATGGACCAGCAGGTCTTCGTGGTTTCCCCGGAGAGAGAGGCCTTCCAGGAGCACAGGTACAATATTAAACACTACAAACATTTGACATGGTTTCTAAATAAATGAAAAGAATAGATTAATCCTCTTAATTCATAGGACCCTCGGTCATATTTAAAAATGAATGAAGTAGACGAACACTCATCAAGTATGCATTATTGAGTACCACTGGCTGTATAACCAGAAAGTAATTTATTCAGTTGTTTGCCTCTGGATTTTTATGTTCTTCCTGTTATGTGTGTTGCAAAAATAACTAGAATTTTCCATTGTAAGAAGTAAACATTTTTTCATCTTTTAGGGTCCCGCTGGTCTAAAAGGAGGGGAAGGCCCACAAGGTCCACCTGGCCCTATTGTAAGTAAATGTAATAATAGTATGGAAGAATAAAGAATATTACATGTAATTCAGAGTTATCAATACTTATTTTCTGATAATTACCCCCATAGTAGTAAAATAGTACTTTGGGAAATGTGAAGCTTAAGAACTTTGAGAAAGTATGAGAAACTTTATAAAAAAGATCTTGATTTGGAAAAAGTATGTGTAATTCTAAACCTCCCATTGAAATCCATGGGAAAATAGGTTATGCAAGAATGTAAGAATGACCTACTAAAAACACCATATTATGAATCTTCAAGGAAATTATGCATAATACAATGATTAAGAATTTTAGAACGTGATGGAAAGCCATCCATTATTTTCCTGACTTTACCATAATTCTTGTGTGAATCATACCTAGAGAAACAGTGTAACTGTTACAAATTATGTTTGCTTGGCTAGTGACAGCTATGTAAAATCATTAGAATTTAACTGTTTGTTATACAGTAACACTCCTTCTCAACAGACTAGGCTCAACATAGGTATAAATACGTATTTGCCAACTTTTTGTGTGTGTTTTTTTTCCCCTCCATAATTATGACAAAGATAAATTGTTCCTCAAAAGCAGTGAATTGTTCTGCCTTAAGCAGTATGAGTGGGTCTTCTGCTACACAGTACTGTCCTCATCAGTTGTTTACATTTAGATTTTGTTTCCAATTTCAACTTTCATTCTTTATATCTCTGCTGCCTATTTCACTGCAGTAGGAATCCACTGACAGGTATTTGAAGTAGAATACCTATATAAATATAGATTTTGAAAAATGTAAATTTTGACAACTATGTTGTCAATGTAGTTGTCCACAACTGTGCAATTGAAATGAAAAAATAAGTCAGCTCAGCTATTCCTGTTGGCCAAAAAAGTAACAGAGGAGATGAAATTCTATGTTTTTCAGTAAAAAAGGCTTTTGTGTTTCCTGACAACTCGTTCTGAGATTAGAATTCATTAAACAGGCAGAAAAAATAAACAAACAACAACTTCTGTGCTTCTGGATTATTTCTAGATTATTGGACTCCAGATCTGCTACTGGAAAAGATCTACTGTAGAACACTTTTAAGCTTTATTTCCTAATTTCTTAATTTTTGGTATGTGAATTCTTAAGATTAATTATTAAACTAGGAATGAAATGGAAAATAACAGGGAGTCAAGGATTATCAGTCCATTCCATATGAAGAACCTGAACTTTTAGAAGAAAAGATAAAATAAAATCAAGAAAGCATTGACCAAATTATTTTTAAAGGTCATGTCAGAATTTTCTGTTAGGGATTGCCCCAAGGCTGGGCTAACCACTCAAGCATTTGGTTAGCTCAGGTGCAATGAAACCAGACGGCACAAGCATACCTGACATTTCAGCACGCTCCCCTTTCCCAGACAGGATATTCACACAGTAGATGTGCCAATGCCATCACAGTTTCTGATAAATATGTGTCATGAAAGGCTGTGAATGAAAAACATATAACCTGTTTCATGACAGTTGTCTGTATTCTCCTATACATATATTTGAATTTAAATACAAATACTCCATTTTTCTATTTACAGGATGTATGTGATACTGTTTTAGTTCTACTACCCACATTTTGGTTCAAATCCTGGAACTTTCTTGGTACTCATGACCTGTATTCCTTTCATGTGATACTAAATTAATAGAGAAATTCCAGGAGCTATTCTAATAGTACTAGTTAATTTGAATTAAGTGTCAGAGATTAAGAGAGGTTTATTCCAAAAAATATAGATAGATATAGATATATAAAATATATATCAGGAGTATAGTATATACTGCTTCACATCACAAATTTATTCTTTTTGGGGCTGCATTTCCAACTAAGTTAAATATAGTCATAGAAAGGATCAAGTAGGAAGCTCATAACTTTTTGCATATTGTTTTTCCAGTCTTTTTTTGAGAAGTTCCATTTTAAGTTCACTGTGGTTCACACAGGAAAGTTGAGGCAGAAACAGCAACAAGTTGACCTGAAAGTATTCCATAAGTCCAAAGTGGTGGTTTACTTTTTTTCTATTTCATCTTTAATTACTAACGTCTTATATTGAAAGTGTTTTCTAGTGTATAAGAAGCACAGATGCCCTTAATACCAAGTTTCAGTACATCTACAAGCACCATAATTAAACCACAATTGTTTAGTGCGAGTTTTTTCTCAGCAATTTATAGCCGACTATGAACATCAAATATTCCTAAAATATTTTTGCATCTATTTTTAGCCAATAGACAGTACATGCATAAGTGTAATTGTAGTGGGTGCTTTTTTTGCCATTTGTAACAGGAGGAGAACTTGTGCCATTGGGTGATCTTCCTCCAGTTCCCTGCCAATACCAATTGCTTTTAACTAGCATATATAGTCAGTTATATGATCTGTTTGGCAAGCACATAGATCTGCAAGCATACCAAACAAATGACTGCTCCAAGTTCTGTGTGTGCCAACTATTGTGCTTAGAAGGATCTGGACAAAAGAAAGAGATGCATGAATGCACTCCAGAACAAGTTTTTCTTTGTTTTGTTTTGCTGTTCATAATTTATTTTTAACAGTTCTCTTTTGTCTGCTGTCTTTGCCTTAATTTTGTTTTATTCCCTTCTCATACTACTGCATGGAGTGCTGATGGGAGAAAGCTCTTTGTAATGTAAAACAGTCATTTTTCAGTAGCCCATCTAGGGATAGGATGCCCAAATTGGACTCAGAATATGCCATCTATAGGCTACCTAATTATCAGCATTGAGCTACCTGGAGCTACCTTCCTCTATCTGTAACATTTTTCACTTGTGGGGATGTTCATTAGTTGAGCATTTTGTTAACAATCAGTAAAAAGTACAGTTACAACCACATAATGTATACAAAAGCTATAATTACATATCCCTTCACAGAAAGTCAGATAAAATGAGGTCACTAATGAGTTTACAGTCTAAGAGAAATACAATGCAAAGCATTCTGTTCTCTTCTATTCCACAGGTGGCTTTTTGTCGTTGTTTTTTATTTGGCTTGGTTGGTAGGTTTTCACTTTTAAAGACAGAAATTGATATTAAAAAAATAATGAGAAAAGAAGATGCAAAGAAGGTATTACTCACTGAGTAGTACAGGTATCTCCTCTCTGGCCAAATATGTGAAATGTTGACCAAGGTCATGAAAAACACTGCTAAATCAGAATTCTCTTATTCTTTCTTCCTAGGGCTCACCAGGGGAACGTGGAGCAGCAGGCACTGCTGGTCCAATTGGTCTTCCGGGTCGTCCTGGACCTCAGGGTCCACCAGGCCCTGCAGGGGAAAAGGGTGCTCCTGTAAGTAATCACAGAGACACACAAAATTGTGACAGCACAGACTTTTCATTTTAGAGTGTTACGTTTTACCACGTTAGTATTTGCCTATTAAATGTATAAAATTAATTAAATAGTAAAACGTTTATTGCCATACCCTCTAACACGTAAGATGTGTTAAGCTTGTTATTATCCCAACAAAAAGAGATAATAAGCGAGATGTTCAAATCAGTCTTTCATTGAAATTTAGTATACAGACACTCTGCATTAAAGCACAGGTATACTTGTCCTCAGTTTCCATTATTGGTATAAATTTCTGATATATTTTCTAGAATTTATTGCTTCCTTATGTGTTTTTTTACATGTTTTGTTGTGCTCAACCCTGATGCATTATAATCATCTTATGCTGCTATTTTCATTTCTAACTTTGCTTCTTTTGTAACACATCTACAAGTATTTTAAATTTTCTTGTTTCTCTTACTGAATACAATGAGAGAGTATTTCTGGCAGTGTTAAACCACTTATAGTAATCTTAAGACATGCACATTCATTTGTATTCTTCTATGCAAATGGATTTAATATAGTCTGAAGAAAAAATCGGACAATTTGAATTATTTACAAGTTCAGTTTTATAGACAGTCAGGTAATATCATTTTCTTTAGTTTCCTGAACTCAGTTATTCACACATCAAAATATACTTTCCTGAAATGAAATTATGGTTTTGAACACTCTGGTCAGCAAAGGAAAAGTAAAATAATCATCAGCAAAAGAATGATTATTAAAAAAAAAAAAAAAAAGCACTGAAAAAACCAAAAAACCTAACAATGCCAGCAACTGTTGAGAGCAAAGGTTTTTGTTCCTTGAAATTCATCATGAAACAAGTTATTTTTGAGATAAGGTTCTAGAAGATACATATGTGTATCACAGTTGTAATCCTGCATGCATTTGTAGGTCTGAGTTAGGCCAAGATGTCGTCAGGTCTTAATCTGGAATTAATTTACCCATTTAGTAATGCAGTTGCTACAACGGCATGCCTAAGCATATATTTATATATTTATTTATTTTTTACAAACTTGTAGTAAGAAGTATGATCTTTATGTTTTTTATGATGATTTTGAATATTAGTAAACTGATTCTCTAGGAGTCGTGAGAGACTGGAGGGAAGTGAGGAGCACAGCACTGAAATCAGTCCTGCTTCTTCTTGCATAGAAGAGCTAGTGCTGTCTTAGAACACCTTTGGATGCAGTTGAGGCTGTATTGCCAAATAACAAATATAATTACCTGCACTGAAAGCTTAATGTGATAATGTGGAACACTTTCTTTTCCTCAAAACCAGGGTGAAAAAGGTCCTCAAGGTCCAGCTGGACGTGATGGAGTACAAGGTCCTGTAGGACTTCCTGGTCCTGCTGGTCCAAGTGGTTCTCCTGGAGAAGATGGTGACAAGGTGAATCTTTATAATAGGCATTTTCCCCACAGAGTGTATTTTCTGTGATTTAATTTAATTTTATTATTGTTATTATTGTATAAGATAAGCTTTTCTCATATGTTTTCCTAGCAATCTGAATCATACTGAAATTCTGAATTATAGTACACTGCACTGAGAAAAAAGTATTTGATCACATACAATTAAGTCTGTAAATCACAGTGCTTTTGTTACAAGACCATATCAAGGGTGACAAGAGGAACACAACCTCCTTTATTTCGATCTGAGTACCACTTACTTCAAAGCCAGGTCTTTGGGGCCCTTGCAGTATAACAGTCAATAGCTGGATTAAAATGACATACTATTAATTGATGCAGAATTGCCTGCTTTAGGCCTTCACGCTTGAAACTGCAACATAAAACACAGAATAATCATATCAAATGGAACATTTAAAGCTTCTGTGATATTGGAGTCAGCTAAGTGTGAAGGAGACTTCTTCTAAACACTAAAAAGTGTGAAGGAGTTCTTCTAAACAAGAACTTTAACTTCTAACTTTCAATTACAGGGTGAAATTGGTGAACCGGGTCAAAAAGGTAGTAAAGGTGACAAGGGAGAAAACGTGAGTAGCAAAGTCCTTTGCCCATTTCATTCTTCATAAATAAATGAATGTATTAATGCATAAATTATTCACCTAGTCTTGCAACTTTAGTGAATAGAAACAAAGACCTATTTCAGAAATGTTTCTTCAAAATAATATTGAGTTTTAACACCATTATTAGGAATACTAAATAGAAATGCATAGTATTTATTAGGTTCCTAGAGCTTCCAGAATCATTAAAAAGTAAATGGGTAAACTTAATTCCTTAAGTACAGTCTCTGTATCATTTTAATGTGTTCACTTTGTAGGAAACTGCAAGAGATCAAGAATGATCAAGAATATGAACACATTATCTTACTGTGTTTAAGTCAACTGTATGGATTGTGTGAACATGCACACCTTTAACCTTTCAGCCTTAACAGTAGAGAACACAAGAGCTTAGTAGAAAATCTACTAATACAGCTAATTTTTTTTTTTTTTTTAAAGAATATCTAATTTTTGGAGAGTGAACTTAACTTATTCAGTCTTTCAGAACAGTAAAGACTTCACATGCCGCGCCTTATACAAATTTTCAAATATCAATAGGCCCGGTAGTGAATTTAGGACTAATTAGGTTTCTAATAAGTTCATTTGAGCTGTTTTTGGATTTCAAAATCACTGCTGCAGTTTGAGCACTTCCTCCTTCAAAGTTTTCCCACTTTAAAAGTCAAAACTAGAATCAAATTAGGATTTTGTTTTGTTTTGTTTCTTAAGCAAAAATTCAGTCTTCTGTTCCACCAGTTTTCAGTTAGCAAAACTCAGAACACATCACAGAATTATTCACAACTAAGCTTGCTTAGTTCACACTTGCTATCTTGAAAACACTCTGCTTGTTATAACTAACTATATGTGGAGCATCATAAAAGTAGATTACTTATGAAATCCACAGCAAATTTATGGCTTCCATAAAATCCAATGATATTTTGTAGGAAGAAGCATACAACTTCAAGCAATTCAGTTTTATGATATTTCTATAGAGAACATGTGGAGATAAAATGTAAAGAAAATGACAAGGCTTTTCTACTTCAATTATTTTTGTGAGAAAGAAAGTCTTCTGCAGTTTTCAGTGCTGAATATGTACTTTTCACAATCCTGTTGCATTAGATCATATCACAAGTACTATAATAAACTACTACTTGCAATACCCTGTTTACACAAGGAATGTAATATATATATCAACGAGAGAGTGCTTCTATTATAAAACCCATTTATCCATGAAACCTACATCTAACCAAGGCACTTGGAAAATCCTGCCTCAGCACTAGAATTACTCTTGCATAATCTAAGCTGTTTTAGTTTTGATTAACATGGTAAAAATAATTTATCAAATGAAAGCATTTAAAATAATCATTTTCAAAATGATGGACTTCTTAGTCACCTGAAAATTTGCCTTAGTTTACTTATTGTTGCAGTGGCAAACCAGCTGTGGAGTACAAAGATATATATTCAGCTTTTCTTTGTCCCCCTGAAGAGATCCATTACATCACAGGCACTGCATAAATAGAAAAATACAGGTTTTAAAGGAGAGGTTCAGAGGAAGGATATGAAGCAGGTCATGGCCAAGTTCCACTTAAACTCTGGACATACTCACATGCATCTTCATCAAGATATTCATCAGAGAAATCAGAAAAAATACACACTGCAGTTCTGTATTTCAGACCATTTTAGCTTAGCTAGTTATGCTGAGCAGTCACTGAGTGTGACCACTGTTTCTACTGTGAATACTAATGTATTTGAACTTATTCCCACACAGCTGCTTTATAAATAAGGTGTCTGCAGAATAATCATTTGAGAATGTATCCTGTACATTCTCAGTCTCAAGGTGTAAGGCATTTGTAAATACTGCATGTTTTCCATGAAATACTGTATCCAGTGTTAGAGTCTGCTCATTTGAAGGCATGGATTTACTCTGTTTGAAGTCCTATGTATTGAATCCTATTTGCTCTCAGTTGCACTCATTCAACCCTGACTGTTTCACAATTTATTTCAAACTTGCTTTTCTTTCAACATGCTGACGATGTATATAAGGCAGAGGAAAGGCTTTTTTAGTCACCTCTGAAAGATTCTGAAGAGGAAGTAAGTATGCAGTTCTGAAATGACTGGACATAAAGAGTAGATTTTTTACAGTACCTGCACATCCATAAAATCCTCAGTGGTTATTTAGTCTCATCACAGCGAGGACACTGAGCAAGGAAAAATTGCTCCCTCTTCCCTGTTTAAGAAGAGCTTGAAATATCCTTAGTTCTCTTTTTGAAACTAACACAAATTTAAGGTCGGAATTTAACTGTACTATACATAACAATAAATACTATGTTTGCATATCCTAGTTACAGATTGCAATCAACCAATCAGAACCTCCCTGCTACCACAGCTGCCTTTATTAACTGACAGTTCTGACCAGTTTCAGTCCATTTGCTCTGCAGAGCAATAGGAAAGGGAATCTGGATGTAGTAAATAATTTTTAATTAGTTGATATCAAAGTACTTTCAAACAATACATCACATAAAAATGAGTATTTTAATGAGATCACAAAAAAATGTAAGTTTTGTTCTGGACTCTGTAAAATGAAGGAAGATGCAGAGGCATCCTGCAATGTGTAGAAGAGCGTTCCATTATTTTTTTAAAATTCATGCATGCTATTTCCCTTTCTCATGGCAATCCTTCCAATCTACAGGACCATTCCTAGGAGTCCTTTAATTTAGATTTTTCACAATAGGGTCTAGAGAGTTTTACTTCTCCTATTACCATTATATGGGGAAAAAAAAGGCCATTAGAAAAGAGAAGAAATATATTAAGATGTCCAGCTACCTAGAAAATAAGATGTTCTAAAATACACATAGAATCCAAAGAAAGAAATAATTTGCAATAATTAAGTTCTTTTTCCTGCAAAGGGCACAATATTTTATCGGTAGCCCTAGAAGGGTATTCAAAATTTCAAGCACACTTCTGCCCTGAATTAGACTTTCCAAGCTAAACTGCAGAAACTTCTTTGTCATCTAAAATGACAGGCTAGAATTGAACCCGTTCAGAACGTAATGCTTTCTGAGCTCTACTCCTCATAAGTCTAATCTCTCTAGTTGATAAAAAAAGCCAGATTCAAGCTAGCATACCATTTTAACAATCATAAACTTTTATCCTGAATTCCCAGATTCAGGTTTAAATTTCATCATTTGATCACATCTGTGTAACAGACTGTTAAAATACGGACAGTGTTACTTTGAAAGTTATTGTTCTGGAAGAAGACTA
Organism: Coturnix japonica; assembly: GCF_054131305.1. Taxonomy (NCBI): domain Eukaryota; kingdom Metazoa; phylum Chordata; class Aves; order Galliformes; family Phasianidae; genus Coturnix; species Coturnix japonica. The sequence continues at coordinate 7,228,412 of NC_140673.1, read as the reverse complement.
ACTGATAAACTTAAGGAATTCCTCTGAGATATGTTTTTTTTCCCATGCTCCTGAAAAGAGGACTAATATCAAAGAGAATGTGGCTTCCAGTGCTCAAAAAGAGCTTAGAATGTAAATATTTGATGTCAAAATAAACTTTGTGCTGTCACAATAAAATATTTACAATTTCATAAAATGAATCCAGTCAACACATATTTCATTTAAGAGTAAATTGTTAAGTAATGATTTAGTTCTCATTAAAAGGTCTGATAGTTTTAATTTCAAAAAAAAAAAAAAAAAAAAGTTTCCATCTTGATTCCTGTTTGCACAGGAGTCTATTTTAAATATTCTGCGACTATTACAAATGTTAGCACTTACAATGAATGCCAGTTTAAGGTTTATTATAGCAAATCTGAGTTCTGAGAGCTGAACAAACTGCTTATTTGTAATGAATGGAAAAGACTTGTGAATAGCATTACATTCTCTATGGAGAAATGTAAAAACAATAGTGTTTGATCATGCAAATATATTTGCTGTTTATCTCATTCCAGATGCCTCAGTCACTCACTTTTCCTTTTGAATGCTTGTTGCAGGGTCCTCCAGGTCCACCAGGTCTCCAGGGTCCTGTTGGTGCTCCTGGCATAGCTGTAAGTAGACTTATTCAGAGCAAATCACAATGTTGCTAAAATTCATTTGATACTTCAAAGTTCTTAGAACTACATGGTAATTTGTGCAACTTACTCAGGAACAGATTTTGGATCACTATGAAGAGTTGTGTCATTGTGACCTTAAATTCAGTTGTTCATTATAAATGAGTCTGCACAGCTATTAGTTATTAAAATTTCATTATTGAAAATGAAATATTATAAGCATTGAACAGAGACCATCCCTTTGGACAACTTGTCTGATGTTTTTTTGTAGAACTTGGTATTAAAATCAGGTTGATATAAATGCAGTTAAAAGAGATGGTCTCTTTAAAATTCACCTAGTACAAAGCTGTGGGTTTATTTTCCAAATTTTGAATTTTTCAACAGTAAATATTGGTCAGTCTGTGTGCTACTCATATTTTACTAAATGTGTAGATATTCAACGGCTACGATGTTTATGCAGTTTAGGTGTTCAGGGAAAATTCATGTGAGACTTGTGTTGTTCAATCTATATTAAACCAGGACACAGTCTATTATTCCATTTGGTTAACAGATTTCATTCAGTCAGGTTGGTGTATAAATTTCTAGTGACTACAATTAGGGCTAATTCTGAGCTGTCTTCCTGTTGTTTGTCCAGTGATAACACAAGGGTTTCTTCTGTTTTCAGACTTGTGATGTTTTTGTTTCTTGCTCTTTCCAAACAGGGAGGTGATGGGGAGCCAGGCCCAAGAGGTCAGCAAGGAATGTTTGGGCAAAAAGGTGACGAAGGTCCTCGAGGCTTCCCTGGCCCTCCCGGCCCTATTGGCTTACAGGTAAATTCATGTACTGTTTTTACCCTCTATTTATAAAATGTTATTGAGAAATCAGGTGACTGTTTTATTCAGGAATGCAATTCTCATAGCAACAATGAGCTGCTGGGGATTAAGAGCTTTCATTTCCTTGTATTAATATATAATTACATATAGTATTATAAATAAAAAATATATTACTAATATATAATACATATAATATTCCATGATAAGTACACTGCACTTACTTCAATTAGATTGAAGTAATAGTACTTAAAGTGGATATTACATAAAAATAAATTTCTTTATAAAGGTAATAATGGTGAATTTTGAATACTTATTTGCCGTGAATTTCCTTACTATATAAAATATTACTTCTAAAATTTTGTTACTTTAAAAAAGGGGTTTCTAACAAAACGAGTTGAAAATCAAGAAAATTTTAAAATCTATGGGCATATTTAAGTTATCTCATGATCACTTTGTGGCAGTTTTACTTAAATACTAAAATCTAAAATGACAAACAACTACTTCTTGCCAAAAGGAACTGCTGCATCCAGTATTGCATGAAATACCATACCATTAAATCAGTAAGAAATTTTCTGCATTACAGTAATGTTCACTAAATGGCTTCTGAGAATTTTTGAAGACAGAAATATCAAGTAAATGTTTAATTGCCTTTGAAGTTTCATAAATACATCCTCTTCAAACTGTACAACATGTATTTCAGTATTTATATTAACATTAGCAAAATCAGGGCCTGAGATTTTAACTTCTTAAACAAGCAAATATCCATATAAAAACAACAACTGTGTTATTTGATGAGTGGATTATTTAATAGTAAATAGGCTTTCACAACAACCACAATTCACTGATTTGTCAGCCACGTTTTCACCACAGTAGACGACTGAAACTTGTGTAACTTTCCTAAAATAACCTCTCTGAATTTTGACAAGTCTTTCTATGGTTCAGATTGTGTCAAAGTAGGAGGGCAGCTGACAAATATGTACAGCGCTGATATGTTTATACTTCATAATTTTGATACAGCTTTGTAGCAAAGACAACAAATCACATTTTCCAATCTGGTAGAAATAATTTGATATGTTAAAAACAGCAGAACACTGAAGATGAAACTTGGAACCAGATCTTAATGTAATATAAGCACTGTAATGTTATTGTTATTCAGGGTACTCTGCATGATGCAGAAGCCACAGTTCTATCCTACATTCAGGAATGCCCAAATTAGGGGTGGTATTGTTTCTAGCTTGGGTAACGTTATACTAGAATCAGTATTAGCATCATCATTTTCCTTCTCTTGATGTTTGTTACTAGACAAACTTGGGCTCTTTCTTTGTAAGAATGTTTGCATTAAAGCAGTGCAGTGCCTCTCAGCAGGATTCATTACATCCACTGGACACCTTGCTAAGGCAGTTTTACAGCTTCCAGTACTGAGGTAGTTTAGATATTTTTGCATGTCACTTCACTGTGCTGCATCAATCATGTTTTGTTGACATATATATGTCCTAAATCATATTATCCAAACACACACTTGGGGTTTGGATAATGATGGCAATGTTCCTGAATTCAGCCATAGATAGCATTTATGTGTACATTATTTTATTATTATTATTTTGATTTTCTGTTTCACCTTTTTTAAACAGTTCAAGACTACATAATACATTTGCTATAACATGAAAAGCTCTCTTTATGTATTGATTTATTTATTGCAAATAAATTTTCTTTTTTTTTTTGTTCCTTTTCTTCCTCTCTCCCCCGCTTCACCTACTCCCCACCTAAGTTCCACATGTGGATCTTATTTGTATTGTTTCATATTGATTTACATCTTATTATTTCAGATAGTCTAATGGCAGATGGTTTTTTTCTTCCTTTTTTTTTTTAGGGGTTGCCTGGCCCACCAGGTGAGAAAGGTGAAAATGGTGATGTGGGCCCAATGGTGAGTTTTCTTCCCTGCTCGTCATTCTTGCAATAAATATTATCCATATATTACTGTCTTTTCTCAGAAGCTCACCATTTGATAAGTGACTCCTGAATTTTCTACCTGACCATGAAACCTTTTTTTTGTATTGTGAGCTACGTCTGGGATTTATTTTGCATTCCTGAATCCATCTCTTCATCTTTAAGATCAAGATCAACACAAATACTTGGAAGTAGCTACGTGTGTCTGACAGAACAAGGCAAGAAGGGTTGGAAAAGAAGGAGAATAAGGAGAGATTACTGCACTGGAGAAAACAAAGTTGCTATTCTGAAATAGGAACTTCAGGGCTTTGTTACTATACCATCAAGGATCAGTTGCACTTTTTCCACGGGATTGTAATTGCAGGCTAAAAGCTAGTAAACATTATTTTGCTATATTTACATTGTTTCTCCAGGTGATCTTGAGGCTGTATTTGTTGAACTGTTTTACTGCTGAAACAAAGCCTTCTGGGCTGGTCCTGACTGAAATGCAAGCTGTTTACCTAACACACGTGCATCCAATATTTGCCAGCCTTTTTTATTGTTGCCCATCTGTAGTCATCATGGTGCAATGCCATCACATGGCGGTTACCAGGTAGACATGGTACTCTGGGGCCCTTGCACAGTGGAAAGTGTATGCACGTAAACATGCAGGGAAAATGCAATTTGTGAAACTAGTCCTCATGAGGCCTAATCAGAACATTTTCAATTCAGGTACTACATAGACTGGATCCCTTCTGAACTCATGCTATGGACAGCAGTTCAGTCCTGCTGTTTATGCAGAACTCTGAAGACTAGAATTCCTCTAAAAGTTGAAGATATTGTTTCTAGCTGGCAAACAACAACAACAAACATCTTATTTATCTTACCTTTTATAAAAATATACCAATTTGTCTCTTTGATACAGGGTCCACCTGGTCCTCCAGGTCCAAGAGGTCCCCAAGGTCCTAATGGAGCCGATGTAAGAACCTGTTTTTCTCTTAACATTGCTTTTGAAATTCAGTAATAAGCAATATATTTGGGATAACTGTATTTGGAATTACTAACATCTTGTATCATTGTAGGGTCCGCAAGGTCCCCCAGGCTCAATTGGCTCTGTTGGAGGTATTGGGGAAAAGGTGAGAATATTGATAGTATTTTTGATAGAGAAATTATTGGAATAGGAATATACGTTTTGTTTCTTCTTTGGTGCTACACAGATACGTTGCAATTCCCAAATAGCCTTCATTGACTTAATAATTATTAATAGTGATCAAGCTATCTAGTTATACTTCTAATGGCAGAATAACTGTGTTTCTTTTCTATAACATTTTACATCTCAAAACTATTAAAGTTTCGAGGAGAAGAGTAAGCTTTTTCAGTGATAAGTAAGTCAGGCCATGGTAATTTCCTCAGTTTCACTATCTGATGTTTACAGAAACATGGTTGGATTCAACAGTATATTTCATTTTATACAGCTTTACCTCAGAATACCATAAGCCCTTCTATATGGAATGTTAAGAATATAAGTCATTACATAATTGTATCAGTGGTAGAGTAACATGTCAGATGTGAAACAGAACTGAAATATCAATACTTATTTATTTCTCATAGAAATATATGCAAGTCCAATAAAGTCAAAGGCTAGAGTATGATTTATGGTGGTTGAAAACTTATTGTGAGAACATTACATCCAGGATTGAAACTTGCTATTTTAAAAACAATCTTGTGTAATATAGTGTCCTGTTGAAGTCAACAGGAACTTGGACATAGGTTTCAATCACATCTTTAGTTGCTGTTGTTTCACAATCAAATTATATTTCTGTCTTTCTGTAAAGACACTGACTTTACAACTCCCTACTCTTCACTGCTATTCTTCAACGTGATTTAGAATCCCCATTTGTGATAAGCAGACCACTAAATTTAATTTGAGAACATGACATTCAGTGTATCACTGCTTGTCATTTTTATTTCCTCTTGCTTGTTTCCCATATTATCTGCATTCATATTGAGAAACTTCCCAATATTTTATTTTGGAGATTTTATTTCTTCTAATTACTTTCCTCCTTCTCAAATTTTATGCTGTGACTGATATCTCTTCCTAGTTAGAACACCTTCCTTTTTAATTTCAGTTCCATTTAATGAGTTCTGCAAATTTAGAAGTAATAAAGAGTTGTTTTGTCAGGAGGATGATTTTGTTTCTGTGAGTCATTCATATCACATGGTGTTCCCACAATGGGAAGACTGTTCAGGCTTTTAAACACAACATACCTTTTCTTCTTCTTCCCTCATGCTTTTCCTATTATGTCAGTATGCTTTGGTCTCTGCATCCCTTCCAGGAAAGACCTATATTGTAGATAATACAATGCATTGCTGATAGTAGAATGTGGAAAAATATTTTGGCATTCTATGTCACTGTTGATTAGTGAAATAGATTTGCTCATTTTCACATTTGAAAGATTGAACTAGAAGGAGATATTTTGATATTTGACAAATTACCAACAATTTTTGTCACATGTAGTGTCATGTATTTTGAACTATCTTGTTGGGTCCTCAGTTGTCCATACAAAAGTCTAAATGTTCAGAAACATCTGCAGTACAAATGTGCATGCAGCCTTGCATTATAAATGCCTATATCCATAGAGCAGTCTAGAAGTCTTGTGACTTACACTCAACCAAAACCAGTTAAAACAAGCTTTCACCCTAAGATTTATATTCTTTTTTTCTGCTTCTCCAATTTGCTAGTAAGCCCTCCCAGAAAATGTAACACAACTATAGAATTTTTCTTGATTAAATTTACCTCTGTACAGAGCCCTAATATGTAGTACTGTCACACATGCATACCTATGTGACAAAAGATCATCTCCTAAATCCCCAATTCTTTTTTTTTTTTTAGTATTATTTATTTTGTGAGGGTGGCAAAAAGGAATGAAAGAGTAACCAAGAGTAACCAAAAGTTCTTCACTACCCAGTCAATTGCAAGGGGGTCTCATTTTTAGAAAATCAATAGCCATGTTCCACAAATTAACTGAAAGGTGATAGCTTTCCATCCACTGTCTCTGTGCTTTCAATGCACAGCTTTCTAGAAATTGTAATAATATGGAATAGACTTCCAAACTACTGTCTTGATACAAATCATTCTGCTCACATAATACAAGGGAGTTTTTAAAAACTAATCATGTCCATGAAATTACATGATGCTGACATGTAGCTGAGAATTTCTGTTAAAGACATTGCTGCTGAAATTCTGTCAAGAACTGCATATGGGAAGAGTCACATCTTTATTATAAAGTCATATATGATTTTAAAGGATTAATGTCAGATTAAATTGTAGCTTATCTCATTTTACACAAGTGCCTCTTCCACACACACCCTTAGAGGAGAACATCTTGACATCTCCTTGCCCTTCTACTTTTGCTTTCTTCCACACTGTTGCTTATTGAGGTTTTACTGTGTAGTGAGCTCATGTGGGCTGCCTCAATCTGCCAGTTTCAACATGTGTGCTATAGCAGGGATCCCCGAGATCCCAGGAGCACTACGTTCTCCAGACATATTAACTGACTGTTTAGAATCACATAATCATAGAATTACCCAGGTTGGAAAAGACCTTGAAGATCATCAAGTCCAACCGCTTAACCAGTACTCTCACTCTAAAAAACCTCCACTAAATCATATCCCTCAGTACCACATCCAAACGGCTCTAAAACGCATCCAGGGATGGTGATTCAACCACCTCCCTGGGGAGCCTATTCCAATACCTAACTACCCTTTCTGTAAAGAAGTTCTTCCTAATATCCAACCTAAACTTGCCCTGGTGCAACTTGAGGCCATTTCCCCTCATTCTGTCACTTGTCACTAGTGAGGTCAATAAGTCAAAACAAGCCCAACTTTTCTCTCATAGCAAGATACCATAAAATGAGTTAGTCAAGGGACAGGGTAAAGAGTTGCTTTCAAATCAAGTGTGAATCGTAAATTAAAATATCCTTTGTCAGGAAGGCAGAAATTAACTTACTCTTTGAGAAGCATGAAGGGGATTTATACTGGCGGGGGTGCTTGTCAGGCAAGACCTGGCACAATCTGGTGTGTCTTATGTCACTCAATTAGTCCTTCAATGGAGAGCCTCTACTGAAGGGCTGTACTGAATTTGGTCTACACTGTAGGCTCTGCTAGATAGAGCATCTCTACTATCTTTTTTACAAATATACATACATGTAGGGAGAGAGATTTATATTATATTATATATATATGTGTGTGTGTGTGTATGTGTGTATATTTAATACAGATAGTTATATAGAGATATAAATTGATTTTGTATAGATTTTCTTTGTATGGTGTTCTTCTCAAAGCCATCTCATATATTAAATAATTTCCATCACTAGTGAATACAGAACGTATTCATTTGTGACCTTCGATGAAAGCTTTACAAACTTTATTCTATTAGGTTATTATTATATGTTTTTCTTTATATAATTATTTCTTTTAAGAGTAGCTCCAGCAATAATGTTTCCACTCTATTAGAATTAATTTCAAATTAGTATTGTCATATTTGTAAGCATTTGCCTCCAAGCAAAAATATATATTATAATAGAGAGAAATATATATATATACACACACACACAATATTTGTACTTCTTTGGCTTTTCTGTGCCCAGAAAGGAAAAAGACAAACAGGAAATTTGCAATATATGGGATAATAAAGGGGAATATGTTCCAAAGCCTGAAGGGAAAGTTAGTCTCCCTGTCTCAGTAGAAGCTTCATTTGAAAGATTGTTTCTAAAATTTCAAATTCCAGTTCTACAAAAAATGTGTCCCAATTGCCTTTAGGTAGAGTCAGTAAGAGACAAGTTCCTGTAAGCTGTTACCATGAATAAGCATGCAAAAAATATGTAATAATAGAAGCAGATTCATTCAAATATTCTACCTAATACCTACTTATCAGTTTATCCTCACTCATATATAGGGCGAACCTGGAGAAGCTGGTAACCCTGGACCTCCTGGGGAATCTGGAACATCTGTGAGTCTTTTGGTTTTGTCTTATTAATCCGTGTCACAGTAAACAAAGACGTAAGGTAGTGCTTACTTTAAGAAACATCTAACGAGATTACTCGTGTTTTTGTGTTTAAATTTTCAGTGAAGAACATTCTTACTCTTTTAAAATGCAAACAGTTTCTTTATAACTATAGCCACAACTTATAGTAAGATGTGACAAAGCTGTGAAGACTTCCTAAAAGAGTACTAGCTTTGATATGCATATTTTTTCTCTATAGAAGCAATTCATTGATGCAGAATAGGTTCAGACTCACGTCTGGTTGCAGACGTTTACACACAGACCTGAGGTTAAGAGATTTTCCAATCTGAGGCTGAGGGCCTAATTTCCCATTCACATACCAGTATCTAATGCGGAACAGCATTGCACAGATTTGAAAAACAGTTTTGCCACTGTAACCTTTCTTTAGCCATTCAATTCCTAGGCAATATTTTTTTGTTCTTGTGTCTTCTATAGGGTCCAAAAGGTGAAAGGGGAGAAAAAGGTGAGGCTGGTCCACCTGGAGCAGCTGGACCACCAGGTGCTAAAGGACCTCCAGGTGATGATGGGCCTAAGGGTAACCCAGTAAGTAAGCTTGATAATTTTAACACAAAGCACAGTGAAACACTGCTGAAGTTGTGCTACATATAGAACTATAGATTAAATTCTACATTTAGACTAAACTTATTAAATTCTTAACAAAATATTTCTGATGACTGTTACCTTCATCTCTGTTGATGGCATCTTCTTTGTTTTTTTCCTGACTTACTTAGGGTCCAGTTGGTTTTCCTGGAGATCCTGGTCCCCCTGGAGAGCCTGGTCCAGCTGTAAGTATAGTTGAAAAGCAGTTTTAGGTCCTGGACATGGTTTGCATTCAATTGCAGTTTCCTCCATCTCTTCTTGGTTTGGAAAGGAGGTTTTTTCCTGTCAGATTTATTTCTTCAGCCATTAATACATTTCTTAAGTCCTACTTAAAAAAAAAAAAAATCAGAAATCTTTAAAAAGTTTTAACAATGAGGGTCTGTAGAAAAATTCTCTGAAAAAAAAAAAAGAAAAAAAAAAGTGTTCTTATATTCATATATGAAACTAAGTTACTGAATTTATCTGAATTTGTATCTTTTTTTTAATTTTCACATGATTTCTGTAGGGTCAAGATGGTGTTGGTGGAGAGAAGGGTGAAGATGGTGATCCTGGTCAACCGGTGAGTTGTTTCTGTCATTTTGTTTTAGCTACATCTTTTCCCCTTTGCTGAGAAAGAACCTTCTGCTGAATCAGTGTTTTCTATAAATTCATACACAACTAATATTTTCTAAACAGATTCTTTTTGTATTGTACTGAAAAACCTCCTTATTTCCTTGTAGAACTAGAATGAATTACCTATATAATAGATACAATCAAAAGCAAGAGGTCAACTTCTTTTAGAAGGAGAAATAAACAGTTTGTTAAAGATTTGTGCAATAGCTGCTGAGATGCACTAAAATGAGAGCAGCTATTAGTATAAAAAAGTAATGTTGAACCCAAATAGTCTCCAGGAGCTCACTTCATGAAGTGAATCTAAATCTTGGAATTTCTACTGTATTTCACATGAAGTCTAAGAGTTACCTAAGCAATGTTAATCAATACTTCAACTTTCTGGAGATTCCTATGTTAAAGCATTGTGAATTTAAATTTTTCTGCAAAAATCTAGGGCTTCCTTTTTGGAAAGTCTCTTTACAGAATCGGGGAAATACTCGATACAGTACAATGTGGAAAAAAAAAAAGCTAGTAATCCAACATATGGTTAGAACTAAGTTATAAACCAGGGTTTAAATTGAAAAGCTCAGGATGAGCATCTATATATCTAACTTCACTTTAAAGTACTTTTAGAGTGTCGTGCTTATGAAGAAAAACTTATCAAACTGTTTAGTAGACTTGAAATATTTAAAAGAATAGCATACCTATGTGGGGGAGTCAAATGTCTGTCATTGCAAAATATTTTCAATAGAGAGCAACTTATTGGGCAGCTAACTTACAGAAGCTACTAAAAATTACAGGAAAAGTAACAACTTCAGCACCTGAGAAAGCAAGAAATGCTCCTAATTGAGTTAGTCAGTACACTGTACATTACTTCTGTGCAGCCACTTCCAGAGATGAAATGTTTTGTTTTAAACAAGAAAAAAAAGAGTAGTTGCATTTTGTACAAAACCTGTTAAAAACTGCAAAAGATGACTCTAAGAAAGTACTTGCTGATTAAGCAAGTATTGCTTTTGTATGATAATTAGTTTCTGTCCATTGAAGGAGATGTTGCAGATGTTTGTTGCATTTAAGAAAGAAAATTATTTTATATATTATTACCACTGAGCCTTTTGCTTTCCACTATAGGGTCCACCAGGTCCTTCAGGAGAAGCTGGCCCACCTGGTCCACCTGGAAAGAGAGTAAGTCATTTCTAATTGTCTCTAGTACATCTCTCTTTCAAAGATATTATGTTTCAGAATATTTCAGTATTTGTTTTCCATGTTGTGATACTTCATATATGAAGTTTAAGGTTTCTTTTAGGAACATGAGAAATAAAAAATACAAACAGCAGAGAAAACTCCTTAACATGAGTCCTGCAAAAGATTTAATCTGATTTGAGCAATGAGGATCTGGCTATTTCAGTTAAAAATGGGTTTGTTAAAATATATAGCATCAAAAGGAAAATAACTCTAAACGTATGTTTGGTGTAGTCGTCTGTATACAGCTTGAGATCAAAAAGGCAACAAAAAACCTGGAGAATTTACAGTCAAGAGTGCAGTTACCAGTGAAGTACTGACAATGGACAAACCTTGTGTTCAGTTGTTTGGAACTAGCAACTGCGGGCAGGCTGAACATGGAAAATAGTGGAAGAGTCCACACTCAGCCCACTCAACAGATTAGCACATCTGTCCATTTTGATTATTTTTTCTCATTTATCTCAGTAGAGTTAAAGACAGTCCTCTTACAGTAATTCCTTCATAAGAGCTGAGAAGAATTTCTTTGATCAATGTCAAGAACACAAACGTATAGGGAAGAATATATTCCTTGTCTGTAACTATGATTTGTCTTCTCATTCAAGTGAATTCAGTATGTGCTAGGGTAAAAAAGAACCAGAATTTTTGCTAGCGTGCTGATTGTAGTGAGTGACAATGAGAGTAATAACAACACATCATCCACGGATACATGACTGCTAGCAGGGATAAGAAAGGAAGTGACTGCTTTTGTGTCTTTAGCCTATGGAATAATTAAAATGCAACTTATGTGAAAATCTTTGTCATCCCCTTGATGTTTAACATCAACAGTGAGACATTTCTGTAGAATATGAAGCTATTTCACTATTTATAAACTCTTTGAAGCTTTACAGACTTTACAAATACAGCTAATCAAACCCAGTAAATGATATACTTACAGAATTGTAGTAGGTAGATGCACCAACCTTTGGGTCTGTTTCAGACAGTGACTGGATGCTGATTTTACACTTAAAAAAAAAAGGAAAAAAAAAAAAAGAGCACCATTGAATTTAAGTTGAGAGCTATGTAAAAAAAATGGTCAGTGTAATGGGCTTGAGTGAACTGACATGCCTCATTAGCTTTATCTATTCTACACAATGATCTATTTGCTCTACAAACTTGCAACATTGATAATTTTATTAGAAGATTGTGATAGCATTAACAGCCTTATCAATAGAACTGCTCATATTCAGTCAGTCCATATTTCAATTAGTATGTTTGTTCTACATCCTGTTTTACTGTATGGAAAGGCAGTAGCTCATTCCTAATAAATTGAATATATTGGTTCTGTAGCTAGATAAAATTAAAAATTCAAATATAATGTCACATGTTTTAATACAAATCCAGTTTATGCATAGTGTAAAGGAAAAACATATTGTCATAATTCCTGAATACAGAAGCAAGTAGTTTGTAGAGTCAGATTCTGTATCATTTGAGTACCTGAATGTTTCAGGCTTGCAGGGAGTCTGTACTGTGTTGAAGTTCTACCAGAAAAAAACTGCAAAGGACTTTAGGCTCATTACTTTGCTGGCAAAAAGAATGCAAAAGTTGCGCTTTGTTAGTCTTCATCAGTTGCATGGTAGAATCAGTTTCAACAAAAAGCCCCAGGAAGTGTCATTTCATCCAGATGCACCATTTCAGTAGTAAGTCTGCTATCACTGAAGGCGCAGTTCTGGAAATATTACTGGAAAGCAACATTCCACCTATTTTTTTGTTTGTTTGTTTTTCTGTCTCCATCTTCCCCAGCAAGATGCACACATCTCTTAAAAGTGATTTTTCTGATTAAAAATACAGTAAGCACCTACCAAATATGGCAATCTAAGTTCCTACCTTAACAGACCAATGAAATGGTTTACTGTATTGAGAATCATGGTTATAGTCAGATGGCCAGTGGCTGTAAACTACAGATTAGAATATTTTAATGACAATTTTGAATATGAGAGAACAAAATTTCTAATAGGTTCATATAAGAAAAATTGAGGACACATTTCTTTCTGCATGAGTTCCTTTGTCTTTTCTGTTCTCCATAAGGCAACACATCCAAATTGTAGAGTAGCAGTCTTAACAGTCACCATGGCAGCTAGGGTGGTGTGCCATGCATTATTGTAAATTATTGATATTGAAATCTTTTGTCAGTTAAAATTTATTAGACACTCCAAAAATACAAGTGGAGGAAGACATGTTAAATAGCAATTAGCAGTCTTTCAGTGTAGAAGCACCATCTGTGCCACACCAGCCATTACAGCCTGTTAGAAGGCTTTACTCGTAGTGCAGTACTGGCACTGTTTGACAATGAATCTTCCGTCTTTGTTTAGCAATCTTGATTCACTGTATTTTTAATTCAGTGATCAAAGTGTTTTTAGCACTGCTACTTCAAATGCAGCTGCATTTCTGGGTTATTAGGAGATTATATTTCTCAAATACAAAGCACCACACAAACATATTTAGTATCTTAGGTAAGGTAGATTGTAACGGACACATCAGTTTGAATGAAAGGAGAGCAGTAAAGAGAATGAGCATATACATTATTTCATGTAAAAAAACAAAAACAAAAAACAAAAAAAAAACAAAAAACAAAAAAAACCCCACCTTGTTTCTAAAATGTTCTTGAGTGTATTTATGCAGCTGCTAATAATTTTCTTTGTTATCTCTACAAATTGTGATCCACTCAACAATTACAAGTATATGCATCAGAAATTATTACTGATACAGTATTCACGCAAATTGTTCTTTCATTTGAAAAGAATCAGCAAGTGGCTTTCAGTGTTCGGGTCTTTTTAATTTCTCTGTACGCTGAAGAGTTAAAATTAAGTCCTTTAATGCGTGCATTCTTTATAAGTACCAAGGGGAACAATCTGTTGACAACAACATCAAATGAACAGAGTTCATTTACCGTGGGTAATTCAGTTCATTTTGCATTACCTTAGATGGAAAACCTGAACTACCTCTGTTGGCCAAAAGGTGAATACAATACTGCAGATGTTCAATTCCACCATAGAGAAAGCTTAGTGTTAGAATCAAATGAATTATTTTAATATACTTTTATGTAAATACTTATAAAAGGAATGCAATTTTTCCAGAATTAGATTAAATCTGGTGGAATTGTCTTCAAGGTATGTGTTCAATAATAGTGGACTATTAAATATGTCAGGCTGTAAAAAGTGTGGACTAAATTCATGTCATACAAAAAAATTACTGTAAAATCAAAGTGAGATTTGAGTTCACAAAGGATACCTGTAAAATTAAGAATATCTTAGTGATGTATTTTAGTGTATTCTTTTCACCTATTTTAATAAAGAAAAAAGAAGTCAGTGGCGATGACTGGCTTTTTTTTAAATTGCAATTCCTTAGAACTTTTTTTTCCTAAATTACAAACTGTTGAATTAATGAATAGATGATTCTTAGGTAGTTAGTTTATAGATTCTGAAAATCAGCTCATATTTGATAACTCTCCTTTTGCCTTAAGCTGCTCATTAGTTGGCAAGAAGTAGCCACTTGTAATAAAGATATTTCCCAGGCTGAAAATTAACCTTGTTTTCTAAACTAAGTATATGTATGAGAGGCATTTTTAAAACAGTACGGGAGATTCTAGATTCTGCATCTTTCACAAATGAAGCTTTAAATTTTAATTCCCTAACCTGAACATTAGTTCTGTATGTTTTGAAAGAAAAAAGTCTTTTCAAATTTTTCATTGAAACCTTAAGAAACTGAAAGATGGGTGATGTCAGCAACAGGTAGTCAGAGTGATGCTGGAGTATTTTAACTCCTGTCTTATGGCCTACATCTAAACCTCATTCTATTTCTGTATCATCCTTCAATACCACATTCTCCCTTCTTAAATACAACTTCTGTAGAGCTATAGCAGGAAACCCACTACTGAGCATTCTTTGAATCTTTATTTCATTCCTAAAGATCATTAGTCTTTTTTTTTTTTTCTATTTCATATTTATGGGTGTATTTTGTGTATTTTATATATATATATATATAATATATTATATTTTTATATATATATAAAAATCCCTATATATATACATATATATATATACATATATATATAAATACAATATTTTTAATTAAATGGCCCATCCCTCACTTAGAGAATAAAGTATATGCTGTATATGCATTATATGACAGATCTTTTGAACCAGTGAATAGAAATAATACAATGAAAAGGGAGTCTAAAACTCTTATTGTAAATATAAATAAGTATTTTACTCTTATATTCTGTTTTAATTTTGTTCCAAAGTATATGCTTATTTTCAACTTTATCCTGTCTAATGTGCTAGGTAATGCATATTCTTTTAGATGCTATAAAATCCCTTAAAAATTTATGAAGGGAAAAAAAAAGCTGACTTGACAGAACAAAATTTCCATGCTGTGAATAAAATGTAAAGAAATGAGATTATTTTAAAGTAGTTATTACTTATTAATGCTTATAATGGCACTTTCCAATTTTTCTCACTGTGGAAATATTGTAGAGAACTAAGATCATAAGCTTAGTGTTCCTCCTTCACAGGGACCTCCTGGAGCAACTGGAGCTGAAGGCAGACAAGGTGAAAAAGGTGCAAAGGTAATATATGGAAATATATTTTAAGAGGCATGGAAATATGAACTATTTGTAAATTACAAGTAAGTCGCTTATCAGTCATTGAGTGTGTTAAACTTACCAGAATAGCAACAGGTAAATGCTAAAATCCAAATTAAGACCCAAAATTAATAGCAGTACATAACAGAGTACATAGTGGACTATCAGTAGTGCAGGCCCAACTTAACTGTCTCATGTGAAAAATAAGGATAAGCATGCTTTTCTGGCACCCCATGGCTTATACGAAGCTGTCACTGTTTCATTCAGTCAAACATTCTGGAACACTGTTTTAGAATAACTTTTGAAAAATGGAACAAAGAAACTTTCCCTTTGCATTTATCATGCAGGTTTAGTCAACTATTCTTTTTTGAGCTCTTATTTCTTTCTAGGGTGAACCTGGTGCAGAAGGAGCTCCTGGAAAAACAGGTCCAGTTGGTCCTCAGGGACCAGCAGGAAAACCTGGCCCTGAAGGTCTCCGGGGCATTCCTGGTCCTGTGGTGAGTAAACTGAGCATATAATATGTTAAATGTTTCATTTAATGTATATTCTCCAGTAAAGCAAATTTTATATTTTCTCTAGGGAGAGCAAGGTCTACCTGGAGCACCTGGTCAGGATGGCCCTCCTGGGCCTCTGGTGAGTATGCTTCTCTTCAGTGCCAAAACAGAAAAAGCACACTTTAAAACACACCATTAACATGTCTGTGCATATTACAGAGAAACAAATGTGTAAGTTACTTCCTAGAACAAAGTTGCTCTTTTTCTGCCCTGTCAGAAATTGATATCTATGACTTGCTTCATTCTACTGCTCTACTTTAGTAGGCAGCTGTGGTAAATGCAGCTGATTTATACCAGCTGAAGAGTGGAACAAGGTAGTATAAAACTTCTGTCCCCGCATCAGCAAATCTTAACACATTAAATCCTTTTGTTTCCTTTCCAGTGGTAATATTTTGCATGCACTGATTTTAGTGACTGCCAGTGAAAACATTATTCCTAGGGTAAAAGATTAGATCATACCTATGCTTCAGAGAAAAAATAAATAAATTAGAGGTAAGCCCAAAAAGAGACTCCTACATCAGAAAAAAAAAAACCAAAACATGCAAGTTTTATAAAAATGAACAACAGTGACCTGTTCATTGTTCACTGTGGGAGACCCAGGAAATACAATACATGAGCAAAGTGTTTGAAAGGGTCTGAGTGAAACAAGCTCCCAGTTTCTAGGGCATCAGTTCGAGCTGCATATCATGTTTCTGTGGAACACAGAATAGCAGTACGACAATATCAGCTTTGGTTGTCAACAGTACACGCTGAATGGCATTATATAATTCATTGGCCATTTTCCTTTTCTTCATGCTCTCAAGTTATATTAATAGTCTCTACATTAACATTCTTTTATAATGTTGCAGTATATTGAATGCTACAACTGTGAAACTGATAAAATATTTATCATTGCTAATACATAAGCAGTACAGATCAAACAGGAAGACATCAAATAAAATAGTTATCAGAGCAAGATTAGCTGCTCCTGTGAATATAATAATGAAACTGTGATTTTAGCCATACTGTTGGATAAAACCAAATTTATCTTCCATGAGGTTTATTTATTTATCTATTTATTTATTTGGCATTTCAGTTAGAATTGAGTCTATATCATTTCTGAATTATAAATTTGACAGCAGCCTGTTAGTTCTAAAGTATGTATTGAGGTTCTCTTAGTGCTCTGGTTGTAGTGTAAGGCAAGTTACAGTAAATGTACAGCTTTGTAAATTGGCTTTACCCACTAGTCTAATTGCTGTAAAACTGGGACAAAATACATTCCTGTTAGCTTGATGCAAAGTAGTCAAGTAAATTTTGCTGTGTGTTTATAATATGATTAGAACAAATGAACTTTTTTAGGTAATATAACATACTACCAGATTATATCATTATTTCTTTCTACACTTGCTATTTTAGTAAACTTTTCTACAAAGCTAAAAAAAACCCAACACTGTGGGCACAAGCTACAAAATGCTGATGTTCATATTCAGTATGTTATGCAGAAATTAATACCCAAACGATATGGCCAGCATGTTAATTAAAGAGTGAAAAACTGAAAATACAGCCCTGTGCTAAATCCATAATAAATACCCTCTCTAAAGAGTTTATGCTTCCAATGAAGGAACACATTAAATAATTTGCCCAGTTTACAAATGAATGGCACAAGGCACATAACTAATGGGACTGAAATCTCCTTGGTTATAATTGTTTCTTGGGGGGGGAAAAAAAATAAAAATAATGATAATAATAATAAAAATCCTGAACTGAATTCATCAGTAATAAAAATCCATTTCTCATACCAGCCACCAGAAGCATCAAGCATCCAAATGCATCAAGATTTCTCTTCCAACATTTGAGAACTTAGGTATTCAATTCAAATCCGAAGCTGAGTATATGAATGAATTAAAATACTCCCAAACACCCTGGCTTCCTTTCTGCTCAAGAAGATCTTTTTTAGATGCTGCAACTTAGAATTTATATTGGATTTTAAGAAAGTAGAGTTTCTATTTATTTGTTGTTGAGGTTAGGTCTCCATCCTTCCCTCCTTCCCACTAGTTTTACTAACAGGAGAACGGTACGAGAGCAGATTTGAAGTAGAGCACAACACACTGCAGGTGAGAATGTCTGATTCTGTATTCCAGAAGCTTTACAATTTGAGCCTTTATTCATGAATTATGTATTTTCCTACGCTTTTGCATCTAATGACATTCTGAAGTAGAGATGGAAAGAATAGACACTGAATAATATTTTGTACATTGAGTGTTACAGCACTTCTTGAAACTGTGCCAGGTTGTAAAGGTCACTTATTACTGTTTGTATCATAACTTCACAGATATCTACTGCAAGCAAGAGACTAATAGCAATGAGTTACTGACTTACTTCAGCAGCTCAGCTCCTAATGCCTACATGTTAGTGTGAGATTAATAGCCTCTGAGAAATGAATACCTTTCTCATGCTTGCATATACACAGCCTGAATTTTTCACCTCATTCTGTACAAATTATAGAAAACTAGCAAGGCTATTCATACAAACATCAGAAAGTTCCTCAAATCTCCCAAAAATTCCTCTAAAATCTTAAATCAGGATTGAAATAAAAGTAAAACTAACTTGGAGGAGAAAAAATAACCCCAAGGAGATTTTATGAAGCTTTGTATATACTATTAATAAAACAAAGTTCACATAAATATAAAAAGTATAAAAAGATATCACTTCAAAATCTCTCTAAGGTAGTCCTATGATGAGGAAGAGTATAGGAGATTCTAATGGAGTTCAGAATAACCCAGACTACAGCAAAACCTGAGTATATAGGCTACTCTAAAAGAAAGGCTTTCTATTCATTTCCATAGAAACTACAATGGATACAAAGAGCACAAAAACACTATTGGATAGAGAAAATTCACGGCTACAAAACAATGGGGTTTTTTTGTTTGTTTTTGTTTTTTACCGTAGCCACCACCATTAGCCAACTTATATGGATGGGCTGATGGAGATAGCTTTCATTTTGTGATATGATGGCTTTTAATAGCCATCTGGAACCTAGCTTGTCTTTTACATCACTGTCACCTGCTGAAATGCATCACCTACCACCTTACAGTGCTATCGTCCACTCTTTGATGCCAACATGTTTATTCATGTCAGTGTGTGCAATTTTTTCATCATGGAGCAAAGGACACATCTTTGCTTCATACAGACTTCCATGTCAGATGCCATTTTGTTGGACTGCTCCTGTGCTGCCATTTGAAAAAAGCAGCAAAATGTAATGGAATATTAGTGGGAAGGTTCAGCCTGTACTGTCATACCACCAAGATCTGTCTCTGATATTGTGGGCCAGTATAATAAAATAGGAGGCGTTACACTTGGAGCTGCATTTTTTTGTGTGTGTGAATGTTAGCAAATTTACAAAAGTATTGGTAAACCATATGTTTGTACATACCACTGGAGCTATCATACCTCAATGACATTAAGCTTGCAAAGTTGAGTAGAAAGAACTTGGATATTCAGAAAATTTAACTGCATTACTCACTGTCATGCAGGAATTTCAGGTTGTAAATCACGGAAATTGTAATCCCAAGACAATATCTGAAGTACAGAATCAAAGCATGAGGTAGTTCTTCAAGAAGGCAATATCAGTGAGCTGTTACAATCAGCAGCCTCATTTGCTGAGTTGTTGTAACCTGGAAGAAAAAAAAATTAAGGGATTGTCTCCACTCTCTTACGAAATAAAGGGCTGCAGAAGTACATACTACTGTCTTACAACTGTATAGGTACAGCAATTATGGTGGAAGTACTAATAAAGCATATAACGTAACCACAATCAAAAGTAAGCTAATCATCAAAAATTCAATTTAAAATTTCTTTATCACATAATTTCCTGGATGCTTTTGGTACTGTTTATGAATTTAGTAGATCTTTTCCTTCTTCATAAATTTCTAATAATTACAGTCTTTATAGATTTCTAATTATAAAGTAAGTTGTATGTTACAATAACATTATTGTGGCATTCTAAAGATGCATGCCAGTGTCATCTTGGGCTCTGAATCACAACCATCCTCTACTGAAATAGTTATACTACCTTTAAAATATTTCAGGAAAACTTGATCAGTACAGTATGTTACAACTTACTTTTACATTACTTCTTCTGATTTATTTAGGGTCCACCTGGCTTGCCTGGTCTGAAAGGAGATCCAGGTTCCAAAGGAGAGAAGGTATTTGAGAATGTCTTCATTCCTTGTTTATGCCTTTGTAATTCTGCCTTGGTACATAAGTCTGTATAAAATTAGCAGAGAAATACACCTCTTTTTTATCAGAAAGCAAGATACCCTAAGTAATCCATCAGTCAGCTTTCCATAGCCTTAATGATAATGATGAAGCTTTAAGTAACATCTGATACCCCAGAGATAAGTAGAAAGAAAAGGATTACTCTTTTCAGAATCTATTGATCTCAGGACTCTTTCCTGCAATGAAAGCCCCAAGGACACTGATGTAAAGAGAACCTTTGCTTTAACAATAATCAGAAATAAAAAAAGTACCAATCTCATTTTATAACTACAAGGTGTAAACATGTAACAGTTATAGTGCTTTATTCTGAAATAACGGATTCAGAGATTTGCGATACCATTTTCTAATACAGTCCTAACCCACTACTGATTGCTTGGGTATCAGGGAAGAAATGTATAGTGAAAGAAATATGAACAATGAATTAAAATTATATGAACGTATGAATTACAATTTTTGCTTATATATGTAGATCAGCTCTTTATATAGCTGTAATAAGAGTAGCACATTTGCTTCCACAAATAATCATATTAGCATGTAAGTGTGGAAGTTAGTATGAAATTTGTACCCACTTTTACTGCTATTTTTGCATTTATTTCAGAAAGGACTGTGTTGAACTTAAATCTTTCACTGAATAATACATAGCTTGATAATAATAATATCCAAATCCAAATGCCAACTATCCAAAGTTTCAAATGAATTGATAACAATCAACTGATGACGTTTGAAAGCTCTAATTTGTGTGTTTACAAAGCACATCAACTTTATAAATCAAGTTTTTACCTTCTTCTGTCTTGTTTAGGGACATCCTGGTTTGATTGGCCTGATTGGACCTCCAGGAGAACAAGGTGAAAAGGGTGATAGGGGTCTTCCTGGTCCACAGGGGTCTCCTGGAGCCAAAGGTGATGCAGTAAGTAAAACACTCTTTTGCTTTCCTTCAAGTTTCATGTATGTATTTCTTGCAGAAGACACTATAAGTTACTATAAACATTTATACCCAGAATCTCCAGCTAGAGTTTAAAGCTTTCATAGGCATAGTATAAACACAAGGTAAAACCAGGACACAGACTGTTGATGGAGGACAGACACAGATGAAGGAAACAGTGTGCCTCTGTTAGGTATCAGATAACTAACAGCACCAGACCTGTTACATACTATCCAAAGCAGACTCTTTTTTTTCTGGTCATTAAGCTATGTTTTATAGCTCGCCGTAAAATATGAAGCTTTAACGTTTATCTAAAGGAGAACAGTATCATGACTATAAATGCTGGAGCATGAGAGACACGAAAGCTGTCAGAGTGTATTTTAAATTTAAAAATTATTTTGGACTCTAGCAAAGGGCCTAAAGGGAAACTAACCTGGGCTGGACAGTTAGCAAGATGATCTTTCTCAATTAATCTACATTTCTTAACCCATTCCAGTATAAAAAAAAATACTTTAATTCTGTCCTTATTGTTTCTTAGGGAATTTCTGGTCCTGCTGGTCCACTTGGACCCCCCGGTCCACCTGGTTTACCTGTAAGTAATTTCATCCAGTTCTGTTCAAAACACTCCCGTGTTTTATGGAATATATTCCAACAACATGCTTATGTTCTTGTCCATAGGGTCCCCAAGGTCCAAAAGGTTCCAAAGGATCCAGCGTGAGTAATTCTCCATATTTTCTGGTTTTGTGCTTCATTTCTGTGTGTACATTATTTTTTAATATTAAGAAGTACAGCCAATAACACATTTCTTTCATCGCTTTTTAGGGTCCTGCTGGTCAAAAGGGTGACAGTGGTTTACCTGGCCCACCTGGTCCTCCAGTAAGTAAGAACCCTTTCTTGATGCAAGCACATTCTACAGTTGCGATGACAGCTTTGGTGGAGATAGAAAATGGCACTTGTGAACTTGTAGAGAAGGAAAATAATAATGATTATTTGAAAACTAATTTGTCAGGAAACACAGATCTGCCAGAGAAAGAAATACATTGTTTGCTCTGCGAAAATCCATTCAACATTTTAGAAAGGAAAGCAAAAACAAACTTCCAATGATTATTTAATGTGTCTTATTGAAGCACAGAAAACAGAATGACTTTCGTTTCCCACAGTTTTCTGTTTCTACTATTTCTATCTCATAGCATAATAATCTAGAGTGAAAACAGTAAGAATCTGAATAAAATATGTGAAATTTTGAAATAAAATACTGGTTTATAGACCATAAGTGTAATTTTAAAGTTTTATCATTGGAAACACTCACAGTTTTTATTTGCAATAAGCTATGCCTCTTCTTCAAGGAACTACTGGAGACATAAAGGAAATTACAAAGAAGTTCTACACACACACACTTCTGTGAGGGTAACATACTCTTCCCCAGACAGGAATGTTTAGGGAAGAATTAAAACAACTGCTTATCCAGGAAATAAGTTAAATAAATAGGGGGAAGAAGGAAAAAAAAAAAAAAAAAAAAAAAAAAAAGCCTATCCAAAACATCTACAAGCCATGTTTTATTGTCTTCCTCTCTGTATTTATGCAGCTGGATAATCAACACTAAATGTAATTTTTTTCTATTCAGGGCCCTCCAGGTGAAGTAATCCAGCCACTGCCAATCCAGTCACCCAAAAAGACTAGAAGATCTCCTGATTACATGGTAGCAGATGCTGGTGATAATATTCTGGATTATTCTGATGGCATGGAAGAGATCTTTGGTTCACTGAATTCACTGAAGCAAGACATTGAGCATATGAAGTATCCAATGGGCACCCAGAACAACCCAGCCCGAACTTGCAAAGACTTGCAGCTCTGCCACCCAGACTTCCCAGATGGTATGTTAATATTGCATGACAAAGGCAATCATGGCTGAAATGATAATCTGCTAAGAAACTTGGGCAGCATCATTAATTATTGGTAGATAGTTAATATAGTTTCTAACAAACAATGCCATTAAATCAATTTTTGCAGGTATAAAAGTGTTCTGTTTATAAACATGAGAGTAGAGATATTCTGTTGGTAAAAGCCATAACTCTTTAAATAAGTAACCAGATCTAGCTGTAGAAATAAGAGTTTCAAGCTGCTGAAAACATTGCTTGTTTAGAAATGGGCTTTGTACTTTCAGACCTGTCCAAACTGGAAAGGGATGAAAGACTGAAAAATCAATGGAAGTAAAATCACAAACGTCAGCATGCTGAAATAGTTTAGAACTTTTAAAAGAAAATTATTTTAGTACCTATATACTTCAGCTTAGTATAATACAAGAAGTAGCACTGGTATTGTATGCAATTTATAATTGAATAGGACTCTCAAAAATTACTTTTCTTTTATCCTTAGAAACAATAATTTGGTCTACTGTGTGACCTCTGTTTGTTCTATATCACTTAGCAAATGGATGTGCAAGTTTCTCTCATACCATTTAATGCTAAGCACTAGCTGCATAAAATGCAGAGCAACAGGAACTAGTTTCGTATTCTGAATGACTATTTTCATTTAATTATTTAACCATTTAATTATTTAATTATTCTGTTGTTTTCATCTCTCTTTGAAACTGATTTTACTCCTGTGGAAAAGTTTAAGTGAAAGCCAACCTTTGCAAAGTTTTCAGGTTTCATACTTATTTCTATTGCAATGGGTACTTTTTTTCCCAGTTCAAAGCAATACTTTTCTTATTTAAATGGAAGAAAAAATAGATTTTGACAGTTTAATAATACTCTACTGCTATCAGTCTAGATAGATAAAAGCAGATTGTTGCCATAAGGAATAGTTTAGCATTGTACGTGTTATATGAAAAGTACATATTTTACAATTCAGTACCTCCATAATGATGAATGCTTTTATAGACCACGTTTGTCTTCTTCATTTAGCAGTATTTGCTTATTGTTTGGAGCTTTCTTCATATCAAAGTAACTCTATTCTGGTTAAAATAGAAGTAAATACATTCATTAAAATGCAAAATTCTGCAGAGGCAAGACTTTCAGTTAGGAAAGACCAATAAACACAGTAAACACAGCCCAAATCAGCAGAATGTTAAAATACCATACGTGCTTTGTCTGTGCTCTGTATTAAGAACACAGAACCAGTGAAAGGATTTGTCATGCTTCCTCTAAACCTCCACTTTTTGCCTGAAACTGGATTAGAACATTAGTGTAAGAAAGCAATTTGCTGTTCTGCTGTGAAATTAGCTAGAGATAAGTACCCAGATCACAGAAATCATCATTATATATAATATCATTATGGATTTTTTAAAGATCTCATTTTTAGTGGACCCTGGATTGACTGCAGCTCTTTTTCATCCGCAGATTTCTTTTACTCTAGCATTGTAGGGTATGAATTCTCAGCCCTGCCAATCTATTGTACTATAATGCTGTTAAGCAGCCAAGCACAATACAGCCACTTGCTCACTCTCCAGCTTCCATCTGTCTGGATAGGTGAAAGAGAATCAGAAGGGCCAAAGACCTCTTCATATTCATCTCAAGAAACTTGCTGCTTGAGATGAATATGGTTTAACAGGGGAAAGGGAAACAAAGGATAAAAAAACAACAAGCAATGCATAACACAAATTGCTCCCTAACAGACAACCAACATCCAACCAGCCTGTGAGCAGCAGCAAATTTCCTGCCAACCCTCCCAGTTTCACAAGCATGACAACATATGGTATGGAATATCCCTTCGGTCTGCTTAGGTGAGCTGTGCACTCCAAGCCTCCTCACTGGCAGGCAGCTTGAGAAACAGAAAATATCTTGACTCTGTGTAAGCACTGCTCATTAACAACTAAAATACTGGTGTGTTACAGCTCTATCTTCATTGTTAATCCAAAATATAGCACTATATGAGCTGCCAAGAAGAAAATTAACTCGATCCCAGTCAAACCAAAACACAACCTGGTACATTAGCCAAAACTATAGGAAGCTTCATGCAAGCTTAATCTCTTTTTCCCACTATGTGACTTCAACATGCACTAGTTAATGTTCACCTAAAACAGTCCAAAGTTTCACTTGTATTCAGCCTCACAACCCAGTAGCAAAAAACAGTTTTGCCTGAGAATTCCATTTCTCTGAATGGAAGCTTTAGGTACTTGACAGCTACAATCAGGCCCTTTCTACAAAGGTATGCAAATCACTCCAAATTTCTTCCTCTGCCTTAGGCCATAGTTTATTTCTGCCTAAAGCTCTCTCTGTACTGAGAGTTCTATTAACACATGTATAGTTATCCTTCAGCTGAAATAGTGACATGGCTAAATAGTTGAGACCTGTAATGTATGTTTCACACATTGTGATCTTCCCCCTCTGTACTGGAGTCACTGCAGTTCCTCCTAACCCTTAGCAGTATTCTGCAATAGAGTCGTTTGAAATGAAATTAAATGAAAACAAAATGATGTAGATAAAAATAGACTTTGATCTCAGTGTTATTTTTTATAAACAACCTAATTGACAGATCACAAGGCAATTGGCACAAACCAAAATGCAAGAGGTTCATAGAATCATAAAGATTGGAAAAGACCTCTAAGATGATCTGGTCCAACCATTCACCTACCACCAATACTGCCCTCTAAACCACATCCCTAAGTACTACGTGTACCCCTTCCTTAAACACCTCCAGAGACAGCAACTCTACCACTTCCCTGGACAGCCTGTTCCAATACCTCACTGCTCCTCCTGTGAAAAAATCTGGGTCTTCCAATTACCATTTACATTTTCATAGGCTTTTCTCATTTATTTTAGGGGAATATTGGATTGATCCTAACCAGGGTTGTTCTGGAGACTCCTTCAAAGTGTACTGCAATTTCACAGCAGGTGGGGAAACGTGCATCTACCCAGATAAGAAATCTGAAGGAGTAAGTACCAATCTGTGTTTTCAGTTGTTGACAGATAACACTATACTACTGCAACCTTGAAATAAATTACACTGTCACATTTTTCATATATGTATCTTTCTGATTATGTTTAAATTTACATAAATCTGGATAAAGCAGTAAAATGGTGCACAGAATTAGCACATGGCACCTTTGCCTTAGCTCAGTGCTTTTATGCACGTCCTTGTAAAATTTTCACTGCATTCTGGAATGCAGCATAGCTATGCAGCAGGTTTAAATGCATGATCTAGAGTTTGACAACTGAAGTTATACTTAATTTATCTTGTGGGTTCATTTATATGTAGGCAAAGTAGATATAAAACAAAGTATTAACAGGGAGTGTCCTCACTCATTGGTATAAATGGCCTCTAAAGGGCATATTGTGTAGAGGATGGCTTTCAAATGATTATCTAAAAGATAATATCAGCATCAAAACCAATGAAAACTCTTAATTTAGATACTCCTCACAGTAGCAGTTTATAATAGGGATTTACACTGGTCATCTGTTAAGTGTCATTTATGTATTAAATAGAATTATCTCTCTTTATAAGCAATCACCTTGGATTCAGTTTAAAGTAGTGAATCTGAAGGTGTTCTATACAAGAAAAACATTCTATTTTAGAGCTTCAAAAGATGCTGAAAACATAGAA
Organism: Coturnix japonica; assembly: GCF_054131305.1. Taxonomy (NCBI): domain Eukaryota; kingdom Metazoa; phylum Chordata; class Aves; order Galliformes; family Phasianidae; genus Coturnix; species Coturnix japonica. The sequence continues at coordinate 7,201,655 of NC_140673.1, read as the reverse complement.
AGAAGAGCCTTTTTTTTTTTTTTTTAACTATCTTATGTGAAATTTGTTACAGGTAATTTAAAACCTTCTTATCTGTTAATCCACGTTCTAAATACTTACATCTCCACTGCTCTACCACACAGGTTAGAATTTCATCGTGGCCAAAGGAGAATCCAGGATCTTGGTTTAGTGAATTTAAGCGTGGCAAACTTGTAAGTGATGATTGCAACATACAAATATTCACAAATCAAGTACGCGTTATGAATGATCAACAGGTCCCAAGGAATCTTAAAATACAGAGATAATAACAAACTTAAGACTTTTCACACTTGGTCCTTTTGCCCTAAATATAAGAACAGCTACAAGGCCTCTTGCCACTGGTCAGCTGGAGAGTGCTCTGTACTGTCCCAGTGCACTGTAAATGCACAACAACCCCAACAGTCACCTGCAAAGCTAATGGTGAGAATCTGGCTTCTGGCAGACCACAAATGACCACTTAACTACATTAAAGCAGCTGGAGTACTGATTTCCTGCTGCAGTCTAGATAACTGGTAACATACTAAGTATGGAAAAATGAGGGTGCAAGCTGATATAACTTTCTAATTAACGAGAAACAGATCCCCAAAGAGATTCTGCTATTTTACATGATATGGTAGGGGTAAATCTCTGTCTTTCCCATTAGAAAAAAATGTATACTATATATACTAATATTTTGTAACAATGTGAAAAACTATTTACAGAGTTATAGCTTTATTGAACTTTGAAATCCCTTAAAAAGGGCTGTGATGGTTTATTTTTTAAGGATGGTTATGTGGTTTTTCCATCAACAATAATTTTGTTGTGCATTTTAACACAAATATTCATGTGACTTCTTATATTTTTTAGCTTTCATATTTGGATGCTGAAGGCAATTCCATTAATATGGTTCAAATGACATTCCTTAAACTACTGAGCGCCTCTGCCAGACAAAATTTCACATACAACTGCCATCAGTCCGTAGCTTGGCATGATGCCTCATCTGACAGCTATGACAAAGCACTAAGGTTCTTAGGATCAAATGATGAAGAGATGTCTTATGACAACAATCCTTACATCAAAGCACTTCACGATGGCTGTGCAGTAAGTAGAGATTCAGAATTTTCTTTACAAAACCTACCTGTCAATTAAAGTGGAAATCAAACAAATTCTTTTTTTTTTTTCTTTTTTTCCCCACTTTTCTCTCCTGAGAAAAGCCTTTTAAAGAGTTTACTTTTAATAGACTGCCCTTTAGTAGTTTTTAACTAGAATACACCAGTCCTTTATTCAGTCTTTCATATGTACAAAAAAATAATAAATATTACCATAAGCCAAGACACAGAAATAGAACAAACCTGATATGGATACAGGCTGTCAGCACCAATGTGCTGAAACTAGACTGTTTTCTTGTATGAGTACTGTGTAAGAGAACAGAAGCAAACAAACATAATTAGAGGAAGCAGCCCAGGATCTGAATATACATATAGTCATAACATATAAGATATATAGTAAAAACATGTATGAACTAAGCCATAACCCCCACATAGTAAATTAATTGCATAGTTATGTGACATCATATTTCCTTTTCTCATATATATGTTTATAGTCAGGTGAAATTCAAGGAATGCATCTTTTACCTTCTGCTCTTAACTCAGCTAAAATCCCAGAAACTGTCCAAACATTCATCGGCTCTCTGACCACCCCTCCAGTACAGTCTTTAAAGATATAAACCTCTCTTCAGAAGCAGAATAGCCTGAAAACCAGAATGGTACAGGAGAACGTGACAGTTAAAGCTTCATTGGTTATTTTGTAGTTTGATATGAAAGCATTCTGAAATGAGTTCCTGAGAAATCAGTGATAGAAAATGAGACCTGGAATGATAAGATACATATTGTCTCTGAGACAAAAAAAGCAACTTAGATAAAGGCAGAGTCTCCTCATCTCAGTAATAAATATATGTCAGTCTTTTTCTATGTCCTGTATCTTTATTTTGCTTTCATTGCCCACAGCGGATGTGTGTAAAGCTCCAGAGGCAACATAAGCAATTTAGGGTGTAACTTTCATCACTAATCTGAGAATACTCAGATCTTCCAGGTTGGATATGCTCATCTTGGCATAGCTGTGAGTGGAGTGGTTTCAGAAGGACATAAGGGACCATCTGAATGAAGTACATTTGTGGTTTAACCCAGCAAGCAGCTAAACATCCTTTTACTTTTCTCCTAAAACCAAAACACAGCATGATATTAGACACTATGAAGAAAAACTGTTACAGCTGAAACTGAGACAGCAATCCTGATAACAAACATAATGAGAAGGCAGAAAGCCTTTATAAGAAGTATGAGTGTGCTTTCAAACATCTCTAATGCATCAGTCCTGATAGACTGCTATTTTCTTCCATGCCCAAGAAGCTTATGTAATGTCTTGTAAGACAGTTAGACTTAGAACCAGGTGTTTCTTCTGTCTTTCAGAACTAATTCATGATGTCTTCACAAGGAAAACATCCTCACTACTACCAGAATATTACTGTAAATTAGTAGAGTTTGAATCCTTTAAGGAACACTAAATGTCTTACATAATTATGGTTTTTTTTCATTTGTAGGCTTACTTTAGTAAGTCAAAAAGCTATGGGTAGATCTCTTTATAAAAATCAGATATGTTCCACATCACATTTCAAAACAAATTTAGAACTTGTAACATCAGGTTCATGAAAGACAATCATTTATAAATTCGAAACTTCAAACATAGCCTATGAAGGTTTACCGTGCATACTTACTCTATTGATTTGTTTGTTTTTGCTTTTTTTTTTTAACAGTCAAGAAAGGGCTACGCAAAGACAGTGATTGAAATCAACACACCCAAAATAGACCAAGTGCCTATTGTTGATGTGATGATCAATGACTTTGGCGATCAGAACCAAAAGTTTGGATTTGAGGTTGGTCCTGTCTGCTTCCTTGGTTAAATTTAAGAAAAAGATCAGATCAACACAAACGTGGCACACTGGTGCTACCAACCCACTTCGTGCCACATGCAAGTTTTGAATAAGAATGGCATAGAAAATGTGTCTTGCTGTGTACCTGTCTCATCTAGAAAGTAACTGTTGCCCTTGTAGGGCCAGAATCACATGACTTAAACTAATTTTGCAAGGATGCTGTGGCACAGACAGACAACATAGGGCTCACTTTATCAACACCCCACCCCACCTTTGGATACCTTTGGTGCTGTTTAAAAATAGAGAAAAAAACAAACAAATGACATGGTGCTCCTTTGATTACAAAGAGGTGTTATGAAAGTGTTTAATAAACTGTAATTATTCTGTGTACAGTACTATTCTGTTATTTCTCTGTCCATTTGCAAAACTTGCATGTGCCTCTAAATTGCATCTGGCTCTTATTTTACAATTACAAAACTACGTTGTCAATACTGTTTATGTATTCTGAAAAAATAAAGCTGTAATTGCCAGTGAAGCCATTTTAATTTCTGATTAATAATAAAATCCCTTTGTATATATTGTTGTTGAAGAGCTTTGTTATTTGAATTCGCCAAAAGACCTTAAGGTGGCAAAACTGGAAGATCTTGAGCAGCACTCTCAAATACCCTTTTCTGCTGATATTACTATGTGATGATGAATTTCAATACTGAAAGCACCTTCAGAGGTGTTGTGTTCCATGGTGCTATACCTCAGACTTTTTACTTGCTTTTCTGATTTCAGAATTTCATATGAAATCTGTATATACCTAAAATAAATAAATTTATATTTTTGGGTAGGGAGAATATGTTTAAAAAAAAAAAAAAAAAAAAAAAAAAAGGAACAACAAACCAAACTTCTGTTAAAGTCTGTGTGAATTAAATCAGTCATATAGCTTTCCTTTTTTTTTTCTTTTTTTTTTTTTTCTTTAATATATTTTTTCTTCCCCAAACGTATCTCATCTGAATTGTTTCTATTGTGCTTACTTGGTATGCATAAATATTAAAACTGGATTACTGGATTCTAAACTGTTATTTATGGATGTTTTCAGTGTTTATTTAGAATTTTAGTAAACAGTAATGGATGTTCGCTTCCCAAACTGGATATTAGAAGTTCCACAGAATGGTCCTATAAAATATTTGCCCATCCCATTAATATAAATTATTTTTCCTGTTATTTCAACTGAAGGCCAGGAATGCAATATGTCTAGGTCATGTGATTCTACACAGCTGCTAAGCAACACGAGGGGACTGCTTTCTACAGGGCTGTCTTTGACCCAAAATGTTAAAATTTGCTATTCAAATCTGATCCAAAAAGTTGGTTTGGCCTTCCCTTTGAACACTTCATTCAGGTAGTTGTAAGTAGAAATTGCATTTTAATTTTGCAGCAGAAATCCATTTGTAATTATTTTTCATAATATATGTAAGACTTGAAAATAAATGTTTGTTTCTGTTTCTTATAAGTTGTTAAATTAAATAGTACTAGCTTCTGCTGGCTCATTTCCAACTGGTACTTTCTCATGCACGTTTATACATGTAAAAATAAGATTTCAAAAGTCAACTTCTTGCTGTTCATATTTTCTTCTATTTTTGAACCAAAGTTTGTACCTGTCACCTCCAAGAGGAAAATACAAATTTTATTAATAAAATCAAGTCTTGTCTACCTGGATTGGTCATTCTGTTTTTTAATGTCCAGAATTCACCTACTGTCAGTATGGCAACTTTACTCTGCTTCCAGACCATCCAGTCTCAAAATAGTAATAATAATAATTTTACCACATGAACTGGAAGGCACTGAGCAATACTGCTGGAACAAGGAGTGTTAATAGAGGTGATGATACTGCTACTGGCTGTATGCAGCAGATGCTATTTATCTAATTTTGCATCTACTTTGCATGAATTTGTGGTCACAACAGTCCACATAATACTGAACCTCTTCACTCATTCAGTGTCTTATACGCTACAGTGCTTGAGTACTTCCCATGGTGAAGGCTCCCATTATAAAAGCAAGCAAATAGTCCTATTTATTGATAGAAAACAGAAGACAAAACCTAGACCAGGACCTAGAACTGGAACACAGAATATCCTGTAATTTGTTTTATATATTTGAAGTGTAACTGATGAAGAGTCCAAGCTAGAAATATGATGCATGTCACCCGGGACTATGCAAGCTAAAGTCCTTGCTAAAACAAGCCTATGAGAGAACGATTTTTCACATCTCAAGCAAAAAATCTGTTTAATTACGAAAACATTGTACAGCTGGACTTTGCCTCTAAAAGCCAACCAAACAGAACTAGGACATCCTGTGATCTTGAAGTTTCACATTATCTCAGATCATACTAGGTTGTTTTTCTTTAAAGTTTGCTTCAGTCCTCCCTCTAAATAGAGAAAAGCCATAGCAGAGATGTTAGACATTTTCCTCACTGCAAATAAACATGTAACATGAGAATGTAGGAAAGTAGGTGGACAGCAACCTCAAGCCAAGGAACAACATTACACATTGAGGCAACATTCTGTCCATGATAACATGGACATGGGATGGAAATCTAAAAGACAAGCTACATCCATAGAAGTATAAATTATCATAAATTATCCTCTGTATATGCATAGAGCTTCTACTTCTTCTCTCTCCTCTCCTCTTTCTATCTCAGGACAAGAATATCTCAACTCACCACAATCAGCACATCACTTAGAAAACTTCATAAAATGTATTGAAGATATCCTTTCTCTCTTAGTGGGCAGTCATTATTGCTGACACCACTAATCACCTTGTGAATCCTTTGGGGGTTGGACTCAATGATCTCTAGAGGTCCCTTCCAACCCCTACAATTCTGTGAAATAAAATGTTATAAGCTGTGAGCACATGTGCGTTGTCCCTCCTTTAGATCAGCTTTGTTAATTACAAAATAGGGCTTCGTGTGCTAATTACTAGTGGGAGATGCTACGATAGCCATCAATTGATTTTCTATTACATGCAGATTCATTATTCAGTGAATGAATGTCCTCCATTATACATGAGGTACCAAAATTAACCTGACAGTGACAAAGGCAAGATGTTCAAATGCCACATCTGCTATAATTTCCTGGAACATAATCTTGTGTTTTCTAGGCATATAAATTATCAAAAAAGGCTCACTGTTGATTTAGTAAAAAGCAACACCAAGATTACAGTAAAAGTGTAGACTGTTCTAAAGCCATATATTCTTTTCTTTCCTTTTCAGTAAGGACATCAATGATTATTACAGTGAAAGAGGATATGAACATCCAGACAAGTGGATGTACTGCTGTAGCCAAAACTGGGTTGGTTTTATCTGTGTGTTTGGCTTTTTTTTTTTCCTCAACTGTATGAACAAAGGCTCTGTTCTAATGACAGATGATGGAACCAAAGCCCACAGTACTACCATGGCCATGTTTTGCTTAGGTTCTCTCAAGACTTTTGCCAGACCTTGACTTTGTTTCCAGTTTCTCAAGGGCGGAGTTAAGACTGCCAACAAAATGCAGCTAACTTCAGTAATACAGACAGGAGTTCTTAAGAATTCATCTGAAGGGCTGGGATCTAACTGCCTTCATTGCTTCTTGGTATGGTCTAAGATTTTGTTTTTTAACATCAAAATGAAATTGTAGCTAAATCTCAATGAAGCATAACAAAACCTACCCAGCAGCGATTAAATGTCGATGAAAATTAGAATTCAGCTCATCCAACTTGCTGCCATTACATTATGCACAACTAACATATTAAAAATGTAAATAGCAGATGACCAAGATATCAACCACTAACCAGTGGGATAGGATAAAATCTACATATAAACAGTCAGTGCTGATGTCAGTGCTGACCATGCATGATTGTGCTTAGCTTTTCCATGTCGAGTATTACTAAACGATATTACAATCTATTAGTAGTCATTTTCAATTTTCTGACTATTGGCCATTGCACACCCAAATGACTAATTTTATTGCTTTTTCCCATGCTCAGCCTTTGTGTTCAATGCAACGTAAGACTCACCAAGGATAGGCACTCAATCTCTATGATTCTAATACAAAGAACACCTGCCATAAACAGCACCAATAACTCCTGAACAGATAACAAGAAAAAGGAAAATTAATCATTCCTTGCATAGTGCAGTAAACAGAAGAGTTGATAGAACATTTATCATTTCACCTGTACACATCAAAGACGACTGAATGTAAGTACTGGAACTATTTAACAGCTTGCAAAGCCATCTATTTTTCTTGTTCATTATAGGCCTTGCATAGTGGCCAGTAAAATTCTTTGCAAGAAGAATTTTGATTTTCTCTAACCCAAGAAGTTCTCAAAGCTGGATCTTTTGCTGTTCTCACTGCAGCAAGGAAGTAACGGGTAAATAAAAGAATTTTCCTGAGTCCACAGGGCTGGGACAACAGAGCTCTCCAGAGTCCCAAGAACACCCAAATGACCAGGTATGAACACTGAAGCCTCCTGTTCTGTTCTCATCTCACCCTGAAATATTTTGTACACAGAAATACTGACAATTGCCATGGCCATGCAGCAACAGCAACATGATGGCCCAGCCTCCAAACTCTGTAGTTCCCGGGTATAAGAGCAAAGTAAGCACAACTAGAGCAGAAAAACCTCAGTTTTTAAATGGAAAAGCACATGACAGCTGAAAATGACAACGAGAGGCTTAACTTTTAAGGTTAGGTACTCAAAAGAGGAAGAGAGGGTGAAGAGGCTGGGCAATATATACAGAGCCACACTAACGTGCTGTCAGACTCACCAACTCTAAAGCCTGTCTGGGTGATCCACATGTCCATGTTAGGCGTAGAAATGAAACAGCCTCTGACATTAATTTTGTCTTGTACCTAGCAAACACAGAGGAGCAGATGAGTGAGGAAGTGATACAGTCTGTCTAAGAACTATCTCTTCAACAAAGTCACATGAAAACGAAAGGGAGATCAGTTCAACTTCAATGTCCGTGAAACCTCCCTTTCCACACAAAAGTTTAATCTTATAAAAACACCAATCTCAAAACTATCCACAGTATCTTGAGGATATCACCATATTTGACCTGATGTGGCACCTTTCCAAGAACATTTCCCTGGAGAAAGCTATAAATAATAATAATGGTAAGAATAATACACATTAACTGATAGCTGAAAAATGTCTCAGCTAAATGATTCTTGACTATTCCAAGGCGTTATGAGTTCTGCATGCATTTGTTTCTCATGCTTTGCATAATTTCTGATGACTGTATGCACAAGCACAGCGTCTAGCTAGTGTGATTACTTACTGAATTTAATGAGCAGTTTAGAATCACCTACCATAAAAGTAAAATGAAAGCAAAATTACACTTTTGGAAGCCAAGCTAAGGGTTGAAACATATGTATGCACAGATAGTTAACACCTTTTAAAACACACAACAATAAATCCTTCACACAGACATACAACAAGTTTAGATGCATATTACCTGAGTGGAACTCAACTGTGACAATGTGTGAAATGATATATTTAACTGTAATGAGACATCAGAGGAAGCAAACCCACCGAAGCAGTTTAGGGCTCTCCTGCCCTCATAACACTACAATATTTACATTATGTATGGAGTGGTAGGAAAGGGCTGCACATTCTCCAGCTATTTTAGTGCAGAGAAGGAATGCTGCACTTGATGCACGTTTTCAAAGCTCTGTGCACAGAGCTGACTCCCACCCCAACAATGGTACTGTAATAAGGAAAAGGGCACAGAAGGGTAAAACTCGGGATCTGCATGCAACGAGAAGATTAAAAAGCAAGATGAAGATAACCAAGAACAGATAACGGAGGGAAATATTTACACTGAGAACTTCTGAGCGAGTGGCGAGTAGTTTTGTTTTCTTAGCAAAACAGAAACTGAGCAAAACAGCTCTACAAAGGCAGGCTTTGATTTGAAGCTGGTCGCAAGGGCTCATTATGGCCAGACAATCACCAGCCTTAGCAGGATGGGAAAGACGGCACCGCAGCCAGCATGTTCTTCTGTGGTAGAAAAGGCTGCATGGTTCTGCACAGCTGTTGGACTTCTGACAGCAGGTACGCAAATAATAATATTTAAACAAATCTGTTTACAAACTAACTAGAGGAACTTGCTATTTGTGTTGAAGCAACATAAGGGCTTTAACGCTGACAAGTATTCCTTTGAGGCAGGAGTCAGATGAAGCAGCTCTTGGATGCGCTTCTTTTGCTTAATCTCTTCCTCTGAAAGCTTTGATTGAAAACTAAGCCTCTCTCAGGGTCCTGTAGCACAGCCTGTAAGCTTCTTTCAGTTAATTAACTCTCAAATTAACTGTAGCTGGATGTCATAACCTCTAACAATGCTTCCAGAATCCTTCCCTTATTATCTTGATTTGCCGGGTTAAATTCACCTTTTTGCTGTGACACCCATTAAACAGTGTAAAAGAGAAGCAGATTCATTACCCAGGAGTGAAAAAAAAAGCATACCATCCAGGTACTGTTCACAGGTCCACTGTTGCACTTGTGGAACTCAATGTCTCATTGCAGCTGTTAAGAGAAATGTTAGAGAATTGACCACCCTCTGTCCACCGTCCATTTCCTTTAAGGATTGTGGCAAGAAATCTCATCAATTCATCACACTTTGGGACATTTCTGTGTAACATGTAGAAAAAAGTATGAGACCTATACAAGTTCTATCTCCACACAAGCAACACATTGATGACTGTGGTCTGGCCTTGACTCCTTTACCTTGCTTCCTCTAGCTGTGAATTGTCTTAGATTAAAACATGGGTGTCCAGCCTTTTGGCTTGCCTTGGCTGGACTGAATGAATAGGAATTGTCTTACACCACATATGCAGCAAAAGAAATGTCTCCTATTTATTTCTGTGGAAACAACAACCAATGCAAAGAGCACAGTAACACTGACAGAGTAAATTCTCAGCTACAAAACACTATTTTTCAGTATAGTCACCACCACTGGCTATGCATTTTTGCCAGCAGTGAATGAGAGCCTGCATTCTGCACTCATCAAGATCTGCACCAGTAGAGGTGGCCCACTGAGATGCAGTGCCCACCACCTCACTATGCTCACATCCACTCTTTGGTCACCATCAACATTCAGTAAACATTGATGAATGTCAATGAATGCCATTTCTTCCTCATAGAGGAAATCTAATGACACAATTCCATGTCAGATGCTGTTTGTCAGACTGCTCCCCTGCTGTCATCTGTCACACAACAGCAAAATGTAATGGAATAATGGTGTGAAGGTTCAACCTCTACTGCCATACTACCAACATCTGCTTCTGATATCATGGATCAACATAACAAAATAGCAGGCATTACTTTTGGAGCAGCTGTCATAAAATATGTTCTATGGTTGACTTATATAAGTAACAAAATATTTTTTGGTCTTTAATACTTCAATTCATTAAAAAAAAAAAAGGCAATAAAAACATACAATTTGTGGCCTATTTCACCCTGTTTTTGAGAAACTCACGTGTCAGTCTAGTACGATGGCAGTGGTTGCATTTCATAGTGAGATCTCCAGGTGTTCATCAGAGATTTTAGATGATTTTTGTTCCTCCTATGCTTTATCCTTGACAACAGTTGTTCACAAGTCTTTATGTTGACTGAAAATGGAATAGAAAATTGCAGAAAAATTCAGCAATGTTTTAGTAGATCTTAAAACCTGTTCTCAAATTCTTTTATCGCAATGGAAAGCACAGCTGCATATTTTTTGCTCTTCACAGGACTGTTTTTAGCCAGCATATCAAAATACATACAATTAATAGCCAAAACCTGAGTTAGCACTGCACTGCACCCTCCGTTGTGTCTTGCCTAGGCAGTGCCAGTTGAACACCAGTGTTTGGTTGCTGCTGAGCGATGGCTGCATGCCCACAGCTGGGTGCGGCTGTTCAATGGGGAAGAGCCACCACTGCGATGGTATGGGTCAGGGTGCTGATATTAACCGCTTGTAAATAATTTGGTCTAAATTCACATCATTTCCACGTTTTGTGATGGTTTTAAGCCCAAATTGCAGAGAGCTGCTGAATGCTGATGGCAATAGGGAATCAGAAGTATTCTGCTTATTACAACTGCCATTACAGTAACGCAGTGTTGATTTTTACCTTGACAAATGCTAAGAAGCATCATTTTGCTGCTTGACTTTTCTTCAGACCTGAAGCTGTTGGTAGTCAAAGAAAATAGGAACATCTGGGTGAGCTTTTCATTGCCTTGCTCACTGATAGAGTGCACCCAAATAAGCAGCAATCAGTCAATACAGCCTGTATCAAAAGGCCCATCAAATTAATTCAAATTATGTCACATTAAATTGAATCTAATTGGCATTCATATGTATTTGTAAGCATGGTTTAAATAAACTTCTACAGCACTATATTAGACTTCATTTACAAGCTAAACATAGTTTTGTGGTTTAGTTAAAAATTTCAAAGCATTTTTTTACTTATTAAAAACAAATTTCTAGGAAAACATTGATGCTATTCTTCAGAAAGACATTTCAGGCCTCATAAAGATAAAACTTTGTTGGGATTTTCAAGTTCATATTTTTCACTTTCCAGTAAACTGCAAATTTACAGAGGTGGGCATGTCTCATGGCTTCATGATTTTTCGTTGCTATTCCACAGCGTGTTATCAGTAACAATTAAACCACCCGACCAGGATTTGGGTAAAATTAATAGCTTAGGAGTTCAAGGTAACTACCAGACGGTAGTAGGAAAAGAAAGTTCTAAAGCTCAAGACTGATTTTTTCATGTTTTCACTTACTCTGAATGTAGAACCCTGGGAATACCTACTATCTTTTAAATCACTCAAAAACTTGTTTGGATTCTGTTGCAACAGAGAGTCAAATTGTGTATGAAGCTGAGATTAAAACTGAACAAAGACCAAGCTAATGTACTACTTTTTTTTTAAAGAGAAAGTTAGGAAAAAGGAGACTATTTATTTTTCTTAAATTGTAGCTCCTTCCAGTAAAAACAGTTTAGCCTTTGCTTGTCAGATACCATTGTTTCCATATTAAACATTTACACTTTATTTGTAATTTGGGAGCAGAAATCTGTTCTTGTTAACAAAATAGTGACAGACTGTCTTGCTGAAGTGCTCAAGCAATTGTAGGTGATTCTTACAGTAATTTTAACCTTTAGCTCTATCTAGCCTGATTGTAGAATCCACTTAAAACATCCCGGTATATTTGTCTGCAGTCACATTCAGATGTCAGTAAAATCATGACAGAAAAAGGCCACGTTCAAAGCCCCAGCTGCTGCACTGAATACAAAGTGGGGAACTCTCCCTGTCTGCATCAATGTGTCATCAGTGTCATCAGAGAAAGGGAGTTTCAGAGATATGCTAGGAATATGTCAAATGCAGATATAAGGGAAGAAGGACACGTCAGAGTAGAGTGAATGCATCAGTGTGTGACTATCAGCTTGACATGCTGCGCCAGGTATGGTCAAGATGTTGTTATGGTGGGGTTTTTTGCTGTTGTTTTTGCTGGGGTTCTACTTTGTTTTAGGGCCAAGGAATATATTTTTGCCAGTCACTGACTCCTGTGTATATGAGGAAACTAGCACCCTTACAGTTACATCAGTTAATTGGATTTTTTTTTTTTATTACTGTGCTGCCTTCATAAATCACGGGACTTACTTGTGATCCAGAACTTCAAACAGCCTTTTAGCAGCTGTTTCCATTAAAATATAAACCCTTCACATATACATCTTCTGATTCAGAGAAGTCTTCCGATTAGCACTACCTTTAGAAATATATATTATGAAAAGCACTGTAGATAGCCTAATGATATGGTTCAGTTGCTGACAGATTCATGGGCCCTTTGCAAATTCTACTGAAAAATCAATAGTAATCCCGTAGTGCTTTCAAAGGATGTGGGATCAGGGCCATGGTAATAGTGATCGTCTCCAGCAAATGACTGTTCTGCAGTGACCTGAAAGCCCAAGTTCTCCTGAATAACTAGAAAATTGACTCTGAAAAATGTGACATTGGCCCTAGCATAAAAATCAGTAGCTGCACTTACTGGCTAGTCAAGTATCTACTTAATTACTCCACATTTCAGAGAAGAAAATCTGCTAAGAAGGAAGTTGCACCTTAGCATTTCAGCTGTGTTCAGTACACAAAGGAATCCAATGCACCACAGGAGAATCTGCTGGTAGCTCCCTACTTTACCTATTTTGTTTAGAGATTTGAATGTAAACTAAGGAGAATAAATTTTCAAAGCCTGTCCCAAAGGAAGAAGTTCATCCCAATTAATAAACAGCAGAACAGCACTGCATAGTTACGGTCTCCGGTATTTATTCTCTTGGTACAGTAGTTTGCATGCTTGGAATCATTATCAGAAGCAGGGAAATGTTTAGCAAAGTTTGAAATAGTGGCAGAAGCTTTATGAATGAGATTCTGAATGGAATATGTTATGAGGGCCATTTTAGAAATGTATTCATAGGAGCATCTGAGGCTAAACAATAAAAATATCCAAATATTTGATAGTTCTTGTTTTAAAAGCTCACCCTAATTTTCACTGTTGTGCACTTTCAAATTTGCATGAGAAAAGCAGTCTGACTGTAACTGACAGCCTTCCATTTATTAGGACATTTGTGCACAATATTCATTAAATTACACTTCATATCTTGCTAGTGTTTTTCTTTCCATCAGTTTTTCAAGGAGTTGCACTACAGAAGGTATTAGCCATGAACTGAAATATAACCATTATTACTTCTGATTAAAAGCAACAAGCATTTCATATGAAAATTTCCTCATTAGTGGCTGACATTTTTCCACTAGACTTATGTAAATAAGGGTCAGTAAAAATTAGAACACAACTCTACAGAAATGCTGAGTATATTCATAAAAAAATTTGCTACAATTGTTTAAATTACCATCTGCCAGAGAATCAAACTTATAAAGGTTTTCAGAGCTTCTGATTTTATGATTAACATTATGACTAATTATTACAGGGTTTTTTTTAAAAGCATTTTTTAGTATTTTAAGGAAACTTCCTCTATATGAGCTTAGGATTCTCATTTTTATGGAGAGCTTGGAAAGGAGATGATATTTCCAAATCTGTGAGGAGAAAAGAAGTCTCACAGAACTGACTGCAGAAAGAATCAGAAATAAAGATTTTGGCCACAGCCAAAATCTCAAGTCTAAAGGTGTTGATGGGAAATTGACTTTGCAACACAACAGTGTTGTCTTATAGAGACTTCCTTCTCCCTTAGGAGACCATTCTCCTTTTCTTTCTTTCCTCACATTTAATCTTTCCTGCCTGATAGTGGAGGAGGATGCATGGGGACCTGAGCAAAGGATGTCAAAGGAGAGAGGGTTGAGAGAGAAGGCAGAGGTTCCCTAAATACCAGAATTAGACAGCTGAGTTTTCACCTGCAATAGCAGAGAAGAATAATTACAACCTAGGGTTTGAATTGATTATTTCTTGCAGCAGCTTCTCATACCAACACCACATTCTATTTATGACTCGTTCATTATATTAAGTACTCATATTTTTCTAACTCACCAGTGCATCGTGAAAGTACCTGTATTGCACATTTACTGTTTTCTTCCAAAAGTAGAACTTTTGCATGTATTTCTGAGTTCAGTTTCACAGACTTCAGGATACATCCACTCTGTTGTATAGATCTGTTTTGGAACACTTGTGGTCTGCTTTTCTCCTGTTAAATAAAATGAATAATTGATCTTTCATAATTCACCTTTATGAACAATGGCATCTAAATGCACTGATACATGAGTCTACCCATTGTCTGCTACTCCTCCCGTTCATTGCTCAGTACCATATTAAGAAAATTTTATTTTCCTTCAGTTAATTAATTGCAGTTAAGAGGATGACTTCATACTTACTGGATTTCTTGTGCAAGTGTTTGCCAGCTCTTCTCTGCTGATTCTCAGTAGTCCTACTTTTTATTCAACACCTTTATTTCCTCAGAGATCTCAAAGGAGAGGATGTGGTATAGATACAGAATGGTATATCTCTCATTCGTCCAAAGTATTTCAAAGTACTGACAGTACAAATACAAACAAATATATTCTCTGCCATAAACATAAGCTATTGAAATACTTTTGATCAGGTACCTACCTAAGAGTAAAATTAGCTTTTACAGGCATGAGTTACCTAACTCTGGGAGCCAAATAGCATGTAGTTCTTAGTGATATGGTACTAACATGCTATTTTAAGCAAGCTATTGGCTGAATCAGTCTAGTCCAACTCAACTAGTGAAAATCATTAGTGAGATCACTTTATCTACACAAGTTGATTTCAGGTCTTTAAGACAGACATTTTCCTTTCCAGTACAGATATTCATTATGATTCCTCTGGTCATTTGTCTCCATTCAAAGCGGCACTCATCCACTGCTGGTGCTTATTACTGTTAACATAAATGTGATCTACCTTAATACAGTGCGAAATGAAATCAAACAGGATCATGTGGATGATAGCAAGAGAAACTGCCTCAGTGTATTCAACATTATCGTGTAGATGTGAAATATAAATGAGATTTGAAATGCAATTTAAGGAAACTCAAAGATAGAAAACAAAAGTGCCACTGCAGACAATTTCTGAAGCAGTTGCATAGCCATCAAGACAGAAAAAAACATCTATGATTTCATGAGAAACATGTAATTTCACTTGTTATTGTTGTTACGGTACTGAAAATTGGAAGAAAGCAGAGTCACTAAGTAATCAGAAGTTATCAGATAATCTCAGTAAAAGTGGTTCCGTTATAATGAAATCCTTATCTTTCACTGACAAAGCCAGTATCACATAACATCCTGAGTTAACTGTTGTGTTTTAAAGCCCTTCATTTGGCAGTCACTAATAGGTCTGAAAGCTTTTTGCTCATGTTGACACCTTCTGCTTTTCTCATTAATTCTGACACTGATGTTCAGTGATTATTGTAGGAGCTGATCATATATACACAGCTCCGTTTCCTTTTTAGAGATCACATCTAAATCACTTCTCAATATCTCATAGACGTTCAAGATACTCAGTTCTTGGAAAGGTGCAACAGAGCATCTAAACACAAAGCCACTGGAAGCATCTTTACAATCTCTAGTCACTGTGACAAAAAAGGAAGCCTTTTCTTGAATATACTGTCTCATATAACCACCTCTATCCTCCAAAATATGTTCTTCTGGTCATCGAGGAGTCAAGATTCTAGACTGAACTAGTGCCCTTCAGTATTACAAAATCCTTATCATGGAATCTCAGAATGCTTGAAGTTTTTCTCACATGCAAATGGAAATTCCTCAGTTTCAAGTGTGAGCCGGTTACATTAGTTCCCAGTACAGTATCTGCTTAACATATCTAGTGCTTCTTTGTCATTACAGTCTTTTTTTTACTACCAGTAATTGGCTTTTAACCATGCATAATGGTACAGATGTAACTATAGAGGCCTAAGAATATGAGTGGAAGAAGTTAGTTTTGCCTTTTACAGCACTGAAAATGCATAGAAATATGCTAATTTGACTAAATATTCCACCCTGCATTAAAGAATGAACATTTATCAATAGCACTTGTCAGGTTTGTTTCTCACATATACAATGAACTCACAGAGTCTGTGCATAGCTAGAAAGTGCTTTGTCACCATGCAGCAGCAGATGGAGTTGAGGAACCTGCTGAGATCAGAGCAGGTGTGGGTGTGTTTAAAAAACACTTGTCCACTTCGCTTTTTGCTGGAATAACTTCAATAGTAAAAAAATGTTGTCCCTAACCTTTGTGCAACTTTGGAGCCAGGAAAACCTGTTTTTATCCAGGAAAACAACTCTCTTCTCCAACCATCTCCCTGCATCTGAAAAAAAAAAATCAGATAAAATCTGCTAAAACTGCTACATGCTAAATTAATCTGCTTCCTTTATGTATTTACCTGCTATTTTAGACTCCGACTGATGAATTTTACTGACCACGGTCTGGGCACTGCAACTTCTATATGTCTTGTGTATATTGGCCTTTTCTGCTTTTCTGGGAAGATAAGAGAAGCCTCAACCTGACACAGTCAGTGAGCTTTCTCTCCCACTACTCACGTAATCTGTCCAAATCAGGGACAGGCTCTCGCAGGACAGTATGCTCTGATTCTGTCAGCATTTACACGGAAGGCAAAAATGTCGCTGACTCTGATGGCTTTGATCAAAAATGGTGCAAGGATATTGATATATATAAAATATAGTTTCAGTTAATTAAGAAAAAGACCACTTATTTTAAAACTTCAAACTAAATTATAATCAGAAGTTTGAACATCCTTTTTTTTTTTCACCCCAAATCAGATTATACAAGTACTGTAGTCATCATTTTACAGATACATGGGGAAAAAAATGACTGACCTTCAAATCAGCCCTCAGCCTGACAGACTACATCAGTTTATCATTCAGGCTTGTATTTCTCATTCTGTTTCAGCAGTCAAATAAAATTTGCTTATTATTACACATAGGTCACCCTGAAAGTAATGCCTCCTATTTATTTCCATGGAAACTATAAGAGATACAAAGAGTACAAGAATACTATTTGACAAATCAAATTCTCAGCCACAAAACAAACACTGTTTTTGAACTAGCTATGCATCTTCACCAGCAGTGAACAAAAGCCTGTGTGCTGTGCTCCTAGAAATCTGCACCAGTGGAGGTGACCTGCTGTCACTGTCAGTGCTGAAATGCACCACCCAGTGCCTCACTGCACACATCCACTGTTCAGCTTCTACTGCCACAGTACCAACATCCACCTCTGATGCCATGGACCAACATAATATATTGGAAGCATTATTTTCAGAGCAGCTCTTGTAAATAAGAGCTCTCAGGCAACAGAAAGTAACATACATGCAACTAGCTTTGAATGTACCTGTTCTCAAAATGGTCTTTAAAAAAACAAACAAGCAAACAAACAAAAAAAACAACACTAAAGGTTTAAAACCTCTTTACATGAGTAATAGCTTCATTTCTCAAAGGCAGACCAGAGTATTCATAATAAAATCGCATTTGCTATCAGATGGGGAGTGGATTTGTTTTAGTTTCTGTTATTCAATCATGTAAATTGTTGTTTACGTTTTACAACTTTCATACATAGTGAACTGCTTACAGTGTTTCCTGGAGGACACCAAGTTGACAATAGTTGACCAATATGTTCTCTGTGTGGGAAGACTGTAGATCTCAGATCACACGATGTCTTCAATAAAAGCAGACAAAGTTCTGGACAGAGACTCTGTATCAGAGCTGCAAAACAAACACCTGAAAAGTTTAACATTGTTTGGTGAAGCCCTTTTCTTTAATTTATCATTATGAATACAGAATAAGAAACTGCAAAACAATAATTTTTTAAACCAACGTTCAGGTGGTTGAGAGTACTAACAAATGAATTTAAAACCAGAGTAAATACCATTGATATTAGGTTGTCCTGATTACAGGTAAGGAGGGGTCTTTTGAAGTCATTCAGATGCCTTAATAAACCTGCATGCATTGGCATGAATTAATCCAGCCAGCTACACCCCTTTGTTCTGGGGACTGATCAAGTACCATCTTATAGCTGGCCCAGTTACTTATATATTTTAAAAACAGAAATAAAATACCACCACCTCAGAATATTCTCATCGCTGTAAAAATTTTACCCAGATCTACTTAAGTTGTTTGGTCTTAAATGTACTTAATCTGTAGTGGATCATAATTTCAGAAGTTAAGATAAAGCTCAGTGCTTAGCGCTGTCATTCTAACCTTCCCATTCCAATCCTGAAGTTTCTATTTCATCTGAAAATTTCTCTTACATTCTATATATATACAAACAGTAGGGTTTTGTGAGATAGGAACAACATGAAATACTTTTTTTTTCCTTGCCTTCAAAGAGAGGGAAAGGTACATTTCTATATTCTATTTCAATACCACTCCTTTCAGATACACTAAGAATAGATGTTCTCTAAGAAAAAATTCTAAGGATGTTAATAAGCTTCGAGGATTTTAGTGCTGAAGTTTGAGCCTCTAGTGATCTTCTCACAGCTGTTTAATGACACTATTTTTTGTATTAATGTGTAAGCTAAGAAACTGTGCAGAGCTGCTTGTGTGAGCATTTCTAATTGGTATTCCATCAGCAGCTTAGGAATTCTTGCAGATGGGTTCATCATAATACTTTGCTGTTCTGTTTTGATTCTTTTTATAACAATTGCCTCTTCAAGCTAAGCAAACTCTAGAGAAAAATAAAGCTGTTGCGAATACAGATGCAGCGCTAATTAACATACACTGTGAAAGTTTTAGTAATAATTTATTTTTTTTTTAAATGTACTGACATGTCAAGCAGCCAGGCTTTATTTTGAAAATCAAGTTTTATTTCCCTGAAAATTCAACTCTGCATTAGAATATATCAAGCTGAAATGCTGGGCATTAAGTTAAAGTGAAGGGATTTATGTGTATGTGCCTATGAATTATTGAACAATGATTACTGTGTTTTCACCAGCTGCCCTTCAGGGAATTTGGACATATTTCTAATCTTACTGGTGATTCTAGACTCTTAAGATACTATAATACAAAGTATTAGTAGCAGTCTTGCGGGAGATTTTTCCTAATTAAGCTACCAACTTAATTATTAAAGATGCACTAGCTTTCCTGCTGCTGTCTCATGCCTGTAAGAAAACAAAACAAAACAAACCCATCAGTGATAGATAATGCTTTGTTCTGTTTTACTGTTTCAAAGAATTCTAAACAATCTATGTATAAGAACTGATTAGAGAAACTTAAGTGAGCTCCTCTGTGGGGAAAAGAATAAAATCATGGTGTCATATAAAATCATTGTTTTATCATGATTGCAGTACACAAATACGTAAAAAACAAGTTGCACTACTATATTTGGTTATGGAGACCACTGAGATTATTGTCCCGTACTAGCAATGAGAAGCTGTAAAGTTTAAAATAATCCTGTGTCAGATAAAATCAGAAAATGATACTAATAAGTGGGCTACACAACCAGTGTTTTAAAGAAGCAGAAAAGCATCAATGACCTTTTTTTGTTTCATTTTTCTGATATGCTGGACCATTCCTTCTAGATACAGAGAATACTCCAAAAATGAAAATAATGTGGTCATTGTTATAAGTACAAATCTTAAGTTGCGAAAACAAAAGTAAGACAAAGTAGTGACAGTCACTGAAAGCATTGGTTACATCTCTGTAAATCATTTCAGTTACCATCTTATTTCAGACTGTCACAAGAGTCCCACTGACTTTGATGTAAGAAGTTGTCATGAAAGAGATCTGAAAGTTTGATGAAATACAGAGAAATCAATTTTTGAAACATGGCTGAACTTCAGCATGAACACTTGAGGCACACAGCGGAATAATTTATTGGCATAAAGGCTAGAGCAAAGATAAATTATCATAATCCCTCCAGATATGATTGGATCTTGTTCATTATGTTTTGTTGCACAGTTTGCAAACACGAATATTTCATTCATTATACTTTTATTTGGTTCATTCCAGTGAAAAGATAAAAAGGGCTCAGCAACTCTACCTTTGGAATATCACTTTTCCTCCTCTGCAGATACTTTCTTTACAAAATAATTGCTTCATTATGATGCTGTACCATTCCATTATTCCTCACTTTATGCATTATTTTCCCAATGGAAGTATTTTTCTGGTACTCTATGCATATTTGAGATATAGATTATAAGGAAATACTAAAAAGCACTTTAGTATCCCTAGTCTGAGTTGCTTTTAAACACAGAATGAAATCTTTCCAAGGAAAAAGGAGAAATCAAGTGCCACCTTGCAAAAGAAAGTGTTATTAATTTTACATTCTTCTGGCTTTAAACCTTTCTACCTTCCAATGCCATTTATATTTAAATGTATTGAATTTTCTTAACTTCAGCTGAAATACAACAAATTCTTCAATAAAACATTCCCACGTTTCCTGGAAATTACATCTGAAAATACAGTCCACAATCACTTCTGCAACTGAGAAACATCATTGCTGCTTCATATTCTTTTCATAGCTGATGTTTAATTATTGTGGTTTTTTGATGCTAGTGTCTTTAAGTCATTTACATGGGCTTGAAAATCTGAAATCTCCTATTCATTGCTCAACTCCAAAGAATTCTGTCTTATATAAAGTGCGCTTTATTCCATGACCTCCAATTCAGTTAGTACTGAATAATTTTACAAAACCTATAGCTGCTTTGAAAATAAAGGTTTTCTCATTTTGCTTCAAGTTCTCTCAAACAATGCTATAAAGGCTGTTCTTACATATAACATTTTGCAATTTCTTAGGAATGTTCAATTATAAAAGTTCCCAGATTTCAGTTATCAGTAATAGCCCTGCAGAACCTCCATAATCATCCCAGTTCTCACTGAATGCCCACTAATCTTTAGTAGTTCTTTTTCCCTTATTTGAAACCTCAGCCACAGGGTTCAAAATATACAGAAATGCTCACTTATAGTCAAAACCAGAAGCACTGGAGAAAAATAACGGAAGATGACTTCTCAGCTCCCTGTCTGTGATGGCTCAAGGGCAAAGCTGAAGTTCTCTGTAAAGGCTGAAATAAAGACATTGAAGCTGACATGAAAAGGCAGATCTAGGAAGATCCTCATGAATTTTAGTACACTTCAATGAAATCACTGTCTGCATTGCCTGCAAGGACAGAATTCAACTGCTGTGAAGTTCTACAGCCATAAGAAACTCCAGAAAACTGCTTTGTTTCATTTGGCTGGAATCTGGTTATTTTAACTTAGAGAGTAGGCAGGCTGAACTTCTGGGGCCATCTTCAAAACTGTACAATTAAAAATAATGCTCAGTTGTGCAATTTGAGAAATTAAATTATTCAGCTGATATTGAGTCATAGTTCTCAGGGGTATAGAAAAAAAAAAGACATCTTTGTGATATGTTTCTAATGCCAGTAATATGTGCTAAAGTTATCATATATGAATTATAAGTAATTTTAAAGCATAAGCATTTCATTTCACGTAGCTCAGTCAGTGAATGGGAAGTACACAATTTTGTGCACTGTTTGTCATATGCATTTTCAACTCTTTTCTAGGTTACCAGTAGCAATAAATATAATTCCTAGGTATACCTGCTGATACTATTACGGAGAACATAAAAATTAACATTCCATTTGTATCTCAATGTTTAATTACTCTGTTAATTAACACTGAAAATATGCTGCTTGTTAAAAACAGTATCATAGACTTGGAATGCAGAAGAATGTGAAACCATACTGTGAAACTCCACCATCTTCCTATATTCATTCACATTTCCTTACCATATGTTCATTTTTTCATTTTATTTTTTTTTCATTAAGTTCTCAATATAGGCAGGAACAACTTAATAACTAGTTTTAATTCATTTGCCTTAAAAGACAATAACTAATGCTCACTCTATGCATTTTATTCATGCAGCTTATTCTGCCTACTGCAATGTCTTCTTCATAAGGGCTTATTAGATTTTCAAGGCAAATGATTAATTGTTGAATATAACATATTTTCTCCAGCACAGAAGAATGAATGGGTTATCGTATTCATGCTAGGCAGGTAATCCATGAATGTGTCGCTTGATGTAACCACTATCATCATTTACTATAATGGAGAACTAATCTACATGCATTTCCTTGCCAGTGGCTGACCTGTTTGTAGCAAGAGTAACAGTGAGGCTACAAGATTTATCACTGGTCTATTCTAAAATAGCTTTGTTTAAAGAAGTACGTACAATAATGACTGAAGAATTAATTGGAAAGATTGTGCAACTTATTTAATGCTCTTCAAGATAGTTAGGAAAACAAATATTCAGAAAACATTTCCTATTTTTCACAGTTCAGCTTTCACAATTAGGCTTAGAGCATGGTCATTAGGATGTATCTTGATATGATGCCATACTGTTCTCAGTTGGAAGTCACACATTCAACAAACCTATTTGATACACAGCATGAGGAAAATCTCTCCGATGTTTTAGGTCACGTCCATGTGAAATGTTTCCTGCTTCCTTGACTGAAAGGAGCCAAGCAGCAATAAGGAGATTTAAAGTATTGAGCTTCTGGCTTTTGTGAACCAAATATGGTTCTTTCAAGGTTGCCTTGCTTTATGTTTACATACAGGCTGTATTGTAGTCACCTTCTAGGAGTATGTTATATTGGCCACAACTCTTATATTCCAGTATTCTCAGAAAGGGAATATGAGACATTGTTCTCTCACTGCCTAATGACTTCTAATGCATCCATGCAATGTACAATTATTCTATTTATGTGTTCTCAGTACTTTAATTCTTTCTCAACTGTAGAGCACTGCTCCACTTCTTACAAGTGTTTTCATTCAGTAACACTCATTTAGAGAGTAAAAATGCTAAGAAACTATTGATCATATGAAACACCAACCCTAAATATGGGTTCCATGTTTTTAACACGGAATTTATAGGTTTCATATATTTTATATTTCTAGCAAGAAATAATCTTTGATTGGCATTAACATGTTTCTTTATACATTGCAATCAGACAAGGAGAGTATATAAAAGACTTTAATTAGCAGAAAAGTCACCCCAAGGGCTATCTCCCATTGAATGTCAAAAGAAGATGGATGTCCAAATGACACACTGTGCTACTGAAAAAATCTCTAATCATTAATACCCATATTTTCAGTGGATAATCTCTTTCCCTCTGCCTGGACTTGCATGTCTTTATGTGTGTGAGCATGAATATATAGATACTAAAATAAATTCACAGTCTTAATTTTTTAATACAAAGTCACTGAAAGTGAGTTGAATTCATATTAGTGAATTAACGTGCAGTGTCTCTGGCCACTGGGTGTCAATATTGACACATATTACATAAAAGAATTTAACAGCAAAAACCATATCTACTTTTTACTCACTAGGGTGCATATTTCTGTGCTGGATTTAATGTCTTTGGGAGCAGGTCTATCTACAGTCCTCACAATAGTAGTTTTACTTTGTAACTGCTTAACCATAAATGTAACTATGCAGCTACACTCTAGAAATAAGATTCAAGAAATATATCAATATATTCCTAAATGTTCTTTTTGAACACTATAGTGACAGCAATGTTCATTGTTGTCTTTAAATACCAAATATATATTAAATACCCTCACAATAAATTTTAGAATTGTTGAGTACCTGCATTCACTAATATGGTTTGCTTTTGATTTCCCACAGCTTTTGGGAAATACACGTAACCAAGTCCATCTACCCCCAAAATTCATAGAAAATTACATTCTTCCAGTTAAGCAGTCAGTTGTGATGAAGATAATCTGCCGACACAGCACAAAGTTACCAACCTGAAATAGCTGCAAACTTCTGTCTTTCAACTGTCTTCTATTTCTTCTCCTTTTTTCTTTATGGCAGTAAAGTAACTGTGTTTAAACCCAGGGAGGATCATGTACATGCAGACTCGTGACTACTTATCACATAATTCCATTATTCCTAAAGGGAAGTCATAATTTAATTAAGCTGAGCCCTTTCTGTTCAACCTGGTAAACAAATAGACACCCCACATGCCAATTATAAATACCCACCTGGAGATTTATCAAGAATGAGAATGATTTGTGTAGAACATAAATTTTTGGCTCCCATCAATTACTTCTCCCTTTTCTAACCAAAACTCCACTGTAAAAACTTTAGAGAAGGTGATCAAAAGCAATGCTCTGTTGCTAGTCTCAAAATTTTAGAGTAATTAAGCATTCTTATCCTCCCAGTTAATATCCAATTAATGCTGGATAAACAGCACTTCAAACTACTGATAGGACCACTGAAATTAAGTCAGCATGTGTATTTACACCATTTGAATACACTGAAATTCAGAATTGTGAACCTTGAGGCCTCTGATATCTTCCCTAAATATTTGAGAAAAGGGAGATTTAAGCTATAGGATTGCAGTGCTGGTGCAATAAGGAATTGATATAGACAGTCAATATATGCCGAGTTACCACGCACTTTTTCCCAGCATCTCCAGTAACAGCAGAAGTTTCCTACAGTTTATGCTCAAGAGCATGTGACAGAGCATTGAAACAAGTTGTGCAGATAGTTGGCAGAGACTCCTCAGAACCGTGGATGCAGAACTGGGCAGCCTGCTCTGGGTGGCCCAGCTTGAGCAAGGGGGGTTGGAACAGATACCCAGTGGTCCCTTCCAACCTCAACCTTTCTGTGATTCTTATTTTTCCTTTATTATTACTTTTCAATACATAATGCTTTATTTGTCTAAAGCTGCTCATCGCATTGCAGTAAAGATGTTACTCTTCAGTCCTGTCACCTTATCTCTCTTAATAATTTCTCATACTGTCCTGGTATAATTAATTTAGATAAAGCATGTTCTTCTGTAAATTAATTTAGGTCAGACTTCTCCCAGTTCTGCCTCAGAATAACTTGCACATCAGTTGGGTACACCTGTAGGGTAACTGAGCACTAGAATAGGCTGCCCAGAGAGGTTGTGGGGCTTTCCTTCCCTGGAGACATTCAAAACCCACCTAGACATGTTCCTGTGTGATCTGATTTAGGTGTTCCTGCTCCAGCAGGGGGATTGGACTAAATGATCTTTCGAGGTCCCATCCAATTCCTGACACTCTGTGATTCTGTAATAGAAAAATAAACTGATAACTAGGTAATTAATAATAATTAGGTAAGAACTAATTTCTACTGCTTCCAATAATTAAATTAATTAATTTTTTAATTTAAGACCAATGTAGTAGTTGAGACTGTACGTATAAGGAAAGAATCTGAAACAATAAAATATATAGACCTGCACTGTGTTCTTTTCATCATCAAATTAACTCACTACAAAGAAAGGTCCTTTGGGAAGGTCTTTACGGTTTCAGAATTAATCGTGTTCAGAATTCTGAGCTGAGCCCTTTGACAAAGTTACTGTTGGAAGACAGATGCCAACCTATCATTTGTAAGTCAGTGATGGAGCCTACAGTAAAAAATGGCACCTGGGAAAATTATTTCTTGTATAAAAAATAATCTATGTTTATGTCCTCTGAAACTAACTCTGTAGATAGAATGAGTTACTACTGGGCATCAACTACAAACATTTGGTGCTTGGTGTTCTTAATTGTTAAAGTGTGTTTGAAACACCAGGAAATCTTTGTTATCTATCTCTCAACATTTCAGATAAGGAGCTCTCTCCTAAAGCAGCTTCAGGACTGAAAAACTTTCTGCTTAGAGGAGGGAGAATCACTACATGAGCAGAATGAAATCTGCTGCACAGAAAGCATTTGCAATTCAGTTCGTGAGAAGCAGTTTATGCTGATCTGTTTCCAAAATTTAAAACATTTATTAAAATAAGCCTTCTGGGAATATGTACTATGTCACACAGCCAAGTAATAGACAATCAGACTTTGGTTTTGATACTCAAAATAGCTGTAAAATTATAAATTCAAATCTAGAATAGTTAAAATAGCACTATGGAAAATTATGTATCTCTGTTAGGTTGTATATCTAAACCAATCAGTTATACTTACTAATTAATTTTAATTAATGTCCTAAAAAATATTTCAAAATTTATTAAATTAAAAAAACAATCAAGAAAATATCAAGATACTAATTATCCCATCATGGCCAGTGACCTAACAGTTGTTCAAATGTTGCTAATGAATGTATTCCAATTAAATTAAAGTTTTATTTTTTAACTTCTGCCTTGATCTGATACAATCAAATCACTATAATAATAATAATAATAACAACAACAACAATAAAAAAAAAAACAAATTTCAAAAAAAGAGAAACTTAACATGAGCCAGCAGTGCGCTCTGGCAGCCCGGAAAGCAAACGGGATCCTGGGCTCCATCAGGAGAGGGGTGGTCAGCAGGGATAGGGAGGTGATTGTCCCTCTCTACTCTGCTCTTGTGAGGCCCCATCTGGAGTACTGTGTCCAGGTGTGGAGCCCTCAGTACAAAAAAGATATGGAGATTTTGGAAAGGGTCCAGAGGAGGGCCACAAAGATGATCAGGGGGCTGGAGCACCTCCCCTATGAGGACAGGCTGAGGGAGTTGGGTTTGTTCAGCCTGGAGAAGAGAAGGTTGCGAGGTGACCTCATTGCAGCCTTTCAATACCTGAAGGGAACTTACTCCCAGGAGGGGAGTAAACTCCTCGAAAGGGCTGATAATAGCAGGACTAGGGGAAATGGTTTTAAGTTGAAGGAGGGAAGATTTAGGTTGGATGTTAGGGGAAAGTTCTTTACTAGAAGGGTGGTTAGGTCCTGGAACAGGCTGCCCAGTGAGGTTGTGGATGCCCCGTCCTTGGAGGTGTTCAAGACCAGGTTGGACAGGGCCCTGGGCAACCTGATCTAGTAAATGTGTATGTTTGGTGGCCCTGCTAGGCAGGGGGGTTGGAACTACATGATCCTTGAGGTCCCTTCCAACCCGGGTAATTCTGTGATTCTGTGATTCTTAAATAAAAAAAAAAATATTATTAATAATAATAATGTATAGAACTGCAGAAACCCTTACTAGGCATTACTAAGTGAAACTGTAACAGGGCAAAGAGCAACGTACTGCAAGTTACTGCTTGCTTAGGATTTGCTAGATCTTCAAGTCAAATTGCTTATTTTATGGAAAGCAGATAAATCTGCGTGCAGATTCCTAATACGATTCAGGTCTCTTTTGTTTCAAGTGCAAAATTAATGACTGTGTCATTGTGACTCAGTGGAAATTCATGATAAAATTGCCTTCAGTCTCTTGAAATAAATCCTTGAGAAATCTTCCAAGGGCAATCTTTCTATAATGCAAAATTTCATCAGTGTGTTGTTGGTTTGTTTGTTTGTTTTTAAATTTCTTTTTATAATCCTGTGGAGCCGGTGTCTAAAAGATTATGCAAGATCTTGAATACATAGGATTAAGCTGTTAATCCACATAAGATATATATGCAGATGTTTGACACATTCAAAATTTCATGAGTTTAGATTGGTAAAAATACTAAGAACTCAGTGAATTCATTGTTCTATACTTTCCTGTAGTCCTTCTAACTTCATAGTAACTGGATATTCTTGCTGTTGGCAGTCTCAGGTATCTCCCAGCACAGTTGGTCAGAGTGTCTATATACCTCAGTAGGAACTGTTGCCAAGAAGACCACAGGTCTTAAATTCAGTTGTCTTGCTAAGAAGGCACAGTCACTGTAAATTTAAATGGACTGATTTCAAAAGATGCTTATATTACAAACTCCAAGGTTGATTCATCTCACCTAACTGCATTTTGGCAGCAGATAAGTCTAGGCTCCAGTCAGCAGAGGTTAGAAGGTGAATCATCACCCTAAAAGAATGAGGTACATCTAAGTTAGCTTGTTAATTGTCTTGACTCCACTGAGTGAATCAATTCATTTTTATTGATGCTTACAGGAACCTAGCTAGACATGCTGATTAGATACAATATTCTACATTTTAGACATCAAAATTAAGGAAAGGTGAATCTCTTAGAGACAAAAGTGAGCTGAATCCTATCCCAGATGTTCAATCCCAGCATTTATATTGTATTCCTAGCAATGCTGCTTTGTTTTGCCTATGACCCTGTGGATCCTAATCACAATTTCCCACATGCAATACATGGCATACAGTTGTATCCTTGAGGAAATCAGTTTATGGTCTTTCTACTCCAGTATGGAGTTATGTGTCTACTCTCCAGTACTTCTCATGGCTATGTAGTACTGTGATTTAATGCTTTGTACAGGATATAAAAAAACAGGTCCTCTTCTGATACAATGCTTCAAGTACTACAATAGAGTATTAGTTTGCTCCTCTCTCATCAAGAAAATGTAGATCTTCAAAATTTTCTCTTAAATTTCAGTTACTTTACTGCATTAATAGTAAAACAATTTCGTTTGGCCATTCACTGCAAATCACACTTTTCTCCAGGATTAAGGATTCTTTTCTTGATTATACTGTCTTTAATCCAAATCCTTCAAAAATACTGAAACACAAGTGGGAGATTATTGTAATCCATCATAAAGCCCAACGCTACTTTACTTTGTACTATAAAAGGAAAAAATCCTTATTATAGAATTGGCTTTCTCCGTAAGCAAAAAGGCTACTTTAGAACATATCAGCTAAAATACTGAATTTCACTGATTCAAAGCAACATGCTCCTACTTAATCAGGAACCAATCTTGGAATTCTCTTTTAATTTATTTTTTGACAAATAAGAATACTAGTTTAATAATTGTTCTACAGGCTCCCAATAAGTTCTAACTTTCCTTTCAGTGCATTACTTTAATTTAATTAAAATAATACATTATTTTTCCTTTACCCACATGGTGAGGGATAGACAAGGCCTGAATGTATTTTAGGCCAGCAATTCCCCTCGATCTTTGACCAAGCACCCTACTTCATATGATTTTAATAGAGATTTTACACTTTAGAAATTGAGGCTATAGTTTGCAAAGACAGAAAACTTAAAATATGTTCCTATAATCACTGTTTGGTCACGTACTTGAGTAGAGAGTTCTGTACCCACTACAAACTTTAATGGAGTTGAGATGAAAGTTTGAAGCAAAAAAATTAATTCATTACAAGGTGGCATTACTGGCACTATAGGTAGATCTCACAAAAAGTAATGCCTCCTATTTAGTTCCTAAACAAATTCAGAAAAGAAAAGACTAGTACTGCAGAAACTAAGTACCGGAGGTCACTCCAAAAGTAATGCCTTCTATTTATTCCCATGGAAAATACAACAAAGAGCACGAGAACACTATAGGACAGAGCAAATCCACACCTACATTGTTTTTCAACATAGACACCACCATTAACCAATTTACATGGACGAGCAGATAGAGACATTTTGTGTTTTGACAACTGTGCATAGCCATCTGGAACATGGCTTGTCTTTCCTGTCTCTCTTGTTACTGCTGAAAAACTCCACCCACCGCCTCACTGTGCTGACATCCACTCTCTGGTCTTTGAAGAAGTTCAGCAAGCATTGATGAATGTTAGTGAGTGCCATTTTTTTTCCTCATGGAGGAATTCAGTGACACACCTTTGCTTCCTATGCAGTTCCATGTCAGACACCATTTATCAGACTGCCCCAGTGCTGCTGTCTATCACACAGCAAGAAAAACCATAATGGAATACTGGTGGGAAGGTTCAACCCCTACTGCCTTACCACAAACACTCATCTGTGACACCATGGGCCAGCACAATAAAATAGGGGTCATTAATCATATTAACTATTAGACCATAGTTATTACCCACTACGCTTTAGTAACAGTAAAGTTATTTAAAATTAGTTTCTGCAGTTTAGTTGTAAAGCATTATAAGGAAAGAACAATGCAGAAACCTGTCTGTCTTGCTGTCTTTCCCATGCAATTAAAATAGCTGGAGAATATTCCAATACAATTTTGACTGTGATTTCTAAATTCCTGTCAACCCTCTTCCATTTGTGCTATCCATTCAACGCTAACCTCACAGGCTAATGCAAATACATGCATACAACTATAATTCATGAAGTAAAGAGAGTAATTCATGTGGATACGAGGAGGTATACACAATGACAGTGGGAGTAAGATAAGTAATTTATCAAAACAGAAATGCTTTCTTCTTAATGACTACTGCACAACTGTTCAGATAGGAAAGAATGCAAACAGATGTATATCAGGGAGCAAAGCTAATTTGGCACAGTGGTGAACATGATGGACACATGGACTTCTCTATCTTAGTCATCCTTTGAGTCATTCACTTTTATAATAGGCGCTTTTTTTTAGAATATACTTTTACCACCAAAGAATGCTAACAAACAAATCCCAGTTCATCACCATTGTACTTGTTGTAGGACATTCGTACTCACCACTTATCTTCCATGCAGTAACTTAGATTCTCTTCTTTGTTTGGGTGTCATACTGATTGACAGACTCAACCCCCAAACAAACTTCCAGTTGTTTTCTCCAGTTTCATTCACTTCTCTCCCCAGAAAGAACAGCTGGAATAGAAAGATCATTTTATGGACCAGTTTCTGACAGTCTCCTTCCATCTGTTCACTTGTATGGAGAAGAGCTGCAATAGAAGAAAAAAAAAAATACACTGTTTCTCTTGATGCTCTGTTCCACCTGTCAAGCCCTGTATTGTCTACACAGTATCTGAAATATCAAGTTCAAACACTGCTATGTGCATATGAAATCATAGACACAGTTAATCTGCTTGAGCCGTTACTCACATAAATTCTTGTGCCACTTCCTGCAATGCCTGTTCTTTAAGTCCATCTATATCACTGGCAGATTATTCTGGAAACTGTACCTGCTGAGCATGCAAACAGCAGAACTTTAGTTCGATTTGGAATAAACAATTTAGTTAAAATATTTAGTACTTTTCATATATTTCAAAAAATTGTTCATAAGTGTTTAAAAAGAACAGTGTCTTAAGATCACTCTGATAGAGATAACAGATTCAAGGAAAATGTTCACATTAGTCAACATAATGAATTTCAATTTAAAAAAAAATATATTAACAGAACAGAGTCAGAGTCTGAACTGGAGGTTATCGTGGAAATTGACAGATTTAGCATTGTATTTTTTAATTATCATTTTAATTATTAAATACTAATTTTTATAACATATTGATTACATATTGTTTTTTTAAATTATTTTTAAATTAAATATTATTTAATTATTTTTTAACTATCACAGAGCTAACTTAAAACAAAGATTTACTACGTAGACTTTCAAGAGAAAATAGGAGCCCTAATCACAGATCATAATTGTACCTCCTACTGGAAAGAGTTAGTAGGAAACGGGAACAACATAGATATAGCTGTAGGGGGCAAAGAAGTATCTCCTCTGCTTAGAGGCAACATGATAAATTAAGTGCATCTGCATAATGTATTTGTAAAATGACAGCTTTATGCCTAGATTGAATACTGAAATGGACTTAAAAGTCCTTTCAGATTCAAACAATTTAATGCTTCTATTACTGTAACACATACCAGGAATGCTCACGTTTCTGCTAAGGGACCCATCTTCCGATAAGATAAACAAACGCATGTGTTCCTTCAATGTAAGATCTAAAGATAATATAGCTTTAACTGACTGCTCTCCACTTTAATATTTCTTTGCATCATAAGGTTTATTAGGATTTCAGCAGCATCTTATGGAACATAAAATTATACTACTTACACATTGCTTTCAGAAAATATTTATAATGCACCATTTGGTTTGTGGTTCATTTTCAGAAAAGTTCTTTTAAAATCAAATACTTCTCTTTTTTTATGGATCTGACTCCTGTAATTCCCAGCTCAGGTCTGCAGGTCAACAAGCGTCTGGTGCCAGATGGGTCTGTATAGCTTAGCAATTGCATTTGTATAAAGAACTGTATAAAAATGAAGGGTAATGTTCTAACCTTTTGAATCAGACTAAATGCATGAACGGCTTTTTCCTTTCTGATTGTGTGAGAATTTCAAGTCATACAACCATTTTGGGAAACAACTACAAAAAACAGCTGATAACTTGAAGTGGATTTTTTCCTATGATGACATCAGCACAAACTTTATTTTGGTGTGATTGAATCACATGATTGGATGCCAAGCCATATTGCCCAGTCAGATTGTTAAAAGTTTGTTAAAAGCTATAATAAAAATTCTGGAAATAAGGTATTTTGGCAAATAAACTTCAATGAGAAGCCAGTGCTACTGCTCCCCTGGAACAACTAAAATTCAACAACCCAGGAAACACCAACCAACCTTATAAACACTGTGAAGTCCAAGGATATTCTTCTGCTGTAAATCCCTACTACACGTTATTTTTAATCATTTACAGGCTGAAGTTCCTTGCGGTCAGGTAATAACCATTTGCTCCCATGCCACTGTTATCGTCAAGCTCTTCTTCTGCAATGTTAAACTTCAATAAAAGCACCCACATTCCTGGAAATGCCTTAATTCTATCCATTCTGATATCATGCTTGCCTTTACCACGTTTGCATTTGTGATCAATTATTTCCCAAATACATATTATTTTATATCTGCCCCACCTTCTATTTTTATAGTATTCTGAAATTAATCGCTGTTGATTCGCAGTCACATGGATAAGCATATGAAAACTGACATTTTATTTTGACTTGAATTAGAATATTATCATAAGTATTAAGTAAGCTCATAAATAATTTGCCCATTTGCACAGCATATAACAATCTCTTAAAACTTTCTTACATTTTTAATGCATAGTTTAAAGAACTACTGCACAATGCATTTAAGCAGAATCTACAAGAGAGTTTAGTTACTACCCTATTTGCCCTGCAGTATTAAAAATGTCACTTGTTTGTGCATGTGGTTTTACTAATAATAACTGGGGTAAATTAGGCAACAGTAAAGATTCCTCTGCATTAGCTGAACGTGAAACAACAGCATAATTCCTCACAACTTTAGAACGGATGAGATTTCACTGACTAGGATGTATGCTAACATACACAGATACACACAAAAAGGACAATGTGTTTGCCTTAGCAAGTCTTAATACCTGAATTTAACTACCTCCCTTTAATTGAAGGAAAGAAATTGAGCTATTAATACAGCACAGCTAATAGTAAAAGCAAGTGCTTGCACTGTGAAATAAATACCTTTTAACAGATACGCTTCTGATAAAAAGAAAATCATTTATCAGTAGATTCTAGGGTTTTGGAGTTTTATGAGGGAATGTCCTTTTTTTGTTTTGTTTTGATTTTAAGCAGGCTGCACTATTTTGACAAAAGAAGGTTGGTAAGATAAGGTAATTTCTGCAAAAAAAGTACTAAGATAAGCATAATTCTGAAAAAAAAACATGGCATCAAAAAGCCCTGAGATATAGCTGTAAGCCTTGTGACTTTTCCAACATGGAAAAAGTAATTTCCAATATAAATATATAGAACATCAAATAAAATTACATTAAACATAGATATACTGATATTGTTGAATAGCAGTTTGTGTGCACTGAGATGAAAAAATGTGTTGATTTTGATTTCATTTTGTAAATTATGGTGCTGTTCCTTTTTCCATTTTTGAAAACCTTTACAAAATACAGATATTCTTTCAAATAGAATTTCATTATTGACCAATTAGAGTAATTGTCAATAACTATCTCCGTATTAACTTTGGCAAACTGTCTTTAACATGTTTATTTTTGAGTTATATCTGATTAGCTTAGATGTCCATATGGTTTGCTTTGGATAGATCACTGAAACCATTTTCTGAAACAATATGGGGCAGTCAATTTTTTAGAAAGCTTTATGAAACAGAAACACTGGCATTTCTTAAATTATTGTGAGCCTGATTTAGCACAATCTGCCATTGGATGACAAACAGAGAAGTGCTGAAATCCCCTTGGTGTACTTTGTAACAGGGGCAGATGGCTCCTATCTCCCTGAAGTTCTATTTTGTTTTCCTCTTTTCCCCAAAGACAAACTTTCTAGCACTGTGACAAAAACAAAACAAAAACCACCCATATTGTACAGAATAACAAGTTCAGATGCATTGTTTTAAAGTAGAATGGGACTTTCCTGGGAGCTGAGGTGTTTATAGGACTATAAAACACCTGGGATGAATCCAAGATATATTATACCCAAAATATTTACAAGCAAAATTGCTTTCAAACTTTCAGGAAAGAAAAATAATAAAAAAAATCCATTATGTGGCCTGATTGAAGTCACTGTTGTGAATAATAAGAAGAGAATAAATTTGCAATGTGGCTTACCCATGGCAGTTTTCTGTGACTATAGATAGATAATTCATTCTTTAATCATTACAGATGAAAACTAAAGTTACAAAGAATATTCACTGGACTTTCCAGCAATTTGCTAACAAGCACAGGCATGCAGAAATCTAAGAATTTTTGGTTCAGTTCCATACTCTGGAAAATTAAGTTTTATGGTGATCATGGGCCCAGTTCCAGTTCCTTATGAAAACCACTTTGCATCACTAATTTTCGGTACATGGTTTTTTATGTTTCTGCATGGTTTCAAACTTCCTTAGCAACTCAGTTCATCATCTCCTCATCTATTACTTACGCCCAAGCTTTTCCTTCTACTGACACTTAGCATCTCTTTCCTTCAGCCTTCTCCATCAGCATATTCGTCTCATCTTCCTTCTCTGTAAAAGCCAGAAAGACCACCTGCACGAAATAACTGAAAGTAGAAGAAAAGCAATGTTTCAGTATCAATTGCACTCTTCAGTTACTGCAGATAGATAAATATTTTTTAAAAAGACTCAGGTTGGACAGGAGAGAATTCAGTGCAGATGGGTAAATTGCAAAAAAAAAAAAAGATATCTGTCTTGAGAATGCATAAACTGCATATTTTACATATGCTAGATGCATATGTTGATTTCCTTGGACTTGAAAAGACATTCAAACCTATTGGGCACGCTTCCTTCCATATTTCCAACCCTTTTTCCAGTCACAGAGGTGCCAAGGTTTCTCCAGAGAGAATCAGTAGAAATATTTACTTTGCAGAAAAAATGTTTTCCTTAACCGGTTAGAAACTAATACATTTTCATAAATCTTAGCAATAAAAACAAAATTCAAGCAGGTTCAAGAAATCCCTCTCTTGGAAAAGCAAAAAGAATGACTGAGTTTGGCAAAATCAGGAGCATGCTAAAATGAGGTTTCCTAGTTAAGAAATATTGAGTAACATACCGGCATGGAACTACCAGCTCCTTGAGTTAAATATAGGCTGAAATCCACTGTAGAAGGTTGAAACAATCCAGTCAGCATAGTTCTTTTGATCAGCTATGACTTATTTGTAGATTTCTGTTTGAAATGAAAAGAAGCTGGTATCCATTATTTCTCCTTCAATGGCAATGGTGGAACGGCCAAAACAGGGACCTCATACCCGAATTTAGAACTCGTGAACTTCTTTCATTCTGCTGCTTGTGTGGGAGGGTAGTTTCTGTCCTTACGCACCTGGCTGTGGGGCTAAGGAAATCAAATGAGCAACAGGGAAAGGATTACATGTTATCCTAAATACAGGAACTCAACACAAGGGAACACACTGAGAAGGGGACAGGACAGATCTAACATATCACTAAAGCTGTGAGAAGCAAGGAAGTTATTATGGTGCTTGTGGAAAACATTGGTATCACTAGATTCCTCGACATACAGGTTATTTAGCAAAAACTTGGGTTCAGTTTGGTTCAGATTACTCTGCCCTGATAGCTGAAGGTACAATCCAAAACTACATGGGACTTGTAAAACATTATGGAGGAAACACGAGTTAATCCATAGCACAGCAGGAAAAAACAGCAGCAATCAAGTGTGGGAAGGAAGAACATGAATTACCACCTCTGCCCAGAATAATCAAAATTAAGATAGTTTTTCAGAAAGATTTAACCAAATGAAACAAATGATTCCACAATCAGTCTCTCTGTTCTTTGAGTGACCTCCAAAATGCTGTGACAGTAAAAAGGAGTTATTATCAATCTGTGCAGTCTCAGAAATGCAGGAATTTTAATAACAGCTAAACTATTATCACATTTCCAAGTAGGTTTAAGTATTCGCTCCTTGAGTTGTGGTTTAATTTAGTTTGGCATGCATTTAACTGACACTAAAGTTACTAAGCAGAACTCAGGGCTCATTGCAAATGACACTCTAGTATTTCAGTTGCTTTAGACTATAAAATTCATCTGTTTTTCTTGGTAATAATTATCCTCAAGCACAGCTACTTGTACTGTGATTGATAACCTTGGTCCTATGGATAACTGGAATCACTGTTGTACAATGAATCCTCTTGCAGAATGTAAATTATCTCATACAGGATATTACTGTATGGTTCATGAAA
The DNA here is from genome assembly GCF_054131305.1 of Coturnix japonica. Classification (NCBI taxonomy): domain Eukaryota; kingdom Metazoa; phylum Chordata; class Aves; order Galliformes; family Phasianidae; genus Coturnix; species Coturnix japonica. Next base: position 7,165,031 of record NC_140673.1, on the reverse strand, counting down.
AGGCCAGACAGGAGAGAACATAGCAGAAAAACTGGAAAACATCTACAAACAAGAAGCTGTGAATGCTTACATAACTTTGATGACTTTACAGTTAGACTGCAACTTAAGATAATTTTAAATACATTCTACAAATTTATGTAGAATGTAAAATCACAGATAATGGAGAAAATGGAGTTGGCATTTTCAGCAAACCTTTCCAAAGGACTTAAAATTCCTTAAAGGATGACCACTGGGCTATTCTTTCTGCATGAAAGACTTCCCCTTAAAACAATAGTGGAGACGCCATTTGTAACACAGTCTTCACTGATCTTTACAAATGTTTTTCAAATGCTCTTGTTTTTCCTGGTTTTTCTTTCCAAATTTCTCAACAGAAAGTGAAGCTGAAGCTGTGCACTAACCTCAGCACTGACAGTAGTATCTCAGAACAGTGATGCAATTAACAGTGTAAAATCTCAGCTTACAGGATTTCCATGTAAATTTGATTGTCATTATTTCACCTTTTGTCCCCCAGATGTGTTACTAGTTCTTAGGGGTTTCTTTCATTGTTTCTTGCTTTCTTTTTTTTTTTCTTTTCTTTTTTTTTTTTTTTTTCTTTTCAGTTGTTTGATTTAACTCTGTCTTCTACAGAAGCTTCCAGAATTGTTTACCTTTCAATTAGAACTCATCTGCAAGGAAAACTTTAAAAACCGGATCATAGTGGCAGCTGAAGGGATACAACAAACCCCTCGAGCTATCTGCAGGGTTCTTCTGTCAGCAACCTGAATGTCAGTACTCCAGAGATTTGGAACAAAGCTTCAGTCAATTCACACAAGTTCAAAAGGGAAAGCTCTCTGCAGGGGCTGATGCTTGTATTAGGGAATAAGCCCTCCTTTGACACAATGGAACTCAAAATTTCTGAAGTAAACATATTCCAGTAGGAGAATTTTGTTCTGCATTAATTTTTCTGAGCATATATATCACAACTACAGCTCTTCATTTTCAAGCAGATGAATTATACAGGGGCTGCTGAAGAAAACTACATATGAAACAGAAGTGCATGCTGTTGAATTATTTTACAGTATAATCTGTTTATTTAAATACAATTGACAGAGACATCTTAGGGATAAGGTATTTGCAAACTATTAAGAACAAGCTCAATACCCTAATACAGCCTAAGAACAGGCATAAAGCCCTACAGAACATTACAGGTCACAGTATCAATACCTGAATCAAAGCTACCTTAGCTACCTTAATTGTAGCTGAGAGAGTACAGATGCCAAGAAAAGGAATAGATTCCTCCTGGACAGGAAAACAAAGGAGGAAAAAAAAAAAAAAAAAAGGAGGGGGGGGAAGAGCTGTATAGAAAATGGAGTATAAATTAATAATAAATTAATTTATTAATTTAAATTAATAATAATAAATTAAGTATAAAATAACACTTTAGTAGAAAGATCTTTAGGAATAAAAATATCCAAAAATGAAGACAAGACAATAGAAATTTAAAAAAAAGAAAATTATTTTGGGATATGTATTATATAACTTTACTAGCCATCATCAATAAATTCATCCATCTACAACTGATGGTAAGAAGCATTTTAGCACAATTAAGAATGTTTGAATTTGCTGTTTTCTTTTCTGGTGTGTGTGCTTGTTGAACAACATTAAAAGCATCCTAGGTTGACTTAATACCAAGAAGTTATCTTCTTTTACTAGGAGCAACCCTCAAATGGCTACAAAAAGCCATAATTCTCTCTATAAAGCCTTGTGTGTAAGAACACAAGCCATACCAATGCACACTCCCTGGCTACATGCACAGTTCAACAAAAACACCTACTTGCTAATTTTGAAATAGCAATAATTGAATTGAAGAATAATTTTTTAAAACTGTTTTTTTTTCTGAACCTGAACTATTGAAATAAATTCTGATTAAAAATTGGAAGAACTTCAAAGCAAATAAAAATGTAAATGCAATTTTCAGGTGTTATGAGCATAAATGGAGAATATCTCAATACCCAGAATTTTTTCAATAGAATCAGTTTTTAAATTTTCATTTACAGTAGGTTGCAGTTCTTATGAACAATTCTACCATGTTGTTTCCAGAAACTTTAGTTACTAAATTAATAAAAAAAAATGTGGAATTTCGGTTTTATCACTTCTCCAATAAGCAATAACACAAGTTATTTTAAAAACCTGTAATGCCTGTATTTCTGTTTCTAAGTAAAACATGCCTTGTATTTAACAATGCTCTATAAAGTCTGGTTTTGAATTGTCAGAATTACACATTTGAATATGCACATAATGGAAATGGAGCAATTAAAAGGCAAGTTGTTTTCCAAAATTTTAAATATAGTAACTTAAAATTATACCAGCAGATGTGCCGAGCATTTCTTTTTAATAGCAATGCTGAAAATTAAAAAGATGAATTAATGTATGATTTACAGAGTCTTTATTCTTAATTACATTGGCATAGGTTCATTATAACAGATATTTTAAATGACTTAACTGGATTTGGTAATTTTAATGTCCATGGCTTAACCCAGGTTCTTCAAAACTTTCTGCTATTTCTACATAGTCCATAACAAACCAAACGGAAATGTAAGGGCTGGGGATGGGGTAGAGAAGGCCAGGGTTGGGTGATAGTTCTAGTTTTATGGCAATTAAGTATTTTAAATCATTGCTTTTCTACAAATTTAACAGCCTGCATCCTTACACTTATGGAGACTTGTGCCTAAGGGAACTGGCACTGTAGTTCATATGCAAGATGTCAGAATGAACATTCTGTCAACTGGGGCACTAAACTGGAAATAAAGGCTGAGTCCAATGTTATTTCAATTTTGTGGCCAAGGCTTAGCTTGAAAGGGCACTTGAGTCTATCATATGAAAAGTGTGTTTACCTGACGCCATTTTGTCTTCTGAAATGACCACTGCCACTTGTTTATATGAGAAACCAATTTTGAATAATTTCCTTAACAGCTCTGAATTGCTTTTGGGCATAAACTGAAGTAGAATGACTTATAACATTTATTTTGGAACTTAATTTTCCTTCATATTTAGGATATTTAATTCTATTCACAAAATTGCTATGCATTTTCCCAACTTACAATCTTTTCCATTAGGCAAAAATGCTTAAAACAGAAATTTGAACCTATTATAGTAATTTGTAACAGTGCTTTTATAGCTTTCATACAAGTTTGGAAGTAATGCTCAGCTCAAGGCTAGAGAACACTCATTTCTCAGCTGGATTGACTTGGATGAAGCAAAATCTCCCTTACAATTGCTTGGTTTGGCAACACAGTTTTGAATGATGGGATATTGAAACAGAGAAGGTAGCCTTAAAAATAATAGTGCTTTTAAAAGTGCCTTATAGAGGAATTGGCTGATAAGTGACTTGACTGGTATGTGCAAGTGCCTTCATGAAAACATTATGCATGATATTTAAGGAAAAAGAAAGCTTCATGTAAGTCAGTGGCCAGATGTTTTAAGCAAGTTTAAGTCAGAAGTGAGCACTGGGATCAGTAAAGTCCTATAAATGACCTTCAGAATGTTTTTAAATGCGGCTTTTTATGTATTGCGTATAGTACTGTAAAAATCGCAGCAGTCAGCAATGGAAAAAGCACCAGTGTGGTAAAGCATGTATACGTGTGCACAGATTTACTAAGTTCACTTACTACACTAGAAATCGGTGACACTTAATATACACTTCTTTGTATTATTACATCTGGATCAAATTATTTGTTTGGCCTTTGTAAAAATCAGCATAAAGTATAAATGCTGTTCCATTTATACTTATCATTAACGCTTCTTTGTTCTCTGTATTGACTAACTGTTCTAAAGGCAAGTGAGTATGTAATGGGTTCAGAAGCAAAAACTCCAAAAAAAGAAAGAGAGAAAGAGAATACCAATAACTACACAATTATTTCAGATCATTAAAATTTATAGAGCATCTAAGAGTATTGCAGAAAAAAAGTAGTGCATTTTTTAAAATCCAAGCACTTATTCTGTCATGATACAGATTTTCTTAAGTACTTACATACCTTAGAAGCACGCATCTCATGATCTCAGGTGCTGCTTTTGTTTCTTAGTCATTTAGGTGCTCCTAAAAATCTCATTTTCTGACATCAGTTTCTTAAATATGCTTACCTTTTCCATTACTGATCTACCTGAAGATTCACTAAATACTTATACTCTCACTTCTATTACAACTGCCAGTACAGTTTTTGATTGTGCACATGATCTACATTTCTTATTTCTCTCAAATCTAAATGCACTAGAAGTCTTAATGGTGAAAAAAAGTAGGCCCTCATCTCAAAGGTTTAATTCAACAACAACAACAACAAATTGCATAAATTGTTACATACTTAATGGTAACAAAACTCAAGTCCAACATTCTGCATTTAATAAAACCACAATCATCAGTAAAAAATACCTTTCTAAATAAGTATGTTTGGTTCAAGTTTCAGTCACCTGGAAATTAAAAACCTATTTACTGAACTTTTGCTTAAGCTCCCTAAACTTAGTTTCCACTAGTGTGGTTAGCCTTTCTATTTAACCCTATCAGGAAGTTATTAATTTTCTTATGAGCTCATCTGTACCACTCCAAGTGATACTACAGACAGCAACTGAAATTCCTAAATGATTTCATACAAACACATCTCACTGGACTACTGAATAGTGGAAACTGACACACATGCAAGAAGTGAACTGAATTTTGTTAACCCTGCAGGTAAAAGCATGCAAGTCCCAAAGCCCCCCTAAATAAAACTATTCATCACTTAGACAGGGAATATACCAGTAAATACAATTACTTAATTTGCAGTATGCCTTATCTTGAATATAAATTGTACCCAATATATAGCTTAATAGATTTGGTATTAAACACATGTTAATGTAAACACACTGATGTTGTTGCTACACAGTAATATTCACTACAAATACTCCCTGAAGCAATCATCAAGTTATTTCATTAGAACTCCTGCCTGTTGTTAATTGCGTTCAGGAAAGCAGGAACAAATTAACAATTTTAAAAGACAGCGATGCAAATTCATATGCTTCTATGTCTGACTGAGGTGATTCTCCCCTTCAACTGTGCCCTGGTGAGGCCACATTTACATTCCTGTGGCCAGTTCTGGGCTCCCCAGTTCAAAAAAGACAGGGATCTTCATGAAGGAGGTCCAGCAGAGGGACACAAAGATGTTTAAGGGCCAGGGGGATCTTCCATATGAGGAAAGGCTGAGGAACATGGGTCTCTTCAGCCTGGGGTAAAGAAGACCGAGAGGGGATCTGGTAGATATTTATAAATATCTAAAGGGAAGCGGAAGGTAAATGGATGAGGCCAGGCTCTTCTTGGTTGTGTGTAGCAATAGGACAAGGAGTAATGGCCTAAAACTTGAACACAAGCACTTCCTTACAAAGATGCGGAAGAACTTGTTTACAGTTAGGGTAACAGAGCCCTGGAACAGGCTGCCCAGAGAAGCTGTGGAGTCTCCTTCTATGGAGACATTTGAGACCTGGCTAGGCACCTACCTGTGCATCCTGCTGTAGGGTACCCTTTTTTCCAACCCCTTCCATAGTGATTCTATGCTTGAGGGGGGCATGGACCTGTTGGAAACAATCTAGATGATTCTCCAAGGGCTAGATCATCTCTCCTACGAAGACAGTGTCAGTAAAAAATTGAAGTGCCACTAAGGAAATTTTTCTCTCTCCTGTGAGCAAAATGAATTTTGAACAACCTGCATGTTCTGTATAATCCTCTGACTTTTAGGGAACCAAAATTTCAAATTCAGACAGATATTTATATATTGTAATATATATAGCAATGTGAATATCATTAAACTTAGTATGGGTCACTTGATATAAAAAAAATAGTAACTGAGAAGGAGTCAAATCTAGAAATGTTTTGCTTATCGGTACTGAAAATACTGGGAATGTTTATTCTGGAAAAGATTAATCACAAAGGAGATAGTAAGAAATACAAATAATGAAGGAATACTAAACATATTCTTTTTCTTTCACAATATAAGAACAAGGTTCTCCAAACTGAAGGAAACCTAATCATAGTCGTATGAAGGGTAATAGTACAGTAGAGAAACAGACTTTAGGAAGCACTGCCATTAAACACGCAACTGTCCAAAGACTTTAAAAGGATTAGAATTAGTATGATTTACAGAAATGTTCAGTTATGATAGCATGGACTAAGAATAGAAGATTTTGAGAGGAAATAAAAACTAGATCTTGGTAACTTGAAGGATAAAGATAATTGCTAATTATTGAGCATTAGAATAAAACAGGCAGATTGCCCTAATTATTATGTTGAATACACTATTAAAGCATCTGTGGTTGGCATCTCCTGGGAATTGAATACTGTGCTTGATGGTAACAATCCTCTCAATTCTAGCTGAATTGGAAAAGAAAGACAAGGAAAGGAGGAAAAAAGTGTATGCGTGTAGAATGAGCTAAGCTCTGCATCTTAGGTATGAAAATTGTACTGGAGTTGCATTAGATCATGTAATTTGTGTCTCAGATACTAAGTCTTAAGTGATTAAGACAGGTAGGCACAGGTAGGCACAGGTAGGTGCCTAGCCAGGTCTCAAGATTAAGATCTAGTGATCTTAAAGTACATTTCTTATTCAATAAGCCACCCTACTGACTTCACTTAAATTATTTAAGATGAATGCATGCTTGCAGCATCAAGGAATGGCCTGAAAGCAGACAATGTTTACATTCATTCTTATCTACTCTCCAGCCACAATACAAATACTGAGCAACAGGAACTGAAAACACTTTGTATCTTACTGTGTCAAAATGATTATTATGTCTGTGTTGAAAATGTTTAATCAGTGAAGCATAAAGTGCTTTGTAATACATTAACTGAATAGTAAGTACTCACTTTCTATTACCAAATCAATAGGAATGACCTCATAATAAGAGATACACTAAACCTTCATAGACTTCCTTGTATTAATTCACACCCTGTAGATTGTACAATGAGAACCTGACTGAGCTGTGCTATTTCTAGGTTGATTTAATTGCATTGAGAAAAACTTATAAAACAACAGAGACAACGTATACCAGAAACAGCTGGAAACATGCAGTAACTAATCCCAGTAAATAACTGTTGAAACATGAACAAACTTTTTTTTTTTTTTCTTTATGTTGTAATATTTCTCTTTCACAGTTACACTGTTCAGACTCATCTTTCATCCCCCAACAGGAACTGGGGCTAAAAGTAAAAAGCAATGGTGAAGAAGAAATAAGCAAATGCATGGCCTTGGTACTGAAGCACCTGTATGACCCCAACATGTTTATGGTAACAGGACTAAATCAAAAGCAAACACAAGTCAGTCTGAAATGAAGTAACTTCAATCTAACCTCCTTGAAAAACCTTTCCTCAAATATTAGGCTACCTATGTTGACACTACCATCATTTAGGAAAATGATAAGTATTTTATTTGTTAGGTGGAGCCAGATAAAGCCATAGCATGTAGAAATCAGCTATAGTCTTTCAGCTCCTACAGGTAGCAGTAAAAATGCTAAGATGGCAGAAATTCTGCACAAACACTTGTCTCCAAAGCCAGTTGTTTGACTGTGGTTCAATTAGTGACCACCGCTTCAAAACCAGAAACTTTTCTATTAAAAGACCATAACAGCTTTTTTTTCAAGCAGAGCAATTTACTGATTTAAACATTCCAGATAGACGGGACAAAGTAAACCCCAATGTTTAAGAAACTTGAAATGCTGCCACCATTTCTGAAGGAACCTGCAGCTTAGAATTCCTCTATGCATTATATTCCCCCCTAGCTTTAAAGATAATTAAAATGGTAAGCAAGAAATCCCTTAATTCAGGACTGAATAATTTATATATACCAGCCTGCAAATACTGTTACATCCCATAGGACAATTAACAAGTGATACATTAATTTCACCATTTCTGAAAAAAGCAGAGTCCAATTTCTCATTTTGCCTTTAAGTTCCAGTTTCTATAACTTTTCTCTGAAAACAATTCCAAAAGGGCACTCCAAGAATAAAGCTAATTTCCAGAACACAGTAACATGCAGTTCACATAGACATATCTGCAATTAGACTCCTGTAAACAAGAGCACGCTGTGATAGACTGACTGATCTTCAAGGTAGCTTCTCATTTTCTGCTCCTTGTAACTCACTGATGCGCAGAATGTGCTTAATGACTTCAGTTACTACATCAGTTCCAACTAGTTCCCTAGTTCTCAAATTTCCCTGAAATTTGCCATCAGTGATCGAAAACATCACAGCACCATCCTACGGTACTGTAAACAATGTTCTCAAGACCATCTGTCGTTAGAAAAGTACAATTAATGTTCGTGTCATCGGTGTCAAAAAGATGCTTGATTTCTGTTCAATTCAGTAGCATTGGAAGGCTGTGTCTATACCTCTAGTACAGTTAATAGAAACATGTTACAAATTATCCTACTTCAGCTAACCCTTGTGCTTTTTAATATCCTGGTTCATATTATGCAATACTTTGAATCTGTTATAATAAAATAAATAAATTAGATGACTGCTTTCCTACCAGGTAGCCAAGACTCTTAGTTCTGTGTAACTCACCATTTTTTCTCTTTAAACTTCATGGGAAAATATGTGAAAATAGCACACAAAATCTGCTGCTAATTTATCCATTCTCCATGAAGGATGATGAACTCTCATGTAAGCTATAGCAGGCCAGCAGCTTGTCAAAATAGCAGTTGGAACAGCAGGTTCCAAGTCATTAAATGTGAGTTTATGTTACACTCCAGAGATTCCTGAAACTGCAGAATAGTGTATGCATTTATGTGCAGGCAAAATAATGCAGATGTGCAGTGTTATACTGACCTCTTCTCAATGGAATCCAGTCCAGTATAATAAGTTGCTTTAAGTATATCTCCAAAGTCGTCCTGTGGACTCCTGAATAATAAAAATGGAAAGTGAATTCATGATGATCAGATTTCCTGATCCACATTGCAAAATATTTCATTGAGGTGACACTTTTTTTTTTTTTTGGTGGCAAAACATCCTTTTTGAGTCGATTAATATCACCCAAAATCACTATCAAAACTAAATAATTCCTAAATATCCTAAAGAAGAATAGAAAGGCACTGATATTCTAAAACATTTCTTAAATTAACTGAGAGGGCATCGGAACTGAGAGAATTCAAGAGACATCAGAAAAACATGCATAAGTGTAACTAATATAGTTTGAAAGTTACAGAGCCTGCAAGAATTAGAAAAGTCAAATCCTACAAGTCAGGCCATTCAGACACTTTTCAATCAACCTCACTTAGATCGTCTGCTCATATTGCCCATACCTCATCAGTTCTTCTACAAGGACCTTATGGGAACAGTGTCAAAAACCTTAGTGAAGCCAAAATAAGCACCTTTTCTCCATAAAATATAGCACTGAAAAAGCATCTAAGTTCCCTTCAGAAAACAAAGGTGGAAATGTGAATCCTGAGTTTGAAAAAGAAAAAATAATCACAATTTGCAATGGTCTCTTTTAAACTACAATCTTCAGTCACAGAAACTTGGACGAAAAAAGGCTATAATGAGCATTCAATCTGGCTGCAAATGTCTGGGTGGAAAAGATACAGAAGGATCAGGACTTGTTAAGATCCAGGAGTACCTATGCAAGGATGGTTACGTAAGAAATATTATCCCCCTTATCCCATTTCTACCTGAACTGCCTTTTGTTTTATGAAATTAGAATGGACTTCTGAATTCATTCTAAAGAAATGAAATAACCTAGAATGTGCTCACAGTTTGGTTATTGGGAATAGGGGAAGAGGAGGAGTGGAGTTTTACCTGCACTTTTATGTGCATTCTTATGACTTCTATTTACACCAGGACATGAACTTCGAGGCACATCTGAAGTTCTCTCTCTTGTTTACATCTATGTGAAGATAAAAAGCAAAGATATCCATATAAATCTTTGAAGGCTGACAATGATTTTGTCACAATGAGAATTAACTGTATTTCTCTTAAAAAATATGGACTTTCAAGAACTCAGTTTCTTTTCATCTTTCTCCATGTGTGTTTGTACAGAATATAACATTTGTTTACATTTTATACAGATTTGATTATTGCCATGGCAATACAAGGGCAATGAAACTTTAAATTTTACCATTCACATTAACCATCAGTTTGTAAAGAACCTAATGACCTACTGGTATTTCTGGGATTCTTGCAATGCTGGCTTCATCTGTGCATTGCACCATCACTTCACCTAGTCTAGCGCATAATGCATATGTTTATCTGCTGTTCAAATAATCAAAGGTCTTAAATTATCTGAGATTATTGAACCTGTGTGTAATTTTAATTTATCGAATCCAGTAAGGCTATTTTTATGCTTTAAGTTTTATACTCTTAATTTACCAGATTTCCCTTCTGTGAGGAAAAGGAGGAAAATTAGTTTGCTTTTACAAATTCTTTGATAAGACCATGATACTTTCAAATGACTAAATCATGATACTTTCACACAAACAGTTAAGAGAATTGTTAGCACATTCTCCAGAGGAATTCTGTCATTCTAACTGTCCCTGATTTTTCACCTGTCTTTCTGAACTGGGTAATTTTAAGACATTTATCATCACTGGTGTGCCATCTGGTATATCCCATCTGGGATACCTGATCTGCACTGGCACATGATCATTAACCTTAATTAAGCATATTTTATCTACCTCACAGGAATTTCAGCATTGAAGGACTGTACAGGTAATGTAGATCATTGCACAATGTATACACATTGCCTCATGGGATTTACAAGGCATGTGGAGAGCTTCTGAAATACAGGTGATGCAGTAGCATACAGTAGCACCTATTTCATTCAACTGCTCTGATCTTACCTTGCCACAGTTGGTTTCTTCTTCATGTCTCTCAGTTTCTCTAAAGCAATGAACTACAAACCCCACTAGGAGTTTACGTATGTTTCATCATCAAGCAAACCATGGCACTTCTGTAATGACTCTGCATAACATTCACTGCAAAGAATTGCAATCCATTTGAAAAAATTCAGCCAGTGCTGAAAAAAAATATAGGTTTGGGCTTTCAAACACAAGGGAAATATTAGCTATTGATTATGGACTTCTCTTTGGCCTATCCTTAGCATGAAATTCAGTTCAAAGCATAGTAACCACATCCAATCGCCTGCTGAGAACATTTTCCTGTAAGTGCTATCTATAGCTATGAATTGTCTGGAAGAAAGCTAGTGAGCCTGTACTGAAAAGATGTAATTTGCCTCCTAACAACAGTGGGACAGGCAGCTAGGAGCCAAAGTTAATTCCTGCTCCCTAGCTCCATTCTACTATTCCAGGTACATTAAGTGTGAAAAGCATTGCAAAGAAGCTACTATAAATGCTCACAAAATATAAATTCTTTAATTAGATGTTTAATCCTCCATGGACAGCTCTCTTCTGCAGCATTATGACAATCTGAGAATTAGTTAAAATACAAGAAATTTGCATGGCATTGATTTTATCTTGAAAAAAAAAATAGAGTCAGCAAACTGTCACCATCAATATCTATAAATAATATAACTAGCATCATCTTTAAGATCCTCTCTGTATGTTCACCACACTGGCACGAAGGATGAGAGAGAACTTATTCAGCATGTACTTCTGTCACTATTACACCCACAGTGAAGATCTCATAAAAAAAGATCCTCTTCAGCCTTCTGTCTCCTTACTCTATTCCATATTGCAAGAGCAGCATAACATGAAAGCATTAGAGCATGCAGACTGAAATTCTTGGTTCACTCTGATTCTCAAAACACATTTCCTGTTTTATTTAATAAAATAAAAAGTTGGTTCTTTTTGGTTTTTTTGTTTTGTTTTGCTTTTTATTTCTTGTTGCTCCACTGAGAAGTGTCAGACACTTTGTCCTTTTAAGAAAACTTCAAGATCAGTAGCTGGAAAACGCTCTAATTCTTAAGGGATTTTTTCTATTTCAGAACATACACTTCACAAATAGCTCTTTGTCTGAACTACTTTACTACTTTACCCAGGGTTCTGGAACATCCATATAAAACCAGCACAAAAATATCTACTGTTGCAGAAAGGAAAAAAAATAAAATAAAATTAATACTCATCTGTCTGGATGTAGGATCAGTTGTCTGTAATATCTCATCTTAAAAGTACACAGTTACAAAGCACTCACCTTATCGAATATTTCTGATCATTGCTTATATAGTTCAGTGTTAATATTATTTTGCTTTTCAAACATAAGCAGAGCTTTTCACTCCAACTATTCTACTTTCTTACTGCAAAAACCTGAAAACTTTTGATTGAAACAATTTGTTCTTCAAATCCACTGGGTTTCTTTCTTTGAATTGATGTGTGTTTTGTTTTTTTTGTTTGGTTTTTTTTTTTCTTTCCACATTATTGTTTTCCACAAAATAAAATATACAATGACCAATTTTACCACAGTCAGAGGAGAGAAATAATATAAGCTGCACTGGAGAGAGAAAAAAGAAGAATCCACAGCAATGGTAACAATGAGAAAAAACATAAATAATCATTCAAGATATCTATATTAGCACTGAAATAACACCACTGGCATTTGATTTAATAATACTTATATACCTGGACATCACTTTTTCATTCTCTCCAAAATGCTGTTGTCTTCTGAGTTATCAGTGTTAATATATGTATGTTAGAAGTATAATGCATCTGCTGAAAATATAGCCGAAAAATCAATTATCTTGCCTAAAAATAATAGTAACTGTAATTATAAAACCTGATCATTTGAACAAACCCCAGGGAGACCCATCCAAAAACTGATTGAAGATATTCCTACTGGAACATTGGATTTGATTTTGTTAAAGTTGGATGTGAACGTAATGCATTCTGTTATTCTGTGAAATCATAAACTTAAGTTCTGTACTGATTAAAATTCTCTGAGAAAATTGGCCTAGACTCCTCTTTACATACTATGCTGGGGAGTCAAGCTGTTTTGCTTTCCTCCTCCTAAGAAAGAGGTGTCTGAAATGATACTCCTGGAGAGGATTGGATTTTTAGTTTAAAACTGTCACTAATAAGTGAAAATTCTTGTAAGGGCAGACTGGGTCTGTTGTTCCCTCAAGTGACCAAACACGAGATCTTTATTGTTACTGGCATTTTCAGTATGTACCAATCCATTACCATTCTCTTTCCTCTCTTTCTGTATGACTATATTGTGAATATTTCTGAGAAATTAATGGGTTGCTTAGAGAAGAACCTGCATGTTGAAGAGGCAACCAAACAGTGAGGAAAGCAGCTGCTTTTTTCCCTCAAGTAGCAATCCTTTACTCTTAATACACAGAGTAATAGCTATTCTGTTTTCCTTTGCACTATACTAGCAGACAAGAGCATATGGTTTACAACCCCCAGTCTTCTGGTAAATGTTATTTCTCAGTTTGAAAACAATTCCCCAGCAATAACAAATAAAGCTCTGCTGAATGATTTAATTTCAAGCATTTGGGGTTGGAGGGCTTTTTGCATGAGATACAGTGAAAATCAAACCCAGCTCTCCAGAACTGCACAATTAAAAATATCCTTGATATGAAAGATTGTCCACACTTTTATACAATTAAAAGGGATGAAAATACAGTAGTCTTGCTTCTGTGGAGTATATTGATGAGCTTTCAATACCACCAGGACGACAGTAAATATCTAATTAGGTAGGTATGCTGACAGCTTCGTTTGTACGCACATATGAACTCTGAACTACATGAAGAGAATCAGCTTGGTTGAGGAATAAATCACCTGAAATTTATTAATGAATTCAGAAACTGATATGAGAAGAACATCACACTGAAAAAGGTGCTGCCCCTTGACTTTAATTTCTGTGTTACTTCACGGACGTAGTGAAACTTTAGAATGAGGATGTATGAGGATAAAAATTCATAATCAAAAGTCCAAGAACAGTAAACAAACATTACAGAAGATATAAGAAGCTTTCATACCAACCCTTAAGCAAACATTTCAATTTGCTATAAATTGAGGTGCAGTTAAGTGGGTTATGAATCTGAAGAATAACATAACTGCAAGTATTTATGACATTTCAAGGAATTTACCATTCATTAAAAAGAGGCTATAGCTAAAAGAGCCTTCCCTAAGGGAAAATATTTTGCAAGAGTTTATTTTCTAGACAAGATTTAAATTCATGCCTATTATAGACTGGTTTGAGTTGATTTGCACAAGGCACAATCAAATTCCTTAGGGAAATAAAAGAAGTATAATATTGAATACAGGTGTTATTAAATTTTACAGCTGACAATACCATTAAACTGTTTCAATGCAACCTTTAAAAAAAAACTGGTCAGTGAAAGGCATCCTGTAGAAAACTACTTCTACAATTGGAAGAGTAGTAAAATCTCTAAACACCTTGTGATGCAGAATGCCAAATGGACCATAAAAGCAATAGTGTATGAATGCATGGCTAGGATAGCTAACCTTGTTTCAGAATTATTGCTAAGTACCAGACAGTTCAGATACTTCACATTACTGAGGGATTATAGCTTTAACTCAATAGGCTGTTTTAATTGCTACAGCAAAGCATATGTTTCACAGGGTTCAAGCTCCCTTGAGCCCTCAACCAGCTATCCTAACACTTTTGCACTGAGCTCCAAGTAAGGAACTGTGGGAGAGTTTATTGTTTTTTGCTGATGATGCTGATTTGTTTCAAAGTGAGGTTACTTGCAGTTTACATTCCACTTCAACCTACCAACAGACTGGAAACATCAATCAAAATCACTGGAGCATTTTATCAAAATGAAAATCAGCTCTGTTAAAAATAGAGTTTGGTCCATGCACATTATCATTTTAGAAATAAATAACAATCACATAATAGAATAACATAAGGTCTTGGGCTGGAAGAGACAGAGACCCTGCAGTTCCAACCCACCCTTCTGCTGAGGGCTGTGTAGCAAACCATTCAATCAGGCTGTGCTGTGCCTCACCCAACTTGGCCCTGAATACCTCCACAGATGAGGCATCCACAGCTTCTCTGGGCAGTCTGTGCCACTACCATGCAGAAGTTACGAAATGCATTACTTTAACACTTCATGTTGTCTCATCTTATTATGCCATAAAATCAGGAATTTTAAACACAAAGTTTAAAATATAAACTATATAAACATTTTTAACACCATTCTGAAGAACAGGAGCACATAATACATCTCCAACAGAAACACCATTTAGCAGATAAAAATTGTCCCTTCTGAAGAATGCTTATTCTTCCTGAGTTTAGAAATTATTATTTTAGCATGATAAAAACTAAGTTAGATTTTAGGTCTTACTGGATACATAGCTAAATTGATTCTACATTTGAATGCTTTTTTAGTTTACTTAAAAATTGAAAAGAACAAAATAAAACAGCATGTGAAGGACTGCAGAAAAGCCTTACAAAAACTAAAATTGCCAAATGGTCTTACAGTTCAATACAGTTAAACAGAACTGAAATCGTGTAAGTGATGCTTTACTGTACATTTTTACAAGATTAGTATATTACACCATTGCAAAACCAATGTGAAGAAAAAAGAGTGAGTCTGTTAGCATCAACATTTTAAACTAATAGTAACTATTATGACCTACTATATGACCATTTTAAACAAACATAAAAGAATACCGAGGAACAAAAGGAAGATTAAAAACTCAGATGTAAGAAATAGCATATTTCCATCACAGTATGTTCACCTAACACAGTGACTCTTTTTCCCTATTGGGTATTTAAATAATAGCATTTGAAGAGCTGGGTAATGTAACCCATGAGTGTTAAGTCAGAAGGCAATTCTCGCTGACCCAGACATCTGCTTTATTGGGAAAGGTTACAGAACAACTGAGAATTTCTACAGTCTGAATCAATAACTATAGATGTGACAGGCAGAGAAAGGCACACAAGAAAATAACATGCAATCTATTCTTTTAATTCAGTATTTTCTTTTTTCTACTACAACCTCTGCAGAGATACACAGAGCATTTCATTTAATGCACTTTTTAGGGTAGCAAAAATCAAACAAATCAGTTAAATGATACCTTCTGTGAAAGAGCCATAAAGAGAATAACAAAAAAATTGTCCTACTTAACTGCTTTTCCTTCACTGGGAACTCTTTGTACTGGCAAAGTATTCTAAAAGGTCACTATATTTTTCAGTTCTTCCCTCTTTAGAGCCCAAATGGTCTTCCAGACAACAACTTTATACCTCCAAAAAAGTCAAAGATTTTGTCTGGGTCTTGTTTTATTTCACTGCGTGTAATTTTACATTTTTTTCTTTTTAAAATTTTCTTCAAGTTTGCTGCACTATACAACAAAATATGGACTAAGCAATCTCTAAATCAGAACTAACAGTGTCTTGTAAAAGCTCAAGAACACACTCAAGCCCTTTATTTTATTCTGTCTGTAATATTTAAAAGTTCATCTCTTTTAAGTCCTGAACAAGCTTTGGCTATTTGGTCAACATAACTTAGGAGAGATTGAACAAGATATCCTAGCAAGAAATTCTGCAATGGCTACTTGTCCAAAAATCAATCTCTTTAAAAGTCTATCAGTAACATCATTAAACAAGTGTGAAATTAAGCTGTGACTTTCTCAACCTCATTCCCTACAGACTTCTGACATACCAAAGGACTAGTAGAGAGAAATAGAAGCTGTATCACCTACACACGTACTGACAGGTCACTGACTAGAGTCAGAGGTACTAAGTAAGAAATAAGGTCACAGAGACAGAAATGGCCATAAAGATAATACCCATTTAAAGACTTACATTATTTGCATGTAACTTGCTACTAAAATTACGTGATCTTAACAGAAAGTTAGCTTTACTGCTTAGACTCCCAGTCTTTATTTGGCTGCCAGTTACTGCCATGATGATTAATCCTTATGAGGATTACTACTAATGAGTAGTAAACAAATGCTTGTAAGCACTCTGAATCAGAACAGCAAGAGACAAATAGACTCACAAAAGCCTTTTATAGCACTATTCAGAATATAAGAAAGCCCAAAGGAAGTGATAAGAAAGCATGCTATGTTTCTTGAGCTTTAATGTGTTCTTTTCACCCAGTTTGCTACATTCAGGCATATAAAATGCTTGCTATTTATACCACTCTCCTGTTTTTTTACATACCATTGTCTATTCTGCCTCTTTTTCTCTCCCACGTGATCACACAAACATGACTTCTCTTTAAAACTGCATACACGGTGCTCCACACCTTACAGGACAGGCTGTACCTTGCAGCATGGCTGGTCTTACCTTAGGAACATAGCTTTGATATCTGCAAAACAGATTCTAATTTAAATCTTAGTGGGAAACTAAGAATAAGAAATCTTCATCAATAATATGCTGTTCCTGTGTGTTATCTCATTTGGACACTGAGTGTTAGGATAAGAGCAGGTGATAGGATAAAAATACAGTAGCATCATACCTTCCTTTGTTTTACTTTTTTACACTCCTGTACATTCTTAATTTTACTGATGTAGATACAGAGATATAAAAGGGACTATTATCATGATTTAGATTATGTACTAAAGTGATTTACAAAATTAGAGCCCTAAAAAGAGTATAAAATACAAATGAGTTAACTCAGTCATCTCTGTTCTCTCCTTCTCTTCTCCTCTTCATTTATTTGAATTTTATTTACATTTACAGAATTCTTAAGCCCAGAGATGCTATGACTGCAAAGACCCATTCAGATGGCATTTGCTAAGGAACAAGTCTAAAAGCTTTTCTTTGCATTCCTCAGAAACAACTGATTTCGTACATCATCATTTGACACATTGCTCCTAAAGGCCACATTGACAGCTTTTCCTGATTTATCGAACTACAGAAGGTCTAGTGCCAGATCTAAATGCAAGTATCTTTGCATATTAATTGTAGTCAGCCTTGGAAGAGTACAGGCTGAATGAGTGTTCTTAATTCCCTTTCTTCTCTTCTAATGTCCTCAGATATGGAGGTGGGTACACAGACATGTACCCTCAGTTTCAGGTTGACCCCCCTGTCTCCAGACTGGATTCTGATTGTTTCTATTTGGAGGAGATAAGCTGGGCCTCCAGTAACCAAAATATGATTAATAAGTATAGGATTTAATTATGCTTCAAATCTAGTGCTAAAAAAACAAATCCTAATTAGGACTTAATTTTACTGAATATGCAAGGATCTTAAGACTTGTATGGGCTACATGGTCATCAGTGAAGTTCTACTGATCCACTTTAGATTTAGACCCATTTTAGTTCCACTTTGGATAGCTAGCTCTTAATGAATACATCACGACTTTTAAAAATACTGAGCATACACTGCCATCCAGTATATACAATTCAATTGCCATATCTGGTGTGAAAGGATGTAGGCAACTTCAGAAAAATCAAAAGAGCATATGACACCTGAAGTAAATTCATATGGAGTAATACATGTCTTTTCTTATTAATATGATGGAAAAAAGTAAGGATTTTGACACGTACTTCCTTAAGTATGTCTAAAAATCTAGAATACTAGCTCAGAGCTCTTCCTAAACCTTAAGACCAAGGTCACTGAGAATTCAGTAGGAAATTCGATTATATTCCTCATACATATTCTCTGATATCATTTCAGCACATTTATGATATGGATGCAGAACTACCTCTTCAAACACACCTTCTGCTTGCTATCTACTGGCTTGTCCATCTATATTAACAGTATAGCAGACTGTAGAGGATAACAGTCTGAAACCCCTCAGTGTCAATAAAACCTGGGGGACAAAAGGATAGAGCACAGCCTCACCAAAAAAAGACTTGGGGGTATGGCTGGATGGTAAGCTGGACATGAGCCAGCAATGGTGCCCCGGTCCAAGAAGACAGTACAGGTATTAGTTCTTTGACCCTAGACACTCCTGTTGTGTTTTGTGTTTGTTTTTTTAAAGTATGAACTAAACAAAAAACTTCAAGATAGAGGAACACAACAGCTCAGAGTTATTCAAGTAACACTCAAAGTAGGCACTCAGAAATCTAGTTCAGCATTTAAGATAACTCAGTGAACCAGTTTACAGAGCCACAGAACTGCAGGGATTGGAAAGGACCTCTAGAAATCATCAAGTCTAAAACTCCCTGATGTAGCAGGTACCCTACAGCACGTTGCATGGGTAGGTGTCCATCCAGGTCTCAAATGTCTCCACACAGAAGGACACTCCACAGTCTCTTTGGGCAGCCTATTCCAGGGCTCTGTCACCCTAACTGTAAAGAAATTCTTCCGCACATTTGTAAGGAACTTCCTATGTTCAAGTTTTAGGCCATTACTCCTCGTCCTGTTGTAACACACCACCAAGAAGAGCCTGGCCTCATCCATTTACCTTCCGCTTCCCTTTAGATATTTATAAATATCTATAAGATCTCCACTCAGTCTTTACCCCAGGATGAACAGACCCAGGTTCCTCAGCCTTTCTTCATATGGGAGATGCTCCTGGCCCTTAAACATCTTTGTGCCCCTTTGCTGGACTCCTTCATGAAGATCCCTGTCTTTTTTGAACTGAAGACTGGAATCTAAATGTGGCCCTGCTAGGGCAGAGTAGAGCGGGGGGCATTACCTCCCTTGACTTGCTGGCCATGCTCTTGTTAATGTACTTCAGGATACTGCTGGCTTTCTTGGCCACAAGGGCACGCTGCTGGCTCATGGCCAACCTGCTTTCCACCAGGATGCCCAGGTCCTTCTCCACAGATCTCCTCTCCTTTAGATTATGTTCCATCATCTGCATAAAACCAGAGCATCTAAGATACACAGACACCTACATAATTCCTCCTATATATTTCTATGGAAATTATAACAAAGAGTATAATAATTCCATTTAAAAGAGCAAGTTCTCAGCCACTACACTGTTTTTAAACACAGTTACTACCATTAGCTATGTGTTTTTGCCAGTGATCAACAAAAGCCTGCTTGTAAAAATCTGCATGAATAGGGGACCCACTGTTACTGCCACTGCCAAAATGCAGCACCCACTGCCTCACTGTGCTCACATCCACTCATTGGTCTCCATAAACATTCAGCAAGCATCAGTGAATGCCAATGAATGCCATTTTTTCCACAAGAAGGAGTTCAGTGACACACCTTTGTTTCATACACACCTCCATGTTAGATGCCATTCTTTTAGACTGCCCCTCTGCTGCCATCTGTCACACTGCAAAAAAATGTAACAGAATACGTTACTTGTGCTTCAGGTATATTAATTCAGAACAACAAGGGCCTAATATTGCTGTAACAATGTGGACAAAAGTAATATTTTAGTAATTTGCCAAAGGATTTCACTGAAGACCTAAAGTTAAGACACTTAGAGAGAGCAGGCCACTTTATGAGGTTTAAATCCCAGGAAAAATAGGGAATCCTATGTCAAAACAGACAGTTACCACACATATCTGCATTAAACCAAAAAAATAAAAATATTCTAGTCTGGGTATTTGTTCTGCAGTGTTCCTTCCTTGTACTTTTACTTCAATCTGATATGAAAAATATATTCATTATAAATACTATAAGGAAATTAAACTTAATCATTCCTCCACCTCAAGCCACATTCAATAATATCTCTAAGGAGTTAACTCGCATACCCTGGACTATTCTGGGAGCCTTAAGTTGGCTTTATTACAATATCGGTTTATTTTTCTTGCTACCCATAAGCATATTATTTCAGAATTATTTAAGCAGGGAAATCCCACTGGATTTTGTGTTCTTTCTGTGCAAGTATCAAGAGATTCTTAAAATATTTTATCAGCTATAAAATCCATTATGAGGCACACAAAATAATTTTCAGATGAATGCATTTCCCTTTATTCAACTCAACACATTCAATCTAGTTACCTCCTGAAGTCCAGCCTATATAGAAATCTGAGCCACTGTGATTTTTCATCAGCCTACAGCAATATGTTTAACTGCGTGGATTTGTTTAAGTGAAACAGCAGACCTCCACCCAGACATTACTGTTTTAATAAGCCTGTTTCAACATCCTACAGATGTGGTCTACCAGAAGCACATGACAAGTTCTGAGGGGTGAGATTCTAACAGGAAAGGACAGAGGGGGAGCATATCTCTGCAGAGAGGCATAGCCTGAAGCTGCCAGGGAGGAAAGAAGAGTGGTAAGACTAGGCTTAGAGTTACAAGCAGTAAAAGTTGGAAGGCAGAGGTCCAGTGAATGACAACAGTATATAAATAGGAGGCAAATCCCAGCTCTGGAAGCAAACACCCGTTAGCTTTAGAGAAGAGCTACATGAAAGAAGCAAAGACAAATGGTTGAATGGCAGCTCTGCTGCTCTTCATGGCAGATCCCTGCCCTGCCTGACTAGAATACGCTCACTGCTGCTCCTTTCTTCACCTAGGCCTGTCCTCACTGCTTCTTTCTTGCAGTGTTCCCAGCAGAGAAGCCAAAGCCTTAAGGATATGTAGTCTGCTGCTCTTCAGGAAAGTCCTAAGTTTTAGACCTGCCATTACAAAGCGCTGTAGCAGAAATATTTTATTTACTCCTGCACAAATATAAAAAAATAACGATTTATCATATTTATTTAAGGGACTGGCAGCCATCAATCTGAAGATAAATACAGTGCAAAATATTCTGTTCACAGCATTTTCTTTGAGTTGTTACCTAAAAATAAAAAATTATTTCACTAGCACAAATTCTCAAAACATTTTTCTATTACTTACAAATGGTTTAATATGGCAGAATTTTGCCATTCCTAAAAGCAGCTGTAATGAAGTAACCTGAAACTTAATATATGCAACTCCAGAATTACTCATTATACAGACTATAGCAAAGCAGACTTGTGCTAAACTGAACCGTTATCTTGCTATAGTGTGCAGTTACATAATCAAAGACAAAAATGGCTGGGAAATATGACAGTTACTCATACCTGGTATGCATTAAAAGCACAAGCCTACTTATGCAACTTACAGCTTCTGTAAGTGATAATGTTTTGCCCTCTATCCATTCCCCAGTTCTTGTATTTACTCATTTACAGTTCTGTGCAAAAAGAAGACATAATCAACTTCTTGTTCGATTCTATCAGACATATTTTCTTCTCTGCGTAGGGATGTACTGAACACTCTTTCCTACCAGCTTTATTTAACTTAACTCTTTCCAAGATAAGGCTCATATTCTTCAGAGTTCTCTTACAATGATCCTAATAAATGTTCAATATGCTTCCAGTTAATACCTTTCTGAACTATAGACCTAAAATGTTAAATTGATAGTCATTTTCTACAGGCAGAGCAATAGCATTAAAATTACAGAAGTAATGCAAAGTTCACCCCATGAGAAGTTTTATATCTGATAATGGTGCACATGATGTAAATGACAAGACATCTAGCTAAAAAATCTGATCCCAGGTTATAATCTCTTGGACTACTTTCAGTGGTCCTCAAGCCATGACAGCCATAAAAGAACTTCTATATCAAGTTTCTCAATTTTTCCTAACTACATAGTTGGCTCTGAAAGTAATGCCTACTATTTATTTCCATGTAAACCATAACAAAGAGAACAATAACACTACTTGATAAAGTGAACCTCCACTACAAAACAGTTTTTCAAAACAGTCAACATCATTACCTATGCATTTCTGTCAGCCATGAAGAGCTTCCATGCCACACTCATAACAACATGCACTGATAAATGTGGCCCACTGACCCAATGCCACCTCACTGTGTTCACATCCACTCTTTGTCCATAAACGTTCAGCAAACGTTGATGAATGTCAGTGGGTGCCATTTTTTCTGCATAGAGGAAATTCACCTTTGCTTCATATTCACTTTCATTGTAGATGCCATTTCACCATACTGCCCCCTCTGCTGCCATCTGTCACACAGCAACAAAATGTAATAGAATAACTTTGCAATCTCGATAAAGATGTACAAAACAAATATACAAAAAACTATGTGTTTACACTTTTCAGGATTTTAACCAGGATGCACAACATACTGGTCTCAAGAATTTTAAGCTTAAGAAACTCCAGGAAAAACCTAATATGCTTGTATGCTTATATTCCTTTACCATCTCATAACAAATAACGTATTCAAGTTATATATCGTATACATTATAAACACACATTATAGATATACGTACAAAGTTATCATATCAATGTATACATTGCCTACATAAAAAGAAGAAAACAATGACTCTCTATCTTTCAATATTGCTATTAACTCAGACCTAAAAAGGACCTCATGTATGCTCATCAGTTTCTAAAAAACTAGAAAAGATTCTGTACTAATTCTGAGCATCAGAACTCCAAGATCCCTGTCACTCACTTCCATCTTTCTCATTTTGCTATGTTGAGAAATAAAGCCACTGGATGCGTTAACACCTTTGACATATGACCAGGTTAATTTTTTTGGTCATATCTTCTTTCTCAAGTATATAAGTTGAAAAACCTTTTTCTGTAGACCTATATACCACTGAGGTAGGTTCAACCATTCTCTAAACACACTAGCTGACTTCAGTGCTGGAAAAGTGAAACTGACACAATGAACACTGAGAAAGAAAAAAAATCATGAAAGATGAGTAGAATTTCCTCTGAAAGGATAATAAAACGATATTATTTCGACATTATAAATATAGAATTAAGCCTCTTCTATATTTAGCAAATGACATATTTTTCTTACTTATCTTACTTGTCATGTTGGATATATCTGGAAATATTCCATACTCCCATCAGATACTAATTCTAAAAAATATGTTAAAATATAGTTCTATAGCAAATATTTTCCTCATAAGTGTTTCTAACTATTCATCTATTCTAGTCACAGGCATTGATAATGGCAAGTAATATTTTATTATTTGTGTGGTTAATATATATATTGTTTCTTGAGCAACCAGATACATAAATTTTCTCCTGCTCCTTAGTATAAGATGATAATGACCTTGTTTTAACTTAGAAGTGAAATAAGAGCTACTTTAGCTACAAGAATAAGAAGTCTGATTGTGTATGCTTGCAATCAAATTTAACTGCAAATGTGATATTTCAGATAAAAATCAGCCCATTGTACTTGCCTTTTTCCTTGGCCTAGAAGCAGCACAGTTGCAGCTCATCCACTCAATTACTTCTGACTTCCAGGGTCTCGCTGTGGCTTAGGTGGTTGGTTTTTTTGTTGTTGTTATTCCTCCAGAGGGATGTTTAAATAAGATATCTAAATGAATCTATGCCTAAAAAACCAAGTGTGTGTGTTAACAGAAATGACTTTGAATCTTATACCTAAGAATAATTAAAGAAATCATTTTATCTGTCATGTGAAGGGCCCAGAATAAAATTAACTGTCACAAAGCATTGTGTCATATCACCACACACATGCACACACACATTTTGTACAGGGAATAAATATTTCAGTTGTTCACTTGGTCTCCATCAGGCACACAGTCTAAGGTGGCAGATTTCCTCAGGGAATGTGTTGTTATTACATTTCCCACTTGAGCCTTTTCCATGGAAAGCTTTTCCTATATCACAGAGGAAGTTCTGTTCTTCCTGAAAGAAAGTAACATCTAATTTTTTTTTTAGAAGTACAAGAGAGAAAAAAGAGAATTGTGGCAAATGGCAACATAATAAGAGGCAACATAATGTACATTTTCAGAATCTTGCTTAATTTGTATCTCAGAATCCCCTGAGATTTGTACTACTGTTTCCTATAGCCCTGCTAATTCCCAGCACCACATTTTTGTTATAAGCAGGACTACAGCTCCTTTAGGAACACATGTAGATCTCACTCCCCAAAGCTCAACCAAAAGTATAAATATCAGATTCGATTCTTTTAATACATTTGTGTGTGATAGATGGCAATCCCTTCAGACAGAACATTGAGCTGTTTCAGCAAAAAGCAAAAATTATAATAAAATATGACAATAGGAAAAATTGCCTTAATAGATGTCTTGACTCAAGGAAAAATGAAAATATCAGTGCATTTCAGAAGATTCCACCCATTCCACAATTTCATTAAAGAGAAGCTAAAATTGGTATTAGGGACTGATACCTGTTTTTCAGGTTAAGAGTCAATCAGGAATGTTATGGGTCTTGGGAAGATGCAATGTGAACTACTTCCACTCATGCACCTTCTAGAAGTAAGAGATGGGAAAAATAAAATAAATAAAATAAAATAAAATAAAATAAAATAAAATAAAATAAAATAAAATAAAATAATGGCCAAAAAACATGGACTCCCTGTGAAAGTCTGGGACATTTTACCTTTTGATGTTACAGACGAGATAGAAATATTCAAAGAAAACATGCACATTTCAAGTCTTACTAAATTATTCTTAATAGTTTAAAATTATCCTTTTTCAGCTGAATTCATTTATGTAATTACATACACATATGTGTGTGTATACAGATAAAATATATATTATTTCTCACTGTGTAACTCATAAAACTATTGCATCAAATATTTTCATTATAAAATGGCAGAGTAGCTACTATGCAAGTACCTAACTTCTATGCAAGTAGCTACTGCAGTTCTAGGTGAGCCACAAAAAGTTTGAAAATAATTTTAGTTCCTCGGGAAAAAATAAATAAATATTTTTTTCAATGAATTGATGGAATCCAAACTTCAAAATGCACTAGAAACAGGAAAAATGATAAATTAACAACAACGACAAAAAAAAAAAACCAACAAAAAAGTGTTGAAAACATATCTTCCACCTACTGCAGCACAAAATGCACCACCTCCTACATAATACAGCAACCTATGGTAAGTAAAGTTTATTTCGTAAGAATCTGAACTTACCTAACCAATAACATCTCTAAAACTGGTCCCAAAACCTAGTTCTCTTTTCAAATGTTTGAAATTCCAGACTTCCCTTCACTTAATAAAACTAAAATTCGTAATCCTTACTTATTAACTTACACTAGCATGCCTTGCTTTAATGTTGGGGTCGTTAAAGTTACAATCTTTTGTTCTCTGCTAGTTGAACAAACACAAAATTCTTTCATGAAGTCTGTAAATTTTTTTCCTTTTACTTTATTTACCTTTTTTTCTATTTTGAGAATACTCAGGACTGCAGCACTTACAAAAACATTTAAGATCTATTTTACTTACGGGTTGTTTGGTTTTTTTTTAATTTCTTGATGAGAGAATTTTGTAATAACCCAGTCTTCCCTCAAAAAAAATAAAATTTCCACAATAGGAAATGACATAAGAATTCTTACACTAAATTACTGTCATGTTGCTAGGTTAATAATATTAAGGAAGAATTAGAAAAGCACTTAAGTTAAATCCTCACTTTGTTTATCCTCTGCTATTCCAGAGTGAAGAGGAGAACAAAAATAATCTGAGGATTTTTGCAGTTCCATCCCTCAGCTCTGTATTAGTTATTCACCTCTTCCTTGAGCAGTATAGGAATCCACATGAAATAAGCAGCAAGGGTAAGAGCAACTGTTACTAAGCAAAGAGGGAATGAGAGATTTCATTTAATTTGCTCAGTTTCCCCCATGTTTCTCATTTCTTTTATAGCAGATATAGTTCATTTTCCTACTGTGTGATGATGATTAACGAGACATCAAAGTTACATTTTTACTTCATTTGAATGATAACATTTCATTCAGTTGAATGATAACAGAAGACAGAGTACAAATTTTACTAGAAAGCAAAACTGTTCAGAATCACATCCGAAGTATCCTAATTAATCAGTGAATAGCAAACAGCTTCTTCAGTACTACTCCAGGTGTGTACTGCCACCAGCTTAAGGAAATTAAGCATCTTGAAAATGGCTTAAGATAGCCAACTGCTCTTAACAACAGTAGCAGAATGATGGCATAGCAACCCCTGCTAAAAATCCCTGAAGGAAAAACCAGCTCTTGTCCTGTAGCTATACTAAATATATATTCAATACAATTTTTAATAAAAATCTTTTATACCTTGGCATCACAAAGTCAAACTGTATAATCATTACCCACATAAGTTCAGCACAATATACTGTAATCTCAGCATGTCTAGGAAAATAAATTGTTCATGCATTTCACACATGAAAAAATGTAGCTGCTCTTAGAAGTGACCTTTCACTTCTTCAGTGAGATATTCTATTTCCTGCTGCACACTGACTTCCTGCACTTTATCATCTGTTATGTTCTTTAAGCATAAAGAGAACTTTTAAGTTCATTTTATGGTTCACGCAGAATAGAACGGAAACATTTTTAGCCTTTTAGCCTTTGCAATTTTTTTCATGTTCTTGCAGACATAGATGCTTTGTCTCCTTTTCAGCTTAGTGGGTTCATTTCACTGAATTGTATAGGGGGGATATCAAAAAATAGTCAGTAATTCCTTTGATATAAATTCTTTCGATGTAATCCAGTCATTTGCCTTTGTTTTATCAGGACCCAGAACAAATCATTAGAATGGAAAGGTTCTTAATATAATGGATGTTTATTTTTAATTAGTAATGCAGAGTACAATTAAATTCAACATGGGCCTCCTTAACTTAAGGACTGAGGGCTAAGGCTACAGCTGTAGTAAAAACATTATCCAATTTTTGGATCATGTGATAAAAATTTAATCCAAAATATACAGTTTTAAATACATGCGTTGCCTTCCTTTTAAATAAACATCATAGCGTATAAGCAGCATCCATTCAAATACTTCGCATAATGGACCAAAATAAGCTGATTTATAAAGGCACTTGAGTGCTTAGAGTTTCAAGTGTGGTTTTGTGCCTCCCCCTGGCAGTCCAGTCCATATCTATGGAAACAAAGACCTGGATCTAAATCCTTGTTTTCTCAACCTGTACTTTCACTTCTCTCCTCAGGCAAATAGTTACAGTGACAGTTTGAGTGCTCACATGAATAAGGCATACAAGATTATAATTGTACCTGTGATCATACTATACAAGTCACTGAACACACAGTTACAAATTCTGTAAATAAAACTCTTGAAAAATCAGTGGCAAATCAGAAGGATTACGGAATTGCAGTGTTAGGTATATTCAAGCTACAGAGGAAGATTTAAGGAAACAGTATTTGAATTTCAAAATAAGCCACTAGCTTATATACTGGGTAGCACTATGAGACTATCTTCATCCAAGTTTAAAATTAATACAGTGACAATACAACACTCGGCCTCTGGTCATATTGAAATCTGGAGCTAGTTCTCTGACAGCCAAGTGAAAATTGTTTATATTCTGTTATATCCTGACTTCAGAACTTACCTTTGGCAGTCTCTGACTTGCTCTGAAAGTTCTTACAGTTTTCTACCTTCTTCATTTTTTATTTTAAATCATAATGGAGTTCCTATAGGAGGTATCTTAGGACACAGTTTATTTCCCAAAGAACTAATACAGATAATAAAATTTTGTTTCTCTTTATATACTGAAGAGTTCTTAGTTCCACAGACTGGTCCCAGTTTGAGTGTGACATCTCTCTAATCCCATGAACTTTGTTTATGAAGTCGTATCAGTTAGTAGCAGGATTCCTCAAAGGGTCATTTCCATCAAAGGAAAGGAAAGTTCGGTACTTGACTTTTGCACTGAGGCAACACCAAACAACAGGGATGGCACACCCAGGGTAGTTCTTCAATGCTGTAAGTACACAAAGCTGTTATTAGAACTTCTTATTGCTTAGCTGTTCACTAACTATCCTGATTTGTTCATTACCGTACAGCTCTGTACTGCACAGAACCCTCAGTAACTGCTTAGCTTTCAGCATACTACCTGTGGTCTCCTCCAGGTTTCCCTAAATTTCTCCTGTGTGCTCAAAAGAGCTGAAGTACAGAAAAAAACATGCCTTTATTTCACATTCTTCCATTCGCCACTTGTGAAACTAAAGTCAGTGCTTATTTTCTACTTCTAAAATACATATAATACCAAATGCTTTAAAAGAACATAAGGTGATTTAATTTCAATTTTCTATAAAATCTCTGAAAGATGCTGCAGAAAAGGAAAGGATTATTACTGTGCTATCTCTATACAAAAATATATTTCAAAGATGCATGTTTATAAGTCCTAGGAGAATGGTTACATATTCCTAATGCACGATAGTCAACTCAAAAGGCAAGCTATGAGCAAAGTTGATATATTTATAAAAAAAATTCCCTTCTTTTTCACTCTTTAGGTAGAGACTACAGGAGAAAAGTATTTAAACAGAAATCATCTAAGAAGAAATTATCTTTCAGTCAGGCAATCCAACTCCAAATGGTACCTTAAGCACTTATGTATTCATAAGCACTGCATGTATTAGTTTTATTTTTCATAGACAGTGTATGTTTTCCCCAGGAAGTGGCACGATGTGAAATTTTTTTTTATGTGAAAACAAAAGTGATCTAATTCAGGGGAGGAATTTGCCAACTTCAGAATTTAGTACCTACCACTGTAGATAAAAAGCTAGAGAAAGATTAAATTATTTCTTCCAATCTGCTGGAAACTGCTTGGAAAAGTAAGGTGTTTTTAGAGAACTACCATCAGCACTCATTTGGTAGAGCAGCAATTTTATTTTCAAATCTCCATTTTAATATTCCTTTGGGTAAGAACACTACCATGCTCAACTTCTTTAATAAAAAGTTTTACAATGTGTACTCTTTTTTGATCTAAACATTACCAATTATGTTTTATACAGTCCAGAAGTCTATATAGCTCTAGTGATGAGAAGCACTGAGCAGCCTCTCACCTCAATAAAATAAATAACCAAGCTTTTCAGAGTTTAAAGATTTGCTGAATGCAATTTCTTATAAAGAACACTGTGTGCTTT
This sequence comes from Coturnix japonica, assembly GCF_054131305.1. NCBI lineage: Eukaryota > Metazoa > Chordata > Aves > Galliformes > Phasianidae > Coturnix > Coturnix japonica. Next base: position 7,135,410 of record NC_140673.1, on the reverse strand, counting down.
TAAAATCAGACACTGAAGCTTATTGATTAAATTGGATAGTCCTGTTTATAAAAAAAAAAAAAAACACCAAAAAGCAAGCCTCTAACTTACAATTTACTTTATTCTCTTTTAATCTTAAAGTTATTATCTAAATTATTTTTCTAAAAGACCATTTTTACATTTTACATAGGAAATATTCCAAAGAACTAATTAAATTACTCAGGAACATTTTTTATCTCCAGAGTCATTAATTACCATTTACTTTATGTACTGGCCTTGTAGCATCATGTCTTGGCAAGAATATTTATTCAGTTTTCATTAAAGTCATGATAAAGACTCATTGATTTCACTGGGAAGTGGATTAAGCTCTAATAGAAGTTGATCAGAGGAAGGGTTTTTTTATTCAGGTATGAGGGAATACATGGTTCTTTTTAACCTATGCAAATAATAAAATATCTGCCACATCACCATTGCTGTGACCTAGGAAAATTACATTCTGGCCTGATTACTTTGAGCATTCTTTCTCAGTAGTAGAACAATTAATATTTTCTTTTTATTCTGCTCTCTTGTTTTGTTTAAATTAAATAAGAAATGTGTTCTTAAAGTAGTGACACAACGAATCTGTAAGAAAAAAAGTTGGAAACCATTGACTACACAATTTTGCCTATTTTTTGTTTTTTAAAAATAAAAATGAATTGCACTTTCACAAAAAGAAAAGCAAGTTTAAGAAGTATTTTAGTTTCTAAGGACAGTTTATAATGAATTTTTAAATCGATGTACTCAGAGGGTGGTGACTCACTGGAAAAGGCTGCCCAGACAGGTTGTGGACACCCCATCCCTGAAGGCCTTAAAGGCCAGGCTGGCTGTGGCCCTGAGTAGCCTGGTCTGGTGGTTGGCAATTCTGCTCACAGCAGGGGTGAAAACCAGATGATCTCAGAGGTCCTTTTCAACCCAGGCCACTCTATGATTCTGTGATTCTACATCCATGGCACTGGTTTATTGAACAGGCCTCATTTTCTACAGCAACCCAAACTCAAAGAAATAGTTGCCAAAATACTAATAAATGAATCAAACAAGCATTGAAAAACCCTTTTAGATGTCAATGATCAGTATATGTGCTTTGTAAAATTTACCTGTAGAAAAATTGTCTCAAAAACTGCCATATGATGCAGATCAAATTAAACAGTTTATTGCCTCATCTGAAAATCTAATGCTTAAATTACCAATGAACATTTATACTGAATAATTTTAGGGGAATAGCAGTTATGTATACAAAGTCTTTCATCTCAATTGGACTGAATATAGAAGCGGCAAGTAGTGACTAACTTTCCACAAACAAAAATCTGCAATTCTTAAAGAGAAAAGACAAAATTAAAAAATAAGAGATATATCAAATCAAGATTCAGCAGCACACAAAGTCTAAACATGTAACTCACAATGAGTCTGCAGGGCAAACACAGTGATGGATGTCAAAATGAATCTGAATGTTTCCGTAAATCATAAACTACTCCAGATTTTGCTGAAGAAAATAGAAGTTATTAAAAAAACAGCACCTACTCTGAGGAGGAAAGCAAGCTGCTACACAGGTATGCAGCTACCTCCTCAGTACATGGTCTTCATCCCTATTTATAAATCCACTCCAGATTTTTACCATGTAACAACTCACCAGAGATATATAAGAAAGCTGAATCACCTTCATTACACAGATGATGAAACTAATCACTTCCAAGGATAATCTCACATGCGCTACATATTGAGACTAAAATTAAAATCAAAGGATTATTCCGCTTCAATGGCAAATACAGTAAGTGCCCTCAAAAAATATTTAAGTACAAGCAGCGCCTAAAATGTTTAGAAGGAGAAAAGCAAACAGAAGTCCTCTAATTGCAAACGCATTTCATGAGGTCTCAGTAACATCTTAAAAGGAAGAGTTAAAATTGCCATGATAAAAACATTTAACGTGAGATGCTTTTCCTATTATTACAGTAAAAATCCAAAAGTCTTCATTTGCAGATGTTGCAAAGATTTATGCTCCCAGTTAAGCAGAAAAATACTAACCAATAATAAACAAGAGCCAATAGTGGATGAGTGGCATGTTAATTAAGCACAGCATGAAGGTACTGTTAGACGCGGTCACAAGGAGAAGAAATAATAACAAACATAATTTCCCTCCATTTCCACTATTCTGAGTGAAAATAACTCCCGCATTTGCCAACCCACCCTCCTGCATTATGACATTCTTTTTTCTCCAGCAACTTATTGTGCATAAGACAAAAGTCAGTAGAAGACAAAAGGCATTCACCATTCAGCAGCCTGAACAGAAGTCTCTACAATATTGGCTTCCCCTAACTGTTGCTATTGAAGTTCATACACAAACAAGTTGTCTGTGACATAGAAAAACAGATACCTGCACCAGAATCCCAAAATATTCTCCTTCTTCCTGCTGCTACCTCTTGCATGCAGTCTGCTTTGACCAGAAATGATGACTAATAATACAACAATGAAGCCCCAAAGACGGGGGCTCCCCGTTTTTAATCCCCAAAAAGAAATAGGAATCTCTTCAACCCTTCTGAACTGTGATGTCCAAGTGGGGAAAAAAAAAGAAAAAAAAAAGAAAAAAAAAAACAAAACCCACATTCCATCATTGTACTCACTGTATCCTGATAGCAAAGCTATTTTTCAAGAAGCCATACTTACATATCACCTGTGGGGAAAGTATTCTAATAGATTGTTACTGGGTGGTGGTGATTCTGTTTACTTGTTCATGTTTAATTATTTTTAGCATTTCAAAACCCTATTTTTGTATTTGAAGGACTTACACTACAAGCTGTGTGTTTGTATTCTCCTTTCATTTTCCTTAAGAGAGTTCTCAGAAAAATAGGTCTTTTTCCTGTTAACTAGTCAAGTTAGGACTGGTTTTGCCCTACACTGTGTATATACATCATCTGCGGATTTAAGCAGGAGATATGCACACACAAGGGTTCCTATCGTATGCTCTGCAAAACTAAAAGAATACTTCTTTGCATGCCTGAAATCACCTTCTACCAACTCTGATGAACACCTTTCCAAAGTTCAGAGCTTTATTAATGAAACAGACTAAAGAGATGCATGTTGTGTACACAACACAGAAAGAGTCCCTTTTGGATTTTTTTAAATACAACATATTGAAGCAGATGGATATTTAATGTGAAATGCTGCATTGACACATCCTAAAAATACCTGTAGTGCATGTCAATATAGCACTTGCTAAGACTGATTTTTACACAGAATGATAAATAAGTCAGTAAAGCACTCCTAAAATTGCTGAATATAAATTACTGCTGCCTAAGGCTACAACAGCTTAAATATCTTCCTTTTCTCTCTTTCTTTCTTTTTTAATCCCTCCTTTGAGCATGTACATTTCACAGGATGTGGCTTCAAATGTCCTTTTCTTCCATGGCTTTGTCAGTGGTACTGAGGATGGAAAGGATGCGGTCCCTGTTGAAAAACCAATCCCTGTTTACCTAATTTGACCTCATGCATGGAGCCTTAATTGCAGGAGTACTGCAACAAAGGAAGACAGCGAATAAAGCTTCCAAACTGAGCTTTTATAATTTAGCATTCATTAAAATTTGGTAGCTGTTTTTATTATCATATGTCCTGGTTTTGCCCTTTACAGTCTTTGATCACAAAGGTTAGTTACATACCAGTGGTCTGATAATGCAAAACTCAAAGGAAAAGAGAAAATAGTTGCATAAAGCTCTGTGATTGAATGCCAAAAAGAGTTTTCCTGTATTTGAAAGCAGTGAAAATGTGATATTGATATGCTTGAGGAAATACTAATGTCCTCTCTTCAGTGATCTCTCGAAGTCTGTGATTCACTAACACAAACAGGCAAGACAAGTGAACACTGGAAATACTGAAGGTGCTTTGGTTTTTTTCTTTTTTTCTTTTCTTTTTTAATAGAATGGATAATTAATTGTAAAGGAAATTGGAAAGTTATGTATTCTTGAGGTAAGCATACCACTGAGAAGTGAGTATCTTTCAGAAATACTGAATCCTTTTAGCGTACAAATCTAAAGTAAATTGCTAAAATACAAGATTTGGCAGTATTCAGAGATGCAGTCCCTGTTGATATTTAGTGGTTGGTGACCCTTCCCACAGCAGGAGGGTTGAAACTGGATGATCTTTAAGGTCCTTTTCAACACAGGCCATTCTATGACTGGTTAAAATTAAGTGAATGACATCCTAATCACAAAGCACACATCTATATTTCCATCTGTACACTTTTATACTACCAATCATGCCAAATTTAAAGTCACACCCCTTCTATATAACAGAGTAAAATAGCTGATTCTCAAGTTGCAAATTAAGATTCCATTTATAGTCTTCAGATAATAGAGTATTTGTCACCTAAATATAGACAGATCATCATGTAGCATAAAGGGTGATTCTACAGCCATTTTAGAAACCTCTTTCATTTTATTTTTTTTTTAATTGTCATGTAATTTCAATCTATTAAGACGTTTGAAGCTTACAGTATTAAGACGTTATCCGTCATTTTGAATATTTTATTCTGACAAACTGCAGGGAGAAAAAATACTTTATTTCATCAGAATAAAATTGCATGCAAGTAACCCAATGTTACCTGGCTTCTTTCTATTAATGTGGTTTACTTTATCCTTCCACAGCCTCAGAAGAAATGAATTTTCAATAAGGATTAATACTACATTCTCTTCACCATATAATAACCTAGAAGACGCTCGTTTGAGCTCCAAAAATTCCTACTGGCAAATTACATTCAATTCATGCATTGCCTCACTAGCTATCTTGACATGCTGCTGCTAGTACTGCTGTAAAATTGGCCATGGCTGACAGTAAGGCTTCTTGCCAGGATTCTGATTTGCAACCACTTCTAATATGTGTATATAGGAAGAAAATACAGACCAGTACAAAGCTAAAATGGCTACATCCCATGCCATTGTAATGGTTTCTATGGGAACACTAGAGAAGTTAGTTACTAAGTTTTACTTTGAAATAGCACAGTTTTTAGAATTACAAGAACTTCTTACTGTGACATATTAATTATAGTAATTAATGTAATGTATTCTTCTGTTCATCAATAAAGACTTACCTTTAAGTGCACAAATATTCTCTTACAATGTTATCCTTCTTTTTTTCTTTTTTTTTTTCTTCTGAAGTTAATGCCCTTGAAATTCTCAAATGAGAATTTATGGGATAAGAGAAACACTGACTATGTATTTCCAACACCTCCCAGCCATCCTTATGCCTCCTAGCCCAGGTAAGTAAGAAAACACAGAGAAAGTTCTATGTTTTCTGACATCACCATTATTCAGATTTAAGTAAATCACGTGCATTTTTTGCTCTGTTGTGGTGCATTACATTGTGTAGTTAAGCAGAATGCTATATATACCCTGAAAGATGCATTCCTACATGATGCTACAGTAATGAATTTATTCAGTTATAAATACCACTCTTCTGTAGAATTGTCACACACAGATTTTAATGCATATAGTTTCATGTTCAGCCATAAATACAATAATGTACATACACAGTGACTGTTTAAAATACTTTTTAATTTATTGGGAAAATTACTCTGAGACGTTCTTGAAAACTGACAAATGTGCTTAGCCCCTGGAACAGCATGACAACTTGACTTCTCTACCTTACCATCTGAACAGCACTGATAACTAAAAAGTTTTCCAGTCCTGGTTAGCAGGCGCTACACCAATTCAACTTACTCATTCCATTGTTTGCAGCTTGTATAGATGCTATAAACGGCGTAATTTCCTTATGCTTTCCTAGTACCCAATTAACTTTGTTATTATTAATGTCTCTTCTCCTTTTGCATGTTGCAGTGGCAGAGTCTGTTCCTTTATTAAATTAAATTAAAATTGCAGTACCTGAAGGGTGCCTAAAGGAAAGCTGAGGCTGGCTTTTGAAAAGGGCATGCAGTAACAGGACAGGCAGAAATGGCTTTAAACTGGAAAACAGTAGATTTAGACTAGATTTTAGGAAGAAATTCTTTACTGTGAGGGTGGTGAGACACTGGAACAGGTTGCCCAGAGAGTCTGTGGATGCCCCTTCCCTGGAAGCATTCAAGGCCAGGCTGGATGGGGCTGTTAACAACCTGGTCTAGAGGGAGGAGTCCCTGTCAATAGCAGGGGTGTTGGAACTAGATGATCTTAAAGGTCCCTTCCAACACAAGCTATAGTATCATATGGTCATATGATACTATGATTTCTAAAAGATCAAGAGGATTTTTTTCCAGGAATTTATTTAAAAAGAACCTAAAAGAATCTAAAGGTCTTGTTTAACTTCACTTTTATTATTTGGGGGTGGAAGTAAGGCTTGAGGCATTTACTTAAAAGGGGTTTATGTAAAGCTTTAATATAGCTAAGAGCAATTTACTTTAGCAATATTTAGTTCCCATATTAAATACCTGATTGACAGGTGTAGGTTGAGTCAAGGTTCCTTTCCTGAAAATTTCCCAGGGAACACAGGAAACATGCAAACACAAACACGGGAAAGAGAATGAGGCTCATCAAAGCAGTGCGACTGAGTTGACACTTACTATGCATGCTAGAAGCAGTATCATTTTTTCTTACTGGAACTAGATACAGTGAAGGTTTTCCTTATCACAGCCCTCCTCTTCAATTATATGTTTCTACAAAACTACTTACATGGTGAAGTTCTTTCCATTACAGTCCAGAAAAGCCATGAAGAGCCCTGTGCAGGTAAAACAAGTCATATACCACCATTTTAAGTCAGTCTGACAAATAGGAAAACATACCTTTAGGAGGATAATGCCCTGTCAGCCATATCCTTGTCATAATCATGCCCTCCTTCCTGAAAAGACCTACTTATTTCAAGCCGTGCCAGTTTCAAGCTGCCTGTTTGATGAACGCACTCAACTAGAAATAAAGTGATTTGTGTGCTCTTGGATTCTGAAGGCTTCTCTGAAGATTTTATGACTCTAAATTAAATGCCAAATGAGAAGTATGACGTATTTTAGTTCACTTTTGCATTTTCAGTCAGTACAAATATTACACAAAATAGCATTATAGAGGGAGCAAGCAGCTCCTTTATTATTCTTGCTTCTCAACTTAGATTCTGTACCCAAAACACAACAGAGAACTTCCCTGAAATCTTTCCTACAAATTGTTACACTTTCAGAAAGGATGGACTTTAACTTAAACACTTGATATCACAATATCAGTTAACACTTGATGTAAAATAATTTTTGAATTAGACCTCAGTTCAGAAATTCAGAGAGATACTGAACAATGAAGATATTTATTCACATGATAAAGACTGATTTTCAATTAACTGTTTTTCAAGTTACTAGACAAAATTTAATTCCTTTAAATTAGATAACCAAATTACCACTTGGATTTTCACCTGTCATATAACACTGATTTGGCTTTCTATAACCACAGACTGTTCACTGGTCATTTACCTCACACCAGCAGTAGCAAACCAAAACAAATAGGAATATATTTACCAAATGACAGCTGCATCTACTAAGTATTTTAAAACTATATCTTTGGTTTAAATCATTACTGGATGTCTTGAGACTCCTATTAGCATCATATTTCACAAACCACATCTATTGTGCAAGACTTTTGTTTATTCTGATGTTTTTCTACAAAACATACCACCTCTTCCTTCTATTATTTATAACCAAAGCTTAGCCACTGTAAATCTACTTAGAGACTCAGGCTCTGCAGATTCTAGAACAGTACACCCTCATGCTCTTCCCCCAGGCCTCCCCCCAGTGATCTTCTTGCATGTTTATCTCATTTTTAAGCAGGAAGAAAAACGAAGTGTGTAAGGTCTGGTTTAAGTAGTCTGCAATTCACTAACTTTACTCCTTTGAGAGTCAACAGGCAGCAACTTATTTAACATATCCACGATGACTTCTCTAACGTGGTGGGAGAAATAATCACTCTCACTTTTTTCATACACACATGGCCATACACTCTCAGAATCAGGAGGAAAGGAGTGGAAATGTTCTGTTTCTTCACCATGTTTCTCATTCTTCTTCAACTTTCAAATATCCGGTTCTGATTTTATTTTTTATCAGAGAATAAGACTTCTTGCGAAACAAATACCTGTATTAGTTAAATTATTTCAGGAATATCACTTCTGTGGTGCTCCAACCTCTCAGAAATCTTATGGTACCCTATGGCCAAAACATAACTACTCCCTTGTCCTTCCAGAATAACTTGCATATCGGAAGCAATATTTTGCTAAGTAATGAGTTATGTGCCTAGACAACTTCCAGTGCTCAGCTAATCCTAATTGCATTTGCAACCAACTAAGAGTGTGCCTCATGGCAGATACTTAAGATCAGCTGGCTCTCCTAACCTGTCACTCCAAAGCAAAACATTTATGTCACTGTGCTCTAATTACTGATCTTTTCTCTTCAGATAACCACGTGACTTTATGACTTTATTACTCTATGGAGTACAGCCAAATCTTCAATACCATATCATCTACCTCATTTAAGACCAATTCACAGCATTTCAAAATAAATATTGTCAGTTCCTCCCACAGCTACTGAAAGTGCAAAAAGAGCATTAGTTGGCCCCAGAAGATACACTCATAACACATTTTAACTGATGAGGTTACCATATGGATCTCTGCGGATCCTGCCTGCTTATTCATCTGCTGCTCCTTCATTTTTCCTGTCTTTCCCTGCTGCACATAGGGTCCCTTCCATGGGATGCCATTCTTCTCCATCTGATTCTGTGGGCTTCCCACTGGCTGAAGTTCTTCAAGTTGAAATCTGCTATTACAGAGGCACAAGCAGCACTGCTCAGTCACTCAGTTCTTGCCAGCAGTGGGTTCCATATCAAATCCAGCTGGAACTGGCTCTGGACTGATATTGGGCAGCTGCTGGGCTCTGCTCACAGAAGATGCAGCTCACCTGCTGCCCAAACTTTCTCACACAAACCTAATACACTGGGTAAATAAACCATATCTCTGCACCATGTTCAGTACATGGAAGCTCTCCAGAGATTGTCTTCCTGTTTCCATCAGTTCCCTGTTGCACAGATGCACTATAAGAGTTAAAGCAACACCAATATGGCTATTGATTTAAAATTGTATGCAGTCCCTCCTTGAGCTAATGGTATATCATTTCAGAACAAAAGGAAGGGGTCCTGTTATGCAAGGAAGGAGCATGCACAGACTTCTAGCAGCCTGAACAAAGCGTACCTATTGATTAAATTAAATTGAAAGCAAAAATGTCAAGTCTTGATTTTGTGCAGGAAAGCAAATGACAGCTTATATACATAGCTTCTTTATGTCTCAAAAATAGTATTTTCCTTCATGAGCAGTGCCATTGATTGATGCTATTCAGGCAAAACACTAAGAACATTTTGTTCAGTAATTATTGTGGGCTTGAGCACACAGACTACAGACAAGAAATCTATTTTAAACACAAAACCCAGTGTGCCCTTCACTGCAGGCATGGCTGTGACTAACAGCGATGTCATGCTTATTATCTTCACCAGATGTAGAAGCTCAAAATGAACTATCGAGCTCATTAGAAGACACAAAGCAAAAGACAGCATCCAACAGACATTGCAACAAATTACCAGGATCCAGGCAAACTAGCTCACTACAAACTGAGGTGGAATAGAAGAGTGAGCGTAAGACCTACAGTGACCATTCACAGCAATCCCAGAAGTCAAATGAAGAACCAATTCTTGACTGCCTTCAAATAGTCAGGAATATACAAAAATGACAGCACGTTTCAGTGACTAAAACATAGAAAAAAATGTTAATATTGTAATTAGACAAAAAACAAATGCAATAGACACATAAAGCAGTCAAGAGTTGGATTAAAACTCCTGCTGAAGAAAAACTTACATCTAGAAAACAATCATTTAAAAACAATTCCCTGTCAGTGATGCTCTGTACATCCTCTGTTCAGCCACGCTATTGTACCTTTTTGTCTTTAGAAGAATTCTAGCTCTTCTAGAATAGAATTTTTCTACTTTCCCTAGTTCCAAATCTTTTAAATGAGATTCTCTAGATGTTTTGAACAAGGTTGGATTTCTCACTCTGAATCAGAATTCAAGTGATAAGCAGTAGTTATAAGTGTTATGAAGTACTAATCTCAGGTTTTGGCTATACATACTTGAAAAACAAGCACTTGCTTTATGCAATGTAAATATTATGTATACTAATAAAATTTTAAAAATCAACAATATCATAGTTCATTGTTGAGGCAACTTGATCACAAAATGGGACATCTACCTACCTTAGCACTGAGATCAGGGGTTCCACTCAAGGTAACCATGTGTCAAAACTCACTGGACTCAACCCAACACCAGACTTGAAAGCTTTAGATAATCCTTAGGAAACAGAATGAGAGAAAGCAGAAATTCATAAGGGTTTTTACTGTGGTTTCTGTTTTGTGTTTACTTGCAATGAAAAGAGGCCAAGCAAAGTAAGATCATGAATATTCAAAGTCCTCTATCTTGACACAGCCAAAGACACAGTGAGAGGCTGTGAGGAGTGGGAATGTTTCAGCAATTCAAGGAATCAGCTGGAAGCTTTATTTCAGTATATTTCTCAGACTATAACATTATTTCTAGTTGCAGCTGACAATCAGAAACACCTGAAGAAACTGAACAAAACTCAAATTTTATTGTCACTTTCTCTTCAAAGGAGTTCTAAGCAGTCTAGAATTCCTATTAGCCTAATCTCTATCCTTGACCAAACACTAGCACAGTAATTAAAACCATGGATCATTTTGTCAAACAGATATATTGCATTCTCCCATGCTGCACACTCAGTATTTTTCACCTCTTCAGACAGACCTTTGTAATTCATTGCTACAAATGAGTGAAAGTAACACCTGTGAATCTAAGTAGAGAAAGAGAATACAAACTGTCTAACTTTTCATAAATACATACAGTTGAGTGGATCACACCAGTATTTCATAAGAGCCTTCATTGTTTCTAGAAATATTTTTAGTGCCAATTCATTCTTTGTATCTATTAAGATGAATTAAATGTACTCATCAAAGCACCAAATTTCACATAGCCTTCTTGTGAATTTTTAAGCTACTAAAGAAATAGAATCTTCAGCAGGAAAAAGTCCCTCAGATTAAGAGGTCTGTCAAGAGTTACAGAGGGTACTATTCAATGCACAACTTGCTAGCTGTGTGTTCCCAGAATTTGTCACATAATAAAGGCCACATAAAAATAAAGAAAAAAAAATCATAAAAGGAAAACAACCAGGTTTAAGCACAAAGATTCTGTTTCTTTCACTTTTTAAACCTTGGGGTTAGCTTCCTGCTCACAGTAAGATAAAAAGTTTTATAGGTAGATATTTATAATCTGCAAAGGAACAGGGTAAAGGCTAAAAACAATTCCTCATGGAATGACTTAAAGTATGCTAGAACAATCTAAAAGAGGTCAACACTGAACTGAGTATGTCTCATTTTTCAAAAAAGTATCTTAACAATAAAGCAGGGAAGCTTTTTATGAATTATCTCCCTTTGAAAAGACTTAAAAGACGAGCTTGCGAACTGTTGATATAAGGACATCAAATGAAAAGAAGAAACATCATATCCATTTTATAGCAAATTGGATACATTTTCTTCAGGTTAGTCTATGTGCTTTCATGAGTCACAATGCTAAGATGCCAGGATAAATAATTAGACGTGTTTACATCTGCTTAAAGGATATTATTAACAGTTGACCGTTATGTCACTTGAAGAGCGGGGCATAATTTAAAATTACCAAGTGAAAATGTTAAAATTATATGTTCATTAAGTTATGATTATTTGTATTTTTACAGTACATAATAGTTTTCAGATTGCTATGAAGACCTTTTGCATGCCTTCTTACGCTTTAATAGCTAAATCCCCGTGGAATTATTAGGATTTGACAGCTCTACATAGAGTGGAAATAATGGGGTTTGGCATCTGAGAGTTCCTTAATCCTCTTCATCAATTTTGCTGCAATAATTGAAAATGTCACACCAAAATGATTGTGAGCCTCAAAAATCTGTCACTTACAATTATATCAAAAATTAGAATGATTTTTGCACTGTAGGCGCCATTGCAAGACTGCAATACTGAAAGCGTAATTACTTCAGCATGACCAATTTGTTTCACTAGTAAAAAAAAAAAAACAACAAAAAAAAACCCACTCAAAGCTTTCAAGGAAGTCATGATCATGATCAACTATGAGAGGAAAACTATTCAGTTGTGCAGAATAGGATAAACTGTGATTTCTAAATCATCAGTGTCTACTAAGAACAGCATTGATATTGTCAGTGAAAGCAGTTGTACCATACATATGCTGAGTAACAGAAGCCAACAACATTTGTTTAAATATAAATGAGCAATCTTAAACACAGTCTTTCCAGAGCAGTGTGATGGGTATACATTCATATATACATATATACACATATACGCATATACGCAGTCATCTATACATATACATCTATATGTACAGTAGAAACGCAAGGGTTTGTCAATAACTACCCAAATATTCAAATTTCTTTTTGAATTAGTGCTGTTCTTAAATAATTAAAGTTTAAAAAAAAAATTAAAAAAAATCTTTGTATTTGAAAAAAATACAATGTCATTAGTTGTCTCTTTTACTACTCATCTTATGCATTCGAATATGAATGCTGAGGCGCTGGCAGTCTACCAGACTTCTCTATGGATAATATACTCTAAATAATCAAGTACAGCTATTTTTACATCTCTGTTTATATGTTCCACTAGCTTCCTTTTCATTTTTGGTACTAGGAAGTAATTAATGTCAGTATTATGGGATAGTACTCTTCCCCTCATTCTACTTTTCACTATATAAATATGTTCCCTTCTCAGTCTCTCTGCCTCTATATATACACATCTGTTTACTCAAAGTTACTCACTAAACTGATCATGATACCTAAACAAGGAAAATTCCAATTATTTTTTTTCATACACTTACACCCGATATTTGTAGCACAATCAGAAGTGTTCTAACACTAAGCCTTTAGGTGTTTAAGTCTAAATAAGAGGGGACTAAAAGAACACTGGTACTGGGTCTTTGAGATCTTCCCTTGGTAATTTCAGAGCACCACAGTTAACACCTCCATCTACTAACTTTTTTCCTACCTGTACCCTAAATCTACAGCAAAATACTAGTAAACCAGGTTACATCCTTCCTCAATCAGAGGTGAAATGCTATGCTCCAAAAATGATTAACAATTTTGTCTGTTTATCATTCATAGAAGTAAACTCAGCTTTCCTTCTACACAGTCTCCCTCATGTTTGCAAACAATTCCTCATAAGAACAAAGACACTTTTGTGTCCCCCCTTTACGTTTTTTTATGAAAACCCTACCATACGGGTAGCCCACAAAACCCTTGACATCAAAATGACAGAAAGTAATCTATCTTTTTTAACTGGCATTGTTTTTCAGGTTTCTTTACTCTTCTATTTTTTCACACCTATCCACTATCTCATGTCCTAGACTTAGTTCCTCAGAATTTGGGGAAAATTTCCTTTATCAACTCAATTTGCACAACAGCTAGTTGATGTTATGATTTATACCTGCACAGAAAATTAAATAAATAGACTACCTTTCCCCTGTGAATTTCAAAATCTGGTTTTCAGAACATTTGCAGAGCAAAACTGGAACAGCATGAAGTGACTTGGCTACTAAGCACAAAACATAATTTTAAAGAACATTTTTCTCAAACATAGGAATGCACGCTTTTCAGCTGTGCTGATTCTCCTAAGTATATTTTGCTTTTTATCAATCTTTCACTTTCCCTTCTCCTCAAAAAAAAAACCTTGCAAAAAATGAATATGAGTTTATATGCACAAAGATGACAGTAGTCTGTGGGTTTACAGATAAACATGCTTATTAATCATGAGGTATACAAGTAATGTTTGTTCATTAATCTCTTCTCATCAACTTCAGCAAGCACTCGATCAAACCTTAAAAGATTCCCTTAAATTAGAAATGAAGTAAACACAACTGAAAGCCACACATGCTCACAGAATGAGATTTTTCACTCAGAAATATCTCCAGAGGGGTTTGTCCAGCTAAGTGTTTACTGTTTTAAAAGGGAATAACAGTTTTATCAGTAACTACTGAGTGGGTCCCTTTCAAATCAGGATATTCTATGATTGTGTGAACACTAAGCAGGTGTACTTTGGCATTCAGAATTTCTGAATGTGTATTAGTCCTAAAAAGTCTCAAGAATACTGTATAAAAGAAATGCAATGGTTTTGATGAAACCAATGAAAATCTCTGTTCACTGATAAGTGCCAAGCAGACTCAGAAGCATTGGCTTTCTATCACTGGAAGATTTTGAATTCAACACACTTAACATTTAGAATTTTCAGTTTGCTTGATTTGAAATATATGAAATATATGTGTCTACATATATATGTGTGTGTGTGAAGGCACTATATATATATATACACACACACATACATATATACATATACACATACTACATATACATATACATACACACACATATATATACATATATATATACACACACACATTTATACACACATATATATACTATATATATATAGTTTCCTGAATATATGACCCAGGGATACAGACACCATCAGATGCCATTCATTAATCTGAAAATATATCCAGCCATGTTAATTTTTACTGTTTGTTCAAACCAAATAGTCCTTCCCTCTCAAACTGACAACAGAATGTGCATTAGCACAGTTGAAACTGAAAAGAATATAGTTTAAAAAGGATAAAGCAAATGTAATATTGCAAATTCTCAGAAAGATGGAACTGTAAAATATAGGAAATGGGCAGGAAAAACAATAACTAGAATCCCTTAGATACAGGCTTCCTTTCCATGCTGGACAGAAATATGGCTGAAAGAAAAAAAAAAAAAACAACAACAAAAAAAAGCCAGCAACACATAAAAGAAGAAAGCAATTATTATAATCCATTTTAAAAGGGATTTGATTCAGAAGTTTGTAAGGTCAGTTTTAGAAGGAGACCACATCAAGAAAAAAAAAACCAACATAATTTGTGACAAACATGCTCTAAAACTGTGTATAAGCAGAACAGCATTGTTGTGTGGAAGAAGTGAAACTACAAGAAAAGGATTTTTTCATATCAAAGGGAGCACTGACAAGAAAAGGGACCATCAGCCTTCTGAAGGAATGAATTCTTCTTCTCAGAGCAATCTGAAACGAATCTCTGAGGTAGAAAAAGGACTAAGTCAAAAAATACTAACACAGTGTTGGCTGGTGTCCTTTAATCTGTTACCTCTGCTGTGCACCCAGGGACACAGCTTCTAAAGAAACAAAATTTCTGCAGAATTAAGGGTAAATTTTCTACTCTGCTCCTCTTTAAAATGGTGGGCCTTATTCATCCTTCATTTATTTTTGTAATTTTGCTTCTGGAATAGCAGCTAATGATTTATCTTGACAGACAAAAATTGCTGACAGGGAAGGCTCTGCTGGCCCATGGCATGTGAAAAGAAGTAGGAGAGATCTAGACTGCAACATGTCATAGTTCAGATACATGCAGCAGAGAGGAGGCCCCATGGCTCAGGAATACTCGATATTGTACCAAATACTGTATGACTTGATCATGAGTACAATGGTAAGAGCATATGTTCTACTTCTCAGGCAAATTATCCATAAGCACACCTCAAAGGTAGCCAGATATATACGCTTGCTGTTCAACTGTACCTGCTGCTCTCCAGTGCAAATATGGGAAATGTCACCATGTTAGAAACAATAAATAACCAAGCATCAAAGTATGCCCATCTATAAGACCAGAGTGGTTGCTGAGGGTGACACTCAGTCTGATCTGGAAAACCTCCAAGAATGGAGACAGTACAATATCTCAGGGCAAAACCTCCAAGAATGGAGACAGTACAATATCTGCTCCATTCCTTGAGTGTTCTCTTAGAACCATGTAAGATGGACAAGACCAATAAGATAATCAAGTTCAGCCACCAGTTATTCATTACAGACACTGTAGGTTATACTATTAAGGATAGTTCCTTGTTATAACTGTTAAACAATTTGCAGCTTTTCCGTCATTTTTTCCTTTAATTTGTATCACCCCAACTGAACTGTCCAAAATGCCTCCCTTGAGGTGAATCAAAACTAATAACTGCATTGTTTCATGATCAACACAAGAAAGGACCCCTGTCTGAAGAACTGCATTTGTATTTAAATATTTTCATTTAATAAAAAGCACATTGTGGAAATATCAACTGGGCTTCAGTATGAAAATACTGTCAAGTATATGCTTGTCATAAAAGCTCACTCACCAGCACCATTACAGAATCAGGATTATTCTATGTTATTGAACACCTTTAACATATTTTAAAAATAGGACTGTATCTCATCTTCATAAAATTTCTCTTACACAGGGAAGTATTAGAGAAGGCATCTGTGGAGAATTAGATAGTTACCTACTTCTTTTATAAATGTCTTATGCTGCTCGGGTTACCAGTTCATCAGACTGACAGGAGTTAAAGGCTGCTAAGAGGGAAATCAATAGCAAGGATTACAGTGTAATAAATATTTATAGTAGGTAGCTTCAAAGTTGTTACGAACATTTTCAGCCTGAGCTATTAAGCAGCATTTATTTCATTAAAATATCTCCAAAATTTTGTCTGGAATTTACTGTGGTGATTAATCCTGTCCAATGCCATACAAACACAGATGTGGGTCTAACACTCTGTAGAAAGACAAAGGGTAAAAAGTCAAAGAAGTAAAGGTACACTAATAGAGGAGACTGGCCAGAAGTAACTAGCTATCAAAACAAAATAGATATTTTTTAGAACTTATACTGTGCAAACAATTGTTCATAAACATGAAAGATTCTTCTTCGCAGCAGCCGAAGCTTTGACAGTAAAAGCGTCACTGATCTTAAGCCTTCAGAATTATAGTTGAAAGCCTCTGACGAGCTGACCAACACGGAACTAGGTATGAAGGCAAACACAAGTATTCTCCAATAAGAGATCCTAAAAGGAGGAGTATCAAGTGGTATAATCAAGTCATAAGTGTTCAACTAAGCAATTTACAGTCAACATTGTAAAGAATGCAGTCTGTTGGACCTAAATAAACTGGATTACATTCATAGAATCATAGAATCACTCAGGTTGGAAAAGACCTTCAAAGATCATCAAGTCCAATCTCAACCTAACCATACTACCTTAACAACCCACCACTATGTGGGTCCCTGAGCATTTGAAAGGAGGAGCTAACTACTTCATGTTAATTTCTACTCCATTTTAGTCTGGATTTTTTTTCCTTCCCCCCCACCCCCTTCTTTCTGCTCACATTTTTCTTCCATACTTATTTGTAAATAAAATATTAATTCAATTCAATTGAATTTGCCAGTATAGGAAAATAGCAGAACTAGTTCTCCCATTCCCAATAGGAAGTCTTCGTTTGCAATCAAATCTGTCCCAAACTACCATAATAGTGTACTGAATGTCAACTGAGGACTCAATCAACCAGTGTATACATCTAATAAATTAAAATAACACATCAGATACAACTAGATCTTAGAGTATACATATTATTGATCTCAGTAGAAAAGTCAAGGACAGGTGAGACAAGCAGTTTAAATTCACTCTCATTTCTAGAAGCCGGCTGCACATACTAGTTGCCAGTCTTAAAGTCATAAATTTTCTGATATCTTAAAATGCAGACACCCTTTGTAGAATACAATCCGGACTTTTGATTGTCAAAAGCCATTTGTTATGGTCCTGATTTATCTCCTAGCTCCACTGCTAAGCATTATCTTGTTATTGCTAGAATTCTCTTTCTCCTTCAGTGTGAGAAGGCTGACTCACCCCTTTTCATTCTTATGCTCAAAGAAAACAGAGCATGTGCTTCTTTCAAATAGTATCATTCACAGAAACTCTTCAAGATTAGTTTTGAAGACAACTCTGTTATATTCACGCTGTTCATCTTCACAGAATCCTATTTGGGAACCTATTGCCAAGAGATTGTCTCACAATATACAATAAAGTTTCCAAATTTTAGTAGACATTTCAGTATCTACAACATTTTTTATACTTCCACGCTCATTCCATTTTGATTTTCCTATTATAATCCAGTACCCTTCCCATTTTCTTTGTGCAAAAACATTTCACTGCAGACCTATGTAGGTCACTCTGAAAGTAATGCATCCTGTTTATTTCCATAGAAATTACATCAGATAAAAAGAGCACAATAATCACAGAATCATTGAATTACTCAGGTTGGAAAAGACCTCAAAGATCATCAAGTCCAACCTCAGCCTAACCATAGTGCCCTAACTCTAACAACCCTCTGCTAAATCATATCTCCAAGCAAATAACACTATTTGATAGAGCAAATTTCTCAGCTACAAAATGCTATTTTTCAACAGTCACCATCATTAGCTGTGCATTTTTTCTAGTAATGAACAAGAGCCTGCCTGCTGCACTCACAAAAATATTCAAGACTTTCCAGAACATGGCTTGACTTTCACATCCTGTCACCACTGCTGAAATGTACCACCCCCTGCCTCACTGTGCTGTCATCCACTGCTTTGTCTCCATAAACATTCCACAAGCATTGATGAATATCTGTGGTTGCTATTTTCTCTTCATGGAGGAATTCAATTGCACACCTTTGCTTCTCACACACTTCCATGTCAGACTGCCCCTCTGCTGACATCTGCCACACAGCAACAAAATCAAATGGAATATTGGTGGAAAGGTTCGCTCTCTGCTGCCATACCACCACCATCTGCTTCTGTCCTTGTGAGCCAACATAATAAAATAGGTGGTACTATTTTCAGGGCAGCCCCTGCATATGTATTGTCACCACTGCATAAGATTTATTTTACTATGATAAGTGCAAATTCTACTAAGAAAGCTAATAAGGAGATCTACCATATCCTCCTGTTACCCAAACAATAGAATTAACAAGAAAATAACAAGAAAAAGACACTGAGGAAAATTAGAAGGCTATTCTATTCTGGTTTAAAATAAAGCAATAATCTAAAAATAGCATTGCGAATAGCCTCAAAGAAAGTTCTTGTTCTTACAGAGTCTTGTTCTTACAGTGTCTGTAAGAACATTAGGAGCAAGTGAAGAAAATGTTTGAAAACTACAGGAGGAGAACCAAATTATTCCAGCGATGCTCAAATCAGTGTCTTTTAAGCAGACATGCAATTTAGCTTCCCATTTCACAAACAGCTTCTTCAAGTGCAATCCATAGAGTGGACTCCACATTTTGGAATGATAGTGCCACATCTGCTTCTCTCACATCTCACCAGTAAAGTACTACATGTTCAGTAAAATGATGGATGATATCACGTATTACGTGTTGGCAACAGCAAAGCACTATTTCATATGGTTCCTACCATAACAGATCGATGTCATTCAGTCTGTAAAGATTCAATGTCATACTGAACACATGGAATATGAATAAATAGCTTTGAAGTATATATAAATTTCATCCGTAAAATATATTTTTCTTCTTAGAAAAAAAAAACAAAACTGTTTCCTCTCTTCCACCAAACCATTTATAATGAACTGAGTGAAATATCTATTTCATACACGTGTGCAAGCTTTTAACATCAGATTTCACACCACATAAGCATGATTTGAACCATATTATGAAGAACTAAAATATCATTTTAATAATGGTCCAGATGGGGTGTGTTGTGTAATTGAAAGTGGAGCGGTACTTAAAAGCAAGCTTCACCATCCCTTTCATGATTAAGTTTGAAGATTAGATGCAACAATTAGTAGTTAAAGCTCTTCATATTACAGAACTAACTTAGTCATACAGTAAGAATAAAAGCTTTACAGACCATTTCACTGAATAAAATGCTCTGTGACCTACAATAGCATGTGCTCACCAAGGAACCGATCCCATTTTGATGAAGAAACAAAAATGCAGCTCCAGTATAAATGACTGCTTTTTTTTTATTATGAGTGGTCTCCTAACTCTGTACAGTACATCTGCAGCATGAAAGTGTCCTAATGATCACTTTCTGTTGCTTAAATACATAAGAGATAGTGCAAAACTGAATGCAGTTAATCTTTCCCATTGGGCTGTGTAAATAATTACATTGTCCTTGTGCTAACAGTGAAGCTAATGGAGCAAGAACAAGGCTGTTTCTTTGCTTCCAAAATGAGTACATCATCCAGGCAAAGAACATCGACTTATCTGATATTGCTGTTACCTTTTGAAATACCCAGCGGCTAATATGAAAAGGGCAAAAAATGGCTTTATGTAGGACAAAAATGAAATTAGTTCTCTTGACTTGCTAGACAGTGATTCAAAATATGCTGCTCATCTGCCATCCTTAATTCATGCTCAGGAGTCAGTATATCATCTCTTTTGCTATTCTTCTCCCTTTAAGTAATAGGAAAGAAGCTGGATAAATAATGACAAAGATGATAAAATGCCTGTCCTCCTGGTTTGGTCTGATGCCTGTCTGGCGGTAGTTCTTTATTATGCTGGAGTAAGTTGAATGAATGCCCACCACGTCCTGTCCATGTCTCATTCGTTTCCTGTTATTCCTATGTATTGTTTACAGAGCTTTTACAACAGGGAAGTTCAGTGTAAATTCCTCATCTATCGATAAACAATTTCTCACATAATTGCATATATCATGCTTGCTATTTTAATCATCATCCTCATGCAAAATTTCCAACCACTATGTTTTGTACTACATAGATTCATCATGTTTTAGAAAGTAAAATAAAATGACTGCTTCCCATTAAATTAGTCCGTGGTGGTTTACTGAAAACCAGAACATGGTAGTTAAAATGAAACACAAACTGATCAAATGTTTCACTGTTTTCACCTTCAGCCATTTCCCATTAAAACGCTGAGGGTCACAATATTTTCTGACATTTCATTTGAAGGTCCATCCTGCCTTGCAGATGTTGTTCAGCCTAAACAGTATTGGCAAACATTCACCTCTGTGGCTAAGTTCTGTCAGCATTCATTTATAAGCAAATAAAATGTAAGCAGACTGCAGGTACAAATAGGCTTATGACCCATTTCCTTTCAAATAAAAACAGTAAACTGTTTCTACTGGCAACTATTTAGAATAAGAAGTTCCACTGATAATGTTTTGTGTCAAATACCACAATTATAATGCTCTACTTCTATTATGCAATTAGTTTTACTTTTCTTACGAACTACAGGTATGGATTCAGGCTTCAGCCTGAATACATCTTCCCATTACAGTTTTTTAGGGGTCCATCATACTTCGTGGTTGTTCAGCATACAGTTGAAACCAGTTAAACTCAGTTTTCCTTCAAATAACTCCCGCATAACCAACCTGCAAATCACCACCATGCTTAATGGGTATCAATATATAGACAAAACTATGCTAGATAATTAGCTGATGGAGAACTGGAGTCTTAGAGGTTTGATTAAAAAACCAGCAGATGTGAGTGCAATATTCATAATCACACAGATTTGTTAAACTCCACAAAAGTAGTGTATAAATATAAGCTGGGGAGACATGATCACTGCATTTGCCTAAAGCACACAGCATGAAAGCAGCACAAACTTCTTTTCAAATCTGCAAATGCATATCATCTTCATATGCACATGAGCTGCCTTCCACGTCTGAATATTTCTCTCTTGAGAGTATAGCAATCATGCCAAATAACGTAGTTTTTCTTCAAACAAAATGAGACTTTCAGAGCTCAGGTCTTCCAAGGTGAAATTGTTCAAGTCCTAGAAATGCTTGCTGTGTCAAGGCAAAGCCTTTTTTTTTTCTGTCTAAAATTTGAGATGCTGAAACCAGGGATACTTGGGGCTTAGAAACAAGTTCTCATCACCTGGAATTCAACATGTTCCCTCTTGATGCATGCACAGGTATATAGCATATAAAAGGTAGTATATCTAAACACAAGCCATAAGAATTCTCAGTGTGGGGGGGGGGGGGGGAGTTAAAGATTTAGATTATGGCCTTATTTAAGCACTATACTCCGTACAAAGAGCACTAGGCTTATCGCTATTTTTCCACTGTCACCCTGGAACTGCAAGTAACATACACGCATAAATGTGAATTAACATGTCCTAAGAAGCATACAACTCATTACAGATCCAACCCCTCCTCTCACTAAAATACTTCACAAACTTTCCTCCCTCCAGTTTCCAGTGACCCAGTTTAACACAGCATGGCTACAACTGTGGGGACCCTCAAGCTTAGCATGTGGCAGAATGGGGACTAGGCTCTGACCTCTGCCAAGGGGCTCCTCAACAGTTTCTAGCAAAATAGACCTGAAGTTCAGAGGCAGTACTGAAACAAAGCTGGACTGTGTTCTGTTAGTTTCACTTGCATTATTCTACACGCTTTCTGTCCTCTCCTCAGACTGAATAGTTACCATGCAAGCAAATCACTCCATGTCACAATTTTGCCTATATATACTTACTGGAATGTTTGCTATTTCCAGTCTGAATTATTTCAGTCTCTGTGGGGAGGAAGATGCCAAGCTAAACACAATTAGTGCCCCTTAATTGCAAATTAACTAGAAATGTTAAACAGATGAATCTTAAAAAAAAAAATAAAATAAAAAAAAATTTTAAAAAGCTGGCAAGGATTTCTGAGTAATCCATGAGACCTAACAGGGCATTTACAAATTATATCACAAACCAGTGGTGACTTATATACTGATACAGAGAGTCCTAATCAAAAGTAGCTAACCTCCTCCTCTTTTGCTGCAATTACCCAAACCAATGGAGGATCAAATGTTTCTCATTTCTTCCAACTAATTGAGTTTATCTGTGTAGAAAAATAATCATGTGCTCAAGAGTGAGCAACCTGCTGTTCTTACACGAGCAATTCCTGAAATTCTGAATTCAGGCACACAAAATGTGAAAGAGAAAATACCTGAGATCATGCTTTAGGCAAACTAAGGCAGATAGAAACAAAGCTTAGAGCCTTGTTCTAAATGTAATTCAGAAATATTTCATAGGTAAACTATTTATTTGGCAAGTCTTCCTTGTCCTCTGCTTGTAACAGCCACACACCTGCTCATCTCATACCTGAGTCAAGCGCTAAAGTTCAGAACAAAACTTGCTATATGCATCACAGCTGCTGTTGCACAAATACATAAGATAATTCACAAGTACAGATTGCTTTGGTCTGTGTGCAACTAACCCAGGTAATAAAGCAGGCATCAGTGATTAAATGCTATTCGAGGAACACTTATCACAGACATAGCATACTTCACTGTACAGTAATTAGCTAAATCATTACTAAAGTCCATCTGAAAAGTTAATTGTGTGAAACATCAGCCAATTCTACTACCTGAGAGCAAAAAGGGAACTATCTATTTGGTAAAAGAACCAAAAGGTCAGTAGTCATCTTTTGGCCTCTGCAAGCAATTATTAATCCCTTTAGACTCTCTGATCAATTTAAAAGACTCTCTCAATCAAAGTAATTCAAGGCCTTGGTACTACTTTAATATGAACTGTAGCCAGTCAATTTCTACCCAACCTAGCTTCCAGTTCCAAGAGACCTGAACAAAAATTTGCTCTCTCACTCAAAATTTGCTCTGCCTTTTCAGCAGTATTAATGGGACCAAAAATGCATTTTTCTTTTACGGTTTCATTGACTAATACTTTTATCTTACACATAGACTTTTATGCCAACTGTTTTTCTCCATGACTGAAGAAAGTGAAGTTGTAGCATCCTTATTCTTGCTTCACAATTACACTGGAGTAAACTGATTAAACTTTCTTTTGGGTGAAATGCATCTGACAGTTCCTGACTTCATTTCTTAATACACTGTGTGCACTTTCTGATATTATAAGGGAAGGAATATGGTCATTCATTAATTGATTCTAACACTTCAAGTTTGCATATTAGGTCCATTTCACAGTCAGCAGTGATATAACATTATATGCAACTAATAATCAAAGAATATCAGTATAAAGTCATCGTTACCTGGTTACAATAACATAGTGAGCGTCATCTTCTATGACAACACTCCAGTGTTAAATTTGATTAAATGGAGACATCATTCCCAGATATTTCCTGGGGAAAAAAACAGAATTTACCTTTATTATTAAAATAAAAATCTATAAACAAAATGAAACACAGACAGTTCTTTCTCATTTTTAAACTGATATATAAAATCTGAAAAGTTTTCACCTGTTTGGAGTCTGAGCATTCAACAGCAAATTTATATTTTATTCCAGTGCCAGGTTGGTCTAGATCATAACTTTTTAACTTAAATGTACAAACAAGCTACCAAATAGTGTGTTCATTGTTCCTTCCCGTCCTTCCCATTTCCTCCTCCAACCTTCTTTCATTCTAAGGCAGAGACAAACTCAGATAGGGAAACACAAAAGAATTAAAATGTTACCATAGTACCTGTTTACAAGCAGGCTAGATCTTACAGAACGTGACTGAGCACATACAATTCGGAAAACACTAATATTTACTTCCATGCATCTTAAAGATATAATATTATGACAATGGACCATTCTAAAGATCTGACAAGACTGAGGGTTTAGGGAAAGAGAAAACTGAAAGAAAACCCTTAGCATTAGGATTTATCCCTCTATATAACCCACATCTATTTATCCTAGGAAAACAGACAGTGGTAACTGCTGTGACGAAAGATGGCTGCTGATGGGTATGATGATGGCCAAAAAGCTAATGCTTTTTGATGAATCATTCTTAGATTTGTAAGGTGAGCTCGCAAATGTGGGAGGAAATCATGTGCAATCCTAACAACAGCACATACTTCAGTCGTATCTGCAATCTCTGCTACTTTAGAATTCGGTTTTCTGTTTGAAGCAGAGAAAAGATTGTTAGAGAATGCATGCTACCTGCTTTCAGAAGTAGTCCTCCCACATTCAAGGAAACAAGCAGTATAGCAACAAAACCTAAAATGAAACTGGCAATAAGGAACAGCAACAGCAGGGTCGGTCTCTTCTCACTGGTGATGGGATGAGGGAAAATGGCCTTAAGTTGCACCAGGGTAAGTTTAGGTTGCATATCAGGAAGCACTTCTTTACAGAAAGGGTTGTTAAGCACAGGGATAGGCTGCCCAGGAAGGCGGTTGAGTCACCATCCCTGGATGTGTTTAAAAACAATTTGGATGTGGTACTCAGGGACATGATTTAGAATAGGGCTGTAAGAGTTGGGGTAGTACAGTTAGGTCATGGTTGGACTTGATGATCTTTAAGATCTTTTCCAACCTGAGTGACTCAATGATTCTAACTGTAGTTCCAATTAAAATTAAATCAGAGTGGCACTGGGAGTGGGTGAGATAGCAATGAGAGCCCAAGGACACAGAAGGTCAGCTTATACATAATTAATAGATTAATCTTCCATACTATTTCATTGAAATGTGTTATTCTCTCAAATACAACCAAAACAATAAGTTGTCTTTTTCTGTGTTTTAATGTGCATGTGTTCTGCACTGCAAATTTCCATAATACAACAGCATGTTGGTGTTTTAACATCTCTCCTAGTGTTCTGGGATTTGTTTACTCTGTCTTGATACTGTTTAGGGTTTGATCAATCAGAATGTTCAAGGACAAGAATCTATAAACAACAAACAGAGTTGTTTTTCTTCATAAAGAAATCATCAGAAATTGATGTTTCAGAAGTAATTCAGTGTGACACTTCATGTCTGCTGTTAAAAATACTTTAAACTGTTATGATTCAATCCAAAATTCAGAACAATGCAAGACTTCTTAACAGATTTTAACAGATCTGTGTTTTAGTTTTCGCTAACCATACAGTAAAGCGTGTTCAAGATAAACCTTATAATATAGTTAATAAAAGTATAGATCATTCCTTAGTACAGTGAACTATTTTGTATACTGCATACTGTAAGGGAATCATCAATAACAGTGAGAGACAGGTTTTACAATGAACACTTTCATAAATCTATGGACTCCTAGACTGCTTTGGTATCACGTGTTACAATTCACTGCCTTCTCTCTCCCACGCCCTGTCTGAGAAGATAATAATCAGCTGGATGCTTTTAAAAATGCTATCGAGATCTTCCAGTTTCCCAGCTGAAAAATGATGCTAAAAGACAAACGTACTTTGAAGTCTTCAAAGTACTTTCATCCACATAAAACACTGAAAAGGATGAGAAGACAGTTGTACTATTGTCTGTTAAATACCTTCTTTTTGAGATCTGAATATACCTATTGTTGGGGTGTTTGAAAATGTAAACACCCAGCAGACCAGGAATTTATCTCTAATTGGAGAATATGGTTAACTGAAAAAGGTTCAAGGAATATGGTGATACCAGCTTTTCAGAAATCAACTTAAAATGGCTTCTTTTGTACAAGTAAAAATTTGCAAGCACCTTGTGGAAATGAAGGTTATATTTTATCATCTGAAGTTGCAAATGGTAAGACATGTATTCAACTGAAATGATATTCCACCAAAAGGCTTTTGATTTCTATGTGTTATTAAAAGAAAAATCAGGCCACAAATACAGGGGACACTGAATACTATGGGCGGTACTAATATAAAGAATTTGATGCTGACTTTGAAAAAGTAAAAATGTTGTATATAAAAATAAAAGTGCTGTACATCTGCAATGACTGGTGGGAGGATGTTGACCTACACCAACATTTAATTACCTTTTGGCACTGATTTTAAGCTGAGCCAAGGTAACGTTCGGTCATTACCAATTTCTTTATTGATCCTGTCTAAAATAGAACATCAGAACAGAAAATTTTCTCATCATCTTCATGCAGTGGGGCATGAACACATCTGGCAGCTTTTAAAAGAATTTACTTTCAGAAAATCACAAGGTTCACCTAGACTTCACATTCTCTTCTTGTAGCTCAGTTATAATCTTTTATCTTTACTACTGTACTGGTGTCATTGCTGGAAGCTGGTTCAGAGCCTGCAGCATAAGTATTCTACGAGTCCTTTTAAAGGAGTGCTCATCCTGTGCCTGTGTCTACATTCGTGGGCACTGGACTTGATGCTCAGCAGTGTTGTGGTTGGCACCCCGTCCCTGGAAACTTTCAAGGCAAGGCTGGATAAATCCCAGGGCAACCTGATCTAGATGTGGTATGTCCCTTTTCATTGCAGGGGAGTTGGACTAGAAGGCCTTCACAGATCCCTTCAAACTCTAAAAATCCTATTATTCTATGAAATGCACTCTATTCACTCCAAGGCATTCTATCTGACACAGAATACAGTACCAAGGAAAATCAGGAGTTTTCATCCCTACTAACACACTAGTCTTTTAAAAATAAAACACAGGATATGGTGTATGGACATACAACAAGCAGAAAACATATATAATCTTAAAATCATTCATGAAAAAAAGTTAACAGTCAATGGCAAACATACTAGATAGAAACCATATTTGGACTGGGGAGGGATGTGAAGTTGAAAACAGTACAGAAAGTCATGGCATATGAGGAAAATCCTGAGCTTTGGGGAGAAAATGGATTCAATTAGTATGAACAAAAATATTTACTTCTATAGGTATAGCTCTTCTGCTAGCAAGACAAGCTGTCATTTGCAGCTGGGCAACAGGTATAATATTTAAACTACTGCAATCAACATCAAGGAAAATGTCAACTAAAAAATACCTCAATTCCTGTCCAACTCAGAAATGCTTTCTTTTACAGTGCTAAGTAGCAGCTTGACTTCTGGGAAAAAAATAAAAATAAATAAAATAAAAACAAATTATTGGTTACCATGTAAGTGTTTGATATTAAGTACACGGAATTTAAGCTTATCATACAGATTCAAGACATCTGTTAAGACCTATTAAGTACTGGCATGCACCATGCCTAAGAGTTAAAAAAGAACACTTTTAGAACTACCTTTCCAGGATAATAATTTAAATGCCTGGTTGACTATTATTACACTTGAGCAAAACAAACAAACAAACAAACAAATAAATAAATAAATAAAGACTTTTACCTGCACCTGTTCATCATCTCTCAGCATACAGCTAGAAGTACTGAGTGCAAAACATCTGCTCCTCATCTGATTTTGCAAGAAAAATATGTTGACCATCTATGTTCTTCTTTGTCACATAAAGAAATGCAAATATGACAAATAATAAATACAAGAGTGGAAAGTGATTCAGGATTCATTAATACAGATGATGTAAAAGCTGATGGTTTTTCTTGTTGTTGTTTTTGGTTTGTTTTTAAGTATTCTAGCTTCAATGAACCAAATTACTGCAAGTTTGACAGTAATGAAAGGTCACTTTTGAGAGGTCATTGCAGTTGGCCTTAGACTGAACATTTAAACAAGGGTGAAATTCATTTCAGTATTAGTGAAATAAGTGTGGCAGAACCTAAGTTTGAAACAGACCAGAATTTGAAAGTTCTTACGTTTCTTACATCCGTAGAGTTTTAGCTGCATTCCTGCATTTAGATGACAAATTATAATGCACTCTTAAGTCGTTATTTAAAGAATAAGATATTTATTGCAGTCTCTCATATTTCAACCCGAAAAAGTTACAACCTGAATCCCTTCTTTTTAGTTATTATTACAGTCTCATTGTATGTGCAACTCCTGTTCGGTTCAGATATAGTTTAAGATTTCCCTGCAGACAAGCAGAACATCTGTACTTTCTTTTTTTTCCCCCTAAAAGTACATTGAAATCACTTTCAAGCTTCTCAAGTAATTATCTTAGAGCTTACTTATTTCTAAATAAAAGTGGTCTTGAACTTTGGGGAATAATTTTAATGACCATAAGCTTCTTTAATTTTTCCAGTTTGTCCCTTCTTTGTTTTGGAACTTATTATTTCCAAGAACACACACACAAAAGAAAAAAAAAGGGAAAAAAAGGAGGTGAAGAGAAGGAAAATGATTATGTTTAAATAATTGTTTCTGTAAAATACTGTTAATGTTTATGGGTATAATTAAAAGGAATTTTCTGCACAATGAAGTGACTCAATTAAAAATAAGTTACTGTGCTGGATTAGCAGGGTGCTGGGAAAAGAATGGAACAGTTACCTGGCAATTGATCAAGGAGTCTTGTCTTACAGAACAGTATTAGCATAAAAATAGCTCATAAATCTGAAAGGCTGAATGCTAAAACCATTGTGGGAGTTTTATTTTTTAGAAGAATATTGAATTAATGAGAAATAATACAAAAGAGAAATTTAATTATTTGGAATAGAACAATTTTTGAGCCAAGCCTCTCAGGACAGGTATGATTATGTAGGTCACAAATCAGAAATGACTTTTATGCATATTTCATTAAAAGCCACATTTTTTCATGAAGGATAGTAAGCAATAAGGCCTGTTCAGACAGTACTCTCTCTGTAGTGCCTTAAATGAAAGATATTTCCTTTGTGGTTATGGAGCAATTAAAGTGAGCAGTTAATAAATAAAAAACAGAATTGTTTTGAGGTTGTTGCTTTCACATAATAATGGAATTGGCTTTTTTCCTCACTTCTTGTTCCCACCATCACATCAAACGTATAACGAACGACTCCTAGTCTGCTTGTGCTTCTGGAAGGCTACTATCAAACCAGTGAGGATAACAAATAGGTATTTTCACATACATTTAAACAACGAGATTTTAGTTTTGAGTTGTGTCCAAACCCAGAGAGAGACAAGTTCACTTATAAGAATTACCATGACATTTTATAAATCTAAACAAACAAAACAAAACTAAAAAACAAACAAACAAACAAAAAACAAAACGGCCCAACAAAAATTATTGATCAAAAGTATTAAGTTTTCTTCACTGGCAAACTCTTTGCCAATAGATTTCATATAGAAAACATTTTTATACTCCTTTTAGTGTTTCTCAGTTTTAATTCTTAACTGGATTTCATCATGAAAAGCATCATCCCCCCAGATTTATACATATAAACACTTTCAGTGAAATATGTACACAGCCTTCCTAACACTGCTGTCACTTTTTCTTATCTGCTAGACTGACACTTAGGGGTTTTTCTTACATGCAAGTAATGGGGGAAATAAGCCATCGGCAAGACTACTTAGAATCTAAATTATCATTTTCTGTTTAGTCTTAAGAAGCTAATGTGCATCATGCTAATGTCTGTCAGGTACTGCCCTAAATACTTTTCATCGAGGAACTTCTTATTGCTGCCTCGCACATCAATTGTCATCAGTTCCTGTGTCCATTGCTGAAACTACAAATTCTTCCCATTACAATGCCTTCTTTCTTATGTCTCTTCTTTAATGCCATGCTCTGCAGCTTATTGAGGCTCCAGATCCCTTCTGACCAAATCGTGACCTGATGTGTGGATAAACTGTAACATTCAGAACTCCTTTTCAACCAGACAAGACAGTGCTTTTGCTAGTGTAAAGTTGCCAACCAAACTAAACTGGACAACAGGGGAAAAGCTTTCTGTTCCCCAGAAAAGCTAACAGAACACTTGCAGCTGACAAAAACCCTAGTCACACACTAAATCAATAAGAGAATGGGTCACAGCTACTCTGGTACTGTGAGACAGCCCTCAAGCTTGAGAAACAAGTTTTGTACACACTTCATCTTTCATACAGCAACATGCTACCTATAACAACCATCTTTATTCTGCTTCCTCCTTCTAAGAAATTCCTTAAACACCTTTAGGAAGACTGACTCTACCACTTCCCTGGGCAAATAGTTCCAAAGCCTAACCACTCTTTCAGAGAAAAAATTCTTCCTAAAATCCAGTCTGAACATCCCTTAATGGTACTCGAGGCCACTCCCTCTCATCATATAATATATGCTATTTACCTGGGAGCAGAGGCCAACCCCCACCTCACCACAGCCTTCTTTCAGGGAGTTGTGGAGGGCAATACGCCTCCCCCTGAGCCTTCTCCAGACTGAACAATCCCAGTTTCCTCAACCACTCCTCATATTATCTGTGCTCCAGATCCCTCACCAGCTTTGCTTGCCCTTCTCTGCACATGCTCCAGGGCTTCGATGTCTTTCTTGTAGAGAAGGGCCCAAAACTGAACATACTGCTCTAAATGTGGCCTCACCAGTGCTGAGTCCAGAGGGACGATCACCTCTGAATCTGAGCTGCTTCATCATTGCAAACTCATGAGCTAAAATTTGGCTCCCATAGGGCCACTGAACATCTACAGAAGAATAAGTGTTTGAATTCTTACACATCTGATAATGCAAGGGTCCTATGGCTATATATTTAAGCTTATGGATATCTTTTGTGCTTAACTTTCCATCTTGCTTGTGATTATAAACTCCTGCTGGCTTAGTTTTCATATGCTGTCTGTATTTAGAGTACTTAATCTGGCATAAAAATTACTCCTGGTCTGCACAAGATGAGATGCTGCACTTAGAGAGCCGAGCAAATATAAGTAAGGAGCTTTCATTTAATCTCCTATTAACTTGCAGTAATCTACACTGCAGTGATTTGAAGGAGTACCACAGCAATAAAAACATACAAAAATAAATAAAGTGTAGAGACCACTGCAATAACTAGATTGTATCTGACCTTGTACAGACAAACTATGAATAAACACAGAACAGGCAGCACAAGACTAATCAGAAACAACATTTTTCCTGCAATTATATTTCTGAAATGAACAGAAGCAGCAAAATAAGGCCCACAATCTCTGCACCCCACTGTTTTTCCTCTACCATAAACTATCCCCAAGTTCTTGGAAGCAGTTTGATTCAGCCCTATTGTTCCCAATGTACTAGCTTTAGAGCAGTTAAGCCTGAGCCTAGAAAACAACCCAGAAAACAAAAACTAGCTCTTATCTAAACAATTAAATACTGGAAGGCACGCACTTATCACAGATAAAGAGTGAGATTTGAGTAAAGTCATAATTTTCCCACCTACATGAGCAATCCTGTCTAACTGTACTTATCCTTGAATATACCTGAAGTTCCACCTTTTAGCTCATTTCTATTTTCTAAGACTATTTTATGGTAGCAGTACAATGGGTGTGCTTCCATGCAGAGCAACTGGTTCTTTCCCTAAGACATCACCACAAACAGTACTCGTACTCTAAGACACAGGCTTTGCCAAATTCTGACTAAGGTTTATGACTCAAAAGTTTTGTCTTAGTCATGTTTCCTCTTTATATGCCTCCATTCACAGTCTCTCCCCTTCTTTTGTCTCATTTTCAATTCAACATATATATATACTTATATAAATATACACACACACACACACATATAACAATTAATGAATGTCTATAGTGTAAGCACCTTCTACATTACCATTCCAAAGTTTTAAAAAGTCTATAATGGACTAGGTCAGAGCTAACAGGAATGATCTCCTTCCAAGTAATATTCTGATGTTCTTTAATTACCAAACAAACAAACAACAAAACCCATCAGCAGTATTTTTCCCAACAAAGATTGAAAACTGTTTGCCAAAATCATGAAAACTATTTCACTTGTTCCTCTATGCATGTAGGTCCTATATATTTGCAATATAAAATAACAGTTTTCATAGGAAGTGTTCAACCAGCCCAAGTCTATATTCAGAAGTCTACTAAAAAACGAATAGCAAAATTTTACATGAGTACTTTAAATACCTTGCTTTGCTAGCTTCAATAGCTGCGACATTTTTGTAAATCTTTCTTATCTCATGTAAAGCATCTTGAAAAAGCACCCACTGCTAGATCTGATTTTACTCTTAGATGAGTGTCTTTGATCCTGCTTTGATCTTCTTGTTTTAGTCAAGTCTCGTAGAACTTAAGATTCAAGCCACATTAGAATCCTGAGCATGTTTTTAAAAGCTATAATTTAACACTTTGGGAAGAAAAGCAAGACTGTTAAAAAACTTGCAGTAATATTTCTTTAAAGACTTGATTAAATGAGAGAAGTTTTAATATACATTTTTCTCAAAAAAAAAGAAAAACCTAAGAAGTGCAACGCACTGTATTGATTGTACTTCCACACTCAAATTAATGTCAGGTTAATTTTTATATCTAATATTCCTTCCAAGGTACTTAAAGCAGAATATATTATAACAGCTTCTTTTAAAATGTTACAGAGAAAAGCCATTTCTGCTATTTTTGGTCTTTTCACACAGAACTTTATCTAAGAAGCCTCATTAACATAACAATCTTTACTGTAAAATTAAGGAATTAAAAGCAAATTCTTAATGAAATAAAGTTCACATGAGCTACTTTAAAAAAAACAAAACAAAACAAAAAAAAAAACTTCAAAAATTCCCAAAGATATGAAAGATATCAATAAAATTGTACTTGTTCTCTGAAATGCAGCTTTAGATGTTTCTTTATAAAATTTGATATGCTCAGAAATAAATGTCCAAGATGTCAATTGGCTATGAAATAGAAATTCCAGAAGCTTCAGCTTGTTCTCTTGTATATGTAAATATTTATTACGCAGTGACAGCAGCAGCACAGTAACTTACAAACAGATTTTCATAACTCTCTCAATCGCTTTTTCTTCACACAACTATGGCAGACAAAAAATTCATATATTACAAGAAAACTTGCTATGTCTCCCATTTCAAAGATGCACTTTAATACTGATTGCATACACCGGGATAGAAACAGCGTGAATTACAAAGAGAGTACTGAAGCTGTATATACTACATAACTCTTATAAGCTCCCTTTTCCCATGAAAGGCTGGATCCTACCATCTTTTGAGGTTCCACCCAACCTGTTTGTTGTTTTTTTTTAATTATTGCTTTATGATTCTGTACACAATAATGAGCTTATCAAATCAATTTATATCTTGCTGACCAGAAATTCATTATTATTGTCCACATACTCTTCCATACTCTTCCATGAATATTGCAAGAAAAAAGCCTGACTCAAAAGAAATACAAGAGAGTCATTCTGAGGTCACCCATTCCCTGTCACTATCAATCTTCAATTTCCATACTACAGAAAAAAATTTAGAGCATGAGTAAACTAAAAAAGCAAATGTGAAAGACAAAAATAATGTAAACAAAATTAAGCTCATTAGGAGTTAATTCTTCTGCTACCTTTCTTTGTTGTCTAATACGTCAACTTGGCTGTAAGAGATATGTTCACATTTCACAGTTATTTAATGCATAGGATGCAGACTTTATACCTACACACTTTCTCCTTCATTTTTAGAGACCCTTACAGTACTAGGCTTGTATTTTTATTTGAGCAACACAATCACTAAGCTCATCAATCTTCTGAAGAAATTCAGTTGCCATTACAAAGCAGGAAGAACTTAGTAGAAGACAAGTTTGACTCTACACAAGTGCAGAGGAGCCTAGGACATACAAATCAAGATGTAAACAAATACCTTTTTGTTTGACACACAGAAAATTATTTTAAAAGGGTGGAGGAGGAGAGGGAAGACAAATTGCCTGTCATTGCAAATTGTCTTAAGCAGTTATCATATGCTTTCACTGATCTTATTCAGATGGTTGATAGTATGATAGCTACACTATACAGCTACAATATACAGCATTACCTTAAAAACAAAAAAAAATATGGATTAATTCAAAGGAGGTGAGCATTGCTGTTAAAAAGTAACACAAAAACATTTGTTTGGTTCCAGCATAGCATTTTGCATGACTTTGCAGGACCTGTTCTTCACCACCCAATCCTGGTAGTGCTTCAGGATGCACATACGAAAATATGAAATTTGAAATTAAATGCTGGGGTCCTGAATTTCACCCTGGTTCTAAATGTTTTTCTTCTTCATATACAGTTGTATTCTAGGAATAAGGTGATATAATTCCCCACTAATTCCTAACTGCTGTGAGTGCCCCATCAGGGTAAAGATGATCATTTTTACACTGAAAGATGAAGTTTCCAGTATGACTGACCTTGAAAGCACCAACAAAGTAATTATTTTGATAGTCAATGACATGGCATCTTAAAGATACGAGCAGATACCCAGCCAGCTAACATGTATGCTGCCATCTGCTGAATATAACAGCAAGAAATTTTAACTACTCTGTAAGAAAAATTGCATGGAACCTTCCAAGAAATATGGTATCCAATCCCTCATTCATAGCTTATTTCAGAAGTCAAATAGAGGCAGATAGTTAGTAGTACCTTACATTTCTTTGACCCACAGCTTTAAAATAATATATATATATATATATATATATATATATATATATATATATATATTCTAAGAGCATTCATTAAAGCTTCTGTTTTCAGTTACAGCATCTATTTGCAAAGTTCTTTATGTTCTAAATTACGAGAAGTATTTAAAGTTAAAACATTACAGACATTCCTAAGGCACAGCTGTGGAATTAATTTTCTGATCACCTACCACTTAACATAAATATTTAGTATTAAAACATCCTACATTACTAAGGCTTAACTGTGGGATTAATTTTCTGTTCATCTACTACTTAGTCCGACTTCAACCGTAATTTCACACGCTGCAAATTATGTATTTTTAGATGTAATATTCAATTTTAAAATATGGCATTGAAGCAATAATAAATGATAAATATTTTACTGTATAAAAATTTTTTTCTATTCATATTGAGCATTAGTACCCTCTCTATTTTCAAAGCCTATCAGCCAGCTCACATTTCTGTCAGTCCACTATGTTCTACTACCAACACTACAATTCTTATTTATGTAGGACATACTTCAACTGTAGTTCTCCAGGTTTCACTTATTCTATGTGATCATACTATTTTAACATCAAAAACTCCATAAGGAATAATACATTTGTGATATCTAAGGTCTTTTATAAGACCATTATAATCCTCACGATTACCTTCAATTTTTTTTTTTATATATATTTATAGGGGTAAAATTCACATGTACCCAAAAATACACTGTAACTTCACTCTGTTGAGATACATTTTATTGTACTTGTCCACATTTTAGAGAAAAAATATTAGAAAATAAGAAGCAGAATTCCATAATGTTTCAAGGGAAGCACTTCTGGTTCATGAGCATCTCTGAATTTTTCATATATTTTGTTGCATTCACAAAGAATGCCATTCCAACATTTCATTCTGATGTAATCTTTAATTATACGTTTTTATTTCTATTTATGCAGCAATTTATATTTAAACGTAGCCAGTTTTAAATCTGAAAAGACCAGAGCCATATGGTGATCTAAAGGAAAGATGATGTTTACTCATAAAAGGACAGAAAGAGGATTTATTCTACTAATTTGTTTTCTAACACATAAACAAAGTCCTTGATTAAAAAAAAAAAAAAGGTGAAGTGACAGCTGAAAGAAAAACAAAGCAAACTGAGTTACTTCATGTCAATATTTAAAAATATTCATATTAGCTTTAACACAACTTACGTTTCCACAGAATAAAATCTTAGTATGAATTCTAAATACCCAGGGATGACTTACCAGGAGAGTATCTCCACAAACTAAAATTGAAATCAAATTTCAACACAAGTAAATTGTAAACACGGAGCACCTCTTAACAGGGAAATGATGCTTTTTTGAGAAGTGCCTAACTCTCTGTTTCTCTATTAAACCTGCCTACTTCATACAGTACCCACATATGTCTGTGTTTCTGTCTTGTACAACTCCATATATTTCACAGACACCTGTAAAAAAATTATGCTGATTAACAGGTGCTTGCATCTACAGTGTACTTCTATACCGGCTTTACCAGTAATCTCGTTCAGAAGTAGCACCACTACTACAGTCCTTTGGAAACATTAAGTATTTTCAGTGCACTCGTATAAAGTATGACATTCTTCACAGACAAGTTCCCCCCCAAAAATGTCATCACCTCTAAAGCAGACAATAAAACATTTTTCTAAAACCCTGTTTCAGCATTGCTTCTTTAATTACACAAGGAAAAGGAGAACTTAACATCTAATCAAGATTAAAAAAAGAATTACATATCTGACTTATTATCAACCCTGAATCAGATTCCCTTCACTCCTCTTTCACCTAACCAGCTAATATAAACTGAGTTTCTCTTTATTCCACTTCCTACAACCCCAACTGATAGTACCAAACCACACCAAAATAATGGGGATGCAACCAAGCAGAAAATCAAATCAAACCAAAGCAATAGGGATGTAGCCAATAACCCTCTACCTACTTATTATTTTTATTCTCTACACACAGTAACTCTGTACCCAGTTAGCAGCTGTTTCTTTCCCTCCTTTTGTGGGACAATGGAAAAGAAACCTTCTGCAAATTCTTAAGGGTAGAACAATTATCAAATAACACTGTGACTAGAAAACATAGAATGAGAGCTTCATCTTGCCAGTCAGCTCCAAGTAATAGAAATTTGCCAACCTCCTAAAATCAATGATTTGTTCCAGTTCCTGTTTCTGCTGTGTATTTAAACGACACTCTGGTTAGTTTGGTGAAGAGGAAGACTGCTACCACTTAGGGTTAGAAACATGGTATACATTATAATAAAAGCTAGAAAATCCTACACAACATCCAGAACCCAGGGCTCTTTAAAATAAAACATTAAATGCTGTTAGGTTCATGATATCATTTAGAATCACAGCTTTAGGATAGAGCTGAGACAACAGAGTAAACATGTTTCTTGGTCCAGAATTAGGAGTGCAGAGAGACTCACTTTTCCTGTTGATCAGCAGGCCTTAATCCCCTAGACAAACCACAACTTTAAACAAAATCAGATGTTACCTCATCAAACATATTTAAAATTAATCAACAGCAGTAACAACCATAGGAAAGAAGTCCTTCAGCAGCCACTACGGGGCAGCGTGTAAGCAGAACTGAACTAAAGAGTAGTTGCTTTCCTACTCCAACTCACGCATATCACAGCATATTTAGAAATGGTAACACATGAAATCTAAGATTACTCTGACCACAGATCAGGAACTTGAGTCCCGTGAGGTAAAATAAATAAACTTTTACCACGCTTTTACAACACCAACAGGCAGGTGCTGTTATAAGTGTGACTGACTGACTTTCTGGCCATAGACAGCTGCACAGACTGTGCAACCCTGAGGAAACCAAATCTCATCCCTGCCTGATCCTTCCTATCCACAGTGGTTGAAAAGCTACTCTGAAGTGCAATATGGGCAGACAGCACACCCAGAGTCTTGGTGGGCAGAAGTGTTGCAGAAGTGTGTGTGCACAACCAGAATAAAGGAAACTTGGGTGACTATCACACATCCGTAAGGGAGGCATCTAAGACAATTCTTCACCCATGGGCTCCCTTGACCTTGACCTCTACAGGCTTTACTTCTGCAGCTCATCAGCCAAAGAAAAGGAGTGCAGAAGTCCCTTGAAGGTCCACACTCCAGCTGGCAGGTGGAGGGGTGGCCTCTTCCCCTCTCCAAGCACTGGCTCACTGAGTAGAGAAGAAATAGCCTGAGGCAGAAAGGGTGGGAGCTCCCTGCTAAGTTCTCTGACTGTCGCCCTCCCGTGTGGCAGCACCCAGGGCTCCCAAGCACAGCCTGTACTTGCTTTACCCAATGGTCAGCCCGGGGATTCCAGCTGTTCCTTTTGGACAAGCCGCACGCCCTTCCCTGCACTTAGTAAGAGCGCAGGGCCCGGCAGCTCGCCCAACAGAGCCGAGAGCTGCTGCCAGGCCCCGCAAAGAAATAATACTGGGATGGTACGCAGGGTGCCGGAGAGCCACCCCGGGACGCGGAGGGATGGCGACCGAATCTCAGCCCACCAGCGCAGCATCACCGTCGGTGGTGATGTCACACCCCCGCCCATCCCACCGCCTCCCGGGGCTCCAGGCTGGGCGGGGCGGGCCGGGGCAGCAGAGTCGCTCCGGCAGCGCCGTCCTCGCCCGCCCTCCCCTCGCCGCTGCTGTCTGCGGAATGAGCGTCCCCCGGGCGGCCGCCGCCGCTTCCACTCGGGCTCCGGCGAGTGGGCAGCAGAGCGCGGCTGCCGACGCGGTCTCCGCAAGGAGAGCGGAGTGAATGACCGAAGGCAGCGGCGCGGAGAGGCAGCCCCGGGATCAGGATGCGGGCGCCCGCCAACATCCTCAACCTCCTGCTGCTGTCCTTGCTGGCCGGCCTCGATCCTTCCAAGGTAGGAGGCGGCCGGGAGCCGAGGCTGGCGCATCACCCGGCCCGGCGGAGCGGAGCGGGCGGGCGGCAGCCGGTGCGGCTCGGATGGGTCACGAGTGGAAGGAGGCTGAGCAACCTTGGCCGCCCGAGCTGGACAGCTCCGGGGACAGCGGGGGAGCGGCTCAACCAGCTGCGCACCGCCGGGCCCGCTCCGGCTCCTGCCGCGGTTTGCGGAGCTGGGCAGATGCGGGCCCGGAGCGAGGCAAGGCTGCAGCGCAGCGCCCAGCGGCTGCAGCAGGGCTGCGGGGGAAATCAATTCGTGCTGGGGAACGCGGGGCGTGGGCACGTCAGGAACCCGCTTTGGAGTCCAGCTCCCGAGCACCGCCGAGTTTCATTGTTGTCAAATGCGTTCGGGTAGTCAAAAGATCGAATCTAGGGCTGAAATAACGCTAACAATGAGCGGTTCCGTCTTAGCCGCGCAGCCTGACAGGGAGGGTGGGTTTAGATGAAATCACTGGAAATAAGAACTGCAGCACAGCACTCGCAGCACTGGGGAATAAAACTCGCTGGGCCTGCAGATGGCTGTGGTGCTATATAACTTAGAACTTCACCTTCATCTGTGTCATGCAGGTTTATACACGTGAGCATCATAAGAAGGAGAGAAAAAACATTCTTATAGCATTGCAGTCCCCCAGCACCCAATGCTGTGCTGCCATGATCTGTAATGTGCTGGTGGATGACATTTAATGATGCCATTTCAGTACCAGATGACCATATGAAATAGCACTTACCTCTTCTGATGTGGTTTGTTTGTTTGTTTGTTTCCTCCTTCTAAATAAAAGAACTAATCATATGAAAACATGAACAG
The DNA here is from genome assembly GCF_054131305.1 of Coturnix japonica. Lineage (NCBI taxonomy): Eukaryota > Metazoa > Chordata > Aves > Galliformes > Phasianidae > Coturnix > Coturnix japonica. Next base: position 7,095,713 of record NC_140673.1, on the reverse strand, counting down.
AATTTGCAACAGTATTAAAGAGGTATTCCACCTAAAAATACACATAAAATCGAACTTAAAAAGCAATTTGGTGGCAATCTGATCTACAGCTGCACTATTTATATTGCTTTTATAACTACAAAATACAGTGAGAATATAACAAAAGCAGGAGGTGATGCAGACTTAATAACATCAGTTGATATAGAATTACATCTCCATGTTTTTGAACTGCAGCTATTGCTGTGTTCTGCAGACTTACCAGACAACACACAGGTGTTCCACGTCCATGTCAACAGGAACACATGGGCACACTATAATCACAGGTTTCCACAGTCACTCTTTCTATTGTCAGTTGCACTCAGATCTATTAAAGTCAAAGAGACGGCCTGAAAGCAAGAAAAAAAAATACCACCAAAATGTGGTCACTGTCCGCAGAAGACTAAAACACTGATGAAGTGAACCAGCTGTAGCTGGCAGAAATCTGCTTAGCTCAGGTATCAGAACAATGTCCCAAAATAACAGTGGGAAGACATGCTCCACCTTAGGTGTCTGTCACTGACCAGCACTGAACAATCAGGATGAGCCACCACAACCAAGTCTGATCACTTAGCTTTGAAACTTTGCTTCTAGTCCTTTTTGGTGTGGTGTCCTGTCTAAACGGCGATAGAAAGGCTTTTTGTTCATCAAGAGGCGAGACATTTTCAGGGATATTAAAATGCTAATTGCAGGCCCTTTTAACTCTGTGAAGCAGCCCTGAGCCAAAAAGATCTTAAGACCTTAGGTAAAAAATGTGAGCCCTTAATCAAAGTCTGCTGTTTACTGGAGCTAAACTGGGTTTTCAGAAATAAACGAGAGTTTTGCTGGTTATTCACATCCTTAGGTAAGATACTACAGCACAGAAGGTGTCACATGGCAAATAATAATTCAGTTTTGTTGACTACAAACATCAGATTTCACCTTTCTTTGAAAAATTATCTGTGGACTTATGGCTGATATTGTTGTTTCTGGGTTTTGGGGTGGAATTTTTTCTTTGTTTTTTAGCAAATAAATACAAGCTGCAATGGAAATCACTTTAGAAATGGAAGTAATGCTCGGATATTTATCTTACTTTCTGCTAAATGGAGATGGAATAACAATTATCTGCCCTGAAGGCTTTGAAGCAAATATATTGTGATATTTGTGATAGGAAACAAGGAGCTGTTCACCTTTCCAAAACACCGTACTGTACATTATGGTCATGGCCAGATGTACAACTTTTTCATGCCCTTGACACTCACAAACCATTCAGCCTATGAAAATAAATTGCCACAGATATTTCAGAGTATATGCAATATATTCCTATTTATGACCTGCATTATTACTATTCAAGCAATAATTTGAGTGATCAATTACTTAAAATTTTTTGCCTGCAAAAGAAGAAAACACCTCTTATTTAGTACTAGACTAACAATGACTCTTAAGACTGTTGTTCACCAGCAGTCTTATTATGACAGGGCTTTTCTGCTAAACATAGTACATTATCTACAGTTGTAAAGTATTTAGGTATTGTCATCTTATGGCAGCATATGTAACCCCCAAAAAGTAGGGTTTATCACCAAAGTTCTGACACATGAAAATCTTATTTCAACAACAGCCTTTTACTGCCCATGCTGTTGTATTTCCCTTCTTTTTCCGATAAAGAATATTGGTCAGCTCTGGCAGTTCTCCTTTAGCAAGCTCACTACAGCTTAATTTTAAACACTTATATTGCTAATTATAGAATATCAACTTTAAGACTTATTAAAATGTCATGTCTGTTAATTAGATTCTAATTTTGCTCTATATTTATACAGGGGGGAAAAAAAAAACCAAGAAAAATATAATTATTCATAATCATGTGTTTCAGTGATTTTTTATTTCCAGCAGGGTGATTAGATACGCAGCAGGAAACCAACTTTAGGAAAAGACTTGCAGCACAATATCTTTCTTTTCTCCTACATTCAAATGTAGAATCTTAAATGAATAACTACTAGGAAATTTCTAAGAGTTACTGCTAGATGGCATCTCTGTGCTGCTTTTCGACAGGCCTGGAGTTTTTTGAAATGACCTTCATAGTCTGCAAAGTGGACTTTTCTAAGTTACTCTTATTGGCCATCATTTGATTGCTACCATCAAATTATCACCTTAGTATAACCAACAAGCATTTTACAGCAGCGTAATGCTGCTCCATATAACAGTAAGCTCATCAGGTAGCAAAATCCAGGTGGCATTAATTTTATGCATTATGATGTATCTGAAAAAATATGTATTTTTATCAACTCAGTTAATGAACTTTATGCCTTTATCTTTTATGTGACTGTACGTCCTTGATCTGATGGGTTTCTATTCTTTGAATTCTGCCCCCCAAAAAAGTAATTCAAAAGATGACTGGTGGGTAAAATCCCAAATACAAAATATGTCTATTATCAATGAAGGACAGTTGCAAAAGGCAATTATTATCCATATCCACAACTTGGAGTAACAGGATATTTGGGAGTATTAGCCTTAAGAAGAATGCAGTTTTAAAAGTTGACTATTTTTGAGTGCATACTTAACCTTTGCATTTTGATTTTAGGAATAGCTGTGTTTCTAAACTTCAAATCAACAATTTTCACATGTAACCAAACTACACAATTAGCCATTCGATCTTTCTTTCTCCCAGAGACCAACAGAGCTTGCTGAACTGCTGTTCTGTAGTACAAAGCCATTTATCCCTGTTGTGAGACTGTATAACAAGAACATTATAAACAAACACAGGCTACTACAGAACACATTTGTTGTTGAAAATAGTAAGCCGTAGTGCTGTAATACTGCAAATTTGCCTGAAAATCTCATTCACTTCTTGGGAATTAATTTACACTGTTTTCCACACTATTCTTCATTAGTCAAAGTGAAAATCTTACCTATTTACCATGCAGGATTAAGAATGCTCTAAATAATGAATTGCGGAATGTGGAGAACTTGTGCCTTAATGTTTCCAAGCAAGACAATTCAAAAGCCAGGGAAGAACACCCTAGAGCTGTCTGTTTGTCCTGGGTCACCTCTCCTGAATGTGATTCCAGTTGTTATTCTCCACTAACTTCATTTACTGGTTAACAATCCACAGAAAAGCACTTTAATGGAATTTATAACAGCACCCAGCTGTAACCGTAAAAATGGTGGTTCTAGCTGGCTACAGATTAAGAAGTTAAAAATTTCAATTTCAGATCTTCAAAAACCATAAGAGACCTGTTAATAAATCAACAGGGAGTATTCAGAAAGACTCTAGTTTATGTTGGGAACCAAAAACCCCTTTTCCAGTACTCCAGTATGATACAAATGCTTTGGGACATCACTTACGCATTTTTCATGGATCTTCATTGAAAACGAGGTAAAATTCAAAATCACTGAGTAAACCCTTCCAGTAGAAGCCTGGGATGAACCTTCTCAAATTCTGCATTTCACAAGAAGAGTAATCTGTCCTACTGCTTCGCTTCACAAAGAAGTGCATGTCTTACCAAAGCTGAAAACAAGAGAACAGAGTTTTGTGTGCCTTGTTTTGCATACAGAACTCTTTCATGAGGGAGAATACCAGCAATCTGGAACAAGCCGAAAACTTCTCTCCATCACAGAAATGAGCTGAAAAATCCAGAATTTCTTGCAGTTAAGATTATTGGTATAAACAGAAATAAAGAACACTGCAGAATCCCATATCAGATCTGTTTTTCAAATGTTTTTAACTAAGATATGAGTATAACATTAGTACGTTTCTACATGTATTAATCATCCTACCCATTTGGAGTCCCCATCCCTGGGGAGGCATTTAGGGGATGCACAGACATGGCACTAAGGGACACAGTTTAGTGATGGGACTCAAAGTCAGGTTGACCATTGCACTTCATGATCTTGAAGATCTATACCAACTTAAGTGATTCCATGCTTCTAAGAACCTCGCTACCTGAATTCTTAGTCTTCCAATACAGGTATAAACAAAACTATATATATATATACACACACACACACACACATATAGTAGCAGTGCATAGTACTCTATAAAATATTTAGAATACTTAAATTACTCTAGAATATTTTCTTGATAGAAAAACATTCAGAAATGAAATGTTTTTATATATTTCAGGAATTCCAAAAGGATGATCCAAGAGCTTAAATTGCACTTGTTTAGCATAGACAGTGTGCACTCCTTTCTACATGGCCAGCTAATAAACAGGTACTTGGTGCACCTGCAGAACAGAACAATTTACTGTTCACCTGATCTACCATTGTTTTTCAAAAGGTCTTTTACAAAATAACAGCTCCAAATCTGTCCCCTTCATCATTTTTACTTTTTTTTCTTCCCCCCTAAAAGTAATGATCTTAATGTGTTCACAAGAAGATCTCTTAAGAACCCTTAAGGTACACAGCATCAATCTTCACATACTTAGTCTTGGCATTAATGGTGTTTTTGGTGAGTTTGCTGAAAAAACAGATGAGTGAATAAATTACTTGCTGAGATATTTATCAACTGGGAGTTTTTTTCCCCAGTGCTAGAAAGATAGACATTTTCCAAAGGACATAACTGCTCTTATATCAGTACTAAATTATCTTTATCACCAATTCAGAAAGGGGTGGGAGGATGGGCAGAACAAGTGGAAGACTCAGTTCAGGGAGCTGCAGCTTGATGCACTCCTTAATTAAGCGCCAATCACAACGCTGCAAACAACTGCATGGACTACTACTCTATACTCTATGAGTTCTTAATTTATCAACTTTTTTTCTTTTTCTTTTTTTTTTTTTTTATGAAAACATTTTAAGATATGTTTCAGTATATCACTTTAAAGGTAATAACTAAGCACTCAATTTTCCATATGCATACACTTATTTAAAACTGTAGATGCTTTCTGACCGTGGATATTACTTTCTAAATTGGATTTGTAGTAATACATTCTTCAATCCATTTAGAACACATTACTAGTACATATACACATATTGGTTAAACTGGTCCAGTCCTACCCTCAGTGTTACAATTACATTCCTTTTCCATTTTTCCATATAGCCTTTCATATGCTATTCTTGCCAATCCACCTTCTAATAAGATTCTGTGCATTTTCAATATATGATATTGAGACTTCCAAGAAAGTAAAAAGTAAAAAATATTACTGTAACACTAGGGAATAAACAGTATGGAGAACACAGACTGCAGTTGCAAAGAATTCCATTATCTTTCTTAGATTAGATTCAACTTCAAAGTGAAATTTCTCTACTTTTTAAAACTGAGCTATTAGTAATTTACTGTTATTTCATTTGGTCTGGATCCGAGTTGAACCAGGACTTTTCTCACTGAATTAAATAGGCATTTCATTGTTTTTCTTTCATAGAGGAGATCCCATTAGTTGTAGCTTGCAGCTCATTGGCAGACCATTGTTTTCCAATTATCTACTGGTAACCCAAAACAATGGAAGTTCTTAAAGCTGAAGTTCCCCAGCAGCCTCAAGCTGCTCACAGCCCCACACCAGCACTACCCAGCCCGTTTCCGATTTCTGCTCTGCACGACTCAGACCTTTCACTGTCCGTTTCAATGCACACGTTTTCTTTAAAGGTGAGACATGCTCTTCTGTTTGACTACTTTAAACTTTGTAATAATTCTGAAACATGAGAGCATACTGATGATATTCATTCTGTTTGCATAGTCTTAAAATTTCCAAGGGCTGTGGCATGAGAGTTTGGCAGAGAAATTACAAAGAAATTGTCTTAAAGATAAGACCTCTTCTGCATACTGTAATTTACTTAGCAAATTAATGCTGGTTTTTTTTTCCTCCTTTTATTTCTTCCCTTGCTTTTCTTCTTTCCTTGCACATTAACAAGAGCTGACTAATTTTTCAACCTTGTGATTAAGTGTACATATATAGCAGTTGTATTGAACCTACACATCACTTGAACTTATACTAAACAGCAGATCCTGCTGCCCCACTAATTTTCACAGTAAAGACCCTTTCAGTTCTGTGCCTTGAGGACAGCTATCTTGGCTTTGGGTGTGATATAAACTATCATACAGGTAATGGTATGAAACATACAGCTGTAGATGTATATACTCTCAGCTCTAAAAGTGATTGTGTAACGGGTTTGGCTTCATAACGAGATTTCAGATCAATATTATTTGCAGGTATTATTCACAGGAATCTGTGAGAACTTACGTGCAGCATGCAGAGATGCATGCTGAGTAGAGTAACAGACAAGACCCTTTTGAAGCATATTTAGCAGCTAGCTCGTATTTGGAGAAATCAACTACCAATTCAGTCCAGTGTCTTGTTACAAAAGTCAGATAAGATCAGACATGACAAAAGGCTACAGTTAAATAAGAAAAACCACTACTATTATGTGATAATCACATTAGTTTATCATTAAGACAATTGTAAAAATGAATGACCAAAAAAAAAAAAAACCACCAACCCAATGTTTAACTAAATGGAGACTGCTTGATTCTAGAGTTTTTCTAAAGAATGGTGACCTCCTGCATTATTTACAATACATCCTGCAAAAGTAGCTCTCAAACTGACAATAAATTGTGAACTTTTAGAAACAACTTATTCAGACAAAAGTCTTCAGCAATACAGTTTTAGAGGTTAACCCTCCTAGTAATTATTTCAGTACACGTATGTGTAGAAATTTAAATAGGCAAGTGCAGACCAAAAAGCAATCACAATGCATTGTAGTGGAATGAAACTAAGAGAAAACACAGGCTATTTACTAAATTCTCCCCGCCTTAATTTTGCGTGAACTTATTCACAGAAGTAAAAGACTTAATGATAGTTTGGGAGTCAGCAACTAAATGCATGATGATAAACTTCTGACTTTATCAAAGCATCCTTTTTGTTACTAATCCCTATTGTCACAAATTAAACAGAAATCACATTTCTGTTTTTCAATTGCTTCCTTTTTCACAGTATAAACTCAAGCCAGAAAAGGTGGACAATACCTTATAGAAAAATGAGGGACCACATCTGGTTCCCTGCTATTCCATTTGATTATATCCTTGGTTTTCTTATAATGTGAAAAATGGCACTTTATAAATACCTTTGTTGAAAAATAAAATATTACTTAAAGAAAAAATCAGTAACTACAGGTAATAATAGTAGAACAGCACTATGTTTTTAGATTATCTCACTCAGTTTCCATTTCAAAAGCCAATACTGCTTTTGGAACTACAGAGTTACTAATTCAACAGGACTGTTCAGAGTCTGGGTATTTTTAAACAGTTTCCATTACCATGGGATTACCAAAATGTTAATTCTTCCTATCAACAAGACAAAAAGAGATGAAAATAGGGACTTTTAATTCATATTGCTTTGTCTTTAATTATAGATCCAGTGTGGGATCTTCTACAGGGCACACAAATGGAAGAGTATTTATTAAATGATTACATATGCTATTGAAAAATAATATTTTGGAAGCTTTTGCTCACCAAACATTATATTAATGCACACATAATTGAAAATATATGAAAAGGAGGTATATAATTAATTTAGTATTGATTGGCTGTAAGGTTAAACTAATACTTTTATCCATTTTAAATATTACCTTAAGTAGGCGGAAAAACCTCTTCACAAACTCCTGAACAGCTGGAAGACATTTTGTCCAAAACAGTTCACAACATTTTTTCAGGGCAACCACAGACTTTTGGAATTTTTACTATTACGACAATTTTAACGATAATTAACACAAAATGGCCTACTGATGCTTACTTAGCATATCTTAAGCCAAATTTGCTGATAACCTAAGAAAAGCATCCTAAAGTGTCAAGAATTCACATGATTCTAGATCATGTACCATACACATATGATTTTACTTTAATAGGCCAAAACAGACAGATCTGGTAACATGTTCATTGGACTGGAAGGACATTTCAAGCTATCCTTGCAAGGGCACATCCAAATTGTGAAACTGTTACTCCAATTAATATCAGCTTAAATAAAATGCTTCATGACAGGTAGGGGGAGAAAATCACTGCCTAAAGCAACTCACATATATATTTGTTGCTTCAAGGAGGCCATGTTTTAATGCAAGCCTGCCTGAACAAAATATTCACTTGAGCAGGATCAGCAACTAAGGATCAGCATACCTACCACCATCAGTTTGTATGTAAGCTTAAGGAATGCCTTAATCTGCTTGAATCTTTTAAACAATGCCTAGAGTTCCACTGAACAGTCCTGAGAAACTCTTTGCTGATTCTTCATGTTTTATGGTATTCTTATTTCAAGATGGTTTTGAACTGCACCACTGATTGCTAAGTGAGAGTGTGCATGATAGCTATAGTTTCTGGTACGTTTGCCCTAGAAAACCTTTCTGTAAGTAGAAATGAGTCCAGATGACAAAGACTAGACTGAACAGCAAATACATGCTGTTCAGTGGCTTGATTTGTTCATTCTCCAGACAGATACCTGGTCTGTGAGCAGCAGGACTTCTTTACAGCTCTCCTCAGGTTTGTCACCCACTGAAAACAGCACTGGAAGCCAGGCAAAATGCCCAGAGCCACTCTGATGTGGTGCTGGTGCCACAGTCAGTACCCATAGCTTGCAAACACTCTCAAAAAAAACCAAGTTTAGAAAGTCAGTTTAGCAGACAAATGCATTTCAACCCTTTTTTGCTACTTCAGTTGTCATGTGGTACATGGAAATTTTTTCCTTTGAAGAACAGTGTATTAGAAATGAAGAACGCATGAAATATCTGACTTACAGGGTAGAGTGTAAAATCAGTTTTACATAGCAGACTGTGATACAGTGATAGCTTGGAATGGGAAGAAGGACAAAAGGGTAGGTTTAGCAGAACACACTAAATAGCATGGGTACATCGTGATAAATGCACTGTGTACACTGAACAATGAAGAGAATAGGCTTAGGCAATGATGATAACAGGAAATCGAATGATACAGTGTGAGATTAAGGTAAACAATTATACTGGAAACACACTGAAAATTGGAATGTCCAAGGGGAAAAAAAAACAAAAACATATATTCAGGACTATTTTGTCTTTCATAAATGCATTTTCATAAACCCAGTAAATGAGTATATTAAAAATTAGATGAACAGCATCAAAGTAAATTAGCATTGCATTGGGATTTCTTTCATTAAAGAACATACTGCTGTTTGCCCAAAGAAATGCCTATGGTTGTATCTCTCACTGCCATTCACCAAGAACAAAAACAGTAAATCTCCAGGGAAAAAGTAATGGCTTCAGCAGCAAAGTTAGATTCATTTCTCACCTGCAAGATCAGTCACGAGTAAGAATATGTTACTAGATCGATGACTTGTCAGCTGGCCCATGCCTGTCAATGATGGGTGCACAAGTACAAGATAATAAAAAAAAATAATAAAAGAAGATTAGAAAGAATAAAGTAAATCAACATTTCTAATGCTACTTCGGTCACTCCAAAAGTAATGCCTCATATTTATTTCCATAAAAACAACAGCTACAAAGAGCACAATAACACTATTTGATAGAGGAAATTCTCAACTACAAAACACTATTTTTCAACATAGTCACAACTATTAGCTATGCATTTCTACCAGCAATGAACAAGAAACTCATGCCATGCTTATAAAAAAAATCTGCACCAGGTAATGCATTGTCACTGTCACAACTGCTGAAACACACCACCCATGACCTCACGATGCTCACATTCATCCTCCATAAACATTCAGTGAGTGTTGATGAATGTTAGCGGGTGCCATTTTTTGCACATGGAGGAATTCAGTGTCACCCTTTTGGTCCATCCACACTTCCATGTCAGATGCCATTTTGTCAGACTGCCCCTCTACTTCCATTTGTCACACAGCAATAAAACGCAATGGAATGTTGCTGGGAAGGTTCAACTTCTACTGCCATACCACCACCATCTCCCCTGACACTGTGGGCAACATATTAAAACAGAAGGCATTACTTACAGAACAGCCCTTGTTGATAGGAAGAACAAAAATAAAATCTTCCATAAGTACTCATTCCAACACTTCTACAAACATAGCTTTAAAAGCTTGTGCTCCTTTTCTACCAAGTGAAACTGGTGCTTGGGAAGAATACTAGGATAATATTGTAAAATGTTTTTGAAAATGACTATATAATTTTTACTTGCATTTGTACTTGCCAACTCATTTAAGAAATACCAGTATATTTTATCATTTATCAATTCAAAGCATCTTAAATTTTAACATTCAGATTTGTGAATTATTCATAGAAGCAATGCATCAGGAACTATTTATGGAAACGCTGCTGAAAATAGTGCTCTGTGTTACACTAATTCTAGTCAAAGAGGAAACTAATTTTGTCAGATTGGTTAGATCACAGTATCAGCTCAGCCTCATTATTGAGTATATCGTGCATTCTACTTTTAACCATGCCAATGATGGGACTCAGCATTTTACAGAATATTACAATACAATTACACGTTGTACCACCACTGCAATTTTAATTTCCCAGTTCTTCACAATCAGATTCAGTCTCTAGTATAAAAAAATCACCCAGAGGGGCCCTTCAAAGTTTACACAGAACCAATTTTATCTCCTTCTGCTCCACTAGCTAATGGGGTCAAAATCAGAAATCATAATTATCACTCAAGGAACACCAAGCAATATCTGTGTTTCTCATTGGCAGGGAAGGGAAATGCACCATCCCAAAACTCTTGCTAAAAAATAATCCCATACAATTATAGCAGACAGTAGGGAAAATAGGGAAAAGATCTCTGACTCATTGTACTGAATCAAGGAAAAAAAGGGACTGAAATCTTGCAAACAAATACTGAATACTATTCTGCAGCAGGAAAGAATAAAAGACTAAGTGATGATTTTCCTTCAAAATATATCTCAGAAATGTGTCAGTAAGAAAATAAAGCAAGGAATAAACTACCATATATTTGAAACAGAATCCTAAACAGTATAATTTACAGCTGTTTCTTGGATATTTTCATTTGCATTTAGTAGCCATCACTTTCAAGCAGTTTGCAACAAGAAAGTTCTATCCTACTTCTGTTAAATATTTTTCTCAGCACTGTTTAGAAAACTTTGAAGCCATTAATTCATATATTTGAGTGACGTGTGCAATTAAATATATTTTCAAGGTTAAGTGGAAATATTATCTGCTCAGATTTTTTAATATTTCATCAGATTTCTTTTTCTTCTCTTATTACGTACATCTTTGAAAGATGGATCTATAGAAATACATAGGTGGACGTTCATGAATAGATAAAGCCTTATTAGTAGTCATCATAAGATGGTATTTTCTGTGGTGCTAACTATCTGAAGTAGTTCAGTACTCTTAGCTTTTCCCAGAGACACGAGAGGACATCCTTTTTATGGCAGTTATTTTATGTCTGTTTATTTTTAGCAAATAGACAACTCCAACAGTTGTCTTCCTGGGTAGCAATAGATACAGTCTACAATGGGTCCACTGGACGCTTCTGTATGAGGAAGAGTAAACAAGACTGCTACTGTGGGACCCACACAGTACTTGTATAGCACAATTTCAGGGCTATACATTTCCTTATTCTATAGCTAGAACAGAAATATGTTGAAGTAAAGTTAGTTATAGGTACAATTAAAAAGCATTAGAACACCTTGGTCAATGCTCAAGGATCAATACATCTGCTCAAGGATCAATACAGTTGCAAATAGTACCTGCACTGCAGCAAACAAGTAGAGGCAAAGGACTGACTTAAGCCCAAAGAACATCAGAGAGGCATCTGATCCTAAAAGTTCTGTCTACTCAAGGAATACAGAGGCCTGAGCTATTTTAAGTTTTTATTTATTCATGATGCAAAGTTATAAAGACATTGTATCAGAAAAATACAAGCACCAGCATTCCAAAGCAGGTCCATGGGGGAAAGAGTGACTTTATTTTCCTATTTATTAGCCCTTTTTCTTTTATTGCCTGAAAAGAAATAAACTTTTAAAAAGTTTCCCAAACTTCAGATTGCTTAGGTATTTTTGCTCTGTGATTTCCAAAGATTTATAAAGGGGAGGGGAATGCCCTCTCAGAATGAGATCTGTAAAAGCTTCAGGAAATGGAGAACGGAAAACAATTTCTTCGTTAGTGGTATTGTATTATATTATTTATTACCACAATTAATGAAGAAATCTATTGTGACTTAAGGGGAAGAGGAGCCCCAACAGATCAGTGCAGTCAGCATATTACTTCTATCACACAGCAACTCTGGCAATTTCCCAAGAACAGACCAGGGCTGTACTAAGGATGACAGAACGTGTAACCATTCTGATGAGCCCTTTTGCCTTGTCCATACAGGTTCTATATGGTGCAAGAAGAATATATAAGATTGAAGGTGCTCCAGCTCCGTTAGCAATCACACTGTTAGCAGTGATCCTGCCATCCCCAAGCCAGTAATTAACAGCTATACCTGTAATGACAACCTATGCAGCACTAAAAAGCTATTGGAGTGATACAGAATCTGGCCACCATTATTTAACCTCCGCACCTTCCTTTTCCTCCTTCCCTCCTCCTCACTAAAGGAATAGTAAGTGACATTTTGGGAGATATCCCTGTCACCAGAGCTTCTAGGAGAGGTCAGGGTCAGTCAGAAGCTGCATTCATTCTAGTGATGAAGTCTGTTTCATGTGCAGGGAAATTCTCAATCGTCTTTTCTGCTTGAAAGATTTATAACAAAGAAAGCCATGCTGCTATTTACTCCCTATTTATCATCAGGGAAATAAAACTGCCACATATTCTGACAAAATAACAATGCATTCTGACAAAACAATTGCTCATTACTACAGGTTACTCTGAGCTGACCAGGCACGTACAAAGATTTTCTTCCCCTAAATAATAAATAGAATTTTTATGCTTTGGAAAGCAAAATTCACCATTTTCATTCTATTTAAGTGATGAACCAACAGGGAAAATCAATGCCCAGACAATGAAACTCTGACACCCCTTAAGTTGCATTAAACAAGGCAGTATTCTGATGACAGCTACTGAGTCACTTCAAGTTTGCTCTTAGATTATCTGAAGACTCGGTGGGGTTCATTACCTTCAGAAAAGACAGATAGACTTGCATAGCCCACTTTTGTTTAATACTCAGAGGTACCACTGGCGATCACCTAAAGGTAAGCTCAGAGTTGCATTTTGTACACAGAAAGGCCTATGGATCTAAGGTTATTTGTTCTCACCGAGGATTTTGCTTGTCATTTTTGTATTAATTAGCATGCAGGCACTGTTTCAGTATCTGCTAACACTGGGACTGAAAATCCACAAAATACAAATATTGTAGCTTTGAGTACATGTGTTTTGTTTTTTTTTTTTCCTTGGCTCAATTTTCAAATACTATTTTGAGAACATTGCAATAGCAGGGTGAGAAAAATGGAAGTTTAGCTTTTGTCTCTGTACACAGCAAAAGCCCACAGAATTTCTGTTACCATGTACACTTACAGTCCAGAAAGTGCCATTGATGACAAACAGTATGGAGCAAAATCCTCAATCCTTAAGCTAACTGAATAAGTATTTAGCTCAACATAGCAAATGGTTCACATTATTAATATGTGTCTACCTTTATAATGTTTAATGATTTAATGATAAGATAATCTGCTGTCATCTGGAGCCTAGTATTTATTGTACAAAATTTGGATGTTGTCACACACATGCACATCTATTCTTCATAGGCTGTGAATTAGCATATGGACACGCTGATTAGAGTTACACCAAATAATACTTATAACACATGTAAAATAATCCTTCTATTCCAGATTTACAACTTTTGGGCTAATTTTCATCCCAGGAGCACTCAAATACAATCAGCAGACTTTGCACTCGGCTGTACCTCTTTGGCAGACAATCCACTGTTCCAGGAATTTAACTGTAGTTTCATATCCATAACAATTTATTTTTTTTTATTTGGTCTGAGCTTCAACGATCATGTCAAAATACACTGACGTTCTTAGGATAAAGTTGTTATTTAAATTAGAATTATTATTACTGCCCAAAGAGAATTAAGAAGCAATTTGGAAGTCAAAGACAATGTAATTATGAGATCAGTCAAACTTTAGTACTTAATGACCTTCTTTAAATTAAAATTTGGCTGAAAAAAGAACCTGAGACAGGATATCCTACAATTGACTCACGTGGTAGTATGGCACAGACCCTCTGAGGAATTCCTTTGGCACCTGGGAGATGGCTGATTAACAGGGCTTCTTAGGACAGCTTCCACCTCCCTGGATTTTCCACAGCATACCTATCAGGAATGTAAAATTGGTCTACTCTTTACTGACTGAACCTGAAAGGATGAAAACACAGTAAATTATTTGCCAAGTGACACAAATTGATCTCTTTAGGAAATACAGGTTCAAAACCCTTCAAGCTTTTCCACTGTGTAGAATAAAATTCATTTCCAGATGATCTAAGAGCATTCTTTCTTTCTTTTATAAGATTAAGCCTTTGGAAACTATATAGGTCACCTATATTATGCCCTCGGGAAGCAGTTCTTAATGAGCATTTGGTTGCTGTACTGTTACATGAATGCAGCACAATGAAACTATTGTTTCCCCTTTCCTCCCAGTGATGTTAATCATTGCTATTAGTATAAAGAAAAAATTATTATTCTCGTCACACTTGCTCATTTGCAGTGGCAGGTATCTTGGGAGGAGAAAAGGAAAAGCTGTATCTGTTCTTGTGTTCTTCTCTGCTTGAAATTCTGTATAGCATTCTGTGGTGAGCACAGAAGAACAGGAGCCATTCTTATTTTCTCAGCAGGCACACAGTTGATTTCACAATATAATGCTGAGTTTGTAATGCTTGCAATGTTTACCTAAAAAAAGGGAGAGAATGCAGTTTGTGTGCCTGACTTCAAATGATGAGAGATCTCAGGAACGTATATTCCTTCACTAATGGGAGGAAAAAGGGAATGCTCCAGAGCTGATTGGTTTTTCATGTTTCTTTCACTTTCTGTTCTTACGCCATCTCTTTCTATGAAAGGAATAATGTACAAAAATATATATATATTAAAGGGAAATGGGCGGGATCCTTCCTTTGTTCACTTTGACACTTCCTTGGCATTTATTTTTACTCAGTTTGGCAAAATTACATTGCAGCTGTTTATATGTGTTATTTAGTCCATTATGAACTCTGAATGAAGTATTTTTAGATTTGATGCTGTTGAGCCTCCTCTGTTTTAGTAGTTATTTCTAATTCATATGAGTTCCATGAATGTGAGAGCTCCATTAACCTCCATTGCGCTATCTCTGCCATTCACAGCCTTAGCAAACAAGCAAACACAAAGAAAAGATACACAAGAACCAAAGAGTCTTAAAAATAACCAAATCCATCAAACAACTGGTTTGAAGAAAAGCCAAGAGATGCTGCTGTCTTATATAAAGTAAGAAAGCAGGATTCTTCTATTTGACTTCTTTGCAGACCAGAAGCTGGACTTCTGTTTCTGGCTTTTGTGTCTTTTTTTCTTATCATCTTTATCAGAGGAGAACACTTTCTGTCACTTTGCTGCACCTTAAGAAAGAGTAAAGCTTATTTTAATAGTATGCATTATCCAGGTCATTTTTTTTTCCCCTTCTATCTTACATTAAAAAAAGTTTTCCAGGTACTTCAGCATTTATATATATTTTTTAAATCTTCCCAGTTCACTCCCTCTCCCCAGAAGTGGATTTTGCAGTCTTTATCTTCATCCAAACTATCAACAGAATCATAGAAAATAACCCCAGTGAAGCTCAAAGATTCCTTTGTTTTTGAAAATCTGAATCATTTGACATATTTACATCACTCTCATCAACTTAATTAATTAATTAGTTAATTTAATCAGTGCTTAAGCACATCTACTGTTGAAGGGGACAGTTTCTCTAAGCAGTGTATCCTAGTTCTTGGCTATCTTCATTTTGACTTGGTTTTTATTAATTTGTTTCAAAAAATGCACAGATGATGACGTGGTATTTCTATTTTTACCAAAAAATAAAAATAAAAAATGAAAGCACGTTTTCTTACAAACTCTGAGCCCTGGGTCATCCTAGAAATAGGGCTGAAATGGATTGCCTGTGTCTGCTTTATGCTGGAAAGGTCAGAAAACAATTTTCTTAAATTGGAAATAAACAATTTTTCCTTAAACGAAGAAAGACTTACGTCATTCAGTTCTTTCCTTTTGCTCTGAAGTCTCTAAAATAACTTCACTGAATTTATCATTTAAGAGTTTGATTTGTCACTCATAACTTACTACTATGCATTGGGAACACACCTGCTGGAATGAGAAGATCTGAAACACTGAAAAACTGCGTAATGGAAAAGAGGAAAAAACAGTAATACAGTCAGTGTGTGGTAAGTGTGGCATAAATTGTGTAACCTGAAGTTAAAGAAGTTCATTCAGAAAACACAATGCTGGCATTCTCTGCTCCCTTTAGGAGTTAGCGGACTTCCAGTTCAGTAATTTCTTTGTTCCTGTTCCTGCAACTACAAAAAGCGTATCTTAAACTCTATTTAAAATTAAATCATAATACAAAACAGTGACTTTCCTGCAGGACAGGACATGTGTGATCAGAGTGATTTACTTCAGTACTTCAGGTTCAGGAACCAAACAGGAATACATATCTTTAAAGATAATTTGATCACCTGATACTGAAGTACCAATATAATAAGTGATAACAATGATATTTTTAGAAATTTTTATATTTTACAGAACTCTTTAAAAGGCTGTCTTACAATTTCAAGACAGACTTTCTGCCATAATTTCACTCATGAAGTACAATAAAATTGTGGCAAGAAAATTTCTCCAGTTGCTCATTGGAGCAATAGAGGTTTAACTGAGTACTATTCATAGAAAATTTTATTAATATTTGAATTTCTACATGGTTCAAATAAAACTGAATGAGATTTGGATAGTAGTGTATGCATGGAAAAAAAAGCCACCAAAAAGCACCACTGTACACAAGTGTACACTGTAACATGCAACCTCTCTTCCTAAGAAACATGGAGGAAAGAGTTACATATACTCCTCCTTCTGAACTGTATTTCAGCACTAGAACCTGTCATTTTTACTGCAATTTTCTAAAGATTACAGGTTTGTTTTTCAGAAACCACTGACATCTATCCAGTAAAAGACTGGAGAAAAACTAATATGACCATACATCTCTTGCACTACTGAAATCTAGGCGTTGCCAGGAGAACATGCTCATCATAAGATAAATCAGAGCTGACTGAAGCCTACAGTGCCAACAAGTAATCATCTCAAAGGACCACAAAGACAGTGAGCAAATAAGCCACGTTATATAGCCTAGAGATCTCTTCATGCCAAGGCATTCATTTTCAACCAACTCAGGACAGCTTGAGATTCCCAATGCATTGTAACAGAAGCCAGAAAGCATCTGTTTCTTGAATTCTGTCAGCCTTAGTCTTTACTCTTCTGTTTCATACTCCCTCAGTGTGAAAGAGGAAGTTCAACTACTGTAATTTTCTTCTGGTAGACAGTTAATATTTTACCTAGTGGGAATACTATACTAGATTGAGGGAAAATCATACTTAAAAGGGTCACTATAATAAGGAACAAAGAAAATTACCTCCTTTGGCTTTCCGTAATTATGTTCCACTGATTGCTATAAGTTCACATACTCATACTGCTTCTCATTTCTTTACCTTGATTTACTCTAGTTGAAAAGAATTATCCATTAAATATCAGGTTATTCTGTTACTATATAAAATTATTTTCATTTTAATATGCTGTTTTTATTGGGATAATACCCTTCTTCTTCCCTAGTTGTTCTTTTAATATCATAAATCTTTGCCTATGTAATATTCTTCCTTCCCACTTCCTCCCCACCCACCCCCAATTTTAACCATAGATTGTAGGCTGTATCACAAACTCAAATAAATTACAGCAGAAATACAGACTGCGAATCGTCTTGGACAATTCATAATTACTAAACACTGACTTTGTGCACTGATGCAACTGCCTGTACAAAATACTGGAAGGCTTTTATCCTAATAGTTACATTTGTAACACTTAAAACAGGATACCATGCTATAGTTGCACTGCAGTTTATATGCCCTTGGCATAACTAATGGCTATAAGTAATATGGAATTTATCATCTGTCCTCCAACATCTGATAAGCCATATTCTCCCTCAGGGATGCTTTTCTTTTCCAAAATTTAGATATTTGCAAATGTCAGTCCTTTCAGCTTCTCTTGTGTTTTTAAAGGGTCTGTGTGGTCATTTCAGCCAGTTTTCTCCAAACTGTCTCAGTGATGGGTAATATGTTCCATTATCTTATCTACAGTTATATTTAGAATTTGAAATTCTTCACATGTAGACTGCAGGTCCAGTTTTATCTCCTCTTCTGTTTAGAAGACTCCTGAAAAATTGTTTCATCTAATGAAGAAATACTTTCATTTTATGCCTTGAAACAGCGTTGTTTCCAATTAACTACATAAGGAGAAATGAAGCATCTTGTGAAGTAAGCATTAGACTGTGAAGTCAGAAAGCCTACATTGCTAAGCCAGAGTGGTCTTTGGGGAAACTGGATATTTTTCACCCTACTAAAAGGCCATTATAATTACATTCTCACAACTGCCAAGCAAGCTGTACTAAAGACTCCATTCACTCTCTTCTGAATGCATACTTTATGCTTCTGACTTCTAATACCCCACTTCTGAGTCAAATAAAGAAATTTTTTCCATTCTTGTGATTCTTCTCCTCAAGCTCTTGATTCCCAAACTTCACTCCCATACCAGTTTCATTTGGCCCTAGCACCCTTATTGAGTCTAGGACAACATAAAATTGCAGTAACACAGGAACAATATCTTCTGAATTAAATGCTACTTTAACCCACTAAAATCAGTTCAAAATACTCTTTCTTTTGCCATCATTTCATTTCCTGTACATTTCGAGTTAAATATATACATTGAGATAGGATAGCCTCAGACAAATGACCTTCATTACAATATCAATTTCAAAATAAATATATACAAGCGCAAAATATTTTGTTTGTTTCTGGGAGTGACAATCATCTCAAGGGATCTAAAGCCATGAGATTTTATTGTATACACTTGGGAATCTGTAGGAGAAATGAAAGTAATCAAGAAACTCTCTGGGATGCTGTTTTATGTTTTTCTGTCAGTTCTAAACTTACTGCACAGTCCAAAATCAGTAATACTCAGGCAAAGTTAGTTACACAGTTTTTCTCAAGGAACTACTAGTTAAGTTAATACTAGGATGACTTCAGCAAATCTAAGTCTACACTTTCCTAAAGCAGATGCAAAATCTAGAGTCAGGTCTGAATTTCCAGAGATCTGAAGAGAGATCCAGATCTGTGAATCTGATTCCAAAATCAGTTCTTCTAAAGCACAAAGCAAACTTCAGGAAAGAAAACCAACCTGTGTTACAGGAACATTCTACATCCATGTGAAAAAAATAAACTGAAAATCTGTACAAAGTCATCACATCATTTAACAAATCTAGTGATAAGAGATGGAGAAAACAGTTTTCTAAGGAAAGAATCTGGCAATTTATATTGCTTAAGAAACCATAACCATGAGTTCTAAAGGATCAAAAAGCACACTGCACTCAGCTTCTGAACAGCTCAAATATGTATCTTAAGAATAAACTAACTACAAACATTTTGCCAGCAGCCAAACATTCAGATTTCAGGATGAAACAAGATTGCTTGAATGTTTCTAGCAAGTGCATTTTTGTGGTCTGCTTTCCCAGGCTCTAACCCATTCCCATAGGCTCACTTTTGCACTTTCAGTATGGCTACATCCAGCATCCTGAACTAAGTATTTTTCAAGTCTCTACCAATTTTTCAAAATAACTGAAATGTCTAAGCTCATTTTTATTCTAATCTCTTGGAAAGGCAAATTTGTTTTTCAGCCCAGAATATCCATTCATATTACTAATAAACCACTGGATATACATGCAACGACCTGATTCAAAAACTTTCTGCTGATCAGAAAGTCATCTGTGACCCAGGGCCTTGTTTCTTTAACATACCAACAGTCATGTAAAAGGCAGCATTCCAAAATATTTCTTCTTATAGCAAACTCATTTAACAAAATCTTTATGGACAGATTTTTTTAAACAAATCTCTAGCCACGTTCTCTATGGCCAACTACC
Source organism: Coturnix japonica (assembly GCF_054131305.1). NCBI lineage: Eukaryota > Metazoa > Chordata > Aves > Galliformes > Phasianidae > Coturnix > Coturnix japonica. Next base: position 7,075,641 of record NC_140673.1, on the reverse strand, counting down.
ACTTGACAACTCACAACACACAAGCTAGTATTCCACCCATACTAGTTTTTGACACTCTCAAGTAGTTTTTATTGAAGCCACTTTTACTTTTGTTTTAACAACAGTAACTCCTTATCAATTTTCACACCTGTGTGTATGGCATTTACCCTCATTACTTTGATCCTTCAGTTCCCCTTGCCTGGAAGAAATTCAAATAGAACAGATTTGCTTCTGTGTCTCCAATATAACACAACTTTTTTTGTTTACTGATCCTTAAGAGACTTATTACTACACATTTTTAAAATGGTCTGTATATCCTTGCAAATTATATTTATTCTTCACCTGAAATTCCACTTTTCTATGCATGTCTATCAGCTTGATATGCGGTCTTCATTTGTTTGTATAGTAGAAATCATTTAACCAATATCAATAAAATGTACTTCCCTTTCAATGCATTTCCAAATGGTTGAGCTTTGTCCTTTTCTGTGTTCTTAAGATTCTGTATTCTTTGCAAAGTGACTAACACTATTCAGTGAGGATTTTTTTCCCCCCATACTTCACACTGCTGGAGAATACTGTTGAGGAAAGAAATGACGGGACATTTTCAAATGAAATCATGGAGGTGACACCTACTGCAGACTAGTTTTAGCTGTTCTGTAATGAAAAATATCACTATATACAGCAATCATGTAGTGATTATCCTTTTAAAATGCAACTCTATCACAATCCGATATTTTGAGAATAGCCTCTGAATGCATCTCTCCAGGACTTTGTAGACTATCATATATGCATTTTTTCAGGCCAAAATTTTATTTTTTAATGTCTGAACACAGTGAAATTCTGCTGAATGGCACACTGAATGACAGTGCTCTGAAGGATTCTGTTTAGTCCTTCAGACAGCATAAATTAATATCTTTTCGCTAACTTCTGCTAAATTACCTAAACTGAGTTACTCTTTGCTCCATAGTAGGGGATCTCAGCTTCTCAGCATCTTCTATTAAGAAACAACATCCATCACAGGGTCACAGAAGACAGTCTGCCTTCTGATTCTGCTGATGATTACTTTGCAGATATATACCACAATTCTGAAGCAGCCTGTTTTCCAAGTACCACTGCTGAAGTAAATTACTTGTATTTGTCACTTCAAAGAAAGTACTGGAAGCTCACTACAGTCATGATTAAGCAGCAAACAGATAACAGCAGCTAGCATTGCTCGGGCTTCCACATCATAGCAGTACTGTGGCTACAGCCATAACAGTATAATTAACATGGCAGAGTTCACAAAGATAGCTATTGTCTTTTACTACTCCCACTCTTTGACACCACTAGGGAAAAAGTATATTCAAAGATTTCTTGGGAACATGAGCTTATTTACAAATTCAAATTATCAAGAACAATCTGAAAACTGAATAAACAGTTGTTTTTGAAGATTGTTATTGCTTCTGTGGCAACTTCTGCTACTATTTCATCCTGACTATTTCTTCTAGCTTCAGCAACTCAACTAATAAGCAATATGATCATTTTCTGACAAATGGATTCGGCACTTAATCTAAGTCCTTGCACACCACCTGCTTGGATTCCTAGAAAATGTCCTCAGTAAAGCCAGTTTCAGAGTCATAATAGTTATTCTAATGAACTGGTACAATACTGGCATAGCAGAAATAATTTTACAAAGTATCAACTAATTGCTGAAAATAAAATCAGAAAATAAACTTTTAAAATTAACCCACCAGTTCAGATAGTAACTTTTAAAGAAGATTGTCCATTTATTTATTTATTGGTTGCTTATTCTGAGATTTTCAGATACTAAGAACAGTACTTCAGTCTTTATTTTTAAATACAAGTACATCAAAGGTAGATACTGCTACACTCTGGTGAACTGCAGCACCACTAGATGCTATTACTAATATACTTCCAACTACCTACAGCCTTTTTCCTTTTGAGGAGGGAGGATCAAGAAGTCATTTATTGTATTTAGCTTGCTGACATCAAGAAAACAGCACTGCACTCATCCAACCACTTTACAGAGCTGAAGAGCATTTGGCTATTACTGATATAGAACATTCTTAGTTCATCATACTACAGACATAAAAACATGCATTTTGCTAACTTTCTCTACTGAGTTTCCCTTTGGCTCATCTTATATAATAACTCATCTCTTAGTACACTGATCAATGAGTCAGAAATCTCATTGTCCAGTGGCAGAGCTTAATAAAGTAATCTATCCAAGCCAAAAAATTGTTGCGTCTCTTGGGCAAATAGTGCAATTTGTATTTTGCCAATTACTGATTCTGATTAGTTGACTACAGTGAGCAAAAACCATTTGCAAATTTTAAATCTGCAAAAGACTGTTTCCTAAATAGTCTGAAATAGGAGAAAGATGCTACAGCTAGTTGATGATTTTATTACTTCTATTTACAAAGTCCATGTCTTTAAAATTATCTGTCATGGTTTATGCATTGTGCAACTTTTCTTGTTATTACTGACTGCTAACTTAAGGAATGCACCAATATCTCTGATTTCCTTGCTCCAGTAACCCCTTCCCTCCTCTACCTGCAAGAAATCCCGTAAGAAACAAACAGCAAAAGATTCCACAGAGAAAGCACATTTTCAAGTTAGAGATTGTACTTTCACCCTTTTTTGTTCCCTTACGTGACATTTCATTAAAGTAAAAACACCTGCTTCTTGCAAACAGTCTAATGACATTCATCTAGCCTGAAAATAAAAATATCTTCATACCAAAGCACTGACTGAGGTGGGCTCTCACCAGAATCACTCATCTTCTTACTTGTGGCAGACTGTGCGATATATTCATAAGAAAATAAATTATAATTTGCTAGTCTATCAAAAATGAAAAGTCAGAAAAAGAAGCGTCCGTGAAATGCAGTTTCTTCAGATTCCCACTTTCCCCCTCAACCTTCGCAATATTTTCTTCTGTCCTCTCCTATTTCTGTCACACGATCTTCTCTTACAGAGAGCTTAAATGATTTTATCCTAGTTGTAAATCTAAAACTGCTTTCCATAGCTTACAGTGATGGATGATGACACTTTCCTATTGCTATTTAATTGCTTCAACACCACTGCTTTGATAAACTGGTTAAGATAAATCTTTTTTTTTTTTTTCCTCAGTTTCATCTTAGTAGTCTATACTTTTATGGTTCAACCCCGTGGTGCCTTTAAAAATGATTTTGTTGTCACTAACATATTTAATGCCAGAAAAGATAAACCTTGGCAAACTAGATAGTGGTAATTAGTTCTGTGTTACACCCCATACATTGCAGAACAGCAACTCGGACCACCTTTACTGGAATAGTACCTTACCCACAACTTGTAACATACACATGATTTTTTAATTACCATAATATTGGATATAAATATCTATTCCTTCTTTATATCTGTCCTTCTTCACCATTAAACTGTTCTCATTTTCTGAATGTTGATAATCCTGTGGGTCACAGGATTACCAAAGCTTTACGTATTTGCCATTTGATCCTCAAGCCACTTCACCCTTGACTTTCAGAAAACAGGGCCAGTTCCCTGTAAGCGCTGGCTACCCAACCTCAAGATGGTTCAGTTAGACTGACCACTTTCACAGGGTGTAGATGGGCTGCTGTTCTCAGTAAATACCTCACCTCAGTCTTCTGACACACAGTTGCATTCAGTGTCACCCAAAACACTGACTTTATTCAACTACAACAAATCAAATGCACTGATTTTCATGGCTCTAGACCATCTCCAGGATTATATTCTCTACCTTCACAGTGAATTTCAGCTTCTGAACACCTGAGAACCAAGTTTCTTTTAAAATTCAACCTAAGCAAAAGCCAGCTACGTCAGCTGTGTACAGTACTGAGGTTTGTTCCCTCATATCCCTTATAAGTGATCAAAAGCATTAAGCATGAGGATTAATCACAGGGGGGGATTATATGTAAATCCTTACATGCAGCCCCCTAACAAAAGTACATGGAAATTGCAGTATCATTTCAAACCTGAGCAAGACCAGGAACAGGAGCATATGGCATTGCACTGGCCTATTCTGTGGCTCTTCACATTAAAAGAAAGCACCCTGAGGTTCTCCAAAGCTTATGCTGAGACGGAAACTCTCAGCACAATTTTTCATCATGCTCTAAGCAAATGTCTCTTTGTATTTTTATTTATTTAAGTTCTTTAAGTAAGCATGAATAAACTAGATCACCCAGAGAAATCAAGAGAAAAGGGTGATTCCACCGAACTCTTTTTCTCCCTTCAGCACTGTTAATATATTGCACATCTGAGGGGAAAGCTCTGAGTACGCTATAAATGTTAATGAAAATTCAGATAGCAGGAATTCAACCAGAAAAAAAAAAACAAACAGCAACCCAACTTATTTTCACTTCAACTAGTCCTTCTTGCACTTTTTGCCCACTCTTTCTATTAACTGCCAAATCTCCTAACGCACACTGCTCACCCTCCCCCTCATTTCCAGCAATTCATATTGCAACCTATACCCACTTACTTGAAACTGCTCTCTAAGAACTTCTTCCTTCAATCAAAGGGAGCAAGAGTTATCCTGGAGCCAGAAATAAAAATTAAAAAAAAATAAATAAATAAATCTCCAAACATATAACCAAGGCCACGTCACAAAGAATGTCACCTTGAGAGCATGGAAGGCCATGTCAGAAAGAATGTCACCTTGAGAGCATGGACAAGGATAGAGCAGTCTTGTAGTAAGCCTTCACTTGACACAAATAATCAGTGGAGATGCCTGACTGGGAAATGCCAGAGGTGAGGATATTATCTTGGAAAAACACTTGTTTCCCCATCTGCTCAAAGAATCTGCCTATTACCACTCACAATTAACACTGCAAAGACAGAGGTGTGTCAAACAAAAACGTATTGTTATTAAACAGCTTTTTCGTGGGTTTTTGTTTGTTTGTGTTTTTAAACACACCCTTCTGAGCTGACAAGGGTCTAATGACCACTCCTGATCTTCTCTATTTTCTCTTTCTTACATTTACATGCATTCACATATCGATAACTTGCAGGACATTTGCTTTGTTGATATTTCTAACACTGATGGTAACTACTTTTTATTGTATCGAGTTTATCACACCTCAGCTGTGATAAAAAGGTTGGGTTGCGATCTTATTTACATTAAACATAATTTGAATGAAAATGCAACAATCTTGAAGTAAATTAAATATCAGAGACTAAAAGAGCCTCAGACTTCTTCTCTAATAACAATAAAATGTGGTATTTGTATAATGTCCTTACTTTTCCAAGTAATTGATAATGCAATACATGACTATTACAGAGCTTGTATTCAAGTAACTTAGATGAAAGCACTGAAGTTGTTACAGACTTGCATGTTTCTACATGAGATAAAAATATGGCACATGTAGTTATTTTCTATAAATATGAAGTACAGGTCGTAAGTTTTGTTTCCATCTCCAATCAAGATGAGAAAAACTCTTCAGTTATTCCACATTTTCTGAAAAGATCTTTTTATGTATCATTTCGGGTACGTTTCTCACTGAGACTTTCTGATATTTGTCTGCTATTTTTTCATTTCCCAAAATATGTAAGGCAAAAAAGAGCTAAAATGATTTCAGAGCTTTATATCCTTGTCAGAAAGGTGTTTTGTTTTGTTCTAGGCATTTATACAACTGTACTGAAAAGAGAAATAAAATAGAATTCTAGAGAGCATTTCTAACATTCAACAAATAGATGTTTTCAGAGAAAGTTCCCACAGATGAGTTCCCTCACACTGAAGCAGCAGTTGTTTTACAAATAGAGGCACTGTTGAGTACACTGAATGTTGTACTGCACAAGTAAAGTACATGTCTAGGAGAAAGGTATAGCTTGTATGAACAAACCCGAGTTTTAGCACTCAATTTGCAGCAGTATAGGAGACAATCACCAAATATTTAAGGTCCTAGAAAGGCATTTTTACAGCTCTCTAGTGTAAGCTACCCTAACATCAATCCCGAGGCTAACTTGCTTTAGCAGACTCACATCTCTCTCTCCAGTCTGCAATTGCGTCACTGCACTGCAGTGCAAATGTGCTTTAAAGCCCTTATGCACTTACAGCAGATCTAACTTCAGCACCATGGGAATCCAGATACCACTTATATGGTAATCTGTAAGTAGAATCAGCCAAGAAACCTGGAGAAGCATCTCTTGCTACACTATCTTTAAAGATGTACCTAGGAGCAGTGCCTTCAATCACAAGTCAGCAGGTTTTCAGTTTAGGGGTTAAACTGATTTGTGCTGTCATTATTTAGGGAAACTAGCAAAAAAAAAAAAAAAAAAAATCCTATTTTTCTGTGCAGCATTTGTATAAAGCACATAAACTCATTTTTTTCAGACTTCAAATGTACCTCTTCAATGAACTGTGGTTTTTTTGAGTATCTAAAGCAGCTCACCTTACTGTGTAACTCCCAGAAAATATTACACTGGGGGATACAGAGAATTTCAACATATATTTTGTTACTGAATCTTTGTGCTTGATGATCTCTTATAAAATTACATGGCAGTCTCCAGCGTGGCTTTCTATTTCTTTTTCTAAAAACTACTTTTCCATATGTTTTCGATAAATAACAGCATGGAGGTAATTCCAAACGAATGTTGGAAAGTTCAGCCTACATTTGGTGCACAAGCTCTGAGGGTCAATAAGGGTGTTTGCAGGACTATAGTAAGTTTAATAAATGCATTTGTGATTGCACTCTTAGAAAAAGGCAATCCTTTCAAATTCATGATGAGTTTCATTTGTGCTGAAGGTCCAAATTCAGAAACGCACCAAATCCATGATTACTTCTAGGAGCAAATACAGCATTCTGTCTCTACAAATTTTCAAGCAAGTTCTGTCGTTAATAATAACTGGCATTATAAATCCTTGTTCAGTGTTACTTCCTTTTTAAAATAATTCTAAGAACACACAAACAACTACAAACAAACAAAAACCATAACCCTGTAACCGCCCCAACAGTACAATGATGCAGAATTTCTGCACTCCTTTTCTCTGCTCTTTTTTCCCCCCACATTTATTAAATTTCTAAAAAAGATAAATTGCTACTGACTGTGGAGATCTTTCTACAGCACTACAGAACAGTGGATTAGAGCCAAAAGAAGCCTCCAAATGTTACGTGAGCAACCCACCATTTGTTTTCTGTTCCTACCCAAATGGCAATAGAGACATATGGAGCCTGCCAGCCTTGTAACACAATAATTCTCAAGAGTAACACATGCACTAACAGAAACACTGAACAATATGAACATGTACTACTTCAATACTCTTTTACAAACAATTATCTCAGTAACAATCTTTTCAAATTATAAGGTCACTGATGTTTGTAATTTATGTGTGATCAACAAATCAAGGAATATTCAGAAAGGTTTCTGAGAATACTTTTGTGTTTCCATGGGTAGGTAGCTCTCCCCATTCTTCTGTCTGGGGTGTGTATAGTTCCTGTATCAGATTTTGAAATATTCCTGAGCATAGTTCTGCTACAGGAGTAATGGAGGATTATTTCTGTTTGGTTTTGTGACTATACTTTTGAATTTCAGATAGGGATACATACAGTTCTGCAGGGACTAAACCAATTAAGTGCTAATGGATTTTCCAGCACCTATATAGAGGTAATTCACTCATTCCATCTCCCACTGAAAACTGCAATGACTATTACGAGGACAGGTTATGAAGTGGACAACAGTATTGTAGTCAAAATCAGTAAATAAATAGTCACAGAGTATCTGTTAGTGAGAGCAAATAAGGATCTGAGTTTTTAAATGGATAATTCAATCTGGGTTCCTTGCTCTCCATTCACGCTGTAGCTGCTGTGTGCTGCAGTCCCGCCTCTCACTGCCAGCCTGCATCGGGATGATAATCAGTCACTATGAAAACTCATTAGCTCCACAGCAATGAGTCCTCCACTGCTGAAGCTTGGTGCTGTTCTTAGTACCATGGCAATGATCTCTAGCTGGATGTCCCAAACTCTCCCATCTCTGGTAGGACTAAATACAACCAGACTACCCACTTCAGATACTCTAGTAAGTAGCTGTGTTGTGTTGCAAGCCATCTTAATGCTGAACTAGAATTTAAGTGCTAGCAAAAGCTTTACTCTGTTGCCTCTTTGTAAATCTTTTTAATACTAACCTTCCTATCATCGCTTAATGCATGCTACTCTCTGGGCATCATAAATCGGTGAGCATGTTGCGGTCTTACTATGAACAAAAAAAAGATTATCAAGTAACATTCTTATCTACTTGTGAAGAAGATGTTTTCGTCTTGAGGGTGAAATGCTAAAAATAGTACAGCAGTGTCGTTTTATTTGCCTAGACATTTTTCCTTTGTTTACTGCTCCAGAAAAATGTAGTGCATTATTAAGGAAAACAGATTTCAGGCATCAGATTCCTTGTTAATTTTTGTCTGAATACTGCTATATATTTTTCCTTATTGGAGCACAATCAAACAAACAAATAGCTGTTAGAAACAAAACAGAATTGGTACTAAGAGGCTGGGAATCAGAAAATTAGAAAGGCAAGTTACAAATGACAGAAATAGCAGTTTGTGTGGCTGATGCTCTTATATAGCAGCATCTGTTAAAGACCACCTACAGAAAACCTGTGATTAGCTATTCATGAAAACCATAAAAAGTAAGCATTTAGTTGGACAATAGGGAACTCCATACTGGTATTCATAAGCTGAAGTGAAACAGTTTTTCCATATGTTAGTGAACCACTATATGTTAACTGCAATAAGATGTTTATATAACAGGGTGTTATGTAATATGTAAAGTTCACTATTTGTACAGAAGATTGCTATGCTCAGGCTTTAATTTTGTAGTTGTAAATTAAAATGATGTATTTATTAATCAATGTTCAATTGAATATATGCATGCAGAAAAAGCATTACTGCAGAAAGTCACTGCATTTAGGATTTAAATGTAGCTACTTTAAACTTAATTATGCCATAAGATTCTGTTAAGTTTTAGAACAGCACAAAGCTGAACAGATGAGGATAAACTCCATTTTATTTTCTTTTAATGTAACTAATCTCCAGTGAACTACAGTACAGGTGGCAATATGATAAAACAAGATATAAAGTTCCCAGTACTCCAAAAGTAATTCTTCTAGGATATATATAGCTCAGAAATGTCAGGAAACCAAAAGAAAACCTCCTCATCTTCACTAACTTTTTCTTCTCCTCTCAACTGGAACAATCATACAACAAGGTGGTGTCAGGGGAACAGGCCTCCTCACTAACAGTACCTCCATCCCTGGACTGAATACACAGGACAAACTGACAAATACTGCCTATATCTAAGCAATGATATGAAGTGCACGTGTTGCAATTTGTTCTGCCGCTAGTAACAGTGGAAGCTCCTACAACATTTCTACAAGAATTTCTACAATTGCAAGTGAAAAAAGTAAAAATTTCCAAGTGAAGAGATTGCATAGCACAACAGATTAATACAGGCTTGTAAGAGACGCCTCTGTTTTCTCCAGATTTCCAAGAACTAGTATGATATATAATCATTGCTGCTGTTTGCCAGTTTTTATTTCCTTCCTCGTTTGTTTTCTAAGGCCTGTCAGCAGTAACCCTGTATCTGAATAGTAGATTCAGTAGCTCTTCTCAGGTTTTGATGCCTAGATTTTCCCCCAGGTGGCACAGCGGTTTCTGCTTCAGGTAGGGTTTAAACAGCAAAGCGAAGAAAAATAACAAAGGGGGAAAAAAAATCAAAGCACAACTACCCAAACATGCTCCTTTTTCTCTGTGACTGTATCACCCACCCTACACAACAAAGGAACCATACTGGCATAAATAGAGGTAAATACAGACTACCAGAAAGAACTGCAGCCCAAACTCAGGGTGTGACCTCAGCACTCATTTCTGCACATGTATTCCATCACAGCACACTCATATTGTGCCTGAAGGTCTTTTCCTGTGAGAATTATTATTTTTAAACAAGTCATGAATAGGTAGAGTTGATCAACAACTTTTTTTTCTTAGACAAACCAGACACATTACATCATTAGAACCATTAAGTTCCATTGACAACACGGTGTGGACTATAACTGCTTCACTACAGACTGTGTATGACAGTGCTGCCTCATCCATTCTCCACTGTACAGAACTCATTCACTGATGTAGTAAACTGAATGCAGTAAAATCTAATTATAGATTTTAACATAGATATCAAATACCTTCGCAAAAATCCTACTGAGTATTCCTATCCTATAGGACTTATCACAAGCTATAGGATAATGAACTCCAACAAAAGATTTCTCCTGCATGACCACACTGGCTGGGCATCAATTCTACATACACAGAAACATACAAACTTGTGGAGTGAACAGTGCTTGCACATTGCAAGGTTTACCAGCTTCAGTTGGTCCAGCCTGCACTTTCAGTAGCTGCTCAAAACCAAATTAAATTACCTCTCCAGCAGTATGTTCAATTCTTAGTTTTGTAAACATGTTAAACTAAAGGCCTTTTGCTGTAAAAATTAAGTACATCATAGAAGTGGAATATCCATTTAGCACTGGATATGCCTTTCTAGCAAAATTTCTAGCAAATTCTAAAACAAGTCTAGCTGTCCCCTTTTACAGTCATCTAGGTTAAACCTTCTTCTTTGCAAAACAGAGGAACAATGCAACTCCAAAATTTTCACCAAATTCTACAGTAGAAGAGATCACTGCTATCTTCAGTGGCTGCCTCACAGAGTCGCTGTAAGAAAAAAAGCTTGCCCTCTGACACTAAACCAATTCTCAGCAAACACTATCATCTTCACTACTAATTTCAGGCTACAGAGACATTGCACATCTTCTGAGGTGAGTAAGTTATGCAACTTACTCCTAGCTATGCATCAATAGAAGCCTGCTGGTTTTACTAATCACTCTCCATGCTGACAATTAGTGCAATTTTATAGTAAAATTAGTTATTGAATCCAACTATGTCCAGAAATATTTCAGTGATATCCTTTAGCAATTGTACTATAAAATTCAGTCAATACTGTATTATTAGGAAAAAAATGATGCGTAATATTAATTTTAAATTAAAGATTGGAAAAAGACAAAAATATTTCTGGTGTCCATTAGTCTTTATTCTCTCACCTGAGTTCAGTCATCTAATTGCGTTACTTAGTCTCATTCCAACACTCAAAGACTTCCATAAATCCCATTAAACAGACAGATACCACTCTCACAAAGTACCACGCAAGCTTTAAAAGCATTTTTAAAGGAATGCTAGGAATTTCCAGAACTGTTCTGGAAATGAAGCACAGTTCAGTGTCTTAACTGCATTATGCCATACCTGCCATCACCTCCCTCCATCTAAACTAACCTGGCACTTCTTAGCACCGCCCTGCAGCAAGCCTTCTCCCTTTAGTGTAAGCATAGTTGAAGTCAATGGAGAACAGTTTTCTGCACTGCATCTTTAAGAGCAAACTTGCTAATCCCCAACCAGAACCATTTCCAAGCCATCTTCCTATTGCATGACTCACATATACTGTGCTCTCTCTTTGGGATTTTATATTTGTTCTTTTCCGTCTTTGTTGTTTCCATTAGTCTAAAGTAAAAGTCATTCAGGCTGAAAGGACATATTTGTTCTCTGTTAATGAAAAACCATAACACTGCTCTGCAAAGAATTAAATCAACCAGCTTGTGCTGAATCCCAAGCAGGAAATTGTTCTCATGCACACTGGAAACAATGCTCGCATCACACTGCTGGAAAACTATTACAAATCTGTTCAAAATCACCAGTATAAATAGTCAAGAGAATAATAAGCAATGACTAGGAGGAACCTCACTGCAAATATATACTGCAAAAGTACACCAAAATAGATACTGTTTCAAGCAACAGAATCAGTTCTGTTCCCTTCATTTGCATTGTTACTGTTGTGTGTTACAGACTCAGATTAGCCCCAAAGAAGGGTGGCAAGTTTATAGCTCAGCCCAGGATCCTGATGGCCGCTGTATTTGTACTGTGGTTGCACCTGAACAAAACCTGTGTTCAAGAGATGCCAAGAGCAGACAGCTTAGACAGCTGCTAGAGAAGGTAAGTCCTTAACTTACTAACTCCCTACTAACTTAACTCCTCCTTGTGGTCAATACATTTCCCACAAAAATCTACTTATTTCTGTATAAGTTCAATAAAAATTGTGTCCTAAAGCGTTATCTAACAAAACTACTTCTTCAGGGTATGTTCCCTATCAGCGTTTTCAGTGCTTACCCAAATTTATCTGCTGTTGTTATAGCACACCTCTGCCAACCCAAGCCACTTACCTAGCAAACTGAAGTTGAATCCGTTCTTCATTCCTCCCAAAAGCTTTCCTTATGCAAAGTCAGGGAAACTCAGTCCTGTCTTGAAAGTTACAAATCCCATCTCAAACTGCCTACTTGTTGGAGGGTCTGAACTACAGCTTATGCTTCAATTATGTCTTTTGAAGGTCATTCCTTGCCTCTCATCAACTAATAACGAAATCCAGGCAGGAGAGCATGATCAAAGCAGACAGTACAAAAGAGAAATATGCTAAGTTGCTTTTAGTTGTTTCCTCACTTACTCTATACTAAAACTAGCGAAGTGTTATTTTGTACCAAAAAGAAAAAAAAAAAATTTTTTTTTTTTTAAAAATGCTGCAACCATGAAAACACAAACTATTGTCCTGCATTCTCTGCATAGGTAAGCTGATAGTGATTATATAGCCTCACAGTATGAAATAGAATAGCTGAACAGCAGCATCAGAAAGCAAAACATAGACAAAAATATATACTTTTAACACATTGAATTTTTTCTGTATAGTTCTAGCTAAAAAAAAATATCATGCCAGTGTTAATGTAATGCCAGATCCTGCAGATTTTCTCTCCACAAACCTCTGTGAACTTCAGTGGATACTTAATGTTAAGGTTTCGACCAAATCCATAGCATGACATGCAGCAAAGTAGCTTTAGAAATATTTCAAAACTTAACAGTCCCTTTCTCAGAGGCAAGTTGCAAACAGGGAAGGAGACAGAATACTTGTTAAAAAAGAATAACTGCATTTGAAAAATGTTACTTTTAAATCTGGCAAAAGCATTGCTTTCTTAATAAGTGCTCTTAAAAATATAGAATTTACTCTAGATGAAAGTTCTTGTTTTACTACAGTGCAAATGCCAGCAATAGCTACTAAGTCACTTGCCGTACATGCAACAGTTGTCCATACGTTCACTTCTTCTCACCTATTTAAAAAAAAAAAGTTTTTCTACCGTTAGAACAATTGGCTAACATTATAACTTTATACCCATTTATGAAATCATAAGAGAACACCAATTTAATTACGAGCGCATCCCAGCTTACATCTAGGCAATCTCATGTTTTCCTTATACTAAATTGCTCTATCAAGACCTTCTAGCTAAAAATTATGCACTTCATAATAACTCAGCAAACTTATCCAAGCTTTAGTCCTGTCTCTCTTCAAGTGTCTGGAAGAAAACACACAGTACATAGAACACCATGAAGAACAGTCAACACCTACCACAGAGGACAAAGTAGATTAGTACACTCCTGTGATTAACGGCATTTTTCCAGCCCATCAAAACCGGTGCTAAAAGGATCTCCAGCCCTTCCTCAAAATCCCTTATGGCTCTAAGATCTCACTCCTGCTAGTCTGCTGTTAGTCCTGTTTCCCAAACTTTGTACTGTCATGTTATGAAATTTAAAACTTATACAGTGGTATAAATGACTCACAGCTAAAGCTTTGCTATAAGTACAGTTTACTGCCTAACATTTAACTACCTAACCAGGAATAAAAAGTAAAGCAACAAAAAGTACATTTAGAGAGTGTTCTTCTTTAACAGGTTCAGAATATGTCCCAGTCTATTGAAGTTTTAAATCTACGGACTCAGAGGGATTTCCAGTATGTTTTAAAAATGGAAACACAAATGAAAGGGCTGAAGGCCAAGTTTCGGCAAATTGAAGATGATCGGAAGACATTAATGACAAAGCATTTTCAAGTAGGTTTTATTTTAACAATAACTTTGAAAGCCTGCTCGAAGCAATGCATGGACTGCTAAGATCTCAGCTTGAAATGCTCGTATGAGGGCAAAATTAAAAAAGCAAAGCAAAAAAAGTTTCCTTTATGACGATCTTTTGCTCTGTTCAGGTTAACTGTGCTAGGAAGCAACAATAGGAAGTTATTAAAAAATTAGATATATGTCACTAGAAACCGAATCCTGCTTTTATTTCTGTACCAATGTGCATGTCATACTGAAAAATTATTATTCATTGAAGATACATTGATAAATGGGGAGATCTAAAGAAATTAACAGCAAATAAGTAGAGAGTTCTGCATTTTTTTGCTGTTACCTGGTATTTACTGCAGCTGAAGAAAAGAAAGCATATAATACATCAGTTGCTGTAATTTTTATCCTGTACGGCTTATATCTAATTTCACGTCTGAAGGTTTGCTATTTTGAGTTTGGGATAGGGGAGGAGGGCAATAATTCTCAGTCACATTCATGTGATTAAAGAAAGACTTCCAAGGAATATTAATGACAAAAAAAAAAAAAAAAGTGCCAATCTTTTCCTGAGTAGGAGGTTCACAAAATAGCATTGTATACTTTGAAATAAGCTAATAAATTGATATTTCTGGTCTGCAAGATAGAATCTAGAAAAACCATTCTGCAGATTAAACTATTTTTAACCAAGCATATATATAATTGTAAGTGTTCATGAAACAAAATGGACTTATTGTTTTCTAATAAATGCTAAAGTAAATAATTACATAGATAAATTCTTTTTCAGATATATTGAATATCCAACAGGTCTTAGTAATATCAGGAATTATTACATTAATGGTCTGACTACCAAATTTAATATTTTCTTTCATCATTCTTTATATTAGAGTTTGAGCACACGCATCCAGTCATTTTCAGGCAGTAAGAAATGCCTCTGCCTTTTTTGCTTTTGTTACTCATTGCTACAACACCACCATGTTTGTGTAACATCATTATATATTCATTATGTATTCTGCATTCCTGTTGTAAACTTCCTTGGAAACAAACTATCTAAATTGACTGTCTGACACTTGATATCACAGGTACTAGATTTCTGCAGTACTGACCTTTTAAACATTCAATATTTTTATTGGTCAGTGGACAAAACGGATTTCTAGGCATATAAATGATAGAATAATTTGAAAGGTCAGCATCACACTGCTACCTTTCTGAAATTTGATCTACTAAATTTCCAGTCCTTTATCTCAACTGAGGCAAGGAAATTCATTCTTAACATAGCATTACCTCTCATACCAGCAGTCACTCAATGCTAGGATGTGTCTGCCACCCATTCACACTGTGATACAATTTAATTGTTGTACTATCATAGAAACCAGTTAGGGAGTGTCAGAAGACACCTTTTTATTTATTTAATTAATGAAAACACCTAAATTATCTTTATATCATTTACTGAAGTAAGATGTTCTACTGTCGTGGTTCCATATTTTTGATAGCCAAAGAATGCAAACTTGATCCATGTCACACTTTAGCATATGGTCATACTTCTGTCAAATCATCATTCATGCATTCACTGTGTCTCTTTAAACACATTTTGCTGAGTTACAATCTTTTCATTTATCTCCAACATGGTTTACCCATGATTTGTGACTGTTTATGGCTTCGCAGAACCAAAGCCTAATTTCATTATCTCAAAATTAAATAAAAACTTAAACTTCTGAAGCTCTGCTTCCCAGAAAGCCCACTCTCACTCTCATCAAGAAAACCATAACTATTACGGTTTTACAGATAAAGTAGACTAAAGCTGAGCTTTCACTAAGAGCAATCAAGCAAAAATAGTTTTTGCAGTAGAACTCAATAATTTAGCTATTAAAGCATAATTGGAAGACCCTTTGACAAATAAAGTCAAAGAAAAAAGGAAACTCGATTCTCATTAATTCATTTACAACTATTACTATGTTTGAATTTAAAATGCTAATTTCCAGCTATTAAGATGACCCGTGTGCAAAATACTCTTCTGAACACCGCATGTAGGTCTTTATTTTGAACAAATTATAATTTTAACATAAAATGAATTGTTAATGCCACATGGATAATGTAGCTGAGTGATGAATAGAGGCTGCAGACCTCAAGTGAATTTAAAACCTGGTTGAGAAGTGAAAACTCAGAGGTGGACTTTCAAGCACCTGTAATGGCCAACCCCATCTACTTCTTTCATATTTCCTTAATAGCAAACCATTCTGTTTGGCATCAAATTATTTATTTTTTGTAGATATTTTACCATGTTTATTGCAACCTATAATACAAGTGATTAAAAAAACTGTGCACATGCATCTCTGTGTATTTGTTGTTATGCCAACTTCTGAACACATTTGCTTCTGCACCTCCCTCTTCCTTGTGCCTAGGCTTCCATCTAGTTAACCTCTGCTTTCCCTTTTAAACTGCCACCTACACTCCAGCTATCCATCAGGACTACATTTTCTAATCCCTTCACAACAGCCCCTCCCTGGGTGTCCTCATCCATTCTCTATCTCTCTAAGAATTTGCTCATGGACATTATGCTGTTTTCACAAATTAAAAACAGATATGCAAATCTGTGTACAACTGATACGTCAAGGACAAATCTGCATGCTTCTCATAAAAGAAAATATTCTGATTGCAAGGATTCTTTGAGGATTTCTAACCAAGCAAAAAAGAAAAGGAAAAGAAAAAAAGAAAAAGAAAAAGCCACAATCTGAACCAATCTAATTTAATACAGATTAAGATTTATATCTTTAAAAAATAATTACAAAACTAAGGATGATTAGGCACTGTAGGTTGCAACCAGACAAATTCTAAAAGAATGTGACAGTGAAGACTGAGACCAAACTGAAGCCTTACGTCTTTAATAAACACTTAGGGATAGGAGTGGCAAAATAACAATGACTGCACATGGCAATAAAATGATCTGCACACATTTTCACAGCAAAAAACAATAGAGGAAGCTCAAAGACACCTAGTGATATAGCTGGATGACAAAAACAAATCTGTTTAAGAACCATGGAATTTTTTTGCATCAGAAGAAAGAAATGTATATGATTGTGGCTAGATCAGAATTAAATAGGGTTCAGTAGACACTAAAGAAATCAACTCAGTGTTTCTAAAGAGTGAAATAGAATTTAACAGTTCATCTGCTATAAAAACAGGTATGATATCTTTGGCTGCCACTATGTGTTCAATCACCTACTCTCAAGAATTATACAGTTAGTTGGGAGTTTACACCCTCTAGATGGAAAGTCAGACCTTCAACATTTTTTGTCCAGATCATTTAAAGGTAATCATGTAACACAGCTGAAACAAACTATTCTCTCATGCATTTTATCTACTGCTTATTGCCATTAATTCTGAAGTTTCTAAAGCTTCCACAAATTAATTAATTTAAAAAAAGAAAAAAAAAAAAAAGATCTGTAGCTATAATCAGTAATCAATTTCAAGTCATTATAATAATTAGGCATAAATATTATGTAATGGGAAATGAAAGGAGTGAAATCCCTTAAACTGCTCTAACACACATATGCTTGCCTTTAACAGGAGTTGAAAGAAAAGATGGATGAGCTCCTGCCACTGATCCCAGTTCTGGAGCAATACAAAACCGATGCCAAATTAATCACCCAGTTCAAGGAGGAAATTAGGAATCTGTCTACTGTTCTCACTGGTATTCAGGAAGAAATTGGTGCTTATGACTATGACGAACTACACCAGCGGGTGCTCAGTTTAGAAACAAGGCTTCGAGACTGCATGAAGAAACTCAGTAAGTTTCAAATTTCACATATTATTTGAACCCTCTGTTGACCATCTATAATTTTTCTCAGTAGAAAGTTTTCCTTCATGATCAAAGACTGCAACATATTCATGCTATCCTAATAAATTGCAAGAGTAGCTCACCATTAGGACAGCACAATTGCTAAGCTTGTATTAACATATCTTAAACATCTGTTTTACTGTTTACAAAAGGAATTATAATGGAAGATTATAAAAAAAACCAGCAAATTTAAATCTAGGAGCCTTACAACTGGTCAAAGAGCTACAAAGATTCTTCCTAAAATGTTCAGACAGGAAATCCTATTTTAAAGTTGGAAGTAGAGTGGAACCAGTTTGGCATTGTCAACAACATAATAATGATGCAAATTTTTCTATAACATCTGAGAGGCCACTCCAACTGCAATGCCTTTAGACCTGTAGTATTAACACTAGGATAGCTATGCCATTCTTTCATCTGCAACACAACATAGTAAGTATCTAAGGGAAATAAAGCATGACTTCACTAAAAAATATAGCAATGGTCTATCAAAAGCACCACACAATAACAGGGACTCTCGATTACTCAAGTAATAGCTTTAGTTAGAAAAAGTCAAAGCTGAGTACCTCCAAAACTCAGCACCAGATCAGTATCAGCTACTACAACTAAACATCTGAAGTATTATTAAGCTTCAGCCTGAACTTTTATTACCTATATATGAGCAACTAGTACCTACCCACTTGAAAAACCATAACACAGAAATGCGTCCCTAAAGACTGTCCATTCATCCTGAGATACCTGAATGGATCGCTACTGAAATCTTGGGTGCTATAGCATCCATCCCCCTAAGAAAGAATAAATACTTTCTAAGTTAAGAAAGGACACAAATCAAACAGAATCCTGTGATCAGTATCTCAGTAAACAGGTATGAGATGTCTATTTTCAAAGGCTATATGTGGCTTAAAATACATTATTAACTTTATAGGCAGTACTGTTAGTTTTGTGAGGCAATGGAATGAGAAAAATCTAGGTTAGGTTACACTCTTAAATTATTTATTTGCAATGTCTTCATTTTAAATTAGAAATAGTACAGTGATGATAGGCTAAAACACATGAAAGACTTTGTCAAACATATTTTTAGAGTCTTATTTACCCCTCAATACATAGCAGCATGCTCAGCAATAAAATTTAGGAAAGCCGGCTTTCCAAATGCAGCCATAGATAAAAGACTTAACTAATTGGGCTTAGATGCTTAAATGACTTCTATTTTCTCCTACTAATAATAGTGATGCTAATTTTTTTTTTTTTTTTTTTTTTTTTGCCTACTCCTGTGTAGTCTTTATTGTAGTTTTAAACCAGCTTGACTTAAGTTTACTGTGAACAGCTCCTGAAGATTGGTTCGGTGTGTTCCAGCCATATACACCACAAGAGATGACCCAGCTGTGATTGCCCATACCAGTCTGACAGATAGAAGCCTGCAGCAGCAGAAGGCAGACTGGCCAAAGTGTGACAAAGGATCTAGCTTGAGCCTTAACAGACTTTGTTGCATTTCACAATATAATCACCTAACTTGCATGTTTAATAGCTATTTTCCACTCCCGTCCCTAGTAGCACCTGTTCAGTTTGTTTCCATAACATTACCTAATAAAGATCTGTGCAACCATTTACTTATTAAAGAAGGATTTCTAGATAAAAACATCTGGCCAGAAAAAACTCCTTCCCAGTTTCATAATGTAGAAAAATCCAGGCTTGATGCAACCTTCTCCTGAACGGAATAAGATGACTCTCAATCCTATGTAACATTTGTTTTCCACATTTCCTAAGTAGATTGGCTTATACACCATAGCACAACCAAATATCATAGTGAAACACTTAATTTCAACTTTAAAAAAAGAAATGAAATGACATGTCATATTTTCCCCCTTCACATGAAACATCCTTTCTTTAAAGGTGCTACTTCACTTAGACACATACACGTCACTGCCTCTTGGTCAACACACAAATTCCATCAGGATCTTGCTGCTAATGGGTTTATTATTTATGTCCCCTGAAATATAGCCTTTTGGTTCATTAATAAGGTCAACAACCAAGATCATATCGATTTTCATTATTTCCTCTTAGACTGTCTAACACAACACAATAGAATGGATTAGAAGCCAAATGAAACAGCCACAGTTGCTGAATAATTCTCACATTCAATTTCTTAGTTTCAGCCAGACCCATAGTACCAGCTCAGCTGTGTCTGTACAATCCCAGGGCAGTCAGCTGTGGGCCTGCACTTGTGCACAGTGGTACATTTTGTGCAGAAGATCCATTGTCTCACTTTTCCCTTTACCTTTCCCCTTGTTGTTACCTTGATCAATGGAAAACTGAAACATTCATCAACCCTAACCTTTCACTGAACTTTCTGAAGGCAAAAATAAGTTGGGTTTTATGTCTTTTCATTTATTATTAAATGTTATTTCTGTCAGCTGGGAAGATATCTTACTAGGCTGTATTTTTCTTCACAGAAAATTGAAAACATGCTCTAAAAAGCACAAAACAAAAAATATTTGTTTTTTGTTTGGGTTTTTGAGATTTTCTTTTGTCTCTTTGTTTCGGTATATTTATAATGCTGCTAAATTCAAAGAAGTTAATACAATGTAGATGACAAGTCATCTTCAACCTAAGCCTGAGTTCCCTGGAGACACTATTTACTTTTGAGCAGTTGGTCTACTACTCTGTCTGATGTCAAGGAGGGTTGTGTAATTATTTGCATTAATGCATTTGCTTTTCTAATTTCAGCGTGTGGCAAATTGATGAAAATTACAGGCCCCATTACAGTCAAGATATCTGGAACCCGATTTGGAGCCTGGATGACAGATCCATTGGCATCAGAGAAAAATAACAGAGTATGTTAAGACTCTGAATATCTGTGTCATTCTAGAGTTTTACTTGCTTTATTTTCACCTTTAAAAAGAGAATTTTCCCCTGGGAGGTTACACTCAAAATATTTCTTCTACTTTCATCATTTCCACTGCTAAACATCTTCAGAAAGAGACCAAAAGTGTGCAAAAATATCTACAGGCAAATGTTAGCAAAGCACATTTGTGCCATTTCCTTACACTGTGTCAGGGTTGACATAAACCTATCCAAAGTGAACATACATTTTATTTACTCCTAAGATTTTATTCATCTCATTTCTTTAAAAACCTAAGTAATTTAATACAGACAACAACACCCGTAAGCACAGCTCTCCCCAAAATACAAAATTGCTGGATTAAGCTCTGTATAAGCTGAATACTGACCACTGGCCATAATACATATTATGTTATTTTTTGCATCTGTAATAGGATCCCAGCCTGGCCAGATATAACAGTCATCCTAAGAGTTCACTTGCACAAGTAAATCTTGATTTGGAAATTCAGGAGTTCTCCATACTTTGTAACAGGAATTTGGACAATATTGTACTTTGACAGACTGCTGTTTACCCAAAACCTTTTTCCTTCTTTGTCATACATGCATCATGTCACACCACAGTCATGTGCCTCAAACTGTGTTCCAGATACTCACTTCTAACTTTTGTTTTCTTTCCAGGTCTGGTACATGGACAGTTACACTAATAATAAAATTGTCCGTGAATATAAATCAATTGCAGACTTTGTCAGTGGGGCTGAATCAAGGACATACAATCTTCCATTCAAATGGGCAGGAACCAACCATGTTGTCTACAATGGCTCCCTCTATTTCAACAAGTACCAGAGCAACATCATCATCAAATACAGCTTTGATACTGGGCGGGTGCTTGCACAGCGTAGCCTCGAGTATGCTGGCTTTCACAATGTCTATCCCTACACCTGGGGTGGCTTTTCTGATATTGACCTGATGGCAGACGAAATCGGGCTATGGGCTGTGTATGCCACCAACCAGAATGCAGGTAACATCGTTATCAGCCAGCTAAACCAGGACACACTGGAGGTGTTGAAGAGCTGGAGTACAGGCTACCCCAAAAGAAGTGCTGGAGAATCCTTCATGATCTGTGGCACCTTGTATGTTACTAACTCTCACTTAACGGGAGCCAAGGTCTACTACTCTTACTCCACCAAAACCTCCACATATGAGTACACAGACATTCCTTTCCATAATCAGTATTTTCATATATCCATGCTTGACTACAATGCAAGAGATAGAGCTCTCTATGCTTGGAATAATGGACACCAAGTCCTGTTTAATGTCACTCTTTTCCACGTCATTAAGACTGAAGATGATACATAATTCTCTTTCGCTTTTACCTTCCTAACCTACCCCATCTCAAAACAGCGTCATTTGTGAAAAATTCCAAAATATCCACTTTTCTCCATTCCATTTCTTTTACATTTCTTTTCTCCATCAAGGAAAAGTAACATTTTCTATCACGCAATGCATTTCAAATATGGCTGTACCTGTCAAAAACAACTTGTTGGAAATAGAAGCATCGTAACTAACAATTCCACAAGGTACTGACAGACCTTGTTGTGAAAAAAACTCTACAGAAGTGGCAAAAGACAGTTTAAAATATAATGATCTGCCTTACTTTAGAGACAGAGACTAATGGTGGCTTAAGTGCATGAATGTCTTTTTTTACCTCATTTTTGTTTTCAATCTCTTGTTAAACTCCAAGAAATATTTTGGTAATGTGAGACATATTGCACATTGTGTTTTTTATTTATTCTAGAAGAAAGATTTAGGAATTTAATTTTACTTGGACACGGAGTACAACTCATTCTGCCATCACCCAATTTCAGATGTGGTGCTGTACAATATGTTTTTAAATCTCTTGCAATCATTTTATCAACAGTATGTATTTCTACCATTGTAACCACCATTGTGCAATTGTATCTCTTCACTTATGTGAAAGTAAACTAAGTACTATTTTTTATAAAATATATTGAAGCTTAATTGCAATTCTGGTTATGGGTCAGTTGACAGTAGCAACTCAGAAAAGGTTGTTATTTGTTAGAAAGATGGTTCAGTTTTTCAGGTGCATGATGCCCATTCTCAACTTTGCTTGGAACATTTTTTACTCACCATTGGTGCTAACTCAAAAATATGCAATATTGAAGACTCATGCCAATCGTTTTAAGGCACAGCTCTTAGCACTGGGGCTGTTTTCCAGTAAGAGCAAATAATATGTTGGCTATTTGGCTTGCTACAATATCTTGTTAGAAACTGGATGGCAGAGGTAATATCTTGAGGAAAAACGTGTCGTAAGCCTCATTCTATCTCATTTGAAACTAGTGGAGGTTGACAAGGTTTCCATTGAGGAAAAAAATAAGATGCTATATATTTAGGCACACCTGCAAAGGAACTAATATTCATAAGTACAATAGCCTTTATATTTAGCTAGGCTGTCACATAAGAGATGTACTTGAAACCATGTGAAAAGCCTTCTTCCTCACAAAACCTGGGATCTTCCTCTCACAACACCTTTTAAATTGCTCATAGAAAACCAGGAACAATTAAAAGTTGCTCCTGTTTAAGAACAAGAAAAAAAAATGCACAGGTATTTTGCTAGATCCATTTTGAAGACATTTCATTCCTTGATTCCCCCAATGTACCAGCAGAGATCATCTTAGAATAATGAAAACATTCATATAACTTATGTCCTATACACATTTCCAAGTCTGCTTTGCAACGTAAGCCCATGTGGAGATGAACACAAATTGCCTTACTTTTTCAGACTGGTTGCACAACAAAAAGCTACCTGGGAGGTTTCAAGAATTGTTATGGGGGGGAAAAAACCCCAAACCTAACCACACACAGAATCAGAGAAAAGTTAGAATCATAGAATCATTAAGGTTGGAAAAGACTGCTAAGATCATCTTGTCCAGCCATCCACCTGCTACCAATGTTGTGCACTATGTCCCTAAATAACACACCTAGACACTTGAACATTTCCAGGGACGGTGATTCCACCACTTCCCTGGACAGCCCATCCCAGTGCCTAACCACACTTTCAGAGAACAGTTTTACTAATATCCAACCTGGAAAGTTACTCTACTACCTCCATTTCCCCCCCTGACTCTAGTAAAAATGGGAGCTGTAACCCTTCAAAAAATCACTCACAGTGAAGACAGACACCAGGTGAACAGACAAACTATGGCACTGCTGCATCAACTTGCCACGCTTTCCAGTCTGAACAATTAAACTGTGACAAATGAACATGAATGTGACTACTGGTTAAACAGGCATTTTATAAGAATGTTTTATGGAAATGAAATATCTTCACCCTAAAGCAAACACTATGGAAAACATAGAACTCCTAAAAAGTTACTAGTGAGAAATCAAACAATTTTCTACCATCATCAATACTCATGTCTGGAAAAAAAGTTACTACTATTCTTCAAGTGTAATTACTGTCTATACATTAACATGAGCTGGTAACATTTCTTAGAGTAGTATTAATTTAGTTAGCAAGTGAAAGGGTAAAATGACCACTCTCCTAATAATCAAAGGAAAGAGACTACTGAAAGGTGCTGAGGATAAATGAGTAAGAGAAAGTCACCTTTAAAGAGTTATTTGTCTTACTGATAAACTACAGCAATAAGGCTTAGGAGTCATACCTAAATAAATCCTGCCCTTCTAAATCAGTAACAGTTGAATTCCAAAACCTTTAAACAAGAAATATAGCTTACATAAAATAGAACCCAGTAAGACACTACCAAAGAAGCAGCACTACTACCTTTTTGAGAAGCATTCATTTTTCTATGAATGTGTTGATCATCTGAATATCTTTTTTAAATAGGAAATTCCACTCATATTCCCAAAAGGCTGCAAACACCATACCTTAATATGTGCAATTTTAAATTTTACAAACTGCTTTCATAACTGAGCAGCACAAGCAAGAAGTCTTCATAAAATAGCAGAAACCTACATAAGTGAAGGAAAAGTTTTATTCTTACAATTGCAACATAGGCTGTTTGTTACTGGGATGTCACAATGCTCTTTACACACAAGAAAATGAATCATGGTGCTTACATATATATCTTAATGACAAATCATAACCTCCTGCTTCAAGGAGTAAGCATGTTAGAAGTCCACACCTGGCAGAGAAGGAGGCAGGTGAACACAAGGCAAGTACTGCATGCTGTAATGCCTGCAGCTTCCTCCCTGCAGCAGGTAAACAATTCCCCATGACAAGATGGGAGCAACAACTCACCACGCAGAAAGCTCCCTGAGCAACAATTGCCTTTTATAGTCCCCCCTCTTCTGGCAACTCATGCCAGTGAGTACTGACAATGCTCTTGCTACACACACAGGCTGCTCAGCCAGTCCTACCTGTCACAGTGTGTTGAAGAAGACAACTGGCAGCAACTCTGGATCCTATGTGCCACTCCTGTCCTGCTAGCAAAAGATTGGATTTAATTTTAAAATTTAAAAATAGAGGAGGTGGAGTCAAGATCCACCCCTTCCAGGAGCACAGCTGAATTACTCTCACCTGTGCTACCACAGCTGACAAGACACTTGCCTCAGAGATTCAGGCTGTGATTACCAATTTCCCATACACCCACAGCACCCTGCAGGAGTTGCCTTCCTCCAGAAGCTCACATGGCCTCAGGCATACACTTCATCAGAGTAGCCAGACCCTCAAAGCCATTTCCCCACTAGGAACATTTACCAGAACAAAAGAAAAGCGTGACAGCACACATGTATATTAAGGTGCAAGCAAATAAAGTAACAATAAATTAATCTTGGACTCATGAGTTATTTCTCCCGCAGGTAACAGATCATTTAGATTATGCAAAGATTATTCTCACATTGTTACTGAGGAAATGTGCATTTATTTATTTTTTTCCTAAGCAGTTATTAGAAAGCCCCAACATCTAACATTCAGATTAAAAAAAAATAGAACTAGGCCAAGCAGCACATAAGTAATGCAGCACTGAAGCACAAGTGGAAGAATTTGCATTCTCCAACCTTACAGCATCAAGAGATTAGTTTACGGACCTGATACAGTACACTGGAATTTTGTTTATGCAGAAGGAAGAGCATATACACATTTCTTGTTAACCATACCAAAACAGTCTACATGAGCAATTCTACTGTGCTGCAGACAAGATACAAACCAGGCCTTGATTTTCAGTGTGGCTGAGCATTAAAGGTTTGATGCTTTACTTCTGGCAGGTAAAGAAAAATTAACTCTCAAGATCTATTAAAACCAGTTTGAGTTCTGGTTTTACTTCTAAAAGACAGTAGAGATAATGCACAAACAGCTGTTCTGCCCTTCCCCAGCAGCAGATCCTTGATCTGGATGACAGCCATATGCTTTACTACCTTTAACTTATTTCTACAAGTCTCAGACAACAACTAATTCCTGGAGCAAGAGAACTGACTGCTTGGCATTTCTTAGACACATCCTCAGGACTGTGAGGCCATTTACAGATACTAATTAACCAAGATTCCAACACCATCAAGGAAGAAAGGAATTTATCTATTTTTTAAGCCAACCTCACTCTTCAGACAGAGTCATTTAGACTAATAACAAACCAAGGGTTATTAGGTTTCTGTAGTAAACCAAGAGCTGATATTAAGATTACCCTTTTCTCAATCAGTGTGCCATTAATTCACAAAACCAAATAACTCTGCCCATATTCAGTTCCTGCGCTCTTACACTGATTTTTAATGGCTTTTTCTAATCGTGTTTTCAGCCTTGTAAGGATGTCTTTGCACACACTGGCAAAGCATTGGTTTCAACTCAGTTCCTTCAGTCCCAGCACCATGTATTGCTAGCTAATTCACAGTTATGATGAGCCTGTCAGATATATATATCTATATATATTCTTCCCCTTCATGGAGAAGAAATCCAAGGGATGCTACTGCTACACATGACTACTTTTGTGCTACCTATACATACAAAGGTCTGTCTTTCCTACAAATCTAATTGTATCAGCTCCAGTGCTGCTGGACTTTACCAAATTCCTTTGTCCATAACAAGAATTATCTGGAGTGCAGTTTTACCCAGCACAGATGCTCCTGTAGCAGGGCAGTATAAGAGATAACCCAGGGCACAACCCTTACTGGAAATCTGCACTGAACCACACTGCACTATGTATACACACTGGGAAAGAATAAAGGAAACCTAAATGTATTTCAGGCTCTTATGTGCTGGACAAGTGGTAGATGAGGAGCACAAACCTCACTGAAGTAAATACAAAAAATGGTTCTATTCAGGCTAAAAAAAGGAGTAAATATGACAATTTGCATGTGCTTTTACACTGATTTGAGAGCTGAAGTAGGACTTGGAGAATCACAAGCCTCATCCTGGCCCTACGCCCAGCAATGAATTTCACTCTGAAAGACTAAATTGCACTCTTATGACAAATGTTAATATGCTGTTATTCTAACAGTATGGCAACGTAATGATACAGAGAAGAAAAACAACTCCATATGCAGAACAGCCACCAACCTAAAAGATGATAAACATTTCAACAGATGACATTAAATAAATGAAGTGGTGCCAGTAGCCTTTTTCACAATACATCATCTACCTTAATAGCACTTAGTTATAGGCATTCAATAGAAGATACTAAGTAAACACTAAGTCTGCTGATTATGTTAGTATTTACCAAATGCCAGTATGCATGATAATTATGAAAGTGTATATTTACACGCCACATAAAACTGGATATTTACTATGCCATGAGACTGGCTCACCAAAAAAAATAAATAATTAGAAAATCATATAACTGAAAATATGGAACACTTCTGATTTACAACATTAAAACAGGATAAGAAAATAGAGGGAGAAATAGAAATATTTTACCATACACAGTGTACACAACCTACTAATCAGTATAGGCTGTGAATCAAATACATCTGAATGACTAAGCAAAATAAATCTCAGTTTTATGTTTTCCTTCCCAAGTTGCTGATAAAAATAAAAAAGCACAACACTGATTTTACAAATAATACATACATCGGCACAGGCGTAGACGTACATAACTGTGTCTGAATTTTATGTAGTATTTAAGATCGTCACAAGACAGAATATAGTGTCTCTGGGCAATCACACACCAACTGAAACAATACTAAACAGAAGGAGAAAAAGAGGCCAAGAATACGCTGTGTAAGAAAAGTATCACCTTGCAAGTCAGACTGCCTCAACCTGGGATGCTGCTTTTATCTGGAACAATGGTTGTGATGTCAAATGGAGACTGCAGCGTGCTGTAGTGAAGGACACAGTCAGAGACCCTGACAGCTACCAGGTAGACAGTTCAATGCTATCAGCCCTATGCACGTTCATCTTAGGGGAGTTGTAAAACTCTCAGCACATATTCTTGAAGAACGATAATGTTCCCCCTTTGCTTATCTGAATAATCAAAGGAACCTTTTAATAAAGTCAAGCAAACTGTAACATGTAACAAGCTTTATAAGAAAACAATCCCACTTAGCATAAGCAGCTTTGTCTAACAGAATAACCTAAAGTTTACCAAAGATTCATGTACTGCCCACTTCATGGCACAGCCTCACAGACAGGGCACTTCTTTACTTGCTTGCCTCCTGGCCTCACAGGAGCTGCCCAACCTTCTGGCTTGCCTGGGCTGCACTGAGTGAAGAGATGCCTAGGGCTGTACCTATGAAATTTGCTCTGAAAGTAATGTCTTCTAATTACTTCCATGGAAACTATAGTTAATACAAAGAGCACAATAGCACTAATAGAGCAAATTCTCGGCTGCAAAACACTTTTGCAACATTAGCTATACTTTTTCAACAGCCATGACATGAGCCTGAGCACCATGCTTGCAACAATGTGGAGGTGACCCACTGTTGCCATCGCCACCACTGAAATACCCACCACCTCATTGTACTCTCATATGGTCTCCATAAGCATTCAGCAAGTGTCTGACAATGAATGTCACCAAGTGCCATTTTTTCCACATGGAGAAATTCAATGAAACATCTCTGCTTCATACACACATCCATGTCAGATGCCATTTTGTCAGACTTAGCCTCTGCTGCCCTGTGCTGCATGACAACAGAACAACAGAATAGTGGTGGGAAGGTTCAAACTCTGCTGCCATACCACGAACCTCTGCCTCTGATGTCACAGGCCAACATAATAAAATAGAAGGCATTGACTTTGGAGCAGCCTTCATTAAATATATAATATAGCTAATGCGTGAGGAAAGTTATTTTAATTTTTAATTATTTTTAATATAACATACGATAAAGAGAGCAACAAATACATAAAACTATTGGGATATGCTACCCTTTTTATGTGAAACTAACGCACCAGTCAGGTTCAGTGGAAGTTACTTCAGTTCACAGTGAGTTCTCAAGGTGTTCATGAGATTTTTTTGATGCAATTTTACCTTTCCTATACTTCATCCTTGAAAACAGTTGTTTACAAATGTATGGAATGCCAAAAGCAATGACATGACTAAGGCATGACTGTAAACTGGGGGATGTTTCTCTCTGCTAAGACTGGGCTTAGAAAAATGGTAAAGAAACATGATCAAATTTTGGATTGCAACTCTCTACATTCCTTCTAAAAATGCCCAGGTAATCAACAGAAAATGAGATCACAAACCCTAAAATTAATTTACTTCTTTTCCCTGCAACCTTGAAATCTATTCTCAAAATTTCTTTATCACAACAGAAAGCATGGAGGCAAATTTTTTTCTGATCACAGGACAGTGTCTAGCCAGTGTAACAAAACTCATAAGCTTATTTGCTACGACTTGAGCACATCAACTTGCTGTGCTCTCCACATGTCCTAGTTTCATCCCAGAGAGGGTTAGTAGCACACCAGCGTTTGGTTGGTGCTGAGCATCAGTTGTGCACCTGGGCCAGGCCACTTGGCAGGGTAGAGCTACCACCACATGATAGCATGGGCCAGCAGGCTGCCACATTGCAAGCTATGCAAGCATCTGATGGGCTGAACGTAGCTGAAGTAGGAAAAGCAGATGCAAGAAATACAGTGCAGTTTTTCTTATAAACATGCAGACAGCTACAGAATGCCCAGTAAGGTTATTCAAGTTTTATTCCAACTGGTATTCTTTTGGGTTGCCTTGCTCATCTGCAGCTAAATGGGGATTCCTCTGGCCTGCCAAATAACACATTTCAATTAGCCCACAGTTACATACATTGACATACAGACTGGGTCCACTGTCATGCTCAGATTTGTGCTTGTCTGAAACTACACATCACAATGACCAGCTATTGTTCACAGACACTGCTAAACACATTCCTCAGTAGTTTCTCAACCCTATTATTAAGTGTTTCACTGAATTACAGACAAGAGACCTTAGCAGTCCTAGTAATTAGATATAATTAGATACCAGTCTTACAAATGTTCAATTTTCCATTTTCATTCTTACATAAAAAATACAGTGAATTGACTTTAAAGGCGACATTATTGAAAAAAATCTAAAGAGAAAATATTTTAAAATCAGTTGGGTTGGAGTTGTAGAAGAACTGAGGAGATTCTCACCCAGAGACATTAGCTATGTGCAAATTGGTATAAATTGCAATTTTCCTTTTGCTCCATTTCCAAACTATCAGACTGAACAACAGGCCCCTACTGGAGGCACTTATGGAGAAGTATAATGGTCTGTGAAATAGGAAAGGTCAGATTAGGTGATGCATTATTCATTATAGTCCTCAACTCTGACTACATGAATGTCTGACATATTTAGATTTGAAGCATTTATCAGTTCTTTGTGGTGCATTCTTCCATTCAGATCTATAAAGACTGAATAAGCAGAATCACAGAATTGTAGGGGTTGGAAGGGACCTCTAGAGATCATCGAGTCCAACCCCCCTGACAAAGCATCACACAGGTAGGTGTCCAGGTGGGTCTTGAATATCTCCAGAGAAGGAGATTCCAACACCTCCCTGCACATATGCAGTTATTAAAGAAATGTAAAAAGGTTAACACTAAAGACATTGCCCCGTTGATTCATACACTTTCCTGTGCTTACTGATTCACTGATCTAGACAGTTGCATGCATTTATGAAATTTATTACAAAACTGCTCATGACTGTGATATTCAGAAGTTGATAACGCTTTTCTTTTCCATCTTTTCATAACATTACAGGATAGCAACATTTAAATTTTTTTCTGTTAAGGAGAGAAAGGTTAAATGTTAACACCGGGGATTTATTGAAGTATTTTACTAGGGAAAAAGATGTAAAGTGATTTCTGTTTTTTCATTGTCTACTGCAGACTTGGCATTAATTTATACTGCAATCATGAGATCCTGCAAAGAAAGAATACAGCTTTATATTTCCTTGTCAGTGCTAGAAAATCTAGTTAAAAAGCTTCCCATGGCTGTCTCTGCATATTTTCACCTCTCTCCTGCAACACACAGCTTGTTTGATACGATAAATTTATTTATGGGGTATACTATTAAAATGGACTAACAGAATTGTCTAGGGTTAAGTCACCCAAAAAAGGGGATATATACAGACAATATATATTGGCATACATACTCATGAGGTAGAAAAATGCGGTACTTTTTGAGTCAGAAATGATGTTAAACTTGGAATAAAAAAAAAAGATTTAGTAACCACAATTATTTTGGAAAATTATTACAAAATTGGATAGTGAATTCTAACAAAATTCAGACCCTTGCAGACCTCTATTTTGCCTCAAGTAAAAGTTAAAGTTGCACAAAGAATATAAATGATGAAGCAACAAAACAAAAAGTACCTACTATACAACAAACTCGTTATCCTCTTCTTTGAGAAATTTAAGATGAAGTTCAAAATTGCCTTGGTTAAAACATAAGAGTGTTACAATAGCTGTAGTGAAGATTGTGGCAAGTCTCCTTTCTATGTCTCTTTGACAGCAAGGCTGTAAGAGAGACAGAGGAGCGCAGATTTCTGTGTTGCTGATTAAGGAGGCTGCTACATTTGGAGAGAATTGATTTAAGACAGCAGTTTTTATGCTGGGTGAATATATTTGCAGTAGAGTCCTCTTCAGTTTTTGCAGAAAGTTAATTCTGATTGCTGTCTCGCAACGAGTTGCAGATAGAATAATTAGGTATACAGCTAAGAAAACCCTTTAGGGTAACTAGAGAAGCATTAGAGGGATGGTCCAAGCTACACCAATCCCCCATGCTGAGGTTTCTCTGGGCCTACCCTGCCAAGATGCTAATTCAACACAAAACACAAACTACAGGTATACCAAAAGGAAACAAGATGACTCAGTGCAGCTTAAAGAAACACAAAGAGATTGGAAAATTTCAAGCCAGATCATCTTGATAGATGTTATTTGGTGGCTAATGTGACCTTTACTTCTATGTAATTATGAGTCAAGTACCGTTTATTCACTCCAGTGAATACTGTGGTACAGGTACAAATGACACTTGCAAACAGCAGCCATCTTAACCATAAGCCACCTCTTAATTTACGAATATACAAGAGTATAAACATTTATGCTTTCTTTTTTTTCAGAGAAAAGTCCAATTATTTTCACTGTACATTTTTGCTTAAATGTACAAAATTTTTCTTAAAGGAACAGTAACAGTCCTATGAAAATATTTCCTTTGTCTACTCAGCTTCCAATCTGCTATAGTAAAACAACATGGACAAAAGCATTTTGAGGAATATACAACAGCACCAATCTCACCCTTCTGAGTTACATTCTAAAACAGCTGTCTTTACTTCAAGTAGTATTCTCTTTGTTAACTGATCCAGGCCCATCCCTACAACTTCAGGAGAAAAGGCTGAAATATATACACAGCTCAGTAAAATATCTTCAAGAATCTCCAAAACTGTACTAAGAGACCTATAGTTTCTGTTTCTCTGACTCAGCTGACAGAAAGCTTTACTGCACTAATATTCTAAAAATTCTTTTCCGTTTCACAAAATCCATCCATCAGTATCAGAACAATATTGTCCAAGATTCCAGCATTCAGCTAAAATTTCCAGAGGTACTGAAGTATTACCTTGCGAAGAACACTTTATTACAGATGCAGCAGCTAATAGATCATAGTTGCTAGGTCTTCACAGACAAAAGCCTGGGCATGAGCCAGCAGCATGTATGTGTAGAACAGAAGGTCAACCAGTGATTATCCCCCTCTTCTCTACCCTCCTGGGGCCCCAGCTGGAGTATTGTGTCCAAGCCCAGGGTCCACAGCACAAGAAGAATGCAGAGCTGTTGGAGTAAGTCCAGAGAAGGGCCAGAAAAATGATCAAAGGGCTGGAGTACCTCTCCTGCCAAGAAAGTCTGAGGGTCTTTTTTTAGCTTGGAGAAGAGAATGCTCCAGGAAAACATTCTCCCAGTATTTGAAGGGAACTTATACAGGCAAGAAGGGGACCAACTTATCCATATTCAGACCATGTGAAAGGGGGAAATGGCTTTGAACTTGAAGACGGGAGATTTTGGTTAAGAGTTAGGAAGAAATTCCTTACTCAGAGGGTGGTGAGGCACTGGCACACAGTTTACCCAGAGAAGCAGTGGATGTTCCATCCCTGGAGGCATTCGGGGTCAGGTTAGATGGAACATGGACAGCCCTATCTAGTGGTTGGAATCACAGCAGAGGGCTGGAACTAGATTATCTTCAATGTCATCTCCAACCTAAGCCATTCTGTGATTCTATGATATCAAATGTGCCATTCACAGCAATTGAGAATTTTGAGAAGATAGTGCTACAGTTTCACAGATACCATACAATAGTATGACAAGATATTACTAGTCCTGTTTCCAGCTAAGTTTATATCAGCACTGTCAGACCTGGGTGGTTCTGCAGTGTACAATTTGATACTCATGGAACACAAGCAGCATTCATTCTCATGATCACTGCTGATAGCAGAGATGCATCAGGAAGAAAAGGCTTGGTCTGTATGTGGATGAATGCCCAGTAACTGACAGTTAGCTCACTGTTCTTTACAACTGACCGGCTGTGTGTAATTACATTTCATTTTATCAGGACTATCGAGCATGAATTCAAAGACTGTATTAAATACAGTCAGTAATGAGAAAGAAGAAAGATACCTCAAAGCCTTTAGTGAAACAAGGCTACAGTTTATTTTGAAGAGCTCTGTACACAGCTTCCATAAAGGCCTACATTTAAATACATTAATGCTTAGATTGGAATTGCTTTTTGTGCTTTGAATGGGATCTCTATATTTGTACATTTTAAGAAGTCTAAATGCTAATAAAAATATCTTTAGGAAAGAAAATTCCCACTAGAACTCTCATATTAAGTTAAGCCTTTCTACTGAGAGTATTATTAAATCCCACTAAATCCTATTTTGATTCAGTCAGCAGCAGTTCTGTGCATAAATAGATAGGAAGAATGCTATAAGGGATTGTATGTGAAAAAAGCTATCAGAATCATTTTTTGTTCATTCTTTATGAACAAAATACTAATGATTCTTAAATATCTAGTTTTCATCTCCCTAAATCAAGAGGATACTGACGATTCTACTTTAATCACATAAGCACGTCTAAGAACTTCAGTAAGATCAAACCATCAAAAAAATTCCCAAAGATGAGCACTTCTCTTACCCTAACTTGTTACGCCAGCCCTGGGATGCTCAGGAATACAAGACGAGGGGTATCAGATCTGCCTTAAAATATTCTGAACATTAGTGAAAAGGAAAGATTTAAATAAAAGGGTAGAAAGACATAAGAGAATAATGCCTATAATTTTAAGTTATATTAATTAATGTAATATATTTTGTCTGAAATACTTTTTTAATCTGAAGGAGAATAAAGCACATGTTAGACATAGAATATTTCAATCGCTTTAAAAACAAATGTAAAACATGAGAAGACACCTTTACCTCCATACATTTTTTCATAGAGATTTTATCTCTAGAATAATATTATGCTCCTGAAAAACATGTTGTTTCTGAACTACTAGTGAAAAACTAGCATATTTCACTCTATCTCCATAATAAGAGAGATTTGCAATACTGTTACACATGAAAGGAAGTTATGCACTTTGTGAAGTGTGTCATTAATCAAAAAACTGGATTGTTTGGCAGGAATTAGATGCAACACAAACAGTGTATAGGGAATTCTACTGTTCAGGAACTGGTAGATACAATCTGTTAAGAGGCAGAGAGACATCCTTCCAACCATAACAGCCACTAGGCTTAGTTTTCTATACAGATTCTTCTGTCTCAGTAAATGACATATTGTTTCTGCAACACTGACAAAAAAATAAAATAAAATATCAGTCTCCACTCTTACAGTCCATTTGCCAGCACACTCTTCACACTCATGCCACTGGTACACCTCTTTATGAACAGATGCAGATTATCTCACCTCTCTCTGCTCCTCACTAAACTAACCCAGTGAGGGTTCATGGACTTGGTTTCTTAGTGTGAAAGTGCCTATAAGGCATAAGGGTCTATTAAAATTTTCTTCCCCCAGCTTCTGACTCTTGAGTCTACATAGAATCATCAAGGTTGGAAAAGACCCACATGATCACCTAAGTCCAGCCATCCACCCATCACCAACAGTTCTCACTAAACCATGTCCCTCAACACAATGTCCAAACATTCCTTGAACCTTAACCACTACAACCATAGAATTTCCCAAGGGTGAAGAGGAAGAGTGGGTCTGGCCCTGGTGTACATATCTGTCTTTAGCCAAATCAGTACTCACTCAGCTCAGGATAGATCCTCAACCAGGAAAACGTTCCCTGTTGCCTGAAGATGAAACAACAGATTGCGTTTCCCTAATCACATTTCAAATTCACTTGGGGCAGGCTCAGTATTCCAGTGTCATTAAATTGACATACTTTATTAAACATTGCACGTTTCACTAAAATACTGAAATCTTTAGTATACTTTCATAGAAATTGCTCATCAGAACATCAAGTACATTCAGACTTATTCTAAGGCAGTTAATTTACCTCACGTAGAGCAATTGTTTCTGATTTAGTCATTTTCAGTCTGATATGGACTTTAGTACTTGCACTGCTAATTGCTTGCTTTGCATATTGAAGATCTTAGAGGTTCTAAGAATAGCACCAAAATAACACATTATTTCTTCTCCTCTCTAGGGGTACTTGCTTAACCACAATGGCCATAGAAAATATTTGATTTAGTAGCAATACAAAAGTGCGTTATTTCTAATAACGCAGTGATAGTGGCTGAACAAGCAGCCTTTTATCATTATTAGCATTTGGAGACAAACATATCTCCAATTCACAGTGATACAGGTTGAAAAATCTTTTATCATCATATAATAACTCTAACATCTGCAGCTTTCTGAGAAAATTCCTTAAGGTATTTTCCATGATAGCATTACAACATTTTAAAATCAGCAATCAAAATTAAACTGCAAATGAAAACTTAAAAATATACAATATAAAAATGTAACAGCCTCTTCCTAAATGCTGAAGCCATTTCAAATGGTCTGCCTATTTATATGATCATACTGTGATAAATTCTTCTGTCTCTTCCCATTTCTTAGGAACAAATATTTTCAATTACTATTTTGAGGACTTAAAGTTTATTTTAAAGGCTACTGATAAGAGCAATTTTTGGGTTTTGGTGTTTTTTGTTTGGTTGGAGTTTTTTTGTTTTTGTTTTTTGTTTTGTTTGGGTTTTTTTGCTGTCATAGAATTCAGATTGCAAAAGATGGCAAATTAAAATGAGAGAAAGAGACCACATTTCATATAGAAACAACACACACAATAACAAATCAACTTACTCAATTGACACAAGGACATTAGATTTGGATTTAAACCTACATTTGTCTACCCTTGAAAACATCATTTAACAGTATGAGCTGTTGAACCTAAATCCTGAAGGAGATAAAGCTTCAGTCTCTAAAACACTAAATGAGAAATAGAACAGATGTGCCAGTTCATATAATCTCAAGACCAGCCCTTTTTTTCCTAAGTTTGAAGTATACCAAATATGATAATATGATAAATGTGTCCTAGTACTCATTCAAGCCTTTTTCAAATATTTGAGGAGCAAGGAAATATGTTTGATACCTACAAGAGGACTCATATTGTAGACAAACACAAGAACATGAAGTTCCCTACATTTAAGAGCATTAATCATTGGGAAAAGACAAATGTGCACTGTAATGTAAATTCTGTTTAAAAAATGAGAAATCTAATGAATGTTAACTAACACTGATGTCCATTCATTCACCTTAATTGACTGTAAAACCACCAACTATAATTACTTATGAATTTCATTAATATGGCTAATTTGATCTACAAGGTGTCTGGTTACATGCAATGATTATCAAAACATATAGCTGAACTGTAACTGACACTAATTTTGACCACGACTACAGCAAATCTTTCTTTCATTCCACCAGTACTTATGCATTTGTTGGTGGTTTTAAGCCTTTCCTACTAAAGCTGGGACATTTTTCTATTCTGTCCTGTACACACTATTTACAACAGATATGCATTGCATTGACAGTATGACCATACATAAATTTAAAGTGTTACAGTCCCTCATTGTCTTTTTTCCTTGTTTGGACTAGTAGTCAGTACTGTAGGCACTTACTTAGCTTTCTTTAAAAGATTACATGTAATTATTTTGAAAAGTCACAGGCATAGTCATTTTTTATCTTGGAAAAAGAAGGGAAATTTGTATATAAATAGATAAAGTGAAAGGCTGCATTTTTCTCTTTTCTTTCCATGAAACGCCAAATATCACTGAAGGGTATTGCTTAGCTATCTAATATATGGTGATAGATAATGACAGAATTGATCAAATTGCAAGGAGGAATATTCAGTATATTGATTCCTTTAAATCTATCAGTGTTGCATGTCAAAAACAGAATAAATCCAGACTCCATCAATATTTTCTCCAATAAAAATCATTTCTAATTAACTGGATATTCCCACACTCTAGAGTGCCAGAACTAATTTGTGGATTTTTTGCAGCTGCACGATGTATTTTCTGCACTTCTGTGCATTGTTAATAGAGCACATGAGGGAGCTTTAGGCAGTTAAAACTTTGCTTCTCTGCAAAATGATGAAGAGGAGGCTGAGTATCTGCCTTAACCATAGTAACCAGGGAGAGTAGTTTACAATCACGTCCTCATACAGCAAATTTAAGACATAAGGCAGGTGATACTGTGGTTCTTAATTCCTTCATGACCTCCAGTCAGCTCCGAGTCCTGTTGTTTTCTGAACTGACAGCTATTCCCCTCCAGGGTAGGTTGCCTCCCATAACGAGAAGCAGTATGCACATATGCTGAACACTATAAGCTAGAATTTCTTCATCACTGCAGAGAAGAAATGAATAAGATAAAGAGCAAATATATTCTGACTTCTTTTCCTTTACACACAATCTGATAACTACAGAAAACAGTATGGGATACACAAATCCATGAAAAATAGCCATCTGCATACAAACACCATGTCTTCTCCTAAAGATGCTGCCTCTTACTCCTCCTTTAACATGAAAATATTAAAGTAGTAGATGATGCACAGCTTTGCATTGCTACCACTTCACTCATATTTCAGTGGATCAATAAGGACTCAAAGACTCTTTGTTCCCTGCTTCCCTAAAGCTAATCATTGATTTACAGTCACAAGAGTAAGATTGTCAATCTCCGTGCACATCTCCAGCTTTATGTGATAAAAGAACATTTTCTAGACAGTGAAAGATCTTGCTACACCTCATCAAATAGTTCAAAGGTGTTGGAAGCCTCTGTGGAGCACAGTGCACTGTTAAAGCATGGATTAAAAATAAACGTGGCAAACTTCCAAAATACCTGTTTTCTTTGAAACTGAATGAAAATGAACTGAATAGCTTTAACATTGCATAAATGTGCTTTTGCAGCAGGTGCACACTTAACTAACTTTGAGAAATACTACATAGATTATCTTTCATCTACAGAGACAGACCTGTTACAGAAACTTAGCTTCTGGAATATAAATCCTGTAGTACATCTAACCTTTGGTGATAAAGGTTGAACACCACTGAACACAGTCTCTCAGATAGGTAACTTGTGTCCATAGATGTTGAAGGAGTGGTATCACATACCTGCTTCTAAAATGCAAAACCTAACAAAAACGCAACCCACTGCATATATGATGATTTACTTGTTTGTTGGTCAGCTATACATTTTCATTAGAGTATTTTCAATTTCAGACAGAAACATTCATATGTCTATATCCATTCTTTCATTTTGATCCCTCAGTAGATTCAAAGTCCACATTCAAGTATTCAGCTGGTTCACTAATTTTACAACAGCTGAGCGTTTACAGGATAACCATTAAGGACCAGTTCTCTTAATCTAACCACATCAGAGTAGTTTACGTATATTCAAGAGTATCTAACAGGCAATAATTCAACAGTGCAAATACAAGGGTGTCTCAGAGCTTGCGGAAGCTGATAAGGTATTTCATAATAACACAGGCATCTAAGGAAACTCAACACACCTTATTGCTCTTAATAATTTATATAGTTCATCATCTTTTCCAAAGGATAGGAAAAAATAAATTAGCATTAATAGCGTAAAGGACATTTTTTAAAAGTGAGACATCTGCAGCCAGAGTTATCAAGCTGAAAGTAACACATAGTTCAGGCTTTCTCAGTTCCTTCCCATTTGCACCTCTAATAAGTATGTACACATACCAACAGTTACTATTCTGGCAACATACAGCGTCTCCTGTGCACCTACTTTAACACAAAACATCCATCTCATTCTCAGTCAATGTTTATTCATTTCCTCTCAGTAGATTAATTCAAAGCAGAATGAGACAAACATGTTACCTAAAGTAAAAAGTAAAGAATATTTAACAAGGTGCTGCAGAGGCAGTTCATCCCTAGTGTGTTGCCCACGAAACTACCCAGCTTCAAAAAATCTGCTCATTTAGCACATACACAGGCATCATGTATTTCACTGTGTTCTTTGCTCATCACATCAGTTTAAGGACATAGACACACTCAACTTATAAAGGCAGTCCCACTGATTAGACCACAAGCACACAAGCACAGGCTCCTCCGGAATGGAGGACTGCAGATAAAGATAGTTGTGCTTCTCTACAATTCTGTTCAGTTTGTGGAATCTGTGAAGTCATAGTCTGACAATGACTTAGTAAAGAATTACAACAGGAAATCTGAGGTCCAGATTGAAGACGAATACAATCAATTTTACTTGCACAAAAATTCAGTCGCTATCATTTCGTGAAGTAGAATGGCAAACCAATTTCCATGTATGCCAATACATGTCTTCTGGACATGGAGACCAAAAAAAAATAAAAATAGAAGTGATGCATCTGAATTTCAATCAATAGTTTCATATTATTCTTATAAGGAAGCTCAAATAACACACAGTAAAAAATTAGACCACTGTAAAACAGGTACACAAACAGCTGATAAACTAGACTTGGAAATCACTTGTCAGCAGTTCACTCTTGAACTGGAAGTGAGATTTCTCAGGGGCCTGCTTCTGGCTAGCACTAGTCCAGAGTCTCCACTAATGATTTGGTTGAGAGGATGGCAATTAGCTCATCAGATTTGTAGAAGATACAGATTTAGACAGATTAACAGTGATTTAATAGACGGCACTAGAGAACTAAAAAAAAAAATTTAAAAAAAATAGAGAAGAAATTGTATGAAATATATCCAATAAGCATAAGTACAAAGTGTTATTTTCAGTGTACAATGAAAGTACAGGACAGAGATGACAGTTAATCTGCTAACTAAAATAAGGAGTTATCCTTGACCTCCATCTGAAAATGAAATTACAACTCTCCTGCTGTGAAAAAATATTAACTGTACCGATATACATGTTGGTACCTGCCATATTCAAGTCTGCGTGTTAGATAAATAAATGAAGCTTGTAAATCTTATGAGCTCTGGAAATTCATCACATTGGGTTTAACGTACAGCTAATTTACAGCATTCCTTTCTGGAAAAAATGCAAAATAACTGGATGAAACCTAGAGGAGAGGAGACTCTCACGTAATCTGAAATGTAGAAAACATAATCACTGCTTCAGAGATGTAGGTTTCAGTACTATATGGGAGACAAAAAATTAAGGATTCTTATGCTCATGTGATTCCAAGAGAACAGGAAATACTTCACTGTGGGCAGGACAAGTAACAGGTGTAAATCACAGGAGATTCAAGTTAGAAGTCATGTAAGATATGTAAGATAAATACAATAGAGAAATTAAACAAATCACAACACTACTGTCTCAATCCCATTCTTTTATCCTTCTGCTAGTGGATGCAGTCAACCCTTATGTACTGTGAAATGTATGACTTAACAAGAAAGAAAAACTTACCAGACATGAAAAGTAGGCCTAGCTCACTAAAGTCAACTGCAAAAAATCTCATTGGCTTCTGCAGTTTGAGCAGTTTGTCCTATATAAGGCAATACATTTTTATTTATCTTTTCTTTCAGTGTGGGATGTATGTAAGAAGTGGCACATTAAGAAATGTTTCACAAAGTACATCATCTCCACAATAGAAATTACTGCTTCAGAGTTAGCAGTGTTTGGGTTTGTTGGTTTTTTTGGTTGTTTTGTTTTGTTTGGTTTTTTATTTTTAAACCCAGCAAGAAGGAATATAAAGTGCTTGGGAAAATGGGATTAAATACTTTCCTAAAATGAGAATCACAGCTGTATTTTGGAACAAGTAAAAGGCAATTTCTATGTTGCTTTATAGATTTTATGTTGACTGTGCTACAATTCTGAGACACCTTTGTTCTCCGATACTAAAAAACTTTTAACAATCAAGAAACACCTAGTGTTTAACTGATAATATTTTTTTTAAAAAGCTAATAACTATATGCTTTTTTCCTCTTTAATATTAATTTTGCATGAGATCCAATCTTATTTGGTTTTCTTATGTGCCCAGGAAGCAATATCCTGTTAAGAGCATTGTTGAAAACAGTAATTGAGTGAATTGTCTATAAATCATAGCTCTGTGCTGGTCTAGCAAATACTTGGCACTACAGAATGATTGTCTCCACTTTGCAGTTG
Organism: Coturnix japonica; assembly: GCF_054131305.1. Lineage (NCBI taxonomy): Eukaryota > Metazoa > Chordata > Aves > Galliformes > Phasianidae > Coturnix > Coturnix japonica. Next base: position 7,034,017 of record NC_140673.1, on the reverse strand, counting down.
CATCAAAGAGCAATATTTCGCAGAAAAAAACAAAATAAAGGATGAAAGTAAAAACCTCACTTTTCTGTACCATTTGAAGTCGAAATCAAGCCATGTTCTGCAAGCTTTAATTTTGCCCCCAATTTTTTTTATTTACTATCAAGTAATTTCAAATCAAATGAGGCAGAGGTCCAGGCTTGGGCTATTCATTCAAAACTGATGGGAATTCTGTTACAAAAGATTTACAATGGCTTGTCCTTTTGAATTTGCATGCACAAAATACTCCTCCATTTTGGGAGTAGATTTAGTTGCACAGTGCCAACTAGAACTCCATAATTTGAACTATTATTAATGTAAAAGGTGTTTTTGCTTTACTGAAACAATAGCAGAAGAATTTTAAAAAACCAGTAAGATGATACTTCTACATGAAACTTAACAACTTCATATAGCATATTCCACAGGTAAATATTTGATCAATAGTTTTAAGAAATCAGGAATACACTGAAACTTTGTGACCGTCTATGAACATTAAGAAGTGAAGCAGTGGTTCCCATTTATATCTCCTATTATAATGGTTTGAATTAGAAAAGATCAAATGGATTGGTGTGTTTCTGTATTTAAGCCGTTGTAGTTATTTACAAAGCAGGTATCCCAGTTAAAACAAGGCAAAACTGAATTCTGACTCACCCATCCCTACTTACAGCTGAGAAAGCAATGAGGTTCTGGTGGCTGCTAAGGCAGCTACTGCCCAAGAGTGGGCTGTATGCAGGCAAGATCCAGGAGTGTCTGTGGGTCCCCTCTTCTTCAACAGCTAGAAACCAATCGTTGCTTCCTCTGCATTTTCCAGCTGATTGGGTCATCTGTCTCCTCACTGAGAATGAATATGTGCTCATCTACATCAACTGCAATGAGAAGTAACATTGTGTTGTGCGTGGCACTGTACTAAATCTAACTTGCCACAACCCTACACAGACCTTAACCAAATCTTACAACAACATTCAGAGCAATAAGCAGATTCCAGAGTTCAAACAATTAAATGCATGAAACAAGCCCCTGCAACACAGGTATCACCATTTTAAGCTTGCCTCCCCAACCCACTGATGTTTTTGAACCTCCTTTATTTCATACTGCACTATAGTAGTATTTGGTTGATGAATAATTGATAAACCGATATTACAGATGGCAATTACAAAGATTACACCCTGAATGCCTAACAAGGGTAAGAGAATGATGCTTGCAGACATTATGTAAACATAACATCTCCCTTGGGTTTTAATTTATGATCCTCTAGACTTTTTGTTAATGTTGACAACTGGCCCTTTAACATATGTTTCTGTCTGCTTGTGCATGACAGTTTCTGTAAGTGCATATTTACACCTTAGGGGGATTTTGTTCCTTCTGTCACTTCTGAAATGGAAACAACAACAACTTCAGTTTTCACCTTTTCCTTCATCCAGAAGAGCATAAATACTGCATCTTCAAAATTTCTTCAGGTAGCATCACCTCTGACATAGATTTCTGTATGCTGATGCTTGCTACAACATTTTTTTCAAGAACAATAATGAAGGTTATCATTTAGGCCAGATACTCCTCAGCAAACAATAACTTCAGTGAATCTTGATAAAATGAGTAACCATTAATGAGTAATTCTCCTGAATTCAGAAAATGAAGACAAAAAATTTTCAATACAGAGCTCAGGTACGTTGTTTTCTTTAATCAATAAATTATGAAGACATGAGAATAATTAATTCTATATAAGATCATTTTGATTTCAAGATATTTGACTTCCTCTCGTTATGTATCATTCACCAAGTTACTCATAGTCTATGTTCATTGTATCTTCTCAAGTAAGTGCATGCTGCTTTGTTATTCTGCATTAGAAATAACTAATGTTGCAATGATGTTATATCTTCCTTCAAAACCAGAACACACTCAACACTAACGGATTTTGTTTTCACTATTTTTGGCTGCCCTTCTCTACATAACCTGTCAGCTTTAGTTTGGATTGAATTTAGGAACTGGAGTCAGTTCTACTACCACAAACGCCATTGTATTAAATTTATTTATCATTTCTTCTACATATGCCATTGCTACAAATTTGCAGTATTTGTGTTTGAAAAGTGGAAATGGAAGAATAACATTTGAGGATGACTTCAGATTTTGCAAGGAAAATATACAGATGGATTCATTACTACCTAGCCCAAAGGATTCAAATTATTTTATTGTTTAGAAAGGTTTACCCAGAGGTCAGAAAAACAAGATTACTTTGACCCACTAACAAAAAACACTTCAGGGACACACTGAGCATACTGATTCTCTGATGTAATTAGGGCTACTCCAGAGCTACTCTAAATTCCATTTTGTCTGCAAAAGCCAGGGAAATTATGCCTGCCAGAGGCTGCTGCAGTACACACGGAGGATGAAAAACAGAGCAGATAGCTCACTTGCTGCCTTTTTCTGCATAGCTACAGATCTTACCAGCACACAGGCTCTGCTGCCCAATTAGAACAGTTTTTAATACAATGAACATACGCAGTTTTGTAGCCCAGTCCTGAACACGCAGATTTGTTTTTAAACAACAGCAATATAAACAGCTACGTTGTAAGTGATTTCAATGTTGATCCGTAGAACAGCGGTTATTTAAAAGATGCCTGATCACAGTCAAAAGCAAATGTTTCACCCCAGTCTCAACTGAAGTAACTTCTTGAGGAGAGCGCTGCCTTGTGGCTGTGCACAATGATCCACAGCTCATTTTAGACTCCTGGAGAGACACCACAATAAATGCAGAACGTTTCAAAACAGAAGTGACATGCACAGAGATGGTCATAAAAACAGTTGCATGGGTTTGGATTACTTCTACAGCACATCATAGGAAAACCAGAAATAAATATTTGTTGCAATAATCTGTGGTAGAAGATTAAAGAATTAGATGATTAGATCATCCCTCATAGAGACTGAAAAGTCTGTGCTTCCATACTATCCCTAGCTCCACAAATACTAAAACGCTGACTGAGCGATCAATAGAGCACAGCTTAGAGGGATTCTGTCTGACCAAATTCCAACAGCTGGGCTTAGCTAACAAAGTTATGAAGACAGTCATACGAGTGCTGCCTGTCCCCATTGCCGTACAGAAGCTGGCAGGTATAAGCCCTAGAGAGGATTGGGTTGCGAGCAGTATCAGACCTACTGCTCAGGACTGCTCTTCCTTAATTCACATGAAAACATCCTATTCTCAAACAGTCCACTTTAACCTCACTACATCTACAGTAGCATTTTTAGTTGTGCATCACAAGAAAAAAAAAAAAAGAACTGAATCCATAATACCACACACGCAGACAAGCTTGATTACTTCTACAGAAGAATATCCATCTTTTCAAAATACAGTTTTTGAAGTTCCAGAACAGCAGTTGTAAAATACAAATGCTGCTTGCTACATCTCAGATGTATATTTCTAAATGAGAAAATAAAACTACAAGCACACAGCAGCAGGCCAAATCTCAAGATTTATTTATCACAGCCATCAGAAAACTCAAGGTGGAGGTTCATGAATATTCATTGTACACCAGATTCTGATTAACTTACTGAAGTTATGCATTGTCTTACTCCTCAAATGGCAGTGTTGAAATGGATTTTAAGACACAGTACATACCCCCATGTACCTGCTACTGCATCTGTACATCACTGCCAGAAAGAGATGGAAAAAATAATGAGGCCTTATTGCCATTAAAGTAAATACAAATTAAGATATCATTAGGTTTTGAGTTGTCTGTTGCTTGACAAAAAGCCTGACTGTTGAGGGAAGGCTTTGCTGCAGATACTGCTACAAGGTGTGAATTTCCTGCTGGCAAACCAAATACTTCAAATTTACCAAAGGACACAAGTTATTGTAATGATCACAAAATTGTGATGAATTTTTAAGCACTAATTGTCATAAAAGCCTTGCTGCTTCTCATTACGTTATCTCTAATGGCAAAACACAGACTACTGCCCATCTTTATCTTTGATTTTTCATTAGGAAGGGAGAAACCCAGCCATCATCTTTTTTTCTTCTGGAACAACAATGACAGCTAAACTCAGCACGCTGCTAATAAGTGAAGAGAAACATTACATTGTGCAAGTTAGAAAAAGAGTTGTCATCACACTTTTACACACCTCCAGAACACTTTCTCTCCTATATGCTGTTTAACTTATTTCTCCATCTTTTTCTTACCGTGATCACCTCCTGTTATATCTGACTTCCTTCTGCAACTGCAAAAAGGAAATGATGTAGGAGCCTTAGGAAATACAACGCAGTAGCAATCAGAGAAAGAAAGATACTCAGCCATAACATAACTTATTCATTTTTATCTACATTATTCAAGTATCTCACATGTAGCTTTCCATGATGCAAAATAATTGATAGCTCATACATGTAATTACTTTTACTGGGTTATGATTAACATGACCCCTCTATAAAGTAATAAATTTGAAATCTTTTCTTGAAGGTCACCTTGTTAATGTAACGCAGGACAGCACCAGGTGCCATCTGTTATCAGTACTGAGTGGAACCAAAGCTAATGAAATTCTCGGTTCCTGGAGATCTCACCCAGTGAACAGTCACATTCCAATGCACAGCACATTTCTGCCAAAAGCACAGACTTACACCCCACTATGTATTAATAAAAGCCTCCAGGGACAGGACTTATGGAGAACAGAAACCACAAGTAAATCTTCTAAGTGACTCATTTTAAGTAACTCAAAAAATGCCACAGGAATTAAGGTATGCTGGTATTTAATTTTTTGCTGATAATCATTAAGAAGCATCCCTGAAAACAAAGATTAAGTTCTAAGAATTTGGCCTGAGCTGTGGGAAAGTACAACCTACAAATGCAACCAATACAATACACAAAATTCAGATCCCTACAATGAAAATCTCAGAAACCAAAAGCTTTTGAATTTAAACCACTGCTTTCAGGTGCCAGAAGTCAGTTGAAATTTCTCTGAATTGCTTGTAAACACTTTCCTTAGTTACTTGGATCTGAGGAAAATTAGTACATTTCACCTGAAATCTTCAAAAATAACAGCTTAAGCTACTCTAAAAAGGCATAAAACAAGGATGCTGACATGTTCAGCACTTGCTCAGTCTTTAGCACTCACTGCAAAATCAAAATCATGAAGAATTTAAAACAATAACATTAGTGTAAAATGCTCAGTGTAACATTTTGCTTTTGGGTATATCACCTGATAACACACAAAAAGAACTTGGCAGTAATAAAATTATCTTGTCTGTTTTATTCTTATGTTGAATACCGCCTATAGCAGCCTTACAACATCTTCAGGGTATTAATTTAAAAATGTTTTTCACAATACTACATCACTGCATTGCTAAGACAGAAATCGTAATCCAGACAATCCATGGAACTACCTAAACAGGTTCCCATAGCAACTTAAATTATGCTACCTGCACAAATACAGTCTTTTCTTACAAGATAACAGGACAGTTTGGCATTCTAAAACTCTATTCTCACTGTCTGCATCTCTGACCTACAAATGTACAACTGTCCTCTGACCTTTTTAAGTTATTTTTACGCTTTACCATGAGATATGTTGCATCTCAAAAACAAGCCTGATTCTGACCTCACCCATATCAGGGTAAATCAAGACAAACAGTAAAAATCACTGAACTTCAAATCTCTGAAATACATCACACAATTTTAGTGTGAATGAACTGTTCATGGCCTACTCAAGTTGTGGACAAAAGCCTCTTTTAAATTTAATACTTAAAGAGTTGATATTCTGGAAATGTAAAATTCTTCAGAATCAAACAAGACAGGAGAAAACAAAAACACATTTGTGCTTATAGAAATTCGTTGATGTTTCTAGCAGTAGATTGGGTCAGACACTATCAAGGAAAGAAATTAGCTTCAAGCCTTCAAAAAATTGGCAGTAATATTACAGATTACAGTAGGATCCTCCACTAAACACACATTGTTTGATTTTCCACATGTATTTAAAACAATGTACTTCCCCTGAATTTAAGAATAAGTTCTATGATGCCTTCTTTGAATTTGCTTAGATAATGTAACACAGAGCCAACAGTTTGGCTCAGGACAAAGAACATTTGCATCTTGTTCAGCAAAAAGCAAAGAAATTTAAAACTGGTTTTATGATCCACTTAACTACTCTACCAATAGTATTTAAGTGATTTAAGGATCACTATTTTACTGGTGTTTATATTATGCCAACAAGTTGAAAACAGTATTTTAAAGCATATTTTTAAATATACTGGAGATCCGAGCTTTAATGACACATAAAGGTATACAGCTGCAAATGAAACATAGATCTGAACACCTCTGATCAACTAGGTTTTTTGACTACCTTTGGGAATGGTCATTGGCGCTTGCATACTTTAAGGAGTATCACAGAAGGACGCTCCATACAACAGAACTGAACTTTTTAAAATTCAGATTGTCATACAGGGGTTGCCAGGGACCTCTGGGACCATTTGCTCCAAGTCCTGTTCAAGAAGTTATCACCTAAAGCAGGTCCATGTTCATGCAGCTTATGAAGATCTCCAAGGAGGAGATCCCATCATCTCTCTGAGAAGCCTTCGCCAGTGCACTGTCATCCACACAATAAAAAAAACGTTCCTGATGTTCAGACTGAAGCTACCATGTTCCAGTTTGTGCCCACTGCCTCATGTTTTGGTACCACCTGGGCACCACTGAGGAGTCTGATTCCATCTTTATTTCTTCTCTCCCTTTAGGTATTTATAGACTTTGTAAGATTTGGCATCTACAAATTCAAAACATTGGCTAGAAGACATTCAAGGAGTGAAGAGGAGATTCTTTGAGTACATGGAATAAATTATCTCCACTTTGTTGTCAGAGATCTGTAGAGAACCTCTACATTGCAAAGCTGTGCCAGGAACCAACTCATTATTGACACATCACCAAAAATAATATTAAAAAACTTCACAAAAAAGGGACAGTGATGAATTGTTAGTTAGATTACCAATGCTATCATACAAGTAAAGATCAGAATTAAATTTGAGCTGCCCTATATGCTCCTGTTCCTATATCTTTAAATGAGAAAATAATTATACCAAACTAACTAGATTTTTGTGCACTTAAATGAATTTACAGGTATCACCAGCTGTCAAGGAATTGTAGAATCAACAAGGTTGGAAAAGGCCTCTAAGATTATCCAGACAAACCGTCCACTTACCACCAATATTTCCTACTAATCCATATCCATCAGTACAACATCTAAACTCTTCTTGAACACCTCCAGGGACAGTGACTCTATCACCTGCCAGGGCAGCCCATTGCAGCGCAGAAGCCAGCTTAGAGCTGAGCATTAAGTTCTGCAGCCTGCTCTGCAACCAGCACTGCTTTCTCGTTTATGGCAGTGCACTCAACCTTGACTTAACAGCATCAGGCACCCATATAACACCCTCAAAGTATCAGCTTTTTTCAAAACCTAGGCAAACTTCCAATGTGATAAAACAAGGCCAAAATAAAGCAGGTAAAACAGGTGTGGGTTTGTTGGTGTTACTGAGGAGGGTATTTTTCTTTTTCATTTGGTAGGTTTTGTTTCGGTTGAGATCTTTTTTCATAGATTAAAAAAAAAAACAATTGTATTTGAGGTCTAACCAGCAATTAGCCCTTCTCCTTACAAGTGTGCAAAAAATATCAGGCTATCACTAAGCCGTAAAATAGCCTGCTGTCTTGCCTTTTCCCAGATACCTGCTGATGACAGAAACATTCACCCTCCCCGTTCTCAGTTCCCAGGCTGCCCATAGGGAAAGGCTTATCATCTCCAGAAAGTTGTTAACATAAAGCTGAGCATGTACCATGCCATTATGGTGACAACTTGCTCAGAAAAGGAATAGACAAGCATAGATGAAGAAAGTTCACATCTCATGCTTCTACCCAGCACACACATATATACCTACTGTTCATGGAAAAATATCGAAGTACAAGGCTGCAGGAATAATTGCCTTGAAGTGTAACTGACCACTTTAACAATTTAGTTTGCTATAGTCAAATTTGACTATTTTTGTTCATTCAATTAGCAGTAATCTTCACAGCTTCTCAATAATTATTCTCAGCCAAAATACACACCAAAAAGGCATTGTGTGATACAGGAATCTCTCAGAAATCTCTCTGAACTGTGTGATAGCTCAGCCATTACTTGAAGCAACTTTCTGCAGTCCAAGAAATAGTAAGCTGCAGTGGAAATCCTTTCACTTTGTATTGCTTGAAGTCAATATGGATTAAGTGCAAACTTTGTCTTGTCATTTAGTTGTTTCTCCTAATTCTTTTCTGCTTCACTTTATTCTCACCTCACAGAATTAGCCTGGAAATATTTGAAAGCGTGCAAATTTCATTATTATTTTTAACTAAGTATTAAAGAACGATGGCTTCCCATTCACTGGAATCTTTTCACAGTGTGCCCATTGCAGCCTTGAAATGCAGAACTCTCTTCAGCTCTCATGCTGCAATTTCCCATCACAACTATTCCCTATTGCTTCTACTTCACACTAAAGCAATCTCAGTAACCTTTGGTATTCACTGCCCTCCTTCTCTCCATAATAGACCCCAAAGAGATATTCACTTGAGTCCTCAAATAAATGTTTGATTTTATTCAATAATCATAAAGAATAATAATAATGACATGGATAGCATGCAACCAACTATTTCAGGTTGAGTAGTTCATTTTGGAACAGTCTTCCTCTACAAGAAGCTGAATTTTATGACATTTTTGTTCTTTATGCTTCCACATTACTTCAGTAATATTCAATACTGAATTACCAGTGATGGGTTATTACAGTATCAATGCATTCTCACCAACACAGCTATTTTAATATATGCTGGCACATTTTTATGTAGCGCTAGCTTCCCACCTTCCAGAAGAGACTGCATAAAAAAACCTATGTGAAGCAACAAAATGATTCATCCAGAACCATTCCTTTGCCATTCTTGTCATAAACCACTTGCTAACACCTAATATAAAAGATTTAATTCACCACTACTGGTTTCAGACTTCATCAACAGCAAATGTATTCCTCACGTGTGTGCATGTGAATACATCCCTGTGCAAGAGTATATACATATATATATTTACATATATGTTCATAATTTCACAGGTATAGAAATATACACTATTAAGGGAAAGGGAAATTTTGGCTTATGGTAAGAGGGGTATTGAGAGTCCAAGCATGAAGTACCACATTGAAAGGGAATAAACAGACAATACATTTATGAATTTTAAACAAGTGCCTGCATGATTAAATATTGTTATGCTTCTAAAAATTTATATTTGTTCTGTCATTATCCCTGAGTTCAATCATTTTAGTGTATCAGTGTGACTGTAAGATATTTCCATATACTTTTAATCATTATTTCAAATTATTAAGAGGAAAGCTATTTTGCAAAATAATTATTTTAACTTGCATTTTTAATAATACATACAGACATTTTACTCTAGAGGGTTTTTTTAATTACTGTTTCATTAAAGATGCAAGCACTCACTAAACAAGCTGATTACTTCTAAGGTTTTCTTACCACTGGATACATTCACTGAAACAAGAATATTTTTTTGCTACAGAAAGTGGCAGAATATAACAACCAGAATATCTTCAGAATCTTCATCTTCCCATTGGATCAAGTTAATAACTCCAAAATGAAGGACCACCCATTACCCTCAGGTGCTATGGAGTCATTACATTCATGTGGAGACTCTTTACTGCTCTAGATTTGCAAACTTCCAAAATATTATTTAATTTATGAATATTTGCTTTTAGTTATTGCCACTTATTTTCATCCTGGCTGCACATATGTAGGAAAAGTGGAATTCCAGCATTATAGTTTACTTAAATAACTTCTTGTGGCTTAATAAAGTTTTTCATATGAGAAGTTACTTGAAAGAAGTTACAAGGAGCACAGAGCATAATAACATGCAATCATTCATAGGTCTTAAAATTATTTTTATTTCCATACAAATATACCCAGTATGGAACTTTTAAAAATTCATTTGGAAAGTAAAATAACTTCCCCAAACTATCAGCCTGTAGTTATTTCTTGTTTGAGATTCTGGGACTCAGATAACTGGTTTCCTTAATACCCCTACCTTTGTGATTATCTACCTCTTACCCTACCTCTAAATATTAGTGCACATTTCAGTACAGTTTGTTCACTACTCACTGCTGAGTCATTTCTAAACTAAATTCTTTATGCAACTAAAGCCATATACTTCTTACTCTTGTTTTGACCTTTTAATCACTTGGCACCTCTCAGAAGATAGTTTTCATCATTGCAGCAGAAACCAATTTGAAACATAGATGAAGGGCCTCCTCCTGTTTTCCTGCCTACATGAAGAGTAATATTATAATCTGATATTGAAAAAACAGTTTTGCACTCAAAACTTTACGTGCTATGTTGTGGAAGCTAATGCTGAAAAATTAGAGAAATTATGCATCTATTTGTTTCTTCTTCCCTTGGAGATTAAAAATGCCCTGAGGCAGCTCATTTTTGTAGAGTGTATGCTGTCAAGAAGCAATGAAGTGCAAATGGAAACCAATTGAACTCAGCAATTTGTTTACCCATGAAGACAACAGCTGGAGAAAAATGGAGTATTTTAATAATTAGCCAGTCACATTAGATGAGGGACAAAGTGGTATATGATCTAGCATTATAATAAGGAGACTTCCTTTGGGGGATTGTAGAGAACTAGTAATTATCTGCCTTTAAATCCAAGAAACTTACTTGCATCCTCATATAAGGTGAAGAAGCTACAGAAGCCCAAAATACCATTCTCTTCTTTTCCCAAACAATCAGACTTTTATTTCTTCAATGTCTAGAAACCATCCATCCAGATATACCCTCTAATGCCTATCACCTACAAAAGGAAAGCTTGATACATCAGAAATTGTTTAATTACCTGATAAACTCTATTTGCTTCAGATAGATGATGTTAGCAGCCATGTATTGTTTTGATACCTTCTTCTTTTGGTAATTCTTAAGTTTGGATAGAGCTTTACTAGTATAGAACATGTAATTTGCCTCAAACAGAAATACAGATGAATTCAGTTAAGTTATGCAGGTCAGTTATCCACTACCCACAGCTACAATGCAAGCAACAGAAAAACGCATATTCATCATTTAAACATCCACACACAAAATGCTTGATCCAAAACCTGCTACAGTAAATATAAAGTTTCCTGCTACCACCACTGGCTTTTAAATCAGTGACCTAATACACTGCAGTGCATTACACCAAAGTTACTGCTATGAATATTTGGATATTACTTAAATTAGTGTTTCCTTACTGAACTCAGTTTCTCCATCTTATCTTCACCCCATGTTTCAATAAAAAAAAAATAAAAATAAAAAAAAAAAAAACAACAACACATAGCAAACAAACCAACCCACCACTACAAGATTCAACTATGGTAACGGGGCAGAGAACAGCAAAAAACTGCTATTTCCAAGCTTGGAAAATCTCCCAGGGGGCAAGTCTTAAATCACTTCATGAACTGAAAAACAGTGGCCTGTTTGTCTGTCTTCTTACACATAGAGTTTCTTGCTTTAATGTTTGCATCATGTTTTTGGGAAGATTAATCTTATGTGCCTGACGTAAACAGTAAAGGACTGTAAGATATCCAAGCAGCATGCCAGGCTTATCAACTTCGAGAGTTTTTTGGAGAGAATAACTTAACAAACTTTTCATTTATAGAAAAGCCAAAGAAACAACGTAACTCTGCCAGTTTGGAGAAGCCACTGCATAATTCATAGCTAACTAAAATACAGAGTTATATAGAGGCATCTGGAGTTGCAGTTAGTTGCTAAATCAACCTACAATTTGGCCTGTATTCTCCACCATACAATACAGAGACCAGAAGGCTTTGCACAACATTTATAGCTAAACTCATTATAGCAAACATAGTTTTTAGAGCTCCTTTGGCTTCTATGTTTTATGATGCAACAACCTTATTTCTTTCTCCATTTTTTTTTTTATTAGCAACCTTATTAAATGTCTTATAAAAAGCAACTCAACCTTTATCTGCTCATAAGCAAGCACACCATCAACTCAAACTCTTCTTATATGAAGTCAGTTAAAGGCTAACAGCCTAACCTGTAGTTTACATCAAAAAACTTCCCATGGCCTGCCATTCTCACCAAACACGCTTTTATGAAGCAAGATCCCATTCCACAATTATTCCTATTTTATTATCAAATGCATTATTACTTATTGAACCAGAAAACACCAAACACTCAACTCTCCACAGGTCAAGGACTACTTGATCATCCCACAAACTTACCTATGTGCTATTGTTCAACAGAGTAGCATCAATTAAATTGTCTTCTTACTTTTAAACCAATTTCAAAGACAGATAGTTGTTTTACAAAATAATAATGATAATAAATTCTGCTTTAAGCTTGTGTACCTGACTGTATTTCCTCAGGCCTTTAGAAAACTAATCAATAAATTAACTACTTGTAAATAAACAACAGGACACGAGGTCTGTGATATATAAAGCAAACCCATGTTAATTCACTGCCAACTGAATTATTCATTTCAAATCACGTTCTTGTAAATTTAATCCTATTTCTTATCACGAATTCTTGAGGAACTGACCATAATTTTATTCAAACATTAATTACCTGCAAGTATTTGCTGAGTATTTTATGTCAATAATTTTTAGCCCTTGGAACACTTGTAAAATCTTCACCTCAGTGCCACATTCCTTTGTTATTTCTGAAATGTTTGGCTAACTTCATTATATAATAATGTTTCCACATTTCAAACAAGAGAATAAAAAATGGCAAATACCACAAAGCAAATAATAAAGAACCAGAACAGATTTTTGGACAAAAAAAAAAATAATAAAAAAAAGCATATTCAAATAAATATTCAAGACATGGATATAAAAGTGAAAAACTGAGAAGCTTAAATTCAACCACTGCTTCACGTGAAGGTCACTTGGTATTTTTATCTGCTCCTGTTGTTTAGCCCTGACTTCTTAACAGGCTTCATCCTGTACTCTCAGAAGTGCTTACATGTTGATGATGAAAACAAGATCAAGTAAGAGTTTACACATGCATAACTCTCTTGATTTAATTTTTTTTCTCTGGAAAATTTGGTTTGTTTTTTTTAAACACTGGACACCTAAATAATGTGATATTCCTGTGTGTCAAAGTGGCAAAGAAGAAAGAAGGGCATCATTAAATACTGACAAAACATTGGGAAATCCAGCTATCTGTGCTTGCTATATGGGTCTGAACATTAACCACTGTAGTTTCCCATCCAGTATAACTGTCACATGCCAGTCCACTTCACTCCTCAGCGTGAATGTCAGTAATCATTATATATTCAAAACTGTGCAATGCCATTTACATCTAACAATCGTTTCTTATTGGCTACTGGACAGATTGCGTTTCTGATGTTCAGGGCATTCATTACCAATTTACTTTCCTTGGCAGACAAAGTGAATTATCCTTTCCTACTATTGCTTTGAAACCATGCCCAGTTGAATTCATCACACACTTCAGATTCCTGTTCTTTCTGTAATTCACTGTAGTCAAACACTGTATTTTCTTAAGCATTCACTCCTAACGCTTGCATAAGATGATCATCCTTTTACCTTTCAGTGCAGTTTATTGTGCTCACAACACCAGCCCATACCACCTATGCACAAAACCAAGACAAATACCTTCTGCTGCTCATTTTACCATTCTCTCAAATTGGTTATGTTTTTCTAGACTGAATTATGAGAATATTTACTCCTGAAGAAATTAATGGATTTACAAAAGGAAATCACAACAAATACCACTTGCAAAATATCATCCCCCAGTCTGAAGTACTAATTGATTATAAACTGTGTTCCTGCTCTCTAAATATTCTCTCAGATTTTTGTAATGTTGTGACTGCACTGACATAAACAAGATTTTCATGGTGAGATGGTAAGATCACTGATAACTCCAATTGAAAACCTGCACATATAAACAAGCAGAAATTTCAGCTTATTGAAACAGAATAGCTTTGTTTTAACATAATACATTTTCTTATCAAAAACACTAGAATAAATATTTTTCCAGGCATTTCAATTTCGTCTCAGGTGACCCTCATGAAATTCAGTAACTGATTTACTACTGATTCAGATGGGAGCAACATTACACCTTCACAGTACGGACACTTTTCTGTTTAGCAATTCTTTTCATTTTATTCTCCAATGTATTTTATTAACTTATTTTTCTGATGAGGAAAATATATGGTTTTAATTCCTACTGAAAGTACAAATACTACATTCTCATTAAACTCAGTAAATTTTATAAACATGAGGCTAAAGAATTAACACAGCTTCAAAAAAGAAATCCAGTGAAACAGAAGTCCCTAGAGTTCGCAGTTACTACCATTTCATTTTTTAATCCGCTGACTTCAGAAGAGTGACAACAGCACAGAACAGGCATAGGGAAACTAGGATTAAAGCTTGTCACCTATCAGAACCAGAGACTAATTTGATTACTAACTTGATTGGTCATTAAGCTAATGAGTTTAACACCTAATGAAAATATCTTAAATCTCCCAACAGTAATAGATTCCTAGAAACAGGCCTATTATATTAACATTATAGGATCTTTTAAAGAATGTTTGCTAATTACATCAAAAAAGTAATTTTTTGTAAGTTTAAATACAGTGAAATTAACGGTTCACAGAATAAACAAGCTTTCCTGCTGCCACTTTGCTCTGCCAGTATAGGAATGTCCCCATAAAATTAATTCATTAATCAAGTCAAAAGATTTTGCTTCCATCCTTTACTTCCTTCTCTCAGTAATATATATAGAGAGAGAGACTTGAACAGCAGGTGTTAATTTTGTCTACCTAATATATTTGAACAGACATAGAAAACAAAAGAAACAACATTTTCAGAGTCTTCCAAGTCTTACAAGATCTTCTGAATATTTTTGAAATCTTGTCTCTTTTGGCAGGTAACTGGAGAATTACTTCCAGAAGATTACCTATAAATATATTGAATATCTCACAAAGCACTAATTTTACTATCCATCTTTTAATCCCACCCCATTTCTGACATTAAGTTGTAGCAGAACTGTAGTAAAAAACAAAAATAAAAAATAAAGGAATTAAAGACATTCAAAAACTCTAACTGTGCAACAACTATTTTGTCAAGTCAGTTTCCTCCAAATTTAGCCTTGAGAGATTCATATTCCATCCCATACAAGTCCATTCAGAGAAAACAAACTGAAGGAAGCATTATGAACTTTATGCCTTGTATTTATACTCCATGCCATTACTTTATTACTGTGTTTGCAGACCTGTACAAGGAAGCATGTACCTCAGCATAAATAACTCACTGCAGCTTCAATTTTATGCTCACATACCAGGAGCCAAATTTATACTTAATTTCTTGTACCTCTATCTCACCTAATCACAGGTGTCACCAAACATCTATGTCTTTTTAAGCCTCTTTGTTATCACATGACTGAAACAGGCACCACAAAATATTTCCATCAGGTTTCTGATGGTTGCATTTGTATTTAACTTCCCAAATCTTCTCTCTTGTATTTTACAAAATGAAATACTTCAGAATGCTCAGATGACTATTCAAACCCAGCTAAAATCTATGCTGTTGTTTCATATTACTTTACATCTCCAACCCATTACACTGAACTTGCCATAAATTTAAACCCTCACAAACTGTACAATACCTTTCATAGGACAAGTTGTGACACCTCCACATAGTACCCACATACTGCAAGGTGACAAGGTTCTTCTGACTTATTATAACATATAATTTAAACACAAACCAAGCAACACCTTATTTCCATTCTGCTACCTGTTAGAGAAATCCAGTTTCAAGGCCAGTGACTACAAACCATGCCCTCTCAATAGCTGCACACACATGCAAAACAACTGATGTAGTGCCCCCCAGATCAGTTCCGTAGGCGCAGTAATCCAATTTGCCCAGTAATCCAGTACATCCAAGATATTCCATGACTGCTGCAATGAAAGCAGGAACCATGAAAAAGTGCAGTGTTGGTGTGCTGAACTTGTCCATGAACAGGAGATGAGCTCCTGCACAGTATAGCCCTAGACTGCTCACATCCACTCTGGGGGAAATATATTCTTTTTGAACCATACAATAAGACTTACATTAAAGTTTCATGAAAGTAACACAATACAAGCATAGGTTTATAAAATGGTGAATTTACTGCTATGCTTTCATAAAATGTGTCAAAGCAAATTGGAAATGCAGAATGCACTGAATGAGGAGAAAATTCCAGAGTACATTTCTGCCTGGTAATTCTTTTTCTGCACCTTTCTCCATCAGCTGTTTTTAGGAATACACCATTCATATTACTAACTACATATTTAGTGTGAACTAGGTTATACTCTGCTTTTCCACAGATATTATAAAAAAAAAAAAAGTGAAGCAGAAAAGATGAGTTATTTTTATTGTTTGCTTTACATAGCGTCACAAATTACAGCTCTTACATTCAAGTGGGGATAGATGTTCCTGCCTTTCTCCTATACTTGCTTGAAACTTCCCTAAAAAGTACTTATTGACAAACTTTATTTGCATTATATGTAAAACACACCTTAAATCACTTCTCTTACTTGTTTCTCCTAATGTTTTATACCAAAAACGGCTGTAAAACAGTATAATGTAGTTATCTACTGATTGATGTCTCAGATTGCAAATTTAACATGCAAACCCATAGGGAATACCCAAACACAGAACTAATACCGTCACACGTACTGAACCTTTTATAACCTCATTTCATAAATCAGCTGAGCAAAGGTCACCAGTGTTTTCTGAAATATAAACCTGTTTGTTTGTGTGCTTTGTTATTTGTTGTTCTTGTATCTGAAAACAGATTTATTGATGGAAATATTGAGCCTAAAAACCTCCAGACAGTAACCAAAGATATCCAAGGATCACACAAAAAACACACCTGTGCAACTAAGCCTCCCTCAACTGATTCATCTCCATCTCACAACCTTGCTGCTGAAAAATCAAATGAAAGCAGTGATGAGCACTCAGTGACAAGTCACATACCATGAAAATTCAAAACACGCAGCTCCCAAAAGTCTAATCATGGAAACATACTGGTTGAGCTCTCCAGCAAGGGCTTGCAAATTACAAATAGATCCCCAGAAATCAATAGCCATCTAAAATAAAAAAAATAAAAAAGAAATGGATGTTTTAACTCTCCTGAGCAGATCAGCTATTTATTACAGTAAGAATATAAAATGATAGTTGCAAAGTCTATCCAAAACTCTGACCTCATTGAAGTTTAGAGTCCAGAAGCATGCTCTTGCACAACCCTGTTCGCAGCATCCAAACCACATTCCTACAGTAAACTACAACTCAGCTGGAAGTTCTCTGCAATAGAGAAACCTCAGGAGGAAAGATCTTTTCAGACTAGTATCTTCAGTGCCTCCATTTTTTAATTGGGAAGATAATCACAGGTTTCTGCTCTCATCATCTTAGGATGTTTATTCAATGTTTATTTTGGATACTATGCACATAGTTCACAAGGTGCGAGAGTTAAAATTTAGGCACATTTTGCAGAAACAGCCCAGTTGTCCAGCATGGCTAGGGTTTGTTTTTTAACAGCATAGCTAAGTACTCTCCCATGGAGAACCTTTTTCGACACAAACACACTGCTGTAAGTAGCAAGCATTTATAACCCTGGATCCACTTCTTCAGAGAAGTGTTTCTTCTACCTTTTGAAAAAGACAGAACAGAGCTTTACACTTGCACTGTTCTTAAGCATTTAGCTTTCAAGAACACATCTACTACCCAGTTAAAGGAATGGTATCTTAGTTGTACTGTGCAGACTTAATCTTGAAATGTCTCCCTCTAATTCCAGGAACTTTAGGACTTCAAACTCTCCTGGTTTACAAGGAGCTCTGATTAACTTAAATATTAGTAAACCCTCTGGTTTGAATTTGCACATTCCCAACTCTGTCCATCTATTTTATCACCAAGAAAGAACTCAGTTTTTTGGGGCTGTTGTTGTTGTGTGGTTTTTTGTTGGTTTTTTTTTTTTTTTTTGGTTGAATGTGTTTGTTTTTTTGGTTTTTGTGGTTTTTTTGTTTGTTTTTGTTTGGTTGGTTTTTCTGGTGTGTTTTTTTTGTTGTTGTTTTGTTTGTTTTTGGTCAATGCAGAAAAACTAATGAAACCAGTAAAACCAATTTACAGTCAATTTGGTCAAACTGCTAAAACATTCAGTACCTTATGCAATGGAACTATCCTGCTGTAAAACAGCTTATTTCTTTTCTCCTCTAAACTATCACTGCTTTCAAGTTTCATTTTCTTCTGTATCTTTGTTTCAGAATCTTTTCCCTTTAGGTGCAATAAATTGCTTGCACACCTTACTAGCAACATCCATAAATCGCACTGCAAACTAAAACTAGACCTTATCTGCTGTCATAACAAACTGATAAGACTGCACAGGCAGCTGTCCTACATCAAGTAGGACAAGGTGGGCATTACGCATCTTCTGGCTATGGCAATGCTCAGATGCCACTGCTGCATCATACTGAAAGGAGCTGGGAATGATATTTTGGATTGTTTGCACAATAACACTTTCCCTTCCTGAATACAGTGTATTTTTCACCTCTTTCATGCCACATATTTTTAGGAACTTGTCCATTCCCACAGAAAGGGAAGATAACCTCACCTTTGACTTGGTCCTAGTCCTGATCAAGATAAGCCATGCATGCGAGTCATGCTCACATGATCCAAAACCATAATGTGTTCATATCACAGAATCCTAAATTAGACATTCTTTGCTTCTCGAAGAAAACACACTGGAGAAACAAATCTGCTGGTCTACAAATGATTAAGAAACCTTAAGTATTTGACTGTTAACTTGCCTTTTCTGTAAAGTAAGCATTTATGCCTGGGGACTGTCATTTTTTCACCTCAGAGCCCCTTTCAGGGCCATATTTCAATTCCTCCCCTTTATTTCCAAAGAATATTTATTATGTTCTGTTTTTTCAGTTTGTTTTTGCCTCCAAATTCTCAAGCATTTTTCCACATAGTTCATTTTTGACAATTAAACTACTGGAAACCCAGTAATGCAATCAGTGCTCAGCATATTACTCCTTATGTGTCTCTTGCTTTAGGCCTTAATTCTTGAGGGGAAAAAAAAAAAAAAAAAAAGAGAAGAGAAGTCTGACTTCTTTTCAAACTGACTGGATAATACATTAAAAGAAAGAAGTGGAGACTGATATTGTCTGCCACTGCTGTGCTGTTCTATGCTACAGCTTTCTGTTGTGCCGTTATTGCTCACAAATTCCCATGAGACTCCAATACCTTGAAACTCTAGATGAGTTTAATACTAGACAAAAAATTTCTCATTTCTGTGCCTGAAAGTCTCAGTCAACTGTATAATATAACAGTATTTCCCTTTACATTCTGATTCCTTCTTTCTCACTCTCTTTCTAATAAAGCATCATTCCCTAAGTGTTAAACCAACTCGTCACATACAGCGATATTGCTCCTTTTTTTTTTGCATTTGCCTGTCCTCATGGCATACAGAATTGCAGTTGAATCATCCAAGCAGGATTTAACCTTTTCCCAGTAGATTGTAGCCTGCATCAAACTTGTCCTACCTTTTTCTTTTTCGTTTCCCATACTGTCAAAGTTGTTGGACAGATATATGCATTGAGTTTTTTTACCTAACAGCTTTTCAATAGCAACACTACTTTATTGCAACTGCTATTTTTCAAGCAGAATAGACACCTCTTACTATAACACTGTCCTCCTCATGGAGTTACTGCTGGATACATAGTGTGTCAATCATTCAGGCTTAGCATTAAGTATTATTTGGACTGCTTTAACCCAGTCTGATGAGGCATGGAGCCCATAAGAATTTAATCAGCTACTTCATTTCTTTACAGTTTCTTTTGTTTGTTTTTTAGTGGCAAGTATTTAATCAGCTTGTATAGCAGATAAACTTTCAGAGTACTCAAAAATATGTCAATAAGTGAAAAAAAAAAGGGGGGGAAATTCCAGATTACATTCCATTATAAAAAAAACTTCCCACTTCACTAATGCATTTAAGTTCTTCTGACCTCTTCCCTTAGAAATTTAGTTGCACTTACACTCCAGTCTGAACTTCTACTAGATACTGGCACAGCCTTGTGAGAAAAAAACAAAAGGCTGGCTGCTGAAGCCTGTGACAACACAGAACTTGTAAAGAACTCCGTCATCTTCATTAATTAAGATGTTGAATAGATTATATGAATTCCCTGTTAATACACCACAAAGAAATACAGCGGAGAAATTAAATAGATTTAGTTTTCATTCCCGTGGAAGATTTGTCAAACAATTTACACATACAAGGACAGCAGTTCTCTTTTTCTTGTGTGTGTCATCTGTGGTTTAACATCAGGATGCACGACTTCAAGATCACTGCCAAAAACAGGCTTCTACAGAACTTTCAATCAAATAAAATTTACATTATAAAGCAGCCTTTGTATAAGCATTCCGGGGCACTGAACAAAAGCACTTTAAAAATAAATGTAATTGAATATTAATAAGTCAAACCAAACAAATTTTATAGTTAGAACCGTGCAGTTCCTCTACAGCTCTCATACAAATGGAAATTGAATTCTGCAACCAAATATCACACTAAACAGAGGCATGTAGACCAGGACACAAGCCAAATAACAAATAAATAGCAAAATATTAAAAGTATTCCGGTAAAAAATTGATTTGGCTGCCACTCGGGCAGAACAGAGACAATCTGTGAACATACCATGACTCAGTACAAACCTGACTGATAGTTTTTTTCAGTCATAGTGGCTAAGTCAACATTTTCAGAGAGGTGCCTAACTCAGAAGTTAAATTTAAGGCACTCATGAATCTAGGCTACGCTCCTAACATTGACTGTTAACCTGTTTGAGATATCACCGAATAGCTTGCTACCATCAACTTAACAATTCCAGAGAAACATAGTATGGACAAATAGATCTGCTGTATCTCAGAACTTCAGAAGAGCCTGGAGCAGTTTCTCTGGAACTGTAATCATAGTTACAGATGTATAGCTGCTCTGCACATATTCAATTAACAGGTCACCCCCAAATCCAATAATGCCAGTGCACAAAGATCTTAACTCTCTTCTCAGATCTAGAAATGTATGTATATGCACACATAAATAAACAGAGGAATTACATTCTGAAAGACTTAAAACTTTTTCTCATTACTCACTGCCAGGAATGACTGCTGCTTACTGAATAAATAATAGACAGAACACTTCAGTACTCAGAGTAGGGGAACACATAATCCACAATGCTTCTGGCTTATTATTTCTGCACATAGAACAATAATCCCTCAATCCTCAGTTTCAGAGTCTGTTGCTACTGTACTCCAACAGTTCTTAACACTGTCAGCGTGAGTAGCAAGGTAAACTTCAAAGGTGCTATGCACAGGCTTACCGCAAAGCAAGTCTGGAAGGATCCTCCAAGATCCTTCTCACAATATTCAAAATATTTCCTTTTATTTTTTATATGTATGTATACACATACATAATTAACAGATGTTGCTAAGAATACAGGTTAACAAGTTAAAATCACCTCATGAATTCAGTACCACTTATGACCCTACTGTACTTAAAATCTCTGGAGATGGTTTATGATTTGAATAACAAAGTTGGTTTATCTGTTTTTTACAGATTTCCTACTTCTTATTACAGTGTCTGAGCAATACATCACATCAATAATGAGTCAAAAAAACCAGCATTGTTTATAGAGCTAATGCAAACATACCTTACTGCTCAAAAATCACTATACTAAAAACTGGGTATTAAAAGTTTCTAGGGGCCAGTAGCAAAAAAATACCTTTTCCTCTGTATATTTTGCTTATACCTGTCAGTCTGATGCCAAAGCAGTGCTGTGTAAGTTCAAAGAACCCCCAACAGCACTGAACAGAACTTCAGAAAAACTTGTTTCTCAGCTTGCAGCAAAGATTGTAACTTTCCACTCAAAAAATAAATAAATAAATAAGTAGTTCAGTGTTCAAGCAGTGTTACTCAAGGAACTTCAACAGACAAAAACAGCAAACGTGCATCAGTCACACTGCTGTTTCCTCACTCCAATTTATTCCCATTTTCCCCACTCATGGTCAAGAACATATATACCAACTTCACAGGAGTACTGCAGTTAGGCAAGAACGCATGAAAATCCATTCCTCTAAGGAAAAGCTCTGAGAACAGTCAGAAATTGTTTTGCACTCTCAGGGGTTCAGGAAATCAACACAGTGGTGAACACCACAGAATTCAGTAACATAACCCAGTAGCTCCCTACTTTCAGTCATTTTCTTTCAGTCAAATGCTAACTAAAAACATATAAAACAACAAGCAACAACTGCAGCATCTGTTGTACCCATGTGGACAGGCGCAATTCAATTTATGATGCCATACAATTTAATGAATGCATTTTTAACCAGAAATATTGTTGTCTCCACTATTTTGACTCAAACAACTCAAAAAACACTAAGATACAGATAACCCATTACACAGGGGAAGGTTTGAAGAGACAGATGAACTCAAGTTTCTGTACTGGAACCTGAACTAAAAAAATACCATCCAAACAGCAAAGAGGCTGCATAACAGCTCTCCTCAAACTGTTATCCTATTCTCTTCCCAAGAAAAAAAAGGGGTTAGGTAACTGGTAGGGCTTTACAACCATTTCCAGTCTTCTCCCACCCAGCATCTGAAATGGTAACTTGTCAGATCATCAGGCAATATTTCAATCCTTGTGTAACAAAACCTCTAGTTTACCAAAGCAAACTCCATGTCATTGCCAATGGTAATGGCTAGCTAGGTTGCATATCTCATAGAAAATTTACAGAGAAAAGGAGGAGAAATGGCTCTGCATAAAAAGATAGAAAACAGCTTCTAAGGAAGAAGATATTAAGGTAGTAAGTACATTCATTCACAGGATCAGTGACCTTCATCAAGGACAAAAGGGCAGAGAAAACATTTCTAAAGACTTTGAGAATCTCTTGATATGAATCATACCAAGTTTGCCCATAACTACTATTTGCTAGTCTAACAAAAGAGACCACTTCAAACATTCAGTCTCCCAGAAGCATCTAATGAACTGCACTAGGATCTGCTCACACCTGTACTCCCAATGCATCATCATTATGAGGAAGAAAATCAGTTTTCTTTGCACAGCATCTTGTGCTCATGCCAGTACAATGCCTTCTGCAAGAGATCTCTTTAGGACCATTTCTTCCATTCTTTACTCACTCTTCAGTTATGTCTTCACTTCCTTCATTTTGCACATACAGCTCTGTTTTTGATACCTTTGTTGTTAACTTTATCATGATGTCAACCAGAACTTTTATGCTGGCTTTAGTAAAAACTGGATTAGACCTTGTAACTTAATTTACACTTAAATAGATAAGAGAAAAATAAAAGCTAATTAAGCAACTTTCACCCCCTCCTTCAGAATAATGTTTATGGGACTTGAAGTTTCCCAAATAATTTTAAGCATGCTTAGTTTGTCACTTTAATTCAAGATTCAGCATGCAAGTACACTGGTTTATAACACAATAAACTGCCCTTATTCAAACGAGGCTAGAGCTGAGGCCATTATTATGAATTATCAAGGGCTTTGGATTAGGTTTAGAGACTCTGATGTGGAATACAAGCTCATCAACAGCATGAAACATGAAAGCCAAAATGCATTTCCTTCCCTCTCTCAAGCTGAAAGGGTTCATTTTTGTACTTGAAAACCTTTTTCTTTGTCTGTTCCCTGCAATTTGAGAATAAAAACATTGATTTGGCTACCTGTTACTATTTTCACACAAAACAGTCAGATTCAATTCTCAGGTTAACACTGACAATGACATAAGTACCATCACTACAGTTATGCCAGGACTTGATCTATGTACAAGGGCAGCTCCAAATGTAAAGCCTCCTCTTAAATTATGTTGGCCCATAATATCAGAGGCAGGCAGTGGCATGGCAGAAGATGTTGAACTCTTCCACCAGTGTTCTGTTACACTCTGTTGCCATGTGCCAGACAGCAACAGACTGGGCAATCTGACAGAATGGAGGCTGACATGGAAGTGTGCAAGAAACAAAGGTGTGGAATTGAATTCTTCCATGCAGAAGAAATGGCACCCACAGACATTCATCGACCCTTGTCATTTATGGAGAACACACAGCAGATGTGAGCACTGTGACAAGGCGGGTGGTCCATTTCAGCAATGGTGACAGTGACAAAACAGACAAGCCTGGACATTCTCACACATTTTTATGTGTGTAGGTTCTCGTTCATCTCTGAAAACGCACAGCTCATGGTGCTAAGTTAAAAAACAGCGTTTTTGTAGCTGAGAATTTGTTCTATCTAATCTGGCATCAGTTGAAATGAGAGACAGCACATGATACCATAGGCCAATTACCACATCTCAGATAGGAAAATAGCAATGAATAATAAAAAATTAAAGCTTCTAATAAAGCAGTCTATAAAGAGCATAACAACTGTAGAATGTTTAGTAAAGACTGCATAGGAATTGCAACGCAAACAGGAGGTTGCTTTTTTTCCTTCACAATCTCAAGTATTTAATTAACTAATGAAGAGATGTTAGAGACCTACCATACGCTACAAGCAGCATCACCATATTCATTTCCTGGTCATGAGAGTTGACATCAGGGAAATTCACTACTACCAGGAAAGAAAAGCTGCTGAGAAACACAAACACAATTTTATAACAGGAATCATTTGGGATTAACGCTGAATAGTAAAAAAATTACCAACATATCCCACACAGCATCACTGAACAGTAGAAATCAACACAGCAAAGTCTGTGCTGTGTGACTGGAGTCAACGGAGAAGGGTTTACAGACTCAAACATAATAAGCAGCAATTTGAATCAGTTTGTAGACACATGACTGACAACCTAGGGTTTTGTGTCCTGAACTAATTTCCAGGCTAGTACTCGGAGATTTAATACTGTCTTTTAGTTAGAGTGGTTTAAAGTTGCACAAACTACAGCCCAGACAGAACAATTTTCAGAATCCTTTCCAAGCCATTTGGCTGATTGCTTTTGGCACAAATCAAATGTCTTCTACAGTCTATTCTGTTCAGATCAGTTACAATGGTAAGAAAGGCTCTAATTCACACAACAGCATTTTACTACACATTCAGAAGAATGTTTTTTGTTTTGTTTTTGCTGCTAGAGTTGCTCTTTGGTTTTAGTGCCACAGAAATTGCTCAAGAAAACATCTGATACAGTTGGAATTATAGGACTGGATCACTGGATCTCCATCAACACAAAAGAGGAAACTAGAAGTCTTTCAGCTATTTCTAATAATTCCCTTTTCACTTAACTGTCTACTAGCCTCAGCTAAACTGATGGTATAAATAGAGCATATGCAAATCTCCTCTCCTTATAATCAGAATCTGTTTCTGCATCATTATATCCTAAAGGTTTCAAAGAACCTTTTGTTGCATCCAAGTCTCTGAGGATCAGGTGTTAACTTCTACAGTCTCAAGACAGTTTTGTCAAATTACAGGACAGCATCAGCCTCAGTTTCTGTTAAATGAGCAAAACTTTCTGGCGGTGTTATCAGTAGAGATGTTTAGAATTCCAGTTTTTAGAAGAACCTCATTTGATCCACAGTATTGATTAAATCACTGGGTGTACAAACAGATTTCATTTCTGAAGACACACCTATCAAATATGGTAGAAAACAAACTACTATTAAGTGGTCAGCTACGCTTCACAGCATTTTCCTTTACTGCTTACTTTTCTATTCTCAGCCATCTTCAATGATCATACAACTTCTGATGGCTTTGACTGAAATCTTTTGACTGAAATGGAGCTCTGTGTACACACAGTGATTATCCAGCATTTTCCAGTTCCCAGAGAAAGCAGGAAAGAAAGTAAGCATTCGGCATGGTAAGGAAAAGGGAAAAAAAAAAGCCCAAATGACACAAGTTTTTAAGGGCATTATCCAAATGCCTCTTTACCCCTGAGCCTCCAGCGTGAGCCTATTGTAGCTATTTCTGTTCAGCCAATACACAGCAGGCCTTGCTAACATAGAGTCAAATCCTACCTATTTTGTGAATGAATACATCAATTCTGGCAAAAATAACATAATTTAGAAATCTCTATTTTGGGTGTATACACATGAACTGTTTTGTCAGCTAATAGTGATATAGGAGCTTTTCCTGTAAGAGTGAAAGCAGAACTTACTTCATGTGCAGCTTACTGGCCGTATGATTTATGGAGCCTTTTAAGAGCACACTCTGCAGTTCACTTTTATTTAGAAAGACTTTTCAGATCTCATACTTTGTAAAGAGCCCAAATATCTCTGAGCCTGCCGAAGCCCCCCACTCTCTCATACTCAACTTACAAGCCTATTTCTTTTCTACATCCTGTTCTCTAACAGTTGATATACAGAAGAGTGCTGCTTTTCCAATTAATTTTCTGCTGAATAATGAAATTTTAAAGGGGGAATGCAATGATAGCTGTGTAGACAGAATATCAGTCAAACAGCACTGCTACAAATTTGTATTGTATCTATTTCAACAAGAATTATAAAGCTCTTTAGAAGCTCTGAATTTTATTCCATTGTAATATTATAGTATTTAAGGTAGGACTGCATAATTCAGAAGCAGAAGTGTTGTAGAAAGAAAATTTTATAACAGGACCTTAACATATGAGAAGTCAGCATTAATCAGATCTTTCTAATCATACTTCTGGTTGTTAAAGCACCAGGGAGTCCATCAGTATAGACATTATATTCTGATTCAATTACATTATGCATTCAAAAGGTGGTGGTTTTATAACATCCATTAAATTTGTTGTTACCCTTGTGGTATACTCAATTGACCAAAGGAAAAAGCTTTCTCCTAAGAGAAGTAAAAATGAAAAGCACATTCAGTGTAACGCATTAATGGCTACTCCCCAAGATAAATTTCCATCCATTTCTTCCAGAGATGAGTATTCCTTCAATGCATCAAAATAAACATCATGCCTCATTCCCCTCTCATGTTGTTCAGATCCCTTATACTTAAGTGTAACATTGATTAATGGAAATAAATTACTACATCCAGCGGCTCTGAACAAATGACTCCAAAAGCTTAGCATGACTTAGAAAAAGAACAAAAATAAATAAATAAAAATAGACATAGCAAAAAGCCAATCTAAACTTTATCTATGATACCCAGCATATCATTTCTCTATTTATCTTGAGCATCAACCATAAAATAAAACATTGTCACTCTTAGCATTGTAGCTAAAAGTAATAGCTATGATAAGACTTTAACTCTGGTCAGACTGAGGAGATAAATCTCCTCTTACTATCGAATATAAAATACCAATTTAGCTGTCCGACTTCCCTTTGATCTACAATACAACACCTCTGTTTTAAAATGGTCAAAAACAATTGGTTCCCAGATTCTGCGCAAGATTTGTCAGGCACCTGCAATCTCTTTTACCAGATCTAAAGTGAATTCTCCTTAACATTCAGAGCACAACTGATCTCCGAATGACATCTAAAATACTCAGAGTAATTCACTTACAGAGTTATTTGTTTTAAACTATGCAGAACATGATTTTTAGGATAACAATAGTTAACCATTGTTAAACTAATTAATCATCTACCAAATAAACATATTATTCTGCTTTCCAGATTTAACTCAGTTGACAGGAATGAACAGAAAACAGATTCCCAATCTTGCAACCATGTGAGATGGGAATATACTTCTCAGTGCTGAAATGAAAAGTTTATTTCTTGTATGTTAATAACAAAATAAACCATACATTTTAAGACTCAACTGAGATACTTAACTCCATCATTTTAAACATTTTTATTTTCCCCTTCATTAACAATATTTCCAAACTAAACCATGTTAATGAAAAATAAAAAGTTTAAAATTTATATATATATAATAAATATATAATATATACATATATATATATATAATATAGTAGGAAATAAGTCCTTTCAAAATAGCACTTTTTGCACAGTTTTGTGCTTGGAAAAATTCAATTTTCAGCACAAAAAAAAATCCTCACTGTTCTGTAAACATACACGAAATTTAAAATCCATGAAAATGTCTTTTTGCTCCTTTGTTACGGCTGTGGGTAATGATTCAGCTCCTTTATATTCTTGTGCTTTAGAAAAAACCTTTCTACAAAAGTCACTCCAGAAAATATGGACAATATTACTCAGAAAATACCTAATTTGAAATCAATTGCTCCTATTCCAAATTCAGTCAAAGCTTACTACATCTCAATGTTTTTCTCCCCCTAGTCTCTTCCAGCAGCGTACATTGCTCATTTCACAGCATTATAAGCCTTCTAGGTTCTGACCATCTGCTTCTCTGCTGTAGTGAATCCCTTTTAGATGCATTACACAGCATACAGGATTTCTTTTCCAGTTTGCCCAGGGAAGAGAATGCCTAGCTGACAAACTGTGCTTGCCTTGGCAATAGTGAATACCATTCATTAACTGCAGCTATCTTTAGTCAACACACTTGTCCCTAATTCCAAGACATGATCTTGATTCATTTCCAGTCTGCAGCAAAGTTTTTGTTGAGACAGGCTGGACTAAGCATGAATTATTCCTGCAGAAGTTCATCTTAAGTGGAATCCACTCTCCGTGCCAGATCCCCCACAGTCAACATAGCTCCATAGACATTTTTGGATTAAATGGTATGATGCCCACACCAAAGAAAGAGTATCAATGAACTATTCCTCTGTATTGATGCATACTCAGAATAACATGTGCATCTTTTGCTCTGCACCTTTTTAAGATACATACCATAGGTACAAAATGAACAATATCCATTTAGTGGCAGTGATGCTATGCTGATTTGCAATGATTACATGTCTGACTTCTGTTCAGTAAAGGTCTTCTATGAAGTCTAGTAAGGCATTATTTTGTATCTGAAGATATTAAGATATCCAAAATATGGTCTTTCTGGGTGATTTTATTTGCACTGTCATCGAAATACTAACACTGATTAAACTTCCAAGGAAAAAGTATCCTCTCGCTGATGAGAGAGATGCATTCTGTTGTTGCTATGAGATGCAGGAGATCTAAGTCTTTGATCAGTCTGAGTCCAAGCATGGCTTTTAGTCTAAATCCCTTATACAGAACAAGTGAATGATCTTCAAAATAGACTACCGTTACTCTGAACTATTTTTTTCCCCATGAAAGTCTTGAGAATTCTTGGTTTCATGCACAACTGGAGTTGTATCAAATTCTTGATAAGGCTACAGAAACGAGCTCAGTTAAAAGACCAGTCATAATAAAAATACTAGAGTTATAAGTTCACTGGAAATGAAATCAAGTGACAGAGTTGAAATATTTATTGCTAAAATTGGTTGCTTTATTATTCTTAAGATGACCTAAAAAAATTATAGAATAGCTTGGGTTGGAAGAGACTTCAAGGATCATCAAGTTCTAACCCCCACCACAGGCAGGGCCACCAAACTCCAGATCTGGTACTAGACCAGGTTTCCCAGGGCCCCATCCAACCTGGTCTTGAACACCTCCAGGGACAGAAAATCCACAGCCTCTCTGGGCTGTGCCAGTAGCTCACAACTCTCTTTGTGAAGATCTGCCCCAACATCCCAACTAAACCTTCACTCCATGAGCTTAAAACCATTTCCCTGGTCCTATCACTGAGAAAGGCTAACATTGCAAAACCATCCACAGCACCTTCAGAAACATTCCACAGATCCAAATCTTCAGATAGATTAACTTGGTAATTTACTGGCTACCCCTCATCACACAGTTTATATAATCATTTATTGCTACCATTTCAATTACATACCAGTGATACTGTTGTGACTGAAAAAGACTGGTAACAAGGAGCTGCATTTTGCTTCTGTGCATCTGTACTATTGGCTGTCCTCCACAGCTTCTCTGTTATTTTAGAGCAAACTCTTAGCAACCCAGGAAGAGGAACACAGGACTGCTTTCTGAACTCATAAATCAGTTAACCACAGTCTGAGTGATATGTAAGAAAAACAGATGTTGTAACAGTGGCCCCTGAAATTACAGGCAGAAAATTACAGCAAGGGCTTTGAAATAGCAAACACAGGGCAGTAACAGAGACCATAGAAGTACCAAAACAAGTCACAGATGTTTGATTTATAGTTGCTGCATGACAGCAACTTTGTAAGCTGGTAAAACCAGTTTCAGAAGTAAAAACAAAAGCACATGTGAAACCAAATATAAATCACAGACCTTGGATATAATATAACCTATGAATCAATGAAAAAAGACCAAGCGAGTATACTATGTTAGCAACCATACAAAAAAAGACCCAAAAAAGATCCCAAAATATGGAGGAAGAAGCTGTCATCATATTTGCCTCAAAGGACTCAGAACACTGACCATTAATTGCAAAACCACCTTTTCTTCCTCTCAAAAATTCATGAAACTTTAGAAAATTAGAGCTAATGCAGTATAGGAAGGTAAAGGGTAATACTAGCAACTGAGACTTGGAACAACAAAATCTGCACATACCTGTAATATTGTGAGCTATACTAAAAAAGATACTTTGGATATTAGGTGCTAGCATGGTGACTAGGCAATAATAATTCTTTGAACATACAACAGCCAATAGGACCTGGATGAACAAAGTTTTGGCTTAGATAATATTTCTTCAGCATAAAATGGAAAGAGTATTTGGTCTTGCACCCTGCCTTGAAAGGCTGGCTATTTAATCCAGATGTGACTATCATCACATTACTATGATCATATTTTCATTAGAATTTCTCCTTGTCAGGACTGAATTGGCAATTAAGATCAAACTGAAGCATTACTCCTCAGGAAAAGTTGCACACCTATTTTTCCTTCTCACAGACAAGAAAAATTCTACATTTCCAGGTGCAAAGTAGCTTTACTTTGTTTGTTTCGTTGTTATATTCACAATGTACAATGGAAAAACTGAAGTATGTCACTCCTTGTGTCAGTTGAGCTGCACAATACATTGGATATATGCATAAGTAGTTCAATATAAAATTTGTGTCTTACCATTTAATTGGCATTTATCATCCTGTAATTAACTACAGAAAACAGCCTCTAGCAAAAATTAGCTAGGCAATCCAAACGTAAGATACAAAATTGCTCTTAAAACCAGTCAACATGCAGCTTCTCTGCAAATAAACAGATCCCACCAGAGCATTAGTACTGTCAGTTACTACACCTACATAAGCCTTTAGCCATCAAAGCATTCACATCAGTTAACACTGGAAGGAAATTGTTATAGAACAGCTATCAGTCTGATCTGGACCGGATCAGTTGTCAGCTTTGTCTCAAAAAGGGGAGCAGACTGAAAAATCCTGACTCATCTTGTTGTCGCAAACACCCTGATTACAATCTTAGTTCACTATCCCTTACAGAAGCAGCAGAGCAATAAATGAGCTCTTGGAAGCGTCACTTACAATAAGATGTCATCAAGACAAAAAGTCAACCTTGACCAGCATCCATCCTGCTGCATTTGACTGATTTCTTCACATCGTACTGCAAAGGTAATTATAGATCAGCTGAAGAACGTGGCACACGTTCCTATTTCTTTTAAGAGGATAGAAGATGGGCAAAAGCAGAGTGACAGTAAGTATAATCTGTTAGGATTTGTCTCATCTTCCTTTTCTAGTATTTAATACTTTCTCACCCGACCTCATCACACAAACCCATCAAAGAATTATTTCTCTAGATAGATAGCAGCATAATATATCTTGCAATGTACTACAGATTTCTTCACACAACATAACTGAACTCAATTATAGCCTCTTACCAGTCTTTTCTAAAGACACTGAACATGTATTTAAGTAATGAGATTCCTTGGTCTTAATTTTAAAATATTTGTAACTCAGTACACTGAGCAGCTAATTCAGCAGTGCCTCCAACTGCTGCTGTTAGAGCTAGAAAAGCAGAAATCCTTGTTTACTAATACCCAGCTTCATATAGCAAGATCAAGTTAATTACACAGCTCCTTCTCTAAAGATCAGTTAATAGTGCATGTGACTAGAAGTTTTCACTGCATCTTTAAACCAAAGACTATATACAAACTCAAAGAATTATTCATGCAATTGTGTAGCAGCAATACAGAAAGACCTGCTAACAAGTTTAAAAAGCTTTTCTATTTTATATTCACAAAACAAAAAGTTAGCTCAAAGGACAAAGTATGGGTCTTAAATTTATTACTTTCCTGTTTTATCTATGCAGCAGAAGTTAGCGGGTTTTAGTCACATTAATCATAATATTCATTTCTGAGCAAGTCATAGCTTTTAAACATTACCAAGGAAAGAAAGCAAAAAGAGGACAGAATACAGAATAGTATCAGAGTTCCATCTTCTCCCCTCCTCGACCTAAGTCTGTTACTGAAGTAAAGAGCAAGCCAAGCTATCTAGCAGTATGACCCAGCAGCCCACACCCAAGCTTTGGCATTATTACCTAAGACATAAATTATTTATTATTGACTGAACCCACATAAGATGAGTGCACCTACTGAAAGGTCCAGGGTCATCCCCATTCTCTTGTGATATTTCTTAAATACTACAAGTGGAAGAAAAGGAACTAAGCATCTCCAGACATCCTGGTGCCCATGGATCCTAGAGCTAGGATAAACAATTTAAAAATTAAAGACCTGTTTTTTCCCCTATCTGGACAGAACAGCTCACAGGACAGCAGTAAGACAGGTGGCAGCAGCACCACTAGCTCCAAGGCTTCCTCCTTGAACATCTTACTTAAAATTACCCATGCAATTGATAGCCATTTGCAAACAGCCTCAACATTAGTTTCACCTAAACACATGCTTTGTTACCTCAGCCAATAAAAGTTTTGTCTGACATCACTGAAGTCTTCTACAACTTTCAATTACTAATTCATATAGCTGTTGAAATGGTTTCTGCTTTCACACACAGAAACATGCTGAGAACATAGCTTTAGATACTGGGGGCTTACTGATCTATACAGCTAGAATTCAGTATTAATTTTTCATTTTCAAAGTAAGCTGTACCTTTTCTCACCTTTAACTGTAGCTAACTCATAATTAGCTAAAACTACTCTTACATCTGTCAGAACAAGGACAGTTCAAGCATTTTGACTCTAGCCAAGGACAGGCATATACTCCATTGAAAGGCTATGAGCCAGTTAGCACATTCACACTGACATACATACTGACAGGAATTCTAGGAAAGCTCTAGGCAAATGGGCAACCCTTCACCCCAACAACACATGGAAAGAAGGTTGCTGTAGAAATTCCACCTCCCTTTTCTTAAGAGCAGATTTGCCAAACTACAATTAGGCAAGAGTGACCTTTGCAGTTCTCCATAGCTGTGAGAGCCTTTGACTTCCCTCCCAAACTCTTCAGTTTAAGAGTTTCTGTGGATACTTAATGGCATTGCAGAACACCTCAAACACAAAAGTTTGATTCACTTCAACAGGAAACAAGCATCCTAAAAACAGAAGGGCGGAAAATGAAAGCAATCCTCTGTGTTCATGGGTGCTAGCTATTGCCAGCAACATCTACACTACTGGAATTTATGTTTGAGCTTATAGTTAAATGAATAACGAATGCAGCTAATAAACAGGGTTATCAAATCTTTATTTTGCTTATTTCAGAAAGAATTTACCTTGTTCCTTCAGAGCAAGGAAACTATCCTAGGATACAACAGGATGCACTGATGTCTTAATTTAACCAACATCACATAGAGGCTCAGATATTTACTCCTGTGCACAGGGCTTAACTAGTGCACACATTTGCTTTTTATTCCCACATTTTCTTCACATCTATAGAAAATGAAGCTTTGCTCCCATTATGCCCAGTAACCTTTTCTTTTATTTGTTTTCACCACCTGGGTAGTTCACAAAATGAAGCATAATGACCAACACCTCAACAGCAACCTGCAAGAAGCACCAAAACAAATCAAGCACAGCAGTGCACACTGGCTGACAGCTGTAATGAATGAAATTGCTTTTCACACTTCAATTCATTATATCTTCCATGAAAAAAGGCTCAGATGTAAAATGAGCTATTCAAAAACACATTCTGCATTTCTATTAATCTAACAGAGTGAATTGTGACAACCTTTATCTGCTCAGCACTGCATCACAACAAAGCAATAGTGCCTGCCCAAATGAGGATGCACAAGGTGGTAATGGAGGGATCAAGAAAACTTCACCTTCCAAGACTGACTTCAAAGCTACCACTCTGACATATGTTTCATTTGTTTAGATGCCTTCATGTACCTGCCACATCTATGCCATTTGTTTTCTAAATGGATCCAGTATCCTTTATGTGCCAGCGATGGAAATTCCACTTCTGCATTATTTGGATTTCAGACTGTTGCTCACTGCCATCTGCTGGAGTTGAGGGAATTTTATAGTGAAGAAGCAGTGAACTCTGCAATGGATTTCTATGCATGTTTTTGCTTAGGCATTCGTT
Organism: Coturnix japonica; assembly: GCF_054131305.1. Classification (NCBI taxonomy): domain Eukaryota; kingdom Metazoa; phylum Chordata; class Aves; order Galliformes; family Phasianidae; genus Coturnix; species Coturnix japonica. Next base: position 6,999,592 of record NC_140673.1, on the reverse strand, counting down.
TTAACATTCACAGTTCACATAAAAGTCTTGACCTTCTTTGCTTCACAGATAGCATTACCTGGGGAATCTAGATGAAGATTGGGGGAAAAAAAAGGCAGAACTTGATAGTTTTAACTGTACTTTAGTTGTGCCGGGTATGTTCATAAACATGGAGGAGGCCAAAAATAAAATGTTAATTAACACAAGTTCAATCTTTGAGAAAATCAAATTCTAACTGTTTTTAATAGCAGTGTATTTAGGGAATCAGAGGGCAGCTGCTTAGTCTAGTTTCAAGAACAGGGCATAACAAGCTCAGCCTGATTTACAGAAGTACTTAATGCAGTAACTGCAATGATATCTAGAAACACAATGCTAGACACACAAACAGGACCTTGCCCTCCTCATATCCTAAATACTCTCACAGCCAGAATCAAAATACAAATAGGTGCTGAGCACTGTAAAGTCGCTGTAGCGGAGAATTGCCAACCTTCTGCATTACCTGCTTAGTCACATCTAACTGTGCACCAATGTTTGACAATGGAGAATGTACTCAAAATACCCTGAATGAGATGGACAAGATACAGCAGCTAAAAATGGATCCAGAACAGTCTGTGAGGGAGGCCTGTGCCTCCACACTTCAAAGAGGTTTGGATGGTGCAAGAATGTATGTACTTCACAGCATTATCACAATGTCAGGATAAAGTAGAACCAATGAAAGAGGTTTTATGGCCTGATGGCAGGTCAAAATCTCAACCACAGTTTTGTACACCATACAGACTGGCTGCTTAATGCACTGCTATTTTGAAGTGCAGTCCATGAATGAAGTATTTAGATACATATAGAGCCCAACACCCTATGCATTTCCTTTCAGAGCTTTTTATTTTCCAAACAGTACTTAACTAATGCTCTTTTCAGGCTGTCAGCATGTAAAAGAAAACAGCATTCATATCTGTAGTAACAGAGAAACTGAAGTACTCTGAGACATGCACTCCCACTGCTCTGGATGCACAGACCAGGGGAACAGCCTACATCTGGCTACAAAAAATATATTTCTTAGAGCTGACTGCCACTCTGCTGTAAGACAGCAGGCACATTACGGAATGCTTTTACTCCAGTATCTAATAGAAGACATCACTGTTTCATAGATTTCCCAAACTATGACCTCATAACCTCAAAAACATTTTCTATAAACTAAACCACTGATCAGAGAAAGGAGAAAAAGAAAGCTGAGCCTCTCGGCCATCTACCCCTGTAAACTATTAGCACACAAACAGTGCAGGAAAGTTGACACCAATGAAAGGAGACTGTACATAATGAACATGCTTATAAAAGGATAATATATTTTTTAACTTTTGATGCAACATTGCCCAGAAATCAATGAGGAACAGAGCCTTGTGGTACCCAGAACTGTACAAATGTGAAATAAAGTGACAGCTATGTGCCTGATGAACTCATAGGCTAAACAAAGAGCTTAGAAGGTTAAAGAGATGCTTTCCATTAACTTCAGTATGCTTTTAGCTGGGCTCTAGGCCACCTGCAGTCAAGCAGCTGCTACGGTCTCCTGGAGCACACACCCCAGAAAGCTTCCTAAAGCCACCCCTGAAGACTGGAACAGAACAGAACTAAGCAGGTATTTAGGGCCTTGTTTCTTAAGGTATTCAATTACCTGAAGAAATATGGGAGCCTGGATTTAGTGTGTAAAAGGCACAAGCCTCACTGAAAGAAATAACACAGTCCCATCACTAATTCTTTAAATACTTTTAAAATATTAATTTCAGTTAAAACACAAGCTTTCCATTAGGGCATAACAGTTGAGGAAAGTGACAGCACAGCAAAATAACAGCTCTTCATTAGCTGCTTAAGAATGACAAAGGGTACATTTATCATAACTCAATCACCATTTGCAAAACATTGAAAACTAACACCTATCATCATACTCCTCCTAGTAAACTGGAAAAACATTCTACACAAACAAGGACTTTCTACACCGTGCATCCCATTTAAAGATCTTTCATTCCAGTCTTACAAGCATTAACTAAAAAAATAGATTTTTTTCAGAGTTTGTCTGTGAAACAAGAGATGCTGGCTGACCTAATAAACCAAGCAATCCATGCTGTACTAAGGACTTCAAACAAACTGTAGAAGACAAAGCTTGCAAACCAATTTATTGCACCTTTTGAACCATGATTCTTGTCCCTCTGTTAACATATATCCTCGCTTCAGGAGATCGTGTGGGGTATCTTCTCAGTCTTCAATTAAATATAGCTTCTAATTTATTCCATTGATAAACAAACCAAGTATTATGAGGGTCACAAATAAAATCCAGTATTTCTGTGATCTATTCTTTTGCACCTTTGAACGTAGGCACACCGCTACCAAGGATAATGGGGTTATATGTTTGTCTCAGACAGAATACATTCCTCAGTCTTTGCGGATTAGAGGTTTATACCCTATGCTGAAACTGCAGCATCCCACTCCATTTGAATGAAATCAAGTGTAAGGATGCAATGAGTGATTTGTTTTTGAAAAGAAAACAATTTTTCTAGATTATATTTACATATGAATATAACATGAGATTCACACTCACTGTTTTCATAACACAGCATGATTGTATTATTAATGCATATGTCTAAAAGGTTAGCCAGAACCGGGAGCAGATATTTAAGTCTATGCAGCTTGACAGCTTCTTCCACATTCGTAAGCTGTCTCTGTCCTTCAGTGAACTTCTCCCACCCCTGGAACAATATCTCATCTCTTTTAAGTTGTACTGCTGCAGAGGGAGATAGCTGGGGAAACAGAAGAAAGCGTCTTGTGGATAAGATCCTTGTACACATTCACTCAGTTTTTTGGTCATTTATTTTGCACATCAGAAGCCCAGCTCTCCAAAGATTCTGTTCAGTGCACTCCCCAATAATACCTCAGAACTAAGATCCCTAGTCGTCTGCAGCTTTTACTCCTATCACATTACACATAAGGTCTCCCAAAAGCACATTGTTCTGGTGAGTCCTCCACAGTATCCCTAGCTGTACCAGAACAACTGAGTGCACTGCAGGTGCTGACTAGAATACAAATATCATGTGCCATTACCACGGCAAACACATTTTAAGGAGAAAGGTGACAAGAGCATAATAACGAAACCCTGAAATAATATCATCTAGGACTTTTTTCTTTTATTATTATTTTGTGGATAAGTGACTGCTTGAAAATGACATGCTCTATAAGTACTGACTATTATAAAACCAAAAGTAAAGAAAAAACCTCCTGGGAATTATAGCATCATAGCAAGATGCTTTACCTGCTATTCTCATTTAAATAAATGTAATAAGCATGTCAGATACTGGTGTATCTCACTGTGTGAGAGTCTGAATACCCATAAAAATCTAGCACTGCCTTCAGAGAGAATATGCTTTTCCAAGATATGAATGTACACAGGTCAAGAGAGAAAGATAATAGGAAAATCTTCCCCATGTGGGCTACAGTTCTGTAAATGAATGCTTGAAATGTTTTGCTACCTTCTTCCTTTCTTACAGCCATTAAGCTTGCAAAAACCAGTCACTCATTCTTTACTGCTTGTAGTCTCTGAGCATTTAAAGTCTTGTCAAAAAGTGATGCAGTAACCACAAGCATACATTTAATAAATACCACTAAATGCTTACACTGAAAAAAACAATAAGGAGAATCAGCAGTAAAAGCGCAGAAAGTGTAGAAGTTATTGCTCTTTTTCAACTGTTAAATCTGTGACTAAATTTACCTGCAGGTCACACTTAATAGTCCCAGTCCTGCAACCTTTGTTAACATCAGTAGCCCTTTCCCTTGGGAAGGTCCTCTCGTACTTAGTACTGGAGTCCTGATTCGCACTGAATTACCACAAGGTTGACCTGAATACATTGATTTAGTCAGAGGAAAAAAGCTTTCCTTAGCATTGGAGTTGTAGCCTGAATTCAGTATTTGTATTCAAAAATACCCAAGTTAAGGACAGCACTGAAAACACGTATTTAGACTCCTTTGTTTTACAAAGATTATGCAATACACCCTGAACAACAGCTTACACTTTGCTTTCATTACAACTACCTGCATTAAAACTGAGCTTTCAGGCTCCAGTTGAAATCACAGTTAATAAAATAAGCTGCATGTCTGACAAATTTTCAGTAAAGCAAGAGAGAAAGAAAACAGTTATGCACATTACACAAATGAAAAACCAAAGCAGGAGCAATTAGCAATTATACCATATGGCTCACCATTTATGCCAGATCTCCTGAACCTTAGCAGCAAGGTTTTAAACACAAAGAAACTTTGCCAATTGCTCTGTTTTCACTCATTTAATAAATTTACTTATATATTTAAGTGAAAGGGGAGCCCTAATGCTCTGAAATGAAAACTGTAGTAAAGATTCAGCTTAGTATTCTCATTTAAACCTGTAAAATGTACTCGCACTCCTCTCAGGATATACTGCTTTAGCACATACACATGGCCTCTGTAGATCCAGATTAATTTAACCTTATCTTCTCTACCAATAATGGACAAAAACACAGACCAAAAAACACAAATGGAACAAGCACGCAGCAGTGATTCCCCTGGAATGGAATCTCTCCACCTTGTAGGAATTAGTGGTTCTGAGACTTAAAGTATCTTTTAAGAGGCAACTTTAGCTGTTTAGAGCAGCAATACCAATTACGTGATACAGGAATTATTAGACTTTAGTCTCACTGCAACTTTAAAATATATCCATGTGAGGCAGCAGCAAGGTATTTTTTTTTTTGCCTTGCCTTTTTGCATGTTTATTTTTTATACATCAGTATGTAAATACAAAGAAAACATTCTATCAGTGCTGAGACACATTATGAACAAGTTGGGTAGCTATTCCAGAAAATATGTTTGCATGTATTAGAGATGCATCACAAGTGTTTACTATTAGAATAGACAATTGTCTAGTCATAAACATATGTAAATAAATGCTGCATTTAGTAGCTCAATAGAAATAAAGGGTGTGGGTAGAATTTACAGAGAAACGGAAGCACAATATGAAAGGAATACGGAAGTCTGTCAACAAGAGAAAGGAGCAAGTACAATGAGAAAGACAAAGGCTGGAATTGCTTAGAACGACTCACAGGATTTCGGCATAAAAACACAATATGCAGCAATAATAAGTGCTTCAGCATACATTTTAGCTGTAATAACAGATCACCTGTGATAACTTCTAATCTGACTTTATATTGTATATTGATTCCAGTTTGTGTTTCCATAATAAAACATGGCTTTGCAGTCCAGAAAGATACAACTCAAAAAAAAAAACCAATTGCAGGTGAGAACTGCAAATCATATGGTTATATTATTATTATTATTATGCAAATAATTGCCAGAATTCAAAGACTGATGTCTTTAATCTTGTAAATCACTCCATGAGGCTCTGGCCTAAGTCACCAAAGAAACAGGAGATGGGAAAAGGATTTATTTTCTGAATAAACAACATTAAGCCTATCTTTGAATTCTGCGTTGAATTGTTAACATTTTTCCAGCATAAGTCACACTGTGAATGATAATTCTCTAAAAGAACACTAAGCTCTTCCAAATCTCCCCAGAATGCCTTTTGTCATGATACCCATCTAAAACCTGAACAATGAGCTGGCAGCTGTTGTTCTATGATACCCACGATTCTGACTGCTCTCATCTCATTGTTTTCTTTTCCCATGTCTGGTGTATCCACCTGCTGTTTGTTTAGACATAGATTATAAAGACTTTGGCTGGCACGAGGATCATGTCTTTCTTTTGTATTTGTACAACATCTGCCACCAAGTAACTGACTACAAACTGAATTACTTCTCTTTCCACTGAAGAAAAAAATTCAGACAGGCACTTGCATTGTCTAAAGGTAACTGAAATTTATTTCCCATTTTTTCTTTCACATTCAGACAACCCACAGATTATTTCTTCATGCAGACTGGTTAATCAGTCCATTTTCCTAGTAGCCATAAGTCAAGTGAGGCAGCTGAGTTCTACACACTAAGAAATGAGACTTCTCAAAATCACTCTAACTTTGCTCTGCAATTCTTACAACTCAAAAAGCATGCAATGAAAAAAGGCGCTGAATTAGAGTGCCATTTTTGCAGGAAAACAATCCTCACAGCAACATCAGATAAATATTGGCTAGAGTTTCGAGATCCATCATGCATCACAAAGAAAATAATGAGTTACATCCCTATAGCTTCCACTCCTGATAACATACAAAGCTTCAAGTATGGGCACACAGAAATAAAAGCATCCAACACAGTCTCCAAGTTTCAGACCTGGACACCAAATTCTTACACAACTACTTGTACATATAGGAAAGACAGAAAATATAATAAAATTCAATTCCATCTTATTCAATAACGTGCCTTCCAGAACAACTGGATCAAATCTGATACTCAGATCCAAGCATAGAAATCAAAGCTAAATCATGCCTGCCTCTAATGATCCCCCAGTGCTCACAGATCTTCCACTGCTGTTTCGCTTTCTATTTTTCACTGTGATATTAACAGGTTTTTCATAATGTCCATGACAGGATAATTAGAACATTCAAAATACACTTGCACCAAGGTAACAAGAGAAGGATAGTTGTGTATCCATATCAAAGAATTTCACCTGATGTAATTCAGGCTTTATGGTGCACATCTCATTTACAAGTACATTCCACTTAATCATCTACTTTTGGCTACTTATTAGCACTTTCCTTCATCGGGGACTATGAACTGTTATACAGTACTAAAGTATCATTTTTCCAGTCTATCTTCAGAACTTGTTGCTCTACATTAAAACAGAGTCAGTGAAGGACTAAAAAATATCAGGATACAGAAATCAAGTATGTCTCCCTGCACCTGCATACTGCAGATTTTCCCTACTCAGTGCTCCCAGTGCCACAATACCTTTCTATCATGTTTCCTTCTCCACCAATTGCTATGGAAGTCACTGAAATATTGCTTGACTTTAAAGATTCTCTTTGTGTGAGAGCAGGGATGTAGCCTGCTTAGGCTGATGCTGGACTACTAGGAAAGCACCACAACAACTATAAATCAAAAGGTGAATCATAGTAACTGTCATTGCTACACCTATTGTAATGTGTTTCAAGAAACAAGTTTAGACCCTTTTCTTCACTTCTATGCAACAAAAAAAAAAAAATGTACACTCAGTTGCTCATCACTAATCACAGAGCCCGTCTTTTCCTGATTTTCTTGATAATCATAATTACTAGAGACAATGGAGAAAGTGGAAAGGATACTAAGCAGACATTGTGTGGTCCTCTAAAAGTCTGCCTCTGCAAACAGATTTCATAGGATTGTCATATCCCAAAGCTTCATACTTGGCAAAGTCCAAATTACTATCTCCATTCTAACAAGGACTACAATAAGTAATTCTTAGAATACTTGCATAGACCAGGAAAGACACATTATGCAAAAAGAAACAAACACATACTCGATGTAATTTCTGCAACAAAACACTTTCCCTTCAGCTTTTCCTGTTTTGGGACACCAGTGACTACTAATAAATATCTCACAAAACAAAGACTCTGAAGATCTCAGCTAATCTTAGAATTGCCTGGGTTGGAAGAGACCTCAATGATCACCAAGCTGCCACCTACCTGTCACACACAGGACCACAAACCTACATAGCTAATACTAGACCAAGTTGCCCTGGGCCCCGTCCAACCTGGCCTTGAACACCTCCAGAGATGGGGCACACCCAACCTCTCTGGGCAGCCTGTTCCATCACCTCACTGTAAAGAACTTCCTCCAATATTCAAACTACATCTCCCCTGCCTCAATTTAAAATCATTTCCCCCCGTCCTCTCATTATCTACTCTTGTAAAGAGTTGATTCCCCTGCTGTTTGCATTCTCCCCTTAGGTACTGGAAGGTTGTGGGCTACCTCATACTTAAAGGCTGCAATGAGGCCACCCCACAGCCTTCTCTTCTCCAGGCTGAACAAGCCCAGCTCCCTCAACCTGCCCTTGTCTGGAAAGTGCTCCAGCCCTCTAATAATTTTTGAGAGCTTAACATGCTCTGGTATACCAACAAAGCAGTTTTCAACATGTTTTCAATCTCCTAATGGACAGTACTGAACAAGATCTGCCAAGACCAATTTATCAGACCAAAAGATGCATTTGAAGAGGCTTTTTCTTTCAGAACATATCAGATGGATGGAATGCCCATTGAAAACTCAAGCAATTCCACACTTTGGTTGCAAACTGGGAAAAGCCATCCAATATTCCTCATAACTGCCTCTTACTTGCTTTGCAATAAGGTAGTTATATATGTCCCTTCATAGCAAAGCTGCATTTTGAATTCATACCCAAGACACAGTGACTCTGTTTCACATGGCATAGAGTTTCTAGAGGGCTTTGGTGACAACACATCTCATCCTGAAATCTGCTAGGTAATGCCTTAGCTGTGATGAATCTCTGCTATTTGCACCATTCAAGTTTGCAGGGAGTCCCTAAAACTATTTTCCACCCCTCCAAAGTTCCCATGACATTAAGTATCTCTGAAATATAACCTTAAGCCTGGAAGTAGGTCTAATAATAGAGTGCTAGGTGTTCAGTGCTGAAGTTATCAGTCAGTCACACAACAGAGCAGCATAGGAAACAGCTGCTTCATTAGCTTGATGAAATACATAGCAGGTACAAAGTGACAATGCAGCTACAGAGAATAAGGTGAAGACTCATCTCAAAATAAATCATCATGGACCAAATAATATGGGCCATTCACAATAATACGTGAAATTCACTTTGGCAAGAGCATGTTGTTTAACAGTAAATGCATGAAATGCAAGTTAAAAAGTCATTCAGGTTTCCAAATTGATTCCAGAAAAATTAATGTTTCCCTGCAAGCTGCGAAGTATAAGATGGCTGAGGCTTTTTATCACACTAAATTAAGCATATTAGTGAGTTGTTCCCCAGTTCACTTTCTAGCTCTCATGCTTTTCATAAAGAAATTGAAACAGTCCACCTAATATCATGTGCTAAGTACCAATCCATTTATTATTTTAAAAAAAGTTCATTCTACTAATTTTCCTCAGTCTTTCATTGTTATTCCATGTTCAAAATACAGAACTTGTTTCACTCATAGCAGTACAAGATGCTCATCGCTGCACCAGCACACCTGAATCACTGTGCTCAGTGTGTATATATAAAGAAAGTGACTGCTGCAGTGCAGAGCAATCTATGAAATCAAAACTAGGGTCATCACAGAGCTGATGTTAAGAGCAATCAGAAAATGCACCAGAATCAATGGTAAAATCATAGAACATTAGCCATAGCATCTGAAGAAATTTATTTTTCCTCTAGCAGAGGATGTTATCTAAATAATAGAGTTGGTACACTGTGACTTTCAATGCTTTACCAGTGCACTTGGAGAAAATACACCATTTAGAACCAAGGAACACGCTGAAGTGAAATAACTATGATATCCATAATTGCTTCTCTAAAAGCATCTCAATGCTATAGTACAAGAAACAGCTCCTAGTAACAACTGGATTACTGCAAGAAATGGAACATATAAATGCTGGTGACAAGTTATATAAACTGATATTTTACACTAAAATTATTGATCATTTTATTTTATTACAGGAATATCTTAAATATTCTAAGTAAAATTGTTATGGGATGAGTCAGCTTTTTAGCAAGTTTTCAATATCACATTTTAAGTCTTCAATAAATTCACGCTTGCAATGTTATTTTTCATTTGGCACTTTTGCAGCAATATGTTGACAATCTTAACACAATTGCAAAGACCAACAGTAACATGAAGATGTCCAAAGCGCTTTAATAATTTACAAAGAGCCCTGAAAATGGTCTTTGAACAATTGCATTTCTTGTGATGTGTGTTAGCGATGAAGGGATTTCATATCAGCATGCATTTAGAGTGCATACTGTATACAAACAACATCAAAACAATTTGTAGATGAAGAACTGAAAAGGATTTAACAGCAGGAGGTTGTTACACACTGCAGTGCTACTAAGTAAGAAGCTAATCTCCAGCCTTACTTCTTTCACCACATTGCCAAGAAATTGATTGTAAACTTAGTATTCACGTGAACAAGTCACTCAGCCCTGAAATTTTAAACATTTATTCTGTTGGCAGCTTCTTGAACTCTTTCCATAGGTCCCAGTGCTTTGCTTCTTCCACTCTCCCCTCGTCACTCATAGCACCTGGAAATTTGTCTTAATTCTTCTCTTAGCCTGCTGTAGTTCTGAAACTCCTGCTTCAGACAGTAGTCTCAGTGAACACACTGCTCCTACTCCATTACTCTGACTCAATTTTTGTCATATAAAGGACCCCATCCAAGTGCTCCTTAAGGGAGTATTCGCCAAATAGCTGCTCTTAAACACCATTGCACAAAAATCAGGAGAGGTTTGCTTGTACAGGAAAGCTGGGTCTAAAAGTTCAGATATCAAAAAGTAAATTCATTTACTTGTGTGAAAAACTAAATTCTAGAATGGATTCTTTCTGCTCTTTTTCTTTGACTTCAGTATCTTTAGGCCATCTTGGCAGCTCACAGGCCTTGAACTGGCTCCACATACAAGATCACAGAGCAGCTTAAACATATTATGCCCTTCTCTGTAAGACTGCAGAGCAACTGAGAGTTATCAAAACTAAATTCTGTCTAAGTCACACAGCCACCTTCACAAGAACCAGCACCATTAAGAAACTGTATGGAACTCCCAGATTCTTCACTGCTTAATCTCTTCACACAGATAAGCATACCAGAAGTTTTGAGAGACCACACTTAATCTGTGGGCTTACCTAGTAAATACACTGTAGAATAGTTTATTTAGGGGACAAAAATAAAATAAATACTTTCAAATATATGTTGTAAAGCTAGGCATCTTCATCTGCACTGACCTGAAATAAGCAGACTAAATTTCTGAAGTTCTGAGAACCATCTGGTCTTACTGTTTTCAATTACTTTTGAAAAATACAGTGTTTAATTAGATACTTTGCAATGGACCTTAATTGGTTAACTTCTAACTCCTGCATTAAAAAGCTTTTTTGAAAAAGCTTCTCTGAAGTGGAACGATGAAATCTAAGAAAATCTATTTGAACTTCTCTATCTACCTCATTCCTATGGAAGGTATAGAGATAGTTATACATCTTAGAGCATACTAGTATTTACAGTGTCTATTAGATGAATAGAGGTAGGTATACAGTTGCCTCTAACCAAGATAACCCAAGAAAGGTATTAGTCCCATGACTAGAATCTTCCTTAATCTAAAGAGCAACTGAAAGTAGTCATCACCACCTCATCCAGCCTGTGCAGAGCCTGCATATTGCCTCAGGCATCCACAGTGCTGAGATCAAAATAAATCCTCTGTTGTTCACCACCAAGTTGTTGCATGAGTGTTCTGTGACCCTTACCTAATATTCTGCCTCTAACCAGAAGCATTCTTCTGGACTAATACTACTCAAGCAGCCAGCTAGTCTCCTCAGCAAACTAACTAGACACAGAAATACTTCACTGTTTACCCCTAAAACACAGTTAGTAGTAAGATAACAGCTTCCTATTCACATTAAATTAGGATTGATACATTTCTTGGCACAAAAATTTTATTATCAATTTCAGTGGCAGAATATTCAACGAATTAACACTATGCAAATATAACTATGATGCATCCATATTTAAACGCATTCTAATTTTACGCACTAAATTTGTAGGACAGTAATTTCTGAACTAGAAGTATCATAAGAGGTTTTCTAAACATATAGCAAAAGGTTGAAAATGTTTCCTCTTACCAAGGGCACATATTTCAAAATTAATATAAGATTTATTTCTTGCTCAATAAATCATTCACATTTCAGGTTTATTCTTTTTCCCCCAACATCTTTAGTGGCCTGGATGAATGGATAACACGCATACTCTACAAGTTAACTGATTATACAAAAGTTTGAAGGAGTGGCTGACACATCAGAAGACTGCTGCCATTCAGCAAGACCTGGATAGCATGTAGAGTTAGGCAGAGAATTTCATGAAGTTCAAGAAGGGCAAGTTTTAAGTCCTATATCTGGAGAGGAATATCCACATGCATCAGTATAGGTTAAAGCCCAGTCTGCTAGAAAGGAGGATCTCTGCAAAGAAAGGCCTGTGTGCCTGGTTGTCAACAGGGTGGCCAAGAGCTAGTAGTATGCCAGAAAGACCAATGGTATCCCAGAGTGAATTAAGAAGAGCGTGGTCAGCACGTTAAGAGAAGTTATTATTCCCCACACACACACTCCGCACTGAGGAGGCAGGAGTACAGAGAACAGGCCAGGTTTTTTAGGTGGTTACCCAAAGTCAGAAAAAGGGGAAGTGGGCATAAACTAAAACATTTTCAAAAGAAAAGGAATTAATCTTACACGTAAAGAAAGAAAAACTTGAATATTGTTACTACAGTGTCAGCAATAACATAAACAGTCCCTCACAATTTTTCATCACTTACCGTTATTCATGCCTTATTTATGTAGGTATTACTGTTCACAAGACTCCACTGAAAACTATACAAGCTGACAGCTCTTGAGGACAAAGACTATCTACATGACCTTGTGTAGTTTCCCACCTGCTTCACTAAAGATTTCCTTGAATAATTATACTGGCTTAATTAGTAAGAAAGAGAAAAATAAGAAAAGGAGACAAAGAAAGGATAAAACATTGGAAGAATCACTACTGTCAAATGTTGTCAAATTACAAATCTAGATAAATTACAAATCTAGATACATGAAGGCCATCTTCACAAGGCAATTAATTTAAGTTCTTAATTTAAATTCTCTATGCAAGTACAACTTTGGTACACTGAGAATCAGCTCTACTCAAGACAACACTGCCCTCCTGTATCAGTGACTGATTATCTGGCAATTGATTGGTAGGTAACAAGAAGAGCACTGCACACTCACTGACCCTCTAGATAAAAGTGAATGTGCCCCTTTTAAATTTAAAATAGCACAATTCCCTGTTCCACAGTGTTGACTTAAGAGTGAATGCATGCATTCATTTTAAAGGAGTACATTGAAAACTTCAATGTCTTGTGCTGGAACTTTGTAGATGTAAATACACATATGCACATCTGATGCTAAAATCATTGCTTTCTGATGCTTAATTAATTGATATCCTGGCAAAATGAAACAATAATATAGGATTGTGGCCTCAACATGAGTTCATCTGGAGGTACTGACCTATGTCCTTGCCCCTTCAAAATTCCAGGCTAAAGACTGCACAGTGTCTTGCCCATTAAAAGAAGTCTAAAAAGCTATAAGTTCTCTGGTACTAGATGAATTCACAACAATATTTGTATCCTCTATGCAGCTGCTTTGTTGTGCCTCTTCAGTGCTGAAGATCAGTTACTTCCCAGTTCATCATTGCTTGCACTGCTAAGCACTACATGTCCTTAGTTGTGGTGCTGCTTTTTGTTTGTTTAGCAGAATAAAAAAAATATATAAGCAGCATCAAGGGATTTTATTGCGGAGTTTGGTCTACTCCCTGTTCAAAAGGGCGTAGGTTTTGGTTTGTGGTTTGTTGTCATTTTTATCCCAAAGCCTCATGATTAAAGTATAAGGCTACAAACAGCTTCTAAGCTCTCTTCTCCCTAAACCTACATCAAGAGGTACACTCTGGACTGGAAAATGTTTCAATGGTATTGTTGCTATGGTGAAGCTTAATATAAATGTAGAGATTGGGCATGCAGCCAAGAAGAGAATGGGGAGGGCTGACATGACATTTCCCCCTTTGTTCTTTTCACAAAATTCACTTTCTGCAGCTCTTCTCAGGAACAGAAAAAAAATGTTTCAGCTTCAATTATCTCCACAGGAGTTTGGGGTTTTTTGTTTGCTTCCATTCCCAGCCCCCTGAGAGCTATCGTAACTTAAAACTTTTCCTCAGCTTGCAGTAGAATTTATGCATATTCTTAGTAAATAATTCCTAACATCTTTGCTGTAGATTTTCTCTTCTATTAAAAGAAACTAGACAGGAAGCAGGGAATACAGATCCAATGACTCCCCTTAAACACCAGTCTAATGACAACAAATTAGGATATTTTCTGATAAAAGGTACCAGTTTATGGCTAAGAGCAGACTCCTGGTCACCACTTTAAACAAAAGATTAAAAACTCATTATTTACTGTATCATAGCTTACATCTCATTACCTTCAACCAGCATAGGGCAAGGTATGTGTAATCTGATTCTATAATTGCATTCGATTAGCTTGGACTTCAGTATTAACTATAAATTTAAGTAGGTAAGTTTAAATATAAGACCATTGTTTGTTAAAAAAAAAAAAAACAAGCTTATACAAATGTATTTGTATATAGAAAAGTGCAGTGGGATACAAACCCAGCACAGGCTTATATATATTTCAACCATGCAAGGCTAAAGAAGTTACAAAAGCACATTAGATGACCTTAGAAGCACTTTGACAGGCCCAGGAGATACTCTTTTCTATAGCTGTCCAAGCACTAGTATTACTGAGATTGAACAGTTAAGCCAGTTTTATGCACTTTAAGAAAGTACTATAAAACCACTCCACAGAAGTGTGTCACATTCTGGAAACTGTGTTGGATACAAAAACTGAGTAGTAATTTACAGTCAAGAGTTAATCTGCAGGTGCAGATGCCTCTGAAGGAAACAGACAATATCAAAAGTGACAAAAGGATAATAATGATAAGAAAGAATTGAGTGTACCAATAACAGGGTCATGAGTCAACTGGCCCCCTCCCAATTGTAAAGGTCTTGACTCTGGAGCTAAAGTCATGATGAGGAGATGGAGACTAAGTTCTTCGATTCAAATCAGGCCCTCTAAGAGGAAGATGTATATATTATTACATTCAAGTATGAGTTCCAAAACAAAGTTATCACAACCACATGACAACCACCAGACTCCTATTTTCAGCAAATGGAGTTCTTGTGATTCCAGCCACACTGACTTTCCTCCATCAGCTAAATCCCTACAGGGTGGGTCTCAGTATGCCTGGACATAACACGTGAGTTCAGGCATTGCATAGACTGTGGTGCAGAGGTCTCTTCCTATATTGCTGAACACTTGGTACTGTCCTGCACTATGTGCTACAGCTGAGGCTAAGTTTCACTTCAGCCTTCTAGCCCCAAGGAACCCCCACAAAGCAGTAACCCCTTACTAAAGTACAGCTTGCAAAATTTCACACCTGCTGCATTGTCTTGAAATTCTGTTGACTCAGTGTCACAATTCAAGCAAGCTTCCCTACCTAACAGAGCAGTGATTCTTGAGGTTAAACATATCTAACACTTTACAATAAGAAGCCAAAGCCTCAATCTGCCATAACAGAAAGTCAACTGAGCTTAGTACCTGGCAACTACAACACACTTTTATATCTTCACAATTCCAAAGCAAGCAATTTTAGAAATCCATCCTTTCAAAGCTAGTGATGCTTTCATTTTCTTCAGATTATGAAATTAAATTTATTTTAATTGAAAGCATCTTCCACAGCAATACAATTGTCTCCCAATTGTTTCTGGGAAATCCACTACAGAATGAACAACTTCACATCAGAAAGAAAAGGTTTGCTGTTCCACTGTCATCTCTGCTCTAAAAGTAATCAGCTGTGAACCTCAACTTCAAAACCCTTTCATAACACATCCACAGGACACACCTCTCAGTCAGGTCTGCAGCAGCAAGGAAATTCTTTGAGAAGCATCTTAACATTCTGGAATAGTCTACATCAGCTCATAACAAGATAGCATCAGTAGGAAAAAAAGGAATCAATAGGCTATTCACAGTAAATAAACTCAAAGCAGTTAGAGCTATCAATGGCAATATTACTTCAGTATGACACCAAATAGAAATACAAGATACCACTCATGAACATCAACTTATGTATAAGGACTTACAATCAGTCACTACCCTTAAAAACAATGAAAGTCATTTTCCCTGCTATACAAAATTCATTATCCACTGCAGCAAATCTATCCGTGAAGATATCATAGAGGAGTGAGTTGAAGCATATACAGGCATTTTCTGATGAGATCAGTAGCACTTCAAGATTTAGTAATATTTTAGAAGGGAATAGTAACAGCACTCTGCTGACTTGACAGAACATTGACTGCTTTGAGAGCAGCACCTTATTACACAATGGCATTATGAACATAACAAAAATCACGTAATGAAGCAGAGCAACACAGAAGGGTTTATGATTGCTGCAATCTGTTTAGCCATCTGCCCAAAAGGCCACGTAACTAACAGTTTAAAGACATGCAATGGAAAATTGAGACCGGACTGTATACAAGAAAGTGAATCTACATGAAAAAGAGTTTCATTCCTATCTAAAAGAAAGAGATCTGCTGCTGTAATAAAACACTGTAGCAAAGGGTTGCTATGACACTTAGACATTTCAGCCATTAAAAACTCAAAGGATGTCAAGAATTAAGACAGTTATAAGACATTAGACCACTTTAATGAGCTTAGTCATATAAGCACACACGTCCCATACATTTGGTCAAGCACCAGATCTTAGTAAAGAAACAACTAAAAAGTCAGTCCTTCTATCCTTTCAGCCACTTCTATGGCTGCTATATTGAAAACATGACTTGCATTTTTCAAATACAATTAGAGTAAATTATATTGTATGTAATTTAGAAAGAGCATGCTGAAAAACATGCAGTATTTTACGGATAAGTTTCTAAAGCATTATATTTGGACAAAATAGTGGCCAAAAAAAGGTAGTTCTTCAAGTTACAGAGTCACATATCTAGTAATGCAAGGATACATCAGAGGTTTCCAAGCTGGCAGTAATCTATGGACAGTTGCTCAAACTCTCAACAACAGCTCTGCTGCTTTTCTACCCGTAAGGTCCAGTTCCCAAATACCTCACAGACATTCTATCTTGTATGAATCAGACATAAAGTATATTAATAGGAAATCTGACACTTAAAGGATGCATCTGGCCTTCTGCACATCACTATCAAGTACAGCACAGCTCATCAAGTTCAACAGGACCTGAGAACTTCTACCGGTCTCAAATCCGACAACAGTGTGTTTGTGCGCACAATAGAGCACCCAAACAGGTAGGATCCCAAATACCTAGAAAGCTTAGCAAAGCCATGACAGTTTTAAACCTATCAAGGGAGAAAACATTCAAAAAAAAACCATGTGTACTGCAGCTCTATATTAAATGAAAACATACATACTGAATTACGTTGACCATACTATCAGCTGCCAGAAAGGATGTCTACCCATTTAGCCAAAGCATCACAGTATTAAAAAAGCATGGCAGCATATAACACTCTTCTCTATAATGTTCAGCACGGGTGCTACTCTTATTTGTACAGTTCAGCATGTCAACAAAGCAATGTCACTGATCCACTTAGATGCTCAAGATACAGCAGGACAGGCTGAGAAGTGAAGCTTGCTATTTTTTTCCTCTTTTAAAAAAAGATTGCATGTATCAAGCAGCTACAACCATTTCATATTATACATTGTCTCCCTACTGAGGGAGAAATAGTCCCCTGGACAGAAGTCAAAGCCAATTAACAGATAATAAAACAAGATAGATAGTGAACACATGTAAACACTCACTGCAAATACAGACAGGCAATTCTAATTTAAAGTGATCACTGAAAATCCCTCACAGAGAATTGTCTTGACAGGGATGCTTTACAGGTCTGCTCATCTAAGCTTTGAACCCCAATTAGGCTTGCAGTTGTTCCACTGCTTATTCATATTCTACATATCGACTCTTTTCTAAATTTTAAGCTTATCTTAAGGGTACTAGTAAGTCTCAGTCAACTCAGTTACTTCTGCCTCAGCCACAGGCAAAAAAAAAGACAGCTTCTGCTTATTTAAGACTCTCTCATTTACCTTTGCATTCCCATCAGTCCACGGATAGGCTCACAGGGCATTCCCCAGCAAATTACTCCATTGTTCCTCTTCCTGTACCAGCATTTTAAAGGTTCCCACTCATCCCAGCAGCAAGTCTATAACCACTGATCCTCTACAGGCTACAGAAGCAACAAAAAGAAATCACTAGTATTTTCACTGCTTTTTCTGAAGGACTCTTGACGTTTTCTGGAGTATGCTTTATCACATCAACAGTTTCAGCTATAATTAGTTAACTAGATCCAACTCTGTTCAGCATTATCTGGCAGAAAGGAACATGGGTAAAACTAACCATTCTTGTTAAAAATAAGTATGTAAATTCATCTTCACACTCACTCTTCCTAGAGTAAAATATGGCTTTATTGATAGCATTAAAATATACTCTAGTAGCTTGGTAACAAGTTAAAACCCATCACTGAATTACTTTCTAATTCCATAGCCAAATTGCATTCCTGTTGTTGATGCTTCACTCACGCAAATTTAACTTATACAATAGCAGTTTTCCTTATGTTTCCATATAAAATAAACCAAGGAGACTAGATGGACCAAAGTATATTCCAGACCCCAGCGATTCAATGTTTCAGTACCTTACTTTTAGCTATACAGAGTCATCTATTACAGATATTCAGAAAATCAAGCTAACAATGATAGGTTTAACAGACCCAGTGTTCCAGCATTGCAAATAAAATACTTTAAATCCAAAAACTAGCAGACTAACATAAGCCTTCAACTATTTGAGTTTGGAGAACTTTTGCTGCAATTTCTAATTTTAAAACACAAAGAATTCCTTAATGCTCACTGATTTCTTGGAGCAGCCTTCCAAAACTTATACATACTAGACTGCTTATTTATGCGCCTGAATTAATAAAGAAATGAAGAATTATGCTCACACATTCTCCTTCCTCATAAGTATGAACATCCAAACTAACTAAGTAATGGGAAATACCAGGTGTACAAAAACACAGGTTTAAACAGAGGGAGCAAATGGATTGAGAGGAACAGGGGGTTACATTATAATAAGGCTCATCACACAATACCTGATAAGAGCAGCTCCAGAGATAGCATCCACCCTCAACCCCAACCCACACACAAGTATGTTGTTAAAAATCACAGTCAAGCTAGAGAATGAACTAACGTTTCCATGTCAGAGACAGCCCAGAGAAAGCAAAACAGTGATAGAACAGGTCAATAGCTAAGTCAGCACATCCATAAACAGGCTATTACCTAGTTCATGAGAGCCTGGAGACAGAATCAGATGTGACTATGACCAGGATGGAGAACAGCACTCTGATAACATTTCTCAAAGACCTAAAGGTAGTGTTAAGTTTAAAGCAGAGTGCAATAGGCAGGAGGTGGGAGAACGCAGGTGAAGCTGGTCAAGGCCATTAGGGGCTATCAGCACTGCAGGGCACCTGGCACAAGGTTTCTGGAAATTAGTGGCACGATGCTTTACAAAGCTCACTGTTTCAAGACACATATCAGTCACTGTGAAGAACTGAAGTCAATTAGGAAGAAATTTTAATTTGATACTGTACGGTGAAAATAATGAAAAGATGATAGTAAATATCCAAAAGGTTATTTACAGGAAAAACTCACCCATATGGAAGCCTTGAGTCTGCTGGGAACCACTGAGACAATCTCCACCAAGGAGCAGTCTCCAAAAGATGCTGCCTTAGTGGTGGTCAGCCCTTAAATGAGGTCTAGAGGAGGTGGAGTCAAGCTAAATTACTCTCACCTGTTCTCCCACAAGTGGGAAAGGTTGCTCCACTTCTGTAACCTGACAAAATAACAAGACACTGAAATTCTCCTGGAGGAAGGAAAAGAAGAAACGGATTATTTTCTTATCTAGAAGAAGATCAGAATACAGCGAAGATTGTGCTTGAGTATTATTTGGGGAAAAAAAAAGAAAACACACATCTTCTCAACCTGTGGAGAATCAAACTGTTTCTCAATCTGCAACAGCAATGAAAGCCAATGAAATTCAGAGGAAGTTCTTAGTGGCAGATGCCTCTAAAAAACACTCCTCTCATTTATGTTAGATGACTTAAATAGTTTCTATATCTTCCATCTTAGCAATTGCTTCTAATTTTTCCTTTCGACAGCAGACGAACCTAGCAAACATTAGGAAGAAGCAGCCTGACCTATTGAAGTGTTAATACGACCCAGCATTTTAAATCTGAGCACTAAATCTGAGCAATTAACGCAGAGTAACAAGTTACTTCACAGTGTTTGGGCAATGACGCAGCATGCAGCTGGTTTCACAGCTGATCAGTTCTAGAACGTTTTATAAACAAGAGCTTTTAATTCAAGATCAATTATGATCTAACTCATATATGAGTTTCTAATGAAGTCAAGTAATGAAATAATAATTTAATACATATTTTTAATTCCCAGTTAGGAAAACAGTAATAAGCCTTTCTAAGGAAGATTTTCATTTAGTTACCAAACACTTTTATTCTGAAAGTGATATCATCTGTCTCAAATGCAAGAAAAAATGTTTTGAAGAAAGGCAAATAGTATCCTGGGCTCCATCAGGAGAGGGGTGGCCAACAGGGATAGGGAGGTGATTGTCCCTCTCTGCTCTTATGAGGCCTCATCTGGAATACTGTGTCCAGGTATGGAGTCCTCAGTACAAGAAAGACAAACCTCCCTGGGCAGTCCATTCCAGTGCCTCATCACCCTTTCTGAGAAGTAATGTTTCCTAATGTCCAGCCTGAATTTCCCCTGCCACAGCTTGAAACCATTCCCTCTAGTGCTATCACTAATGACACCAGAGAAGAGGCCGACCCCCAACTCACTACAACCTCCCTTTAGGAAGTTATAGAGAGCAACGAGGTCTCCCCTGAGCCTTCTCTTCTCCAGGCTGAACATTCCCAGCTCCTTCAGCCGCTCCTCATATGGCCTGTCCTCCAGACCCCTCACCAGCTTTGTTGGCAAGAGCTGTAAATTCCAAAGGATATTCCCAAAATATGGCAGTGACTTTAACGTACCAGTTGAAGTCCTAAGCTGTCAATTCAGATCTGACTGGGTCATTATTAATTTATTAAAGTAAGAAAGAATATGTCAAAAATGACAGTGGGTGCTGAAGCAGGCATCTGTATCATGCTGTTAATTCCTAACACTATCTGTGGCAGAGAGAAACTATAACAAGATGCCATAGGCAAGTCTCAAGAAGGTGCTGCTGGGTGGGTAGCTATCAGTGTTTGTCATATTCCCATGCACACTGGTTCACCAAATATTTCTGTGTCATGCACCAATCACCAAGAGGAGTTTTTTTCAAGGAAGGTTGAATTGCTTTCATATTAAAAAACGAAACAGCAATTCACCTCTTGTCTAGCTGCTAGTAACTTTGATTAGGATCAAATAGCTTACCTTTTTACTGCTTGCATAATTAAGGAATCACATTGTTCTTCCTGTGGTTCTTCTTGCTTATTATTTTCCACTGTAATCCATTAAACATGGCATTAGCAGGGATTTGACACACCAGATTTAATCAACAGTATTCCTCATACATCAGTGTTTGTGCTTATAGAGCTACACATCAAGCAAAGGTTTCAGTGAATTATCTGACTTATCTTATCATTTGATAAGAATGATATGAATATCTTATCATTTCCAGTCCGTACCTCCTGATTTCACTTTCCATTTTTGATACAACACATAGGCAAGGTCAAATGCTGCCACTGCATGTATCCTCAAGTATTCTCAAGAGGCTTACAGAAATGGGCTATCTGCTTGTACAAACCATGACTGCAAATGTATTTGGGTTATCTACATATTTTGTATTCATGAGGTTTACAGTTATAGGATGCAGCCAGGAAAATTGCTTTGCTTTTTTGTAAGTCTCTGGACAGAAGGCAAATGAAAAAGTATCATATGCTTACTACCCCACACACTCCTTTAAACTCCCACCACATTTCCCCTGACAATTCCTTCTCTATCAGTCCGCCCCTCTTGGAATATCTTTGCTGACACAGCAGCAAAGGACATCTTCTAAAATTAATTCTACCAAAGAACATTTGTTTCTTCCCTTGTACCTAAAAGCAATTGTGCTTCATTCCTCAGCCCCAGAGAGACAAATGACATAAATAAATGGACTTCAACACATCATTAATTTGGTGCTCCAGCCCCCTGATCATCTTCGTGGCCCTCCTCTGGACCCTTTCCAAAATCTCCATATCTTTTTTGTACTGAGGGCTCCACACCTGGACACAGTACTCCAGATGGGGCCTCACAAGAGCGGACAATCACCTCCCTATCCCTGCTGACCACCCCTCTCCTGATGGAGCCCAGGATCCCATTTGATTTCCAGGCTGCCAGAGCGCACTGCTGGCTCATGTTAAGTTTCTCATCTATCATGACCTCCAGGTCCTTCTCTGCCGAGCTGCTCTCAAGGACAACTCCTCCCAGCCTGTACAGGTCCCTGGTGTTCTTCCGGCCCAAGTGCAAAACCTTGCACTTTGCCGTGTTAAACCTCATTAGGTTCACCCGAGCCCAGCTTTCCAGCCTGTCAAGGTCCCTCTGAATGGCATCCATTCCCTCCACCGTATCGACTGCACAACTCAGCTTGGTGTCATCAGCAAACTTGTTGAGGGTGCACTCCAGGAGGAGGAGAGGGAGGAGCGGGGTGTGCGCTGCCAGGGTCGGGCCGCGGTGCGGGGCGTGGAGGGATGTCGGGGGAGGAGCTGGCGGTGCTGCGCCACGCAGAGGCGATGCGTGCGGTGCCAGCGAGTGCGTGGAGCTGAACGAAGGTGTGTAACATGTCCTTGCTCTGGCTGTCGGTGAGCGGGACGAGTCGGGGCTGCAGTTCTGTGCTGGTGTTTGTTGCTGGGACCGGCTGCCTGAGCAGAATGGGGGCAGCGAGAGGGAGGTTGGACAAGCGGCAGCATCAGGAGCACGGCCCGGTTCTGCTGTGCTGATGGTGCTGTACGGCTGTGGGTCCCCACTGAGGGTCGGTGAGGCAGCGTGGCCCCGTGTGTGGACGTGGGATGTAATGAGAGTGAGTGGATGCAAATGGAGTCGGAGGTGTTACAAGGAGAGGCTCTGGATTGGAACAGGGAGAGCAGAGCTGGTGTGTCCCAGCAGGCAGGCGTGGTCAGGTGCCCTTTGGAGCCTGCTGTTCTTGGTGCTGAGCTCAGGAGCCCCATCAGATCAGCGTGGTGCTGCGTGCTGCGTATGGCAGCGCCAAGAGATTCCCTTGTGGAAGAAGGGGGAGGATGAAGGAGGCCGAGGGCCCTTTGCTCAGGGCCAGCTCGTCTGTGCCCTCTTGCTGACCGGAGAGAAGGGCTGCCCGCTGGGCACAGGCAGTGCCTTCTGGCTCCCGTGCCGTGCCCTGTCCTCCAGCCCCCTCCTCATGCCATGTGGAACGCCAGTGCCAGCAGTGCCAGCAGTGCGGCCGCCATGTTAGAACCCTGGCCACGGCCGTTACCTTGGTCACCGTTGCCCAACGGTGGGCAACGCACTCGCCTCTTAGATCTCCGGCCGATAACAGCCATGTGGGGGCCTAAGAGAGCGAGGCTGGAGGAAACCCACCATTTAGCTGGGAAGATGGTTCCGGGGACCGCGGGGTCGAAGAGGAGGAGGAGGGGGCCCACTGCCAGCACCATCAGGCAGCAGACAGGCAAGGGAGCCCATTGCCATCGCGCCTGGACCAGGTGCGTGACCACCTCCGTGGAGCCCATGGAGGTGGATCCACCTCCAGATGAGCCCATGGAGGTGGATCCACCTGAGGATGAGCCCATGGAGGTGGATCCACCCGATGCACGGCTGGCCTGGCACCACACCACCGTGCCAGGCCCTGCAGCAGTACCACCTCAGCTGCAGCATCGCTGGTCCAGGCGCTGGGCTCCGTACCGTCTGCGCGGCCCCCGCCCCCGGCATTAACCGGGTGGCTTCATTTAACATCATCTCCTCCTTTGAGACCTTGCGGGCCCCCGGTTCCATCTAAACCCCGTTTTTATTGTTGTTTTTATTGTTTTTATTGTTGTTTTTATTGTTTTTATTGTTGTTTTTATTGTTGTTTTTATTGTTAAATTTAGTTAGTTAGGATTAGGTGTTAGGAGTAGGTTATTGTTCATGTTTTTTAATTAGGAGTAGGTTATTGTTCACGTTTTAGTGTTAGGTGTAGGTTTTTGTTCCTGTTTTAGAGTTAGGCTTAGGTTAGTGTTCGTACTTAGAGTTAGGTGGGTTCCTACCAGCAGCTGGCAGCAAACAGCGCTCACTCGGTAAGCACACGTCTGCTTTCTCACCCAAAGCCATGAGTGCTGCTCCATGAGTGAGGAGGTCTGTGACATCTCCGAGGGATGGGATTTGCATCTTGTGACTTTTCTGTTGCAGATTGTCAGGGAGCAGAGCGTGAGTGGCTGTGAAATGCAATTGGGAAATGCTTCATGGGAACAGTCTGGAGCTGTGTCTGGAGCTTCCTGCGTGGCCATTGTAAGGTAGGTGTGCCTTACCGTAAGCGTGCACTGAAGCAGTGTCGGTTAAGCACAGCTCACTCCTCTGTCTTCAACAGATCAGCTTTCTGCACTCTTTATTTCCGTGGCTGGCGTTGTAGAGCGCAGCAGCAGCAAGGCCGTGAACACGTCCACAACCAGGTACGTGAACATGGGTGACTTTAATGGCTAGAATAACATTGCTGTTAGAATTAATAAGGCAGTGGTCACGCGTGTGTGCTGGAGCTCAGGGATAGGTTTATTCTTGCCTGCTGAGCTTTTCCCTTATTTGACACCCACCCATCCTCTCTTGCTTCTCTTCCCTTTCAGTTGTTAGAAAGCTCCCTGACTGTTTCCCAATTGATTCTTGCAGGACTCGGAGGGTTTTGAGTCTAAGACCTGGGAGACGGTGAAGCAACCCAAGGCAAGTGCTGCTCAGCTGAGCAAGAAAGCCAAGAAGGAAAGCAAAAAGAAACGATAAGGGCTTGAGCAGGAAGGCACAAAGGACAGCAGAATCGCCTGCATTGCGTCCTCAGAGGTGCACCAAAGGACACACACTGCGTGCTCCGGTTTTCAGGCCTGGCCGTGCTTTCCCTTTCCTGGACTGCGGAGAGGAACTGAGCAAGTTTTAGTCATTACCAGTATCCCGCCTATTTGATTTCATATTGAAATGTATTTTGGATGCATTTAGCATCTCTTTGTTGCAAATAAAAGCGAAAGAAACATTTGAATAGTGGTGCTGCCTCTTTCAGTAGCTGCTCAATACAGTGCCTGGCTCGGGCTGGCAATTGCAGGACCATGATGTGTTCGGCTTCACATCCCTACCTGAATCACAGAATCACAGAATTATTGGGGTTGGAAGGGACCTCTAGAGATCATCGAGTCCAACCCCCCTGCCAAAGCAGGCTCCCTACACCACATCACACAGGTCGGCGTCCAGGCAGGTCTTGAATATCTCCAGAGAAGGAGACTCCTCCACCTCCCTGGGCAGCCTGTTCCAGTGCTCCATCACCCTCGCTGTAAAGAAGTTCTTCCGCACATTCGTGCGGAACTTCCTATGCTGTCCTTTCATCCCATTACCCCTAGTCCTGTCCCCACGCACTACTAAAAAGAGACCAGCCTCGCCACTATGGCCCCCACACCTCAGGTATTTGTAAACCTGGATCAAGTCCCCTCTCAGCCTTCTTTTCTCAAGGCTAAACAGACCCAGTTCCTAAGTCTCTCCTCATAGGGGAGATGCTCCAGGCCCTTCACCATCTCTGTGGCCCTCCGCTGGACTCTTTCCAAGAGATCCCTGTCTTTTTTGTACTGGGGGTCCCGGAACTGGACACAATATTCCACATGAGGCCTCACCAGGGCAGAGTAGAGGGGGAGGATCACCTCCCTCGACCTGCTGGACACGCTCTTTTTAATGCACCCCAGTATGCCATTGGCCTTTTTGGCTACAAGGGCTCTCCGCTGGCTCATGGTTAATCTGTCGTCCACCAGGACGCCCAGGTCCCTCTCAGCAGAGCTCCTCTCCAGCAGCTCTTCCCCCAGCCTGTACTGGTGCATGCAATTATTTCTACCCAGGTGCAAGACTCTACACTTGCTTTTGTTAAACTTCATCCGGTTTCCTACTGCCCAGCTCTCCAGCCTGTCCAGGTCTCGCTGAATGGCAGCACAGCCTTCAGGCGTGTCAGCCAATCCTCCCAACTTCGTGTCATCACAAACTTGCTGAGGGTGGTCACTATCCCCTCATCAAGGTCGTTGATGTTGAACAAGACCAGACCCAGCA
The DNA here is from genome assembly GCF_054131305.1 of Coturnix japonica. Taxonomy (NCBI): domain Eukaryota; kingdom Metazoa; phylum Chordata; class Aves; order Galliformes; family Phasianidae; genus Coturnix; species Coturnix japonica. Next base: position 6,973,558 of record NC_140673.1, on the reverse strand, counting down.
CAGACCCCTGGGTTTACTTAGTTTACAGTTTGGAAGGGCTTCAATAAATACAATGAAAAAACAGGTCTCTTTCCGTAAAACACAGCTAAGTGTCCACAGCACACAATACTAACAACAGCCTGTTCAGCATTATCTTGGATACAATTCCTTCTCTTTGAAACTTAAAATCTCAATAGGCAATGCAAAACCAAAGATTCACTCCAGCTGCCAGCTATCAGTATTTTGACCCTGTTAGGCTTTGAAGAAAGAGTTTCCCAAGGCTGTAACAACAGGCAGATAAGAAATGTGTTTGTTTTAGACGGGGAGTGAAATTGAACATAAGTGCAGCCATGTCTACCGACTGCTGTAGATGCCACCATCTACAGGGAATGCAGGCTGCAAAACGCCTGTCTGCTATCTAAGCTGTTGCAAGGCTCTGGGCATCTAGAAAGAGTCCACAAATTGCTACCATTAATTCTGGCAGCTCCAAGGGCTAGATTTAGAGGAGGCACCTGGAAGACTGAAATAAGCCCACACTGTCAGCATGCAACAGCACTGCCATGTGCCCTGTCAGCCGGTGGAAAGGACAGCCAGCAATTCCCCACAGGCTGCTGCCACAGCTTCGGTGTTCAGAGCAGACACAGACAGAGAAGATCCTAAGATACAGGCTTGAAGAATAACCATTAATGCTGAGTTTTGAAAGATGAGGAAGGAATAGTGAGTTTCAAAGGTAGCAAAGATGCTGAAAGGGTAAGACCACTTGAAATTTGATCATTCACTCAATGAAGTGAGACTGAAAAAGAATCTTCTGTGGAGATTCAGGAGGAACAAAACTAGATAAAGCATTCTCAATGCAAAACTGCAATACAAGGTAGGAGATAACAAACAGTTGTTTTTACTTTTTATCTTTCAGAAAAACTGTATTATGTATTGCAGCTTCCTTGTAGCCCACTGAGAAGCATTTGAATAAGACAAACAGAGGTCACTTTGCAGCAGAAAAGCGAACTCATAGCTCTGTGCACTGGGTAGATTCTGTCAGTGCTTGAGCTACCTAACCCGCAGCTCTTTCAGGTATCTCCTTGCTGCAATGCAGTCAAGGTTTGTTGCTACAGAATTAGCATAACAAAAGCCTAAGAAATATGAATCTTTACAGGCACCTGTATACCTTCAGATCCAGAAGGCTTGCTGTCATCCCACTAATCTGTTAAATAGGCTCCTATATTCAGAGAAGTTACAAAAGCACATTAGATGACCTTAGAAGCACTTTGACAGGCCCAGGAGACACTGTTTTCTATAGCTGTCCAAGCACTAGTATTACTGAGATTGAACAGTTAAGCCAGTTTTACGCACTTTAAGAAAGCACTATAAACCCACTCCACAGAAGCGTGTCACATTCTGGAAACTGTGTTGGATACAAAAACTGAGTAGTAATTTACAGTCAAGAGTTAATCTGCAGGTGCAGATGCCTCTGAAGGAAACAGACATCATAATATCAAAAGTGACAAAAGGATAATAATGATAAGAAAGAATTGAGTGTACCAATAACAGGGTCATGAGTCAACTGGCCCCCTCCAAATTGTAAAGGTCTTGACTCTGGAGCTAAAGTCATGATGAGGAGATGGAGACTAAGTTCTTCAATTCAAATCAGGCCCTCTAAGAGGAAGATGTATATATTATTACATTCAAGTATGAGTTCCAAAACAAAGTTATCACAACCACATGACAACCACCAGACTCCTATTTTCAGCAAATGGAGTTCTTGTGATTCCAGCCACACTGACTTTCCTCCGTCAGCTAAATCCCTACAAGGTGGGTCTCAGTATGCCTGGACAAAACACATGAGTTCAGGTACTGCATAGACAGTGGTGCAGAGGTCTCTTCCTATATTGCTGAACACTTGGTACTGTCCTGCACTATGTGCTACAGCTGAGGCTAAGTTTCACTTCAGCCTTCTAGCCCCAAGGAACCCCCTCAAAGCAGTAACCCCTTACTAAAGTACAGCTTGCAGGATTTCACACCTGCTGCATTGTCTTGAAATTCTGTTGACTCAGTGTCACAATTCAAGCAAGCTTCCCTACCTTACAGAGCAGTGATTCTTGAGGTTAAACATATCTAACACTTTACAATAAGAAGCCAAAGCCTCAATCTGCCATAACAGAAAGTCAACTGAGCTTAGTACCTGGTAACTACAACACACTTTTATATCTTCACAATTCCAAAGCAAGCAATTTTAGAAATCCATCCTTTCAAAGCTAGTGATGCTTTCATTTTCTTCAGATTATGAAATTAAATTTAGTTTAATTGAAAGCATCTTCCACAGCAATACAATTGTCTCCCAATTGTTTCTGGGAAATCCACTACAGAATGAACAACTTCACATCAGAAAGAAAAGGTTTGAGCTGTTCCACTGTCATCTGTGCTCTAAAAGTAATCAGCTGTGAACCTCAGCTTCAAAACCCTTTCATAACACATCCACAGGACACACCTCTCAGTCAGGTCTGCAGCAGCAAGGAAATTCTTTGAGAAGCATCTTAACATTCTGGAATAGTCTACATCAGCTCATAACAAGATAGCATCAGTAGGAAAAAAAGGAATCAATAGGCTATTCACAGTAAATAAACTCAAAGCAGTTAGATCTATCAATGGCAATATTACTTCAGTATGACACCAAATAGAAATACAAGATACCACTCATGAACATCAACTTATGTATAAGGACTTACAATCAGTCACTACCCTTAAAAACAATGAAAGTCATTTTCCCTGCTATATGAAATTCATTATCCACTGCAGCAAATCTATCTGTGAAGATATCATAGAGGAGTGAGTTGAAGCATATACAGGCATTTTCTGATGAGATCAGTAGCACTTCAAGATTCAGTAATATTTTAGAAGGGAATAGTAACAGCACTCTGCTGACTTGACAGAACATTGACTGCTTTGAGAGCAGCACCTTATTACACAATGGCATTATGAACATAACAAAAATCACGTAATGAAGCATAGCAACACAGAAGGGTTTATGATTGCTGCAATCTGTTTAGCCATCTGCCCAAAAGGCCACGTAACTAACAGTTAAAAGACATGCAATGGAAAATTGAGACCTGACTGTATAAAAGAAAGTGAATCTACATGAAAAAGAGTTTCGTTCCTATCTAAAAGAAAGAGATCTACTGCTGTAATAAAACACTGTAGCAAAGGGTTGCTATGACACTTAGACATTTCAGCCATTAAAAACTCAAAGGATGTCAAGAATTAAGACAGTTATAAGACATTAGACCACTTTAATGAGCTTAGTCATATAAGCACACACACCCCGTACATTTGGTCAAGCACCAGATCTTAGAAAAGAAACCACTAAAAAGTCAGTCCTTCTATCCTTTCAGCCACTTCTATGGTTGCTATATTGAAAACATGACTTGCATTTTCCAAATACAATTAGAGTAAATTATATTGTATGTAATTTAGAAAGAGCATGCTGAAAAACATGCAGTATTTTACAGATAAATTTCTAAAAAATTATATTTGGACAAAATAGTGGCCAAGAAAAGGTAGTTCTTCAAGTTACAAAGTCACATATCTAGTAATGCAAGGATACATCAGAGGTTTCCAAGCTGGCAGTAATCTATGGACAGTTGCTCAAACTCTCAACAACAGCTCCCCTGCTTTTCTACCCGTAAGGTCCAGTTCCCAAATACCTGACAGACATTCTATCTTGTATGAATCAGACATAAAGTATATTAATAGGAAATCTGACACTTAAAGGATGCATCTGGCCTTCTGCACATCACTATCAAGTACAGCACAGCTCATCAAGTTCAATAGGACCTGAGAACTTCTACCGGTCTCAAATCCGACAACAGTGTGTTTGTGCGCACAATAGAGCACCCAAACAGGTAGGATCCCAAATACCTAGAAAGCTTAGCAAAGCCATGACAGTTTTAAACCTATCAAGGGAGAAAACATTCAAAAAAAACCATGTGTACTGCAGCTCTATTTTAAATGAAAACATACATACTGAATTACGTTGACCATACTATCAGCTGCCAGAAAGGATGTCTACCCATTTAGCCAAAGCATCACAGTATTAAAAAAGCATGGCAGCATATAACACTCTTCTCTATAATGTTCAGCACGGGTGCTACTCTTATTTGTACAGTTCAGCATGTCAACAAAGCAATGTCACTGATCCACTAAGATGCTCAAGATACAGCAGGACAGGCTGAGAAGTGAAGCTTTCTATTTTTTTCCTCTTTTAAAAAAAGATTGCATGTATCAAGCAGCTACAACCATTTCATATTATACATTGTCTCCCTACTGAGGGAGAAATAGTCCCCTGGACAGAAGTCAAAGCCAATTAACAGATAATAAAACAAGATAGATAGTGAACACATGTAAACACTCACTGCAAATACAGACAGGCAATTCTAATTTAAAGTGATCACTGAAAATCCCTCACAGAGAATTGTCTTGACAGGGATGCTTTACAGGTCTGCTCATCTAAGCTTTGAACCCCAATTAGGCTTGCAATTGTTCCACTGCTTATTCATATTCTACATATCGACTCTTTTCTAAATTTTAAGCTTATCTTAAGGGTACTAGTAAGTCTCAGTCAACTCAGTTACTTCTGCCTCAGCCACAGGCAAAAAAAGACAGCTTCTGCTTATTTAAGACTCTCTCATTTACCTTTGCATTCCCATCAGTCCACGGATAGGCTCACAGGGCATTCCCCAGCAAATTGCTCCATTGTTCCTCTTCCTGTACCAGCATTTTAAAGGTTCGCACTCATCCCAGCAGCAAGTCTATAACCACTGATCCTCTACAGGCTACAGAAGCAACAAAAAGAAATCACTAGTATTTTCACTGCTTTTTCTGAAGGACTCTTGACGTTTTCTGGAGTATGCTTTATCACATCAACAGTTTCAGCTATAATTAGTTAACTAGATCCAACTCTGTTCAGCATTATCTGGCAGAAAGGAACATGGGTAAAACTAACCATTCTTGTTAAAAATAAGTATGTAAATTCATCTTCACACTTACTCTTCCTAGAGTAAAATATGGCTTTATTGATAGCATTAAAATATACTCTAGTAGCTTGGTAACAAGTTAAAACCCATCACTGAATTACTTTCTAATTCCATAGCCGAATTGCATTCCTGTTGTTGATGCTTCACTCACGCAAATTTAACTTATACAATAGCAGTTTTCCTTATGTTTCCATATAAAATAAACCAAGGAGACTAGATGGACCAAAGTATATTCCAGACCCCAGCGATTCAATGTTTCAGTACCTTACTTTTAGCTATACAGAGTCATCTATTACAGATATTCAGAAAATCAAGCTAACAATGATAGGTTTAACAGACCCGGTGTTCCAGCATTGCAAATAAAATACTTTAAATCCAAAAACTAGCAGACTAACATAAGCCTTCAACTATTTGAGTTTGGAGAACTTCTGCTGCAATTTCTAGTTTTAAAAAACAAGAATTCCTTAATGCTCACTGATTTCTTGGAGCAGCCTTCCAAAACTTATGCATACTAGACTGCTTATTTATGCGCCTGAATTAATAAAGAAATGAAGAATTACGCTCACACATTCTCCTTCCTTGTAAGTGTGAACATCCAAACTAACTAAGTAATGGGAAATACCAGGTGTACAAAAACACAGGTTTAAACAGAGGGAGCAAATGGATTGAGAGGAACAGGGGGTTACATTATAATAAGGCTCATCACACAATACCTGATAAGAGCAGCTCCAGAGATAGCATCCACCCTCAACCCCAACCCACACACAAGTATGTTTGTGAAAATCACAGTCAAGCTAGAGAATGAACTAACATTTCCATGTCAGAGACAGCCCAGAGAAAGCAAAACAGTGATAGAACAGGTCAAAAGCTAAATCAGCACATCCATAAACAGGCTATTACCTAGTTCATCAGAGCCTGGAGACAGAATCAGATGTGACTATGGCCAGGATGGAGAACAGCACTCTCGTAACATTTCTCAAAGACCTAAAGGTAGTGCTAAGTTTAAAGCAGAGTGCAATAGGCAGGAGGTGGGAGAACGCAGGTGAAGCTGGTCAAGGCCATTAGGGGCTATCAGCACTGCAGGGCACCTGGCACAAGGTTTCTGGAAATCAGTGGCACAACGCTTTGCAAAGCTCACTGTTTCAAGACACATATCAGTCACTGTGAAGAACTGAAGTCAATTAGGAAGAAATTTTAATTTGATACTGTACAGTGAAAATAATGAAAAGATGATAGTAAATATCCAAAAGGTTATTTACAGGAAAAACTCACCCATATGGAAGCCTTGAGTCTGCTGGGAACCACTGAGACAATCTCCACCAAGGAGCAGTCTCCAAAAGATGCTGCCTTAGTGGTGGTCAGCCCTTAAATGAGGTCTAGAGGAGGTGGAGTCAAGCTAAATTACTCTCACCTGTTCTCCCACAGGTGGGAAAGGTTGCTCCACTTCTGTAACCTGACAAAATAACAAGACACTGAAATTCTCCTGGAGGAAGGAAAAGAAGAAACGGATTATTTTCTTATCTAGAAGAAGATCAGAATACAGCGAAGATTGTGCTTGAGTATTATTTGGGGAAAAAAAAAGAAAACACACATCTTCTCAACCTGTGGAGAATCAAACTGTTTCTCAATCTGCAACAGCAATGAAAGCCAATGAAATTCAGAGGAAGTTCTTAGTGGCAGATGCCTCTAAAAAAAACTCCTCTCATTTATGTTAGATGACTTAAATAGTTTCTATATCTTCCATCTTAGCAATTGCTTCTAATTTTTCCTTTCGACAGCAGACGAACCTAGCAAACATTAGGAAGAAGCAGCCTGACCTATTGAAGTGTTAATACGACCCAGCATTTTAAATCTGAGCACTAAATCTGAGCAATTAACGCAGAGTAACAAGTTACTTCACAGTGTTTGGGCAATGACGCAGCATGCAGCTGGTTTCACAGCTGATCAGTTCTAGAACGTTTTATAAACAAGAGCTTTTAATTCAAGATCAATTATGATCTAACTCATATATGAGTTTCTAATGAAGTCAAGTAATGAAATAATAATTTAATACATATTTTTAATTCCCAGTTAGGAAAACAGTAATAAGCCTTTCTAAGGAAGATTTTCATTTAGTTACCAAACACTTTTATTCTGAAAGTGATATCATCTGTCTCAAATGCAAGAAAAAATGTTTTGAAGAAAGGCAAATAGTATCCTGGGCTCCATCAGGAGAGGGGTGGCCAACAGGGATAGGGAGGTGATTGTCCCTCTCTGCTCTTATGAGGCCTCATCTGGAATACTGTGTCCAGGTATGGAGTCCTCAGTACAAGAAAGACAAACCTCCCTGGGCAGTCCATTCCAGTGCCTCATCACCCTTTCTGAGAAGTAATGTTTCCTAATGTCCAGCCTGAATTTCCCCTGCCACAGCTTGAAACCATTCCCTCTAGTGCTATCACTAATGACACCAGAGAAGAGGCAGACCCCCAACTCACTACAACCTCCCTTTAGGAAGTTATAGAGAGCAACGAGGTCTCCCCTGAGCCTCCTCTTCTCCAGGCTGAACATTCCCAGCTCCTTCAGCCTCTCCTCATATGGCCTGTCCTCCAGACCCCTCACCAGCTTTGTTGGCAAGAGCTGTAAATTCCAAAGGATATTCCCAAAATATGGCAGTGACTTTAACGTACCAGTTGAAGTCCTAAGCTGTCAATTCAGATCTGACTGGGTCATTATTAATTTATTAAAGTAAGAAAGAATATGTCAAAAATGACAGTGGGTGCTGAAGCAGGCATCTGTATCATGCTGTTAATTCCTAACACTATCTGTGGCAGAGAGAAACTATAACAAGATGCCATAGGCAAGTCTCAAGAAGGTGCTGCTGGGTGGGTAGCTATCAGTGTTTGTCATATCCCCATGCACACTGGTTCACCAAATATTTCTGTGTCATGCACCAATCACCAGGAGGAGTTTTTTTCAAGGAAGGTTGAATTGCTTTCATATTAAAAAACAAAACAGCAATTCACCTCTTGTCTAGCTGCTAGTAACTTTGATTAGGATCAAATAGCTTACCTTTTTACTGCTTGCATAATTAAGGAATCACATTGTTCTTCCTGTGGTTCTTCTTGCTTATTATTTTCCACTGTAATCCATTAAACATGGCATTAGCAGGGATTTGACACACCAGATTTAATCAACAGTATTCCTCATACATCAGTGTTTGTGCTTATAGAGCTACACATCAAGCAAAGGTTTCAGTGAATTATCTGACTTATCATTTGATAAGAATGATATGAATATCTTATCATTTCCAGTCCGTACCTCCTGATTTCACTTTCCATTTTTGATACAACACATAGGCAAGGTCAAATGCTGCCACTGCATGTATCCTCAAGTATTCTCAAGAGGCTTACAGAAATGGGCTATCTGCTTGTACAAACCATGACTGCAAATGTATTTGGGTTATCTACATATTTTGTATTCATGAGGTTTACAGTTATAGGATGCAGCCAGGAAAATTGCTTTGCTTTTTTGTAAGTCTCTGGACAGAAGGCAAATGAAAAAGTATCATATGCTTACTACCCCACACACTCCTTTAAACTCCCACCACATTTCCCCTGACAATTCCTTCTCTATCAGTCCGCCCCTCTTGGAATATCTTTGCTGACACAGCAGCAAAGGACATCTTCTAAAATTAATTCTACCAAAGAACATTTGTTTCTTCCCTTGTACCTAAAAGCAATTGTGCTTCATTCCTCAGCCCCAGAGAGACAAATGACATAAATAAATGGACTTCAACACATCATTAATTTGGTGCTCCAGCCCCCTGATCATCTTCGTGGCCCTCCTCTGGACCCTTTCCAAAATCTCCATGTCTTTTTTGTACTGAGGGCTCCACACCTAGACACAGTACTCCAGATGGGGCCTCACAAGAGCGGAGGACAATCACCTCCCTATCCCTGCTGACCACCCCTCTCCTGATGGAGCCCAGGATCCCATTTGCTTTCCAGGCTGCCAGAGCGCACTGCTGGCTCATGTTAAGTTTCTCATCTATCAGGACCTCCAGGTCCTTCTCTACCGAGCTGCTCTCAAGGACAACTCCTCCCAGCCTGTACAGGTCCCTGGTGTTCTTCCGGCCCAAGTGCAAAACCTTGCACTTTGCCGTGTTAAACCTCATTAGGTTCACCCGAGCCCAGCTTTCCAGCCTGTCAAGGTCCCTCTGAATGGCATCCGTTCCCTCCACCGTATCGACTGCACCACTCAGCTTGGTGTCATCAGCAAACTTGTTGAGGGTGCACTCCAGGAGGAGGAGAGGGAGGAGCGGGGTGTGCGCTGCCAGGGTCGGGCCGCGGTGCGGGGCGTGGAGGGATGTCGGGGGAGGAGCTGGCGGTGCTGCGCCACGCAGAGGCGATGCGTGCGGTGCCAGCGAGTGCGTGGAGCTGAACGAAGGTGTGTAACATGTCCTTGCTCTGGCTGTCGGTGAGCGGGACGAGTCGGGGCTGCAGTTCTGTGCTGGTGTTTGTTGCTGGGACCGGCTGCCTGAGCAGAATGGGGGCAGCGAGAGGGAGGTTGGACAAGCGGCAGCATCAGGAGCACGGCCCGGTTCTGCTGTGCTGATGGTGCTGTACGGCTGTGGGTCCCCACTGAGGGTCGGTGAGGCAGCGTGGCCCCGTGTGTGGACGTGGGATGTAATGAGAGTGAGTGGATGCAAATGGAGTCGGAGGTGTTACAAGGAGAGGCTCTGGATTGGAACAGGGAGAGCAGAGCTGGTGTGTCCCAGCAGGCAGGCGTAGTCAGGTGCCCTTTGGAGCCTGCTGTTCTTGGTGCTGAGCTCAGGAGCCCCATCAGATCAGCGTGGTGCTGCGTGCTGCGTATGGCAGCGCCAAGAGATTCCCTTGTGGAAGAAGGGGGAGGATGAAGGAGGCCGAGGGCCCTTTGCTCAGGGCCAGCTCGTCTGTGCCCTCTTGCTGACCGGAGAGAAGGGCTGCCCGCTGGGCACAGGCAGTGCCTTCTGGCTCCCGTGCCGTGCCCTGTCCTCCAGCCCCCTCCTCATGCCATGTGGAACGCCAGTGCCAGCAGTGCCAGCAGTGCGGCCGCCATGTTAGAACCCTGGCCACGGCCGTTACCTTGGTCACCGTTGCCCAACGGTGGGCAACGCACTCGCCTCTTAGATCTCCGGCCGATAACAGCCATGTGGGGGCCTAAGAGAGCGAGGCTGGAGGAAACCCACCATTTAGCTGGGAAGATGGTTCCGGGGACCGCGGGGTCGAAGAGGAGGAGGAGGGGGCCCACTGCCAGCACCATCAGGCAGCAGACAGGCAAGGGAGCCCATTGCCATCGCGCCTGGACCAGGTGCGTGACCACCTCCGTGGAGCCCATGGAGGTGGATCCACCTCCAGATGAGCCCATGGAGGTGGATCCACCTGAGGATGAGCCCATGGAGGTGGATCCACCCGATGCACGGCTGGCCTGGCACCACACCACCGTGCCAGGCCCTGCAGCAGTACCACCTCAGCTGCAGCATCGCTGGTCCAGGCGCTGGGCTCCGTACCGTCTGCGCGGCCCCCGCCCCCGGCATTAACCGGGTGGCTTCATTTAACATCATCTCCTCCTTTGAGACCTTGCGGGCCCCCGGTTCCATCTGAACCCTGTTTTTATTGTTGTTTTTATTGTTTTTATTGTTGTTTTTCTTGTTGTTTTTATTGTTAAATTTAGTTAGTTAGGATTAGGTGTTAGGAGTAGGTTATTGTTCACGTTTTAGTGTTAGGTGTAGGTTTTTGTTCCTGTTTTAGAGTTAGGCTTAGGTTAGTGTTCGTACTTAGAGTTAGGTGGGTTCCTACCAGCAGCTGGCAGCAAACAGCGCTCACTCGGTAAGCACACGTCTGCTTTCTCACCCAAAGCCATGAGTGCTGCTCCATGAGTGAGGAGGTCTGTGACATCTCCGAGGGATGGGATTTGCATCTTGTGACTTTTCTGTTGCAGATTGTCAGGGAGCAGAGCGTGAGTGGCTGTGAAATGCAATTGGGAAATGCTTCATGGGAACAGTCTGGAGCTGTGTCTGGAGCTTCCTGCGTGGCCATTGTAAGGTAGGTGTGCCTTACTGTAAGCGTGCACTGAAGCAGTGTCGGTTAAGCACAGCTCACTCCTTTGTCTTCAACAGATCAGCTTTCTGCACTCTTTATTTCCGTGGCTGGCGTTGTAGAGCGCAGCAGCAGCAAGGCCGTGAACACGTCCACAACCAGGTACGTGAACATGGGTGACTTTAATGGCTAGAATAACATTGCTGTTAGAATTAATAAGGCAGTGGTCACGCGTGTGTGCTGGAGCTCAGGGATAGGTTTATTCTTGCCTGCTGAGCTTTTCCCTTATTTGACACCCACCCATCCTCTCTTGCTTCTCTTCCCTTTCAGTTGTTAGAAAGCTCCCTGACTGTTTCCCAATTGATTCTTGCAGGACTCGGAGGGTTTTGAGTCTAAGACCTGGGAGACGGTGAAGCAACCCAAGGCAAGTGCTGCTCAGCTGAGCAAGAAAGCCAAGAAGGAAAGCAAAAAGAAACGATAAGGGCTTGAGCAGGAAGGCACAAAGGACAGCAGAATCGCCTGCATTGCGTCCTCAGAGGTGCACCAAAGGACACACACTGCGTGCTCCGGTTTTCAGGCCTGGCCGTGCTTTCCCTTTCCTGGACTGCGGAGAGGAACTGAGCAAGTTTTAGTCATTACCAGTATCCTGCCTATTTGATTTCATATTGAAATGTATTTTGGATGCATTTAGCATCTCTTTGTTGCAAATAAAAGCGAAAGAAACATTTGAATAGTGGTGCTGCCTCTTTCAGTAGCTGCTCAATACAGTGCCTGGCTCGGGCTAGTAATCGCAGGGCCATGATGTGGTTGGCTTCACGTCCCTCCCTGCAAATGGAGCTGCTTGTCCCACCTTTCCGTGTTGGTGTTCCCAACTGGTGGCCTTTCAGCCGAACTGGTAATGCTAGTGACGGACTGTGAGCATCCCTTGTTTTCCAAGGGCTGAGAGAAACAAAAGCAGTGTGGGAGGAAGAAAGGTGTCCCTGCGCCTTGAGCTTGTCTTTCTTCCCTGTTGGCTTTTCAGGGTTCTGGTGCACTGTCTGTTGCTGTTTGCACTGGGAAGCCCGGCTGCATGTGGGCAGCCATGTCCTGCGCTTCAGCTTCTCCTCTACCCACAAGGAGGAGTTCAAGTGTGGGTGGGATGGTGAGAAGAGCAGGGCTGGGAGTGGGGCTGGAGGAGAGGGCAGCGGGCGGGCTGCAGGCGAACGTGCCTCGGGCCCAGAGCTGAGCTGTAAAATGGGAGGACCCCGAGCCGCGCTGCGCTGCTTCAGCTCCAATGGTTCATGATGGGCAGCGCCACGTGTTTAGTGCCAGGGTGCTGCAAGGGCACGTAGCTGAGCCAGAGCCCAGAGAGGAGAGGCTGGATGTCAAGAGTGTCTGGTGGCCATTTTCAATTGGCGCCCTGGCACCTTCCTCCTTCCACCAGCCTGCACGGTGGACTGTGTACAGCGAGCCACGAGGCACTGCCTCCTGCTGCCTGCCTGCCTGCCTGCCTGCGTGCGTGACAATAAGCAGTGCTGCTGGAGATGGAAGAGAGGATTGTCGGGTTGGGTGCAGCAAAGGAGCTGGTTGCAAAGGAGAGAAACCAAATGGGACTCACCACAGCCAACATACGGACATCTGTTCTCCAAGCATGCCCAAAGGTTGTGTCCTCTAACTTTACAGTCCTGACAGGTGCCATGAGACTTCTGTATCAATTCTTCTTTTGTTATCTCTCCAGCTGACTCCAGGTGTGGACAATTGCTGCTGAGCGATGACATTTTCATATGCTTTCTTTTGCAAGATCCAGACCCTGGGATTTCCACGACCAAGAATGCAGCGTAGTACCAACTGCCCAGCAAACTTCCCTCTTGCTTGAGTTCTTCGGCTGCACCTTAAGAACTGTGTTCAGTTTTGGGCTCCTCACTGCAAGAAAGACATTGAGGCCCTGGAACCGTTCACAGGAGGGCTACGAAGCTGGTGAGGGGTCTGGAGCACAGGACGTATGAGGAGCGGCTGAGGGAGCTGGGATTGTTCAGCCTGGAGAAGAGAAGGCTCAGGGGAGACCTTCTAGCTCTCTATAACTTCCTGAGGGGAGGTTGTAGTGAGCTGGGGGTTGGCCTCTTCTCTCGTGTAGACATGATAGAACTAGAGGGAATGGTTTCAAGCTGCGCCAGGGGAGATTCAGGCTGGACATCAGGACATATTACTTTTCGGAAAGGGTGGTGAGGCACTGGAATGCACTGCCCAGGGAGGTGGTGGAGTCACTGACCATGGGAGTGTTCAAGAAACGTTTGGATGTTGTGTTGAGGGACATGATTTAGCTGGGAAGTATTGGTGATGGTTGGACTGGATGATCTCCTGGGTCTTTTCCAACCTTGATAACTCTGTGATTCTGTGAAATGTTGATGAGCGGTCATTGCATCTCAGCTGTGGGTCTGGGCTCAGCCTGTGCAGCAGCACCTCGGGGCTGGGGCCGAGCCCGGTGCCGGGGCTGTGCTGCCTGCAGGAGGCTGCGGGGCTGTGGCAGCCACTTTGGGTGCAGCACATGGGCATGGGGGAGGGCCGGCAGCAGGGAGGGCGATGGGCCCGAGCCCAAATCGTGTTGGTCACAGCACAGGGGCTGCAGGGGATGGCAGATGTGATCCTGCGGGGTTAGGAAAGGGCACAGCAGAGCACCGAGGAGCACAAGGCAGTGAAGCGCAGCACGAGCCGTTGATTGCCTGCACTGATGATGAGATGTGCGTCCTGAGTGCGGATGGAAAGCGAAGGGAAAGGAGGAGGGGGGCATGGAGGGGCAGGAAGCGCTTGGTGCCGGCGGGAGCAGTTCCGGGCCATGGCGCCATGGGAAGGTGATCGGGGCCGGGAGGAGCGGGGTGTGCGCTGCCAGGGTCGGGCCGCGGTGCGGGGCGTGGAGGGATGTCGGGGGAGGAGCTGGCGGTGCTGCGGCACGCAGAGGCGATGCGTGCGGTGCCAGCGAGTGCGTGGAGCTGAACGAAGGTGTGTAACATGTCCTTGCTCTGGCTGTCGGTGAGCGGGACGAGTCGGGGCTGCAGTTCTGTGCTGGTGTTTGTTGCTGGGACCGGCTGCCTGAGCAGAATGGGGGCAGCGAGAGGGAGGTTGGACAAGCGGCAGCATCAGGAGCACGGCCCGGTTCTGCTGTGCTGATGGTGCTGTACGGCTGTGGGTCCCCACTGAGGGTCGGTGAGGCAGCGTGGCCCCGTGTGTGGACGTGGGATGTAATGAGAGTGAGTGGATGCAAATGGAGTCGGAGGTGTTACAAGGAGAGGCTCTGGATTGGAACAGGGAGAGCAGAGCTGGTGTGTCCCAGCAGGCAGGCGTGGTCAGGTGCCCTTTGGAGCCTGCTGTTCTTGGTGCTGAGCTCAGGAGCCCCATCAGATCAGCGTGGTGCTGCGTGCTGCGTATGGCAGCGCCAAGAGATTCCCTTGTGGAAGAAGGGGGAGGATGAAGGAGGCCGAGGGCCCTTTGCTCAGGGCCAGCTCGTCTGTGCCCTCTTGCTGACCGGAGAGAAGGGCTGCCCGCTGGGCACAGGCAGTGCCTTCTGGCTCCCGTGCCGTGCCCTGTCCTCCAGCCCCCTCCTCATGCCATGTGGAACGCCAGTGCCAGCAGTGCCAGCAGTGCGGCCGCCATGTTAGAACCCTGGCCACGGCCGTTACCTTGGTCACCGTTGCCCAACGGTGGGCAACGCACTCGCCTCTTAGATCTCCGGCCGATAACAGCCATGTGGGGGCCTAAGAGAGCGAGGCTGGAGGAAACCCACCATTTAGCTGGGAAGATGGTTCCGGGGACCGCGGGGTCGAAGAGGAGGAGGAGGGGGCCCACTGCCAGCACCATCAGGCAGCAGACAGGCAAGGGAGCCCATTGCCATCGCGCCTGGACCAGGTGCGTGACCACCTCCGTGGAGCCCATGGAGGTGGATCCACCTCCAGATGAGCCCATGGAGGTGGATCCACCTCCAGATGAGCCCATGGAGGTGGATCCACCCGATGCACGGCTGGCCTGGCACCACACCACCGTGCCAGGCCCTGCAGCAGTACCACCTCAGCTGCAGCATCGCTGGTCCAGGCGCTGGGCTCCGTACCGTCTGCGCGGCCCCCGCCCCCGGCATTAACCGGGTGGCTTCATTTAACATCATCTCCTCCTTTGAGACCTTGCGGGCCCCCGGTTCCATCTAAACCCCATTTTTATTGTTGTTTTTATTGTTTTTATTGTTGTTTTTATTGTTTTTATTGTTGTTTTTCTTGTTGTTTTTATTGTTAAATTTAGTTAGTTAGGATTAGGTGTTAGGAGTAGGTTATTGTTCATGTTTTTTAATTAGGAGTAGGTTATTGTTCACGTTTTAGTGTTAGGTGTAGGTTTTTGTTCCTGTTTTAGAGTTAGGCTTAGGTTAGTGTTCGTACTTAGAGTTAGGTGGGTTCCTACCAGCAGCTGGCAGCAAACAGCGCTCACTCGGTAAGCACACGTCTGCTTTCTCACCCAAAGCCATGAGTGCTGCTCCATGAGTGAGGAGGTCTGTGACATCTCCGAGGGATGGGATTTGCATCTTGTGACTTTTCTGTTGCAGATTGTCAGGGAGCAGAGCGTGAGTGGCTGTGAAATGCAATTGGGAAATGCTTCATGGGAACAGTCTGGAGCTGTGTCTGGAGCTTCCTGCGTGGCCATTGTAAGGTAGGTGTGCCTTACTGTAAGCGTGCACTGAAGCAGTGTCGGTTAAGCACAGCTCACTCCTCTGTCTTCAACAGATCAGCTTTCTGCACTCTTTATTTCCGTGGCTGGCGTTGTAGAGCGCAGCAGCAGCAAGGCCGTGAACACGTCCACAACCAGGTACGTGAACATGGGTGACTTTAATGGCTAGAATAACATTGCTGTTAGAATTAATAAGGCAGTGGTCACGCGTGTGTGCTGGAGCTCAGGGATAGGTTTATTCTTGCCTGCTGAGCTTTTCCCTTATTTGACACCCACCCATCCTCTCTTGCTTCTCTTCCCTTTCAGTTGTTAGAAAGCTCCCTGACTGTTTCCCAATTGATTCTTGCAGGACTCGGAGGGTTTTGAGTCTAAGACCTGGGAGACGGTGAAGCAACCCAAGGCAAGTGCTGCTCAGCTGAGCAAGAAAGCCAAGAAGGAAAGCAAAAAGAAACGATAAGGGCTTGAGCAGGAAGGCACAAAGGACAGCAGAATCGCCTGCATTGCGTCCTCAGAGGTGCACCAAAGGACACACACTGCGTGCTCCGGTTTTCAGGCCAGGCCGTGCTTTCCCTTTCCTGGACTGCGGAGAGGAACTGAGCAAGTTTTAGTCATTACCAGTATCCCGCCTATTTGATTTCATATTGAAATGTATTTTGGATGCATTTAGCATCTCTTTGTTGCAAATAAAAGCGAAAGAAACATTTGAATAGTGGTGCTGCCTCTTTCAGTAGCTGCTCAATACAGTGCCTGGCTCGGGCTAGTAATCGCAGGGCCATGATGTGGTTGGCTTCACGTCCCTCCCTGCAAATGGAGCTGCTTGTCCCACCTTTCCGTGTTGGTGTTCCCAACTGGTGGCCTTTCAGCCGAACTGGTAATGCTAGTGACGGACTGTGAGCATCCCTTGTTTTCCAAGGGCTGAGAGAAACAAAAGCAGTGTGGGAGGAAGAAAGGTGTCCCTGCGCCTTGAGCTTGTCTTTCTTCCCTGTTGGCTTTTCAGGGTTCTGGTGCACTGTCTGTTGCTGTTTGCACTGGGAAGCCCGGCTGCATGTGGGCAGCCATGTCCTGCGCTTCAGCTTCTCCTCTACCCACAAGGAGGAGTTCAAGTGTGGGTGGGATGGTGAGAAGAGCAGGGCTGGGAGTGGGGCTGGAGGAGAGGGCAGCGGGCGGGCTGCAGGCGAACGTGCCTCGGGCCCAGAGCTGAAAAATGGGAGGACCC
This sequence comes from Coturnix japonica, assembly GCF_054131305.1. Lineage (NCBI taxonomy): Eukaryota > Metazoa > Chordata > Aves > Galliformes > Phasianidae > Coturnix > Coturnix japonica. The sequence goes on along the minus strand of NC_140673.1, from coordinate 6,956,597 downwards.
CGAGCCGCGCTGCGCTGCTTCAGCTCCAATGGTTCATGATGGGCAGCGCCACGTGTTTAGTGCCAGGGTGCTGCAAGGGCACGTAGCTGAGCCAGAGCCCAGAGAGGAGAGGCTGGATGTCAAGAGTGTCTGGTGGCCACTTTCAATTGGCGCCCTGGCACCTTCCTCCTTCCACCAGCCTGCACGGTGGACTGTGTACAGCGAGCCACGAGGCACTGCCTCCTGCTGCCTGCCTGCCTGCCTGCCTGCGTGCGTGACAATAAGCAGTGCTGCTGGAGATGGAAGAGAGGATTGTCGGGTTGGGTGCAGCAAAGGAGCTGGTTGCAAAGGAGAGAAACCAAATGGGACTCACCACAGCCAACATACGGACATCTGTTCTCCAAGCATGCCCAAAGGTTGTGTCCTCTAACTTTACAGTCCTGACAGGTGCCATGAGACTTCTGTATCAATTCTTCTTTTGTTATCTCTCCAGCTGACTCCAGGTGTGGACAATTGCTGCTGAGCGATGACATTTTCATATGCTTTCTTTTGCAAGATCCAGACCCTGGGATTTCCACGACCAAGAATGCAGCGTAGTACCAACTGCCCAGCAAACTTCCCTCTTGCTTGAGTTCTTCGGCTGCACCTTAAGAACTGTGTTCAGTTTTGGGCTCCTCACTGCAAGAAAGACATTGAGGCCCTGGAACCGTTCACAGGAGGGCTACGAAGCTGGTGAGGGGTCTGGAGCACAGGACGTATGAGGAGCGGCTGAGGGAGCTGGGATTGTTCAGCCTGGAGAAGAGAAGGCTCAGGGGAGACCTTCTAGCTCTCTATAACTTCCTGAGGGGAGGTTGTAGTGAGCTGGGGGTTGGCCTCTTCTCTCGTGTAGACATGATAGAACTAGAGGGAATGGTTTCAAGCTGCGCCAGGGGAGATTCAGGCTGGACATCAGGAAATATTACTTTTCGGAAAGGGTGGTGAGGCACTGGAATGCACTGCCCAGGGAGGTGGTGGAGTCACTGACCATGGGAGTGTTCAAGAAACGTTTGGATGTTGTGTTGAGGGACATGATTTAGCTGGGAAGTATTGGTGATGGTTGGACTGGATGATCTCCTGGGTCTTTTCCAACCTTGATAACTCTGTGATTCTGTGAAATGTTGATGAGCGGTCATTGCATCTCAGCTGTGGGTCTGGGCTCAGCCTGTGCAGCAGCACCTCGGGGCTGGGGCCGAGCCCGGTGCCGGGGCTGTGCTGCCTGCAGGAGGCTGCGAGGCTGTGGCAGCCACTTTGGGTGCAGCACATGGGCATGGGGGAGGGCCGGCAGCAGGGAGGGCGATGGGCCCGAGCCCAAATCGTGTTGGTCACAGCACAGGGGCTGCAGGGGATGGCAGATGTGATCCTGCGGGGTTAGGAAAGGGCACAGCAGAGCACCGAGGAGCACAAGGCAGTGAAGCGCAGCACGAGCCGTTGATTGCCTGCACTGATGATGAGATGTGCGTCCTGAGTGCGGATGGAAAGTGAAGGGAAAGGAGGAGGGGGGGATGGAGGGGCAGGAAGCGCTTGGTGCCGGCGGGAGCAGTTCCGGGCCATGGCGCCATGGGAAGGTGATCGGGGCCGGGAGGAGCGGGGTGTGCGCTGCCAGGGTCGGGCCGCGGTGCGGGGCGTGGAGGGATGTCGGGGGAGGAGCTGGCGGTGCTGCGCCACGCAGAGGCGATGCGTGCGGTGCCAGCGAGTGCGTGGAGCTGAACGAAGGTGTGTAACATGTCCTTGCTCTGGCTGTCGGTGAGCGGGACGAGTCGGGGCTGCAGTTCTGTGCTGGTGTTTGTTGCTGGGACCGGCTGCCTGAGCAGAATGGGGGCAGCGAGAGGGAGGTTGGACAAGCGGCAGCATCAGGAGCACGGCCCGGTTCTGCTGTGCTGATGGTGCTGTACGGCTGTGGGTCCCCACTGAGGGTCGGTGAGGCAGCGTGGCCCCGTGTGTGGACGTGGGATGTAATGAGAGTGAGTGGATGCAAATGGAGTCGGAGGTGTTACAAGGAGAGGCTCTGGATTGGAACAGGGAGAGCAGAGCTGGTGTGTCCCAGCAGGCAGGCGTGGTCAGGTGCCCTTTGGAGCCTGCTGTTCTTGGTGCTGAGCTCAGGAGCCCCATCAGATCAGCGTGGTGCTGCGTGCTGCGTATGGCAGCGCCAAGAGATTCCCTTGTGGAAGAAGGGGGAGGATGAAGGAGGCCGAGGGCCCTTTGCTCAGGGCCAGCTCGTCTGTGCCCTCTTGCTGACCGGAGAGAAGGGCTGCCCGCTGGGCACAGGCAGTGCCTTCTGGCTCCCGTGCCGTGCCCTGTCCTCCAGCCCCCTCCTCATGCCATGTGGAACGCCAGTGCCAGCAGTGCCAGCAGTGCGGCCGCCATGTTAGAACCCTGGCCACGGCCGTTACCCTGGTCACCGTTGCCCAACGGTGGGCAACGCACTCGCCTCTTAGATCTCCGGCCGATAACAGCCATGTGGGGGCCTAAGAGAGCGAGGCTGGAGGAAACCCACCATTTAGCTGGGAAGATGGTTCCGGGGACCGCGGGGTCGAAGAGGAGGAGGAGGGGGCCCACTGCCAGCACCATCAGGCAGCAGACAGGCAAGGGAGCCCATTGCCATCGCGCCTGGACCAGGTGCGTGACCACCTCCGTGGAGCCCATGGAGGTGGATCCACCTCCAGATGAGCCCATGGAGGTGGATCCACCTCCAGATGAGCCCATGGAGGTGGATCCACCCGATGCACGGCTGGCCTGGCACCACACCACCGTGCCAGGCCCTGCAGCAGTACCACCTCAGCTGCAGCATCGCTGGTCCAGGCGCTGGGCTCCGTACCGTCTGCGCGGCCCCCGCCCCCGGCATTAACCGGGTGGCTTCATTTAACATCATCTCCTCCTTTGAGACCTTGCGGGCCCCCGGTTCCATCTAAACCCCGTTTTTATTGTTGTTTTTATTGTTTTTATTGTTGTTTTTATTGTTTTTATTGTTGTTTTTATTGTTGTTTTTATTGTTAAATTTAGTTAGTTAGGATTAGGTGTTAGGAGTAGGTTATTGTTCATGTTTTTTAATTAGGAGTAGGTTATTGTTCACGTTTTAGTGTTAGGTGTAGGTTTTTGTTCCTGTTTTAGAGTTAGGCTTAGGTTAGTGTTCGTACTTAGAGTTAGGTGGGTTCCTACCAGCAGCTGGCAGCAAACAGCGCTCACTCGGTAAGCACACGTCTGCTTTCTCACCCAAAGCCATGAGTGCTGCTCCATGAGTGAGGAGGTCTGTGACATCTCCGAGGGATGGGATTTGCATCTTGTGACTTTTCTGTTGCAGATTGTCAGGGAGCAGAGCGTGAGTGGCTGTGAAATGCAATTGGGAAATGCTTCATGGGAACAGTCTGGAGCTGTGTCTGGAGCTTCCTGCGTGGCCATTGTAAGGTAGGTGTGCCTTACCGTAAGCGTGCACTGAAGCAGTGTCGGTTAAGCACAGCTCACTCCTCTGTCTTCAACAGATCAGCTTTCTGCACTCTTTATTTCCGTGGCTGGCGTTGTAGAGCGCAGCAGCAGCAAGGCCGTGAACACGTCCACAACCAGGTACGTGAACATGGGTGACTTTAATGGCTAGAATAACATTGCTGTTAGAATTAATAAGGCAGTGGTCACGCGTGTGTGCTGGAGCTCAGGGATAGGTTTATTCTTGCCTGCTGAGCTTTTCCCTTATTTGACACCCACCCATCCTCTCTTGCTTCTCTTCCCTTTCAGTTGTTAGAAAGCTCCCTGACTGTTTCCCAATTGATTCTTGCAGGACTCGGAGGGTTTTGAGTCTAAGACCTGGGAGACGGTGAAGCAACCCAAGGCAAGTGCTGCTCAGCTGAGCAAGAAAGCCAAGAAGGAAAGCAAAAAGAAACGATAAGGGCTTGAGCAGGAAGGCACAAAGGACAGCAGAATCGCCTGCATTGCGTCCTCAGAGGTGCACCAAAGGACACACACTGCGTGCTCCGGTTTTCAGGCCTGGCCGTGCTTTCCCTTTCCTGGACTGCGGAGAGGAACTGAGCAAGTTTTAGTCATTACCAGTATCCCGCCTATTTGATTTCATATTGAAATGTATTTTGGATGCATTTAGCATCTCTTTGTTGCAAATAAAAGCGAAAGAAACATTTGAATAGTGGTGCTGCCTCTTTCAGTAGCTGCTGAATACAGTGCCTGGCTCGGGCTGGCAATTGCAGGACCATGATGTGTTCGGCTTCACATCCCTACCTGAATCACAGAATCACAGAATTATTGGGGTTGGAAGGGACCTCTAGAGATCATCGAGTCCAACCCCCCTGCCAAAGCAGGCTCCCTACACCACATCACACAGCTCGGCGTCCAGGCAGGTCTTGAATATCTCCAGAGAAGGAGACTCCTCCACCTCCCTGGGCAGCCTGTTCCAGTGCTCCATCACCCTCGCTGTAAAGAAGTTCTTCCGCACATTCGTGCGGAACTTCCTATGCTGTCCTTTCATCCCATTACCCCTAGTCCTGTCCCCACGCACTACTAAAAAGAGACCAGCCTCGCCACTATGGCCCCCACACCTCAGGTATTTGTAAACCTGGATCAAGTCCCCTCTCAGCCTTCTTTTCTCAAGGCTAAACAGACCCAGTTCCTAAGTCTCTCCTCATAGGGGAGATGCTCCAGGCCCTTCACCATCTCTGTGGCCCTCCGCTGGACTCTTTCCAAGAGATCCCTGTCTTTTTTGTACTGGGGGTCCCGGAACTGGACACAATATTCCACATGAGGCCTCACCAGGGCAGAGTAGAGGGGGAGGATCACCTCCCTCGACCTGCTGGACACGCTCTTTTTAATGCACCCCAGTATGCCATTGGCCTTTTTGGCTACAAGGGCTCTCCGCTGGCTCATGGTTAATCTGTCGTCCACCAGGACGCCCAGGTCCCTCTCAGCAGAGCTCCTCTCCAGCAGCTCTTCCCCCAGCCTGTACTGGTGCATGCAATTATTTCTACCCAGGTGCAAGACTCTACACTTGCTTTTGTTAAACTTCATCCGGTTTCCTACTGCCCAGCTCTCCAGCCTGTCCAGGTCTCGCTGAATGGCAGCACAGCCTTCAGGCGTGTCAGCCAATCCTCCCAACTTCGTGTCATCACAAACTTGCTGAGGGTGGTCACTATCCCCTCATCAAGGTCGTTGATGTTGAACAAGACCAGACCCAGCACAGACCCCTGGGTTTACTTAGTTTACAGTTTGGAAGGGCTTCAATAAATACAATGAAAAAACAGGTCTCTTTCCATAAAACACAGCTAAGTGTCCACAGCACACAATACTAACAACAGCCTGTTTAGCATTATCTTGGATACAATTCCTTCTCTTTGAAACTTAAAATCTCAATAGGCAATGCAAAACCAAAGATTCACTCCAGCTGCCAGCTATCAGTATTTTGACCCTGTTAGGCTTTGAAGAAAGAGTTTCCCAAGGCTGTAACAACAGGCAGATAAGAAATGTGTTTGTTTTAGACGGGGAGTGAAATTGAACATAAGTGCAGCCATGTCTACCGACTGCTGTAGATGCCACCATCTACAGGGAATGCAGGCTGCAAAACGCCTGTCTGCTATCTAAGCTGTTGCAAGGCTCTGGGCATCTAGAAAGAGTCCACAAATTGCTACCATTAATTCTGGCAGCTCCAAGGGCTAGATTTAGAGGAGGCACCTGGAAGACTGAAATAAGCCCACACTGTCAGCATGCAACAGCACTGCCATGTGCCCTGTCAGCCGGTGGAAAGGACAGCCAGCAATTCCCCACAGGCTGCTGCCACAGCTTCGGTGTTCAGAGCAGACACAGACAGAGAAGATCCTAAGATACAGGCTTGAAGAATAACCATTAATGCTGAGTTTTGAAAGATGAGGAAGGAATAGTGAGTTTCAAAGGTAGCAAAGATGCTGAAAGGGTAAGACCACTTGAAATTTGATCATTCACTCAATGAAGTGAGACTGAAAAAGAATCTTCTGTGGAGATTCAGGAGGAACAAAACTAGATAAAGCATTCTCAATGCAAAACTGCAATACAAGGTAGGAGATAACAAACAGTTGTTTTTACTTTTTATCTTTCAGAAAAACTGTATTATGTATTGCAGCTTCCTTGTAGCCCACTGAGAAGCATTTGAATAAGACAAACAGAGGTCACTTTGCAGCAGAAAAGCGAACTCATAGCTCTGTGCACTGGGTAGATTCTGTCAGTGCTTGAGCTACCTAACCCGCAGCTCTTTCAGGTATCTCCTTGCTGCAATGCAGTCAAGGTTTGTTGCTACAGAATTAGCATAACAAAAGCCTAAGAAATATGAATCTTTACAGGCACCTGTATACCTTCAGATCCAGAAGGCTTGCTGTCATCCCACTAATCTGTTAAATAGGCTCCTATATTCAGAGAACCGATTTGGGGAAGATGAAAAAGCTATTTGTTGTCATAGAAACAGTATGACTTTCTGCTGCTGTGCAGGCTGATACGGGAGGATATTATTGTTTGGACTTCTTCCAGGCATCCAGATTGAGAAACACTGAAGTGCTTTTTTAAAAGTCCCTGAAATTTTGCCAAATAACCAGATCCACAATTTTCACAAACATATTCAAATATTTACCAATTGTTGTGGTTAAATTTGAAAAGCTCTGGATACAGGAAACACTGTTGAAAAAAATATATTCTTTGCTCAAAAAAAAAACAAGCAAGTAATGGAGATCTTGTAAGGCTACAGAAAATGTCCAAAACTCTGCAATCAGTTACAGAAAAGCAATTAAAACATCAGCCAATTAGCAGGTAGCTGAAGTTAATATTTTAAAAGCCTATAGTTAATGAGTTTGTTAAGGTTAAAAACACAAAAGAAGATATCCCAAAGGTTTAACAGCTGCCAAAGAGTACCACTAACTGCAAGGAAGGAAAGATGTTTATGGTTGTTCCTTTATGTTCTTTATAATTCAAGAAAAACAGTATCAGTAAGTCATTAAGCACAGTGTGGTAGTGAACAAACCTCCAAAAGATCCAGCCAAGCAGCTGTATTCTCCCAGTGGCTCCAAGGGAAGACAGATTTACACCTGAGTTATAATGCATAGGCCACAGAAATACAGGGCAATTGGAAGCATTTTAGATGGTCTCATTTCATTTTGAAAATACTTTTATTTTACAGGAACTTTTTTTTTTCCCAGAATTTTTTTTCCTGAAGTATCTTCATCCTCCATCCCCATAGTAATATTTCTTGGCTATGGCACGGTGCAAAGGTAATTCAGAAGGTATCAATAATTCATAGGAAAGGTAGATTATTTTTTTTTTACCTCTTTGATTTGGTTAAAGAATGAGCATGGTTGGAATCTTGTCCTGCAGGCAACAGGTTCATCTGAGTTGCCATCCAACTGTTTTATTGCCTCACTAAAACACTCATCTTTCTTGCTGAAGGAATCTGCTTCCATTACAGAACATCCCTTACTCTTCTCCCAGCTCCACAGAAACAGAACACCTCAAGATATGCTAACATACAATTATTCAACTTTCAGCTCTTAAGCCATGAAACTGGATAGACATGACACTAAAATGAGCTGTGAGGGAAGTAAAGCAAAACTGCTCAAGGAGCAGTTCTGGTGGTAGTGCTCTTCTTACATTTAGTGTCTGACTTCTCCCTGGACAGCAGCTGGGGGATGCAGCCAGTCAAATGGCCTCCTCCTACATCAGATCTAGCATCCATCCTATATTCCAGCTTCCTTTTGTGTGCCTTATATATTCAACTGAATTGCCATTTCTAGGAGCAGTCTAGCACAATGTAGAAGGGCATAAGCTACTGGGAAAAGAATAGCATGTGAAAGACAAATTGTCAGTAAAGGTTAATAATTTACCCTGTAATTGTTCTGGTATTATGTGTATAATTACATAGAATGGAACAGCAGGTAAATGAAAAAAAAAAGAAAAAAATAGCAGACGTTGATTATTCAGACTGATGCCACCTGCTGGAGCTCAACTAGAGGGAGTCTGGAAAAGGCCACGGTGATACTAATTTCTGCCCTAATGACAGAGTGCGATGCCACAGTGGTTTTTAACTTATATTCCCCCTCAGCAATCCTGTGTCACTACCAGCTGTGGAAAGTTGACCCTAGACCCTCTTTCCTTTCCCTTTACATACTGTACAAATACTTTATAAAGACAAAAATTTTGATTAAATATACCATCAATCATGATTTTTAAAGCCCATCAGTCTGGGCATATTAGGGTAGTATGTCTAGGCTGAGGTTGGACTTGGTGACCTTGAGGGTCCTTTCCAACCTCAGCAATTCTATGATTCAAATGTATTTGATCAACAAGATAATTCATTTGTTGCCAGAGTCTCTGTTTATCCAAGCAGAGTAGCCCTGGATGCCCTGCTGCATCAGTAGTTCATCTGACTTAATAATGCAGTTCTTCACTGTACATCCAGAGATGCCTATCACTGGAACTTGCAGACATTATGTTGATATAAAAAAAACAGTGATATCAATATGCAGCTGAACATGGCAAAGTCCAGTCAGTTTAGGAAACACCCCTCATTTACCAATCTAATAACAACAGTTGTTAGCAGCTGTGACAACTAATACTTTGCAAAAACTCACAGTTACTTCAGTGTTACAAAACAGTCCTATCTGGAGTCCCTGGATACTACCCAGGAGATATGGAATGCAGTGAAAAACAGCAGTTGTATAGTGTGTATATAGATATATACACACATATACTATATATATACTATACATATATATATATATACATATATATACACACTATATATAGAGATATTTGAAGAGCTGTAAGTTAGGTATCTTTCTTCTTTTTCTGTGACATGGGCAAATCTGTTCAGATAAATACTACTACATTTTATTTTTTTCTCAAAGCTACAGCCAAATTCTCAAAGGTTGCATGGTCTTCCCATTAGATGACGGGAAAATGAAGATAATTTGTATACAAGAGAAAAGGAGGCAGCCTGAGACATCAGCAGCGGGAAGTGAACTGTCTTAACTTGTACCAGCACCTCTTAAATTTCTCTACATGACAAGTGCAGGCTTGTGAAATTCCAATAGCTACAAGATTTTCTTCCTCCATGTGGTCCCAAAGAAGTACTTGCCTTTGCTGGGGAACCACATTTCTACAGGAAGAAACTTCTTTGCAAGATTGACATCCTCCTACTCTCCTGAAGGCCACAGATTGCACACCTGCATGATGTCAGAGCCTGGTTTATGGTCAGTCCAATGAGATACTGAAATAACTGACCAGATAAATTGCTTTCAACTGACTGATTTGAAATTCTCAGATTTGGAGATTACTTATTTTGCTTCAGGAAAGAAGTAATGGGTGTCCAAGGGGGAACACATGATGTGTCTCAGTCACAAGATGAATGCTGCAGTTTCAGATGGATGAAATCTAGCAAAAAAACTTGTGGATAACCAGTGTCTTCAGCTAAGGACAAATAATGGTTAGACCCTGTACAATTGAGAACACTGGCAGTACCTATAATTTTCCCTTCTTACATATCATTTATATAATGCTGGTAAATTACAATGCTAACCAGAAAGGGAAAATCTGGAGACAAAACAGCTGATGTCATGGTTTAATATATCAAGAGAGGAAGATTTAAAAAAGGACAGTGTTATAGCAATAAGTTAAAAACTGACGCAGCAAGTTTTGGTTCTTGTTTGGATTGTCTTGATTTTAGTACTTTTTGCAGATTCGTAATTTATGGGTGAAATATGTCAATTTGCTGCTCTTGTTTATATAGCAGAACTTCTCAAGTATTCCAGAAGTTGGAAAAGGTGTTTCTATCTGCCCTCTGCTGGAAACACACAGTAAAAATACAGGACTGCCAGCAATCTTACCAGTACAGAACAGAAATGGTTGCCTCTCCACCCACACGCAGAAGACCAGCTTCATCATGTATTCAGGAGTTACTTGGGTGGTGGATTTTATTAATGCATTTAGACAAAATAAACTTTGCCTTATTTGTCTAAAATCAGCTCTACTACATAAATGCTGGCGTCCAATCTAATTCCACCTAAACCCAGTAAATAATATCTTTATGGAGATCAGGAGAAACATACTATTTCAAAAGTGTCTAAAAGAAGAGTTGCGTTATCTTTTAGAAATGCACCTGGTAAAATACAGATTGCCATGTTCAGAGATAGGGGCACTTTACATATACCACATCCATGTCTGTGGAAATAAAGCACTGATCGAAGTGGAAGAAGTCCACAGGAACACTAGGAATGATGAATGAATTTAAAGATAAAGTGAAGATCACAAAAAGAAAAGGCTCAACAAAACTACTTTTCGAAAGGAACTGATGCTATTAATCAAAACCAGCGGTAGACAGGCATATGCTATAGCAGCTCCCCCCTGGACAATAAGGAAGTGAAGGACCTGTCAAAAACACTACACACATCCAGCACCATTACTACATTACCACACTTCTGAAATCATTCCTTCCCATAATCAATATTTGAAGCTGTTTCTTTCTGTAAGGATTTGCTTTTGTCTTCTTGATTTCCATCAGCAGCTTTAGCTACTACTTCTCCTTGTTTTAAGGGAGGACTCACACAGGCTGCAAGCATCTGAACGAAAAATAGGTTTTTCCACCAATAACTTATTAGTGACTGCAGTGACAAGACAAGCTTTTCTTCCAATGCTATTTCTTCATTTAACTCAGGTCCAGCCATGATATGTTATACCATAATCCTAATCTTACAAGTCTAGCCAACATAAAGGAATCACACAGAATCACAGAATGACCCAGGTTGGAATAAGCATAATTAGGTAAAATTTACAGAACTAACCCTCTAATTAGTATGCAGATTGAAGTATAAAAATTGCACTGCTTCCTATAGCCAGCTTTGCATTTAGCTCTCCTCCTGTAAATTAATTCAGACTGGCTAAACATCATGCCCCCCCCCCCCCCCCTCAAAGAAACTCTGCACCCCTCATAGAGCTCCTCACTGAATTACATCCCGTGGCTTTCAATTTTGTAGCAGAATTTACAGAAACATTTTCAATAAAACATTAGCCTGTCCTCTTCTACCTTTCATGCTCATATTTGTAAATTAATTTTTAATCAGTTCTTACACCAGACACAGTTCTCCTTTAAGCACATACTTATCACATGCTGTTAAAAGCATTTTTAAAAGGGCAATTTAAGCACATTGCCAAAGCTGCTCTTTAGAAGCCCTCTTAATTACATTTATCTCTGATATCAGCTTCTAACCAGGATGCTATTCCTTTTTACTAGCTTACAGATGAGTATTCAAGCTCCGCTTTGGATTACAATCTATTTCTGCCTTTATGGGCTCACTAAAAAGGATTCTGTATTAAAAGGCTTTCAAAGCTGCAGAGAGCAGTAAGGAATCCACCTAGCACATATTTTAGAAACACGCTTCTAACATTTTATTGGTTTTAAAATACACAAGAAAACTCACCTAACTATACATCTATGAAATCTGTTCTGTAAGCTGAAGTTTTTTGTTATTATAAGGAATGTAAGATTCATGATTCATAATTCATGAATGGTAAATGACCGAACTTTATACAGTCAACATTGCTTTGCAATTGCCTTCTCATTATAAAGTCTTCTATTGCTTCTGATTTTCCAGACTTGAAGCATTCTGCCTTCATTGACCACAGGGCTGTCTATCCCAAGCTAATATCTGGGGGTGGAGAGTGGAAATAACTAAAAGTATGTATTTCCCAGAATTACAGATTTATTACTTTCATTGGAAACTGAGCTCATCTAAAAAGTATAATTTAATTATGCTTAAACACCACAGACGTCTCATTAAATCTTCACAGAATTTAACCAACACATTTTCCTGTAAGAACTGAATGGATCTGAAGCTGAATTGTTCAAGGACTCTCTCCCATTGAGCATGTTCCAGCACTTTGTACCAGACAATACAACCCTGAGGACACCACAAGGACACCTGCCTACAGACAAGGCTACACTAGCCAGGGTGGGACTTCCCAATAGTCACTTGCCAAACCCAAGGGTGCAGCAAAACCCTTAGAATGATTCTTTTAACAGTGCAGCCTGTACAGTACACGAACTAGTTCCTTAAGCAGCACCAGATGTAAATATCTGTGTGTGATGCTTACAGGCTTTCTGCACCCAGCAGGGGAAGGTAGGATTTTCTTTGAAGTGACAGTGACTGAGATAGAGGTCATACCCTTCAATTCATGAATTCAGCTGACAAATACCAACAGTGCAGCACACAACCAGGCATCATTAATCCCAGGCAGTTACTTATCTCTAGTATATGTCCTGTATTTTAACAGTTATTGCTGTTCTATGAGAAAGATGAAATAAAACCCAGAGGCATATGGCTTGCATAGTTTCAGTTGACACAAGCCCTGCGCAGAATAATTCTAGAGACTTAACATCTTACAGACAAAACCATAGTTGTTAGAAATTGATGATATCTGTTAAGCCATCTGTTCTATTCCTCTGCCAAGGCAAAACTGCTCCTTCTGCATATTTATTTGCTTTTTACATTAGTTTTAAATTCTCTGGCAGACAGAGCATCCACTATTCACCCTGGGAAGTTGGGTTCACCACAGAATATATTCCATTGGCAAGATATTTTTCCTTATGTTCAGCTTAGATTTTCCCCTTTTTAATTTCATCCTGTGACCTTCATTATCCTCTCTTTGTGCATGTGCAAGTTTCCAAGTTACACCACAAAAAGAACAAATGCTGTACACATCAAGGTCTGTTACATAAACAGGCTTTAAAAAAGTAAAGAGCACACATTCACAGTGCGTCAGCTCCAGCAACAGGAAAATGAGCATCTACTCCCTTCCCATCCCAGGGGGTGCCAAGACAGCAAAGCCTTGCATTTCTAAGGTTCTGCTGATATTTACCCAAATTTTCTAGCAGGAACAGATACACAAAAGCTTCCAGGCACTGTTTCTTTGTCCCACATGAAAGCAGCAGCAACTTGTTTCCCAGCAGGAAGCTCTGCAGGGGCACACCTCCTCTGTCCAAGGAAGGACAGAGAACTGGATGCAGTCTCTGCCACCACCAGCCGACCTGGGCTTAGCATAGACTAATACCTGATGTTCAGAAAGATCAGTCAAACAGTACACCCAGCAGGACTGCTCGTCTGTGTGAAAATCTCAGACCAGCATCTTAAGGTACCATTTTGCTTTCCAATGACCTGACTTTGGAGGACTAGGAGAAGACTGCTGTATCTTTGCCCTGACTACTTTTCTTTCTCCTCAAAACTGATTAAGATCTGTTACCTTTAATGCCTTCCTTCATTTTTATCTATTTATTTTTTTGCCTATAACACACATTGTTCACCAATGTAAAAGATTGTTTTGTAATTAAGTTAGCAATAAGAGGTTGTTTTGGTTTTTTTTTTTTTCACTTAAACAACTATCTACATCCTTGCTGATTCGGGGCTTAAGTTAATTGAAGTTAATCCATCACAAAATTGAATGTCTATTTTTGCCTGGTTTTTAATAGAAGAGAGAATAGAAGAGACTAAATCTTCTGCACAGTCAGATCTCATTGAACTTGTATATACAAGTAATATTCAAAAGCAACTTGTTCACATACAGTCAATTTTCTACAAAGCCTAAGGTGTTTTTGTTTGTTTTTCCAGCAGATGAAACTGACAAATTTAGTTGCAGACAATCTCACTACAAATTGCCTTTCAAAATGACCACTGTTTCTCACAGTTCCCAAAGGCAAAATTGCTTGCTTTCACAAAAGACAGCAGCCTATTGCAAGACTTAGAAATACCACTATCAGAGGAATGAAGTTGAGATAGACAGAAAGATACAACAATTTACTACTGAATCTAGGTGCATATACAGAGTGTAATCAAAATTCCAGCAATCAGGGACAATTCTTGTTTCCAACAGCACACTGAGATTCACTAAGATTCAGCGACAAATTCTGGCTAGCCTAGAACAAGGTTTGCAGTCTCAGCCCCACTGTTCAATTATAAGAACTATGATCTCAACTTTCCTATTGCCTTTAGAAAGAGAAATCTGGTAACAGAGGAGAGTCAGAACAGGGGTGGAACATTACTATCTATCTGCCCAAAGTTACTCCAATCACAGCCCCTCAAAACAATCCATAACTTCTGTTAAGTAATGTATTTTCACCATGCACCTGGACAGTTAAAGCACCCAGTTATAAAGACTGAAAACTTGACTGTAACAACACTCCTCTGGCTGTCTTTCTAGAAGGCTATTTAGGAACTAGAAAGCCCAACGATACCTATAAATCCCATACGGTATTTCTCTTCACTCAGGTTCCCTGTAGACTTAGTGAACTCTATTAATATTCCACTTGCATTTTTGGCCAGGTTTTGCAGCAAAATCTGTTCTAAAATTTAAGCTGTGCTTCAGCATACATACGGCCATTTCTTCTGATTGTGTATCTCTCTTCTTCTGGCACTTTCAGCTGCTGACTGTCTTAAGAGTACAAGAAATGTCCATTGATTGCAGTGGGAAATGTCACAGAAAAACAAGAGGACTCTAAGGTCAGAGTTGTCATACAAACACAAAGCTATTAGCTGGCCAAACAAATGGACTTGTCTTGAGTCGCTACATTTATGTACACTCTTTGTAATGAACCTGTGCTGGCCATAGCCTATGCTATAAGGGATATATGTTTGACAATTAATATATGAATAAATCTCGTCTTTAATTCAAAAGCTGACAAGCCCTGTGTTCAGCACTCTGTCTAACTTCTCAGTACAGATCTGTTCTCCCAGTCTGAACATAACTGAAATTGTATTAGCAATGACTGTAGAGTTTCTTTCAGGTCATTAATAGAATACTGTAACTCCAAGAACAAACTTGAAAGCCACCTCAGAAAACATATTTTATAACTTGACAGCAGTATTAAATCCCTTCGGTACATACATTTGATTTTGTATCATACTGTCTTCTTTACCAAAATATCACATGGAACAACAACACTGCGCTGCTTAAGTCCTTGTCCACAATACTAATAGTTATGAATATGAATTAGGAGAAGGAATGGCCTAAACCTTCCATATCCCACAGTTACTTTAGGAAATAGCAGTCTGTGAGCAGAGCCCACCCCAAGGCTGCACTCTGTACAGGCCAGCAGCCACTAGATGGCAAGCACTTCTCAGTGGAAAATGTGAAGCAGAACAAACAAGAAGCAATGTAGGGAAAGCACAGAGCAGTGGTCAAAGTGAGGAAAGGGGAAGATCCTGAAGCAGTGAGCTTTTTCAGGGCCCCACTGCTGCTGGATCCTGAAGGAGCTCCCTCTGGCTCGCTGCAGGGACACTTTGTGTTAGGAAGGCCTGAGGAAGATGAGGGGAGCTGACAGCACCGCAGGGGGAAGGCACAGAGCACGCAGCATTAGGAAAATGCATTCCATTTCCCACAGCAGTCTCAGAGGATTGTGACCTTAAATTAGGCTTTGTGGCATAGAACAAAAAAAGTTCCTGCTTTCTATAGTGCCAGGAGCTGAGCTGACTGAACAAATCCTCTGAAATCTTTACAGGTGTGAGACCACAAGGAAAGAATCAAATAAAATAGACAACTCACTTATACTCACATGGAATGTCACAGAATCACAGAATTATCAAGGTTGGAAAAGACCTAAAAGATCATCCAGTTCAACCATCACCAATACTTCCCAGCTAAATCGTATCCCTATCATATGTCCTAAGTTTCCTCTAGCATGCACTGAGAAGAATCGAGCAACCTTCAAAGAAAGCATCTGTACACAAATCCAAACATCCAGATTACATGGATGCCTATTGCCATAGAAAATTTTAGGTACTTCGGAAGTAAAGGGAGCCAAGTGCTAGGATGGATGAGCTGAAGAACTTGCAGGTCCTCGCCCACAGAGGTCCTCACAATCAAATCCAACATCCTTTGAGTATGACCTTGTATACTCGTTATGGTCAAAAGCACAGCAATTTTATTAGATGACTTTTCTGTCATCTTTCTTATTGCATGATTTTATGCAGCACATAGATGTTATGATATTGAGATGTTCATAAAATGCAAGTTTGTAATTCACGATGACTGGTCCCTAAGGGAACACTTAGCAATGTTTTCCCTATTTTCAGTCACACAGAACACTCATTTTTGTGCACTCTGACCCTCACTTCTTTCACATCTGTCAGAACAAAAATAAATCAGGTTTCAGAAAACTGAAAAAAAATAAAATAAAATAAAAAAGAAATAGTTGAGAAGTTATTGAAATCACCTCTGTTTAAGAACGATCAGAAATCCAACAGATCCAAAAGTGGTTCACCTTCTCCATTCGAGCACATTCTTTGAGATTAAAGAAAACAAAAATGGATCATGCTACAAAACATGTTTCTCAGAGAACTGCCTCAATGCAGAGAGCCACCTATATGGGCAACCAGCAACTCCAGATGCCTTTAGCACAGCTGTGTCCATGAACAACTGCAGAAAGGCATGAAAGGCACCTCTTGAAAAATGAGACCCTGTGGAGTCTGCCTAGATGGGTATAAAAGATGACATCCCCACCATATCATAACTCATTATTGAGATGACCATTAAAATACTATCCATTTTGGTTCATTTAAATAAGCTTTTCTTTTCTGCTGATGTAGACTTTCTGGGTTTGCTTAAATAAACACTCAACCGTGCCTGACAGGGTGGGGCTGAGGTTTAGTGTTTAAAGACCTTATACTGTCAATGTGAAACTCAGAGGCGTGATCAGCTTTGCAGGATTTCCCTTTCAAGCAAGGTGCAGGCCAGGAAATATAAAATGCAAGAACCATTCATTTTTCACCACAGTTTTAACACCACTCCCATGCAAACCGATGGTAAATCTCCCACTGACAGCAAGGGCCCAAGGACTGACCCAGAGCGAGCATCAGTGCTAGGCAGCGACTGCTGAGATGGTCAGGTGCAGATCTGGTGTGTGGGGGCTGAATTTTAACAACTTTAATAGAATTTGCACCAACTTGTGCTTGGTACAAATTTTATCTGAGTGCAAGATCTGTGTTAAATGAGTATTGTCCCATACAACTCTTACAGTCTCTCTTCTGCTTTAAGATCCTTTCCATTCATAGCCCCATTGCTAATGAATTGTTATGTAATAAGAAAAGCTAAGCCAATGTGCCTCTTAGAGACCAGCCAGCAGGAGCTTGTGACAGAAAGAAAACAAAACAAAAACACTTTAGAAAAAGAAGAAAGAAAACTAAAGAAAAGCAGGAGGGTAAGTCTTCTGCACCCTCTTCTAGAGAAGACAAACACTGCAATTTCAGCTTCCACACCATTTTACATATCAAAACGTTCTTTTGAAATACAGACAGCAACCACAAACAGGAACTGTAGTAATGTCTCTGCAACCAAAACAGCTCTGGGTACATCTGCATGCCTGAGGGCAGATAAATAAGAGTGAGTGAGGCTGGCAGGACACAAGACAGATCAGGTCTGGACTCCAAATATCCATGTTAGCTCTGCCGAAATTAGTAAACTGCACAAAATATGGTAGGTTAGCTTAGGGTGCCTTGCAGTTACATGGCTACACAGCCTTCAGGCTCAGAAGACTGGGTCAAAGCACAGACAGGGGAGCTGTGTCTGGACTTGAAACACCTTCCACGTGAAAGATAAATTAAAAGCAAACAAACCTCCAGAAACATGTGGAACCACAAATGGAAACAAGAAAGGCAGCCTGTTCTTCTGGTCCACTTCTGTTTTTCATCTCATTTCTTCTTACCTACTTCACCCTTGTGAACTCTAAAAAATTCACAGGGTTCTGTGGCAGTTTTCAGGATCAAGGAAGATGCAATTCCAAGCTTTTTTCCCAAACTACTCTCCAGGTCAGGCTCATTTAACTCAAATGCAAATGCACGCATGGCCACTCAGAATGAGGACTCAAAGGCAAATGACAGTGTTTACATTCTCCTCTCATGTATCATAGGTGACAGAAACTGCTATCCCTCAGCCACAACTAGTCAGACAGGCCAGATGTTTTTCTGTAATGCACACAGCAGTAACACAACCCGCATGAGTCTCCCTGAGTGTCATTCCGGCAGTGTGGGAAAATTGTCTATGAACCCCTTGTGAATTATGTTTGAGCCCATTTCTGTTAGACCAAAACTCTATTCCAATTGTTGGGCTCATGTTAGACCTCACCTAGCTCCACCTTCGCCTCAAGTTCCAAAACTAACAGAAGAGTATTTCTAAGTTTTATGGGCTGTAAAATTAAAGTATTTCCAGGCTAGCATGCCAAAGTGGCTTCACAGCCATAGAACAAGGCCAGTTTAGCAGCCAACTACTTTGGAATAGAAATAAGCAGAAGTATTAGGCATGTTTCTTTCTGCCTTCATGTAAGGAGTTGGCATTTTGACATCCTTTCTGATCCCACAGTGCAAAGTACAGGGGTTACAGCATTACCTGAATATGAAGGTTTTGCAAGCTTTTAAAATTCGATGCAAATTATGTATCAGACATAAAACGTTATAGAATTCATTCATTAGATTATCAAAACTCTCAACGTGTTAAAGCCATCATTGTACCACTTCCAAAACCTGTCCAGACATGGAGCTGCTTGATCTATACAGGTAATGCTCACAGGCAATGCTTGCAGGTAACAAGCTTTTTCACTTTTCTGGCTTGGATCAGCAGATCTCATGCATACAATTGTAGCAATGGAAATCCTACTTCTAATTTGTGGGAACTCCTCCATGATTTTTTTATCAATAAATTAATCAAAAAATTTGGGGGTTGGGTTCGATGATCTCCTGAGGTCCCTTTCAACATTGTCAATTCTGTCTACATATATGCACAAAAAAGCCAAGAGATGAGAGCAAAGGCTGCTTGATAGCCCATGTGAGAGAGCTGGGTCCTCCAAATAAGCATTGATTCATATCATAATGACCAAGGGGTCAAACTGGGGTGATACTGAGCTGTTCACTGCCTTGATTCTTTAATGACTTGTTCCCAAAAGGCTGCCTACAGGTGAACTGCAGACAATAACTCAGGCTCTGAGGATGGCAGTAAAGGCAAGACTGAAATAAGCATTATGCCCACAAACTGTGCCAGCAGCTTCACATTTCTGCTCCATACATTTTGTAGCTAAATTCCAGCTACCAAGACTTCGTTAGTTTGGGCTTTAATGTCCCACAGCACTGTATTCTCACCATACTTCAAGAGGGAAATCATCTTACAGCAACACATGCTTATGTTGTGCTCAGAGGTATATAGAATGGTTGAGTGCCCGCCTACTTCTTCCCCACTTTTCACCATGGGATTAATTGCAGAGACCTTTGACTCACTTCCATCTGCTTATCCCCAGTTTACAACATTTCCATTGCTTGTTAGGCCATAGCAAGCAACTTTTAAAACAATATATGTGGAATCTGTGGAAGATGTCCTTGCATCTGCTAGGTGCAAATGATAAAAGCATTCTATTATGACTCCTGTGCTTCTTGTGAGGCAAAATAATCGAGGCAAAAGGCAAAAGTTTTCTATTATGTCCCCAGTACAAAATCACTGAGGAAAATAAGATTGTTCATTCACTAAAGTTGAAACAGGAACTTTTAGAACTATCACCCACAGACTCCTTTTGCTAAACTAAAATATTGTGCTTCTACAAACGGGTTTCACACCAGGGTGCATGGTTTTGCTGAGAAGGCCGAGTGGAGGACAGAGCATGGGCCTCTACACCCACACTGCGCCTCAGCAGCTGTGACCATCACAGACTGTAAAAGTATTTAAGTACTTCCTAGCAACAAAACTGCCTCTGTGAGAGCTCAGACTGCTTAGCAGTTCTGTGCTTCTCACCTTCAAGTTTTAGACTTAACGCCCACGAAGCCCACAGCCCCCCGTGCTCCAGCAGCACTGCGCTGTGGGCTACAGAGGGCAGCTGAGCGCTCGCCATCAAGCACAGAAACCACAGTTCCCTCACTGCTTTTTATTTCAGGGCTTTAAACCACAGCTCCCACTTACAGCACGCACTTTCTGTAGATAAAGCCATCGAAGAAGGTTTTGTTGTGTTGTTTTTTTTTTTGCACTTAAAGCAGGTCTTGAATCATTTTCTTCCCACCCGCTGCCCTGGCCCTATGCCTCCCACCTCCACACCGCCAAAGGCCCAGCAGACAGCAGGGCAGCGCAGTGCCAGGCCAGTGGAACTCAAGGGGACCTGGATCAAGGCAGCGCCGGCCTCCAGGAGCGCCTCGGGGGGGGGAGAGGCTGCCTCCCCCACCCAAGGCCAGTCCACGTAGGCGGGCTAGGGCCGACAGCCAAGAGAAGGCCCCACGGCCATGCACAGAGCAGCGCTGCCTGAACAGGCAAAACTCGGCAGCAGGCTGAGATACTTGGAGCCTCCGAGCATCAAAGTTCTGATTTGAAATACGTGTTTTAACTGGATCTGGTTTCTACAGGCAGTCTGCTCTTTGTCTTGAGCTTTAAATAGCTCGCCTGCTTTCTGTTACATCCAGCACGCTTCCACAACGAAGCTGGGAAGCTGAGCATTGTGTTTCCCGGCTCTCTTCGCTCTGGTGGGAAAAGGCTTTGCTGGCTGAGCCTTTTATTGTAGTTCATCCTATTAAACCGCCTTCCTTTGTTGTCCTCTGTACCCTCTGCAATGCCTATGCCCTTTTCAGCAAGTTCAGTGAAAAGCACAACTTCACACTGTATCTCTACAGAGCTCTGACCCCAGCCACTTCCACTCATCAACAACTGCAAGTTTAAAGATTTCAGCATCCTTTCACTGCCTCAATCGCGTGGACAAGTTCATATCCCTCCTGATAGAAAAATAAAATACAACCACTCAAATACAATCACTTCCCTATGAGAAGCTGTCAAACCTCTGAGATGAAAGTTAGGAATTACCTCAAGCAATCTTTGCAATATAATACATTAATAAAGAGTAAAAGGGTAAGAAAAAAAATAGAAAAAATACAGTAAAACATAGTAAAATAGTAACATACAGTATATATTGGATTTCTAAAATAAAGAGGGAGAAAAGAGCATTTCAAAACTGCCCACAAAGCATTCAAAAAAGTGTTATCTCTGGTTTGTTCAAAATGTGCATTGATCAGATAGTCCTACAGGGAAAAGATAAACTACATACCAGCTACAAGCAATTTCTTACCCTGCGCTTAAACCAGCAGTTGGTTAGTTGGTTTTCCCACCTTACGCTAACAGTGATACAACAGTAGCCATACAACAAAGCACAAGGAGATACTGCAAGTGGGCAATAAATGACCTACACTGAACATGGTCTGCCAGGTCATCCAGTGAGAGTCACTATTGCATGTTTTCTTTAACCACATACATTCTGTTTCCGCAGCATGTATCAGTAACATACCTCACCTTCACATTACGTAATGGTAGGTGCTTGACAAGGATGTGAATTTCTACGGGACAGTGTTCCAGCAGTTTTTCCAGTGTCCTGCTAAATCCAGAAGTCCTGGTTAACACGAAGCAGATATGTTTAAGGGAGCAAAACAGCATTTAGCGGGTAGCTTGGACTGGCACCAGAAAGTTTCAGCTGTCAGCATTGATTCAAACCAAAGATTTTTCCCAGGTAGAGACTGTTTTCATTGGTGATTTTACAGAGCCTAGCAGATAATTTTAGCTCTGTATTTCTCCCCAGCCCACAGTTCCCAAATGTTCATTAGTTACAGAAAATCGTGCTGTCTGATTTGTGAGCCCGCTTTTAGCAGAGTGGTTATGAATAAGCATTGCAAAATCTACATACACACGTAAATATTTAATCTGGCATTAGCCGTGTTTCTCTGATGAGCCATTTAAATGCATCATTGTTGTACTACCCATTTTAAAGATGGATCTTCTCAAAGTGATTGTTCACTTAAGCTCAAAAAAAATTGGCCTTTGTGCACGTTTCCATTATGTGAGTGCTAACCAGGCTTGGCAAGAGGTCCACAAAGAGCTGACAGAACTTTGTCTGCTTTGCTTTATTAGGACTTTTCCATGCCCGCAGAATTCCTGGGTGTGGTTGATGTGATTTCCTGCCTTTTTGTACCATGAAGGTAACAGGGGCACTTCTGAGCACAAGAAAATAGTCCCTGTTTAACTCAGGGAGAAGATTTTTTGGCAGAGCGAAGTCTGGCTACACAGAGCTTTGCTTGGTGAGTTTTGTTTGGAAAGCGCTGCTTTGTCACAACATCTCTCAGATATTGTGGGTGAGTAGCAGACACAGGAATGTGCCACCCTCTTCCTGCCTGGGAAAGGGTCCTTGACATGGAAATTCTCCTCAGCGGATGCTCTAAGACCACACTGATCATGTTCTCAACTTTCCCTCAATACGTATTTGTGTTATATCTTGATTCATCTTAGATGTTTGAGTTTTAGGTCTTTCTAGACACTTCTTATTTCAGCGTGAAACTTGCACTAGAACAGGTTAGCTGTACCACAGATTCTTACACCTACCTCATCTTCACAAAGGGAATTTAATAACAAGTAATTATTATAGAAAGAGAATTTTAGAAAATCCCACGTATAAAGTAAGAATTATTACTCAGAGTAGTAATTAAAGGGAAACATTTTCACACTATGCAATTCTTGCTAATTGCATACAAGAAATAATGTTCTATTAGAATAAATGACACCACAGAGAATGAACAAACTTTTTCCATCTGTAAATGAAAATGTGGGATTAGAACAGTTTGTGAAAGCACATTGTAGGAACTGAGTTTAGATGGGCTTTGTTTCTGAAATCCTTGAACGTTCAGCTGGAGTTGGATTTAACTTTCCAAGAAATACAACGAGAATTATTAAAAGATGGTAAATGTTTTCCTGGGGAAATTCATAAGCCCTTAAATGAGCCTGTTCTTGGGAATTTCCAGCACTTCAGAGCTGAGTGGGCTACAGAGCTTTGTTCTACATTTTCAGATGCTTTGTTAATCTGACCCTTCATACACAAAACACAAGCAGTATTAAGATCTTCCAGGCCAAGTTAGGAATCAGGAAACATTACAGTTAGGCAACCCCTGTCTTGCCCCTAGCTTGAAAAGTAAGAGAAGGATGGATAATAGTATTATTACATTTTTACTTCCTGTAGTTTTGGTCCTGTCTACCAGCCCTGTAGTGCAGAGCTACACAGGCGTCCTACACAGGAGGAGCAGCAGAGAGTTTATGATCATTTTCCATCCCTGTTCTTTTCCTTAGACTGCAAGAAGGGCTAGGAAGAAGAATGTTAATCAAAGGGTCAGGTTTCTCCTGAG
Source organism: Coturnix japonica (assembly GCF_054131305.1). NCBI lineage: Eukaryota > Metazoa > Chordata > Aves > Galliformes > Phasianidae > Coturnix > Coturnix japonica. Next base: position 6,933,408 of record NC_140673.1, on the reverse strand, counting down.
AACACAGGCTACTTTATTTCACTGAGACATTTGGGATAATGTACATTTTCAGCTCTCAGAGAGTTTCCTCTGCCAGCTTGTCACTTGGCCAACAAAGGGACAAAGCTGACTGCCCTTTCAGTGCCTGCTCAAGGCACTCTGGGGCCCAGAATGGTGCTTTCTGCATTGCACATTTCAGAACTCATCACAGCACAACTGGCCTAGCCTGCTGATTTGTCGCGATAGGCGTCTGTGCCTAAGGAGCCTGCTCTCATAAGAAGTGAAAAGAGACACAAATGGCCTTTCTTACCCCTAACTTTTATCGTTACTTCATTACCGTTATTGTTCCCTGCGTGAGGTTTTTTTTCTACATGCATAGACATGGCCTGCCTATGCAGGAAATGGATTTCAGTCATCTTGATGAGGAGCGTAGGAAACGCTTCCCATGGCTCAGTGCCACGTACTGCCGTTTGTGTTTCTTTTACTGCATGAATTACGTAAGACTCTGAGCTCCCTAACAAAACAGGGCTACCATCACGCAGCCGCTTTCGTTGGATGAAGCAGTCATTTCCCCCCAAAGGCCTGCAATGCTACTAGACAAGACAGATAAGGACATGAAAACAAAGGGAAAGAGAATGGAAGTGACTCACCTGTGGGCTATCAGCTACCAGTACATAGAGGATGGTGGTGGGAGTCACAAGGGCCCGTGACACAGCGGTGCTGCAGCATTGCTCATCCCTCTCCTCCGGCTGTCAACCCTGTGGGGAAAGAAAGACCTGGATGCCCTTAAGGCAGAAGAGCCCAGATCCTCAAGAAAACCCTTCTTACCAAGCCAGATGAGAGTTCAAATAAAAACCAGAAGCCACATCCCCATATGGTGCCTTACTTACTGTTAGTGTGTTGAGGGCTTAACTTGAACTCACATGATTTTTATACTTCTAGTGCTCTGTGTCGATGCAGCTTCATCCCTGGAATCAGACAGTGCTTTTCCCCATGACTGTCAGCACCCCACATAAGCCATCACTGCCCAAGCACAGGCCTGATACAAGACTTTATCTGGTGCTCAAATACAGATTTGACATTTTTTTCCAGCTCTGTTCAGGTCACTAATTAAAAGCCGAGGAAGTGAGCATACATGAAATCATTCCTTCCGTACAGGCAAACAGATGGAGAGAAATTCCAGCCTGTTTCCAGTCTTTTGTCTTCAGGGCATTTTTGGTATTTCCTTCAGGAAGTGAGGTTACGACCCAAAGCCTTCCTTACTGAGCAGGCTGCAGTTTCCCACAGTAAAGCTCGCACAGTGATGACATGCACTATGAGAAGGTGAGCTTTATCTTCACACTCCAACTGCATCCTGTACAAGTGCCGTGAAACTTAAAAGTAAGACCGAGTGGGAATGGCAGCAAGAGAGGAAATGGAAGTCGGGCCTTGGGAAGAAGTCATGCAGCATGTATTCAAGCACACAGCCGCAGCGTGTGCTGCTGCACCAGGTGGAGCTCCAACTTGCCTGCTTCTTAGGAATGTCCTGATATTGCAATAAGGTAAGAATTAAGGTTATGAAGGGTATTAGTGATTTAAGCTAATAATTTCACTTATTCTACTCTAGGTGGTCATGGCAACATTGGCAAACACCTTTTTTTTTTTCTGCTTGTATTCCACTGGCTGTTGGAAAAAAACCGCTTGTAGGTGTGCTACCATCAAGATTCTTCTAATGGCATTTCAATGACACAGCACGTGCTGACAAAAGATCACAGAACAGAATTCATTTCGTATCTTACATGACCTTGCCAGTGGCAGCGTGCATCTTCAACCAGAAAGATGTCCACAAAAATGGCTTAATCCCAGAACCTACTGAAACGAAGGAGTCATTTCCATCAGTTCTGTCAACAACTTCCATTAACATCACCACACCCATGGCAGTACCAAAGCACCAGCACTGTGATAACAGCATCTTTACAAAAATCAGTTTATTAATGTTTAGAAGTCAATAAAACTATGTGCAAATTGAACAACAGAAGTCAGAAACATATTAAATACTATTTTTTAAACCAGGAAAAAAAAATCCATTTAATTGCACTGGAAATTTTACTACAAAAGCAATTATTTTATTTTATTTTTTTTACAAAATACCACTTCTAGGAGTTGTCCATAACTGTAAATCAGTCAGTTGCTCTCAGCTACCCCAGATATACCACTTTTGTTACAGTAATACTCGAGGTGCGTGAAGACTCCTGTATCTCATTAACTTATTTACATTGTACACATTCAACCCCATTAGCACAGGTTAGAAAACCAGAGAAGTAAAAACGATACTGTAAAACAATACATTCATTTTAACGACAAGCACTTCTCCCACGAAGCCGTGAACTGATATAATACAAACATATTTCCTGCAATTATGAACATTAATAGAATGTGCCAAAATGTGTTGCTTTTTGTTACAGAAGTGCATTTATCTACAGTCATTTCACTTGAAATCTTACTTTTCTGAAACTCAAGGCTTTCTTTTCAGATGATATGACCGATGTTTACCTTTTGCCTTTCTCACCTGACTCTAACCTTTGCCTTCAGCTTTTAGCTCTTTTCACCTCACTAAAAATCCTGCTGTTGTCAACAGTATTTTAATCTATTAGATTCACTCTCCGTCATCTTTACGAGAAGCGACCTTCAGTTCTACCTCGCATTTTGTCACGATAATGCAGCTTATTTAATGCTATATAACATGGCAAACAAGGCGTGGGGCCAAACGCTGCTCTGAGTGACTCCATGAAACCTGACGCAGTCATGGAATAGTACAAGGGAGTGTAACTACAGAGCCTGGCTCTTGGTCTTCAAATGTAATAAGGACCACCAACAAAAATTCACAGCTATGATCTTGCTAAATTAAACTCCAACAGCTTTGGACCCTGCAAATAAAACCTTACTATTTAACTAAAAACTCTGGAAAGTGATGTCAAATTATGGTTGACCGCGGTATAAATTATACCTGTACACCATCTCTTTCCTTGTTATGTGTTAAACAAACACTTCTGACCAACTATACGAGCCATCGCTAAACCCAGTACAGAAAGAGCTTTGTGTCAGTGGTTTGCTGCAAGTAAAGGAAAAATAACTTCACATTCTTCTCACGGGGAAAAGAAAAAGAAAAAAAAAAAGATTCATTCTCCCTCTGCCTCTTCCCCCACTCTCATTCTCTTGCACACACCAGGCATCACTTCCCCAAGGCATCAGTCTTTCATAGTTACTAAGGAGATTTCAGGATATGAATGCGCCTGACAATCCTGAGCCGCCTCAGTGCAAAGACAAAACATGCTCCAGGGAAATGGATTTTCGAGCCAGAACAGCGTGTCCCATTTCTTGAACTCCGGCCTCGCAAGCGCACCATTGGCCTCGTTAGAACTAATGCTACTCGCTCCTCAGCCCAGCACTGCTGCAGCGAGCAGGAGGTGCCTCAGCTCCCAGTTTCAGAGGAAGGCTCTAAACACACCTCCATGGTCACTCCTAAGAAGATGAGGTAACGTTGCCTGAAGACATGATGGTTTCAGGACGGTCGCCTTCCTCCTTCTGCGGGTGGGAGGAATTGTCCGACTTACTCCGGCTGAACTCCATCCCTCCGATGATCGGCCTCTTGAATTTAGTCCCAGAGTCTGTGGGGGGACATTTGCAGCAGCACAGAATCTTGATGAAAGCCCTTCGCATTTCTTTGTTTGTTAAGGTGTAGATGATAGGGTTCGTGGCTGAATTGAGCACGGCCAGCACTAAGAAATACTCTGCTTTATACAGGATTGGGCAGGTCTTCACTCTACAGCCCACATCCAATAAAAGCAGGATGAACAAGGGAGCCCAGCAAGCAATGAAGGCACTCAGGACTATGATTACTGTCTTGAGCAAGGCTAGTGACTTTTCTGAGCTCCTGGTAGCTTTGGTAATGTTTTTCCGAAATGTCAGCCTACGGCTCCTAGTCCTCACCATGGAGTAGATCCTGCAATAGAGGACAACAATAGAAAGCAAAAGGCCGGTGAAAACTGTGGTGCAAAACAGAATATAGTGCTTGTGATAGAGCGGCAGCACCGTGGAGCAGTTTGACAAGAGGCTGATGCAGTTCCAGCCCATGATCGGGAGTCCTCCGAGTATCACAGAGATAACCCAGCAGGCACTGATCAGCAGGAAAGAGCGGAAGCTGTTGCTGCCATTGTGGAGCTTCATCTTCAGCATGGTGATGTATCTCTCAATGGCGATGGCCAACAAGCTGAACACAGAAGCTGACAAGGCGACAAACATGCTGCCCTCCCTTACGAACCACTGGGAAGGAGTGAGGCTGTAAGTTTTGTGTCCGGAGAGCAGGAGGTTGGCAGTGTAAGCCACGCCAGCCAGCAAGTCTGAAAGAGCCAGGTTCCCAATGAAATAGTACATTGGTCTGTGAAATTTCTTGGTTTTCCAGATGGTGAGCAAGACAAAAATGTTCTCCAAAATTATAAAGCAGCAAATGATGATAAAAACCACCGACGTCACTTTTATTCCACTGTCCGCATTCTCATTTAGCTTCCCCGTGTAATTATAGTGCTCTTTGATGACATAGTTGACGTCGGTGTTGGCGAGGCTGCTGACCACCCTCATTGGGGCGGTGGTGCCGGAGCTCATGGTGCCGCCAGACACAGAGCACAAACCCGTGGTGGCCCCGCAGCTCCCCGCACACGCTCACAAGCAGCAATCCTGAGAACAAGAGGCAAAGCCCACGTTAGGGGATGGCAAACAATCACGTAACCAACTAGAAACAGTCCACAACAATCTGCTGATTGGATTGTTCGTCAGAATCACAAGTGCAATCACAGAAAAGTCAGTTTTATTCATCTGTTATGATATGCTTAAAGATAGTTAGGCATACTAAATAGCTAAAGCCTGTAAGACAACTTTACCTGCATAGGTAAAGCTGGAGTCAGCAGAGACCGCACTGCTGGACTTCTTCCAGCGTGAAAGATCTGAAAGCTGCGCAGCAGCAGGATCCAGCCTAACTTAATTCTTTAGCAGGAAACACAGCACACACAGCAGCTTTGATTTAGAAAGGGAAATGGGCTTGACTCGCTTTAACTGCAGACTGTACAGAAGCCTGCAAAGAAATTGCTCGACAAAAGAGCTCAATTCACCTCCGTTCTGAAAGTCTGAACACGTTTCGGGAGGGGCTGGGAAACAATTTACTGTGCTAAAGGTAATTCATCCATGTGCGAGAGAGCATCCAGAGCTGTAAACAGGAGAGGCACAGCAGCCGAGCAGCACGGACGGGCGTTAAGGAGCTCGGAAAAGTTGAGAGAAACAGACAAGTACTTAACAGCCCGCACAGCAACCTGTTCTGTGGGTCTGACACAAAGGAACGGCAAAAAGAACTTTGTGTTGCAAATAATTAGCATCGTAAGCTTTGAAAACAAATACGATTAAGGAATGCAGATGTAGAGGGAACTCCCTTTACGTACAGGCGCTTTCTAGTAGACACTTAAAAAGAATTAAAGGTGTGAAATCAGGCAGGAGAAAAAGAGCGTTCAGAGCCGTCAAATTACAAAGCAAACGGAGCAAAGCCGGAGGGGTGAGTCCGGCGGCACAGCTCCGCGCTCGGCTGCCGCTGCCGCCCCGCTCCCGGCTCCCACCCGCCGCAGCCCCCCGAAGCCCCCCTTCCCTGCCCGTCCCCGCTCCGCCGCCCCATCCCGTACCTCGCTCAGTCGCACCGCTCCGCCCGCACGCAGCGTCCGCATCCTGAGCGCCGCTGAGCGACTCCACCGGCCGGCCGGCACTCGGTAGTTTTAATGTTCCTGCGGCAGAGGCTCCACACCCTCCTTTCTAACCCCTCCCTGCGTACAGGCTCCCCGCCCGCAGGACCTGCACGCCTTTATAGCGCCGGCGGCTGCGGGCGAGAGAAGGGCCGACAAGGCAAGCCCAGAAGAGGCGGGACCGGCGGAGCCGCCGCTCAGTCCCGTCCCATTCTGTCCCGCGGGACGTCTGCCCTCGCTGGGCAGGGAGGCGGCGTCGCGGTCCTGTTCCCTCCCTGCCCTGCCGCCGCCTACCCCGCTTCTCGGCCGGGGAGGCTGAGCACGGGAACCTGCACCGACTGAAGCCATCATTTGCCCCTGGCTGAGGGCTCATCTTACGCTCCTTGCCACCACAAACACCACTACTGATTGGGCTTTCAACATGGGAATAAAAAAAAAAAATCTCAAAGTTCAGAGGATTCTAAAGTTTTATGTAAAGAGTAATGAGCTATAAGTCTCTCTTTTTTTAACAGCTGTAGCACTGCCATCACACGAAGACTGAGAAAGAAGTGAATTCAGGTTTTATAGCTCCTCCAGAAGCACCCACCTCAGTGTATGTGACTCTTGGTTACCTTGAGTTGATCGCAGTGCAGAAATTTCCCTCTCCCTTTCTTACTCTGCTCTTTGTAACTCCAAACTGAAATGCAAGATAATATCACAGTGGATCAGAGCACAAGGTATCGAGCCTTCTAGTCCATGGCACTACACATCTCAGTGAGCAGGGTTGGTCATTAAGGGAAGCAGCTCTCCTCTGAAAGAGGCTGCCCTGGAAGAGTCCCTCTCTACTCACATCTATGCGAATGCTCACGCTTCAGTTGCTCCACGCCTCTCCCAGAATGACTCAATAAATTACACTGGCAAACAGACGTTGAATCTTCCACCACCAAGCTAGAAACTTGAAAAGATGTTCAGCCTCTTGAGAGCCTGGAGGAAAATACAGCCGTTAAATTACAACTGTCAGAAAAGGCATGCAAGATAAATCATGCTCGAGGTTGACATATGCATCCCCTGCAACTGCCTGACGTACCCTAGATACTGCAAGCTTTCCCCCTTACTTAGCTAATCTATAGAAAATACTAAGTAAAAGTGCATTTGTTAGGCATTCGCCTCTAGGAAATATTTCTCTCGTAATTTTAAGCAAGAGGGACATAATAAAGAGACATGCTTTAATTAAAGGACAGAGTGACTCAGGGTTTCAACAGCCAGATGTACAAGCTTTCATGTTTGAGTTATTGGTAAAGCAGCTGAGAGGGCTGTAGCCCAAAGAAGTGATGTCCAACACATTATTCATCAGAGGTTGTGTGAAATGGCTGGGCAGTTTCAGTTTGACTCTGAACATCTGGGAATTTGTATCACAAAAAGCACTGTTAAAATTAGATGATCACACACATCTGTAGCTACGTGTACATGTAGCAGCGAGGATGCTGAAATAGCACTTTGTCTCTCCCAGGCAAACGAAGCCAAAGCAGCTGATTTTGCTCTGAGGGCTGTGTAAAACCGCAGTTCATGCAGGTTCATGTGGTTCAGCTGCACAGATTGCAGCCTCCTCACAAGGACTGAATCACAAGAACAGGTAAATTCTGGCTGTTCCAGCCAGCTCGAGCAAAAGCACGCTGATAGATGTTCAGTGAAGAGATTTATGCCAGGATTGTACTCCATCCCAATCAACAGAGCAAGAATTCTCACCTCGATACCTTCCATCTGCCAGATCCAATGTGAAGGAAACTCACACTTCCAGAAAATACATTAAAAAAATCCAGGGTGTATAACGCCTTTGAAAACTGAGATAGTCTACAGTCAGAGAAAAAGAGATGGGACAACATGATGAATATCATATATACGCCCTTTTATACTTAAGTTTCTTTGATGAACAAAAAGTCTTGTTTTACATACCTACTGCGATAACCAGTGTTCTTGTGAAACTACAGGAACTCGGTGCAGTGAGTATTTCAGAAACCTGGCTATTCTGTAGGGCAGCGGTGATAGGATAACCCCAAGGAAACCACATAACCTTAGTTTCAGTGTCTTAACCCAAATCACTCAATGATCTGATGCAAGTCAAACTGATCATTTTATGACAAGAAAACCAAAGAAAAAGTCACTGATCTGATCCTTCACAAATTACACAATTTGTGGTGGAAGACTCAGCTGACAGCTGTCAGCACCTACTCATCCCACTGGCATGGGGAGCAACACTGGGAATTTCAGAGTACTTTCTGAAGAGATCATTTAAGAAGAAATTCAAAGTCAAGAGCCTGAAAATAAAACTTACCAGTGAAACATTTCTCTCCAGCATCACCCCTGATAACTCTTAATTGAGGAAAAGGAAACAATGCCGTCTTGCAGGAAAACGCAATGTGGGCTATTCCCAAAGCCTGTGTCAGCAGGCTCTGACAGCAGCAGAAGATAGTGCTCTCACAGTGCCAGCACCACCAATTGCAACAGCTTATACCAATAGCAGAGGCATTCCTTCATGATGTGCCAGGTCAAGAAAGGAGATCCTCAGAACAGAATAGTTTTGCTCACTAAGGAAGTACAAAGAGCGGGCAGCAGAATTCCCCCAAGTTTCCCTGACTAGGGGAAATGCAAGACAAAGAAAGGCATTACTTCAGGTCCAGATTTTTGATGTAGAGCTGGAACAAATATACTGCATTTTGGATTAATTCTTACATGTTTACATCGTACAAGTGAAAACAGAATGCTATTCTTGCTACAAGGCCTATCACCTGAAAGCCGAGATTACAATTCCTGTCATGACTAAATTATTATTTTGAATGAAGAAAATGTGGCATAAATTTAGTACAGTGTATGAAAGCAAGGCATTTGTACCATCTTTGATATCATGAAGCAAGCTTGGTTAGAATTACCCCTAATGTAACATTATGTAACTGTTTCTTAAGCAGTGCAGACATAATTTTCTCAATTAGGATATCCATGTGCTACTTTCAGCTCTGTTTTATCTCAAAGCCAGCTAACTTCCCAGAACTGAGAGATATAACACCAGTGATGATACATGAAGTGCAGGTAGAAACAACAAGCACTAATTCTCATAAGGACATAAGTACCCACTGGCTCCTATTTCTGTTAGTCATACAAACAGTTCACAGAATCACAGAATTGGGGTTGGAAGGTACCTCTAGAGATCATTGAGTCCAACCCCCCTGTCAAAGCAGGTTCTACACATTGTAGCCTGCTCCCATCTGTATCCTGAAGTAACTAATACCTCATATAAACCCTCAGAAAAAAAGCACAACTAACTCATTCCAAGGGGTTAAATAACACCTTAATTTATGTACATACAGGTAAAGCAACTTAATTATAATATTTTGATATAGCTTAACCCACACTGGAAAAACATGCCAAACAGCTTTGAGAAAACAGAACACTTGAAGTAAGCATAGTTGTATCTGCAAGAAAGCAACAGAAAACAACACAAAATGATTTCATTAGATGGTCAACATTATAGCAAACAAGTTATTATTACCCATTTCTGATTGTTAATTGCTGTTGACTCTGATCACCCAACAACTTACAGATCAGTTTAAAATGAATTAAAGTTTGAATTCACCACTTTTGAAGTTTGAAACAACCCTTTTTTACGTTATGCTTTCCACAATGGCTAATGGATGCATTCACCTTCTGTTGATATCCACCATGTTCAAAAATTCCACACCTTCTTCCCTCAGATTAAAACTGAAAACCTGGGTTTGGAAACAAGCAAACAAACAAAAAAAGCAGACAGTGAGAACACTTTAAAACCAGAAGCACAGATAAGTAACAGCATTCCATAATCTTAAAAGTCTGTTTTTAAAGCACTTGCCAATATCTTAAAAAGTCTGACAGATTTGTTTGTGAGAATTTGTATTCCACTTCTAGATCACTATGTTGAATGTAACATTAGGTAAAGCTTCATCCCCAGCAAAAAGACTTGAAGTCTTTGGTTATCATTGCATGTGCAGAGTACTTGAACACTTCATTACCACAAAATCCCAAGATGCTAATGTATCTTGCTGGAACTTGCCCTTGGTTTATACAGCGTTCATGACCATCATGCCAAAATCTCAAAAACTTGAGATGAAACAAATAGAGACTTGCTGTTTCCTTATTATACATGTATTATATAAATATAATACAAAATGTAGTTTTCTTATTTGATCATCCAAGAAGTCAACTTATACCACAGCAGATATACGACCCTCACAGTTCAGTGTTTTACCACAAAGTCATCCTGGCAGCATCATCTTATGGGTACTCAAGGGGATTAGTCCAGGGGAACCATTCGGGAGGAATGAGTTCATAGAATAAACAAAACCAAACCAACCCAACAATCTTGGCTCCTTTTGTTACCAGGAAATAGAATAATTGTAACACTCCCCCGGTCCCCCTCCCAGTTTCACAGCCAAGATAGGAACTTCATGGTAAATCATAATACCAGGATTCTGAAATCTCATACAAAAAATCCTGGAAATGTATTTTTCTGCAGGGAAAATAAAATTTAAAAAAAAAAAAAAAAAAAAAAAAAGAGCAATCATTAATAGGATGATATCTCTATACTTGAATTTATTATTGGTATTTCAAATTAGAGAAAAGGGCTCTGGTACACAAAGCCCAGACAGATAACACAGAAGATTAATCCTGGGTATATGTACTGAGATTTAGCACAAAAGAATCTATGCAAGGTGGCTTAGAGAAGGACATCCCATAATGTCAGCCATGTCTACCACAAGTTGGCAATGATAACAGACCACTTGGAAGCGATCATTAATTGAAACTCATTTAAGGCTTTACACTACTCCTTTTTCAGTGGGTAGGCCCCTATAGAAAGTCACTGCTATCCTCTAATGTCCTGACAGTTACAATTAGTCCTGTGTGATGCTGTAGACAAATAAGCACTGAATAATGTATTCTGGGGGGACACATACAGTAGAAACACTTCTGCAACCCAATAAAAATAAAATCCTGAAGCACACACTCAACAAAACCACTGCCATCATTTTCCAATTTAACGTAATCAGGTGCCTTAATAATAATCAGAGACGTAAAGGATGGAATTCAGAAACAGGCAAGAAAACGAGAGAAGGAGCCACTGAGAGCCAGACTAAAGCTACTTGGCTGCACACAAAATGGCCTCACCCTTCCACCAACTTCCCGTTTATGTATTTCCTTTCCTTGTTTGTTTTAAAGAGTTCCCCTCTGTTGTTGTTTAATCCAGCAGGCAGCTCAGCACCATCAGCCCATTCGCTCACTGCCCAGCCGTGGGATGGGAGAAAAGGTAAAACTCATGAGTGGGGATAAAGAGCTTAGGAGGACAGAAAAGGAAGGGAAAAATACAGTAATAATGATCAAAGATATTCATAACAAGCGGTGCACAATGTAGTCGCTCACCACCAATGACTGGTACCCAGCCTGGCCCTGGGCAGAGCAGACCCCCAGCCAAGACCTTCAGTTTTATTGTTCATCACAATACCACATGGAATGGGACATCCCTTTGGTCAGCTGTCCTGACTGTATCTCTCCCAGCTCCCTGCGCCCCTGCAGCTTTATCTGGCAGGAAAGTGTGAAAAGCAACAAGTCCTTGACTTAGTGTAAGCACTGCCCAGCAACAACTAAAACATCAGAGAGTTATCAACTTCATTCTCATCCTAAATCCCAAACAAAGCACCATGCCAGCTGCTAGGAAGAGAATTAACTCTATTCCAGCTGAAACCAGAACACCTCCTATTAACAGTTACAGTGCTCCTGCTAAGAAGGCTGACTGCACTTAGGTAGATAATGCTGATAAATTGTTATCTTATTTAAAATAATTGTTTATCTCAACTAGAGAGGATTGCCCCAATCAGTCTCAACTGTAAGTAACATGCATAATATGGAAGAAAAAGAGCCTTCAATTTTCAGATATATTCCCTGTTCCTACTGGCAAGATGGTGTGTCGCAGTGATAAAATGCACGCACTGCTGTATCTAAAAAAGGTCACTGTATGAAAGTAAAAGGTTTTCTCTCTGGAGAAAACATGTCTTATGCCTGTACAGACAAAAGGTGGAATTTCAGCCCTGAGGATGAATAGGCATGGGATCACTTGAAGAAAATACATCTAGGGTGAGCTTAAAAAACAAACAAACAAACAAACCTACCCTTCAAACATGACTACCTCCAGGGTACTGAACAAAGAAGAAACAAAAAAAATAATGGAGTTAAGCTACCTAATTTTATGCATTCCACGCTTTTATATCTCTACAGCCGGATAGTTTTGCTTCTGGTAGAGAACATTATTCCTCACTCCTACCCTTACGTCTCACTACTGTTCACTTTCCAATTTCTTATTAGTTATCTACACTGTTATCAAAGTTGGCAGTACTTTAGAAACGTTTGTTTACATGATGTTACATGGACTTATTATGCAGCAGTTCTTTCTTAAAAAGAAAACTGTTAACATCATCTTTAATGTCAATGTAGTTGTATAGAGGAGCATGAAATAACAGTCCACCGAGACTGTCTTTTCAGCAACCTGAACAAGAATTTGTTCAATGCCCCTAAAATAACTAAATATACGATTTGTGAAGCTGTAGTTAAAGGCAGAAGCTGTAACGATACATTTCAAGCACACAGGAGATAAGAGGATTGCAGGCTCCCGGAGGAATTACAGCTTCTGGCAGAAAACAATGGGGAACAGTGATAGCACAACGTGCAGAAGAGCACACCACACCTAGGAGAAAGATAACACGAGTCACCTGAGTCCTGGCACTTCAATAGCTTGCAGTATGTCCAATTACATTCTGCACGTTGTCAAATTTAAACTCTGCTGAAGTTCTAAAGCAACTACCTGGTAACAAAGAAATCAGTAGAAAAGTTTACAATAAAAATCCTGGGAACAAAGTCCCAAAACAATAATAGTCAAGTGTAAACATAAAAGGATCAGATTAAAACTGCTCCTTCACAAGTATGCGTTTAAAATAATACTGTTTTTACTTGATTATTCCTCTTATTACTCACTTGCAGGTAACGTTACCTAGATAGAGAAAATTCTGGCTTGACTCCCTAGCAAAAGCAGATGCAAAAGCAAGAGCACATTCCCCTTGACAGATGGAACAATAAAGCTACCCACACTGTAGCCCTTAGCTTCATCTGTACATGAAGCTGACTGTGTAAGTAGTGCATCTTTCTGGAAGAACACATACAGATATCAGTAAGGGCAGCTTATTCTACAGTAATAAATGCAATAATGATTCAAGAGGCAAATCCAGGCATTTTTTCTCTGAAAAGTTTACCAGTAATCAGTAAACAGTAAGTTTGTCTGTATCTCAGCTGAGCTGTGTAGCAGCTCTGCTTTGAGGACAAACACTGCAGGCTTGGATACATGCCTGTTGTAAGCCATTTCTTGATAAAAAGTAAGGAGCTTTGTTTCACAATATAACTAAAGCAGAACAGCACTGGGAAAACTGCCTCAGGAAGTTCACTCACAATATAAATCATAGTCAGACTTTCCATACCTTTCTAGACACAGGAACTCTTAAAATATCAAGCCAATGTGACTGGAAGTTCAATACTCAGTGGACAAAATACTTAGCAGACGCTCTTCTTAAAACAGACTTGTAAACTACATATACCTGTACCTTCAACTCATTACACACACATGAATTTTATAACAAAATCAGAGAAACAGTCTGTTAATGAAATCTCCTGTACAAATGAAAAGCAACAGATAAACTAATTTTCACTTTTAGTGAGAAAAAAACGCTAGGATTTCCAGTAAAAGATCCATGATAATAAAAGATTCCTCTGGTTCTTACAGAGCTTCCCGCTCAACTCTTACCCATGCAGGTAGTACACAGATTTATCTCGAGGTATTCTTACTGTTAGAACTACAGGCTTCTAAGTAACAAGCATAGAACTCTCTGGGTCAATGTGATTACTAGGCAATAGCACATACAAAATTATTTCCTGTGATGTTACTATAGTGCTTATTGCAGCCAGATCATATTCTTGATGGAGCTTTACACACTGTACTGCACACTATAAACACCATTATAGTAGTATTAACATCGTTTTCCACTCAGCCTTTTCTTCTTTGTATACCATAACCCTCTAACAAAGTACCCAAAAAAATTAATTCACAGCTAACGCCTGTACCATACACTAGTAGGTAGCATTTGTTTTCTGAATTTAATGAAGTGATATAGATTCACAGAATCATAGAATTCATAGAATCGTATTTTCTTATGTCCTTGCTTTACTGACCTGAGGCACGGTGATGTCATAAACAGGAGGCTTTGCATGGACTTCAAGAATTATGGATCAGGATTTAAATACACAGATTTAAGATCTCAGTACACAAACACTACCCTCAAAAAACCTTACTTGTTATCATTCTTAAGGATTTCAGAAGCGTTATCATGAACATCAGACATTAAGCTCATTATATTCTTACTACAACCTTCACTTAATTTAAATTACACGGTGTGACTCACTGATCACTGACAAAGGAAAAAGTTCAAACCTTCATTCACACAATAAGGCTCGGGTCCCAGGAAACATGTCTCCCATCGTGCATTCCATTTAGAATTTCAACATCATCTTCTCCTATTGTAAAATCAAACACCTGTGGGAACGCATATGTAGTTAACACCATGAACACAGAGACAATCAGGAATATTTCTATCATTTAGAACAAGATGTATTTGAGATTGAAGGCAATATTTATGTCATTTTAATCTTCTGGAAATTATGTTTATATTTTGTCTCAGACAAACATCATTCTGTTACACAAATAGGCTCCACTGGGTCCTTTACTCTTCTTGTGACTCAATTTATTTGCAGATTTTGTTCAGATGGTTTTGCAGCACTCTGGCTACAAGCAAACGTCCAGTAAAACAGCAGTATCAAAGGCCTCTTCTGCCAAGGACAGTTATTAGAAGGTATTGGTACTTTGACAAAGTTAGCAAACCAAAAGCTTTATCATGAATCAATTAATACAGAAAAAGATACAGTTTTACAGTTTTTTATTACAGATAACTTGAAAGCAAGCGCCTGTTTTCACATGCAAGTCCTTAGAGCCACAGGCTTCTCCTGTGGCAAGATACACAACATGAGTGATGGTGACAGTGTTTTCTTAGCAGTTGTATTACTGGGACATTATTACTTCAATACTGAATTTACTTTCAGTTGTTCCTTCATTCTCAGTAAAAAGATCCTGAACCACTTTGCAATGAGCTCCCTCCATCCTGCATTATCCAGCAATTGCTGGATCAAATTTCAGTCCTCAAGCTTTTCAAACCTAAACCGCAGACAAATCACTCAACTATAAATACTATGTATTAAATACTCAGGGCTCACTGAGGTTTACCTTTCCCCATTTTTACCAGAAACTGTAGGGACTCAGACCAACACGCTCTCACAGGGGGTTGGGGAAGACAGATTTGTGATAAAAGTCATATCTGTAATTCCCTGCTCCCCTCTCCTCTATGATGAGAGTTTTGCTGCAATACAATCCCTCAGTTGCATTAAATGAATTGGTGGGGGTCATAGAGTCAACTCTGTACAACACAGAATTAATCTGGATTTAAAATATCGCAGGGAAAAAGAAATACAAAAGAGGAAGAAGGAATTTTTAATTTGTTTCTTCTCTCTGATTTGGTTCACAACATGATGCCACAAACAGCTGCGTTTGTACCACAGTCACAGTGTGGATGTCAGAAAAAACAGTCAGGTCAGGAGCTACATAAATAGACGGAGCCACCAGGAGAAAACCTCATTGCATGTGCAATAACTCACACTTTAAGTAAATACAGTGAAGTCAGTGACAGTCAGAAGGTTGCTGTCTTCTTGCTAACTTTTTTTCCCTGATTTGCAGAACAGTTTGTATTCCTAAGAGGCTTTCAGAAGAACAACGTGTTTATGGTTTTATGTGTTTATGGTTTTGTGTGCTTACAGTTTTCCCCCTCCCCTCTCCCCCTCGAGAAAGCTTTCGTATTACAGAAATGAGGAGGAAATTAATTAAAAACATTTAGTATAAAGAGATAGGGGGAAAAAAAGGGAGGAGACAGGAGATACTGCCAATCCTCATTCCTTTCCCACTTCTTTGTGCACCCCCCCTGCATGCTGGGCCCTTCTCTGCAAGTCAGTGCAAGAAGGTAGGGGAAGAGTCAGCTCTGACAGAACTGCAGCTTCCTTCAGAAGTGTCTGGGATCTCTCCAAAGGAGTTTTATAGCTTTCATATCACGTTTTTGTATTAGGCATAGCACACACATTCCTTCATTTTTATCTATAAAATTATCACAGAAAGAACTTAACCATAACCAGTCCAGGATTTTCTACTATAAATCAAGTAATAGATTAAAAAAATCACCTATGAATGTTGACTGCTCAGTACTCGGTATCCAGAAAGTCTGCGGATATCTTTATTGTATACACTGACCAAACCTCCAGTTGATTTCTGACGTTTGTGAATGATATGCCCTAACTAGAGGATGACGGGCAGGTAAACCCAAATACTAAAAATGATTCAGATATCAGCTGGACTTCAGTGTGTAACCAAATCTTACCTTGCAGTTTTCCTGTATCCTTTCTGGTCTTGTGGACTTTGGAATAGTCACAATTCCATTCTGTAAAACATAATTCTCATCATTGAAGTTTCCATAGTTTCAAAGAAAATGTTCTCTCTCAAAATCCTTTCATTTCCTCTCATTTTTCAGAGGACATTGTCATTTCCATAGGCTTTTTGCAATTGCAGTTGTATGTAGTGCATTAACTTCCAATACAGATCATATAGTTTATATCACTTCAAAACATCGTTTCCCTGCTTAGTATTTTGAGCTGAGTAACAGAAATCGAACAATACTCCTTACAGTTTAAAACATTTAGTTTAAAATCATCTCTTCTGTTGCCAATTCCTTACATTCTCCACAATCAGATTATTTGCATATTTAAAGTAGCACCTTGTTTTGTACTACATCTTCCTGTACAGCACAATTAGATCACACAATATTAACTTTACTAAAGGCAAAAAAAATTGAGTATATATTCTAGTTTGATAAACAAACCCCACTATATGCTTTCGTTGTCTTCTGAGAGAGGGGAGAGTTTTTTATTACCACCCTCCATTACCTGTATGCTCCAGCATATGCAAATCTGTGCTGGAGTTCTGCCATATTTCTTCACCAGCTGAACAACACTAGGATGGGTGAGTGCTTCCCCTTTGGCTAAGGGACAGTAGCCTTCAAAAACAATCCCTCTGCTCCTACAATAGTCCACCAGCTCCCGAGGTCTTTGGAAAGGGTGATATTCAACCTTTGATAAACAGAAATAAGCTTTTAGTAAAAACCTTGTAAGCACATTTAGCAGAAAACTCTGTCATTGATAAATGAAAATATTTTTGCCCTTTTGCTTTAGAAATGTAACACGAGTGAATTCACTTCTTATGAGATATACATGAAAGCAATTAGTTTTAGAGGATGTGTGAATGATATTAATGCACTCAAAACAATTTACCATTAACTGGCACGACAGGTTGCTACGCACTTCACGTTCACCCTAGAAACAAGGTATTTGGAGCAGTTATCTTCCTTACCTGCTGTTGGACTCGTACTCCTGTTCTGATCAGTGTTTGAGAAATACATGCAAATGCATATTGGGAGAAAGGTCATTTTTATGGGCAATTACATAATACCTTCTCTTCCTCAGAAAAACTGCCTTAATTACTACTCGACTAATGATCTTTTTCAAGTTGCACAGGCAAGGGGAGGAGGTGGAGCCTGGACTGCATTTGCAAGACACAAACCAGAAGAATTTGTCTAGGATGAGGGCCTGACCTCTGAAGCAGTGTGTTGGCATAGACTATAAAGGGAAAATCCTGTATTCCATGAGTGGTGTCACCAACAACATACGGAGGAAGGAGTCGTGCTGCGGAATGAACTGTGCAGGAGACCCTTGGTAGGAAGGAAGATCACAAACTGCCAAGAAGCAGTTAAGAGAAGAAAAGTACCAAGCTACAAGGGCAGCTACTAGAATAAAAAGTTGTTAGAAAGTACGAATCTCAAGTCACTTTCTGGTTTTTAATAAAAGCCAAGACCAAGCCTTTGTACTAGTAATTCCTTATTCCTTTTATTTAAAAACAAAAATGTTTCACAGCTTATACATTGTAAGAAACATACCTTCCTCTGCACTTGGATGAAAATGGGTGGTGCTGGCTTTTGAATAATAAAATACATAATCATGTGATGTGGCTTTGGCTCAGCAGCCGTCACCACTGTTCCAGTGATCTAATTCTTGCGCATTTTGAAGAAAAGTACCCTCCTGAACAACTAACTCAACACGTGGAACCTGGAAAATTTCTTCTGCCATAAAAGGGACAAATGAACATATCCTGTTTCTCATCTTTAGTACATGTTGTCTTTTCAGACAACAATAGGCAGAACAATAGGCTGGCGGTCATTCAATACGCGCTAAGAAAAAACCGTGCCCCTGGAAGGCTGGGCTGAGTCAGCCTAACGCTGCTATGATCTAAATTACTAGGTGGACTCGGGAACAAGGTTCAAGCAGCAGACACATCCATGTCTTCAACCTTTGATGTTTCTTGACCTTTGAGTAGCCTTTGTATTTCATGTTTATATTTAAGAGACTGGCGTTTAGGTCATACAGTTATTCACTTGTTTGCAGCTGAGCCGACTAGAGAATATTCTCATTGTTTATTACACAAAACTGAGGGGAAAAAAAGAATGAGCAAGCAGTTCCTTTCAAAACACTGATTAACAAAATCCAAAGCAAGCCTTATCTACTAGTTCTTTATGCGACTGATTTATAAGACTCAACATCTTAGAGCAACACCAGGTTCTCTCCCAGGTAAGTATCATTTTACACTGATAATTAGATACAGATATACAGCAGCTTCAAATGCATTAACACACTCTGACTATTGCGATCTAATAGAAATCTTAAGTACTGTTTAGAGGGTGTGTTACTCAGTTATTTAAACAGAAATAACCATTTCTAGAGAGGTTCTTTGCACTAAGTGCAATAAATAGTACAGCCTTGAAAATATTAAATAAATACATACATTTTCTGCTACAATTAAATGCTGAAAAACTTGAAGCATCCTTACAGCATCAGGTGAGTTACTGAGCACTTATTATTAATACACATGCTGTCAAAATTCAGTCACTTGTCTAATATGGGTTCAAAGCAGTACAGTTCCAGGCTGTACCGTAAGATTTAAAACAATGACAGCATGTTGAGACGTCCCCTGTTTCTCAAGTAGGCTGTACAGCAAAAAACAAGCTCCTGCATGGGAACATTTTACTTTTTGCCTTTCACTGAAGAGGCTTCCACATTTCATGCACTTAATTTTGTCACACTCAGCTGTGTACCGATATGAGCAAGTATTTTTCTTCTTAAAAGCGTGACTATAATATCCAAAGGCATAAAGTGAAATAATTACTTCTGTTTCGTCTTGTTTGTTTCTTTTATTTTGAAATCTTTCTGGAAGATTCTAGCAGCATGTGAATGCAAGGCACCAGGATCCTGAGCCAGAGGAGACATAGGGTGGGGGGCCAGAATGCGCTTCCCCTCAAAATAATAATTCCTACTTCCTGGCCTGCCCCACCCTTGCTATTTCAGTCACCAAACTTCTCAGGCAAGGGCTGCCCATCAAGTGGCTTAGAGAAAGATCTTGATCTATTCTGGCACTCGGCCCTGAGTGATTTGTGAGTATATTCCGTCATACTTAATAAAAGAGTTTGCAGTTCACGTTACCGAACCCTTCACAGCTGCAATTTGGTCAACCACCAAATTTTCATGGCTGTCATGCTGCAACGGGAGAAAAGTTAAGCCTAACAGCAATCCCGATGCAGGGACCTACACCCTTAGAAGGGGCCACGTGACAGTACACAACCCTTACTCACTGCACCCTGCTGCACATCTTTTCATGTGGATCTCTTCCTGCATCTGGATTTCAGCCAGCCTCTCAAGCAGAATGCATAGACTTAGAATTACTTTTCCTCTAAAAAGTGATTTTTTAGCCCAGAATTGAGTTTTCCTCATAAAAGAACATTTCAAGTGAGTTTATATACAAATGCCAGAAAATCATAGAATCAACTCCTAAAATGCATGTTTACCTTGTACAAATTTACATACATATTTACTTGGAAGTGCTGTGCACCACCTTAAAAAATGAATACTTAAATACGGAGGGAGGAATGGGATAGACATGGGCATAGACACACAGACTCTCAACACTCATCTTTCACAACCACCATTGTTTCAACTTTTTGTCTCTTCTTTCAGCCTCAAAAGACCCCATCAAAAAGACATCAGGAAGTAACTTCTCTTTTGGCACTACCAGCACAATGAGATTAGTAACACTGACACTGTGGGTAAGAGGAAATTTGCTAAACTATTCCATAATTACACATTTTAATTCGAAGCGATTTAGTGGGACACTGCAAAGCTACCCTTAGTTAACACAGTAACAACATCTGCCAGCACAATTGCATGGATACAGAATCACCTCAGTGTCACTTATAGCAATTAAACTTGGTATTCAAGCACACGATCTCCAAAACTTCATTTACTCTGAAGACACTAAATGTGCAAAGATACTTGAATTTTTGTTTTTTCCCCTAAACTATTTTATCATCAAAAACTGATGCACTGACCATTTGTTTAGGACTTAAAACCAGTCACTGACAAGTAGCCTGGGAGAACATGAGGAAATAAAATGATGAAGAATTTTTTCCCTCACTTCAAATCACCTTCCTGAGAGTTTTCCAATGCACGTCTAGAAATGAAAGAGAGGAAACTGCAAGAGTAAGGCTAGATGTGTTTAGTCTTCCAGGCACCAGGATGGGGAGGAGTGGGTCATTAACACAAAACCAAAGCTAGATATTTAAATCTACTACTTCTTCACTCACCTGCTTAACATGTGGGGTAACCACACAGTCTTCCTGTAGTTGCTCAAGATGACTGATAAGAAAATTGCTTACGCCAATTGATCTACACACACCTAACGAGAGAAACAGAAAAAAAAAAAAGGTTTGGGGATGATTCTGCTTGGGATGATTTCTTGAAATATATCACTTTCAAAAGACAAAACTGTTTTGCACAAACCATTTCTGTATAGCGGAACACTGCAACATAACACAGAAAAACACCACCAAAATGTAGTTTGACAGCATTATCTGAAAGCATGATTCTGTCAGAGTCACACTAGGAAATCATTTTGTAATCTAAACACACTGGGAACTCCCCAGTGTATAAAAACTCTGGGTTAAATTCTGGGAAAGGCTACTGCAGTATAAGCAAAGAACAATTGGATCTCACCAGAATGAAAAGAAGGAAATGGTGTTCTGAGCAGCTTGCCAAAACTAAGGAAAAGTGGAACATTTTGCAGAAGACTAATAAGGTGTGAGCAACAAAACACAAGGACATGCAGTTCAAATGAACCACATAACCCTGCTTTTATTTCTACTAGCTTATTACTGAGATGTTACACATAAAACTCAGAATAAAAACTTGCAGTAGTATCTACAAATAACCAAGAAGTTAAAAAGTGTAGGAAGTAGAGCGCATTTTAGAACAGCTGGGTTTCTCCACCTGACATGCCATGCAAGATAAAATGGCATAAGAGCGTTACGAAGGCTTTTTTCAATAAACCTTAGATGTGCATGCATGTGAATTAATTAAGTGTTGACAGTTCTGAAGTCAGACCTCTTCCTTCAAACCTCAGGTACAGTGAAGTACAACTCCCAGTACAGGCCTGCCACCACACTTCAAACCTATCTACTCTTTGGCATGTTGGTCTTCTCAGCTCATAGGGAAACCATGTGCAGCCAGGCTGGTAGCACTTTCCTCAGGCTGCACATTCTACAGACTATTAATCAGACTCACTTCCTTAGTAAATGAACTTTGAATTTACTGACTGGATTCACATTTCAATCTGCAACTCTGCAGAAGGAAAGTCTGCCTCAAGTTGTGTGCACACAGCAGTCCAATCCAGCACTTCTCCCAGCCAATTCTATACAACGTACAGCACGTCTTTATGCAAGTCCTCTTGCATACAAACATCTGTTGCCAAAAAAAGAAAGGAATTAAGCCAAAAATTAAAGTCACTGGCTAACCTCTGACACTTATGTGACAAATGATTTCTGGACCGAAATTCACTTTATTTTGCAGTTAGAACTGCCCTGTCTTGAGGTCAGCAGGGAGGTGTAGACTTGCATTAATATGGAAGTTCACATATGGAAACAAAAAAAGCAACTATTAATGTTGAAATACACGAGCAACTAAACAGTATCACTTGCAGAAATGATCACGGCTTAAGATGCATAAAATAATTAGGTTATAATCTGAATTAGAACAATTTATATCATCTGTATGTAATCTGCCAGAAGGAGATGACCCAATCTTTTGATTTCTACTGGCAAATTACCCTGCAGTGTCACTGCTAATAAAGTATTTAGATAGAGAAGTGAGAAAAACATTTACATTTTTAACACAATGGGTGAGCCAAAACATTATACGCTATTGTTGAAAGCTAAGGAGTTTAAAAAGCATGCTGTTAATTTGCCCTTAAGAATAAAGCTTTTATTTCAGACAGAATTAAAACAAAAATGATATAGATAAAAGATGAAAGTTCTCATTAAACCTGCCCATTCCCACAATAAATAAATAAAATCATATTTTCTTTTTTTCTTACAGTATTTTTGAAGATGTTTTGCTTCTAGCAGAAACCAAGTAGGACTATTGGTATTTGGTATTGGTTATGGTTTTATACACAAAAATTGAAGTACTTTACCTTTGATATTAAATCACAAAATAAAATGCAATAAATATGAAAACTATTACAGTCTGGCTGTATTTAAAACCTTATTTTAATGCATACAGGAAGCATGAATTTGAAACAGCAGAATCTTCTGAAAAATAGAAAGTCCAGATTTCCATCAACAACCAATAGATTCTACTTCAGAGAACTGTTTCCATCCACGTGAATGAATACTACCACTTTTGCCCTAAACTGTCCAAACCTGGGAAAGAGAGCTTCAGAGTACGAGAATATAGAGAATTATATATATTATATAATCCAGCACTTGCTCCATTTTGAATGGAGATGGGTCGATGGATGGACTAGATGATCTTTTCCAACCTCAACAATTCTATTATTTTATGATTCCAATGAAGAACTAGAAAACAATGGACATAAAAACAAAGGTCTAGACCCACTTATGACAATGTATAACAAACAAGATCCATGGAACGATTACATCAGTATTATAACAATAAAAATAATAATAATACATCCCTAGAAACTCAGTGTATATAATAGTTCTTTCAGTATCTCAAAATATTTAAGAATAGATAACAGGTTTCCTTCTCTGTAATTACTGTGCTTTGCTCAGGCACCACAAAAATGCTAAAGGTTTGGAAGAGGCAGCTGAAGATTGCTCTCAATTATGGGACCATTCAAGTAGCTTAACTGGTTCTCTCACATCTGCCTTTCCCTCAACAGGAACAAGGGGTTGGTAAGACAGCAAAGAAAGACTTCAAGGCAACAACGATGCTTCCACAACTGCTAAAAATCAACTGACCCAATGCACAGTGGTGGAACAGAAATCTTCAGCCAGCTTTAAAGAATTACCTGAGACTCTGAAAGACACGTTATAAAACATATTGGAAGGAAAAGAAGGAATATCTTTTCCATCATGCACATAATAAACAGGTTACACAGGTTGGAAAGGCCCACGGTCTCTATGATATACAGATCAAGAATTCTGTAAGAAATACCATTTGCCTATAGAGGAAACTGTAAGGCACAGATTTCAGCACAGCTTGCTAAAGCAATGCTGCAGGCTGAGTGTGTCCCACAAGCAGGGTGCAAGCCAAAGCCTTCACAAAGTAGGTGAGTCTTAAACAGATCCAGTCAGAACTGAGTTCTAAATCTATGACATAAGCCTTTCTCCCATTTCACAGACAGACACAAAGTCTGGCCTAATTGCATACAGGAAGATTGTGGCAAAAGTGATGAGAAGACCCATTTCCTACCCATCACAATGGTACAGGAGCATTACCAGCCTTGAAGCAACTTGCCTGCTACTACAACTCCATGTTGCAGATCACCTCAGAATCACGATAAATTGAGAGGAAATGAACAGAAGTCAAATTCCACTTTCTGTGACAGAAAATTAATTACGAGCATTTGGTTTACACAACAGTTCAACAGTCAATTCAGTTGCATAATGCAGCAATACCAGCTAAATGCATTTTCAGTCTCCAACTCTGGCTGCTCATCCTCATCGCTACAGTGCAACATCATCTCAGTTATACTGACATGGTTTTTTCCTCAAATTCTGTTACACACCAAGTTACACTAAAAAATGCTGCCAAAGGCTGTCTGGTTGTCTTCAAAACTGAATCAATTCCCTTGATGTATATTTCCCTCTCTTGTGACAGTGTTAAGCATGTAGAATCATACTCTGAGTAAAAGCCAGCTTTAAAAAAAAAAAAAAAGGCCTGAAAATATGTTTTATATTGAGAGTATCTCAAAGCATCTGTTAAAAGCAGCTGCTCATGAACAGATGGGCAGACAGGGCGAGTAAAAGCAACTCGGTACAGAAACAACCCCTTAAGGCAATATTGTCACCACACACCATGCTGTGAAGATGTGATCAGAATTACCAGCAACTCAGCTGAATACTTAATATCTTTCACACTGTGTACATCCTTCAAATGAGCACTCTGAAAGTAGCATGAGCACAACATAAATTCTAAACAGTTTCCCTGTGGCTACGAAGGCACAGTTTCCTAAACTGGGATACTGCGGGGACTTCCACATTGGAGAGGATAATGGTTCTCAACAGATATAAATCACAACAAACTGACTCATGTCAATAAAATAACAATGATTTATAGTAGCCTAGAGTCCACTGCCCTGGGTTTAGTGTTCCACATTTGCACAGCAGTTGAGCAATGCCTTTTCTCCCATATAATGTACATTACTTCTTCAGACAATGACTCTCCATTAAAATGTATTTCAACACTACGATCTTCCCAAGGTTTCTTGTGTTCAGGTGGGAACCTCCATCCACTTTGTGTACGCATACGGAATGTATACAAATGTATAAAGTTTTCTTTCAGTAAGCTAAATAAAGATTCACCCTAAATTTATCAAACATAGGCTTAATGTGCTAATACAAATAACATATTGCAACAGAACATGAAACAAAAGTCTGAGGGCTTATTTTTGCACTTAGAATTGCATGTGAAACGTTCCAAAGAAGAGCAAAATATACCAAAGGAGAGTAGATGTTTGTGCAAATTTAGATTAGTTCCTGCTTTCACATCTGCATCAAAATGCCTGATTTGATGTCAATTTCTTATTAAAATACTGCATTTTATGAAGACTTCTTCGGGATTTTTAACACACTAATGTGTTGTCATTTCTTTTTGTATGTCTTTTATTGCAGTCTTATCTGATCAACAGGGTGTGGTGCGACCAACATCCTCACCAACAGCAACCACCTTCAAACCATGAAAACACATCTCTGAACTGTCTCAGACAACAACAAGCCCAGAGACATCTTTATCTGTGCAAAGAGAATGCAGTTCATAGTGTGAATTATGTCTTGCTAAGTAAATCACTTACTAAAAACATAAATGCAACTTGCACACACTCCCTTCCATATGATTTCTACCAGCATGAACATCTGTAAAATAAATATTTGTCAAACTGGAACACAAGTGCAGGTGAATTGTCAGTTGTTCATTCGTCAACTGATGATATCAGCATAGATATAAAATTATTTTTCAGTAAAATCAAAGCACAATACCACCTAGGAATCGGTGTACTAGAAATCTGTGCCACCTACACAAAAATGTATTTGGTTTACTTACCTCCCACCCATATCTTTAAGAAATGATAGATAATGGAGAAGGAAAAAATGAAGACTGCACTGGGCTGTGACCACAAAGGAAAAGGACATGAACATTATTAAGGTTGACCAGATTTCTTCTCTCACCTGGAATTAGGCAGAATAACTTTTTTTCTCAGTTGCAATTACGGCTTATGTCACTTCCTTCAAATCATACGCAAATACTACTAAAACTAACAAATTAACAGAACAATTATTTTAAAGTGTATCTGTTTAATAAAGACATATTAAAGCATTAAGGAATTCCTGACACAAGAATAAGTATCTCAGTAAACAGAAGCTTCACTGCTTCAACTAGATCCTTAAACAGATAAGGATAAAATAAGTTTTAGAGAAATGGCACTGCCAATTACAGTCAAAAACTGGCTAGAGATTCTCATTCTTCCCAGTATTTTTAGATGGAGGAACAAGTAATCATGTGCATGTGTGTATGAAAAGTTTTGAAGATGATGGGCTAACCACAATGCCAAAATCAAGGTCAGTAAAGACACTGCATATGGAAAGGGTTATTTTGCTAGAAACAGACCAATTACCAGTGAGCATACATAATGACTATTCATGATGTCAAAGCAGTTTGCCCACACTGCTTTCATCTGCTAGCAGACAAACGATGCCTATACAGGAATGTTGCAGTTGTCAAGGGAATGTTTGACTCAATGTATGTATCTTGGAATGGGTTCTGTAGGCAGTCTGGCCTCTGTCCTGAGGAATCAGAGAGGATAATTCCACAAAATGATCATGTACGAGACCACAGAAATTCAAACCATAGCCTTGACATTACAAGAATCCTAGCTGACTTCAGCTGTTACAACAGGAAGACCCAGTTATTACACACAAACGTCTCACCAAAATAAGGTTTCTTTCTGCATTCTTCCTCAGCACTGCTATCCTATCCCATAGTCTTAAAAGAAAAGATCTGTGAGGTCTGCTGAACAAAGACAAGTCTAGAATTCTCTGTTTCTCAGTACCACAGTACACATGCAGATTTGATTATTCTCACTTTGACATTATGACATACAACAACAGTTGACTGCCTCCCATGAAATATCTCCGAACAAACTGGAGAATATTAGCAAATCATCATACTTAAATAAATAAATTATATATGTGTTTGTGTGTGTGTGTGTATATATATATATATATATATATATATATATACGTGTATATATATGTATGTTACATTCACGGGCTTAATAGCACTCAAAGTAATTCTTGACATTAAAGTTTTAGAGTACTTAATCCTCAGTCAGTAGAAATCAATTTTAACAGCAAAATATTTCCTACTGCGAATGAACTGCCAGCAGTTTGGTCTATTCTTAACTGAATCTATGTAGTGCTGGCAGAGCCTTTATTCTATACCATCAGATACACACAGCAATTCAATAAAAACAGTAAAGAAATAAGTATTATCCCACCTTCGTTTGTTCCTAATTGACAGATTAAAGAAGCTGCAACAATTGTTCAGTGAAACTTGCTGCTACTCCTCAGGATTAGCAAGCCCAGGTGCCAAGTTTTGATCCCTGCTTACTCTAGAGCAATTACTAAGCTACTGCTTACTCTAAGAGACAGCACAATTCTGAACCTGAATATGAGTACCTCATGAATCAGGCACTGTTATAACTCATTAACACAATGACTAACAGTTCTAATACATTCCACATAAGGTTTAAGGAAAAACATGTAAAAATTATTAATTTTGGTTCTTGATAAAGAATGATACAAAAGCTTTCAGTTCTGTATGCTATCCTAAATACGTACCCACTTTTACTGACCGGGACTGGAACACACATTTCCCTGTAAAGTTGTTATGAGAAAAGGGCAAATCTCATCACTGAAGTGTGGTTATACAACATAATACTTTAAAAAAAATAGCAATAAAAAAATAGCCAACTAAAAGCATAGCCTCGCCTTGTTTGTAGGGAAGAAATGCTAGAGAGAAGAAATGTATAAAATATATAGAATAACAAGGGAGAGATGACGTTAGGACCATTAACAGACTCTAAGAAACATACTGAAGGATTCGGTCAGCAGAAAATACAATACTTGGTCTGCCACAGACTCTACAGCCCCAACAAACATAACAAACCACATGATCGACCACAATTCAGACTCAACCCAGAAGAACTTAAAAACCTGAAGCTGGTAAAACTTGCATCTGTCATAGACTCCCTTAAAAAACCTCATAGAAATCACCTGGGACTCTGGGAAAACTAATTTACCCTGAAGTGAAATTGTAAGACAATTGCTCAGCTGCGTTAGGCTGTTGGACAGTGGACTCAAGCACAGTGGAGAGAGTACTAAAAACTTTCTTTTAAGCGCATCTCTGGGTCCCCCAGCCTTGAGGCAGTAAACAGACTACATTTAGTTTGCACCAATTTGCTACAATGCTGGATCCAAGGAGCGCTTGCCAAAACTGCAGTACTGTAGCCAGCCAGATAGAAAGTGTAATCAGACAAATACTAACAAATACCATTCAGATTCCTTCCTATTTTAAGTTGTTCATATCAAGTTAAAAATCAAATCAGGACCGGAGATTCTTTTTAAAGAATGTTAACCATCAATTACTTTTGATGAAATACGAGAAGGTGGTTCTTAAAAACATGAATGATGTTAAGCCATGGGAATTTCTGATAGAAAACAAAGGGGGATCTCTCTCTTCTGCCACCCGAACCCATCGCTTTCTAGTTATGAGAAGCTTCTGATGTTACAGCTCAACCTCAAACTCTCCTTAAGGCACTGAAAGATTATTTGTACTGAGGCTAACACGTTACTCACATAACACGTAGCAAGTCACAGAGATCTGCAGTAATCGCTCAGTCTTTAACTGAAAGTCTAGTGGTTAACCATGCAAACAAGTTATTTAACATTTTCCTCAGGAATCATTGCATTTCCATCTCCAGAGTGGTTGACTTCTGCATATCATTTCAGTAATTGTTTCTGGTTATGGTCAGAACATGCAGAGTCTGCACACCCCTTAACACAGAACTGCGTAGGCTAACATTCAAAGGCATTTGATAGAATCAGACTAACAAATCATCTACAAGTGAGGGCAAATTCAACTAAGGTAAAGCAGACAACTAGAGCTGGAATACTTAGGTTTGAATGAGGGAATCATGAGCCTACAGAATTAGATTAAGAAAACAGCAGTGCAAAGTGTCAAAGAAATGTATCTGCAAAATAAATTAGTAAATAAATACAACAACAGAATCTGTAAAGAGATAACATGCATAGGAACAAAAAATGAAAAAGGAATTCCTGCTCTTCATGTGAGGTCAGTGACAGTATTACCAGCACCTTACTGAAGATCACTGAACAGCTCAAAATCTTTCACATTAGAAAGACATTAAAAAAAAAACAAAAACACAACTATAAGCAAAACCAGAATGAAGACATCAAGATAGGAATCATAACAGCAAGTGAAAAGAAACCTAGTTGCAGCCAATCAGGATGGCATATCCAGACACAAATGACATCAGAAAGCACTTCTCAATGGAAAAGCAAAGTAGCTCGCTGAATAATTCAATGATGATCAATCCATCTTTGGACTTAAGTCACTGATGTCCTCAAACACGAGGTTGGTGGTTGGTGTAGTATTTCTTTCAAAACTAAATGTTGTAATCCCTTACACAGCAGAAAATACCTTTTTGCAACTTCCCCATGCTTAATATAAAAAGCAGAAACCAAAGATGTATCAAAGATAACTTACTTTTGTGCTTCCAAACACAGACCAAAAGCACCTCAAGGGCTGAAGTGCAACAAAATGGGTTTATTACTCGGATAAAACTGATAAAAGACATATAGCATGCAATTGCAGGCTGTATGGGCAACACTCTACTGCTACAATAACCATTTCAGCATATGAGCTGGCTAACAGACAAGCAAAGAATTCTTTACACAGTCCACATAAATTCTTTGATGATCTAAACACAGTGGGATCACACTATCTAAGAACTGCACGATGGGGCCTTCTTTTATATTGTTTCTAAACATACCGTTCTTACTTCAGGAGCAAAATCCTCCCCTCAAATCTAAGTGATAAATTTTGTTTGGGGCAGTTCACTCTTTCTATTGATATGAGCATTGCCGTGCACCAAAGAAACATATTGACAGATACCCGAACTTGAGAGAATAGCTCCCTCCTCTGAAAGTTTTTGACAAAGTTAGAAACAAAGAATTGACAGTATAATATTTGTTCCTACCCATCCAGCTTGTTTGTTGACATTTCCTGAAACACCAATAGTTCAATAAAGTAGCATAATACAAGAGAAAGTGAGAAATATATAATATATCATAATTCATTCAGCGAAGACAAGTTTTTATTATTACATTACCTTTCTCATAAAGCTCCTCCATTGCTCTCCAAGTTTCAGCTCGGACCTCCTGATTGCTTTTACCTGGAACATGGGTATCAGGCCAGTGGATCAAATAAAGATCTGGAAAAGAAAGAGTATCCGAGTCTTCAAAAAAGGTCAAATCACATGAAGCAGCACCTTTGCTCCACACAGGCACCTAATATCAAAACTGTTATCAAAACACAACTCCATGATCATTACTGACTATATCCATTCAGTTTTAACAAATTAAATCATACAAAATTTTATTAGCAAATAAAGGTGGCAGAAGTTGCACTTCTGCTTCAGGCTTAGGTCACTGAAACCAGAATTTCATGGTTGTGTTCGTATAAGCTTTCAACTTACCACAGGTCCACCAAGGTCTACCATTTCACCTTCACTCATACACACATTCACAACTGCACCCACACATTTTCTTTTGCTGAAGGTATTTCTTCCCCCAGGGATTTACAAGAACACAAACATTCTAATTTCAGAGGCAAGAAATTAGTTAAAAGTAATAATCAAAACAGCTTAATAATTCATATTGCGTAGCTATCACTGGCCATTTTTAAGAACAGACTACATTTTAATCTGCTGAGAATGACGTGGACATAAGCTTAATTTTGCTTTGTTGTAGAGAGATAGATTAAGAAATACTTTAAGGTCTCTATCAATTATATTCTTAATAACCCTAACTCAAAATTATAAGTAGTGATTCACAGTATCAAGATGCACTTAAGAAAATCACAATAAACTCCTGTATTTACCAGCTTTTTAAAGCATCCTTTGAAGACAATCAAGTTACAGTGGTGTGGTGGTAAACGAGGGCCTAAAGTTCAAATGTCAAAACACAGCTGCAGGAAAACTAACATTCATATGAGAACGGCTTTCACACATTTAAAACAGAGTGGTTTATAACTCCTTAGTGGTTGCGATACCTATAGTCAACACGGTTTCTATTAATTCAGAAGTAAAGGGCCTTTTCACATTTAAAGGCCAACAGCGTGCTGTCACGGAAATTCAAGACTATGATTCTATTCAAACAGTTAAAACTACATATATATGTGTGTGTGTGTGTGCATGTGTGTTATGTATGTATGTGTATATATATATATTATATATATGTGTGTGTATATATATATATATATATAATGATCAACATGAAGCAGCCTCCAAATGTTCTCTATTAATTCATGATCTGATTTGGGTGTATTGTCATCACTAGGATGCAAGAAATCGTCAAGACATTACACCAAATGTGCTGATACAACGAAGATTTGTCCAGTTCCAGCTGTGGGTCTGCCATAGGATAAGTTCGGTTGAATCTGGCAGAATCAGAACAGGCACAAGGAAAAAAATTGTTTATGAACTCAGTAACCCACAAATCACATTCAAGAAGTTACTTTGGAGGTTTGATCTAAATCCCAAGGAAGGCACATTGCTGCTGCCAAACCCGCAAGATTTGCTGCCATTTCTTATTGGTTTACTGTGACTGCTAGTTGGAGTACCGCATTTAGAAAACACAAGAAGAATCTTTGTTATAACCAATGCCCACAAATTAAAAAGAGTATATCCAGCTTCTCATGGATATTTAATCTAGTGATTCAAACAAAAACCCTGGAACACTGCTTTCCTATTACCACTTGCCCAAAAGTGTCTATCAAAAAAAGTTTTTTAACAGTATTTACATGGAACACTTAACCTTAAAAAGCAGTGACTGCCTCCTATGAGTTTCACAGATCTAGCCATTAGCATTATATTACCCCTTGGTGTAGCCTACGTGGACCCTCAAGGACATCAACGGAGCTTTCCTTGAGAAAAAGACCTTTGCTGCACAGTTGGCTGCCGGGCTCCTACAGCTTTTCCTTTGCAGTCCTAAGGTCTGCGAGCAAAGGTGCAACTTTACAGACATGTTACCTAGAATCTTGCAAGTTTCTATGTGAATCAAGTATTCCTATAGAGATTCTGTGAATACATATTTGGTCAGCATACGATGAAATCAGGAAATCTGGAGTAATACCTTTCTCCACATTGCGTATTTCAAGAAGAACTGCTGGCTTTAACAAATGCTTGAAACTAAATAATTTACTTTCCTAAAAAAGATATGTGAATTGCACGCAAAATATTTCCTAACTCATCACAGTTGATAAATTGTTAAATTAAAACAAACTGAAATCAGTATTAATTTATTTTATTAATTTAGCTCACTATGTCTGACTAACTGGTCGGTCAGGAAGAGCTTTATAAATTACTGGAAGAAGGGAAAGGAAGAAAAGGAGAGAAGATAGACAAGTGGGAACAAAAAATGAAGAGCACTGGACAGTGGGGCATGTTGTACAGGCACCTGTAACAGCTCCTAAATTTGTCTTAGTAATATGAGCAGAAGAAGTGTCAGAGCTGAACACAGGATAGATGTGAAGTTCTGTTTATGCCAGACAAAGGATTCTCTCATCTGATGACAATATTAGCGTATGTATTGCTCCCACACTTTTCTCCCCAAAAGCAACGTCCAAACTGAGATTCTGCACGAGCACAGACTTTAACCAGACTACTTATTACCTGAGAAAATAAAAGCAAATTGCAGCACTGAGAGAAATCACTGAGAAAAGATTTCCTGGAAGTGAGTCAAGTTTTCCTCTCATTGGCATTCAGCACCAGTGCCACAGCAAGCAGAGGAAAAAAGAAAGCAAACAAAACAAGAAGAGAGAAAGAAACATGGTATTTCTTAATTCTGAGGACAGAATTAGGGATTGAAACTTTGATCATGAAAATCTTCTTGTAGTAAGCTGTATTTGCAGAAGACTGAGAAAGAGATATTAATTAATCCTGCTTTGTTCTGTGGTTGTGCAGAAAGCTCAGGAATCTATTTTCACAAGGAATGGAGGCAAAGACCTGCATATAAATATCCAAATCTTTATCAGATACAGGTTTTGTCCCTTCATCTTGCAAAGCATCAAACTAAATAGCCAGTGACTATAACTGCACAGGGTAAAGCAAAAGAAGCAAGTACATGTTTTCAGGACACTAACAGGTAATAGTTGGTCAATTAATCTTCGTCAGCTTCTCTCTCCAACGAAGCCATTATTTTTAGATAATTACTTTA
The DNA here is from genome assembly GCF_054131305.1 of Coturnix japonica. Taxonomy (NCBI): domain Eukaryota; kingdom Metazoa; phylum Chordata; class Aves; order Galliformes; family Phasianidae; genus Coturnix; species Coturnix japonica. Next base: position 6,900,281 of record NC_140673.1, on the reverse strand, counting down.
AGTCCACACCTTCCTCCATTGCTCTACTGAGGTAGGAAGAACTAAAGGCACTATGAAATACATAATTTACTTTTTATCAAGTACCACCACTCCTGAAATATATTACGTAGAATTGAGGGCCCCCCAGGATTTGTTCATCTTTCCAAATACTCACATGGCAGGTATAGCAAATAAGCTATATCAAAATTGCATACCAAGATATTCAACACCAAGTCTTTCACATGACTCCAAGCAGGCTTTTTTCGTGTTTTCATAGCCATAATCACTGTGCCACAGTTTGGTAGTTATCCAGAGGTCCTCCCGCTTCACACCACTCTCTTTAATAGCTTTCTGGAGGAGAGACTCACAGCCATATCTTTTTGCTGTGTCAATATGACGAATGCCGCACTGTCGTAATGCATGGGCCACAGCATCAAGGGAATAGCCACCACGATGGGAAGTACCTGAAGGGAGTAAGAAGTGAAAGATGAGCAAGATATTTCATATATTATTTTGTTTGATAAATATGGTTTCAGAACATTGTCACTCCACAACAGTGAAGAAATGGAACTGATGAGCAGTGTGCCATATGGATCTCTAAGATAGGAAAACACATCAGATGCCACCATGCTGATGCTGGTTAGAAGTATATCCAACAAAATCAAAGATGAACCGTAAAGAAGTGGGGTCATGGACTAGGATGAAGACCATAAAGAAAACAGATACTTCATGGAAAATCCATACGTGACATTCAGTTTTCAAACAGGAGCACAACATTCTCAGATGATATTAACAATTTAACAGATGACATTAACGATTTAAAAATACATAACTTGAAAACAATTCACAGTGCAGAAATCATGTCCTGAAACATTTACTCCATCGATCTCCTGGTAGCTTCAAGTCATTACTGCATTGTACAACCCCAGGCTGGGCCAGACTGCAGGTGTAACTCACAATGTCAAACTCAGAAATACCCAAAACAATGGAATCTTACACAAGAGCTAGAGAATGGCTATACAGCAAGTCTTGGTAAAAAAGTGCTGTAACTCTCATTGTGTAGGTATTCACTGGATGTACAAAAAAAAAAAAGTGTATTTTACTTGTCAAGGGGACGGAAGGAGGAGGAGACTCAGCAGGAAAAGCAGTCAGCAGGAGGACCGCCAGATAAAGAACTGGTTGAGAGCATAGAGGATGATATTTCTACTTACCCTTTCCTGTTAGTTGTTTTTCTTCCTATAAGCCCCTCACCCACTCACCTCTACTCAGGCTTCTCACAAACAGTATTTTCTACAGTTTGCTTGAGGAAATGCTCAGTCAGCCTAAGTCACTGACTAAAGCCTTGTATTTAAAGGCCCAAATTCCAGAAGCAGCAGTAAGTGGTTATGACATGAACTTCAGGAGGGCCCTGCGCAGCTGTGACAAATAACAGCACCAAGTTCTTGAGCCTCTGCTGAATTTAATACATACAGGATGCCAGGTCAAAGAAAATAAAGCAAAATTTGTTCTTTCGCTCCAAGCATAGCATTTATTTCTACATAGAGCACCTCTCTCATAAAGACAGACTGAGGAAGCTGGACTTGTTTAGCTTAGAGAAGGGAAGGCTAGGGGAAATCCTCACTGGGGTCTCCAAAACTTAAAGGGAGCTTATAAGCAGAAGGGGAACCAACTTTTACCTGCTCTGATGTCAACAGGACAAGGAAGAATGGCTTTTAACTAAAAGGGGGGAGATTTAGGTGTGATATTTGAAGGAAATTCTTTACTCAGCGGTGAGGTCCTGGCACAGATCACCCAGATTAGCTGTGGATGTTCCATCCCTGGAGGCTTTCAAGGCCAGGTTGGACAGGGCCCTGGGCAGCCTGACATAATGACTGGCAACCCTGCCCACATCAGGGGATTGATCTTTAAGGTCCCTTTCAACCCAAGCCATTCTACGATAATAAAATCTAATCTGGCACACAAAGACTTAGAGGATCATGATATTCTACTCACAATGGGACAATCCCCGATTCATACTTGATTACAAAACTTGGAGTACTGAATTCTTCACTGACCACAGAGTGATGAAACAACACTATTATATTCCTACAATTCTGACACATGCATCATAAGTATTTTATACTCTAATTTCAATCAAAGTTTAAGTGTTTTAAGAGACAAAACTTTAAAGCTCTTTTCTCCAGTCACAAACTGACACTGTAACTCTGCACCACCGAGAGATCATTTGTCAGTAACTTGTTTTGCACCAAAAAGTTAAACTGCACTTCCAAAACTCCTATTTCAAACTCTTAATAAGTGCTTTTAGATTAATGCAATGCTAATTTATATATATGTGCTATACATGCAATTTTTTTTTTCATTATTCAGATAATGAAGGAATTTTATTGAAAAATTATATAACTAGAATTAAAAAAAAAATACTACTCGTTTTCATAAAAATCCCTTATAATAAGCAGGTATTGGTGCCAAATAAATTAGGTTGTAATCATTATGCCTGTTTCTGGCTGAATGGACTCCTCCAAGCACAGAATGAATGGAGTTCATTTAGAGGTCTCGAGAATGGACTCAGTCTCTTTCCATGCATAATAGATTGCAGTAAGAACATTCAGGACAAACAGCTTTTAAAAATAAAAAAAACAAAAAAAACCACAAAAAAAAACATTAACCCTTTATCTGATGATAGAACATAAAACATTACTTATATGTACAGCAAATGAACATATAACACATTTCAAGGTTCGCTGCTCATCCATTCACAGAATCGCACTCCTGTTCTATAGACTGGCTCACAGACGGGCAGTCCTTACTCATCATCCTTGCTTAATGCTATTGAATGAGGCAGCCACAGTCTTCCCTCCTTGTCTTTCACCTACTTCTGTATTCATGTGACCCCTGACAAACTGATTCAGACTGCTGAACAGACAAAAAGAAAGCGTTCACTTTATAATCACTAAGGGAGCTGAACACCTCCCAGAGGAAAAACCAAAACACAGTTTCAAACAAGAGATGGGGAGAAAAATTGTGCAAGAAAGATTCCTCTCAAGCAGCAGCAGCAAAGAAATTAGACATACCGAGTGCCTTGTACTACTTTTAAAAGAGCTGTATTCAAGCCAACCACAAAACAATCTGAAGGTATTTCTCTGTGAACTCGCCTCCTCAACAAACGTGTTATACTGCCAATAAACACAAGTTTACCCAAACCTCATCCGCATAAGGGCACAGCTGTATAAAAGCTGCAAAAGTAACCACATTTTGTGAGGTTACAACCCTAAAGTGCCAATGTAGTGCTGTAACTGTGACCAACAGGTGCTGCTGACTATGGGTTTGTCTGAGTATGGTGCAAGAGGAGCTGGAGGAGTTGAAGCGCATGTCAAAGAGCGATACAAAAGAGTCATCTTAGCTCTGCAATTCCACTCAGGCACCAAGGAACACACTGCAAGAACGCAGCCTGGCCATGGTGTAAGAGTAATAGAGAGCTGTAACAGGTTTATTGTGTGTGCAGGGAAAGGGAAGCCAGAATTGCTCGTTTTCTCTCTTCCTGAGAGGAAGGAAGAAATGGCAATGAGCCATTGTTGACAGAAGTACCGCGTCCCTTCCATCCCAAAGAGGGTCTGACTGAAGGAAATTCAGATCACCTACTGCTCAACTAAGGTCCTTCTCTGATCACTGACCCACTGTTCATCTAGCCAGAACTTCAGAAAAGGAGTTATAAAAGCAGTTTTGCACTATACCTCCAACATTAAGCACAGGAACTTTGCAAGTTGCCCCTATTTTCAGTGGGATGCTATGGCTCTGAAATCACCAGCTCACAAAAATATCATTCAAAAAGAGATTTTTATTTTCCCCCTGTAGGAATAACTATATTTCCAGTGGAAAATGCCAACTATTTCAACCATCCAGCTATCAGACACAAGCATTCTTACCATTGAGGACATCTCCATTAAATTTATATAGAAGGACAAATCAAAAACCTAACCCACACACCTGAAAGGCAGACTCTGAATGCGCGATTCATGTACAAATTTCATAAGCAGAGCAGCAGCACACATTTAAATGCCTTTCCAGACACACTGCCAAATCTTGAAGCCTTTTCTTTCACTCCACGCTTTCCCACCACCGTGAGAACTATTTCTCATTAACAACCAAATTGGTTTCAGATGCTCTGCTATAAGTTGTTACCTTAGAAACCGTTTGGTAAAAGACTGTGGCTTCCTTCCATAGAAATCTCAAGCAGTGAAAAGACAGATTTTCTGGCATAAATCAAATCCAATTTCTAGGGTTCACTAAACCTTTTCTCCTCAGAATAATGTTTTGTGACTAGATCTGAGCAGTTAATAGTGCACGAAGAACTGCTGGTGTGAACCAGTTTTAAATGGTTTTCATTCTCCTCCCTTTGTTAGCCCAACTGAAATCACTTCCAGTGCTTATACCTTGATGGAACTTTCAGTTTCATAACTAATAGGGTTGATATGTGCTACATGCAGCAAATACACAGACTGACTACGTACATTAATGTTGCTTTCTTCCCTTTTAAAACATCCTCCTAAACTACTGTCTGATTAAAGATCGCAGGAGCTGACCTTCGGATTCACAATAAATGAGAGATCAGTGACCATATTTTCCTTCTTCAAACAACTTCCACAAAGAAAAAGTGATCAAAAGGGAAAAGATGCAAATGTGAAGTCCATACTCTGTACTTGAGTTGAACATTACCATGCTTATTCCTGCTGTGAAAATTTACCTCACAAAGAAGTTATCTACATAATTTACAAGAAATATAACCAGCATATAACAAAGTACAGGCATAATAATATTAAGAATTGTAATTAACCATCTGGTTAATAATTCAAAATGACAAAATGTCATAAATACAACAAAAAAAACTATGAAGAGAACTAACTGATAACTAATTTTAACATCGTAATCTCCAGGACAAACAACATTTCTGGTAGCCCCTCCTCTCACACTGCACACTCAATCTTAGACTGGTGTGTATAAAAGTACAGCCAGTAGGGCCTCCTACATTTTCTTCATAACATCTTTCCTCAGTAAACCAGCTTTGGGATTGTGGCTCCAATGACTCTCGAGAAACTGTACAGCTCATGGTTGAAGCATGAGCCTTCATTATAGTAATTATTGGCACTACAGTGCACTTAATTAACATGTAGGCCAGCCATTCCTTTTGAATCACGTGCACATCTGTATGACCTACATTTGCCACATAGTGACAGCCAGTAGGTTTCACCAGATTAGCAGAGGACACATTTCTCCCCATACTGTCTACAAACATCCACCCACATAGAATACGGCCACATTTTGTACAAATGAAGGAAGTGAAAGATGCGGAGGCTCAAGTACAACTTCTCAAAATCAGACCTTCTGAAACCACACATGAATTGAGATAGGAAGATTTATAGATGTGGCATTTTGTTCATCACAAGAGGCTATTAAGGAAACTCGGTAACCATGGCTGAGAAGTTAATTCCTGACAGAATTAAAAAGAAGCAGGGGGAAAAAAAGAAGGAAAAAAAAAAAAAAAGGATGAAACATAAAACAAAGGGAAGAAATAAACAGCCAATTCTTACTACAGAGTAAGATTAATACCAAGGAGTGCCATAGGTCTTGGTACCAGGACCAATGTTCCATAAATTTTCTGAAGCTGTGGAAAAAAGAGCCACAAAAAAAGAAAAGCAGTAACAGTGCAGAACACAAAGAAAAGCAGTAATGCTGCAGAACCACAAGTGAAGGCTCGATTCTGCTGCCACTAAGCTGAAAAGCACAAGTCTCGTTTGACTTCAGTCCCAATTGGGTCTTCTTTTGTCTACAGCTAAGGCTAACAATGACTATGAGCAACGTTATGGTTAATAATCAAGAAGCAAATAACTGCATTAGCAGTGTATAATGGAATCTAATATACGGAACACCCTGAATTCAGGACAGGAGAGACGCTTCCCCCTTGAGAATGAAGGGACTGCATTTGTGTGTGTGTGTGTTATTATTCTCCTGCACTAGTCCCTGTTGTCAGAGGGACAAATGCAGTAAAAAATGCAATTAAAGCAAGTTAGTAGTGCTATATATGTGGTGCTCAAATCCATCACCAGCACTAGAGGTTGTGAACTAACACAAGACTGCTTAGCCTCCGGCCTTTCTGCCCCCCCTATTGCATAAAGCCTTGACATCCCTACTGCTCTTCTCCTATATGTTTGAAAGACCAAGGGAGCTGTGAAATGGAAATCAATTTGACGTAACGCGCTCTGCCTGAAAGCACACGGAATGTCTCATCCTCTGTCTCTCAGCTGCTGTGAAAGGGTTTCACCACTTGGAAATAACTTGCATATCTTTCTAATCACAGCTGACATGACTGGATAGCTGCAACTACCTTAACACAGCATTTTCAGCTCTCTCCCTCTGGAGCTTTTAGAAAGATTATCTAGCAACAGAGGCAGCACACGTTTATCATCCCAAAGTCAACTTAATCACAGATAACAACTATATCTGCATGCTTAGACAACCCTGCAGAAAACACCACACATCATTCTTCTGAAATCAGAGGATAAAGCTGCAAAGGGCACAGAGGCAGTTTGATTTTACAGCCCGGCTTGATACTTGCGAGTGATTAACTCCCGTGTGAGTGATTAACTCCAGCACATAAAGCAAGTAAGTGCCTCTGACTGCTAACCAAACCGACTCGTGATAAAACTGCATCATCAAACACTGATATAGCGCCGGGGGAAGCGGCACCACAGGGCAGGCACAAACCATGCCGGCACTGCAACTCCCAGCGGCCTCCGCAGACGGAAGGGCAGGGCTTATAGCGGCGGTGCGGGGCTTTTTCTCTTCCGTGCCAGGGGGTGGAGGCGGAAGGAGGCTCGGCCGGCCTCTGTCCGGTGCTCATCATGCTGTATCTGGTCGGGCTGGGGCTGGGAGACGCTAAGGACATCACGGTGAAGGGGCTGGAGGCGGTACGGCGCTGCCGCAGGGTGTACCTGGAGGCCTACACGTCCGTGCTCACCGTGGGGAAGGAAGCGCTGGTAAAGTCGTGGTACATCCTCATTAATGGCACACACGCAGCCTTGGCTCGCTGTGGTTTATAGGAGACCCTGTGATTAGTGAGCACAATCATATTTACCCATATACGTGGCAAAGTATTTTATACAAAGAACTGAAAATGAAGGATTGGTATGAATTATTCCTCAAGCATGGTTAGTTACAAAGTAAAGGAAACATAAAAGCTGTAAAGATCAGGTTATGGGATAGCTAGTGTCATACTTGGATCTGGTTTGATGTCACTATTATAAGTAGCCTGAGCAGGTAAGCTCTGAGCAGTGACAAAGGATGCCCTGCAATAGGATGACTGGTTTAATTACTCAGCCTAGAGCCCACCTGGGTACCTCTAAATGTGGGTGTGATCGAGCTAAATTTCGAGCCAAGTCCTCACTGGAATAATACAATTAACAGTAATTTTTTGTGACAAAAAATTACTTAAGAGCTGCCTAATGGGAAACTGAGGTGTTCTAGCATGGGGAGGCAGGGTTCTCTTAAGATGTGGGTCAGACAGCTACAGGTAATCATCCCATTCTCCTTTCTGGTATCCATAAGTAATTACACCAGGAGATACAAATACATACCCAAGTGTCTTATTGCTGTTTCCTATTAATTTCCGTATCCAGGAGGAGTTTTACGGAAAAGAACTGATTTTGGCTGATCGAGAAACAGTGGAACAAGAAGCAGACAGCATTCTGAAAGACGCTGATGTCTGTGACGTCGCTTTTCTTGTCGTTGGTGATCCCTTTGGGTAAGCTGGGTTTTCAATTGAATACTGACTGTTGATTGTACAGCGCTTCTGCATTGATATATGCTAGTCTTTAAAATGACTTAGGTAGTTAAACATGTCTCCTCGGTTTGGTTTATTAAGCCTTTTGTTTCCACCTCTTACTGCTACTGAAAGGTATAGTGTTTTCCTATTACCAGGAGGATCCCCCTTCTGTCTTTTCGGTCAGGCATCATCAATCTGTAATGTCAAGCCACACAGAAGAGCTTTTAGTCTCCAGCTGGTGATTCAAGATTTATACCATAGCGCTATAGGGCACAAAAAAAATCAAATCACTGGGCACCCTGCTTGTGAATGAAAAGATAGGGTTTATGAAGAAGAGGAGCAGAGCACATATCTGTCAAAAGTGGCTAATTTCTGTAAATACAGGTTGAAGGGAATTGGCAATAGAATATTACATTAACCTAGTATTTAAAGGTAGAATTCAGTACTCAGAAACATTCATTAAATTCCAGTGCATCAAAATTAGAATTAGTGAGGAGCTCCATTACCTGCACCCTTCTACTGTGATCTTGCAACAAATGCAAGTGCATGAGAATACAAAACCTCTACATCTATTGAAATGGAATTGATGCTAGTAAGCAGTATCTTGATTTGCCATGCATATCAGTAGCTTCAGTGATGAAATATTTCAATTCTGATTAACTATAATATATCATATCACTATAGAAAATTGCTGTTTCTTAGAATGAGTTGCTGTATGGTGACAACAATGAAAAGATGGTGATGGTGGTAAATATCCAAAAGATTACTTACAGGAAAAACTCACCCAATGGAAGCTTTTGGTCTGCAGGGAACCACTGAGGCAATCTCCACCAAGGAGCAATCTCCAAGAGATGCTGCCTTAGTGGTGGTCAGCCCTTAAATGAGGTCTAGAGATGGAGTCAAGCTCCACCCATTCTTGGAGCACAGCTAAATTACTCTCACCTGTGCTCCCACAGCTGACCCAACACTTTCCTCAGCTGATTAATCAAAGGTTCAGGTTGTGATTATCAATTTCCCATACAGTTGCTACTGTCTTATTGTTTATGGCCTTAGTATTGCAGCTGGAACTGCTCCTTTGCCTGTGTACGGCTCTAAGGTTTTAGGTCTTCAGGAGGATTTTTGGAAAGAAACCTTAATGTTTCTGTTCTAAGAGAAGCCATATGTGAGTTGGATAGAAGCCTACAGCTGATCTTAGAGTTTCCAGTACGTTTGCCATTAAGAAGAGTACTTGGCCATCTTAGGAAACCTGAGGTGTCTGTGGTTAATGGTTACAGAGTGATGAAACTGTGCCTGAATTGAGTTCTCGCTGTCATTCGCAGTGTTTCTTCTATGGACATAGTATGTGCTAGCAGGAGCCTGACACTTCTAGCATTGTACTGGAAAGCCCACCTTCATGTAGCCTGTGCTATCTTTATGTTATTAGTATCCAGAGAAAAATCTTAAAATGGCACCTGTGACAGAAAATAGACCAGCACAGCCTTGGGTGCAGAGCGCGGAGTTCATCAAGCTTTTGCTGGTATTAGCTGAATGTTCCATGTGGGCACTTCTGCTTTCCTGTGCAGTCATTATGGGCAGATCTACTGGGAGAAAGTGCTGGCTGGAGCAAATTGCAGTGAATAAAGCCAGCTGATTCCGTGGTCATTTGATTTCCTAAATCCAGATTCCTCTTTTTATTTTTTTTCCTCTACTTAAATTGATTTCTTTTTTTTAATGACTCATCCCTGCAGCCTCACCAGCTGCTGCCACATTTGTGTTCCTGATCTGCTGGTTGATGGAAATTTGCAGACCAAACGTAAGGGAAATTCTTTTAGAGTAACTGAGCCAGGCCACAGTGAAAGCAGTTTTCCTATCTAAGTATTCCGATCAGCATGTGCTGTTTTGTTCCTTTGCCACCTTCTTTGGAACGGCCAGAAATGTGTGATACATCTTTGCAATGAGATGGCTGAAGTCATTCAAAGTTAGACAAGGGGAAGGTGATTTTCGTATTCCACGTGGAAAACCGAGAGCCTACCATGTACGTAAACATATGTACAAGCAAGACATGTTTAAAAATTATTCATATTTTATAAATATTCAAAAATTAGTTCAAAAATGAGGTTAGTTGGATCTATATGTACTCAATATCTTAGAAGGACTCTAATCCTGATTTTGTTATCTGCCAGCCCAGTGACTCTTGATTCAGGCACTGTGAGGTGTTTTGTGTGGGGTTCTTGTACACCCAGAACCAAATTAAGTTCAGCTGTAAACCTAACTAGAATTTTCATAGTTACTTCAGAATTAACTTGATCACTCAAGACTAGCAGGCACCCTTTGTTTAAGAGGCCTTTGGGCTTAAATATTTATAAAAGCTGATACAGTTTAAATAAGGCATCGAGCACAGTTCACCTCCGTTTGTTCAAAGTTCTTGTTTTGAGCAAAGTGCTTTCCTAGCATTTCCTAAATGAGAGAAGGACTGGCTGTGCAGGGAGTAAGGAAATACTGGGGGGTTGCTCAAGTCTATGCCAAACACAGCTGAAGTTTACAGCCCAACAGATGTCCAGCAGACAACTGCAGAAGACAAAGGACAACTGAAACTTTCATTTTCAAGTAGTTGCCAAAGCCACATTAAAAAGCAACAGTTGTCCTAGTGTTAAGAGTTTGACCAGAACGCTGCAAGGAATGGTAACGTACTGAGGCTTTTGTTATTTTCAGCTGCTGAAGGCAACACACCAAAATGTTATGTGAGTTTTAACTTTCCCTAACAATTAGTCAAGTCAGTCTCAGCCTTTTGGCACCTTTGCATTGCCCTTTTTTTTGTGTAGAGTTTAATTTTATTTTCAAAACAAACCATCATGCTAGTAATACTTGGTTACTGTGTATTTTCAGGCTTTAATCCCTTTCCCCTTCCTACCACAGGGCCACAACACACAGTGATTTAGTGCTACGTGCAGTAAAGTTGGGAATTCCGTACCAGGTCATTCATAATGCTTCAATAATGAATGCAGTGGGCTGCTGTGGTTTACAGGTAATATTTTTGTATATATGGTATTCCATAACTGCTAAACATAGAACTGATGAGCTCCTCTGCTGTTGTAAGCAGTGTGTTGCAATCTGAAGTCTGAAGATCTGTAGCAATTGAACACTTCTGTTGTCAGTTTGTTAATGCTTCCTTTTCAGCATGCTACATGTCAGCAAAAGTCCCTTTTGATGCGCCTCTATGTGAATACTAATGCTTTCGTTCTCTGCTCCCTCCTCAGGAAAACTGATATTTAAGCTATTTTACAGGTAGAGCTGTGACACTGGGGGCAGTGTGCAGGTTCTTGTTCATCACCGGTGAAAATACACAGTTAGTGGTGGTGTCTATGTTGAAAAACAAGAACTGCTTTGTAACTGATAATTTGCTCTATCAAATAGTGTGATCTGTTGTATCTTCGCATGTTGTAATTGCCCTGGAAATAAACAGGAGGCATTACTTTTGGAGAAACCTACATAGTTCTTCCTCTGAGCACTTTCTTAGTGATACCTGGCTATAGCTGTTGGACTCAAGCAATATTATCTTATAGGAGGAAAGCAGACTTTCCCTTGCAACTCCATTTAGGCACAGGAAGCAGGAGTACAGCGCTTCTAGGTGAGTTTAAAAAAAAAAGAAAATTACCTGGGAATACACTGCAAACTGTTGGATGTTTCCTCACGTTTTGAAGATTAGCTTAGTATTTCCTTATCATATGCTAAAAGACCACAAAGGAAATGTGGTGTTATTCATTCTGGCAATAATCCTCTTTTCCGTTCTGGCCTGGGAGGGACAGCTTTCTCATAAGTCAACATTCCCAGTGTTGCAAGAAGCATTTTAGGAACTAGCGATCATGTTGTTACCAGCCAGGACTGCAACCAGCTGTATGTTTAATTATTCACTGTACCTCACACACAAAATCAGCAATGAGGGGGTATTGTACAAAGAGCAGCCTGTGATTTATTCAGCGTTGTGGCAGAGGTTTATGACTTCTCTCAACAACCTGGTTCAGGTCTTCATGTTCTTGGCCATCTCCTGCTATAGTTTCAGTTTTGGAGTTATTATGTTTCAAATTGCAGCCCATGAAGCGTAACAGGGATTCTTCTTTTGCTTCACCACAGAAAAGGCTTGGCTTTTTTTTTTTTTTTCTTGCTTTAATCTGATTGTGATACAAAACCTCTTCTAGAGAAAAACAGGAAACACCTTTATAAGCTATCCTGAAAGCCATGTGCGTAGTGAGCTGTAACTGCTGATTAGTAAAATGCAGCTACAGCCCAGGCTGCTCACAGAAGTTTGTCAGCAGGGCAGTGTTTCTGTGCAGCCAACAGCATTCTGGTGGTTGTGCAGTCTTCCTCTACTGCAGAATTACTGAAGTAGCTTATATATAATAAGATCTGTGATGGTACGTGTCACAAATATTGTTCAGCAGTCTCTGCATGTGTAAACATTGTCCATGCATTTTAGATAAGTTGTGATGCTTTGTCACATTTAAAGAGCATGAATATTTTTCTTGCCAGCTTGAGGCATTCACTCACCACCTTTGATTTTCATTTTCTAAACTTTTATTGTCTTGCAACTTGCAAGCAGATGATTCTCCTGTTGATACAACTGAGACACGAGTGGTCTGATCTGCCCAAGAATTATAAGTATGTTCTTAGTTTGGAGTTAGCAATAAATAATAGTTCTATTTTCATACCTTATATCTAAGAAAGGTTTCTGTGAAAGGTAGGAGTTAGCATTTTTCATTTTACAAGAAGCCCCATTCTGTCTTCTAGGCTTTCAGTTACCATCCGTACAATCACTTCCATTTCTTTCTTCATTTTAATAAAGATGTGTAGATCCAAAGGAATTGCTACTTCTCTCTCTGAGAGTGGTGTTGCTGGTTGTGTAAGCTAGCTAAAAACATGTCTAACAAGGACAGTTTCTTTTGAGATATACACACTTTCCACCTGAATGGCTTTGGAACAAACATCTGCAAGTCCCCTTGTCTCGTTCAGTGACTCATCTTAGTGGCCTTTTGTCTGCAGTCCAGGTAGCACAATTACAGCCACAGAGTAGTTTTGCCTTTTAACTACTAGTTGATCATTCAAACACAAGAGCAGTGCTTGCCGTGTTATCTTTGAGTCTGCCAAACAGGTGAATAAGCTTTCTGTATCAAGTAGAGAAGCATTACTTAGAAGTCAGGAAGCTGAAGGATGTATTTGTAGCTTGGCGTGCCCATAGTCAAATAGAAAACCTGTAGTAGTTGCAGGAGCGGAACCTCTGAGTTCCACCTCCACCCTCTCTCTGTGCCTTCATCTTCAAAAATACTCTTTGCTGTCATAGGAGGGGCTCTATGCAAAATACTTTTTATTCACTAACAGTTAAAATAAGCTGTTTCCTATCACTAGTGTGTTTTTTTTTCTTGACTACCTGCTTCTGAGCCTTTAATGAAGCTGGCGTTTGCTTCTCAAACCAACTAGATATTAAGTCAGTGTTACATGACAATATTACTTATATTTGCTTTGCAACTTCATGCTGTTTGTCACAGCAAATACAGCCCAGAAACATCAGTTTACTCCAATTGATTGAGAACTGCAAAAAGCATCCAGTTTCATGTCAAGGTTTTTATGTAATGCCTTGAAAGTTGTTAGAAGTCTGTGGTACTAAATAAGATGGCAGAAACAGCTAAATCTAGACTTGTGGTTGCTTCATATGACTGATAACAAGCAAAAATGAAGCTTATCTGATTCCTGCTACCTTCTTGTTGATGATTGTCCCACTTTCCAGGCTGTTCTCTGGTAACAATGTGTGTATAATAATTAGCACAGGAAGAGTCCTTCAATGTGATCTGTATGTTGTGGAGAGCTGTTATGGGAAAAAAAATTCAACTTGATGATGAATATTGCCTGGTATCACATCAAAACTCTTGCAATGAGCATTAACAAATAACGTAGGCTTGCAGGGTAAGTTCATAGGGATTTATCAATAAGCAACTTGTGATGATACAAGGTGTTGTACGGTCTCCAAATTCCACTGAGGAATACCATTAGGAGAAGAACAGTCTGTTGGTGTCTGTCACTGGGATACCATCAGGCTGTGCAGCATCTTTCTTTGCAGAACAGTCGTATCCTATGAGAAATATATGCAGTGCAACCTGTAGCCATCTTGACACAGAACACGTCCTACAGGATTTGCATGCATACACAGATGGACTGGAAAATGTAATGACAAGACTCCTTTTTACCTTTCTCCCTTGACATGTTTCCACTTCTGAAGCTGTTCTGAAGCTTTAGGAGCTGAGCCAGGCAGTAAGCGAAGAATTGCTTTGTCACCATCGCAGCTGATACAGCAGTAATTCTGCAAAAGATTCCATCTGCATTTTGAAATATATGTTTCTTGGTTTCTCTGCAGCTGTTGCCCTGCTGCCCTTTAATGTTATCTTGCATTTTCACTCCTGCCTGCTTTAGTGCATTTCAGAGGGGATGGGGAAAAACTTCCTTTTTTAATTTCCCTATTTAGTCTCACTTGTTCTTTTCATGCACTGTATTTTTGTGGTGATTGTCAACACCAGTCTGTTCACCAGTCTGTTGATCTGGACAGCTTCAAGTTTCTGATGTCATTCAGCCTGGTCACTAATGAAGTTGCTCTTTAGTTTTCCTGAAATCATCTTTGCGTGCAGACTTTCCAAGCTGAGCTCATGCAACCACACTTTGCCTCTCGTAGTTTACTCTGGCCTTACAATTAGCCATCGCTCCTGCTTATACAAGTAAAATAAGAATTATCATTCATAGAAAGCTTAAAGATACTAGTAGAAGCAGATGGTATCTGACATTCTTTCATATTACATGCATAAGTAAAATACAAAGTTATAGCTTGTTATGAGCTGATGAAAGTGTGAATTGAACAGCTTTCTGCACCATGTTGTGAGAGGCAAACAGCTCATGGCCTAGGAGTCCTGGCTTCCCTTCCTGGTTTTAGTTGGTTGCATTGCAAAAGTTAAGTTACAAAGCTTTGCTTAAGCCAATTACTGCTTGGGTGGGGGGAGGGGAGTTTCCAGACAGGTCTTTCAAAATGAGCTTTTGAAATAATTCTATGAAGGCTTTGAGCAGTACTGAAAAGGTAAAAACATCAGTTTCCAAGCTGAGAGCAGCAAGTGTCTATCTATCCAGCCATTTCAATGAGCCCCTTTGAAACTGTGGCACTTTTGTGCTCCAGCAGAATGTGGGCACTGTAACAAACCTGTTTTGTGCAAATCTGATGCTTGAGATGTTTTAGCTTTCACAGAACAAATCCTGCCCACTCCCAAACCCCAGCTGTTTGATGTAGGGTGCAGCACACAGAAGACTGCTGTGAGACTTCATTTGCTGCTTTAAAGCTGTGCCAGCAACCGCGCAACTTGATTGTTTCACTGCAAACATTCAGAGCTGTTGTTTGTTGTCATAAACTCCTTCACAATCTCAAAGCATGACGTGATAATACATACCTGCCTTATAGTACATCTCAGCTGAAAAACACATGTCCCGGTTTTACAGTCGCAAGCATGACTGCAAAAGTTTGGGTCTCTGTTCAGTCTTCTGTGGTTAGTTAAGAGCATTTTTGACTTTCAGTGGGTTCTGGCATTAGTGTCCAGTCACCTGCTGTCTGCTTGGCTGCAACTGGTAACAGATGAATCTTTAAGGTAACGCTGGAATTCTGGTATTTACTGTTATTTCTGCAGCAAGGCTTTCCTTTGCAGTTCAGTACTTTGTTCTAGATGCCAAGGGCTAAGAATTAACATGCAGCACAAGAAGCTCTCTCTGTCCCAGCTGCTCCAGCAGTGAAGTTCTGACAGTTTTCCTTCAGTTTTGGTAGAAAATGGAGATAACCCCAGCCCCATGACAAACAGGCAATTGACAGCCTGACCTTTTTCTTTTTTTCTTTGCCCAGAGTGCAGCCCTGAAATAGTTGCTACATCAGGAACAATTCATTTGGTTCAACCTATATTTAGTTTACTGGAAGAACCTTTAGGTTGTGAAATGTACGCTGGGTATTCTTGTCTTTGTTCTAGAATGAAATATTTAAAAGAGGAAACATTTTCAGCAATGTTCCAGGAATCTTTGAATAAAGGTTGTTCCTTATCAGCGTGAATGGTTAAAACTTAAGCTCTTAGTCCTTGAAAACAAACAACTTTCTGCTCTGATTCAAATTCTGCCAGCATTCACGTGTTAAAACCAGAACCTCAGCAAAGCCACGGTAAAATAAGTGCACACAGGGGAATCCCCAGCTGGCAGGGCACTGCCAGAGCCACTACTGTGCAGGGCCCTCTTTTTCTGCTAATAGCCCTGTGCCTCCTGTAGTGCACTAGGAAAAGCCGTCCCCCCTTACAGGTTTAAAGAGAAAGTGGAGAGGACAGTCTGTGTTTTTCTGGCAGGCTTGAGCAGACAGAATGTTGGCGTGCTGTAAAATCCATTTTGGTTGGCTTCATTCCTGAGCTGAACTAACCAAAATTGATGTGTGTTTTTGCCCATTTTTCAAGTTTGTTACAAAAACTTCCAAGCCAAATTCTGCCTTAGGTTACATCTAATGTTCACTTTTGCATCACTGGAAACAACTGGCAAGAGTACCGCTTCAAATGTTTTCACCACCATTAGGGATTTACAGTAATAAATAGCAGTAAGATCACAAATAAAGGCAGTGAGTGCATTTGACATAGAATCTACCAGCACTTTCTTCTTACCAGGTGTGCATTACTAAAACGTTGCACCTCTCTGATCCAGGCACAGTCTGTCCCCCTCTTCATGTCTTCGTATCAACTGTCTGGCTCAGACAATTCTGCACGGCACAGCTCCCATCTGCAGGAAAGTGCTGCTTAAACATAAATCCTGCTCTGTCAGTTGAATCAGAGCTTGGGGAAGCATTGCAAGTGTGGTAGGTTTACGTGAAGTTGAGTACCTTTAATGAAAATAAGAAACAGTAATTAATAGTTGTGGTGCCAATCTTACTAAGTTTTACCTTCAGCAGACTTTAGAATTAAGTTAAAAAAAAAACCAAAACGAAACAGAAGGTAGACTGAAAGTTACTGCATGTTGGAAAGGAGAAAGCAGAGATAGGTAAACATTTCACAGTAGTTCTTATTAGTCACTCCTTAACTTTCTTTACTGTCTGAGAGTAAAAGAACGATGCCCCTCTGTTACTGAGAAGAAAGGACAGTTTACTAATTACAGATTTTGTTAAGAAACAAAACCTTCTCTGCTGTGCTCAGGACTTCCCAGTGTTTCCAGCTGTTATTTTAATACATTTATTTGGTGTGCACTGTACTGATATTTTGATTGTGTAAGTGTTGCATCTGTTTTGTTTTACAGTTGTACAATTTTGGAGAGACGGTTTCTATAGTCTTCTGGACAGACACATGGAAGCCAGAAAGCTTTTTTGACAAGATCAAGAAGAACAGGCAGAATGGAATGCACACACTGTGCTTACTTGGTAAGCAGCAGCAGTCCCAGTTCCTTAGCTACCGTCTTCCAGTGTCCCAACAGGCATGAGATGATGTCTGTGATTGAACTGAGGCTCTTAGAGAACACATCTTTGAAAATATATCTTAAATTGGAACTTCAATATATGTTTACTTAGAATCAATTTAGCCACTATTCATATTATTGTAGCCAGAAATTTCTTAATTCCTCTTCAGAAAATCTGTAGGAAGTGATGCCTTTGTAGAAGACAAATAGGAGCAGTGGGCCCTATTTGTTGTAACAATGAGCGTGATTTTAAGCTAGATCCATGTCAATATACTATAGTATTATTTCTCAGGAATTTAAGTGCAGATAACATCTGATGGTCTCTTGGAGAGGTTATGGTCAGGTGCACTTTCATAAACCTGCAGATGTTCAGAGTCTTACCTGGCCTTTTTTCTTTGCCCAAATCCTCCTTTTCCCATAAGAGAAAGATTGTTCTAAGTTGTGATTGAGACAGCAAGGAAGTGCTAACGAAAGCTCAGTTCCTGCATGGAGGTGAGGTAATCACTGTCCATCAGTCTTATGGTTTCACCTTCAGTAACCACAACATATTTATAATGTAAAATAGTCACAACGCCCTGGTTTTGCCTACACATGCAAGCATCTTGTAGTAGTAGTATGCAAACATACTTTTAATACTTAGCAATACTTTTCTACTGATCTTAGCTGCTCTAAAATTTGTGATACCATACACTGTGAGAAAAATCACATTCATTTCTTCATAAAGAACAAAGGAAACAAAATAAAATGTGATCCATATTCCATTTTCCTGTAAGAACTAAAACGTTGCTATAAAGTTTATAGGATTTCCTAAACTGAGCCATACAGCTACATAGAAAACTAACAAGGAATTTTGTACAGAACCTGTGTTTCATATACTGTTTTGTTCTACAGATATTAAAGTGAAGGAGCAGTCTCTGGAGAATCTAATGAAGTGAGTCACAACTCTGAAAATATATGGAAACAAACAATGGTACTTACTTTTTTTCTGTGCAGGGACCAAAGATCTTTGCCTGAAGTCTCATATTGAACTTACCTGACTTCTCTCACTTCTCAGTGGTTATGTTTTTTGTTTTCTTCTCAACAGTAGAATTTTTCTGTTTGTCACAATAGGAATTAGCTTTATTTTCAGTAAATAAATGAAGCTGCAGCAGAGCGTAATCTTTGTTCCTGTGAGAAGCAGCTTATCCCATACTGACCTTTCTACCTGCCAGGTGCAGAGTCCTCTTACTGCTGTCGTCTCATCCTGAAACAAAGTGATATCATAAGCAGCGTTTTGAAAATACTCTTCCTTACAGTGGCTGGAAGCAGTGTGAAGTATGGAATACATACCACTTTTTAGTAGTTAATTAAGCAACATATAGAAAATGGTCTTAAGTTCATTTAACTGTATCCAGACAACTCATCACACCTTCATCATCTCTCTGCAGTCTGTATGTTTTGACACATGGAATATAAATAGTTACTTTATACATACGCTGTAACTCTGGTCTAAATTAACATTGTGAAATCTCACAGTATCATTGAGGTTTGTTTATTTTGGAATTTCAAAATAAAATCTGTTTGAATGAATCCATAGTTGGCAAAGAAAGAAGCATTTCATTTAAAAATATAATGCTAGCCTGTAATAATCCATCTGCAAGGCATTCAACAGGAAAACAGTAGTTTGCCCTTGAATTTAAGCCGAACGCATCTTTCAAGAGCAGTCACAAAACCTGCATATTGCTTCCAACAGCTGGATTTGTTTTTAGGTTTCCAATGATTTGCCTGATAGAGGTCCCCTGCTGTTCCACAGGTGTGTGAGAGCACAGGAGACTGATGTCTTGCTTAAAAATTCCACACTTGTCTCAAGGCCAGTCTGAACACCCAGGCCTGTTTAAGTTTGATTTGCTGGTCCACAGACTTCATTTGAAATAAACTGTAAGAATACTAGAGATAAATCAATCATTTCTATTTAAACTACTTATTTTTTTTCCCCCCCTGTAGAGGAAGGAAGATTTATGAGCCACCACGCTACATGAGTGTGAACCAAGCTGCAGAACAGCTTCTTGACATCATTCGGAACAGGAGACTCCAAGGAGAAGAACCAGGTACTATTATTGCAATGCTGTTATTCGCTTCTCCTCAGTTCTCACTCAGTGATGAGTCACTGAACTCTACAGCCTTCCTCTTCATCTTAGCATTCCCTTGATCTGCAGAGGAACCGTAAGATGGATTTAGCAGAGCTTGAACAAAGTGTAGTTAATTGAGCTCAGTGGAACAAACACTAGCAGCTCCAGGAGATTCAGTGTGGTAACTGTTGTTTGCTGTCCAGTTTTAGCTGTGAGCTCTTTCATCCGTTGTAGTTGCAGGAGCATTGTAGTTACAGACCAATTTTTACCTTGCATCTTTAATACTAGTCAAGAGCCCACTACAAAGATGTTGGTCAAGACCAGACGTGAAACCAGAGTGGTTATGAAGGTGACTCCCTTGTGTCGTAGTAGAAAAAATTAATAGAAATGTATCTTTACTCCTTTTAAAACACTGTCAAAATGGAAAGGAAACAGTAATTTCATTCTGTCCTTTAGGTACAGTTAATCTGCAGCAGCCTCCTCTGCTGAATGAATTTCACTTACTGCTCCTGCCTTCCCTTTCCTGCTCACCATCAGCTTTAAGATACACTTATTACTTTCTCTGAAGAAACAAGCCTCATTTTGCACTACACTTTCCTATATTCAGTGAATTATTCCTTCTAGTGACAGTCAGAATGTGGTTCCTGGAAGAACTGTGTAAGAATCACTTCTTTGCTATTCTTTCTTACAGAAATTACTGAAAACACCATTTGTGTTGGCCTCGCACGTGTGGGTGCTCCTGATCAGAAGATTGCTTCTGGCACACTGCATCAAATGGCTACGGTGGAGTTAGGTGGTCCACTCCATTCCCTGATCATTACAGGCACTATGCATCCTCTGGAATTAGAAATGCTTAAGCTTTTTTCTGTAGATAGCTCCAATTTTGATAATAATGTATTTCAAAAGACCACATAAATAAAAAATGCATATTGATTTTTTTATTCTATAGTTTAATGTCAGTGCAAAGTTATTACTCTGAATATTTACAGTTGCCTGGTTCAAATGAATTTAGATTGTATACAGCTACAGCAGATAACATAGGACTTGCTTTAACCTGAGGCTACAAGCTGCAAAACATATCTGCTGGTATCAGTTTCTAACAAGTAAAGACATCTCCTGCAGCCTTTAAACCTTAAGAATGCTTTACTTAGTCCAGTTCCTTGACATCTGCATCAATCTTAAGCTGATGACTAGGATAAGGCGTGCAGGTACAGAGCTGCTGGACCAGATGTCTATGCAGCATCACTTTTGCTGTAATATAAGAATCAAGCCTATTGCATGCATGATTTTAAGTGCATTTTAGATGTTAAATTTAGCTTTTCGACTATCCCACCAACTGAGTAGTTCTCCCACCAGTAGAAAAACTGCAAACCCTGTTAGTCTGAATTCATTTTTACACCTGGGAGAATGAACACTGATGAGAATACTCTATGTCTACAACAAGAACTCACTCTCCAGCCCATTAGAGATGTGCAGAGAGAAACTGCACAGAACTTCTTATTTCAGGAAGCTGCCACTTAAAATATAGACCTGGATTTCCTCACACATTTATGAAGCACTAGACTCAAACTGCAACAACCACAGCTGAATCATTACCAACTCTCAAAAAGCAGACTGCAAGAATTGTCTTCAGGATCAGCTAAGGGGCGATGGCTGCCTTTCCAGCTGGTCATACACACTGTTGAAAAAAAACCCAGCAGACCTGTATGCATTTTTGTTTTTTAACTGAAGATTTATTGGAAAGAAATTGGATCCCGTATCTTCTGAGCAATACAGGACATTTAACATTTTATAGAGACTGTATTCAAGTAGAAAAGATTACATTAAAAATTTCTAATATTGCACTTGGGACAGGTCATGGCTAAGCTACTACATCAGCATTCCAGAACAAAATCATACAGAGTCTTCAGAATTTTAGTGAGCTGCCTTGTGTTATCATTTTCATTTTCTTTACAGGTATTTTGATACTGTACTATTTGATTTAAGCTCATTGCAAAGAACGGTCTTGCAGCTGAAAGGTAAAGGCAAGCAATATGTTGTATGCAAGCAATGTTTCATGCTACCCAGAACGATTTCGGCATGTTCTTCCTTCACATTATTCCACACTTCAGCCACAGGACTGAAGCAAATCATTTAACTCTTGTTAAAGATCCTAGCACAGGCATGAAAGAAAGACTTCGGTGCACATGGGAAATGAAACACATAACTCCTTTTACATATGATTTCTGCCACATTTCCACAGAGGCAGGAACCTTTTGTGGCTCACTGAGACAGACAAATAGTCGAACCAGTATTTTGCGTGGTGAAACACAACCTTTGCATACAAGAGAGAAGAGTAGAATAACTGGCACTTTTTCACATTCTAGCAGTCTCTGGCCAATGAAGTCCCAACATATATGGTCACTTCAAAATAAAAATACAAAAAGCCTGAATAGGGAGAGAAATCCAAATGGGAAATCCAGCAAGTTGCAGATGGGGATTTCGCTAAAAGCATACAGGAAAAATTAACCACTGAATTGGTGAAAGGGATCAGAGAAAGGAATTATTCAGAAGTTTAAACCCCCGTCTTACTTAGTCTTATAAACACACTTCAAAGGGATGGGGTATTCAGCAGTCATAGAAAGCGAATGTCAGAGGCTGCTGGGGAAAACAGGACAGGACTTACCAATAACTAAAGCTGTTGTTCTGAACTGGCATTGAAATCATCTCATTACACGAGTTACATTAGGATTTGAAAGCATAGAGTTTCACCAACTGAAATCTACATTCAGTCAGGGACAAAAGCCATGATTTCATTGCAGCTTAAATATTCAAGGGTGGAAAACTGCTGTCAGAGGCAGCTTCTCTTACCTTCTGTCTGTTTACCTTACTGAGAAAGGTTCACTGACCAACAGAAAACAGATACCCCTTCCTTCCTCTATCTTTAAACTCAAGCAAGCAATAAAGACGATGCTCAAAGTCGCTACGGTCTATTCTACTAGTAGCAGCAAGTTTCAATTTCTGTGTAAAAATAGTGTCCTCAGCTCTTACTAATGAGACTAAGCTGAACTTTTAGTAAGCAGTGTTGTGCAGAAATAACATGTAGAAATAGCCATTTATTTAACCTGTACTTTCTTGAGCAAATCAAGCTCTTTCCAAGGGCCACGTTTAGCACTACACCGAAAGCATTTTAAGCACAGGCATTCTAGAGCAGTTTTGTCTTTTTTAAACTCTTCAGAATCAGAGTCAAGTCTTTCACATTATGCTCTCAGCAAAGTAAAATACCATTTTGCTGTTTGTCATGTAAAAATGCAACTTGCAGGACTGGAGTTTGGTCAATGTAGTTTTAAGTTACTCTTCCACAGGAAAGAAAAAAAAAAAAATGACTTTGATCAAAAACCCTACATTAAGGTTCACCCTTACACCCTTCAAACCCTACATTCAGCTACACGAACATGTAGGGAAAGCAGACTTTGAAAACCAGGCTCAAACTTCCAAACTGTTTGCTACAAAGTCCAATTCAGTGAATGATCTGCAGACACATCCATTGCTGGATATCAGGTACCCACACAAGTCTGCTGAAACAAGGTGATGTATCAATAAACATGTTACGAGCAAAACTCCATATAAGCCAATTGCTACATAATCAGCAAAACAAAATAACTGAGTTTTGATATTCAAGACAAAAAAGGCTGCACTTTCAGCTGCCTGGTTTTTACTCTCCTAAAGCCTCAACAAGCAGCCCCTCAGTAGCTGGAAAATAAAACAGTCAAACGTCATCGCTTACTGACACAGGAGAGCTAAATTTGATTGCAGTTGGCTACTGGGACAGGCCAGCTTCCATCTTCTGTAGAAACTTGCAATGCTTACACTTTTTCAGAAAGGCTAAAACAGCTTAAAAGTCTATTTTGAATCTGACCTCCCCTAAATTACCCTCAAAACTGAATTTCGCAGAGGATGTATTTCTTATAAAACATCGAGTCATCCTTACAAATTAAGGTGGTGCACTGTTTAGAAATGAAGCCCTCCTAAGCAATAAGAACATACAAAAAATGATTAAAATCAACATTGTGTAATTATAAAAAGCTTAGAGGCTTTTGCATTTAATTTCCTATAATGAAAAATTTTATAGATCCATATCGTTAAAAAAAAACAAACAAACCAACCAACTGCCACTTGGGCAAGTTCTCATTTGGGGAACCTACAACAGTTGTAGCAGTTGTCTTTTCATTAAGACAACTAAAACAGCAACCAAGCCCTACAACTTGGGCAGTGCTGCGTTATATTTCAGCAAGTCCAGGAATACTCAGACCCCAAAGATGCTCTGAGCTGCTATAAAGACAATTTAAACCAAACTGAGCAATTTGATGATGACAGTTGTAATGGAGCTGGCTAGTGCTTGCCTTTGAACATTGACTACAACATCAAGAAATTATGTTGTAAAGCAACAAGCCACAGTCCACATGCAGCTCTACAAAATAATGACTTCCAGCTGTCTTTTAAATACCTTTTTGTGGTCATGCAAGCAAATGGTATCTTCAACTGATACAATCAAATTTGCTCAGTCTTGCACCCTGCCTCACCACATGCAGCTTTTCATCCTCCAGTCAGGACCTCCACAGCTGGCAGAGCACCTACAAGGTGAGATTGGAAGCAAACCTGACAGAGTAGTGAGGCACCTGCACCCCCTGGAGAAATGAATAAGATCAGAAAACAGCAACAAGGGTAAATAAGGCTCTGAGGACAGGGAAGGACCATAAAGTTTAGAAGAGGTACGTGGCTTTTTACTGCTGTTATTCTTCACTCCCAGTTTTCAGTTGCGAGATCAAGAACTATAACCCCAAGCTTTCTACAAAAATCAACATGAACATTTCTATATTTCTTTAGGAGAATTCAGGTACCAACTATCTACCAATCTGGCAACAACCAGTATTTTCCCATAAAGAGAGATCACAGCTTTAGGAACAACAGAATGAGTGCCAGAAACTTCCTCTTCTTTAAGTAACACCAGCGGTAAACAAACCGTTTCTCTAAAGGAACCTTCAGTACTTGCCCAATGCCTCACACTTACTATAGAGACTCTGCTGGCTTCTACAGGTGCTGACTGCCATACTACTCTGTATCGGGTATCTGAAGAATACTGGCAGTAATGGCTATGTTTTACATGACAAATGGCTGTCCTGTTTCTCTCTCCGCGTGAAGTATAATGGCATCTTTCTAAACCTTCTCTTACTAATTTAGCTACAACAGCACAGTGGAATTATCTGTAATACCCAGTATAGCAGATTGTCGTTGAAAACAATGCTGAGATTGGAAAGCATCAAATGAATACAAAATGCAACAAATGTATCTGGAAAAAAACAAACAACTCACTCCATTGAGAATGTTTTTTTTCCCCAAAGAAAATACAAGAGGCTACAGTGGCATAATGAAAAAACCATGACTTTTCATCCTGGAAAAGTATAATCTTGAATAACATGAAGAGTGGTCTTTATTTCTGTTACTGGTATAACCACCAGGAGCACATCTTTAGTATTTGGGAAGGCAAAACTTACCTCACTGATCACTTAAGCAAGAATTACCACAAGCTGTTAAAAAGAGATTTAGACTTTCACAAAGAAACAGGTGTAGGTTTGTTTGCTCTTACAGTTTGGGAAAAAAAAAAAAAAAAAGCTTCATACGTTGTTTCCATCAACCACGGAAACAATTCCCTCAGCTGCCTGTTTTTGGGGTGACTATGAACACGGGTAGCATCATGTAACATCTCATTACTCTCAACAGTATGAGGAGACTAAGAATTGCAGTTCAACCTAAATCCTTGACTAGAACAGTTTCCACAAGATATGTGCAATAAAATATCCAGCTCATTTTGCAGTCTCCTTACAACCGCTTTGCCTTTTACCTTCAGAATTTTTCTTGTTTGGTACAATGCAATAATAAGGGAAGTCTAACATCTACAGTTAGGCAAGTATACAACGTCCCCACATACATTGCTAGTAAATAATCAGACTGCATACAAGATATATTTGTAGAAGTAATAAAACCCTTTGATGCCTCATACTTATGCTGGCAAATACCTCTCATGATATAAAAGGCACTTTGAAAACCCAATATGGTTTGGTTCATTAAGTTTGCAAAGTACAAACAATTGTACAAACATACAATTATATCGAAGCATGTCAGCCATTGTGACATTATGTACAAAACAAGGTTCCAATTTCTGATAACACTGGTTTTATGGGAATGAGCAGTGGTTTCAGCAGCTTTACTGAAGACGTTACAGGGTTTCCAGTACCACCATTTTAATTTCCTATTGGAACAAATGTAGTAAGTAAAAAACCTTCAAAAACTTACAAGTTTAGGGGGCCACAAAAGACAAGACCCAAAGTCCATAACATTCATTCCACATTTACTCCTCAGAAGTCAACTTCATCCATAGCCCAAAGACAGAAGTCTGTTCAGTCAATTCCAGGCCAGTGGTAGGGGCAGGCTCTGTCTTGGGAAGTGTCTTGTTTCATACCATTACAGTACAGAAAACTTTGGTCCAACAGCACAATTTCAGAAGCTCACTACATGGCTGCGACGTCAATTTGTATGTAAAGCTGTCTTACTCCTGCCTATAGAAAAGAGAAGGAGATGAAAAAACACCAAACAATAAATGTCCTGATAAACTGTCCACAGCAGTAAGCTGCCTGACAAGTCTCAGAATCCCCATTTCCTCTAACTCAGCTTTCATAACCAACCAGCATAAAAACGATTTATTAATTCTTTTAACCTCAGTATAAAGGAACTGCAGTGATGGTCACAAGGAGACCTTGCAACACTAGTTTGAACACTGCTAATGATCAGATTGTCCTCAACCATCTTCAACTTGCTTTTAGCTCAGCTGAGCTGCAAAAACAATCAGCAAATTTATCAAGACAAAAAGACAAAAAATAACAAGTCATAGATTAATAGAATGGTTTAGGTTGGAAGGGACCTTACAGCCCATTCATTTCCAACCCCCCTACCATGGGCTGGTTGCCGCCCACCAGATCATGGTTGCCCCCATCCAACCTGGCCTTGAACACCAACAGGGAAGGGGCATCTACAGCTTCTTCAGGCAAAGTCACTTTCTTAGAGAAAAAAAGTTTCATGAAGTTTCTGACTGTTAGAATAAAAAAGGCACTAATCAGATGCATAAACAATTCACCACACACACGTACTGCCAACTCAATTGACCAGTACAACATTTAGAGCAAGGGATTTCCCTGCTGCAGAATGCTTTGAAAAGACTTATGCAAGCACTCAAACATATATAAAAGGTTTTTGTTTTATTTAGAGGTTTACAAGCATCTGATCAGAAGCTCCCTTCTTCGCTATCCAGCTGACTTTGACAAGTTAGTAATTTATGTATCCTCAAAGTATTACCATTTACCTGACGATATTTTATTGCATAAAACACTGGTTATAAACAGGAATATCAATCTCCCTTCCAGCTGCTGGAAGCTCCATTACTAGGAAGAAATAAATTATGGAAAAAATGCATTGATCTTCCCACTATAGTCCTGTATCATCAGAAATAAAAATCGAGATATTGCCTCTGAATGGCAGAAGTTAACACCTTTGCTCCTGACAGAGCTCCCTTGCTGGAGAAAAATTCCCTATTTCATCTCAAGGGACTCTAGATAATCCCTCTAAGCCATTTGTGCCCTGCAACGACACTGAAATAGGCAGCCAAGCAAAGTATTTAATGGTTTGGAAGTATAAGGAAGCAACAGAAAAAATTCATTCATTTGCTACTATTTCAAACTTCTTAATAATTAACTTCTAATAAAGTGTCAGGTGCTCACAAGAATTCTAGCACTTAATACCAACTATGAATGCTATCAAATACATTCCTGGGTAAAAACATACCTATTATTCTATAGGGAAACAAGGGGAAATGCAATGATCTTACACGACACTTAATGGTTACGTTCTAACCAGTGATCATCACAGCATAAATGTTACTGAAAAACAGCACAATATGCAAAGAAAAAGTATTCTTAACCAAGCTGGGTTCAGTCTGCGGTCAGAATTTCTCTCTTGAGGAAAGACTCGCCTATTTCCTTGGTTCCTCATATCTACTCATATTGTGTGCCCCGGTGGCGCAGGTGGTAGGAATGCCGCATTGCAGCACCAGGGCCCGGGTGTTCGAATCCCCCTGTGGCACAAGTGGTAGAAGTGCCACTTTGCAGCACAGAGGCCCGAATCCTGGGGGTTGGACTCGAGGATCTCTAAGGTCCCTTCCAACCCGCACAAGACTATTACTATTATTCAAACATACAGGTTTCAACTTCATATAGTACCTCAAAATTACTGCTGTTATTTCCATTAGGTGGCATCAAAAGTGAATGCAGAGAGGTACAGAAACCCAACTTACACTACAAAGAATTTTGAAGTTGTTCTACACAGCTGGAGAAAAGCAGCTTTTCAACAGCTATAATAATACCAAAAAAAGAAACCTTTTTCTTATTAAGAGTTGTAGTGTCACCTCAGGTGACTCTGCTTTTGAGATACATACCTGAGTAAAAATATTGTGAGTTTGGCTTAGAATCCACCTTCCATCAGCATCAGGAGCAACTAATAATTTCAAAGTCCCTATGTAAACATCAGTACAGAGGGTCCAGAAGTGTGGATCATGTAAACTGTAAACTCCTTGCAACTGCTGCACCTAAACATAAAAGGAACTTGATTTTTTTCCCCCCAAAAAAATACATGGGCTTCATTCCTTATTACAGTCTCTGTGATTGTAAAGAACTGAAAGCAGATTCTATGTATGGGTCACAATTCTGCATCTTGCTATTCATACGTATTACAAATATTTTATTGAAACCATTTCTGAAACCAGTTGTGTCCAAAAGAGAAAAATCATTTATTTTGTTGAATGCCTTCACAAATTCCAACAGTGATTTCTATAAATGCAGTAATTTTCCCATTAAAAAAGTAGAGAGATTCTAACTATTAATAGAAATGTGTTAATATGCCTGTAAATATTTAGTGAGGGCTTAAGTTTGCTCCATCAAATCCATTCTTCCAATTTCAGCAAAAAGCCTTCACGTGGTCATTATAAACCCAGAACCTTTTGAGAAACAAAGACACTCATTCTACAAGCACATTAATACAACATACTCTGTAAGTTTGCAAAGGTGCTTCACATGCTCAGATCATGACACATTATAAGTTAAGTCAGCCAGGAGTAACAGGACAAATCAAATCCAGATTAAC
The DNA here is from genome assembly GCF_054131305.1 of Coturnix japonica. Lineage (NCBI taxonomy): Eukaryota > Metazoa > Chordata > Aves > Galliformes > Phasianidae > Coturnix > Coturnix japonica. The sequence goes on along the minus strand of NC_140673.1, from coordinate 6,871,682 downwards.
CTCCTTACACACACTTGTCAATGTCATTATACCTCAATTTAGTAAAAGACAGAACTAGATTTTGAGGGAGATAAACTACCCTGGACAAAAGAAAAACTTCATGCACTAGCAGCACAAATGACTGTGAGGAAAAGCTTCAGGATCTCTCTCTAGCTCTAACAAGTTGAGCTTAAGCTATGTAATATTTAGGATTTGGAGAAAATAATTTATCTGGCATTGTCACTTCTACAACCTAGAGAACCTTTCACAGGCTTTACTGGAAAAAGAAATGATAACATCCTCATGTTAGTTGAGACTCATTAATTCAACACTTTCCTCATACACAAAAATGGCCCAAGTAAGAGCTTACCCTCTGATAGCACTGAGGCAGAGCATTTTCCAGAGATGGAGGAGTTCGCTGCATCAAAATTCCAATGGATTCTTTCAGAAGTGGAACAATACTATAAAGAAAAAGGGAAGTTCACTACTATGACATTTTTCAGAAGCTGCAGAACAAAGTAAAATGACACTGCTTAATGCTCTTGAATAGTTCTTTAGTTGTTTGACCAGAAGATGAGAAAGTTACCATGAAAACCTGTCACAGATAATAAAAGAATAGACAAATTCTAATGGTGTCGCACTAAGGGCAAACAGACTTCTCCCTCAAATGACCCAGAGACAATCAGCCAACAATCAAAAAATAATTGGTTTAACTGTGGGATTCAGGCTGAAATTTAAGTGCCTTAAGCATATAATGACAAAGTAGCTGATAAGCACAGCTTAGTAACAAAACCTACTTCAACGGCAAATCACTCACAAACAGCTATGAAAATATGCAGCTGAAACTGTTTTTCTTTCGTCTCTGGTTTAAGGCATATCTTTCTTATGAACTAAAATAATAACAAGGAGATCATAAAACAAAATTAGTGTGCACCAGTCCAGCTACACCAAAGATATTTTGTCAGAAACAGAATACTTTGCATATTCCTGACATGAACTAAGTGCAGGGTCTCATCTGACCTCAAAGATTTAACATTTGGAAGTCATTAGAGGTTCTCTCTTTACTGTATGGTCTTGCTTAATCAGCAAACTAAAAAGACCATTAATACATTTTTATTTTTTTTTAAGCCATAGCAATACCAGTAAGTTCATATCCCAAGACTGTCAGTGAACACTTACACTTACTAAGTATTCAGTATGTTGATTTTTGTTTAGGAGCAGTCTACCATGTAGAATACACTAACATTTAAGATTATGATAACTATCTGTAGTCCAGTCTCAAAACTTCAATAGTAATATAATTTTAAGAGCATGTAAGTCACTTAACTCTCTATAGCAAAAGCAATGATAAATTTTAGGAGCCATAAGCTGAATTTTTGGCATCATGACAAAGCAATGGGTTCCATTTCTGTCTCGAAGCAGTGCCAGCATATGCAGCTTCCACTGCTCAGCTCACTGTTTTGATAATCCTTAGCTACGGTAAAAAGGAGTCAGAGGTTACTTGGGCTTAATAAACTTCAGGGTAAGTGAGCACTTTTAAGCAGCACATTGGAATCAGTCACTCAGAGTCAACCATGGTAACAAAGAGGTGAATGGTGTAAGACAATCCACTGTATAGGTGGTACAGATTGAAAGAGGGTCCTCCTGCTGACAAGACTTCACCCATTCCAGACTTCATAATGGTTCCACACTAACACCACCTTCAGAGAAATTTCCTGAACAATTTTCTGAAAATAATGCTGCATGAATTGCACTTTTATCAAGATATAACGAGAACCCCCAAAGCAGAGTGTTTAATTACAGTCATCATCTCTGAAGTACAAAGAATAGAGGCAAATCAGGGAGTTGCTTGATACTGTAGGTGAGTCAAAACGGTCACAGGTTTCTCATTTAGTTAGGAAGAAGTTTATCTCCTGCGAAGCTGAAAAGGCCAGAAAACAGCAACAATAATGGGATGCGCTCTCACAAATGCTGTTAAGAGTGCACAAGGCCACATGCATATCTACTTCCAAAGGGACACTTTCTCCCACCAGGTAACCTTTCACTGTAAACAAAACTAACATGACAACCTATAGGACCCATTTATCACAGCTCTTTGATACTCCACTCTTTCACACACAGTATTGCAGTAGAAAGCTTTTGATTAAAACTCAAAATTACATGAGTCATCAGTGTGAAATACAGAAATCTGTGCTACACACTGACTCCTCAGCCCTCTAAGAAACCAAAAGCTAGTGATGGCTCTTACAACCATCAGCTTCAAGACTTTTCCAAACCTTCCCCACCCACCCTCCCCCCCCCCCCCCGCCTCACATCTTATATTCCACAAGATTTCAGTATAATCATTTTCCTAAATTAGATTTAGATGACTGGAAAAAGTAAGGACAAAAGTATTATGTACCCTGGCAACAATCAATTGAACCCCTACTGTTACAACAGAAGTTCATGTTACAATAAGATTCAAAAAAACTTTTAAGTCAACTCAACTCACATCACAGTGAAGAATAAGTTACAATAAACAATGGCTTTACGTCCTGGAGCATAAATGAAAACTACTAAAACCACCTTGACCACCTTGTTTAGTGCATTTCAAGCAAAGTCGTGAGCAATCAAGTCTGTTAGACTGCTCGAGAAATGAAATCTGCAATTAGACTTTGTTCCACTGCTGTGTCAAAACGTGCCAGTCTGAAAGAAATGCAGATTTGCTTCTACTGACTGAATGCAACTGCATTGAGACTTGGTATAGTAATCCTAGAGAACATTTACAGTGCAGTGGATCAACAGCCCAAGTCAAACATAAAGTCTGATATCAGGTCAAAGGACACATCAAACAGGAATTTTCCAGCTTTTTTAATATAGAACACAGACCTCTTATGCCCTTCCTAAGTACAAGATCTATTAATAGCTTTATTATAAAATCTCTTTTATGGAAGCTTCAGCCTTCTTCCAACTTCAATATGAATGCAACAAAAACCTCCTGTCGTTCATATGGTACCTTCTGATTTGCACTCCACATCTGCTTTGCTGTACATTAAGGTACACCCTTAAAAAACAAACCATATGGAAAACAGCGTTCCACCCAACCATTAATTCAGCAGTAGCTTCTTTCTGTACAGCAACTTGCACATTTTCTTTCCAGTTTGAGGAGATCTGTCACATAATTGACTTTTTCAATTACAGAACTGCATTTTTAATAATTTGCCCTTAATAAAAATCACAGGTTTAAGACAACCTATTTAACTTATATTAGTTCAATAACCTAATAGTGATGTGGATTTTTGAGTGCATTTAGCACCTGAAGAGTATTGGCCTACTCTGATAACTAGGGAGATTCACATCAATAACTCTGAACACTGCCATGCGTATGGTATAAACATGCCATATATGGTATAACACAAGCATGTATCTGCATTTGATCAGATATTTACCATGGTTGAAGAGACAAAGTTTTTCAGTTATGTTCTACCTGAACTTGTGGCACTCTGCCCTGTGCCACCATCTGAACTGCTGCCAGAAATACCCCAGTAACATCATCACTGAATAAAACACGTTTGCTGCTCCAAACTCAACCAAACTGCTTCACGTTTACAGTGATCTTGGTAAGCAACAATAGGGAAAGCAAGGAACTACTCGAAGCATTTCCACTCAGTCTTAAAAGGAATAAGGATGTCTCAGAATACAAATACAAACAGTTTTCTCCACAGAAAGAAGTACCAGACTTGATTCATCAGGGACAAGGGCATATCCTGTGCCAGCAAGCTGCTGCACTGAAGCCGTTCTGCTCCATTTACTAGAGTACATTGGCTTACATAAGTGCGTGCTAAATACAGAAAGGAAGAGTACTACAGCTTGAACCTGGATAAAACACATAGTACTGTGCCTACAGTGTTAAAACGTGGATTTAAGAGCAAAGCCAGTAGCTGTAGAAAGACTAGGTAACTCATTTAATAGCACACCAAAACAAGCACACACAACAGGGATAACGTGCTACTCAGAATAAAAGCAAGCATTGTAAATCATAAGCATAACAGCAAACCCGTTCTTCTGAGCTGTAATTTGTGCTACTGTAAGTAGTGTTAAAAAGACTACCAGCCATCAACACTTACCTCACACCTATAAGTAATGCTATCAGCATTGAACAAATAGGATCTGCTATCATTAGACCATAGTTCTGCATCAATAAAGCTGATATGATTACACCAATACTTCCAAGTGTGTCTGCGACAATGTGTAGAAATACACCTGTAAGAGATTAATAAACATCAATTTAGACTGGTTTCTTAAAGCTAACAGAATTATTTCAAAGACTACTTAAGGAGGAGAGTTGCGAGACCTAGGTAACATGATTTATACTCGTTATATTCTTCATAAATTTTTGGTGAAATACATAAAGAGCAATCACAGGGTTTCAACGTAACCTTACAACATAAAGCACTTGAAGGAATTATATTCTTTTCTGCACATAGCATGAAGAGGTATTTCACGGCGTGACTATCAAGCAATGATCTACAGCTAATATTTTTCATTCAAAACTCACCTGTACTATAGCAAAGAAACTCATTAACAAAAACAGACCTGAAAGGCTTTGAAAGACACTTATGTTTCACTGACAATAGAAGCTGTTTGGCAATGAGATTGAAGACGAGTGATTTTCAGAATTACTTATTACTGCAGAAATGTAGAAGTTCACTGTTATATTGAGGAATGCTCAAGGTAAAGAGGAGGAATCAAACTACAAAGAGCAGCCTTTGGCGCTCCCTGCTGGCAATAACAGGAGTAGTCATTCAGAAACAGTTCACTGAATACATTTCTCAGGAGTGTGACATTCCCTCCTAACAAAAAGATAACTCACAACAATAAATCAGCATTCTAACAGTTTTCTTAAGCCTTCTTCGTGCTTGGTCTGTAGGTAACTCCCTTCATCCAAAGAGTGCCAGGCATCAGGTTTGTGAGTACTCTATACTCACCAGCATTTTAGCTATTGCTGAATGATCCTTACACAGCATCAAGGTCCTCTGTTTCTCACTCTGCCCCCATGCAAGTAGGCAGGGGCTGGGCAGAATGCTGGAAGGGGACACAGCCAGGACAACCGACCCAGATCAGCCAGATGTTCCATACTGTGTGACATCGTGCTCAATAACTAAACAAAAGCTTTCTAAAGCAGTTGTTGGCTGGGAGATGGCAGGTGATTGCCTCTGCACCAAAGTTTGATTCCTATGTTTTCCCTCCTTGTTTATTAAACTGTCTATATCACAGTCCAAGCATATTTCTTGTTTGTATTGTTTTGATCCTCTTCTGCACTTCCCTTCCACCACTGCAAGGAAGGGGACAAGTGAGCAACAGGTGGATGCTCAATTGGTGGACAGAGGAAACTCAGAAGAATACTGAAAAGTTAAAATAGGTTTGTTGTTTTTTAATTCAGTTTAAGCATGCCTTTCACTTGGAAGTCAGTAAGTCAGTCTGTCTTCTCATACTGTCCTTGAAGTTTACATACACAAAATGATGATGAAGATACAAGCACTGGAAGAGGTGGAAAATGTTCCCTTGGAAGGGCTACAAAGAAGTCAGGAAACCACTCAATAAAATAATATAGAACACACACCTGGACACATCAGATAACTGCACTGCACAATTCTTCCCCTCTGAATTCTGCGCACTTTAAAATCGAAGCTCAAAACTGACCTAATTAATAGTTTATACCCTTCTAGCTCTCAGGAGATTATGGACTTCAATTCTCCTTCAAGTGATTACAGCTTGAATGACCATCTTGTTTAAACCAAGCGTAATGGCTAGTTTAAAACAGCGGTACCCTGCAGAGAATATTATACCAACCTGCATCTTCCAAATACAGTCTATCTTAATAATAGCACTTTTCCAGTCTCTAGGATGTACACTGAACCTTAGGTTTCTGCTTTTTATCACCCTTTCCTCATTTTTTATCTTTGACTCTTCAGCATCACGACAGCATAGAAGCTGAAACCCTCCCTTTTAAGCAGTGTGTTGACACAGCATTGTGTTTATAATTCAGTGAATGTCTCAGTGCCCAGCCATGCACAGGGTATGCACTCATCTGTTCATACATGGAAGGAAACTTCAAGTAAGAAAAAGGTAGCATTTATCCAGTGGCATCCTCTGAAATAGATGTGTCATGAATAGTCACAGGCAGAAAAGGTTAAAACATATAAAGCATTGTACTTCTTCTCATCATACCTTGTAAGATCTGCTTGCTAGAACCAGTCATCCCTTCAAGAGAATGGTCATCTGTGGAAATAATATTCATAGTGGCATATTAACCTATGCAAAGGCTCAAACGATTCTTTTAAAGCAACTTCTTTTTAAAACAAAAATTGAGAAATGAAACCTTTCCAATATCTACCAAAAGAAGCCACTTCAAGAATGAGTCATACAAAGGAGTAAGCAAGAGTACAATCATATTTGGTGCCAAGGAGTATTTCAGTCAAGCCTTTGCCCCAAGCATTTAAAACAAGACTTGAAGCCAAAACTGAACCCAAAAAAATCCTCTCATTCAAGCAGATCAATGACCCTGTGGCAATGTATCAGAAAAAACAAAACACCTTTAAGAAAAAAGACTGAAGGATAGCAAATGACTTACAGTGAGGGTATAAGATTTATGCAGGAATTGATTTGAATATTAGATTAAACCAAACATATTCTTTGTTCCACTGGGAGAGGGCTGGGAGGGCAATGCCAACACCGAGCTTGTGTTTTCCAGCCATATTTCAGAATTATTAATTTTCTATTAAAAATATCTACTAGAAGGCATAAGTAAAGGTTTTCCTATACTTTGTCACCTCCTGTCACAAGCTGCTGTGCATATTCACACCACCATCTCTTCTCCTAAAGTGAAGACTAGTGATCATATTTTGTGTGGATGTCTCTTCAGATTGTTTGTCTTTAAGGAAACGATTTAAGCATAGCAAAGATACAGAATACCAAAATAACCAGCTTTAAAACAGATTACAAATGTTCAAGACAAAAAAAAAAGAAAAAATCACCTATTTAAGATCACACTCCATACGCAACAAATCAATCCCTAAGTACCCACAGCAAAATTGCTCATTTATCTTTCCCAATACCTTAATCCGTGAAGTCAATTCAATTGAGAACAGTGGCATAACAGTTTATTATTATTATTATTACTATTATTATTATTTCATCAAAAATTGAAATAAAGCACTTAGTATCTCATTTCATTATGCTGCTATAGCATACATGCTTTTATCTTTGGCCTGCATATAACAAAGATGAACAGTCCAAAAATTTAGATAGACAATATATAACACTTCATTGATCACAACTGAAAAACCATTTCTCTGTGTACTCATAACAATAAGCAGTCAGCAATCTCTCTTCTGTTCAGAAAAATCAGTAATGTCAAATTTAACTTGAGTCAAGTAAAATTCTATGACATTAAGTACTTACCATGGCAGTAATCCTGACCATGAGAGAGTCCATGGCTATGGCCATGATCATGAGTATGTCCATGTTTATGCTCATGGCTGTGGCCGTGACCTCTGTGACTGTGCCCGTGGCTGAGACCTCCATTAAATAAAGAATGGCTGTGCTCATGCCCTACAAACAAATATCAGAGCATAAACACAAGGGCTAAACAGAAGTAAACTTAGATTTGTTTCTCAGCTACTTAAAATCTGTTCGTCCTTTGGGTCACCTGAAGTCATGGCTTTAAACCAATTTGTTAGATTAAAATTAACACAAGCTGTTTGAAATATAAACCTTTGCATGGGGCTGCATGAACCATATCTGATTCCAGAAGTTGTTTTAATACAGCTTGAAAAACGTGCACACAATTTGCTACAAGCATGTTAAAAGCAAATAGAAAACTGAAACCCACTACTGTTCATGCTTCAAAAATTTAAGCTGCTTCTTTGAGTCTGTATCACAGTTCAGAGGTTAAGCTGGAACTGATATCAATTAGCTTTGCAGAAAAAGAAATAACATTTACCAGAAGCATTTACACAAGTTTTGCATTGAACACTATGAAGTTGAAAAATACCTGAATCTTCACATCCCATGTTTAAAATTTGATTCAGACACCTTGTTAATTCTTTCACCAGGAGAGCCCTTATCTAACTACAGTTTAATTGTATTCATAAGATACTCTGCAAGAGAAAAAAATCTCTTCCAAGATCGTGTAGTAGAACCCATGTTACAGAAAGCAGATTATGGCTTTCTAGGCCTTGCAGGTAAATGGGTGAGAAGTAGTATAAGAAAGTACATGAGAAGTACAGCGGTTACATACTAAAGTGAGTGTTAGAATATGAAAATTGATACTGCAACAAATCATTCAGCTGGGACTGCCACTAAAAAGACCTACAAACATAATACTGAGGCTCTCACGGATGGGTAACAGTGTCCTAGAACACAGGATGCTTAGAAAGTAAGAAAAAAAACCTGAAAATTATAAACATCCTACCAGAGCCATGTGAATGCCCATGACCTCCGTGCTGAAAAACAAATATTCCTATAAGATTTACAATAAATCCCAGTATAGAAACTGGAAGAAGTCTCTCATGATGCACATCAGGAGGCTCCAGTGCCCTCTAGGAATAAACACAAGAAACAATCATAGCATTTCACTCTCATCACATTAGTAAAAGGCACTGAGAAAGGATGCTCATGTGTCTAAGCAGTTTTGTGTTTTCTTAATTAAGCAGGTACACGTAAAGACATAATTGCTCTCAATTTGCTCTCTATAACTTCCTGGAGGGAGGTTGTAGTGAGATAGATGTCAGCCTTTTCTCTTGTGTAGACAGTGATAGAACTAGAGGCAATGGTTTTAAGCTGCGCCAGGGGAGATTCAGGCTGGACATTAGGAAATATTACTTCTCAGAAAGGGTAGTCAGGCATTGGAATGAACTGCCCAGGGAGGTGGTGGAGTCACCAACTGTGGGAGTGCTCAAGAAACGTTTGGATGTTGTGTTGAGGGGTGATGATTTAGCTGGGAAGTATTGGTAATGGTTGGACTGGATGATCTTCTAGGTCTTTTCCAACCTTGATAATTCTGTGATTCTGGAATTAGGAAGTACTCAGGAATTCCACACTCTAAATCTGACAATGCTGGTGTAAATCAAAATGCTGTTTAAGAAGCCACTATTAATATATGGGAAAAAAAATAATAAATGGGTTTATGTCACAAGACAATTCCAGACTGCCCTATACTCTTGTTCAGATCCTAGAATCTTAAGCAATTTTATCTCCACTTTTATCTCCACTAAATACACTCTACAAATAGAAACTGATAGTACAATTCACCTCATTACATACCTCAACACCTTCGGAAAAAATAAAGAAAGCTGTAAAGATGAGGAATAAACCATTCACAAAACCAGCGAGTACTTCTGCTCGAACGTATCTGCAAAAAAACAAGAAGCAAAGCAGATATCACCATATCCACTTAAAGCTGAGAAATTAAGCAGTGAAACTTCAAAACCAAACAATAATCTTCTAGCTCTCAAACAGCTGCGTTACACAAGGAATATATAAACTACAGACAACTTATATGTAATTAACTATTTTCCACGTTGACAAAATTTCACAGCCACAGCCAACTTCTACTCAGCTTCCATATTTGTAGTAGAAAACAACTCCTGAGATCACTTGAAAGGTAACATATTAAAACAGTGAAGTGATAAGTGGAAGGAAAGCAAGACAAGTTCAGACAATTAAGCAAGTAGGATACTACCTCAAAACAACCCTAAGCCTTAATCCATCCATCTAATTTCAGAGACACAAACCTTAGAGCAGCAAGAGCTCACCTCTGCAGCCACTACCTGGCCTAGATGAATGAAGATTTACAGTATTTCCCATTTAAAATAAACAGTGTAAATATATATTACAGTGTAAATATATATTTAGAAACTACAAAATACAGTTATACTTCAGATTGCTGATGGAAAGTTTTGTTTAATATCAAAGAAGTCACACTAATTTGTTTCTCTTTTAGTAGGGAATTTTTCATAAACATTATAAAGTAAATGTTTCTTACATATTTGTCCAATTAAAGAAAAACATCACTAGATCAAAATGTAATTCCAAAGTAGGAAACACCAGACTTAATAAACAGTAGCTGTTCTCTTATGTGGAACGCCAGCTGCTTAAGTGCAGAGCAGTAATTAAGATAAAACCTGCTTTCATTGGAGTTTGCTCACGACAAAATAAATTCCTCCTAAGCTGATTCCTAAACATACCCATTTTCACCTTGACTAATCAGTGCTTTGAGTCTCAAACTATATAATGCATGCTTATACAAGACAGCTGAAGTTAAATGATGACATTCAGGTCAGTGACACTGTGAGCAATGCAGCAACCCACCTTATAGCCCAAATGCAGTTAATCAGTATGACCGATTAATACTACTGTATCATGAGTACTGCTTTTATAGGCACACCTGAAACAAGTGCCCTTGAAACAAGAATCAACTGCAACAATTACACCCACAGTGGATACCTGGAAGACAGCACAGCTGTGTGAATTGGAACTTTAGTGGCATCCACAGCTGTTAACGATAACTACACCTGCTGAAACCTGCTGGGTCTACAGCAAGGCATGGTTTATAATCTCAGGTGCAGCATCTATCTCATGGACTTAGGGCCTTTCAGAGATAACTTTCGGAAGAAGGTATGGGACAAAAGCAGTCTGCAATTCCCTGTGACATACCTCAGCTCACTGCAGGCACAAATCCATAATACACTGTTTTGCTGTACCTGTGCTATGCACATGACACAGCATAGCAGTTCTGTGCTCTGTAAGCTGGTTACACTAGTACTACTGTGGAGCTCTTAGCAGTGAAGTGTACTCATCAAAAGCATAGCCTTTCCATTTTCTCCTATTTCGAGGGAAATACATTAAAGGTTTAAATCATTCACCTTAAAAAGAATACTTTCCATACAACTTTTTCATGTTCTGTATAAAAGAAGTTTTGTGCACACATTAAGACAACAGCTTGAAATTTCTTACCCATATGAGAAAGCATCATTTGACCTCCACTTGGAAATAACTGAAGCTGCTAATCCAGCCAATAAAGCAGTACAATCAAAAAACATATGGAAAGAATCTGATATTAAACCTAAACTGGAAAAGAACAAAGAAAAAAAAGTGTTATGTTATGCACAAGAAAAAACAGAGCATTCAATCTTTTATGTACCATAAGAATACGCTGCTCCAAAGGCTCCAGCACAGTTCTGCTTGCTCAGGGGACAAACCCACAGCATACCACCAATCTAAGGATGCTGACAAAGGCAGTTTGTGTGCTGATAAACCTGCTTTTGTCAGCCCACTGAGGCTGCTTTGAGAGAGCACTTAGCAAGAAATCCATCTGGTATATGTTGGGATGATGTGTGGGAGGGAATCCACTGACACAAATCAAAGACCCAGAGGTAGATACACCTGTAAATAACAAACCCTCAGCTTATCAATACAAAGTAACCACAGGATGGTGGACAAGACATGTTCATCTGTTGTCTTTATGACAGAGTTCCCCCCACAACAGACACAGAGTTACTGTAACAAATAAAAGCCTTTGGTAAGTCTATCAAAGAACTTAACTTTAGAAAACAGCTGAGAAAAGACACCTCATCTTCACTATGTACCTTCTAAAGAGCTTTATTTCACCCAGTTACAAAGACCTTTCAACTCATTCAGCAAATACTTTGGACCATAGAGAGCTATGATAGATTTTTTGAGGCCTACAGGAAGATTACTGTGGTGGAAAGAGAGAATTAAGAATGAAATGCTCACCCACGTCCCAGGCTTTCAGTACTAAACTCCAAAGGGAGGGATCTCCAAAAAGAAATCATTCCCCCCCGGCAGTCAGCCCTTAAATGGGGTCTAGGAGTGGTACAGCCTGGCTCTGCCCCTTCCTGTCACACAGCCTTACCCTGTGCTCCCATGGCTGATTTACTGCTTGCCTCAGGTGGTCAATTAGTGGTTCAGGCCACATCTTAAAAGTTCCCATAATTTAGTGCCTTTTTTTTTTCTTATTATAAACTTTTGGGAAAGAGGAGAATCTAAGAACCATCTGCTAGTGAAAAAACAAATATCACACTAGCTCTATAGCCAGAAGTCATACAGCCAATGATCACAGCACTTTGCTCGTACCTACAAGACTTATTACAGGGACAAAACCAACACAGCTCCACCTCTTTCAAGACTTAAGCAAACATCTCATAGCACACGGAAGCATGTGGATTTATCAACACTGGTCAGGACAAATTGTCTGTAATATGTTACACTGTGTGGCATAGTATTATAGGTAGAGCAGTAAGTGATTCTGCTGCACAAAGGACAGGAAGCCCAGTAAAAGACCAACCTGATTGCATGTGACTTTGTTTTAATAATGACCTGTAAATGAAATAGATGCAAGAAGCTGCATGGTGGTTACTCAGGTAAGTTAACCACTAGTAACACAAAATATATGCAAGAACTTCCACTGGAATCCATAGGATATTTAGCAGAAACTCTGTAGAAGACATGACATGTAAGTGAGGCCACTTCCACAGCTGAATAAGTAACACTTACAGTGGTTAATACCTTAGAATAACTCACGTAGCAGATTTCAACTTTAAGCTCTACCTTAGGAAAACATGGCATCCAAACCTGTTGTCTGAGCTTTGTGAACATGAAGTTCCTACACTAGTTGTAAGAGGATCATTTAACCTACTGTTTTTGTCATTTAGAGAGAAAGACACAGTAACTCAGCAAACAACAAGTTAGAAATCTATAAGAAATAATCTTGCCATCCACCTCATTAGCATCACGAAGGACACTGGAAACTACAAGTCAAGATCATCTTCAACATGCTGCTAATGCTTGCAGTATCCAGTATCACTTGCCGCACTCAAGGTAGGCCAAGATAGCTCTAAAATAAAGGTGTGCTCCAAGGCATTACTGAAATTCCCCTTCAGAAGTTTTCCATTTCTGCATGCTGCTCTTGTAATGCTCTTGATCAGAAGTTCCAGCAACTTGTGCTTGTACTGCAGCTTTTGATGAGGGTGTCTGGGTTCAATACACAACACTGGGTTTACCACGGCAGATCCCTGAAGTACCAACTTAGAAATACCATTAAACAACTCAATCAAAGAACGGCGTCAGATGAAAACACTACATGACCTGCTCTCTGCTCACACACCACACAGCTGGGACAGAATTATTCTACATTTTCTGACTACGTGTTAGTGTAAGTTCTTCAGCAGCAATTTTATCAGGTCTCCGCTATCCTTCCGAACTCTGTGGATTTATGTGCTATGGGAAGTAGTAAAGAGCTGCACCAGCATGCTTCAATCCTCATTTGAAGTAGTAAAGAGCTGCACCGGCATGCTTCAATCCTCATTTCTCACTCAGGGGCGAGGACAGGCAGGTACCGCCACTCAGCTCGCACTTCACCAAGCCCCATCCCCAGAAGGAACCCTGCGGGAGCAGTTACAGCCCCCAAGGCTCCCCACGGAGCGGCTTCTCCTCCCTCATCGGTCCCCACGACTATTAAGCTCCGCAGCCTCCATTGCTCACCGCCCGATCCTCTCCGTCCCGCCCCATCCCCAGCTCCGGCCCCGTCAAAAGGAGACGTGGCACCAACCCGCCGTCAGACGCCGCTTCCTGCCCGCAGAGCCGCCCCGTTGCAGGCCCCGCCGCCAATACCTGTTACTCCAGATGCCGTACAGCAGCTCCACGAAGGCGAAGGAGAGGTTGAGGCAGAGAAAGAAGAAGAGGTTGCGGGAGGTTTTGTCCGCCAGGATGGACCTAGAGCAGGGAACACGATCGTGTCACGGCCGGGTCGCAGCGGGGAAGCGGCCAAAGGCTCGGCCGCTCACCTGGCGGGCCCGGCATCGCCCCCTCAGCCCTCCAACAAAGCTCGGTGTCGGGCCCGGCCCCCACAGCGCCCCGCCCCATCGCCCGGCTTCTTTACCTGAACCATCCCGACACCTTCCTGAGCAGGTTGAGCCGGGGCGGCTTGTACTCGTCATCCTTAATGGACAGGGGCAGCATGGTGCCGGGCCGCGACGTGACAGGCCGGCGGCGGGCGGGCGGGGCGGGAGGAGGCCCGCGGGCGGCCTCGGTGCTCACATCCGGTCCGTCGCTCTGCGCCTGCGCGGCCGTGGCGGGGCGGGGAACGGCGGTGTGTTGTGTAATCCTTAGTGTTCATATCTGTGCTCACTGCCCGTTCTGCTGCCTCACATAGCAGCGAGGAAAAACAGACTTAAGACTGTAACGCACCAGGTGCATCACTGAATTGTAGGGGTTGGAAGGGACCTTTAGAGATCTTCGAGTCCAACCCCCCTCTGCCTTTGCTTCACAGCCTCAGCCGAGGGGTGTAAATGCAGGGACAACGCTGCTGCCTTAAGTGAAAGTAGAAGTAAAACAGGAGATCTCTGCTCATCTGGCAGGAGCACACAGAAATAAGTGAGCTGGAATCGAATTTAGGGACGTATTCATTGGAACAAGGTCCATTTAGCAGCTGTGAAAAACTTGTATCAAAGCAGCACTAAAGAAACAAAGGGAGCTTAATAAGGCAGGAAACAAATCTACAGGCAAAGAACAACAGCTCAACCACTGCAGGTGGCTGGAGAAAAGCCTGTTTGTATTGCTGTCTCCTAGCACTGGGCACCTGTACACAGCCAAAGGAACCTGCCTGCTGCCCCTAACACAAGTGGAGCAAAGGGAAAGATCCTTCTGCAACTGAGCTGCCAAACCACAGCAAGAAGGAGTGAGTTTCATCAAGCAGCTTGGACGAGAAAGCTTGTGATATTCACTGGTGTGGAAACTCTGAACCATCTTAAAAAGCCAGTGGAGGAAATAAGGTATTTACTATATCTTATACATAGCCCTGAGCTGGAGCTGCTGAGATGGTAATTATACCTTTATTCTTTTTTCCTTTGGTTGGTATTTATTTGTTCTGTCAGATGGCAAAAAAAAAAAAAACCCTCACCTGCTAACATTGGTAAAGTAAAGTAGGGCTGTTTTCAGCATACAGCCTCTCCTGGCTGGGGTAAGAGGACAGAAGCCAGATAAATAGATTTACCTTGTGTTTTTAGCATAAAAAAAGGCTGGTTTGTAAACTCAGAACGGCTTCCAGGCAGCAAGAGAGGTTTGTTCTCTGTGTTATAAATCAACATTCCAATCCAGGCGAGGAGTTTCAGTACATTTTGGAAGAGGTTGCCCTAATACAACTTTTGCAGTTGATGTGGAAAAGCAATCAGAGGATTAAACTGCAAACCTGCTTTCATTTTATTATTCAGGACCATCAGCTCTACAGCACATAGACAGGGAGATTTCTAACAGAACATGAACCCAGGACTGAAAATGTTCCAAGAATATCTGACCAACCAGGGGACTGTGGTAAAGCCTTATCGCTGGCAGACACAAAGCCAAATCTGTGCTAAGTGTCCCTACCACATACGGACAGGTGAAGAAGCAAGAGTTCCTTACGCAGAGTTTCTTAGGGCCTTTGGATTCCCATACAGAACCACAGCACAGACACAAACCCACCACCTTCTCTTCTATGAACTGAGGAGCTTCTCTGGCACCGTAGTCCAAAAAGGCCACGCCACCAGTTGTGATGTGCAGGACAGCCACCCGGAATCCATGCTGTTTGAGACTGATGGTTATCTGGATGCAGTGATACACACCTATGGAAACATCGGCTGCATCACCCTCTATTCAAATTACTCTCCTTGTAACGAGGCTTACCAGTGCTGCGTAAGTAAAATCTATAGATTCTTGCTGAAGCACCCAGAAACCATGCTCTGCCTCTACTTCTCCCAGCCTTACCACATTGAGGACAGCTTCCCCACAGCCATGTGGAACCGACAAGCCCTGCACAGCCTGGCCAGCTTGTGGCCATTGGTCACTCTACAACCACTGCCCACAGGGACTCGGTGCCACCTCCTCTCTAACTTCGTGCATAGCATCCCAGAGTCAATATGTCCAGCAGAAACCTTATCAGATGGACAGAATCCACATCAGATTAACAACTTAAGAGGAGTGAAGACCTACTGTAGGGAAGCAACACACAGGGAGCCTGCTGTGCAGCAAAATCTAAAGGCCTTTTCTTCTCCTCACCCTGCCTTCCAGCAGCCTTTACGAGCAACAAAAGGCAGTTTGCTACATCCCATGTCTCAAAGCCACTCAGTGTTTTTCCCAGGCTCATTTCTGCCCTCCCAGAGGGAACATCTCCACCTCAGACCTATAAATGTTGTAAGGCACTTAAAAATGCCAAAGGGGTTAATCGATGCAAGCCGTAATCCTGAATCCAGCAGGAACCGACAGCAAAGGTGACAGAACCTGAAGCAGCAAAAAATCCCATGCTGATATTGCTTCTGTTGAATGGTAATCCAGGGAACAACTGTGGAACTTGAAATAGAACTGATTGTGAGGATAATGGGACGAGTGTTGTCTTTAATTCTTGGGCAAGGAAGGCACTGAGGCCATGGATAGTGTGTGGAGAAGGGTATGGAGCTGTGTAGGGTGTGGTTGGGTACAGGGACACTCTGTTATCAGGAGGAGCTCTGAGGTACAGGGTAACAAGGCGGCCATGGCCATAGACGTAGCACTTGGCGCCTGCGCACAGTGGCCGACTATAGGCGCCTGCGCCCGGGGACGGGCGGGGCGGCAGAGCGCGGAGGTGGCAGCCATGGCCAAGCACACCGTGTCATCCGCCCGATTCCGACGGGTGGACGTGGACGAGTACGACGAGAACAAGTTCGTGGACGAGGAGGATGGAGGAGACGGGCAAGCGGGGCCCGATGAAGGCGAGGTGGATTCGTGCCTCAGGCAATATCCTTCCGTCCGTCGCCGGGGTGAGAGGAGGGGTGGGGGGGAGAAGGAAACGATCGCGGGCGGGATGAGGAGAACGGGCGGGTGGGAAGAAGGGAGCGAGCCGGTTCTGCCGCCCCGACAGGCCGTGGATGGGTAACCCCTGCACGGCTGGGTGCTGAGGGATCACTGCTGGGTGCTGCTCCTTAACCCCCGGCACAGGGAACATGATGGCTGCGCTGCAGGCGGCTCTGAAGAACCCGCCCATCAACACGAAGAACCAAGCCGTGAAGGTGAGCTCAGCGCTTCCTTATGCGAGCCTTCCTGTTCCTGTCAGCGCTATGGGGCAGCAGGGTGGTGGGATGTGCCTGTATCCATACAGCCCCGATATCCGCTCCCGGTCTTACTCTAAAAACCGCAGCTCGGATGTGTCTGTGTGTCTTTGTAGAATCACTGAACGGTTTGAGTTGGAAAGGACCTATAAAGGCCTCCTGTCCAACTCCTGTGCAGTGAACAGAGACACCCACAGCTCCATCAGGTGCTCACAGCCTTTAGCTGGGTGCTGGGCCAGGCTGGCTGCCCCTTGCTGTACCTAGGCCAGCCCAGCACATCACCACCCACCCCTGGTGCAGGTCAGGTTCCTCAGGGCAGCTTCCCCCACTGCACTTAGCCTCACTCAGCACCAAACAGCCACAGAGCCACAACCACAGTCAATGCTAACAGAGAAAACTGCTAGCACAGTCAGACCTGAGCCTACAAAAAAGGAAGAACTGGTGGTTATCACAGCCAATCAAATTTAAGCCGTTAGAACATCAGAAGTCACGCATGCTCCCCTGACAGAACACAGGAACATCCTGCATGCTTGTACTTCTGTATCTCCCCAGAATAAATCTTGAGTCATTCATGATTGCAGTGGCAAGAGGAACAGGCAGATAGAGGCAGATAGGAGGAGGTGCTGAGCAGAGCCCCACAGCTCTGTGTTGTGCTGCTCTGACACCAGGCTGTGCTCAGCAGGCCACTGGTGGAGGATTCTCCCCAAGCCCTGGCTTTCCTGAGGGCTTTTACAAAGAACCAGCTGCTGTTTGTTGCAGATACTGCTGTCTAGAAGTGTGACCAGCTTTATCTTCATATGAATGACTTGTTTCTCTTAGACCTATATTGAGGCTCTTAACAGTACAGCACAAAGGGGCACAGCAGCTGACTCTTCATTTTTCACCTATTTAATCATCCTTATGTGACTTAAGCTTTGCTCAGAGCTCTACATGTGAGAAGTCTCATGAAGTCAAGTGACTGTGAAGCTTTAAGTAAGGAAACTAAGCATCCGTAATGCAAGAGGAAGCTGCTGGAAGTATTTGTGTAATGGAATTATTCACAACTCTGACAAGCTTGAGACCTCTTCCCTTTCATCCTCCCTCAGTTAGTGATGGATAAACAGGAGCAGTCACTTTCTGCTGATTACATGGCTAATCTGAAGCTGTCATCATGCCACACAAATTCCTGGGCCTGAAATGACATCCAAATTGACTTGCAAATGGTCATTAACACACAATATCATTAACACTGCCAGATTGTGTCCTCTGTGCCTGGGACAGGAGCTGATTGTTCTGAAAGCGTGTGACTTACAGCAGTTTCTCCTTCCAGTTTAGGTTGGCCAATGCCACTTCCATATAATCTAATTGCATCTTGTTAAACAGGGCAAAAGTATGGGAAGGGCTCTCATAACAAATGAGGCCAGCCAAGTACTCAATCCTTATTTCTTGGAGCTTGTCAGAACTTGATTTTCAATATGTAAGTTAATATTTAGCACTAACCTCATTTAACGGATGAAAAATTGCATCAAGCAGAGAGGCAGAGAAATGTGGAGCAGAGCAAACTCACTGAACTCTGTTACACTATTCAGCATTGAAAGACAGAATTTGAGTATCACAAGGTTTGTGTGCAAACTGCTCTATTCAAATGTATTTCAGAATTATTAAAGGAATAATGGTCTACTTGTTCAGGAGGTGACTAATGTTTGGATGCAGAATAAATATTTCTGCCTTTCTTACCTATTGACAGGATCGTGCAGAAAGCATTGTCCTGAAGGTCCTCATCTCATTCAAAGCCAACGATATCGAGAAGGCAGTCCAGTCCCTGGATAAGAATGGTGTTGATCTGCTAATGAAGTACATCTACAAAGGCTTTGAGAGCCCCTCTGACAACAGCAGTGCTGTGCTGCTGCAGTGGCATGAGAAGGTGTGTGTATAGGACGTGCTCGTCCCCTGGGTTGTTTGTGAATAGGTTCTTGGGTCCTGGGTACACTCAACTGAGCCTCATCAAACCAAAATAGGTTCACAGAATCATGGAATCATTTGATTTAGAAGGGGTTGTTTCAGACAGGTTCTTAGTGATATCAGGCTAAAGCATCTTTAGCATCACTAAAGAATTTGCAGGTAGGACAACAGCCATATAAAGAAATAAGAGTTAAACTCACCCACCTGGTGGAAAAGTCTCTGAGCACACAGCACTCCTCAGGAAGCAAAGCAGGCCTAAGAGATGCTCATCCTTCCATGGCTGGCCCTTATATGAGCCAGGGTGGATTCACCGTGGGTTCACCCCTTCTGGTCACATGGCAAGTACAGGTGCAAACAGTTTGCTTGTGTTCCCTGGCCCAGCCACAGCCCTTCGCCTGGAGCTCAATCACCAATTCATGCCATGACCTAACAGTTTCCCTACAACCCCCAAGTCATTTCCATCATGGCTGTGCTCTATCCTTTATCCATCAACTTGCACTAATAGTGGGGGTTGTCGTGACTCAGGTGCAAGACCTTGCATGTGGATTTGTTGAGCTCCACAAGGTTCTCCTTGTTCATTGCTCAGCCTGTCTAGGTCTCTCTGAACAACATCCCGTCCCTTGGCATGTTGACTGCACCACACATAAGCTTTCAACTTGATTGTGGCCATTCTTGCTGGGCACTCTATTCCTCTCACGATAGAGAGCGAACACCTCCCCTCCTTCCTCACCTGTCCCTTCTGAAAGCTTGGAGTTGCCTATAGCCACAGAGTGCCAGCAGCCAAGTGCTGAATTTCCTGCAGTGAGGACTTCACGGTCCTGCACGCTCAGAATTCTCTTGTTCTTCCTCATTCTTCTGATTCCTCGAGTAATGATTCTGCATTTATAGTTCGATTTATTTATACAATTTTTTTTAGTCAGACTGGGGCAAACAAAATAATCCAACATAGTTCAACATGTTTCTCTCCTCAGGCGCTGGCTGCTGGTGGAGTTGGGTCTATCGTCCGTGTTTTGACCGCCAGGAAAACGGTTTAACTCAGCAACCAAGGGCTGTTTGCTCTCCGTGGTGTGGGAAATGCTGGTGCAAAACCCAACCAGATGCCATTGCTGCCCTGTGGGCAGCGCCTGTCTCTCAGCTTGCCTTCTCGCTGCTTCTTTCATACCTGACAAGTAACGCATATCGTGATCTCTTTTTGTTCAACTCTGGAAAAACTATGAAGGTGCAATTTTATTTCTAACAGGACTCTTTGGTACTCGAGCATTTCAGTGACACGCATAGCTACATTTACAACATATTTAGGGTGATTCGTATTTGTGTATAATCATGGCAGATTTGGGCCTGACTTTCCACGCAAGTGCTGAGGGACGTAGGGCAATGTCTTAATCCTTTTTGCCAGCCAAACAGTGTGATTTGAGAAGTGGGGCAGCTGTTAACGTTGATAACTGGACCATGTTTCCTTTGGTCAACCTCTGAGCCTACAGCACTGAGTAGGACAGAAAAGAGCAGCTTCCTTCTGACCGATCATCATTCCATGAAGCCAGCTATTGTCCTTAACCTCACACCTTGTGGCCTGTTCCGGATGTGCTGTGATCAGTCATAGACCAGGTGCACAGCAGGCAGATCACAGCGAGGATGGAGCTGTACATCCGTATGCTAGAATGTAAAGGTCCATTTACACTGGAGCTAAAGATCCTACACAGGAGAAGTAAAGGGATGTAGTCTTAAGGCTTAGCAGACAGTTGACATCCCTGCTGTACTTGCATTAGCAAGTGGGCAAATAGAAGCTCCAATATAAAGAGGAGTATATTAAAAAGGAATTAAGGAAGCATTGGGCATCCCAGCCCACAGCTCACCACGGAAGGTCAGGGCCAGGACTGAGACCATTTTACAACAGTTCCGTTTGTGTGAAACGGTTGGATGACTTGTGAAATCTTTGCTGTTTTTTGATATCTGCTTTTTTTGTTTGTTGGTTTCTTTGTTTTTTTGTAATAAAAACCAGACAAATAAATCGTCACTGAATATTTAACCTGGAGTCTGAGATATCTTGAAGCTGACTTTAATTCTGCAGTTAGCTGAACGCGAGGGAAGGCCTCTGTTCTGCTGGCTGCTGCTGAGTGAAACGGGAAGAGGCGGTGAGCTAATGAGCACTGTGCACATCACATGGCCCTGCTCACCCCCAGAGCAGCATCACACCATGGATGCACTCCCCTTTGTGGAGGTGCAGATGTGTGACACGAGGAGCTGCTGATCTCTCTCCTCAGACAACCCCCACACGAAGCCCCCCGAAGCACAACCCAAGGAGGACGTGATGCAATGCAGGTACAGCCCCAAGTGGAAGCCTGTAGAGGCAGGGCAGCTCCACTTCCCCATCTCAGGGCCGTGCCGCTCTGACGCCACCGAGGCCACTTCCTGGTGGGTCTGTGACACCAGGCAGACGTGCAGCAGGGAGGAGCTGGACGAGGAAGGCACACACTGCAGGGAAGGCTGGGCAGGAGAGCACCCAACACAGCTGGGCACAGCTGGGCACACCACAATGTCGCTGGTGGAGACCATCCGGCTGTGGCAAGAGGGAGTGTGTGCAGCAGATGGCAAGGAGTGGGGGGCAGCCCTGAAGGCCTTCACTGCTGTCCAGAACCCACCGGCCAAAATCTGCTTCAACATTGGCTGCATCCACCTGGTCCTGGGTCAGCTGGCCGACGCACAGGAGGTAAGGCACAGCTCGCAGTGCTGCAGTGCTGTCACCCACTTCTCCCTTCTCACCCCTCTTGCCCTGCTCCCTACAGGCATTCACACAGAGCATCAGCTGTGACAAGCACTTGGCCGTGGCCTATTTCCAGCGGGGAACTGTCTTCTACAAGAGACACAAGTGAGTGCAAAGCTTCAGCACCTCAGTTTTACCCCTCGTTCAGCTGTTGGCCTTGGGCAGTGTGGGGTACCAGGGATTCAGCCCTGAGGTGAAGTGCTTATGCGGGGTATCACAACACCATCACAAGGCCTTACCTCGTCCTCTCCTCCCCAGCCATGAAATGGCCATGAAGGATTTCAAGCAGGCTCTGGCCCAGCTGAGAGGCAACCAGCTCATCGACTACAAGATCCTGGGGCTGCGCTACAGGCTCTTTGCTTGTGAGGTGAGAGAAACCAAATAGTGTTTCAGTCTTGGTCACTGGCTCAACAGAATCCAGGGGAAATGAACCCAATGGTGTTTCAATGGGCTCATCATGTCCAGAGAAGGAATTGTGTGGGGTGTGGAGCACAGTGTGATGGGGAGCAGCTGAGGGAATGGGATGGGGCAGTGTGGAGGAGCCTGAAAGGAGGCTGTGGTGAGGTGGGGTCGGCCTCTGCTCCTGGTAACAGTGATAGGATGAGAGGGAATGGCCTCAAATTGCACCAGGGGAGATTCAGGTTGGATATGAGGAACATTTCTCGTTCCAAAGAGTGGTGATGCAGTGGCACAGCTGCCCAGGGAGGTGCTGCAGTCACCATCCCTGGAGGTGTCCAAGAACTGTGGAGATGTGGCATTGAGGGTCGTGGTTAGTGAGCACGGCAGGGATGGATTTGGTGATCTAAGAGCTCTTTTCCAACATGAAGGATTCTATGACTCACGCCTTACAAAATAAATCAGGCACACCAGGGTGGGGATGGAGAGCTGGTGTGATGCAAGGATGTCATTAGGGTAGCAAAAAACACCCACAGCAAGGGTCTGGTGCCTCTAAAAGACCATTTCCTTGCTCCCATCCCTCTGCAGATCCTTTACAACATTGCGCTGGTGTATGCCACCATGGAGGACTGGAAGAAAGCTGAGGAGCACCTGACGCTGGCAATGAGCTCAAAGAGTGAGCCCCAGCACAACAAGATTGACAGGGCGATGGAAGCCATCCTGGTGAGGAGCAGCAGGTCTCAGCACAGTGCCTGCCTATGGAGGGCTGTGACTAGTTGATCTTCAAAGTCTTTTCCAACCTTAATGATTTCTCCCTGCTACAGAAGCAGCAGCTCTATGAGCCAGTGGCAATTCCCACAGGGAAGCTGTTTCGACCGAATGAAAAGCAAGTTGCTCAGCTGGAGAAGAAAGACTACCTGGGAAAAGCCATGGTAAGAAAGGAGCGTTAATGCAAGCTGTGTCTGCAGGCTGGAGACAAACCCAGAGCACCCACACCCAACGAGGTTGACTTGGATGGCAGCAAAGGAGGACAGTGGATGTGAGAGATCAGAGGTGTAAGAAAAGCACCAGGTCACAGCATGTCTTCCTTTGGCTGTAGGTGGTGGCATCCGTGGTGGACAAGGATAGTTTTTCAGGATTTGCTCCCCTCCAGCCACAGGTAAGGAACCAACCCCCTGCAGTCCACATGGTGCAAAGAGCTTCAAGCATACACAGGGAAGGGGTGACAGTGGTGACACAGAGCAGTGTCACCAGGCCAAGCTTCCTACCACGGCCAGGGTAAGGAAGAAGCTGCTCCCACATCCCAGCTGCTTCCTTCACCAGAGGTCACAGCCCAAGCCCACTCATGTCTGAGCAGAGGTTATGGGGAAGCCAGGCCTTCAGAATGCACCCCATGTCCCCATTGTGGGGTGGTGGTTTTGGTAGGGAGCTCAGGGCGGTGACAAATCCTCCCCATGAGATTCATAAGGGCTGAGTGGAGAAGGAAACTGATGACCTGATACCAGCGTGAGGAGGGACCCACACAGGCATGGGAAAGAACTGCAGGACATTTCTGCAAAGCAACCCAAATCCTCCAGATTATGACAGATTTCTTTCTGTCTTCTTCACAGGCCTCTGGGCCTCCACCCAGGCCCAAGACACCAGAAATCCTCAGGTAGGTTGGATGAAACAATGGCAGCATTGCAAACATGTGCAGCCTGGTGCAGCCGTGTCCTGCACCATCCAGCTGAGTGTTCAGAACCAGTGGGGGGAAAGGAGGAGAGAAACAAAGGAGCAGAGTTTAGGCCCCCCTATGAGGTAGAACAGTAGCATCACCCCCTGCTCCTGACATGATGCTGGCTTCCATTCCCAGGGCTCTTGAAGGGCAGCCACACCGTGTCCTGTATGAGTTCATCCCTGAAACTGCTGAGGAGCTGCAGGTCCTGCCAGGAAACATCGTCTTTGTCCTGAAGAAAGAGAAGGACAACTGGGCTACGGTGATGTTCAATGGGAAGGTAGGGGGTCTGCCTGGCACAAAAGGGAGATTTACAGAGGCCTGGAAGGAGTTTCTGAACCCAGTTTCCTTGCATCCCCTATTTGAGGGGCTATGAGCTGGTAGAGGCAACCTCCTGGTGTCCTGCTCCTGTTGCTCCTACCAGGCAAGGGCCAGATGTGCTGCTTTGTTTGCCTGACCACATGTGCTCAAGGCAATGAAGTGAGCTGGTTCACCCATGCTGCCCATCTTGGGGTGCCATACAGAAATCATTCCTTCAATCTCCTGGACGGTCGACTAACACCATCTGTTCCCTTTGTCTCTTCCCTGCAGAAAGGGATCGTCCCCTGCAACTTCCTTGAGCCCATGGAGCTCCAGAACAAGCTGCACGTCCAGGTAAGGAGCCCAGGAGGAGCTGGTGGCCCCAGGAAACCACATAGATCACCCAGCAGGATCCATGCCTGCAAATCTCTCTTACAATGCTGTGGGACTCCTGGCTCATGGCTATCTCATGGCTACTGCCCTGTTCCACCCCAAATCAATGGACAGCAGGCAGAGCTCAGCCCCAGGACTCCTGCCTCAATTAGCAGGACGGGACCCCCAAGGCAGCAGCACCCCGGGGCTGTGCCTGCTCCCCTAGGGATGCTGACTGCCTGCACTGTCCTTTTCACACTGGCACAGGAGGAGGCCCCTCCCGAGCCCGACATCCCTGAGCCACCCAGCAGCACCGCTCCAAGGCCCCGGCGGCCAGCACCAGGTCAGTGTATGGAGGGGAGGGATGGGGGAACTGCAGGGACAGTCTCTTGTGTACTGTGATATGGAGAACCAGGGCTGGGGGCCATCTCTGCCTCTTTTATAGCGTGGGTTTAAATCAGGAGGCAATGCTGCAGCTGCAGCACCGAGGATGGAACAACAACAAAGCTCGAGGTCCCCTTTTTGCTCTTAATTAGGGCAGCAGCTAATGGGAAAAAGGGCCTGGGGAAAACAACAGGGCAAGTGACCCAGCTTGCATAAGTCCCAGAGCACAACATGCATTACAGGCTTCTCCATACAGCAGGGCAGCTGGGAGCTACGACTGCGCTGGGAAGATGTGCTGCTGGTGCTTCTCAGCACCTGGGGTAGGGCTGGGGCCAGAAGCAACTATATGACAAAGGGCAAGATACATTGTTGTTTGTGCATTTTGTGCTTGCAAATGCATCAGTAACATCAAAGCCCACAGAGGAACAGCATCGCACCTAAAGCTCCAATCCCTACAAACACTGAACAGGCCCTACATTGTGAGCACAGTGACCACCTGAAACAACAGCAGGCAAGGCAGAGCCCTGGCCTCTTTGTGGTTACTGAGGAACCCCACAGAAGAACCTCACTGTAGCTGATACTGATCTGTTTGGGCAACCACAGCCGGCTCCAGGGCTGGGTGGTGCTACAGATAACAGCAGGTGTTGAAGAGAAGGGCTGAGAGGATCTGGAATCACATTTATGCCCACAGCAGTAAAGCTTACACTGTGCTCCGCTTGTTGACCCATCTTTTCCTTCCTCCTCAGACTTCATTCCTGTTACATCAGCGCAGCAGAGAGAAGCCAATAAGGTAAGACCTTGTGCTGCAGTGAAAAGGTAGAGCCCAGATCCACATCACATACAGCTTGGGAGAGAAGCCTGATGCCCCAATTCACCACCTGCAGGAAACCGAACCGGCTGTCCCCAAGCCCTATATTGTCAAGGTGCATTACAAATACACGGTTGCCATGCAAGTCAAACCAGACCTGTCCTACAAGGAGCTCCTGGGCCTCATTTGTGACAAGCTGGAGTTGCAACCTGAGCACACAATGCTGAGGTGAGAACTGTCTGCTGCAGGAGTCAAGTTTTCGTGGCTCTCCCCTTACCTGTGTCCTCTGGTGCCCAGGTACAAGTCTGCAGTCAGCAAAGAGCTGGTGACTCTGAGCATGCAGAACCTGGAGGCAGCTTGGAGCCACAGCAAGGATCAGTGCCTGACAGTGTGGTGTGACTGCACAGAGGTGGGTGGCAGCACCAGCCACCAGCTCTTCTACTGGTGCCGGCAAGGGGCTCAATGGCAGAGGATGAAGCCTAAGCAGAGCTTATCTGCCATGATCTGGAACAAAGCAGAAGCCGCATGGTGACTTCACCAGCTTCTTTCCTGCCCTAGGGAGAGGGATTTTTACCTGACAGCAAACCAGAGGAGCCACAGAAGGCAACAGCAGAGACAGGACCAAGCCAAGTGGTAGCACAGTACAGTTATGAGGCCACCCAACCCGAAGACCTGGAGTTTCAGGCAGGAGATGTGATACTTGTTTTATCCAAAGGTAACGGTGCTCCTGCCACTGTGGGAGATGGGAGGCTATTGTCATGGTTTTGTAATGTTACATTGCTATTTTCCTGCAGATGATCTTAACGTTCTGATCTGAGGCCTGCCTGCAGCACAAGAGGGTAATGGTGCTCCTGCACATCCCTAGGGTGACAAAAATGGCATCAATTTTATCTTGCAGTGAACGAAGACTGGTTGGAAGGGCAATGCAATGGAAAGATCGGCATCTTCCCTTCTGCTTTTGTTCGAGATGGTAACACTAAAGACCCAGAAATGTGATTTCAGAAGAGTTTAAGGAGACTGAAAGAAATTAAGAATTCAAGTGCTGCAAATAGGAAGTTCCCATGTTAATTACTGCATCTGAAAACAGACCTAAAAGTGCAAAAGCAGGAAAATAAAACATCTTTGCAATTTATTTCATTTTCTTTCAAATTGGAAAATAAAATAAAACTTTAAACCTTCTTTCAATTTTCTCCAGAAAAATAATGTAATAATGTGTTTTTCAAAGCCCGCAGCTCAGTTACATGGGGGGAAATAAACGTAACCACACAGACCTGGATGAAGAGAACATGGTTTAATTAAAGGCAAAGCTGATTTCAGCAGCTGCAGTTCTTGCACAGACAGACAAATAACACAAAAAAAGCTTACGACACAAACCAGTTTCTGTTGGGGTCCCTTCCCTCGCTCCCCCAGGCACCGGAGGGCAGGATGGGGGTCCCAGCCCAGAGCCGGCCGTGTTCCTGACACCGGGTTCTCATGCACAAGTGGAGCGGTGCGCTGGGACCTGGCACTGCCAGGAGTGAGGTGGTGAACCTGGGTCAGCTCGCTGAGGGTGCAAGAGTCAGCGGCAGTTCAAACACTGGAATGTCGCAGCTGCCGGGGTGCACAGCTCAATACACAAACTGAGGGGGCTGGGATAGGGGTGGGGAAAGGGGGGTAGGGGAGGGGGGGGCTGAGTCAATATTAGCATTGGGTGGAAACTTCACTTTTTGGACTTTTAAAAAGGAAATACATCTTCGAAATGCAACAAAGAACGGTGGTGTTGCTAAGGTGGAGAACGTAGGGGAGCTGCTCACACCCTTAGAAGGGTACTGCGCCTCAGTTTTCCCTTTTTATGTTCTTTGGGGCTGCCCAGACTCCAGTGTCATTTAGGCTCCTGCATGTGCTTTGCTTTGCAGCTGACTTACAGCCCAGAGATCCCGAATCATCACATAAACCCCTACTGCTAAACACAGCAAACGGACATTGAGATTGTTTCCGTAGCTTCCCTGGGAAACCTAACAAAAACGCCGTCCTTTCCTTTAATGACATTTCCAGTCTTCCTTCCCCCCCACCCTAATAAATAGCAAATAAAACATTTTCTTTTCCCTTCTGCACCTTTTTCATATGCGAACAGCACTATGCTTCTTCCGTGTGTGGGTTACACACGCGTGTCTGTGGCACCTCAGATCTCCTTCTAGAACTGAAAGTTGAGGGCTGCTGCTGCTGGGAGGGTGGGGGGATGGTTTACTGCAGAGCTGGTGTATGTGCCTGTGGGGTTGGAACACTCCACGCTGTCCAGGCTGAGTATCATCCTTACCCAGTCCTGCTGGACTCCTGATTTACTTCCTGCAAGATGTTGCACATTGGCAATAAAACTACAAGCATCCAGCAAAGATGGAAGGATGGGGAGAGAAAGAAAAACAAAATGGAAAACACTGAAAGCTTTCTACCTACCTATTAAAATGAGTCAGGCTGTGAATGCACAGAGTAGCCCTGCCCTTTGCGGGACTAGCCACTTTGCTACAGTAAAATGTACAGGAATCAAACATTAATTTAAAACCCCATAGCAGTTGACCTGCTTGTCCAGCAGAGTGCTGCAATGCCCCGTGTCACCCGCTATAGCTCAAACACCTACTGAGAGGAGGGCATTTCATGCTGGAGCCTCTAACCCACCCACGGGCTGGCCAAAGCCTTTGAGTGAAAGGTGAAGTGGTGTCAAGTGCCAGACTCTCCTTCATGAAACTCCTTCGCTAGCCCAGGAGATAGAGCCCCACCTTGTCACCAACCACCTCTGACCGGAGCAGCAGCTGGGGCTTTCACTGCTACACACTGACTACAAAGCACATCTGTGTACGGAAGAATTCAGTGTGATCTTACTACTGAGATAGTAATAAAGATGTTTAGGAGTAATTTCAACTACATTCTCAGTCAGCAAAGCAATCATTAATGGATTCCTATTTTATATCCCCAAAGAGAGGAAAAAAGATTGAGAAGTTCTCATTAGCTTCTCCCATCTGCCCTTCGTTCTCAGCTTTTGCTTCCCATGTGGCTGGGGACATGCATGATGGAGAAGGTGAGAGGCGGTGATATCGGGTTACTGAGTGAGACAAACAGCAGTTCCTCTCTCCCTCCAGAGGGCCCAGGGATTGGGAGAGTTCCTGATGTTGTTTTCTTGCACTGCAGACATTTTGTGCACACTCAGTGGGTCGGTGGAGCACTTACGCCCTCCTGACAGCAAGGAACAGAAGAGAGGGCTGCCACCTGCACAGGACTGTGTGGGCCAGTCCTGCAAACCCAACATGCCATGGTTTATGGAGCCTTGGTTTGCAAGGGTTGCCACCTTGTTCTCAATGCGGTGGGTTCATGGCGCCTTGTCCACGTTGCTGCTTCTGCTTCTGCTGCATTAACAGCTGCTCCAGGGCTGAGGGTCCAGGGTGCATCATGGAACTGGACCAGATGGACTAAAAACAAACAGTCAACACTAACACCTCCTGGTCTGAGGCAGACCTTCCCTTTCAGGTGAGAAAGTAGAAACTGCTCTGTATTCTCTCTTCCCTTTGTAACTTATACCTGTCCTGTCATGAAAGTAACCCAGACTTCAAAAGAAGGCCTTCTGAAGAGAGGCCCTTGAAGATTACCCCTCCCTTCAGAACCCTCGTGGAACGGAAAAATCCACCCCCCATTAACAATTACTAATTTCAGACTAGTCAAAGCAAATGTTATTTCTGCCTGTTCTGTCAGTCTGTTCTTGTTCCATAAAATACTCTAGAACGGCAGGAACTGGAAAACCATGACACCTCCCACACTGCTGATGAATCTGCAGGAAGAAACCTTCAAGGTCTCAGACACTGCACTTGGATGCAGTACACGCTGCCTGAATCCCATAACCACAACCATTCCAAAGGCAAGTACCCAGCCCTGAGCACAGCTTCAGTTCAACGTACCTTTAGGCTCTCCATGAGCACAGCTGAGGAGTCCTCCATGGCGGGGCCCTGGGCTGCCCAGGTGCCACTGGGAGCACTAGACTGGTGCCAGCTGCTCTCTGAGGATGACGACGTGGCTGGGAGGTAGTCCAGACCAAACCCTCCCATTGCTAAAAATGGGGAAAAAGAGTTAAATTTAAACAAATCTGGCGAAAAACACTGCAAAATAAATACCAACAGCTGGTTTCTCCCAGGCTTTGAATGCAGCACTTGCCTGGCTTATCTGTTTTCCAGCGATCTGCAATTCTTCTGTCTCTGTTGTCCGGAGTCCCAATAGGTCCAAAGTTGGAGAAGGGAACAGAGTTGTGGTTATGGGTTGGAGGGGAGCTTGGCAAGCTGCTGGGGTTGGAGGAGTGAGGAGACTGGCTGGCTGGTGTCGAGTGATCTAACGTTAGAGGGAAGAGAAAAAAGGTGAAGGAAGAGGAACTTCCTCATTCTGACTTCCTTAGTGCTGCTGCCAATTCTGCCATCACCAAGTTTTTTTCTCCCAATACTAATGTCTGTTTTCATCCCTTCCTTTAAACAAGTGTAATGCAAACTCCTAAATTTAAGTGGAAATGTTTGTGCATATAAAAAAACCAGAATGACTGTTTAATACATACATGCACTTAGCAGATAAACCTCCAGAGGGCTGGCTAACAGATTAAGCTTCCCTCAAGTTTCTTGAACACCTTTTCTCCAACCAAAACAATACAGATCCCATCATTAAGCTTCATAAGCCAATACAAAATAAGTCTAGATCTCAAGGAGTTTCAAGTTCACAACTTGTTTTATGTTTCTGGGAATCTGAGGGTAATTCAGACCAGAACCGAATACCAAGCAAAGGAGGAGACTGACATGGGAGTGTGGGCAGGCAGGAGAGTGATGGATGATGCCTAAACAGAACACAGCAGAGCAGGGGGGCAGGAAATTATGTGGTCACAAATAAGGAGGAGAAGTGAAAGCTTAAAAGCTAAAACCACGTCCTGCCATAAACCCTTCTAAAATAAAAGCCCTTTGCAGCTCCTTCCATTTCATCTACAGCAGTTATAAGTCCCACTCCTACTTGTGAGGAACCCAAGTTGAAGAGATTTCAAGATTTAACACTCCTTGCAGCTTTCATCCCGCTCAACTACTTCAACTAAAACCTGTGTTCTCACAGTATAATAAAGACAGAATCCCATCATATTTCAGAGGATATATAAAGATAAACAGAAATCTTCAAACCTTGTAGAAGATTTTAATTTTTAGCTACAATTAACTTGCAGTAGGTTCAGAATTAACTCCAATCCACTTAAAAGACATAAGAGACATTCATGCCAGGATTACCTGAGCTGGCTGGAAGGGATGGAGACCACGGGGTCCCTTCAAAGAGAGAATATAGTGAAGTCTCCTGATGGGCAACTGAAGGGGTGACCTCTGTTTTTGTGCTGGTATTCATATTTTTCCCATATACCTCATTAAACATACTGTTATTTGGATATCTTTCCTGCAAAGCAAAGAAATAAAAAAGCAAGAGCTTGAGTCCAAGATTATTAGTGAAACAGAGTGCACAAATGAAACAATTACAGATCAAAACACTTTTCCAACATCTTTCTCATTCCTCAGAATCTTTTTTGCACATTTGATTTAATAAAGTCCAACACATTCTGAATCAGAATCAGTTTCTTCTATTGGATTACAATTCCTTCATCATTTTTTTATGCTTCCATGCAGAAGACCCTGCTCAGTTCCTTGGAAGAGAAGAAGCAATCCAAGAGTCCAGAATAAAGAAACACCGTGTCACATAGCTTGGAGATGAACCCTTTCTCTCAGTGATTCCACTGAAAGCATCCCAGGAACTCGAGGAGACCCAACAGAACATCTGCTCAACTGTAGCTAGGATGAATTTCAGAAGATAATTGATTTTCAAAAACAGCAGAAGGCAAAGAAACTTGCTCATACAGACTAAAATTAGGCACATGGGTCTCCTTTGTGCTTGCCATTATTTGTACCAAAGGATGCGCCCACACAAAGTAACTTAAAGACAAGTTTGAACAGCATAAAGGCTTCCAACTTTCGTCACCACGTACCTGATTA
This sequence comes from Coturnix japonica, assembly GCF_054131305.1. Classification (NCBI taxonomy): domain Eukaryota; kingdom Metazoa; phylum Chordata; class Aves; order Galliformes; family Phasianidae; genus Coturnix; species Coturnix japonica. The sequence continues at coordinate 6,839,887 of NC_140673.1, read as the reverse complement.
AGAGAAAAGCCACTGAGGGACAGGAAAGATGACGACTGAGACATCAATTCAGACGGTTTCTCTAACAGAGACTTCTTCAAAAACCAAAAATGGAAGAAGAGCAGTTAACATTCAGCAAAGTAAGCTATGAAGAGCTACCAAAGTATACTTGGTCATGTTTAAGGTCTCTTGTATTTCAACCTCGGCACCCTGGAGGATGGGATGACCAAACAAAAACAGAAGATCACAAGTTTCCTTACTAACTCTAATTATTACTTAAAATCAACTGGGACAGCTGAGAGCCTTGGGCAAACCCTGCTAACAGAACAGCTTTTAAAATCCTAAGTGCCTTTGGGCCTGACATATCTACAGGGGACATTCCTATCAAAGCTACCAAACCTATGGTTGCGTACATGAGACGAGATGCTTTCCAGTGACATGAGAGCTCACCCACACCTGATGAGACCCTTGTATGTTGCTACTGACAGTATTTTTCCATTCTGAATATTCCTGTACGGACTCACAGGCAGTAAGATTAGCTGGGAATTTAATCCTATTAAACAGTGCAATATTTACAACAGAGATCCCAAGGCTTCTCTGGGTTCCATGTTAAGATATCACGGCCTTTTCATCTACATTCCATCATCTACATCTCCCATACAGCTGTGACTTGCAGCCTAATATTTTTCAGCTTCATTCTTCAGCCCTTATTATCATTAGGTAGTAAAAAAAAATACAGACATGAAACAAGCCTATTTGGGGAAGAAATTGGTTATCACCAAAGCACAAATCACAGCGACACTCTGAAGCTTGGTTGGCAGACAATGAACACCACTGAATTTAGGATCAGGATCACTGAAGTCATAGAATCAGTAATGCAATTAAAACCACGTTTATTACACCCACAGTATTTGATCCTGCAAGCCTGAGACAAACAACCTTGTTTCCTTGGCAAGCAGCTCCTGGCTTGTTAGATGTTCAAAGTGACAACTCATTACTTTGAAAACACGTTTTAAAAGGTAGACAAATTCACACTCCACATATGCACACAGCTTGCACACAGAAGTATTTCCTTCTGTTTGTCAGCAGACAGCAATTGTAAGAGCTTCAAAGGGAGCTGTTGAAGAAGCAGCTATTAGTTTCTTAGCGAATCTAAGACAACAGCAACGGGTGTCTGCTTTGCTACTGGCTCCTTGCAATGACATGTAAAAAAAAAATCTGAGGAATAGAGTTATCAAGACGAAATTTCCAGTCAAGCCACAAAAAACCTCTTCCTTATTACTGCCACATCTCCAAAATACATGTTTAATGAGTTTGCTCCTAGCTATAGAAGAAAGGCATACTGCATTTTCAGAGGTAATGTAAAAATTCAGCAGCTCAAGGGCCCTCTAGCTACCAAACTGCAAATACATATACATAGAGTAATCTGTCTGTCAAAGCTCAATGTATTGCTGTAGCAGTTGCTGATTATTTAGCCAGTTGCTTGCAGTTTTCTTCTGAAACCACCTGGCTCTTTTACAGTCTCTTCAGCATTTAATAGTGTGGTTTCCCCCTGCTTTTTTGCAATCCTGACATGAGGTTACAACAAAAGACACTCTTGTTCTGATGACTTCCACCATACACACCCTCATCCTTACTACCAAGCCTAAACAACTGTAGAAGAACAGGCAAGTTCAATGATATATAGATGTGTCTTTCCTGTGACCTGTGCTTACAAAAAATATCCCAGTTACAACACTGAGTTCCCTCTGGACATAGACCAAGAGCTGTACTGAGTGCTAAATCACCTCTGCAGTTATCCAGAACCAGAAGCCTCAGCCTGAGCTCTCACACACAGACTGGCTCAATGGCGAGGAGGGGAGGTAGAAGGGAAGAATGGAGAGGAGAAAGTAACTTCCCATTTCCTATAACTTCACAGAAGAAAGAGATGCCAGTTAGAGAAGCAGCAGTATTCAGTCAAATACATACAAAGAGGCTTCGTCCAGGAAGAGAGGCGAGAGGCCCGAGCAGAGCTGGGTAAAGATCAGGAGTATTAGAGAAAATCAGCTCTTCCTCCTCCTCCAAGGCAGCCAGACTCTTTAACAGGTCCGGAGGAAGCAAGGGGGAGCTCTTGGGGTCCTAGTGACAGAAACGAGCACAGTGAGACAACAGAAGGCAGAACGGGGAAGAGCAAGAGCTGTGAGAGGCTAAAGCAAAGCAGGACACGAGAGCAGAGGAAGAAGGCAGACTGGAGAGGAGTGCAGAAGGCAGCATGCAGAAGGGCAAGGTGAAAAGAGCGCAACAGAGGGGTGTGGAGGTGCACAGAGAAAATGCTGAGCAGCAACAAAACCAGCCTAACGTGTGCCAGGAGGAGCTCTGCACCTGCCTGTGAAGTAAGTGGTACAGCCAAAGTGATGGGCAGCTACTTTTAATTAACACAGCACGTGCTTCCCATTGCATTACTAACAAACACGGAATCTGTTTTTGACATGAAAGGACAACGAACATGATGTTATTTTTTCCCTGATAAGATCTTTAATTAATCTTCCAGAGCTGTGAGTAATTTAGGTTTCAACTACAGTTACACCTGCATCTTCCTTTCTCTACTTATGGAACTGAAATCCCATAAGACTCACTTCTCTGCTAATGGCTACTACACCACAGCACAGCTCCATGGACCAGGCAAAAATAAACCCCTGCTAAGTGCAAATAGAACTTGGCATCCCAAAGTTTGGAAGGGATGCTTAAAACAAGCACTGTGGACACTGCCCATACTGCAGCATGCTTGCACCAAGGCAATGGTTTCCTTTTAGGGATGAGAACAAGGCTTTGACCCACTCTCCATCTAAAAGCCGCAGCCTGACATCAGGGTAGAGGCAGTCTCCTGGATATTGTCTGGCTTTTCTCCCCGAAGGATAAGCCAAGTGATCCCAGCTGATCTCCTGAACACTGAGTGCATTTACAGAGGCATATCTGACCAGAGGTTTAAAAAGGCCTCTGTTTAAGTTTCCTTATAAACATCATCAGAAGTACTTCCAGACAACCCGAGACCATTAATAAATAACAAAGATTGCAGGCTTTGTATAAACTGCAGCACGAAGCCCAGCTGCACAGACAGAAGCAAAGTATTCCATCAGTGCAATCCAGAGCTAAGGAAGGGAGCTGCTCAGCTCTCTTGCTGCATGGTGGGTTTTTCAGAGGGGAAAAAAGCAAACAAAAACAAAAATAGACTGTTCCTACCACCCTTGATTTGTAGCCCAGGCTAAGGCTGCAGTAGCCAAACTATTCAACAAACTCAAGGTACTCTGTGGGTGGCAAGAGTTGATTTAAAGGGTAATAACTCAATTGCAATTATTTGGATGGCTTTCATCAGGTGCCAGACAAGAATTTCCCCTGTCAGCTGCCACGTTTCTTGACCTGGCAGATACAGCACAGAGATCAGCATTTATATCTACACTGAGCAGAACTTACACCTCCTTGAATTCAATCTTCAAGATTTTGATTCCACAACACAGCCCACTGAAGTGGCAAATTCAATGCCATTTACTGGGATCCCATTTAGCAACACCAACATCCAGCTCCCCAATAAACACGCTCACTAATCTGCCTGGGGCTAGATGGGACTCCTAAACACAGCATTCCTGCCTGAGCTGTCAGCAAGATCAGAACCTCACTGTTCTCCACTTGTAATACAGATCTTTACCTCAAAGGTCAGCCTGGAGACAGCATCCTGCTCTGGACGGAAGACTCCTTGCCGTTTTCCCCTGCGCTCCATGTTAGACTGCTGTGCCATCACCCTATTGTCAGCCATGCCAAAGGAAGAGTCCCAGTAGTATTCTGGCACCTTGACTTCTGAGGGGTTCTGGTTATATGGCTCCACTGGGAAAGGCTTCATTTTTTTCTCCAGAGGTTGCTGTTGCATCACAGGAGACTGTAATGACTGTTCAAACAATTTTAGAGGATCCTGGGCCTGCAGGTAATAGGACTGCTTTACAGGCATAATCTTCCCCAGTGAACCTTGGACTTGAGGCAGGTTCCAGAGTTGCTTTGATGAGTCTGTCTGCGGATACTGAGGCAAAGACACATACTTTCATCAGCAGGTAGGAACAATTAATATTAACCGAGTGCCTAACTTCATTCAAACTGCTGTTCTGTCCAGGCTATTACAGATATACTGCAGACATGCTCATTTGCTACATTATTCACCAACATTCAGACTTGATAGACATTTTAGCCTCAATAGCCAATAGTCAAACATAATCCTTATTTGAATCCAGTGCTTACCAACACCTTTATTAAGGTACTGACTTGCTGTCCAGAACAGGAGGGTCTTACCCTTAAAGATCAGACAGGCCAGAAAGCAGATTTTGTCAAGCACGTACACACAGAACTAAGTGTGAGGGAAATAAGCCCAACAGAAGGAGTAAAATTCAGACTCCATCCTCACACTTAAATGAGACATATCTACAAAGGCCTAAGAGAAGCATCCCAGAAAGATCACCTTCATACCTTGCCTATAAACAGAAACAGATGAGACAGATTTCCACCTAGTCATCCCAGTAGATAACTTCCCTCTTAATTACTGAATGGTAAGTTCATGCCCACTAAACTTTAGCTCTCCCAGAAGTTTACAGATCAAAATTCCAAAGTAAGATTCTCAACACCAGCTTCCGAAAGGTAATCCAGCCAGTAGTGATGCTTCTCAGGGGTCAGTACTGGAGTCAGCCCTGTGTAATATCTTCACTGATGATCCAGGGTTAAGTGCACCCTCAGTAAGTTTGCAGGTGATACCAAGCTGGGAAAAAGTGTCAATCCACATGAGAGCAGGAAGGCCTTTCAGAGGGATCTGGACAGGCTAGATCAATAGGCTGAGCCTAACTGTATGAGCTTTAACAAGAACAAGTGCTGGGTCCTGCATTTCGATCACAACAGTCCCATGCATTGCTACAGGTTTGGGACAGAGTGGCTGACAAGCTACACAGAGGAAAAGAATCTGAGGGTGTTAGCTGACAGCTGGCAGAATATGAACCAGCAGTGTGCACAGGCATCCTGGCTTGTATCAGAAATAGTGTAGTCAGCAGGAGCAGGGAGGTGACTGTCCCCCTCTATTCAGCCCCTGGTGGGGACACACCTCGAGTGCTGTGTTCAGTTTTGGATCCCTCACTAAAGGAAAGATATGAAGGCCCTGGAGTGTGTCCAGAGAAGGGAAACAAAGCTGGTGAAGGGTCCGGAATGAAAGTCTTATGGGGAGCAGCCAAGGGAACTGGGATTTTCAGGCTGGAGAATAATTGCTCAGGGGCACCTTATGGCTCTCTCTAACTGTCTAGAAGGAGGCTGTAGTGAGGTGGGAGTTAGCCTCTACTGCCAGGTAACAGCAATAGGACAAGAGGTAATGGCCTTAAGTTGTGCCAGTGAAGGTTCAGATTGGATATTAGGAAAAATCTCAGAAGAAGTGGTGAGTTATTGGAATGGGTTACTCAGGGAAGTGGTGGAGTCACTGCCCCTGGAGGTTTAAGAACATGCTTACCTGCTGGAACCCGGAGTGGTGTGGCGGGCTCTTCCCCAGGCCCTGCACAGCTTTTGTTGGGGACTGTTGCTGGGCCAGAGCTTGGACCTGTAACTGGCTTGCAGACTGTGCTGTTGCCTGAGCTGGTAGAGATGAGAGGGGCTGCTGGGAAGGAGGTGGTGTCTGCTGAGGTCCCTGGGTCATAGGCCCTGGTCCTGAGGGCCGCTGCTGGCTATAAGGAATGTGGGACTGTTTCCCACCTTGCACCTGGTTTCCAGCAGGCGAGTGAGCCGTGGGCTGGAGGAAGGTTCCAGGAACAGAAACGCCACCTGGGAAGGTATAACCTGTGCTCATGGAGAAAGCCACAGGAGGAGGGACAACATAGGCTGGAGGTGGAAAGCCTGCAAAAGAGAAATAAGCTTTTCATTGAAGTTTCTCATAGCAGACAGCTTCCTCAAAAAGACATTGTTGTGAATTCATTTATTTTGCATCTTCACACTACGAGTACAAGAAATATAACACTATATATGCACTATAATGTCCTTTTCTGCCTTTGCAAGTACACAGTTACAATCAAAGTTCAAGTTTACTGCCAGTATTCCAGACACTGATAAAAGTCTGTCTCAGCAGCATCTGAGAGAACTGCAGGATTCTGATCCCTTTATCTCCCTACTTTTGTTTCCCCCCCCACCTTTCTTACTCCCTCAAACACACATTATGAGGCACAAAAGCAATCAATAAATCTCCTTCCTCCTCCCACAGGATAACTAGTCTCAGGATCCATTTTGATAAGCAGACAGATGGTGAGCAAACCAATCCTCGTAACTGCAAGATCAATTTCTTCCCTTCAGCTCACCCTAGAAAGCCAGGTTTGGAAGGAAGCTTTAATTCTGTCCATGACAGGACAGATTTTGTGGCGACTTTAGAAAAAGGAAGGTGCTTCTGTCTTATTTAGCAACTACACAGAACAACTGCAGGAAGGATATACTGCTCCCTGCTATTTTGTGAGAAAAGATGGACAGCAAGGCACGGCAGGAACACTCTATAACAAAATGGGAGCATGCAATGCAGCAACAACAGCAAATGACACCACACAAGTAACAGCTTGAAACATGAGCATCACTAAAAAAGAAACTGAGCTATAAAGAAAGCAGTGTGACTGATCTTTTATAACAGCCCTATGCAGAGAGAACACGTTCTCCTGGGCTTGTAGAAGTCTTTGTCATGCTTTGACTAACTACAGAAGCAGCCTCCTGTGAAGTGCCTTGATCTTGTACTCACTAAACAACAAGGAAGGTGGCAGATTTCAATACAGACCTTGATTCAGAAACATAAGGAATTTTATTCATTTTGTCTCAGTTCTGCTACACCTCTTCTTTACTAGGCTGTAAGACTCTCAACATGAGAATGATTGTTCAAAGCAGCTACTACCCTCAGAGGTTATAACAACTAATATTACAGGTTTGTCTTCATAGTCAACAGTAAAATCTCACTTTGAAAGCAATTACCTGGCCGGCTGGGAAGTGGGGGGAAGGCTCCTGGGTGATGAATGGGGATGAACTGCGAACTGCTGGCCTGACTTGGAGTCTGAGTTACGGGTGTTTTCCTAGCTTCGGACACCGGAGTCTTCCTCATCTCCGTCTGGGATTTCACCTAATGCAAAATAAAACAAGAAGAATTTAGATTACTTTTCCTGTAAATACCCACATCACAGCTCAAGCCAAAAACCAAACTCAGGTTGTCTGAGAGACCATCTTCTTTTGCCCCAGGTGTTAGGAGGAGGTTTGGAACATCAGAATGCAATTCCTTGCTCTCTGACCCCAGGCAGGCGACTGTCCTATGGTACTCCTTGCCTCACAAAAGCACCTGAAAGACAGCTATCTCAAGACTGCAACAGGCTCCTTCTCTAGTAAGGAAGTGGGAATCAGACATAATAATATCCTCAGACCATACAAAGGGCTTACCAAGCTACTCACTGACAGTGCCTTAAAAAAAAACCAACAATGCTATTACTGCTTCTCCTAGGGCACTGCTACAGCCTACTACATGCTACTTACCTGCAGCACCTTAATAAACAAACACTACCACCTTCTTCCTACATAACTTTTTTCAACCTCCTTTTGTGCTGCTGTATATGCACAAACTCCGGAATATCATGAAACTCTTTTGATCAATGGCATATATAACAAATAGCAGAAGTGCTTAACCTCTTTCAGTTTACTGTGTAACTGCTGTATGTTGTTAAAAGAGCTGCACCAGTTAAAGGCAGAGAGAAGAATGTAATGTAATGTTTACCTGATTCTGAGTCAGTTGCAGTCTGGGTCTTCCTGGAGAGGAAGACAGAGGGGAAGACTACTTTCCCTTTCTGTTCAGCTCGGCAGAACTGCCTGGAATGCAAGATGGAGCAGGCAGGAAATAGACAGCAAGCAAGGAACCCGGGCAACACAGAAAGGGCCCAGGAGCAGACCTGACGCCAAGCCTCAGAGGTGATTGAAAGAAAGGGGTTTTCATCAGGGGCCAAATGAACCCCCCCATAAAAAAAAACATCAGTGTGGAATGTATTTCAACATTTAGTGCTGCTGATTTGAAAGGACTAAGAGAACAGGTGCATCTTTCCAAAATATGATCAGGTTGGGGGGACAGATGCATTCAAATTTTCAAGCCTTTCTCCCATTTAGAAATTATGGGAACATAATTTGGTTTTTATTTTATTAAAAATGTCGGATATGAAACTGGGAGGTTTGGGTGTATTTCTTATCTCCCGTTAGAAAAAGCTGGGAGCAAACTCCTCCTCATGGTCTGGCTGATGCTAAATACCATGAATAATGTAGCAACTTCTGCTCCCATTCTCATGCCACATCTGCTCACTGCCCACCTTTGCCCTTCATCACATTCTGAATATTTAACTCATATTATCCCTTTTTTTCCCTCCACAACAAGTCAAACATTTTTATAACCAAAACCACACGCATTTTCTCATAGTAATGTCAGAATTCAAAGATGCTTCTCTGGCAGTGGGATTTCAAATCCTAGCCTAACATACACTGAAAGCTACAATAAAACATCCCCAAAGGTGGCTTCTGAAAGCTAACTTACTGAATCTGTTTAATCAAGAAAGACATATTTCAATTGCTTCCCTTGCTTCAACTTGATCTCACCTCAGAAGCAGCAATACTACCAAACCTTTACATCCCTACTGGTCTTGAGGCTTCCCACCTAGTGTTTGGGTGAGGCACCATTTCCTCCCAGTGGCCTTTCAAAAATACAATACCTTGAGTAAGTTCTGCATTATATCTTTCTTTGCATCTAGCATCATCACCTCTACTGAGGAAAATCAACCTGTGCCACATTTTCATGATCCTGTGCATGCAATTTCCCCACTAATCCACGAAACAGGATTAATTACTTCCCTACAGCATTCTTAACATTTTTGCAAGGTAGGATCTGCAATGACTGTAGCTTTGAGGCTTTTGAATCGACTACGAAGTAGATAAAGCTTAAAGTTTCAAGGAAAGAGAAAGCAAGTAGACCTCTGACTGGTACAGAACCTACACTGGCTTTTTTTCAGCAGGGGAAGGAGAACACCCTCCCCATGTTCTGCAGTAGATATGGGTAAATAAGTCCTCCCAGTTGTATTAAATAAAAAAAATTCTGTAATTGTTAATGTAAATAGAGCTGATCAGGCTAAAAAGTCAAGGTTAATAACTAGGAAACAAGAGATGAACACTAACCAGACAGATCAGAACACAGTATGCTACAGTTGGGTTTGAAACGTGTTTTGGTGGTTTTATAAGTCTTAAAACTAAAAAAAAACCTTTAAAAAAAAAAAAAAACTAAAAAAAAAAAACCAAAACAAACCATTAAATATTTGATGGATCAACTAAGTCAAAATGACAGCATCTACCTTATGCAAAAAACCACACAGACTTATCAGAACATCATGTTTTTTCAAGTCCTTCTTTTTCAGGACTGTGGCACAAACACTGAGACTGGGATTTATGCTCAGGCCTGCAACCACATTCCAGACATGTTCAATAAAGAAAATTCCTGTTATTCTAACTCACCTACCTAGGCTGTTTTTCAGGTACCAGTCTCTTGTTCAGTGACTCACAAGCAACTGCCACATGGTTTCTGCAAGCTACTCTCCTTCACACCAGCAAAGGCCTTGCCAAAAAATAACAAATGCTGCCAGTGCAGACCTTCCAGCTCATAATGACAACGCCTAACAAGAAATAATCAGGAGGATAATAAAAATGATTCGAGGGTCCTACCAATGCAAGCTATAAAGGCTCAAAGAACTGGTTTGTCTAGACTAGGGAAAACAAGATCTTGCAAATAAGGCTATCAGAGAGTAGAAGTAGTTGGCTTACGCAGTGGCAAGGGAGATAAGTGCATAAGGAAAAAGATTTTCCTTGTAAGAATGGTGAAGAACTCACACAGTTTCTCTAGAGAAATAACAGCATCTCCCCATCACTGTCATTAAACTCCTCCAGACAATACCTGGAAACGGCTGAGATACAGACAAAACTCTCCAGGTACAGACTAGATAAACCCTGAAATTATCACTACACCCCAATGGAAGCCAGAACAGTAAGTTCTGCTTAAAAGGTGGCCATTTTTTGTACACAATGCTCATGTAAGTGCAGGAAAAAACCCACACCTTCGAAAAACACAAGTAGAAAAGAACCGCTGATGTGATAACCAACAATTCTGAACAAGGACCTGAGCAGTCTAATTGCAGTCTAAAAGCTGTGTGGCTTTCTTTACTTTCAAGGAGGTCTATCTGACTTCACATGTAGTACAGTGATGCAGTCAATTTATTGAATGTGCAAGCAACTGAACTGAAAATGCAAAGTACCACCCAGCTCCTTCACAGTAAAACACAGCTGGGAAAGAGTGTGACTAGGACCTGGTCATGCAAGCTGCTCTGTTAACCTGACCAATATGTGGAACAACAGCTACAAGTCCTTGCTCTTTAAAAACATGAACACACAAAATTTTACTTTTCACCACTCCTCAACTTTTCCTCCCCCCAAAATTGAGACAGCATTAAGGAAAGGGGCAGAAATCCAAAGATAATTAATGACTGGTCTCTGAGGTTCTTTGCGCATTACAGGTATCTGCAGGATCCATAGAGACCTCAGTTCTACAGTATTCTGTGCAAGCAGTGATGGCCCTCACTCAAATATCATACTGCCTAAGATACAGTGTCCCTTTGATCTCAAGGCTTACCTGAACTGCCACATTCTGCTTTCCTGCTTCCTGTATCTTATCCACACCGCATTTCTTTGTTTCGGTCTTTCTTTTGTTGTTATCCTTCTTTCCATCATTCTTATTGGCTACTATTCCTTTGCTATAGTCCCGTCTTTCCCTACCCACATCCTTAGGAGGATAGATTCGCCCTTGCTCTCTGTTCATTTCTCGTGGCTTAATATTTTCTTTAAACGTGACCATTGGTTTTTCTCCTGAGTCACAGTTGTTTAAACTTCTGCCAGATGACAGAACTGATTTGAGTCCAGGGCTCCCATCTGTGGACAGCGGCTCTGCAATAGATGTTTCCTGCAAGGCGAGGCTCTCTTTGGCTTCACTAGGGTCTTCTAGTATTAATTCTGGGATTTCAGTCAAGAACAACAGCTTTCCCACCTCATTTTCACACTGAATCAGCCTGAAAAAGACAGAGGAATTGAAAAGCAAATCCAAACAGATTTTCATGTGGTAATCTCACACATTAGCACTCTTGCTACTGCTGTTCCTCTCTCTCATCTCAAGCTTTGCTTCAGTATCACTATGAAGGCCTTATCAAATATGATGTTTCACTACAAATACATTCCTATCAGAACTAGCTCATGTAACAGCATACTAATTCACAGCACGTTATTAGTGCTGTCAGTCTTTCAGCATTAGTGAAATGCATACACCTCATATAAAATTGCTCTTTAAAATAATGAGAAAAAACAAGTTCACCTCTGTCACTTGTACTGCCTAAGCTTACAGTAGCAACTGAAAAATCACTATTTGCTACCTAAAGCTATTTGTGATTACCTGGGCTGGTTATCAGCAATCCATTTGCCTGTGAAGATCAGTCGCTGTTGCCGTATCCGACGCTGTTGCCCTTCTTTGTCTCCTGTAATTGCCTGGTGGCCTTTGGAAAAATCCAAGTTCCTAGCATTGAAATAAGAGAGGGAATAATATCAATTACACTGCTCCCCTCAGCAAAACCACATTCCTTTAGAAATACAACCAGTCAGTATTACTTTATCATAACTTCTGGTACTTCACCAGATCCCACTCAAAATGAGACAGTTACAGATGTCTGAGTTACAGATTCAATTCTCTACGTTAAAGATGCATATTTTTGGAGCATGACATTAGTCACAGGACACAGAAGAAAGCAAAATTATTTTCCTCATTTCTTATTTTTTTCCCTTTCAGTTTATAGTAGCCTGAAGACTGCAGAAGAGAAAGTCATAAGCAATTCTGTAAGCTTATAATTTTCCTCAGAGCTTTACTGTAGACTGGCACAGAACTTATTTTCCTCTTCAAAAATGGAGATCAAAGCCCTGTGTTATCCATTCCACATAGTAGCACAGGGAACAGGTCAATGTCTACCAAAGCAGCAACACTAAAAAGAACAGTTGCCTTTAGCTGTCACCCACCTGAATGAGGGCCTCAGAGCCAAGAATCCTTGCAATTCAAATTCTTCAGGTAGGGGGGTTGCTGGTGAATAGACAGTAAACAACATAAGGAAAGCATTAATGCATTTAGTACAGAATAGTAAAAAGACACCTCAGCAAGGTCACTACACACAGCAAAGCCTCCTGCTAATGTGCTCCACTGTACTAGTCTACCCTGCAATCTGAGGAGATAAAAAATGATACAGTAGAGCACAGTCAGCTGAGCAAGATAAAGCAGCATTTGCCACGTGTTCGTAGGCATTCATACAACTTGTTCAGCTTTTACCTTCCAACTACAATTTCTCACATCTGAAAAAGCTTTATTGTTCCATTTGTTATTTTTAAAGCACAGACTAGAAGTATTCTTACCATTATTATTGGATAGATCTTCCTCATGAGGATGGAAGCTGTTTAGAAGAGAAATCAGCCAGGGCCATATGCTGCAAATCAGAAGGCAGACAAATTACGTGAAAACCACACAACGTGAAAGTTGCTCACCTTATTAGAAAAATGTTGAAATCTATTACACTGTTACAGTTCATATTAATTCTGATTTCCAATCAAAGGTTTTTCCTCAAGAAAAGCCATCTTGAAGAACTTGGTATTTTCAAAAAGCCAGCCTAAGGCTACCCAGGAAGCCAGACTCTTGCAAGTATCATGTTCATAAGCCAACAACTCAGGAAGCTGGCTATGAATTTAACCAGGCAAAAATACTTCATGAGCAAAAGTTCAAAGGGATCTGAACTTGGTTGCAATCTGTGTTTTCCAGTCCAAAACTGTCTACTCTCAAAGACAGTAAATGAATCAGTTTGGAAGTAAAACGTTATCAAGATACACCTGGCTGTTTTACCAACATCAGCAAAACTCTGTGGCACTGAAACAGATACCAGAAAGGTAAGAAGGCCTGAAATAACTGCAATTAAAAGTAGGGGTTAGCTAGCAATAACCCAAGCTTGCCCCAGCAGAACTAGTACAAGCAAGGACTGGAAATTGCTTATAAAGGCCTTAAAAAATAATTTAAGAATCACAACAATCACTGCAAAGCTGCTTAACATTTAACTACCACCAACAGCCTGCTTTATTTATTAATTTCATTTCTTTTAAAGAGCTCCAACCTAAAGTGTAGACATCCTTCTTTGGCTTTTGCAATGGGCATCATGGCTATGAAAGCAGCAGGCAAATGATTTTATAGCACGTTAATGCTGATACATTGATTTTTGTCTTCAGTTCTTGTCTTCAGGTTCATCTGCCTTTCCTATTTCAGATGCTCCTTTAGTCTGGAGTAGGGTTAAGTCAGCGAAGCAAACTGCTTTCATGCTGTTTTCTTACAGTGGCAGTCCTAGGAAAAATACTCATCCAACTGTGTCAGTAACTGCTCCAGTCTAAAGAAACAACTCCTAGATCAGAAACACTTAACTGCCATAATTCATGGAAAGTTCACAGGCTATAAACAAGTTGGTTAGTTTTCAACTATTTAAGCATGTTTATGAGATTAGAGGCAGAAGTAAAAAACCAGCAAGAGTCCAGAACAGTAATGTTTGTGCTGACATTCATTTTCTCTACCAAAGCCTATTTATTTCCATGATCTTGAGCCAAAAAATATCTGGATTCCAACGCTGCCCAAGCTGATGACTTACTGCATGAAATCAAGGCGAGTATTTTCCTGCCATCTACCTCAATAAATCTGAGAAATCATTACAACAGACCTGACTAATGGTACATTCAGTTACGCTCAAGTTGAATGTTATGAAGCAAAATCCTCTGATCTTAACCTTTAAAAGTCACAAGCAACCCTGAAGCCAATTTAAAACCAAATAAAACACCAAACTTGCTCAGGTATCAGAAGTGTCACTGTTGTTTTATGAACACTGTAAGCAGATTTTACAGATGACAAAAATCACAGGGGATGTAACAACGTCTAGGACTAGCTTCCCTACTAATCTGTATATCATCAGTATCTTATACAATTAAATGTATCAAAAGATTAACACTCACTACCGTCTTTCATCAACTACTGCCTCCTGGAAAACACTGGGCCTAAGTTTCAGCCAGTCCATTGAAACCTTCACTGCTGGAAGAGGATATGCAGCCCCAGAGTCCTCCTGGTAGTCATTTTGTAAAGGGCACTTGCACAGAACACCAAGAAAGGACACTAGAAAGGGAGAAGAGAAAAAACATAGTACAAGAACAACAGTTTCAAACTGGTCAAACGATCTTATCAAATAAATCCCTATCATAAAAGCATACTTTTAAGCAATCCAATTACTTCATCTTAAATTCAGTGGTAGATCAGAACTCTTTCCCCAACCTATATGTAGTTTTCTACCATGAAGAATGTTTTTTTCACTTTTTTCTTCCCTCCTTTCCTGTAAGTAAAATGCAAATTCTTTTGATAAGCCAGTAAAATTCAGCGAGAGAACCCCATTACAATCAGACCAGAAAATACTTGTTTGCATGTTATAAGTGATCAACACTCAACCAGATATCTCTACCCATATTTTATTCACTTTCCCATGTCAGCACATACACAAATTCATGGAGCTAGCATCTGCGGGTAGGCAGCTGTTAGAGCACACAGGCTTAGGAACAGTACCAGAAAAAAATGACCACGGTGCTTTCACAATGAACTTCAGGCTGGAATCTGTAAGCTGAGTCTAAGCCCTTACGGGTTAAGCAAATCAGAAGTATAATAGGTCAAAAATGCTCTGCACTTCTACATAACATTATCAAGGGCATAGAAGAGCTGGGACCTACTCTGTCAATACCAGGTCACCCTCAGTCCTAGCAAAATAGCATTCATCAGTAGCATCACGACCCTGCATAACCACCCACTCTTAACTTTGCACCATTTGACAGCAGATGACTAATGGATTCCATGTAAAAACAAGAGAAATACAAAGAGCAGTCTTCATACTTACTGAAGAGAGCCAGTTGCTGTGTCCAGCAAAGCTGCTCATCCTGGCTGTAACTGTGCTGCTCTGTCTCATTGCTGAAATCTCGTAGGTGATGCAGTTGAAACAGATTGATAACAGTAATATGTACCAGCTGCTGAGAATTGAAGGCCTTTTGAAATAACAACCTCTGCAACAGAGACATACATACAAAACATGCATTTTTATATGGTAAAGCACACTCCTGAAAGGATCAGTAGCTGCCACTGCACTGCTGGACTAATGTGTCTGCCCTCAAGGCAACACTCACTCCACATTTTTTCAGGTCATCACTAATAGTGCAGCACAACATGTTCCCAGCAGGACACAGGCAGATGCCTGATGTTAAGCCCAAGGTTTTTGCTCATAGAAGTAACAAATCAAGAAGCCCTTTAGGAGTGGTTCTCTTTCAGAAAAAGCGTGGCTATGATATGCAATTACAGCACTGTCATGCAATGCAAGAATTGCACGGGCATGTGTGTCCACTGTACTTTTCTGCCTTTCCAAGAAATGTCAGTGATAGGGTGACATTTGAAAATAAAGAAAACAGGAAAATTTAACCATTGAGTGGTTACGTATTAAAGACTAACTCCATGTGTCATAGAGCGCTGTGGTTGCCTGGAATAGTATATTTACAAATGCCCATGCTGCATGCATTGGTATAGACACACTTCAACAGAATCATCTGCCTCACCCCCCCAGCTCAAGCATCGTTCCCCTAGGCTCATCACTGGTGAGCTCTGTTTTGTCCCTCCCCTTGTCATAGCTAGTGTAAAGCTCTTTCAATAAGCCCCACTAGCTTCTGTGCTTGAACTCATTGCCCCCTTTGAGACAGGCCTGAACCAGGCCCCAGGAAGGCAGCACACTTCCAGACGGCTGCCCCTACAACTGCTCTCCTCATTCACAATTAACATCAGACACACAATTAAGTAGTTATCCACCATACACACAACTTCACATCCACATTCAACTCAGATGAGTCAGAAGAGCTGCTCTCTAGTAAATTAAGCGTTGTGCGATGTAAACTAAAAAAGTAACCCAAGCAATAAAGTAGGGCTTGATTAGCTCTACTTTAACAGTATGGATCAGTTAAAAAAGTAATGCCTGAGTCACAAGCCTGAGCAATGCTTGTAGTTATTGATTATAAGCACTGTGGAAAAAAGAGAACTTGCTCAACAGTCAACAACATGAAGAGAGATGCAATTACTTAATTCTGAAACTCTTAGCACTCAAGCAGCTCACATTCAAAGCTCATACAAGTCAAGCTCTGCTTTTATTTCAATGACTATTTAGATGTAGCATTTTTCACGCAATGTAAACTGACACTGTGAAGATCATTTGTATTTCTTTATGTTGCTAAGACACACACCTTTATTTTAATTTGGAAAAACATTTATGTTTGCTCTGTTGAACTTATCCATGCTCTGTGTTCATTTTCTACTAATGAAGATGTTTCCAGAAGGCACATAACAGTTAATACTGTATGTTCCCTTTGAATTGTACTACCTTGCACCCATACCTTTTAAAGTTCTTTCTGTTTCAGTCTTTGCTGTATTGTTCAGCTTAACGAGCTGTCTGCATAATTAATAGGTACTCCTGGATTTTCCAGAGGAAACATGTTCTGAAAAGTCCTAGTCTACACACAAATTAAGGTTGTGCTTTTAAAGGCAAGTCACTGACAAGAGAAGCTAGTTGTCTGAGGAAGATTAAAAGCAGTCTTATTATCCAGTGGCAGTGATGGTATGCCATCCAAAAATGAAGCATTCAAAACTCTTCAGGCAACTCAGCCAAGACTTTCCAGATTAGAGGCATCCAAGAATCATCCAGGTTAAGAAGCAGAGAATCAGTTTCATTCACTGATTTATACACCAACAATGGAGGAAAAAAAAATAATCCTAGTATTTTGCAGAAGTCAACAGAACTATGCATTATTAACTGTGATGCAAGCCTTCCATAACTGGCTGTGTGAGCTCCATTTACTTTAGCATGTGAAAAATTATTATTGGACTGTAATTTCAGAACTCTGCTGCTAAAAATACCCTCTTCAATATACTAATTAATACTTGTTAGAACTAACCTTGAACTGTTCTTCCAGCTTTTCTCGAAGAGGGCTCAGCTTCTCCAAGCTCTTACTCAGGTACACATGGCCATGGAATTTAATAAACGCCTTGATGAAGTCAGACACACTCCATCGAGTCTTCACCTCATCACGACTATATTCAGGAAAAAAAAAAAACAAAAAAAACACCTGGCTTCAGTCTATGGAATCAGACAGAGCTGCATGTAACATTACAAGCTTTCTCTGTGAAGGTCAAGAAAGGAAGCAAGGCTGCTTTTTCCTGTTGGCACAACATGACATGCTTTCATCCTGCACTCCCCTACTCGCACTAAAATTATCCCAGAAACAGACTATCCTTTGTTCCACACATACACAAGGATGCTGAGACTGGAAGGGGATGTCAAGGAACTTCAGTTTTCACTACCAAACAAAACTATGTCCCGGCAAGGGAGGCAATCCCCTCCATCCTGTCTGAACATAAATACATCGTGCTTAGCCTCACCTTTCCAGTGCTTTAGAAAGTGCTTTTTGTAGGTTAGTGGATGCAGCTGGGAAAGGAAATTTCACAGCAATGCTTCTGCAGTAGTAGAAAATTGTGGTCAAGTGGTCTCCTTTGGAAGAAGCTAGAATAGCCAGCTGATTATAAGGCTGACCTGAAGGAGAGAAAATACAAGTTGTCCAACAAGTGTCATTAAGTGAAGCAGGATAGATTTGAGTTCAAGTCTGGTCACTTTAAAATGGAGTAAAAAGTCCTACAATTTTTAATAGACAAGGTTCAGATTAGTCTGGTCACCCTTTTCCTCCAGCCTAATTATCAGTATCATTCAAAAGAAAAAGCTCTGACATTTGTGGTACAAATATATAGCTTGCCATATCTTTCAAAATTAGATGACAAACACTCTGCAAGATTTTTATATACATAAGATACTTTCAAACCAGGCTTTCTACAACCAACATATTTATTATCATATAGTAAATTAAGGCCTAATCCAGTTTTACTTCATGAAACTGATCTAAATATCAGTAGTTAATAATTTTGCCTGCAGTGTAAAGCTTTTGTTATAGCACAAAGAACAGTTAAGATATAGCTAAAAAACTGAATGACTAATTCAGCATAATGCAGCAGCAGAAGTCTGAGTGAAGCCATGTTATTAAATATTCACAAAGTAGAAAACTGACACTGATTAGGTAAACAGCTATTATCTAAATGATTTACTGATTGATTAGGCTTTTCTTGTACAATTGTTTCCAACCACTACACAAGGCAGATAGTTCAAATCTTCCTTTCAAATTATAGAACTAATCAGTATCCCCCCAACTCACCATTAGAAGGGACAAGCTGAGCTGCATGTCTGTAGTAAGACTCTGCCTGGCTTGTCTGATTCCTATATCGAGCTAAATAAACAAAAAAACCAACAAATTGAGACCAAACAAAAGCAATCTTCCTACACTTTAATACAACTCAGTTTACCCCAAGAGTGTTGTATTGTCATTTTAGAAATAAGTATCAGCACTTACAAGTATGCCAAACAGCAAGAAGATTCAACAAATTAAATGTTATAAAGAGATTCTTTTACCTCAGGTTCAGTTGTCATGTCTTATTTTCTATTCAGAAAGATGCTGTGCCAACAAGCAGCACACCCAAAGAGCTACAAATATATTTTTTATACTTATCTGCATAACCAGTAACTACATGTACTTTTAGATTATTACACAAACAATTGCAGAGTCCTCTAAAAACAGAATTTCTTACAACATTTAGTTCTAGTTAAAGGAATTTGTCTGCCCAATTTAATGTCAAAATCAAAACCTCATTTATGAAAGGCTGGATTCCTAACCATCTTCTTTATATCCAAGAGGTTCAAAAGTAATGTTCTGAAATGGAGAAATATGCCAGCCTGCTGCAACATGTTTTTCCTAATAGTTACCAGTTTCAATAGTTCAGTGTGTGCACCAGCCATAGCATGGACTATGCAGTTAATACGCTAGGATACAAGATCCCACTAAATCCCTACAAAGCAATCCTTGAATTGAATGTAGTGAAGTGTAACACATCAAAAATGCCTAACAGTGTAGCCTTCCCCTGCAACAG
Source organism: Coturnix japonica (assembly GCF_054131305.1). NCBI lineage: Eukaryota > Metazoa > Chordata > Aves > Galliformes > Phasianidae > Coturnix > Coturnix japonica. Next base: position 6,820,668 of record NC_140673.1, on the reverse strand, counting down.
TGAAGTATACCACCAGCTACCAACTTGGAACACACACACATAGATTCCTTGCTGTGGAAGTTAAACACAGAGACAGAACTCAGAGTCCCACCTCTTCTTGCTTTAAAAACTCACCAATATCTCCGAGGTGGACAAGGCAGTGCTGGCAGATGTAGGAGCAGGAGCTAGACTGTGGCTTCACTATGGCGCTGGTGTGCGTCTGTTTATTGCTAATGATTCCCAGCTGGGAAGACTTCACACGACATGGCAAGTCTACATTAAAAACTGTGCACAATTCCTGTAATAACTAGAAAAACAGGTCTAATTTAGTAGCAGTTAGAGACAGCAATCAAAACAGTACTGAAACAGCAGACAAAATTGGCACACAAATCACCACTCAGAGGCATGGATTAGGTGAACATGCTTGAAGTCAACAAGTCTAGGTTACTGAACGAGGATTTGCATTACTTTATGTGGAAAGCACAGAGCTTTATATTGCTCTATGCTTTGCAGAACTGTGAGGAGAATTTTTACTGGAGCTGTGCATCTCAAAGCAGCAAGCACCTCAATTCCCATCTATTCAAGTTACTAAGCATCAGCGGAGATCAATGACCAGAGGCGTATAAGTCTTGCATTTGTTTATAAAATAGAGGTAGTATTTTTGGTACCTACGTGAAGAACCACCATTCTCTGACAGTTACAGGCAGGTACACGCTATTCACCCTCTGAAGAAACTCAAAACACAAGAAATAGCACTCCCTGGGCTTTAACTTAAGGGATTAGCTTGAATAACACCAAGCCTGTAGGCAACACAGGGCTAAAGTGGCTGAGTTATCCCATTGGGTGGACTGCCAATCAGTAAATATTTGTGCTAAGCCAACAATGAGACTCAGTGAACTCAGCAGCCACTTAATCAAATATCTCAAAATTTGATCAAGGAAAAGCTAAACTTTGACATTCTAATTAGAGCTTTTGAAGTTTTCTTCCTAATGGACTTAACTGAATGTCTTGAAATGAACTGTTTATTCTACCAAGTTCCACAGTTAAAAATCTAAGTAAAAATTGTTAGACTTCCTCCCAGGTGGGAACACACTCAATCTCCAAAGAAAATAAACCTGTGGCAGAGTCCCACTGCCAGATAAAGGCATTCAGAAAGCCAAGGACTGATAAGAGATGAGCTCTGCCAGCAGATAAAGATTCAATGCTTTGTTTGTTTGCTGCAGAAAATGGTTGGTGTTAGATCTACTGTATAAAAGACACTGTAGATGGGTAGGGAGATTAAAAAAAAAAAAAAAAAAGGAACCTCACAAATGAAAGAATAAAAGGGAAACTTGACATCTTCCAACATGCTGAATCATGAGAACTCATGTTCTTTCCAAAATGCCATTTATAAAGGCCTCGCTGAAGGAAAGTGGGTATCATGGCTGAGCTGTCTTTAGACTAAAAATGGAATGATTAACATGACAGACTGAGAAAGACACGATTCTGTGGTGTCATATAGAAGAGCAAAGTTTCCTGAAGCATTGCTAGGAAGAAAGAGTTTTGCAAGACAAATGATGCAGATGGTAGATACCTCCTGGCAACCAAGCCACAGCCTGTCCAACTGGCTGCTTCCAACAAGAAGCAACCCAAAAAACAATGCCCAAGATAGGATAAATAGAACAATAACAAACCAGTGTAGTTTCAGGGGAAAAGAAAAAAAGTGACTGATTTGCATGTGGTCAAAATCAAACCCAGATCTGATGAGGAAGGAAGGACCTATGCTAACTGTTGCAACCCATTGCCAGCACAGACTAGGCGTGATAAAACAGGGCACTACCTGAGATACAGGTGACAGCACTGACAACACTGTTAAGCACACAAATGGGGGAAGAAAAAAAGGCAAGTTAACTGTAAGAAGGCCATTACCACACACTAACTTGTTCTCTTCAGAATTCTACAAACCGAAATCTAACCATGCACAACAGTGGCACTAAATCAGGCATCATCACAAAAAAATAAGCTGTATTTATTGTAAACAGTTCCTAGGAAACATTAACTCAGTGCTCACCACTGGCAAAAGAGTTACAAGGAAGGGACCCAGAACACAGCACAAAACATTATGCCATCATGCAAATCCTCAGTGCGTCCACATTTGGGAACAAGCAGTTGGTTGAGCAACACAGGAGAACTGACAGAGGTCATTCAAAGCTTTACAAAGGCACCACATGCATGTGGCATATGACTGAAGCGTGCATACTTCCAGACTACATAGATGTATCACAACCAAGAGATTTTTTGCAACTTACCTGTGTGTAGAAGCCACTAGCTGCCTCTAGGAACAGAGAAAGGTTTGCCTGAACTTCACTGCGATTTGGATTTGCTCTATTTTTCGCTTGACCCTGCAGCGTTGTGATCTGATTTTTAAAGGCATGATTCCAACTGAAAACAAAAGAAATGCTTTCCTTTTTATTTTGAAAGTGTGTTATACGCATACCATAAGAAACAGGAAAGAGCTGTTTATTACAGAGCATTAAACATGAAAATGAACTGCATTAAATTCAGACATCATTCAGAGTAGAAATATTAAATATGGAAGAATTATCTTTCCTACCTCCCATTATCACAGAAATCAATCCTGATACTGTATAGCTAATGTTCCCTTCCTTCTCCTCCTTCCACCCTGCTTATCAAAACTCAAGCCTGCGTGACACAGTTGCTGCTGTAGAATACTCATCTGTGGAACTCTTAATCTAATCCACAGTGAATTCTCATGTCCCACCCCAACAAAGCTCTCATTTTAAAGGAAATAAGGCAATCATTTCATAGGAAACAAATCACTTTTCTGTAAGCACTGGGATTTCCTGCCCATCAGCACACGTTACACACACACACAGATTTAATGATATGTACTTACAGGTCCTGCTCCACTTTTTTATCTAAAGCGTACTCCAAATCAGTCACAAGCATTTTCTGATATAAGTCCTGTAGAGCTTGTCTGGATGTCCAGACTTCTGCTGGACCCAGCTTTGAATCTGAGCAACAAAAAGCAAAAATGGACAATAGTTTTTAAGTACTCAAATTGCATTGATTATCCACTGCCCTACCAAATAAAAGAAGTACAGTACAGTATAAGAGGCCAAACACCCACTTTTCTCACAGATTCATTAGAACTTTGAAATACAAAAACAACAGAGGGACTGGGATTAATCTTATAATGAAATAACTAGAAATTAAAGTCAGCAGCAGGAAAGCTGGACTCTCCATAAGCCATTATGTTGTAGAACTTCTTGTCACTGGATGAATTCTAAAAATCCAGAGGAGGCTGAAAAACTTAGTAGAAAAGAAATCCATCAAGAGCGAGTAAGTAGGAGAGTCCGTGAGCTAATGCTGTTTAGGGGAACACCACAGGGAAGCATGGCTGCATGCTTGCCATTTTCTAAACACTTTGCTGCCTTCTGCTCAACATCATTTGAAGGTGAGTGCAAACATAGTCCCCTACTATCACAAACTACACAGTACAGTTACCCAAGCCTTGTAAAATCACCCAGGCTGTGGCTGCTGGAGCACACAGGACACACGTTGCCCCAGGGAAGCCATTCTGCTGGGCTAGATGGATAAAGGCAGTCAGAATGTTCCTGCAGGGAACCCACCAACCTGCTGCATGTGCTACACCAAGACGCTAATCTTGGCTGAGCATGGGTTTACTGTTCAAGTGGTTGAAACATTAATACAAACCACTCTCATTTTCCATAAATAACCAGTTTAAAAGGCAGCTTGTAGCATATTGTAACACGTGATTGTGTTTGGATCACCATTTCCATCACCAGATTTCTGTACACTAGCAAGATCCTATCCACACTGCTAACCCAAAGTGCAGCAGCTCCTGCAATAGTCTGGACAGGAGTTTCTTTCTCACCTCTAAAGAGAGAGAAACAGGAATATGATCCGTTTCCAAATGCTTTTTAACATGCTGAAAGTCAACTTTAAGAATACATGTATTTTAGATATAGAAGAGACAAGCACAGTTGTTAAGATTACATTGATATTTATTTACATGCAGAGAACAAACTTTGAACATAATGCTGCACAGAGAAATCTCAGGAGTGTAAGTGCAAGGAGCACACAAAAGGAAGACAAACAATAAGCAAACATTATTAGCTAGATCCACTACATAACAAAGGCAATTACCTGTCATGTCAGCCTTCAGGACTTCTGCCTGCCTGTAAGAAAGCAATCAAACAATAAATTAGAAAGACACAGATCAAATTATGCTAAACCATATTCATGCAACTCCAAGCATAGAAAACAGGGCCAGCTCCTGTGAGGCTGCCTACAACCTAAACAATCCAGCTTACTACCTGAGTTACACATTTAAGTCACTGCTGTTTATCAATGTTTTCTTCTAATTCCACACCATAATAAAAGTCAGTTGTTCAGCTTTCCCTGCATAGATTAAGTCTGTTTCAGAAAAAAACATAAGAACTAAAGAATATTACACAGTATTGTAAGGTTTGCATGGCAGCAGTGTCCTGGCATATAAGTGGCACTTGCTTACCTGCGACTGGGAATGTGAAATTTACTCCTAATTTTTGGAAACACTACCAAAAAAGATTTTTGCCTGAATTCCACCCCCCAAAAAAATGCTTAGACCTAAATGTTTAGATCTGATTTGTACAACCACCCTCACAAGCTCCCAGGACAAGTACCTGTCATACAAATCTTCTCACTAGCTGTAAGGCAAGCTGCCTCACCTATTTGATAAGCTTACAGCACAATACACTAAAGAGATTATCAGTACATTTTTTAATAAAAAGCATTGGATTACTTCAACGGTTCCTTGAGGCCAAAGGAATGAGGCAGGTCTCACACCAACATGCTGCTCCTCATTTTCACCTAAGGATAACTTGTAAATCAAACAGCTCCAACTGCAGCAGAGACAGCAGCACAAACTAAGAGAGCACAATGTACCAAACCTGCTCTGCATCACTGGCAAGGTATTACTATTTGAGAGCAAAGCATTGCCTCCCAAAGACTGAAGTCTTTGCTGGTGCTTGGAGCAGGTACACATCAGGGCTCAATGATACCTGCAATAGTTCCATACAGAACAAACGTACTTAAATTGGCATTTGCAAATATCATTGGACACTTGGTAATAAAGGTCCCTATATTTTCAAACCAGCTAATATTGCATCAGAATGACTCACTCTGCTGCAAAAATGTGTTGCCTGCCAGCAAGCTTGGTGCAACTCACACTTTATCATTTTAATACCATTCTCAAGTAGCTCCTTGTCTGGCTTGCCTAAGCAGTTCAGCCTGCCTTCAAGTCACATCTTCCCAACCAGTTTGTTAGTCCGGAGTCAAAAAAGCACTAACCACAGCTCATCAAATATCATATTTCAAGCACCTTTGTTAGGACATATAGCTTGGTATACCATGATAGCTACCCCGTTAGGTTTCCTAACTAAATACATATTCAATTCTGTGCTTTAGTTGAGCTTGAAATGCAAATACAATAACTTCCCATTCAAGTCAGTAAAGCAGTTCAACATCTAAAGGACACACTCTTTCATTTACACAGTGAGGAGGTGCCAGGTAAGATCTGGCATGGCACGCCCTACAACACCCACAAAAAGCCCTGACCTCATAGAAACACAGCACAACACGCTGCTTTCCACCATGCCTGGAGGGAAACTCCATTCGGTTTTCCCCTAGCAGTCTCAAAACACCAGCAGCTATTTCAGTTCCTTTATCAAATCCCAGCTACACACTGACAAGGAACTGATGATTTTCAGCACTAAAATGGGTAGCTGGATATGTGAGAGCAACAGGAATCCAACTGCTCGTTGTCTGAATGCCCTACAACTCAAAACTGTACTGAATGGTCTGCGTAGTTTCACTCCCAGGATGAATTATATTCCTGCACTTCCCCTCCCCAGAGGCAGGTGCAGAAATTGCTCAGCAGCAAGAAGTGCCCACAACCTCACAAACCCAAGCAGAGATGCACAACCCACATGGAGGCTTGCTGAAAGACAGGACTGCTCAGAGCTGGCCAGATGTGGGCACTGCAAGAAAGCTCTCCTCCTTCTAAAAGAGTTAGAAAATAAGCAGAGGAAATTATTCATTTATGTGAAATAAGGACTTCCCATTCCTAAGAGGTTTAAAGAAGGGCTGACGCCACCTGCTGTATGACCAGCAGGTCTTGGTGATGTCAGCTCTCGCTGACCAGCAAGACACCTTCAGGCTGAGTCATCCACCCGAACACACCACACACCTTCTGCCCTGAAAGCACAGCCTTCATGCACTTAGCAATGATATTCCTTGAAAAACTCCACCAGCCGACATCTTACTGTCATTTTTACACATGCTACTGAGTTTAAAGCTTGTTGCCACTGAAGTCAGGGTGCAGCTGACTTCCTGACCAATGGCTTTATCAGGTTATAGCTGGAGATCAAAGCCACACAGTCACTCAATTCAGAAACAGTGCAACTCTGAAAGCAAAGAAAACCAGCAGAAAGCAAAGCAGGCACCACCTGCATCCCCTCCACAGGGAACCCTGCTCCATGACCTTTTTGCTCATTGGTGGCATGATAAGAAAGTGGATAGAATTGGAGTTTTACTATTTTTGACTTCTTCCTCTTCAACTCCCCCCTTCCTCCTTGTCTAGGCTCCATTAGAAATAAGTCATAATAATTACCTTCAAAAAGCAGCCACCAAAAGCAGCTCTTTCCCCAAATTTGATCAGAACTGACAGTCCTCATCCCTTCCGTCAGCTTTATTCAGACTCATTTTTTTCTTCTCCAGCTTCATGAAAGTCTCTTAAAAGTTCCTTTGCCTCCAGATTTAAAAAAGATGTGCCCATGAGGCAAATGCTACTCTAAGGGAACTCTATACAGGCTTGCTCTCCTATTTAATCTTCATGGGAGTAAAACGTCTCTATCCCTCCTTAAAGAAGAAGCAGGAAGCATTAAGACTAGTGCTTGTTAAGCACAGCTGAGTTTTGTAACAGTAGTTTTAAAACACTGACCATACAGTCCATCTTGACCTATTAGCCGCCCAGAATATTGTTCTACTGGACACACACAGAAAACTAATCTCTACACACATACTGCTTATGGTTGAAGGGATGAAAATAAAGCTCTGTTGCGTCCCTGCCCACCATACCAAACTCAGGAAGCACCCAGCAGTGCCTGCAGTTCATCTGCCAAAGTGCCACGTGAGATGTGAAAGTCAGCAAGCAAAAGAGACACTTTGCACAGTGCAATGCTACTGTACTCTGAGCTCCCAAGTCTAGCCTGATTGGAGTGAACACGATATCAAGTCTCAGCTGTGATAAACAGGTAGTAAATCTGGTACTCATTTGTTATATTACAGTCACTGACTATATTTTAATTCATGCCAAGTGCTGGAAAAACAGAGGCAATAAACCTAAGGGATTAAATTACTTTTAATAGCTTCGGCATCATGATAACCCTGTCTGGAACTATGGAAAACACAAATCAGAGGACAGAGATCAGCAGGTCATCAAAAGTTTTCCCCCTTCATACAGAGGGTCCTGCCCTGAAGTCTTCTGCAGAGAGCTCAAGAGAAAGCTGAGCTACCTTGCTGATGGTCACAGTTGCTATGGCCTAGCAACTGTATTATCCCTATGATCCTATTAGGCCAGGCCACAACAGGTACTGCAGCACTCATCTCTCTGAACAGGCACTTTCCAAGCACCAAGTCTGATGTCCTTACACTCAAGGCCTCAAAAAATGTAAGGCTTAAAGCAGAACTACTGGCATTGAAATTATCCACTATAGCAATTCAACAACTGCACAAAGCAGTTGAATGATTGCAAGTTGCAATGATTCTCATTGCAAGTTGCATCTCGGATATTATTTTTTATCTTCTATCTTGAAGGTAAATGCAAACAGCACTCTAAAAGCAGAGGAATGGTATTAAGACTGAACACCACTCAGGAAGAATTCTACCTGCCATTTTTGAAATTAAATAGGTACTAAGTGCATCACTGCCAACAGTTTACAGAAGCCTCAGCAGCAGCTCCCCACTGTGTTCCAGTAACACACAGCAGATGGAATAACTTTTTCATAGAGAAGCCTGTCACCATTCAGCAGCCACAGCTGTGTGTCCAACCTTAAGCTCCCCCTGCTCAGTACCCTGAGACATTTGAGATCCCTCCCCCTAACCAGATGGGTTGTCCATTGCAAAAGGCAAGAGCCTACCACTAAAAACTGCAGGTTCCTTGCACATACAGCAACAGCTGTGTTCAGCTGAGAGGGAAACCAGCTTCCCCAGCCCAGATCTGATTGCATTTTACTTGGGAATGAAGCAGAACAGATGCGCTGCTACAGGGACTGCCCCTCTCTAGGAAGGATGCAGCTTGCAGTTTGGGGCAGCAATTGAGCACAAATGGGTCCCAAGGAGAACAAAGGTGCATGTCCCCTGCTCAAGTGGCACAGCTCCCTCAGCAAGGCCAGCTGAGCCCACAACTCCAAACGAGGTGGTGAGCACACTGCCACCACCATGCTCCCACAGCTGCTGCCAGTTAACCAGTAACTCACCTTTCCTGCTTTAAAAATTAATGAATTGGCTAGGAGCAAGGTTTGAGCAAATTTATAACTTCCAAGGTTAATCCTGCTTTTGGAGATTAAACATTTCTATAAAAATCTTTGTATTTCAAATTTTCATCTCAATACCTCAGATACAGACCTATAAAGGATTCTGTCCTTGGGCAGTTCACACAGAGCAGCCCTGCTCATTGTGTTCACTTCATCCACAGCTGCTGAGGAAAAGGCTCCTGGACATGCAGCCTGAAGAACAGAAAGGATGCCAAGTAGCTTTCCCCCAGAACCACATCTATAATTAAAGGTTCCTGGCACTTGGTATCACCAAGGCTGGAAAGGACCTCCATGATCACCCAGTCCATACTCCTATCTCACATACCACCTCAGCACTTCACTCTGCAAACACAGTAGCATCGACCTTGTCACCACACAAGCTTTTAGTATATAATTCTAACACATCCAAAACAAATTTGAAAACAGAATAGTTTTGGTGCTGTGCTTCATTTGACAACCAGGCGTGGAAACTCACATGAATCATGCTGCTTTAACCTCAAAATCCATATGCACAACAGTGCTTTCAGCCATACAGAGTTCTGTCATTGCATTGTCCTCTACTTACAAGTACTTACAATGCTTCAAGACAGACTACGAGCACCTACTCAATACCCAAAAGAAGTTTGATGACATACCCCCCCTCTTCATAAGCACAGGTGGTTGACACTCCTATTTTTAGTTATCACAAGCGTGGTCTGGAAAGCACCCTAAGGACCAATCTCAATGGCTCAAGTGCACCTTCAATTAGGAGTTTAAATGCTCAAGGGCACAGCCAAAAACACCAGCTGCAGAAGGAACCAAAGCTGGAGTCTGTCAAAGGTTCCTTGCTGGTTACAGGAAACCCTGGTTTAAAAAAAGATTGGTAACATCACATGGTCACAGCTGTCTGACACACAGCAATACCCACATGCTTTCCTCATCACAGGGAGACCAAGACAGGACATGGCAAAGCAAATTCCAGGAACCGTTCAATACAACTGAAAACAGTGGCAGAATTCCTCAGATTATGAAAAAAAAAGGGCTGAAAGATGGTTTTCTCCAGCTGAATTACCACATGTCCATTCCCATCTGCTCCTGACCATCAGCTGTAGGGAAATCAGGCTGCTGTGAATAACATGAGAATCCAGAGGGCCCCTGCAACAGGCTGCCCTTAGCAGTAGTCTGGTTGGACAGAAGGAGATGTCAAGGCCTCATTAAATCAAGGCACCAAGAAACACTGAAGTGTGTCTTGATGAAAGCCTCTCAATGCCCAAAAGGTATGTTTTGCTGTATCCAGATGAATAATCTCCTCTCTGCAAACAGTTCTGTAAATTCAAGACATCTTCCCCAAGTTCATTTGGCAGAATCAGCCTCAAAGGTTTCAGTGGAATTCAGAACGAGCTTCTCATTTCCTAACAGCTACAGACACAACACAACCACATCGTGAGTGGGGCCAGATAGCTCAAAAGAGACACTTCAGAGATGGGGGGGGGAATATACTGAACCAACTTATACAGACCCATATTTGATGAAGTAAGATACCTTCCACAACAATGAAATTAAAATAAGACAACTAGACTGATGATGTATTAGAGACATAGCACTTTCAGAAATAAAATTTTATATATATATATGTGTGTGTGTGTGTGTGTGTGTGTGTATATTTGCCCTAAAGGAGGAAGAGACAATTAACTCTAGCAGGACTCCCAAGTACCTCAAGGATATCTCTGATTTAAGTCCCATCAATGAAATTCAGTAGGTTGTCCATGGCAATGTAACAATCCCAAGAGAATCCTCAGCTTTCTGGTTCCTTACAATAAACTACTGGGCATAGGAAGCCAGTGTGAATAATCCAAAACAAGTCCTACTGGAATACAGAAAGAAAAGAAAGCAGGCCAAATGTTACTCAAAAAGCTCTTATTCCATCTCAACTCACCGCGTTACACTGATCTGAAAGGGCAGCTACAGATATAGCTAGGAGGAATTGGAATACACAGTATCAAAACACTGCTTGAGCCATTTCCTCCTCATTTGGTTGTTTAGGATGTCCCCGAGCTTATAATCAGAACTGTTCCTGGGAACAGGGGAAGAGCAGCAGTGCCCAGGCAAGCCTAGGAACAGGACCTAAAGGCAGTGCCAAGAGCAGTCAAAGAAGCCACATTAAAATGGATCGAATACTTGAGAGGCATGAACAGAAACACCACCAATCCTCTGTCCTGCACAAACCTGTGAGGAGCTACAGCCCAAGGGGCAGCCCCACATTCCCCAGCACTCTACAGGCACTCAGCCCTCCAGTCACTGCAGTGAGATGAACAAATTCAGGTGCCATTCCTTTCAGCCATTCTAGCATATGGGAACATGTGTTTGTTACTAAGCGCTGCTGAAGTCTGTGACCTTCCTAGTAACACATTAAAAGTACAGGACCAAACTATGCAACCTACTAATGATTTTAAGGAAATAGATCTGTGTTTTCGTTTCCCTCTTGCCTGAAAGACTCATGGTTTTGAAGTGAGATGAATACAAGCTTCTAGTTCAAAGCAAGGACAGCAATACCTGACATCCTCTGACACTCCTTACCTACAGCTATATTCCTCAGCTCTTCCACCACTCCTTATGTACGAGTCTGCTCCTACACATGGATCTTTGCAGCTACCATGAAGATCCAGAAGCAGTGCTCCTCATCCAGCAAAACCAGCTGCTCCACTACAGCAAACCTCTCCTCCTCTACCACATAAAATAGCTAAGCAGTCACCAAACAGAAGTTAATGGGCAAGTGCATCTTCTTACCATGCACTGGAATGAAGAAAAGCATCAAAAAGCCTCTGGAAGCCTGTATTCAGGGAAAGGGACAGCCTACTGAAAGTGCTTCGTGCAACGTGAGATGCTTCAGGGAAGCATCACTTACCTTCATTGCCACAACACAACCCTCTCTCCTTTTCAATATGGATCAAACTGTGCACGAATACGCAGGTTAGAACAAGAACCAACTGCTGCAAGAATAGCCCCTATGACCAAAAATGAATAAATAAATACAGCTATAGCTTTACTTACACTAACTTGCACTTCTAGGTCACTGGAACACTGCTTTGCAAGTAACCTCCAGCATAGTGAAGTAACAGCATCTGTGATAAGCTGTGCTCTGAAGCAAATAAATAAGGCTGCTTGGCCCAGACAGAAAGCTGGGGTACTGTTCAGGACAGCGATACCAGCCAGGCAGGGCATGTGGGCTTCACTATTCATAGGACCCAGGGCATTAGTTACCAGGGCTATAGGTCAGTGACTGCTTAGAGAGAATGAGCACTGTATCATCAAAACCTGCAGTCCCACCCTACCCTTATTCTTAGTGCCTCGTGCACACAACCTCACCCCTTTTGTCAGCATGTGTGGTAATGACGGACAGGACGGGGAACATACTCACATAGAACTACCCAGAGGTAAAAACACAAAACAAAAGCAGTCCACTGAAGACCAAAAATCATCCACCATCAAACCAGTACTGAGGGGAGAGGGTAAAAGGAGGAGAGGACACTACTGTTAGAAGTTCTCCAGATGTTGGGCTTTCACAAAGCATAAAGGAAGAAAGGCCGAGTTCTGATTGTTGCAGCCCTCTCCCCACATCTGCACTCACACAGCCACCCTCCTGCCAGCCACTGCAGATGAAATGGGCCCATCACGTCCTGAACCGCTCGTGCATTCGAGTTCTCACAGTCCATCCCTCTGCAGATAAATCCTGTCAAAACCATTTAAGAAAGAGAAGTGACAGCGAACAAGCAGGACATTCACATCTGCCTTGTTCCTACATAGCATTAAGAGCTATGAGATAATATGACCTTCACACAAGTTGCCCTGGGTGGCAGGAAGATGCTCAATAATCCAAATCCCCTCTGGGGGAATTGCTTTACACTCTTTTTTATTGTAATTTTTACTTCATAGGTCACCACAATGTTTGTAGATCTGTAGCAAACAGTAGTCACCACCAAAATTACCTGCCTCTTTAAACCACCGCCTTCTCCCTTGAAAAGCATTGCTCATAATAAACACTGGTGGTAATTCTACTTACAAATGCTAGAAGCAGCTTGCACAGAGAGCAGTATAGAAAGAAAAGGGGGTGGAAATTTTGCCTTTATTTTCCCCCAGAGTAAATAGTGGCGCCTTCTGAAAGCCAATGCAGTTTTCTGACCTCTCTGCTACTTCTCCCCTGTTTAAAATCTAAAAGTAAACAATGCATGAAAGTACCATTAATCATTGCAGAACATTAAAAAGCCACAGGGAAAACTTCCCAAAACCAATTGGACGTGAAGACAAATCACTGAGGACAACAGACCAACAGGAGCAAGGTCTGTGAGACCCCAGGGCAGTCAGAGCCACAGTGCTCACCCAGCAGCAGAGCTCTGGGGGCTCCTGGCTGCAGCACATGGCAGGAATATCAGCTTAAGTTAAAATACACGAGGTCCCAACTGAGCGCAAAGATCTTTTCCACCACAAAGGCTGTAAAGCAGCAGAACGGCAAACACTGCTTCTGACATTAGAAGCTGCCAATACCTGGGTGAATTGCTGAACAAGCTGGTGTCATACTGGAGCAGGAGGCTGGACAGGGACACCCTGAGGTCACTTCCAGTGCCAGGGGTTCTGTGCACTCCAGGCAGAACATTGCAGTCATACATTACTAGTCTGCTACCAACATTACATGTACTTCTTCCTCCATATGCTCTTGAGATTTAACTCAAGTTAACTAACTGACTCTGCCTGTTTTGTTGGGGTTCAAGTAGCACTGGTTTCTGCCTGTCAGGCATTGACAGACATCAGTTCTACATCATCCTAATCAGGAACAGTTACCAGAACAAGCAAAGATTGCAGCACTAAATTACCTCTGCTCCTGCCCTTCTTCATTTAAAAGTGAAGAAACTTTGCAAAAGGTGCGTCATGGACTGGCAGACAGCAAAGGAGCCACCGTGAAGAGACATGGCCGATGCAAAAGTTAATGGAGCTACTGAGTCTTTGAAAAGAGAGTCACAATTTAAATTATTAAAGCAGGCAAACCTTTAATGAAGTTGGTTACGGCCTCATCATAACACATCAGGAAGCTACCGACTGGTTTGTCAGCACCAGAATTTCTAAGCAACGTTCAAGCCCTGTAATTCAGGCACTTTTTAATGTTACATTTACATTGTGCTAAAAGCCACAATTCACCAGGGTAATACCACATTAACTATAAACTGGAATTCGTATCTTTGTGAAATGCAATCCAGACAGTCTTATCTCAGTCAAGCTATCACACTTTTGAATCCAAGTTAACTGTGTTTTGAACATATAAAAACCATACAATGTCTATAGAACTGGCAACAAAGACCATTTCTTTACAGTAAGTACACGCAGACTAGGTGATCTTAAGCTCAATTCTGTCTTATGAAAAGGAAGAAACTAAGTGCTCAGTTTCAGTAGCATTACATCAGAAATCCTACCTGCAGTGATAATTTGCTTACCAGTGCCTTTGTAGGTAGCAGGATACACGAAATGTTTGCTGTAAGATTGTCCTACATGCTCAATTTGATGTAAGGGCTGTACTTAAAGATTCCCCAAGCAGAACAAAAGATACAGATCAAATTTCTCAGTCAGATCAGACATACCAGGCCCAGAACACATTCACCCAAATAGAGCCTCTATTCTGAGATCCCTGATGGAGCCTCCTGTAAGTTTTTACTCCTCTGGCCAGATCTAATGCAGATCTTTGTGAAGCAACTCAAAGACCCCAGAGAAGTACCCAGGGAACTGAATTGAGATGAGGGAGAACACAATCACATACTCTTGAAAGGTGACCTTGAAAAGGATATTAAGAATAGGAAAGGAAAAATTCCAATGCTATCTCACAGTATAGAAAGATGACTTAAAAAAAGGATTCCCCACAACTGTATAAACACTGGTGATATTGTGTCTGACCTTCTTTGTTCTTTCTGGAACACTTCTGTAGGAGTCTCAGCTGTTTCCCAGCTCTTGTACTCCTACTGAAAGGGCATGATCTTTTAAGGACAGTATTTCCAAACATGATTTATGTATATACACATACATCCATATATACACAAAGTATACATAGAGAAGAAGCAAGAGACTGGTGGTGGAGGAGTTAATGCAGTCTGGATGAAAATCCCCTTTCTTCCCTGCTCACTCTTTCAGTGTCTCCCAATTCTTGCAGAGTCATTACTTCACAAGTTATTCAACCATTACATGGTCACCTTAGAAATTCAGCTCTCTCACATTTAAACTTCAAATACAAAGATCTCTCCAAAAACTTTTCTACCCCTGGTTAGCTTTAAGAAGGGTAAGACTAATCACCCCACATCTTTATTCAGCACAATGTTTTGTTAACCTATCTTTTTGTATAACTACACTTGGTCTATGTATCCTATGTGAGCCTGAGGACCTATTCCCTGTCCTCCTTATGGCCTGGGCTGCTGTAAACCAACTCTCAATAGCTCTATGCAAATCAGAATTAAATCTACACACAGCATTGCTCCAGTGGATATAGAAAACCATGTGCAGATTTAAAGAAACTGCCTCCCAAACTTACCCAGAACTGAAACACACATGCACTGCACCAGCTACAAAGAACTTGGACAGTTTTGTGGGGTGCCTTTCCTCCTTATCCCCCCCCCCCCCCCCACCCCCTTTTCTTTTAAATGAAGGAGATCCTTGGTGACAAAGAGACAATTCACTACTTGTAATATATCTGTGCCCTGTTGCATTAAGTACTCCCACTAACATAGAGCACTCAAGGAAAAAAAAACAAATACAGGCAAAGCTATGCTGCTGGAGGAACAGCTGACAAAAAGAGGTGACTGCTACATATGGTGCCAGGCAATGAGGTTCTCCAGCTCCATGAGGAGGACACAGAGCACTGAGAAACACCCGGTGCAGGAAGGTGACTTGGGTAGGACACACATGGATGGAGCAGAGACTCAGGGCAGACAGACTCAGTCACGAGGGCAGAGGCGAGAAATGAGTGTGTTATTAAGATATATATGAAAGTAAATAGCTAGTAGAAGAGAGTTAATAACGAGTGTTTCAGAGCTTTTGTTGATAAAGCGACTGGAAAGAAGGAAGAAGCTAAGCACGGGCAGGAAACCCTTATAAGGGTGCAAGAACTTACTGTTAGATCAATTGCTTCTGTTTGGTGGGATGGGAATGGGGAGGTGAGGCTGAGACAGGTCTGGATCACCAGGGAGCCAGACACCAGACAGGTTGAATACAGCAGCACATTGGTAGAGTCAGTAAGTGGAGGCAGCCCAAGCGTTTCAGAACAGTGGAAACGTGAAAGTCTCCTAGAACTCACACAAGAAAACTTGCCCAAGCCATAACTTCTCAGAGAGACTGAGCACGACCGTCTGGTGAAGAAGCACCTTTCCCTTGATGTGCTTGGAAGGATCACAACCGCATGGACAAAGGATGATTTAGTACGGCACTGACACTGCCAGGCCATGTGCTTCTTCCTGGAGTGATCAACCACCACAAGCGTTCTGCGCCCAGAAGGGAAGCTCACTCACAACCTGCTCATCCCACCCAAGGCCGGAGCCCTTGGTCCCACAGCACGGCCCGCTCCTTCAGCCCCGGCACTACGGCGAGGCCGCCCCGCTCAGCGGCGGGTTGTGCGGGCAGCAGCCGGGCAGCACGGGGCGCGGTGCGAGGCAGCGGCCCGGACAGACACAGACACACCGTGACCTGAACAGACACACCGTGACCTGAACAGACACACCGTGACCTTGCCGCGAGCCCGGGCTCCGTCCGCTCGCCCCCCCCCCAGCCCCCAACCCTCTCCGCGGCCCGGCCTCGGTGCCCGTGTGCTCTCACCGGAGGTACTGCGCGCACAGCAGGCTCATCCTCCGCCTCTCTCCTCCCGTGTGCCGCCCCGCCGCGGCTCTCACAGGCCGGCCCGGCCCGCCGCCCCCACGCCGCTGCCGCTGCCGCTGTTGCTGCCGCCTCCGGCCGCCGCCGCCATCTTCCCGTGCGGGGCCCGCCGCCGCCGCGGGGAGGGGCAGGAAGGGAGGGGCCGCGCGTCCCCGCTCCGCGTTCCGGTCTCCCCCGAGCCGCCCCGGCCGCCTCCTCCTCTATCCCGTGTGCTCAGCCCGCGGCCCGGCCGTGCCCCGCTCCGCCCCGCCGTCCTCAGCCCCTGGCCGCCCGGAGCCTCCCGCCGCGCCGGCCGCGTTTCCGGGCCCGGCCCCGCCGCTACTTCCGCCGGCGCCACCGGCAAAGCCTTCCCCCGCGCCTCCTGCACGCCGACCCGGAGCGGCGGGCAGCGATTGGTTCTCCCGCTGCTATAACAACCGGGGGGGAACGGGGGACAGCCGGGCATCGCCACGGCAACCACGGCGCCTTCCCGGCCGGGCTTTGGGCGCTGCCCGCCCCGCACAACCACCCCGGCCCGGGGCATCTGGGCACGGCGTTCCGTCACAGCCAAATATAGGAACCTTCGCGTATACGAGCGTATATACAGCCTAATTATAGCCACTCGGTGCCGCCTTTGTGACTCGGTGTAGGCCCAAACTTGTCTCTAGGCAGGGAAAGTCCTCCTGAGCTCAGCGGCACTATGGGCCGGCACACTGAAATAAGGCAGAAATGTGGAATGGGGTGTGTGCTGATGAGGGCAGGTAATGCATCTCGTGTTACCTGAGTGTGTAAGAAGCATGCCGTGTAGTGGGACCTTTGGCATTGCTGCCCAGAGCTATGGGTGCCCCCATCTCTGAAGTGCCATGGACAGGCCTAGTACTACCCCCTTGCTCCCACTGCCATAGCATTGGCAAGGATTTGATCCCATGGTTGATCAAAGAGCCCTAGGACTCATTAAATAGCAATGGACCTTGGCTCTCTGCTGTGAGCAACACAGCCCAGGAGTGAAGCTTCTCTGATCTCCCCAGTGAAAGGGTCACGATCCCAAATGTGAATCCTCCAGCAGCATCTCTTATTGTTGGGGCTCAGCATTTCAAAGACCTGTGATGCATTTATCCTCAGAGCGCTGCTCTAACCTGCTCTAAGAGTGAGCAGCCATCCCTGTTTAACAGGCAGTCAGAGGAACCTGAGAGATTTCCTCAAGGTAAGTTGAGAACAGAGAGTTGGTTGCAAACCGAAGCCTGATCCCACCCCGCTTCATTAACTCTAACCTCTTTAATTGTCCAGGAATACCCTGGGAGTGTTGTGGAGAACAAAGCTTCCCTTCGGGCATGTGTACTCTCTGTGTTTTCGTGTATGATGTGGTCACTGGTTGACTCTCCATCTCAAGTAACAGATCTTGACTTATGGACGTCTGAGACATCATGTTTGTCTGCTGGTCTGAGTGGAAAAGGGGATCAAGAAAAGCACAAAGTACAGCACACAACAGCTGAATGGTAAAACCTCACATCATCTGTCAGTTGAATGATTGTAAGAATCTAAATATTATGAATGAGGGAAATTAGCACTTGGAGAAACTGAAGAACTTGAAGGAAGAAACAAAGTGTAAAGATACCTAAGTGCTCTTAATTTTGCCTTGAATTGGTCCCTCTTAGTAATTAATTATCATGTATTTCATGGGTTTTAATTGTTAGTGACAAAAGCCTCATCTTTTCCTAATTATAATATCACTGTTCCAAATAGAGTCTATACATAAAACTTCAGGATTTCTAAGTCTGTAAAGGTGTGTAAAGTCTGCATTATTCCCTTGCAAATGTCATAGAATCAAAGAATCATACAATGGCTTAGGCTAGAGGGGACCTTAAAGACCACTTAGAACAGGCTGCCCAAAATCCCATCAAACAGGCCTTGGATACTTCCAGAGATGGGACATCCACAGCATCTCCGGGCAACCTGTTCCTATTCTGGACAGAAAAATAAATCAATCAAAATGCTGCTTTTCTTAAATAAATCCCTTTTAATCCTTATAATTCATAAAGTATTTAGCGGATTTACTTGTAATTCTCTTAGAACATGTGCTGTGTGGATATACCCTTCCACAGCAAATAAAAGCTAAATCCAGCTTGGAAAGGAAGGAAGAAGAAGCCATTCCTGGGGAGTCACATTGAGTGTCTCCATCTCCTACCCCCATCATAGCCCAGCTCAGATTGTAACCACACAGACTGACTCTGCATGGCTGAGCTATCTTCAAAAGTCAGTTTGATGCTCTAGAAGTGCTCAGGCTAAGATGTAAGACAGTGGGAAGATACATGAAATAACATCCTCCACCCCACCTCCTACCAAGCCAACGTATTCTGTGTTGGAAGAAAGAGTCTCCTC
The DNA here is from genome assembly GCF_054131305.1 of Coturnix japonica. Classification (NCBI taxonomy): domain Eukaryota; kingdom Metazoa; phylum Chordata; class Aves; order Galliformes; family Phasianidae; genus Coturnix; species Coturnix japonica. Next base: position 6,801,853 of record NC_140673.1, on the reverse strand, counting down.
CTGTGCACATGTGGCTGTGCCACTGGCTCTCTGACCAGCACAATGTTTTGTCAGCGTCACAGCACCCACTTCCCGCACCAGCAGCGTTGCTAAGTGACAGCCGATGTACTGCATCTGTCATCCACCCAGCGCTCATCCACAGCGCTCCACACAGAAGCACATTTTTTCACCTCCTCTATTTGTACCTAACAGCAGCCCCTGATGCTCCTGTAGGTGCAGGTTGTGCCTCCTATAGAAGGATATAGGGAATAGATCTCCGCACAAGCATTTCCTATGTAAACATAGTGGCAATTGGGTTAGGATTAACAAAAAATTGCTTTTCAGTTTCACTGATGTTTCATCAGTGCTTCAGTGCAGAAGAGCTAACCAGCACTGCCTTGTTTTAAGCAAAGAGAGATCATGATTCCATTCCTCAGCCTGGTTTCTGAAGAAGAGGTGTCTGTCCCTCAGCCTCCACAGGTAACTTTTGAAGCTGTTGGATGACTTTTAACCAAAAAAAAAGAGAACAAGTTTTATGAAGGCAGATGCACAAGAACACACATGCATGAGCACCAAGAGAGGCTTGAGGAATGCCCTCTTTTTCTGCTGTCACCCTGAGGCTGATAGATGCTAATTAATGGCTGTAGTTATATAGGCAGAGCTATGCAGCACTGAACTGCAGAGCCACTATTCTGAAGCAGTGACTCTCTCCCTTTTGAGGCAAACAAGGAGGTGAAGCACAAAAAAAGCCCAGAATGAACCTCTTGATCTCACCCCATTCTCTGATCCTACCTAAAGGACATAGGGGTTCCCTGGACAACTCAGTGACTTCTTGGGTTCGTTCCCAGGGCTGTTGCCCTGCATATTGCTCAGGGGTGTAACAGAGGAGGGCAATGGATTTAACAGATAGAGGAAGGGAAAGAAAAACTGGGTAGAAGCCAATAACTCCCTGCTGGGAGAAAAGGCTTTGTTTGGGAAATGGGGAGAAGCAGCAGCTGATGCCAGCTTCTGGGCAGCGGCTGAAGGCAACTGCCCACAGCTCTTGTCTCAAGGAACACAAATGAGAAATGAAGACAGTCAGTCTCGTACTAGTTTCCCTTGCAGGAACTGCTTTGTGGCCCATCTACAGAAATTTCACTTCCTTCAGATGGTGAAAGGGAGGTGCTTGGTGCCTGCCAGGGTGTTTTTACCCTAGAGCCCTCCAGAAGGGTGTGCAGGGGTGACTGCATGGCTGGGATCTCCAGTGCCTTTGGACAGGACCGCGGAGACGCACACCACGTGGCTGCACCCAAACACCCAGTTTGTGCAGGTTCATGCGGAGGGTGCTTACCCACTGCCCCCATTCCCTGGGCAGCTGATGCAACGTATGTCGACTTGAATCCCTGTGTTACGTGTGCGTGTGAAACACAGCTTGGACCCTCGCGTGTCCCCGTGCCCGCGGCGGGCTCTGTGTACCCCAGGCTGCCCGCGCCAGCCCCGGGCGGGGCCGGGGGGAGGTCTCTGCTCCGTCCCTGCTCCCGCAGCCCCGGCCCCGCCCCTCTCCCGCCCCGGCCCCGCTCTCTCCCTCCCTCCCTCGCGCCGCCGCAGCCGCACCGAGACACAAAAAGCGGCTGGGGCTGGGCCGGGCCGGGACCATGACGGAGACCACCAAGACCCACGTTATCCTGCTGTCCTGCGGCACCTTCAACCCCATCACCAAGGGCCACATCCAGATGTTTGGTGAGTCCCGCCGGTATAACGACTGGGGGTCGGGAAGGGGCTGGGGACCGACCACCAATCCTCTGGACCCCGGGGGTCCAGAGGGGCTCCGAGGGGAGTATCGGGGGGGGGGGGCACATCCGACCGGGGCAGCCGGGGCGCCCCCTGGCCCGGCGCTGTCCGTGCTCGGTGGTGCTGAAGGCGCCGCGGGCGGGGGCGGCGGCACCGCAGGGCCAAGGCGGCTCTGGGGGAGCAGCGGGCGGGAGCTGTCCGCGGCCAGTGGTTCTGGAAGAGCGGCTGCACCTCGGGGCGGGGGGCTCAGGGCAGGGCCGGCCGAGCTCTGTTCACGGAGGATGGTGATGAAGTCGCAGAGAGAGGAGGTGGTGGCGCGGTGCTGGCCTCGCAGTCAACCCGACGGCCACCGCGGAAAACGGCCCCACGATGGGGAGAGGAGACAGATTTCTGTGTCATGGGAGAAAGGCTGAAATCCAGGCTCGGGTTGTATTTGCGTTTCACGTAAGCTGCGAGAGTTCTCTGCTTTCATTCCCCTTGAAGTGCTCCTGCCCCCACAAAACCCCCGGGTTCGGTTCTGGCAAGGACTCTTGGCTGTGTTTATAAGCTGCCGCTCATCCATAGGGTCTGCAAGTCTGCGGTCTCTGCAGCACTTCTATTTCCTCCCTGACTGGGGAGGGAGGGACTGGGCCAAACAGCTAAAGCCAGGTTTGTTGGAAGTGAAAAAAATCATGGGGAGTTATTTGAAATATTAGACTTCCCAGCTTTTCAGCTGATAATGAGTCAAAGAAATTGGAAACCATCATGTGAGATGATTGATATTACCAAGCATCCACAAGATCCAAATGATGGAGATGCTAAAACCACTGCTACAGCCTGTTCAGGCAAGACAAGAGGGAGGGAGGGAGGGAGAGAGGGAGAGAAGGGGGAAGGGCAGTCTCTGTCAAAGGCAGTCTGACGTGACAGATATACTGACCACTCAGATAATATTTGAAATGCCTTGAGATCCATATACAAGCAGCAACTTACCTGGAGAAGGGGGCCCTGTTACTGCGAAGTGTCTGCTACCAACCACCACGTGAAATGGGAGCAGAAAGATCAGCTCTTTTAACACACCTTCCAGGAGTGCAGAGAGAGGAACCATCCTTGATGTCTGATGAGAGATTTCAGGCTGGGGAGCAGATGCTGAAGGTCTCTTGCTACTACTGGGGGAGCATCCTCAGGGGTTTCTGTAAGCTGCACATAGATTTCTAAGTAGAAAAAACATTGAAATCAGCTTGGGGTATTTCTGCACCAGGCTTTGTTTTTATAGATCATAATGAGATGGTCAGCAGCCTAGAAAATAATAGCTTTCTGGATGGAAACGATCACACTGTAATTTCATTTTGTAAGTGCAAGCAGACTGTGTTACTGGATAATAATACAATGAAAAATTCAAAAATTTATGTTCCCTAATCTAAAAGCAATTGCAAACAAAAAGGAACAAGAAGAACTATTTAAAAATCAAAACATAATTAAATGAAATTGTAGCAACTTGGTTCAATGGAAGTAACTATTGTTAAAACAAATTTTGAAATCCACATTATTTAGTCCTAGAGGACATTCTGATTAAGAAAAGTAATACTAAAAATATCAATGTGACCCATATTCGCTGGACTAAATACTAGTAACAACACTTATTTTAGAAAACAATGGTCAGTGAAATAACAGCATGCAGTGAGTATTTTCTGATTCCCAATCATATATATTTTTATTGTTATTTATTATTATTTTTGGCTCGGTATTTTTCATATCTTCATCATCCTCTTGTAATGAAATACGTCATCTCTTCAGGTAAAAAGTGCCAATAATCACAAAGTGGATATAATTGGAATTAATGAAGATCATGAGCCAGTTGTGCTGCCTGACTTGGGTTGTTTGATAAAAAAGTTCTTGCTCAAACAGTGAGGTCAAATGCCAAGTCGTGTGACCAGTAAGGTGGAAGGTACATCAAGTATAAACAATAGGTAAACAAATGTATTCTGCCAAACAGTGATGTTGTCAAGAACTGAGGAATGATTGTACACAACCCACTGAATATAATTGGTGTGCTGCTGTAAACAAAGCAACAATTGCAATCCTTGTGCATGCAAGCAGAGAAATATCGAGCACAGGAAGACAGGTTGTATTATTTTTACATACTGCATTAGCAAAACCCTTCCTGGAATAGCACTAACAAGAATTACATTAGCTCCGGAAACAGGCTTTATGGTGAGAGTTGAGAGAGGCTCAGTCTAGACCTACAAAAGCTGTTAAGGAGTGACTAGACCATGGCCTATGAGTGTCTGCATGGGGGAGTGGATTTTCTGTCATTTGAAGGCTTATAAACAAGATTCACAAATCTTTCAGGAAGACATGGCTTGACGTGGAACTTTTGTTCTGTATGTCCTGGAGAGATCTCGGCCTATAAAGTTCTGAGATACCTTAATAGGGATATATGAGTCATCCACATGGAATCTGACTTCTAAATCCCTGTTCATTTTTGTTTGAGGACCCCCCCACACACACACATGTCTAAAACAAGAATCAAGTGAGGGGAAGAGAATCTTGACCAAAACTTGTGTTACTTTTTTAGCTCTGTGCCATGGAAGCCTAGAAAAACAGCATTCCATCCTGTAAATATTATATTTCCAGCAACTAAATTTGTGCAAAATAATTATTTTCAGACAAATACTTGGGTTTCATGAGCCACTTAGGATCATTTGCTTAATTTAAAGAGATACAATTTATTTTATATTTCTTTTTTAAGTCATGGCCCTTGTTAAGCTTAGAGGATGTACAAGATTTGCACTGATGCATTACAATAGATGTAGCACTGTATACTCAGTTCTCAGTTAGGATCTTGTTGTGTTTTATTCAGGCTGAAGCCCAGCCTGTGCCCATAGGATCTTTGCCCAAATAAGAGGTATGTTAGTTATCTGAAAGCACTTTCTATCAGGGAAACTGTTTCCCCATCATTATTTTTTTCCACCTGATGTGAATTTCAGACTCTGCGTCATGGTTATGATTGAGTTCCCAGAAAGTTGGGATTCTGTTACAACCCCAGACCTGAAGCTGCAGCCCATGACTGACCTTTGCATCTGTATGGAGTAGAACCTCAACAGGAATTCATCTGCACACTGCCAGTTCCATGGCTGGGTCAGTGGGACTCATGAAATGAGCCTGATTCACATCTCTGTATAGAAAACAAATATAAAGATTTCAATAATTAATAAAGCACAAATAAAGCATATAATTAAAAAGGAAGTGAAATATTGTGCTGTACATCCATCCATATTAAAGGGTTGTGACAACACCCACATAGCCCCAAAAACACTCTGAATTATCTGTGGTATCAAATGTGCTTTGAGATGTATGTATGTTCTGAGTCACAATTTTGAGTTGTAAATTCAGTATTTACGTGGCAATGAGAAACTAAGGGAAGGAAAGGCAGGAGGAATGAGGGCAGAATCTCATGTTAAGTCTCATAGCATTAACATGTTATGAGACTTAACACAGTAATTGATTGGCTTCAGCCTGAGACAAAAATCCATCTCATTTATACTCTTGAGAGGCATGGAAAAGAAAAGCCAGTCCCAAATTCAAACAAATACTCTTAATTTCTCTCTAGCACTGGATACTGAACTCTGGATATGTGCTTAGTCCTCTTCCCTTGCAGCAGGCTGAGTTTGCCCCATAGCAGACCCACCCTGGCCTCCCTGTAGTTTTCCTGCTACCTCCCCTGTGTGCAAGCAAGGCCATCCAAAGGACAAAAGCCAACAGGCCAATGTCAAAAGCAAAATTCAATCCTTATGGTGCTGTAAATACACTGAAGCCTGTGCTGGCACTCCTCCAGGTGACAAGTGCCTGCCCCAGCATAGGGAACTCAAATTCCCATGGATTCATCCTCCAGATCATGAAACCACTGGGAAAGGGAGAAAGTCAAGGTAAAAAAAAAAAAAAAAAAAAAAAAAAAAAAAAAAAAAAGGTTAAAAAAATAAATAAATCATACTTTAAATAAATTAAAACAAACAAAACAACAACAAAATACAATTCGCTTTGAAGGCAATCTTGGGCATAATGCTGGAATTAAAGGTGTCCCTGTGCAAAGTCAAATGCTGAAGGACCAGCATGGGTCAACTCTGGGTATTTCAGGTCTGGAGAGGAAAAAAAAAACAAACAACCTTAAAACAAAAGCTTTTGTTGGGTGAGCTTCTTTGTAGCACTTGGTGGGAAAGGTCTTGTTTTCTTCCATGAATGCATGAGGTTCAGGGTGTTCTTGATGATTTCTGCAGATTGAAACATCAGGGCCACGAGACAGGGGAACAAATATCAGATCAAAGTGCCATATTTTGATATTGATCTTTTTTTTTTTCTCCTTTTTTCCCCCCACTTTCTTAATTTATAGAACAAAAGTTTCTCTGCAAATACAAAATGCCTCATTTGACACATCTGACATTTGCTTCTGACTCTATAAAGTTCTGAATCTCCACATCAACTGTCCACCCACATGAAGCCTTCTGGCTTCCAGAAAATGACCTTTCGCAATGAATTCAGTTTTACTGATACGTTTCTATGCCACTCTATCCACAGTCTGTTTCAACTTCAGAGCTTGGCCACCCATCAAGCTTGACTCTTTCTGACATGCTCACACCTCCATCACCATTTTCTCCTCTGCTCACCAAACTACGATTAGCAGGGGATTCCTTGACCTCCCTACCCTGCCAGAGGGTGGTTTCAAGCCCTGGCACTCATGAGATCCAGCTGTCTGGAGGTTGAGGGATGCTCAAAACTGGGTTCAGAGGCAGCATATTGGGCAAACCCCAGAGAATGGACCATGATGCTGTTATTATTAATCATTGATAGGGAGTAGGTGATTTTAATCAAATCTGCCATGTCTTTTTGTATCCATATTATTATCTCTTGCACATTGGTTTATTGACTGCTGCGTTGCCTCAGCCTTGTGGATGCAACTTGTGCCATGTTGTTCAGATGTGGTCTTCTTGCAGTGGTGCTTTACACCTGTTTTGTCAGCTCAGTCCCTTTCACACAGTGCCAACTCCTGGGCACATACAGAAAAAAAACCAAAGCTGATGCACTGGGTGAATCTAAAGTTCCAACATTCAGTAAATATCCACTACCTTCCCTACTCTCTTTGTTGAATTTCCCCTATATTCTGCATTGTATATTGAGGAGAGTTTGTATGCCAGTCAGCAGACATCTAAAAAATACTTCTGATAAAAAACAATGAGACTCACACATCAAAAGTAAAACTCCCAATTGCATTGCTTCTTAAGAGAATTTGAGCAATGAAAAATCCCAGTGGGCTGTTCCTTGCTTATTCAAAGCAGCTATTCCAAGGCACAGTGCTGAGCTCTGCTGCGTTATGTAAACAGGCTTTGGAGATAAAGGGGCCAATCTGGGTAAGGAAAGAGGGAGGAAGAAGCAAGGGCTGGGATTTTTGTTGCTGTTGTGTTTTTTTAGTAGCTTGAATTTCAAGAATCACATTTTCTTACTTGTTGAGACAACCAAAGTGCAAAGCACTTTAATAAGCCTTTTGCTGCCTGAAACAGAGCCGCAAGAGACGTGAGTGTAGGGACAGCTCGTCCTTTCCCCTTTTCCTTAAATGCAAATATATCCGCAGATGGCCAGAAGCAAAATTCCCCATCTAGTAAAAGTTCATACAGGGTCTTAAAAGGCTTTGTTTCTGAAGACTGCAACATGAGCAAGGAGTGAAGGCTGCCTTGTACTTCCATTTCACCTCTGCTCCAAGATCTGAAAGTGCAATTAGCTCTGGTGATCAGAGGTAGCTGATTAGACTCGCTGCAGGACATTGCAGCTGACAGTAGACCTCAGGATAGCTTTGCTCCCCACTGCATTGGCATGGCATTGTTGGACTCAGGGGAGCGGAAAGATCAGCCAAGCGAGGACAAATATTGTTTATAATCTTCTGAGTGAGATATTACACATTGAATATTGTGGCAGGGAAAACTCCACTTGTCCATGCTCCCATCTCAGCATCCTTAATTTGGGACAGGCCCTGCAACAGTGTGGAGGAATGCCCACTAACCCCTTCACCTCTCAAGCATCTTGTTCCATCCTCCTGACCCACAGACGGGAGGAGGAGCTTTGCCCAGCACCTGACTAAACTCCATCAGTAACCACTCAAGGATTCTGCTGAAATATTTATAAGCCCTTAAACATTTAGCAGTATTTATTATGGTTGATGAGGCACTGTGTTGTCTCTAAAACAGTACCACCTCCTGAAATAGGCCACACACTTCCTGCCTGAACCAGACTCAAGCAAACCCAGAAACCCACTACTACAACCTTATTCAAACAAGAATCAGGGCCTGCACTTCCATTTCAAAACCAAACATGCTCACTGAGAGACTCACACCTCCTGCACGGCCTTTGGTGTTACTTTTGGGTAGTGCCCATGGGATGCTGAGGACACTGACCAGCTGAGCACTGCACCCCAACAGTGGCACCCGCGTCTACCTTGGGTGTGTGTATAGTTGGAATAATACAAGTATAGTTGTAAATAGATAGCCAGAGAGTATCTAAGGAAAAGACTCACCAACTCTGAGGCCTTCAGTCAATATGGATAATATTGAGGCTTGTCACCAAAACTCCACAAAGGAGCAATCTCCACAAAGAGATGCTGCCTTAGTGGTGGTCAGCCCTTAAATGGGATCTAGGAGAGGTGGAGTCAAGCTCCATCCCTTCCAGTAGCACAGCTGAATTACCTTCACCTGTGCTCCTGCAGCTGACTCGTCGCTTACCTCAGATGGTTAATCAGAGGTTCAGGCTGTGATCAACAGTTTCCCCTATAGTGTCACTTCATCTCTGCCAGTAGGTGCTTCTAGGAAAGCAAAGCCAGCATAAGAGGTGGGTGAAGCCAGGGCATCTATGGATTTTGAGGAGATCACACTCCCTCTGGTTTTCATAATATCTGAATCAAAGCACTTCCCCAGTGCCACCATCACTCATCCAAGCAAGGCTGGATTTTTGGGGTGCTGTGCATGGAGAAAGCCCAGCAAAACTGTGTCACTAAAGAGCTCACTCTGGTGGGAGGTGAAATGGGAAAAGCCTTGGGGCTGGGTTAGAAGGAGACAAGCACCTGTAGACTGTGGGAACACTGGAAGGAGCAGCTTTACTTCCGTCTTCCTTGGTGCAAGGACACATCTAATGTGCTTTGCAGAAGGTAGAGGTTCTCAAGAGCTATCTTAGAACTACCTCCAGGGCATGGAGGTGTCCATCCCTGCTCCTTGAAGCACCTCTCCAAGGACAAGCAGCAAAGCACCACCCTGACATCCTGATAGAAGCAGGGAGAACCATTTCCATGACAGAACAGTGAAAATATTTGTTGCGTGCCCTTTGATGCTCAACTTGTCCTACTTGACTTCATCTGTGGTCTCACAGCAATAAAAGTCATGCCTAAAGTGAGCTGTTGGGTATAGCTGGAACACGCTCTCCTCTGTTTACCAAAGAGTTTATTTTGGTTGCTGATATTTAGGCTTTAATTGAAGCAGAGATAGAGCCCTGCAATGCAAGCTTGGGGCTAGATTAATGCTGGAAATTGATGGAGCTTTGTTGTGGGTCAGTATTTGCCCTGAAACAGCCTCCCTTGGGAGACAGGCAGCAAGAAAAGTAGCCCTCAATCATGGCACTCATCCCCTGCTTCAGGCAAATAATCTGATGGGTTTTGTGTCTAAACAAGACCACTGTATCTCTGCAGAACCTCTTTTTCTTCCTTCCTGCTTGGGAGGACACAGTACTGCACTGTTCCCTGCTCCAGCTCAGTGGGCTCACGGCATTTTTCCTCAGATGCTCATCTGTAATCATTTTGGCACATTTATCTCTAAATGATGAGAAAATACTGTGCTGGAAGAAAGAAAAGGGCTCACCACCTTTCTCCTGCAGCAAGTCAGACCAGCCATTGCTCCCCTCTAATATGATGTCCAGGAGCAGTGGGTGGGACTTCTCACCTCACCATCACTGAGACCACAAGACACTCTGGGAGCAGCTCTGGGTATCAAACATCAGGAGAATATAGTTGTCAGGATGTGGCTATCTGTGCTTCAGGTGAGATCCAGCAAGGCTATGAGCATATTCACCTCACCCTTTGACAGGAAGACTTTCCCACCAAGTTATCTGGGCAAAAAATGGCATCGCGTCTCATTACAGAATCACACAATTGCAAATGGTTGGGGTCAGAAGAGATCTTTGTGTCCATGTGCATGTCCATGTCCATGTCCATGTCCCATCCTGCTCCAGCAGGGCCATGCAGAACAGTGTTCCTAGGACCGTGTCCAGGTGTTTTTTGGACATCTCCAGGAAGGAAACCCCACAGCTTCTATGGGTACCTGTGCCAGAGGTCATTACAGCTGGTGACAGTGACAGCATCGTGCTAACCACTTGTGGGTTGAAAAAGTGTGTCCAGTGCCTGCCCAGAGGAGCTGGTGGCAGCTTCAACACAAGCTCCCCATATCAGCCCTCTGTACTCACCTCACAAAGCTGATGGGGAATTCCTGCTTCCATCTGCTCCTTCCCTCCACTGTGGGATATATCAGCAGTTTGGGAAAGCGTTTTGACATGGGTTGCTTTGCCAGATATTAGATTCTTCCTGCAGAACATATTCTCAGACTCCACACACTGGAGTTTTTTTCCCCAGTTACTGTATGTCTTCTTGAACACAATCCGTTGCAATATTCTTGTCCTGAGAAAAGAGAAACAAACAAACAAACAACCAATCACGGGATGTCTTTGATTTCAATTTGAATTTGAGTAATACCAAATAGTCTGTTCTTTTACAGCATCATCTGGGGGACCCAGATAGACTGGAACTGGGCTGCTCCCTACCCACTGGGTCTCACGCTCTGTTATTTCTAGGCCAGATTGCTGTGAACTGACTCAGCCTTCAACCTTTTCATTTTCTTCTCTCTCTCTTTTTTTTCCTTTGGGCCTCTAATTTCACTTTTCTGTCCCAAAGCCAGGAGTGCTGAGCAGATGGTGGTATAGTGTTGTTAACCCTCAGGCAGCTGGGCACTGGTGGGGCATCTAGCTGAGCTTGCAGGCTTTAAAAGCTCAGCCTCCAGCTCTGTTCTCAAGGCATTTGCTGGCCATTTCTTTTTTTGTGCCTACAAAAAGCCATTAAAAGAAAAGTGCAGCAACAACTGAAGCCATTTAGCATGAAGGTCCCTTCCAATTTTCTTATTTCTGTGATGCCTAGATGCAGCTATGGACTAACAGTGTGTGTGTGGGGGGGGGAGTGTAACAGAGCAATTAGCTTGGAGATGAAAATCATTAAGCATTATGAGACTTAATGGGATATTTCTTCCCTCTTCTCCTGCTTCTTTGGAAAGGAAAGCTCTCCTTGGAGGGCAGCCAGGGCTTGTTTCTGTAGCAGAAGCATCATCCTGGCCCTCAGGGACTCGCTGCAGCTCCCAGGGCATACTAAAAGCTGGGGCAGAGGAGCCAGGCTCTGTGGTGAGAATGGGGATGGCTTTGAGGGGGCTGAGCCCCTCTGGCAGCAGCCCAGAGACAGAGGGACAGTGGCTTTGTTCCACACCTCAGCTTCAATAACTATCCCAGCCTGCTGCCATGGTAATTTCATTTTTCAGCATTTTTTAAAGGCCCAAATGGATGCAGCCACAAACACATCCCTGATTTGGCAACCAGAGTCGCATATGTATTTATATACATCACTCAATTAGGCTGAGAATAATTTCTGTCTCCTTGCCTGACAGGATTTAGAAGGGTAAAGCATCATGCTTGCGTATCTGGGTCACTCACCCTGCAGGAGGAGGTACTTCAGCCAGCAGGCCAGCACCTGTGGGTTTGCAGCAGTGTTCCCATAGCATCCCAAGAGCTGTGTCTCCTCCTCTGCAAACAAACAAATAAATAAACAAGTGCAAAGAAAAAGGAGAAAAAGGAACTCCTGGGGGTGAGGGTGAATCAGATACAAAGGCACTTGAGTTCACACCTTGGAAAACAAAGTGCAAGAAATACTTGGTTTCATTCACAGCAGTTTAAGTGATGGAGAAGCACCAGCGGAGCAGAAGCATTACGATTAAAATATGCTCAGTTAGAATCACCAAAAAGAAACACCTCTTAAATAAGCAGTGATTTCCTAGCAGGGCAGCAGGACTTTTATTCTTTTTTAATGCTATCTGAATAAAACAATTAATTATTGTTTTCATAGCCCTGAAGAGCACCTTGTGATCAGTTTTGCTTCACCATCATTTTGCAGAACTTTGGCTGTTCCAAAAAGCACAAAATGCTTCCATGGTGGAAGGGAGGAAGGTTGGAATGGGGACATTTCAGCCCAGCCCACTTCTCCCACGCCAGCCCAATGTAAGCAGTGCTGTTGGTTTGGCAACATTGCCACCAGGCTGAGCACAAAGGCAACAGTCCAGAAACCCAAAAGAACTGGGACTCAGACCCTGAGCACCTTTACACTAGCACAAAAGATTAAGATCTGTTAAACCTTTTGCAAATTGGTAAGCATCATCCTTTAACCCTACAATCAAGTGGTAACCCTTAACCCGAATCCAAAATGACAACCCTTGACCCTTAACCGTAACCCAAAATAATAACCCTCAACACTAACCAAAAAGGGGAACCAGTAATTCTTAACCATAACAAAAATATATTTTTCCCAGGCAAAAAATATTTGAACAAGTGGGGAGATAAGGCTGTGAGCTGAATGGACAGCTGCCCATAAGGAATACACGTGGGAAGAGGAACACAACACTACTGAGTTGTCTTTGGTACCACCATGGCACAAAGGAACCTTTGACCTGGTCTCCAAAAGTAGAATATTTTATACTAGAATTACAAGAGGTTCTATCTAGAAAAGCACTTTCTGAGAGTATGGAATGACCTGGTGGTTTGGAGAAAGCACCACAACACCAGAGCAACCCTAACAGTTCAAAGCAACGTCGCACCAAATCCAGCATCCCATTTCCAACCCCCAAAACCCAGAAAATAACACAGATTGACTCAGCTTAACTCCACATAATGCACAGCACTGCTACCTTTGGGCTGGAAGACCACACCATGGCGGGAGGCATCATCTCCTCCTAGAAAATCTGAAGTAATTTTGTCTTGCCTTGTGCAGAAGACGATACTCAGAGATGGATAAGCTTATATGTTTGGACAGGCATGGCTACAGCTGCCTGTAGCTTTCTCTATCTGTGCACTGAAGAGTTATTCAGCCAAAGAAAATCGAATCCATTAAAAAACACAAAGCTTTAATGCAGTCTTGTGATTATAGCACCAATGTATCAAGATGCTGCAAGCACCAATGCTGCAATTTTGTGGCACCCTAAAGCCACCTGTCTCAGGTCCCCAGTCACTGTCCTGGGCTTTACATTCTGCCCCCTGCTATTTATGTTCTGCCCCCCTGCTATTTGTGTTCTGTCTCATATTCCTGACACATGGCTGCAACTGCTGGATTTGGCCACCTTTTATGTCCTTTTTATGCATGTCAAAACTTGAGGAAATACAATAAAAGCAACCCCAAAACACAAATGGCCTCCCTCCCCATCTCTAGTCTCATATCAGCCTCTAGGGCTGACACCCTTGAAGATGTTTCTCTACCTTGTCCCAGAGCTCAGACATTTCCACTGAAATTTAGACTGAAACAAAGCCGCTTCTCCCTGTACTGCTGTCATCCATTCCCATCCAGCATTTTTGATGCACAGCACACATGTCCACACTGCACTTTCACATCTCAGTCACACAGGCTGGCCAGCTTCATTTGCTTTCAAAAAGCTCTCCTGTACCCAAGCCATGCAGAAGGCAAAAAAAGCCAATGGAGGATGATCATGATAGAGTCCTTAGGATTTTCTGGTTTTGGGGGATGGTGAAAAATAGCCAATTCACAGTTGGCAGCTGAGGGTTCAGCTTTTAGGGCAAGGCAGGTGATGGCCATATGAAACTGGAGGTGAATCCCTCAAACAGCATTTGGCAAAGCCATAAAGCCAGTTCTGTGAGGCTTGGTGGGATGGGTTAATGCACTGATCCCTTCTTGTTCTCCTCTAGAGAGAGCCCGTGATTACCTGCACAAGACTGGACGGTTCATTGTCATCGGTGGCATTGTCTCACCTGTGCATGATTCCTATGGGAAGACGGTGAGTTATTCCTGTCCTATTCTTCTTCATATGTGCAACGTTAAGCATTGAGAATCCCCAAGAAAGTCTCCAAGAAGATGGAGAGGGATATTACCAGCCAGTCTTCAGATAAAACTTGCAGTGAGAGCCTGTAAATGGGTAAAACAAGAAAGCAAAGAGAAATGCTACCATCCAAAATGATGGGGATCATTTTGTTTGGGTTGTGTTGGTTAAATGACTTTGAAGCCAATTTTTATCACAATACAAATTAGTTTTATTACCCCAGGTAACCACCCTGAGAACTTCAGCTTTGAAAGGCAGAAATCTTTCTTATCCAGAAACAAGGAGCTCAAATCATCTTTATGCACTACCTCCTTTTAATCCTTACTTTTATTGTTCCAGGGCCTGGTGTCCAGCCGGCACCGCCTGACCATGTGCCAGCTGGCTGTGCAGTCTTCTGACTGGATCCGGTGAGTGACAGAGATCACTAGGGAGAGCTGGGTGGAAGGTTTCAAGGAAGAAGGTGGTGTGGTGAGGACATAAAGGCAGTGGCCACCAACTAATGCTGCTGCCTCCCTGTGTTCCTGCAGGGTGGACCCCTGGGAGTGCTACCAGGACACCTGGCAGACCACCTGCAGCGTGCTGGAGCACCACCGTGACCTGATGAAGGTGAGTCTTTCTGTACCTCATGTCCTGGTCCTGCACTAGAAACAGGCTGCAGACACCACTTTGCCTGGATGAGTTCTGGAGTGCAGAGGGAGACATCAAAGCCTAGAACATGGCTGGGACAGATGGAGAAGATACATATTCCTGACCTGAAGAAGTATGCAAGACATTTTGTCACAGTTGTTCTCTGCTCCTCTTCCCTGCCTCTGAATGCAAATTGGATGAACTTCATGCATTATCACCTATTAGCAGGAAACAAACAAGTTTGGTTTTTTCTCTAAATAAAGGAGCAATAGGGTCCTACTAGCTGAAGACCCATTTGGTGAGATTATAAAGCAACAGGAAAGCTGAAGTGAGATGGATAGGTCTGTCACTAATGATGACCTTCATCTGCAGTGAGAGGGGTTGACCACCGGGTCAGCAAAGGTTTTGGGAATCAACTCCAGCCTTGGGGAAGCCATAATTACAACTGAGTTTCTCTCTTGCTGCAGAGAGTGACTGGTTGCATCCTCTCCAATGTCAACACCCCCTCCATTACCCCTGTGATCGGACAGCCCCAGAATGAGTCTACACAGCCTATCTACCAGAACAACGTGTCCAACAAGCCCACCGCAGGTAGGTGGCTCTGGGGAGGGTGGGAAGGAACTGGCCACCTGTTCCTCACACCCCAGCTGAGGTACCAAACACTTGCTCAGGAGTGCTTCTGAGCTCCTCCAAGTCCTCTTTCACCTCTAATGGTGAAGTGTCCCCACCCCCTCTTTGCAGTTTTCTGTCTTTATGGCACCACTGGGGATGGGGAATAGCAGTGTGCTTGTGCTCCTTGCAGCTCCAGGCTCCCTAACCTGCCTCACAGCTCAGATTTATTTTTGGTTGGTCCCAAATTTAACAAAAGATTTCTATAACTCTGTGTTAAACTGACCTGTGTCCGTGCTCCTGATGAACACACCAGCCTCGCTCTGTCTGCACTCCTGGCTGCGTATTTCTGTTTTTTCCTGCTCCAGCTAAAAAAAGCAATAATTTCATTTTTCAACTGACCTGGGTGAGGTCTCTCAGCAGTCTTATAGTGCCTGAGGGGTATTTGGTTATTTGAAGGCTGAGTCATCTGCCAGAGGAGATGTGAGAGTTGCTGTCCCCCTACATGGGAGCATCCCATGTGGGCAGTCAGCCATGGATAAAGCCTCTCCCCATCTTACTTTCTTTCTTCTCTGTCTTCAGCAAAGATCCTGGGGAAGGTAGGAGAAAGCCTGAGTCGGATCTGCTGTGTTCGCCCACCCATGGAGCGCTTCACCTTTGTGGGTAGGTACAGGAGTACGGCATCACCCTCAACCCCATCTCCCTCCCCAGTACCCCCTGCCAGGTAACAGTGCCTCTATTCTTCCCACACAGATGAAAATGCCAACCTGGGGACAGTGATGAGATACGAGGAGATTGGTGAGTATGCAGCCCCTCAGCACCACTCAGCACCACCAGAAATCTGGTGGCAAGTAAAGGATGCTGAACCATCACCACCCCTGGTGCTAGGCAGCACGGCCTGGGACTGAAATAGGAGCAGCTCTGAGCTGCTTGGAACCTCCTCTGCCCACCCCTCCTTACCTGGGGCAATTTTGTAGCTTTCCTCCATGGGTTTGCAAACCAAGAAAAAAAAGTCCTAAAAGCTCCATTGCTTCATCATGTAGTTGTACTGCTCAGGTCTGCTGTAGGAAAATCAAACCATGCCCAAGCTCAGTACAGCTCCACACACATCTGCAGATCAAGCACCTGCAACAGGTCACAAAGCACTTATATGTGTCTGAAAATGCAGAAATGCCTCCTGACCCCGTGGGATACCATCCCTTCAGGGCACATCTTGGTGGCTCAGCAGCCCATAGCAATGCTAGCAACGACTCAGAAGTGCAGGAGAGGAGCAGAAATAGTGCACAGGGTAGTTCAGGGTAGGCTTTCTTTTTGGTACCACTGGGGATGCAAGGATTGTAGCTGCTTTAGCAGGATTCATTTTGGTAAGAGATGGTGTTTTGGTGAAAGAGATCACCCTTGAGCAGAGCAATGGGGTGACAAGAAAAGAGGGGAGAAGTGTACTCAGCTCCGCGCTCCCCCATCTCTGAGCATTCTGCTTCCTTCCTTCAGAGCTGCGCATCCTCCTGCTCTGTGGCAGCGACCTGCTGGAGTCCTTCTGCATCCCCGGCCTCTGGAATGAGTCTGATGTAAGTCACTGCCAGGGCCCCGTGCTCCCTCTCCCTGGGCTCCATCCCTCCTCCTCCACCATCCCCTGGGTGCTGCCCTGGTATTCCACACCACCCCCATCACTTGCCTCTGCTTCATGAGCAACAGGGGCTTCTGCACTCCTGGTTTACATAAAAGCTGGTATAAGGAAATGTTGCCCTTATGTTAGAAATGGAAGATCCTTAAAACCATACCAGCAGCTTGCACCTAACAAAGGAAGAGTAAATAATAATAATAAAAGGAGGAAATAAGTAAAATAATAACAAAAGCAAAGAATTAAGACTGAGAAGAAAAATGGTGTTGACCCCTCAGCCCGACATTGCCTGACACCATCTCATGTGGGCAAGCAATCTGCGATAATGACAGAGTGGGGTGGGGGGAGAGCAATCAAGACCACACCCACATGGCAGAACACATGGTAAGTGATGGAGAATTCACTTTACCCTCCCTTGCAAAGGCAGATCCAACCTGCAGATGGCAAATGACCTCTACAGATACGGCTAGCTCTGTGTTTGGCTTTGTTGTTGGTTTTACAGCATCCTACTAGGATTCAGGCACAATTCAGTGCACTGAGGTGATCCTATATCAAACATCACTCACAATGAAAAATACTTCAGTTAACACTGGAGAAGCCACTGTCCCTCCACAGCGACTGGAGCAGTCTGCTCCCAGCAGTGGTGCTGGGATCTACGCACCACTCCAAGAATCCTCTTCCCTTCCATCCTGAGGAAAGCCTGTCCATGGTGATCAGCTTCAGAGCAGCATCTCTGAGATGCCAGTAACACCAACACAAAGAAATCCAGGGATAAGGGGCTGTACAGACAATGTGAAGCATTGCAGCTGCTACCTCCTCTGCTCCGATCTCCAGTGAGGCAGAGTTCATGTCATCCTCAGGCAACATCTGCTGCTGCCCTTTCTACCATGACAAGTTCTCCCTGAAGCCTAACTTCAACATTCATGAACAGAGTTTAACCCTGTTCCTTTTTATTTCATCCACCACAGATCACTCTGCACATCACCAGCACTCCTTAATAAATCCAAGTTCTTTTCCCAAAGGTTGTCCAGAAAGAGAAAATCTGAGGTTAACCCCATCCAGATTTTGCCAGGCACTCACAAGGTGCACAGCTCAGTTTGGAGTGCAGATTGGAAGGCAGATTTTGCTCTGGCAGGTTGTGAAAACTCTCCTTGTGTTTGTTCTATCTAGATGGAGATAATTGTTGGGGAGTTTGGGATTGTGGTGGTGCCCCGGGATGGAGCAGACCCCGACCGGATCATGAACCACTCCTCAATACTCCGCAAGTACAAAGTAAGTGGAGTCATACATAGTCAGGGAACCATAGAATCATGGAAAATCCTGAGTTAGAAAGGACCCAACAGGGAACACTGAGCCCAGCCCCTGCCCTCACACACCACCACACAACCCCAACCCTTGTTGCTGAGAGCAGTGTCCCAGTGCTCCTTGAGCTCTGACAGCTCACAACCATGCATACTGTCCCACAGAGCAGACCCTTCTGCTACCCCCAGCTCTCCCCTGACGCAGCTCCATGACTCTCCCATGAGCCCTGTTGCTGTCCTCCTGCTCTGCTCTGGGCTGAACAAACCACAGCACCTCAGCTGCTCCCCATAATCTTGCTCTCCAGACTCCATACTGTCTTTGTAGCTCTCACTGTCACCGTTTGCTACACCCTGTCCATGAGATTAAACTGTCTTGAGGGCCTCAAAGTGTCCCCCCAGACCCATCAACATCACACTGGACATGGGACCTGGAGAGTTCCCCCCTTATTTTTGCCTCAGCTGCTAACTGGGATCACGAATGTGGCCACCAGGCAGCAGACCTCCATGGCCAATCAGACACAGGTGGGGCAAACACTGATTTTCATCCCTCCCTTTGCTCATCTCTTCTTTTTCCACCCGCAGAACAACATCCTGGTGGTGAAGGACGACTCGAACCACCCCATGTCGGTCGTCAGCTCCACCAAAAGCAGGTGGGTGATGCTCAGGGTGCCCCCTGCCAACCTCTCCATTCATGGGGACACCACTTTGTTCCCAGCCCCTGCTCAAGAAGCCCTAATTCCTGGAAAGGGGCCGACCAACCCCCACATGGGTTCTGACCCTCCTCTTCCCCTTCTCCCCTAGACTGGCCCTGCAGCACGGGGATGGACACGTTGTGGATTACCTCTGCCAGCCTGTCATTGACTACATCCTCAAGAGCCAGCTCTACATCAATGCCTCTGGCTAAGTGCCACAGGCCGTGCAGCAGAACAGCCCTGTCATCCCGTGTCCCTACAGCTCTCCACCACACTTTTCTCTCTCTTTCTGCGTCTCCATCTCTCTCCCCATCCCATGGCCTCTCACTCTCAGCACTGACGCTCCGTAGTGCAGCAACATCCAGGGACCGGCAGCACGGCCCCACATGGAATGGTTTGGTCTCTATTTTTTTTTTTTTATGGGAACTGTCCTCCCTGTTGTATACGGGGAAGGAGGGGGGCAGAGATGTGCTCAGTGTGCTCACTGAGGGGCACCTCCACCCCTCACTCCTGGCATGTGACTGGGAAATGGTCCTCCTAGTCCATCCTCCCCGCATGCTCAGAACAGGGGCTTCCTCTTTGCTCAACAAATCTAGCTGATTTTTTTCTTTTCTTTTTTTTTTTTTTTTCCTTTTTTTTAAAAAAATTAAATAGCTGTAGTACAAGCTCCTTAGCTCTCTTGCCACGGTGCCCTGCTTCCCATTGAATCCTGGCGGGCAGTGGGCAAGCATAATGCAAGTGGTTCTGTGTCCTGCAGAACCTCTTCAGGCCAGCAGTAAGGACAACCCAGCCAACAAAATCCTCCACTTGGCCCTGACAAGTCATGAAGATGGTATTTCTGAAGGGGCAAGGACTACTGCCAGAGCAAAACTTACCAGGGGAATGTCTCACTTCTTGTCTGCAAGTGAATCCAGTCCACCCCAAAGCCAAGGATAGATGCTGTACTCCAGCCCCATGTCAGAAGAGGCAGCCTACAGCACCTAGAAAGGGATCTGCCATTTACAACAACAAGAAGCAAGGGAGGAAGAAGAGGGGAGGAGGTGGCCCAGAGCCACTGATGAGAATTGCCCCAGGCCTGGCCGAGCTTTCTGGGACTGGGTCCGTCCTCATCATCAAGCCTCCAGCTCTCCAATGCTGGCTGTAAAATTCCCATTTTTCCTTTCTCTCCTTCCCTCTTCCTGTCCTTGAGAAGTTTATGCATGATATATTTGCCCTTTCAAACTGGCTAAAGGTACTTCACACATCCCTTGAGACAAGCCAGTTTCCTGCTTTCCTGCTTGTGACATGCCTGGTAGAACCCGCTCAGCCAGATGCCAAAAAATAAGGCATGGAGCATGGAGCAAAAGGGAATAATTCCAGTCCTGCAGAGATGAGGGTTACTTAAGCAGGCTGCTGTCCTACTGGGTATCCCAGGGTGCAAGGACCCTGCTGGTCCTGCTGGCTCAGCCTCTTGAAAGATGACAGCCACAGAGAGGAAGGTACAAGTCTTGCTTTCCTCCATCCTTTTCTCCCTCCCTTTACTCCTTCCAGCTTCATATCTCTTAGTGTCTATAGCTCCCAGACATCTACCAAGTCACAAACTGCTCTTTGGAAACTTCAAAGATGAGGCTTTGCATTAAGGTTGGTGACCTGCTGGGCACTGCTGTCCCCTGTGCCACAGCCCCCTCCCAGAGAAGTCACCTCCCTAACAGCAGAAACGCTGGGCAAAAATGACACAGTCAGCACATGCGATGTCTTAGCAGCAAATGTGCTGAATCTCTCAGATCCAGCCATGCTGTTTCCAGGCAGTTGTGTACATACCTTGAGGGATGAGGGGGCATGGAGATCCCAGACCAGGGAGGGCGGACAGAGTGTGCAGGAACACCTCCAGGGATAAGCCCCCATCCTGCTGAACCCCCAGGCTAATGTTTCAACAGGTTCCAGCTGGGCATCTCATTCCCAACCTACATAAGCTGATAGCTAGACTCCTCTAAATCCATTGCCTCTGCTATCCTCCATGTTCAGGGTTTCAGCCTGTTTTTCCTTTCCACCCCAACACAGAGGTCATCCCTGAAAACATCCTCAGTCATCACCCATGTTTCTTAGCTCCAAGCTGGAGTAGAAGCAGCAGTGTTAGAAACCAGCCTCCAACACACACACACACACACACACACACACAAAAAAGGATTGGAACCTCTGGGAAAGGTGAAGAAGCTGAAGAGGAAGGAAGGATGGTGGCTTTTAAGAGAGGAAAAGACAGTAACAAAAGAGGAGATGAAGAAGGAGAGAGGTCGGCAAGTCTGAGAGCAACCTCAGAAGCTCTTCTCCTCCCTCCCTCAGGTACACAAGATGGGATGTGCAGGAAGCCAGCTGGCTTTCCATCTCATCATGGTTAGGATGGCATGCCTTAGAGACATAGTGTTGTGATAGGGATGATGAGTATATTGTCTTACTAGTCCTATCTATGCCTTCATGTATCTGCTCAGCAAAACTCAGAACGGGGCAAGGACAGGGTGGGGGGGGGGGGGTTTGTTACAGGTCAGTCAACGCTGGGATTGGTTTGGAAAACATCTATGGGTGGGTATGGAAAAACTCATCCTTTGAGATCCATGCAGATGGTGGGGAGGTGAGGAAGGGACTTTCCAGCACTGCTGGGGTGTGAGGCAGCTCCTGGGTGCGTGTGGATCTTGGAACCTCTGATTTTAAACAGTGGAATTTGCTGAAAGAGAAATGAACTTCAAACGTCTTTTGGAATATAAAAAAGGGGGGTTGGGGGGAGGGAAGGGTTGAAGTTGCCATGCCACCAATTTCACTTTTGTGAAAGGTTTTGGAGCCTTTTTTGTTTTTTTTTTTTCTTCTTCTGTTGCTATATAAAGAAAACAGTCATCGACAAAAGAGAAACTTTATCAGCAAAATGTTTAAATTATGTAATAAACAAAAGAAAAGGATAAAAAAAAAAAGATGCTACTGGTATCCATCTTTCCCTGCTGCTGTGCCATTTCAAACCCAAACCAGCTCCAGAGGGCGTCAGCTTGAGGAAAACAAGCTGCTGGGAGAACTCATGGCCAAGCTTGCCCAAAACACAGCACTGGAACTGAACCAGCAGGCAAGAGTTGACCAGAAGTGTTCAGTATTTATTGGCCTCCTCCCTTCCTAAAACCCAACTGATAGAAGAATAATGTCAGATCCATAATGCCTGTCCTATGGTGTACAGGGAGATAAGGAAAACATGCCAGAGGTAAGAGCATATCTCACTTAAACACAAATATAACACAGACAGTTACTCAGAAGACCCTCAACCAAGGAATAGCGCAGGCACTGCTTTACCAGAGAAGCAGTGCTAACAAGATCTGTTAGTCCTCAGAGCATTTCCCTCTGCCCAGCACCCATTCCATGCTGATCAGGGCACTTCAGCAAGGCTGGTTTTCAGTACTGGAGAACTCTGGGCTTTTTCTCCCTGAAAAAACACCAGAAGAAAGCTGGAAATGGTGTCAGAATGGAGGTGGGTCCACAGGAAAGCAGCGGGTGGGTGTAGGGCGCACAGTTGTCTTCCAGGCTGTGCTCAAAAAAGATTTACAGTAGAAAAACCTTGTGCACAATGACTCACGTCTAACATGCTTTGGGAACATCCAGAACCATACATGTGGGATTGGGAGGGAATGGGCAGCACCAAACCAGAGGTGGAGAAACACTTGAGATGTTTCAGTATTCTTCACCAGGTCAAATTAGGATGCTGGCACTGCAGCAAGGATGGGGATGGGCTCTCAGATATCAATGCTTGGCTCCAGTCCCCCAGAGAAAGCTCCCGTTCCTGGGATGAGAGCCACAGGATCCCAAATGCTTGCACAGAGCAAACATGGCCTTGCTCTCCCTGAGCTCTGGGACACCCAGGAAGCTGCCTGGGACCAAAGTGGCCAGTCTTGGAAGGAAAGGCTGTGCTTGTGTGTCTGTGTGAGAGAGAGGATGCCAGGAAAACCTGTGTTCACCCAGAAAGAGCTTTGATGGGAAATCCATCCCTTCAGGGCTGAGCAGAATAGAAACCACCTGCCTGAGGAGCCTGGTGGAGCACCTGCAGCTTTATGAAAAGGGTCAGCAGCGGCACCTAGTGCTGCTGCATCCCTAAGCCACATCCAAAATGGCACCAGCAAACCCCAGGCCACAAATGGGCATTTCCTTCCTCCTGGAATTGAGGGACGGATCGTTTTGAAAATCAGGGACTCTCCAGGTCCAGAGTGATGTGAATTTCAGCTGCAACACTTGTGAACTTCAGGCACTACCCTGAGGGTAAAGACAAGTCCAACAGAACCAAGCTCAGCTGTTCCTGCCAGGTTTTGTGGGAGCAGAGGGACCTGGCTCTCCTGCTGTGAGCCAATATGGGCTGCAGCCTCCCAGTGCTGCCTCAGGGTAACTCGATGGCTTTTGTGTTGTAGCAGCCAGGAGGAAGGCTCCTCTGGATATCCTCCAGGTTCCTAATGTCTGCCAGGATCTCATCAATGCTGCTGTCCAGTTTCTGTACCCGGCCCTTCTGCAGCATGGCTCTCTGCTCGAGCTCTGACATCTGTTCCTTCAGCTGGTTGGTTTTGGTTTTGGCTTTGCTGAAATTCAGCTCAAGCTGTTTCAGGCCTTCCTCATCCACAGCACCAGGCTGGTCTGGAGCACAGGAAGAAAACAAGGAAGGGAGAACCATGGATGGAAGCTGTAAACTAGATCTTCCCAGCTACTTTAGCTCCATCTGTAGGGGTCATCTCCCCAGGAAATACTCAGTACCCCCACCCAGAGCCCAGCACACCACAGCAACGTGATAAAACCTACTCATCAGACGCAGCAGCTCCTCTAGGACACCCAGTGTCTCCTGCACCATCACCCCAGTCTGGCCAGCCTTGGTATGGACATCTTGAGCTTCCTTGGTAGTCTGGGGAAAGAAAGATGCAAGCTGTAAGGCAAACATTTGCCCAAAAGTCAACAGAGAAGTGTGCATGCTGTGGGATCTAGGGACCCACCTCCTGTATCATGGCAGCATCTGCCTCAGCTTCTGAAACCTTGCTCTGGAATTCTCCATCCACTTCTTTGGCCTCATGTTGCAGGGCTGCCACTGCCTTCTCCAGCATGAGGACACCATCAGCTGTCTTGTTGGCCTCCAGCCTGAGCCGTGTGATCTCCTGGGGGAGGCAAAGGCACGATGCTCAGTCAGAGCATAGTCACTCTTGGTGCACTGGGATATGGAACTGTTGGGACCTGGCTCCTTCCACAGACTTGGGTCCACCATGTGGTGGCCAAAGCGATGTGCCACAGAGATCCCCATTAGATAAACCTGTCTACAGAAATCCCCACGCACCCACTCTTCTAGAATCACCTCAAGTATCTCTACACACTCCTCTATAGACAAGCCAACAGAAGTCAGTGCATCAGGTCCAACACAAAGATGGCTGGAGTCACAGCCACCTGCTCCTCCATGGCTGGTCCTTCCAAACCCCTTTCTGTCAGCAACAACCACCAGGGCCTGTCCTCACCTTCTGGATCCCAAAGGTGATCTCCTTTGCTTCCCCTGCGGTGCTGCTGGCTGCCTTGGATTCAGCAGCAGCATTGCCCAGGATGGCTTCAGCTCTGTCAGTCTTCTCCTTGGCACTTGTCACCATGCTGCTGATAACTGGGAGCCTTCTCATTGCATCCTCAGCTTCCCTTCTCTTGTCATCTGCCTGCAGGTTAAACCCTGAAAGAAACACATAAGAAAATGGAGCAGAGCTTTACATTGTGAGAACTCAAGAGGCATGGAGAAGGAAGAGCTCTCCCACAGTCCTGGCTTGGTTTAGACACCTTCCAGAAAGCCTGGCAATGATGAGGATAGGACAGGAAGGAAAGGAAGTGAGCAGTTTCTAGAAAGGACTTGCTGTTCTCCTTGTAGGAGCTGCTGTACTGGCTGGGGCACTAAGATGGCCTCCTGGATGTCCTGGACCCTGAGGACACATTCCCCTACAGCAGATCCAACCCAGAGCAGCCTGTGATGCTCCCACCTTGCTTAGGAGTGCACTTCTGGCAGAGACCATCAGCATTCTGCCCAGCATACTCCACTGCAACGTGAAACTTGGGTGCAAGGGAGGGGTCAGAAGGGAAAAAATTACCACGCAGACTCTTCAGGATCTGTTCCACTTCATAAAAGGTGGCATTGCCAGCGCTCACAGCCTGCAGGGCTGTGCTCCTGGCAAGGTTGGCTCGGGACAGCAGCTGAGTCAGCATCTGAGACAGAACAAGAGGACACAGGGAGGTGAAAAACATGGCAGAGAATCATCCCAGAACAGTCATAAGAACCACAATGGTCATCTGCAGGAAGCCATGCTGAGAGTGAAGACCCACAAGCCTGTTCCCACATGCCTGCCATTGCCCCTGAATCCAGGTGAGCACAGTCTGATCCATCAGCAGAGCTTTCTATGAGTGCTGCTCAACTGGCTCAAGCTGCTGTAGCCATCCTAGCTCATATCTGTCCTGGGGCATGTCATTAACCTGCCTTACATGCAGGAGGGATGCTAGTGGGAGCCTGCATCAGAACTTCTGTGCAAGTGAGGTATCAGCCCATGTCTTACCGCTCTCTCGCCTTCTCCTCTCTGCAAAAGCTTCTTGATTTCTTCCTCCCAGCGGCCCATGTGGCTCTGCAGCTGCCTGTACTGTGCCATGTACATGTCCACCGTGCTCAAAAGACCAGCTGCATCCTGCTTCAATTGGGAAGCCTCCCCCTGGAACACAAAGATGGGGACACTGCTTTGGAGGCCCAGTGTTACCCTACTGCTCACAGGGAAGTGAGGAATGGGATAACCACCAGTGCCTGTCCAGAACTGGGGAGGGCTGAGCTGTGGAATGGGCAGGAGGGAGGGCACAGTGAATGAAAGGTGATGTCCTGATCCCACAGGGACAAAGCTCTCACCTCAAAGGACCCAAAACTGGTCTTGGTCAGGCGGGACAGAGAGCTGAGGATCATCAGGCTGCTCTGATAAGCCTTGTCTGCTTCAGTCACTATCCTGTTGGCATCAGCCTCCAGGCCTCCAGCCAGCGACTTCAGCTCCTCATACCTGTGCAGACAGAAGAGCTGAACCCAAGGGCAAACCTAAGCCTTACCATTCTGCATCCAATGTTACTGAAACATAGCCAGGGAGGCAGGGAATGGGGCTTGGAAACAGGGCTTCACCCCACACCCTTTTTCCTGCACTTACTTCCTGAGCAGCCCTTGCAGGGAGCCTGGCACCTCTGCATCCCCGCTCACTGCTGCCTGCAGCAGCTCCAGTGCCTGCTGTGAGTCGTCCTGTGCTGCCTTCGCCGCCTGCTGGATGATGTTGGCTGCCTGCATGTGGCTGAAAGGCACAGGGGGTCTTTGTCATAGGGGCTGCACACTCAGGTTCCCTCCTTTGATCTCCTTTGTGGTTTTATCCAGCAGAGCCAGATCAGGTTCTCGCAGACAGTGTAACGTATGTGAGAATGGGTACCCACACTTTGGGATCATCTGCCTTGCTTGCCCCTTCTGCATCTGCCCAGGGTAGGGCAGCACAGGGGAAGAGGCTGATGCTGCCTGATCCAACTGGATGCCCATGGACCAAACTCTGGCCAGGAAGGTGTTTCCAAAACACCCCATCCAGCACCACTCCCAAAGCCAGCAGAGCACAGCAAAGGCAACCCTGCAGACACTTCTTCCCCTGCTCTGGGACTTGTACAGAGCTCATAGAGCTGTAGCATCAGGTAAGGCCACTGAACAGGGCGCTCCTGGGCCCCTGCCCTCACCCAAGGAATGGCTCACCTGTCAGCTAGACTCAGAGCCTCCTGGGCCAGGAGCAAGATCTTGTTTGAGCCTCCAGGAAAGTGTGAAACCGGAATATCCTGGGGGGAGAGAGAGGTGTGAATGCTCTGCCCTGTCCTTGCTTCTGATTTGGCAAGAAAATTAATAACTATGGCATACTAGGTCTCCAGAGCCACCCTGATCAGCAGCTCCTGGCTCCCAGCCCCACATAAAGAGCCTGCCATATCCACCTCTACTCATAGAATAAATGTAACAACTAGAATACATGAAGTTCTTGCTTTCTCCATGGACTCTCTCAGCTCAGGGTTTGTAGCATGGTGCATACACACACATTGCCTTACCGCTCGACTCAGAGAGGCTCCACTGCGGCTCAGGTCCAACCTGGCTGTCTCCAGCAGCCTCCTGACATCTTGTGCCTGCCGCTCGTATTGCCTGCCCAGAGACATCAGCCTCTCCACTGCTGCCTTGGCATCATCCAAGCGGCTCTGGCAGGTGGACCCTTGTCCCTTCAGCCTGGTCACACGGCTTTCTAGGGATCTGTCAGAAGCTGGTGAGAAGGAAAGAGACATGCAGTGGTGAAAAGAAACTCAGAACAGCAGAGACAGCAAAACTTTGCAATGGCACAAATTGCCCTTTCCCTTCTCCTGGCGGCCCAATGCCTTGGGCATGCTTGGAGAAATACAGAAAACTACTCCACTCTGTCATCTTCTGTGTGCTGCTTCTGCACAAAGGACTGATGTCCTCTCCACCCAGAAGCAGATCCTCATCAGCTGCTCCCCCAGCCCTGCATAAGGCTGATGGCAGCCATTATGTGGTACCTTGCAGGCTGAGAGCTTCTCTGAGGATGGCCTGCAGTGTCTCCTCAGCCAGCTGCATCTTCCTCTCCAGCTCCTGGCCCACAGCCCCACCTCCATTTTTCACCTCTGATGAAAGCAGCTCCATCTCCTGCAGCTGCTGCAGGTACAGGTCCACCTGCAACCACAGAAAATCAGGTCATTGGATGCTGGGTGACTGCCTAAAAGATTCTCAAAAGCTGGAGCATCAGCACAACCCTGCCTGAAGAGCAGGGACCCAAAGCCCAACCCGTGACAGGGACAGGCAGATGGATAGGTGGGCACTCACCTGGGCTTTCACTTGGCTGTAGCAGGCTGGGCACTCACTCTGCTCACAGTTGGGACCCCCAAAACCAGGCTTGCAGATGCAGCTCCCATCATTTCGGCACTTCAGGGGCTCAGCCCCCACTGAGTTGCAGCTGCAGGCTGCACAGTGAGAGGTCAGTGGCCAAGGACCCTCTCCCATTTGGACTGGGTACATCTTTCCACTCGCTACCTCTCCTAATTCTCCCTAACCTCACTTTCCTATATCTCACCTGCAGTTGTGTCTTCTCCCATGCTTGGGAGAGGGACCTGGCTGAGAAACACCACTTGGCTTGGGAGAGTGCACTGAGTAAACACCACTCAGCACCTCCACCAGGGTGGAGCAAACACTGAAAGCCACAAGGTCAAGTGCAAATACACCACATTGTCCCCTTTAAGCTCTCTTGCACTCCAGCATGGATTTCCTTACTCATCCCCAGTGCTGTTTCTCAAACTATGCCCACCACAGACGCTCCTGCTTGGCCACAGGGAGCTGCTCTTTGGCTTGTTGAAACCTCCTGCACCCACTGGACACTAGAGCACAGCCCCACACACCCATCCCTGCCCTCATACCTCGGCACTTGTCAGCAGGGTTGGGGGCCAAGGGGTTCCCAAAGAAGCCATCCTTGCAGCGCTCACAGTGGAAGCCAGCCGTGTTGTAGATGCACTTGAGGCACTCTCCTGTCCGGCGATCACAGTTCCCTACAGCGTTGGGCTCCACGTTGCCGTTGCACTGGCACAGCTGGCATGGCTGGGAGGCTGCAGGATCTCCAAAGTAGCCATCGGCACAGAACTCACAGCTGGGCCCTGCAGAAGGGAGAGGCTGTTGGACCAACACTGGCAGCCACCTGCCCACAGGGATGGGGACACCGCTGACACCAACGCCCATGTGAGCATCACAGCTCTCTGAGGATGCCTGGAGGCTGTGCACCGAGCTCACAGCAAAAACTGGGCATGGTGGCTTTCCTTGGTCAAGTTACGCAGTGCTGGGGCCTATAAATTCTGCTTTCCTCCCTCCCCATCAGCCCTTTCTCCATCAACTTAATCAATTTGCACAACAGCCTTTCCAAAAGATTATTTGAGCAGATGTATGCGTATGTATTTCATGCATTTCCAGGGCAGGGCATGCATATTTGCACAGCACGGTGGGTCCCGGTGCTTTGCTGAAACATCTGGTTAAAAGCAAGAGTACACAGGTGAGGAAGCCTTGGGGAGAAGACATTGCCCCCCCAGCCCCAAACATCCCAGGCAGCAAGCACACGCATAAGGCACATTAAGACTTCAGGGGATGGGCTAATGGCAAAAATGACCTGAGCCTTACCTGCAGCTCCAGGAGGGCAATGGTCACAGACAACCTCTTCCCTGCCTGGCAGCACTGAGCAGCTCTGGCCGTGGCCACAGGGACATGCTCTGCAGCTGTGTGGGGGCCGGGGGTCTCGGTAGGAGCCAAATGGACAGCTGATGATGTTCCCCACATTTTCATCTCCCGAGTAGCATTCGCCTGAGGAAGAAGGGACAGGGCATGGGGCAACCAGTTGGCCATCAGCCCAGCTGTCCCCTCTGCAGGACACCCTGCACTGCTCTGAGGATGGGCAACTCAGCTGTTTCCTTTGAATCAAAACACAGGAGGGGATATACAGCATGTGAAGCAAATGGGCTGATGAATTCCCCATTGAGGCTCCACCAAACCACATCACTGTCCAAGCTGCAAAGTGCACTGTTTTGAGCTCACACTGCAACACTGTGGGCTGCTCTGACATAAAGGGCAGCAAATCATTTCCACATCACTCCCTGATGTCTGTTCCAACCTCACACACCCAGCAAGCTCAGAGAGGTCACAGTTTTTCTTACCAGTATCTGGG
Organism: Coturnix japonica; assembly: GCF_054131305.1. Classification (NCBI taxonomy): domain Eukaryota; kingdom Metazoa; phylum Chordata; class Aves; order Galliformes; family Phasianidae; genus Coturnix; species Coturnix japonica. Next base: position 6,772,357 of record NC_140673.1, on the reverse strand, counting down.
TCACAGATCCCTCCGCCGTGGCAGTTGCAGGGCACACAGATGCTGAACGGCCCCATGTGAGGTGCATCCCTCCTGTAGCCAGCAGCACATCGCTCACAGAACTGCCCCTGGTAGCCATCGGGGCACTGGCACTGCTCCACCCAAGGTGCCAGGACGCCGGCAGTGGGCTGTGCTGACACCAGGGTGATGTTATCGATGTAGCCGGTGCCTGGTGGGAGATGTGGCACATCACCACCAAGAGTCTGGGTCTGCGAGCCCCATGTATCTACATGCTGATCTCTGCAAGGTCACCTACAACTTCAGTGGGCAGATGGACCTTGGCCGAGGTTTTTCTTACCCTGCCCATCACTGTTGGCATCTAGCTTAAAAATTCATGATTTACCTCTGCCCACATTACAGCACTTTTTAAAATACCTTTTAGTACAGCTGTATCCAGCTATGTGCCTCCAGCAAGGTGAGCTGGGCTGTCCCCTTGCTGCCCCCCTCACTTACTGTACTCCCCAAAGGTGGCTCGGATCCAGAGGGCAGTCAGGTTTCCCAGCAGCCTGCGGTACTCAAAGTAGTTCAGCCTGGGGCTCCACTTGCTGCTTGGGTGCTCGTCCAACCTGCACATGGAGCCAGGTGGAAGCAGTGTTCAGGAACATGGGATGTCCCAGCTGCTCTCTCCCATCTCCCTCCAGAGTCCAAAGCGCTAACACTCTCCTCCCACACAACTTGTACCAAGCACAGCGCCCATCCCCACCCCAAAGCAGATCTTCTACAATCCCTTTTGGCCTCTCCTTGTTTATGAGGAGAGATGCACACAAGCTGAACCCAGGTCCAAATGGGGCGACTATTTGAGCCTGGCCACCTCTGAGGGACCATCACTGAATCCACAAGCTCACAAAGGCTCTTTCCGCAATCCCAAGCACCCTGTCACCTGAAGGTGTAGGTCTCGCTGACACCACAGGGTAGGACTTTCCCAGAGGGCAAGAAGGGGGCAGTGACTCGGAGTCCACCTCCTTCAAGGATCACATCATGGGGAGAAGGCAGCCGCCCCCCTCGGTCCAGGCGGTAATCAAAGGAGAGAGTCTGGCCATAGCTCAGCTGTTGGTTCCCGAGGAATTTGGCTGCACAGGGAAGCAGTGGAGAAGAGCAGAAGGAAGAAATTGAAGGCTTAAAATCTTTCTTTCCCTCCATGCAGTCAGACCAAGAATCACTGTGCTGGCAGCCACCACTGCCACCTCCCAGGCTGTGGAAGCACTGGGGTACCACCTCCCTTCCCCTTCCTTCTGCCCATGTCACACCTTCCCCAGCCCCACAGACTCTTCAATTACCCAATTCCCCCCCAAACCAGCTCAGGCCTGGGCTCAGCTCCATGCCATACTCCCCGTGCCTACCAGGTGCCACGAAATACAGCGCTTCCCATCTCCTTGCTGCTATGAACACATCCTGGTGGCGTGGAGACCATTCGAGTTCGGCTGGGGACCCGTCTTCATGGACACCTGTCCAACCTTCAGGACCTGGAGAGCAAACAAGGAGAAGGCACCAACAGTCAGACCCCTCCTTGTACACCACCCCTGAGGATGCAGGGACATCTTGTTCAGCCTCACCTTGCTGGAAGGTGGAGGTGATCTTGTGGACACTGTAATTCTCAGCACTGACACATGAGGATGAATGTCCATAGCAGAAGCATGGAGAGCACCCAGCCAGATTCCTAGCATCCAAGTTATAGAAGTTTTGTTTGCACCTGGAAAAGGAAGATGACATAACATCCGTGTGATTTCTCCTCTTGTGCTCAGCCTGCTGTAGAACACAAACCTGCAGACACCCACCTGTCACACCGCTCACCAGTGACACCGACCTTGCAGATACAACGGCCCGAGATGCAGTCAGCTGTGCCAGCTGGGTCACAGGCACACAGCTGGCTCCTGCAATGGGGACAGTGGGAACACTACAGGGACCTCCAGCTCAGCCAGGAGCTCACTGCCCCAGCACAGCTGTCATACGAAACATCAGAGAATCTCCCAGTGGGATAATATAGGGCAAAGTGAGGAAGAAGAGGATGCAGCAGTGATGCCCCAGCACAGGACAGCCCCAGAACTTACTGCCCATATCTCTGGCACCCGGCCTCGGAGAGGGAATGGAAGCCTGGCTGGCAGCGGTCACATTTCTCACCCATCACACCGGGCTTGCAGCTGCAGCGGCCATTGCTGTCACACTGTGTGGTAAGGGAGCCTGCAGGTGGTGGGACAGGGAGATCAGGGGGGTGCCTCCATGGTGGGATGTCCTTTGGGGAGCAGCTGGAGGATTCTTTCTGCCTACCACCAGAGTGAGGGTGCTTTGCAACACACCTCCTGTCCCCAGGTGAGCTCTGGAATCAGTGCAATTAAGGGACCTCCCAAATTCTACCTAACATGGCAACACACAGACTCTTTGGGACTGACTCATGAGGCTTGGGAACACTTCAGCTCCCTGTGCTTGGGCTTGGCCAGCACCCTCTGTGATAAGGACATGAGCAGTTTGCTGTGGGGACACAGGTCCTGATCACTTGCCAAATTCAAGACAGAGAGAAGCAGGCGTCCTCCTGGACATGGAGCAATATGCCTCAACGTAGCTTGTTTGGGGAATTTTTTGGGGTTTTTCCTCTTTTCCTTCTCCCACCATCCACAATGTCTGCCATGTCTGCAGAGCCCAGCCTTGCACAAGAGTGAGCTCATCTAATGGCACTGGACATCAGCAGAGGAACCTCTTGAGCATCATCCCAGTGGGTGTCTCACCATGCTGAGAAGTGCAAGGGGCTGGATCCACAGAGGCAGCACAGTTTGCTGACAGACCCCACCCCACATCCCTGGTTGGAAAACAAAGTGAAAACCCAACACATTGGTCCCTGTGGGTGCCCCATACCGTGGGGGTGGCAGTGGCAGGGCAGGCAGCAGTCCCCATCCCACTGGCGGTAGTATCCATCCTTGCAGCGCTCACAGTGGACACCCGCTGTATTGCCCATGCAGCCGAGGCAGCGGTACCCATTGCCCGTCTCCATCAGCAGCTGCCAGTCAAAGACACACTGCCTGGACATCCCATTGCAGTCACAAGCTGGAGAAAAGAAAAGAACAGCGTCCAAAGAGGGTTAGAGGGATGAGAGCTGAATATGAAGCTCAACCACAGCTCAAGGAACATTCCTTCCCCAGGCTCCTGTGGCACAGATCAGCCCTGCAGCACAGCCCCACAGCCCTGTCCCCCTCTGCTGGGGTTCCTGGGGCCATGCAGTGCCTCCTGGCTCCCTGCTGCAGTGCTGCCAGATGCCTCACACACCCATTAGTGCACACATACCAGACAGACACACTCAGTGAGCAGCTGCTGACGAGAAAGAAGATGACCTCATGTGCCAGCAAACACGGAGTGAGGTTTTCCAGCCCTGGCACGCTCAGCCCTTCAGTAGGACCAAGAGTGAGAAGAGCTTCTGCGGACACAGTCAGCACCCAAAGGGCACAGAGCATAGAAACAATCCACCATAGAAACACGAAAATGAGAGTTTGCTTTTCCTCAGTGCTTCCACTCCCCACCTGCATGCTTGGTGTCAGTCCCTTCCCCTCCCCTCCATGCAGAAGCACCGATCCCCACCCACACCTCACCCTACATGATCCGAGGGCCGGTGCCAAGTTGCATGGCACGGCTCCCGCAGGGAACAAATGCCTGTTCTCAGGCCTTGCTCCAAGGCTGGAGCGTATTCAGAGCCAACTCCCAGCATGGCAGTTTCCAGGTTCGCTAACACAAAGCCATTTGAGATGCTGTTGCAGATCAGTGCCATTGGTTCTGTTGCTGATTCTCCTGGAAGCCTACGGTCTCCAGCAGCAGCCAGGTGCCCCAAGGCCCCACCACCATCCCCTGACTCTCAGGGCTCTGGGGAAGGGGCTGCTCTGGAGGGCAGGGGGCCGCACTGTAATGTGGAAGGCTGGGGGCACACACCCAGCAGGATGTCACTCCTAAAGCTTTCACCCACTGAGCACGATGATCAAGAATTGGTTGCTCTGGTGGTGCAAATTCAAGTATCAGAATGGCTTAGAGAACAAGAACGGAAAGCTCTGTCGGCTGCAGGGCACCAAGAAGCCACTAGCCCAACCCATATGAGCCCATCCACGAGGAGCCCTTCTTCCAGCAGCCTCTCCGCACAGATCTGTGTGCAGTGCAGCAAATCCATTGCAGCAACACAACACAACCTTTCTGCTTTGCAGCCCTGGCCTTCCCAGCATGGCTCACATGTCCTACAGCCAAGGCAGCCAGCAGAGGTGGGACATTAAAACCTACACCAGGATTTTGAAATGCAGTTATGGCTGCGGCAGTAATTACTCAATTAGCAGGGAAACCTAATCAGTCTGTCCGTTAAAAACCCGCTCATTCAGCACTTATTTTCCCTTATCAGCTTCCACTGCACTTAAACGAAAGCTGATACCAAAGGACCAGCTCTGAACCCAGCAAAGCTCATTGCCAAGCAGCAGCAGCAGCATGACAGACACAGAAAACAACCCCAAAGTTGCTCAGCATTTATGAAATACACATGGTTTGGGTCTTTTGGGCTGTGTGCATCCCACAAGGCCCCACCTCACACAGACACGAGCTCTGCACGTACTGTTGCACAGAGCCAGGATGTGCCCTGCTCCTCCTCGGGCTCAGTAACACACTGTTTATCAGGCAGCAGACAAACAGGCAGCCGTTCCCCAGCCACATCCCACCCAGGCAGCCAGGCTTTCCCCACTAAGCAATAAAGGGATTACACCTAAACAAGGATTTAAAGGAGACGCAGGTAATAAAGAAACAACATCTGAGTGCTTCTGGGAATCTAGCTCCAGAGGAAACCTTAAGAGAAGCACCTACAGACCCACGTTTATCCCCAGCAATGGAGTGGGACCCAGCAGAAGAGCACTGCACCCAAATGGTTCCCCATTACCGGGGCCCTAAAGCCGAGCCCCTGACCTTCCCCAGCCCTCACCTTCTCCTCCGTTGGTGCTCAGGGCTGCAGGCAGGAGGGACACAGCCAGGGTGAGGAGCCAGCATGCGGCCATCGCTGCAGCCCCAGGGTGGGCGCTGGGCACACAGAGCCCCAGCTCCAGGCTGCTGCTCTAAGGCTTTGCTTTTCCTTTTTTATCGGCTGCTCCACCTGAGTCACTCCCAACAGGAAGAGCACGTGTGCCCGGCTCTGACTCACCTTGAGCAAGGAGTGCCCAGCCCGGGGCAGCAGGCAGGCACACACCCGCCCACTGCACTTGGGCTTAAGATGCAGCACCCCGAGGGCATCCTGATGGCATCGTCCTGGGGGAACAAAATGAGTGCCAGTGAGGCTGTCCATTGCCCAGCTCCATCCCATCCTGTCCAGCTCTGTCCCAGAAATGCTTCTTCACCAGGCATCTCAGCACACAGGGCTGGGGCTGTCTAGGCACGCACAGAGCAGAGTGGGATGGGATGAGATCATGGGAAGCCTGGGGAGAGGGGACAGGCACTGTCTGCGCAGCCTTCCATGTTGTCCAAGCAGCCCTGCAGGACCGAGGCTGAAGGCAAGTGAGGAGAAGAGACCAGCAGGACCTGCAGCCAGAGAATGCTGAGGGTGCAAAAAGCCCCTGAGATCAACTTGGATATGTGCTAAGAGATCTATCAGGATTTACCAGCACCAGGTTCAGGAAATCCCCAGCTCTAGAGATGGGGTGGAGGCTGAGAATGACCAAGGTCTGTTATCTACATGTATCTGCTCTTACTGCTGAGATAGAATATGAGGTTGTACAGGCCTAACCCAGTACAGTAGGGTTTATACTAGAAAACAATGAGGAATGGATGCTCCAGAACCATGCAGCATTTTGGCCTTAAGGAGAGCCACAGTGCTGTGTGAAACATGAGGGACTGTTCCACCTCACTCCTCTCCTGCACCTTGGAAGGACATGACCCTGTTTGCAGAGGAAGAGAGAGCAGGAGGACTTGATAGTAGGGACCCATGTTGTGGCCCACAGGAAGCCCACACAGCAACAATTTGGTAAGAGCAGCATCTCTGTCCTTATCTCAACCCTTGAGCCCTTTTTCATCACATTTTCTCCCTCTGTTCCTGTGAGGAGGACAGCGAGAGAGCAGTGTGATGAAGCTGAGCGAGCCATTGGTATGAAACCACCTCACCATGTCCTCCTGCCCTGCCCACGGCCAAACATCTAGATACAAGGGATGATGGATGGCACATGTCTTTGTGCTGCATCTCAGAACATCTCCTACTTACCATCTTGGTCTGACTGCAGTGGTCCACAGACACCAGCAGCATTACATGAAGAAGCCCAACAAGCTCACCCCCAGCCCAACACCCCATTTACCTTTCCACAGTAGGGACTGAAACTCAGCCCAAACTATGTTGATTCACTTCTCATTCCAGAGCTAACAGAGCTGGTGCTTGTAACACTTAAGTTTCCTTTCTCTCCTACAGTGCCCCACAGCCCCCATATGCTCACATACCCAGCAATGACTCAGGGCTTCCCCAGGTGCCTCCTTACACTGCAGTAATCTCATGGGTGCAACCAGCCTGAAGTCACCAAATTTCTGTGATTTCCTTTGCCAAAGGTACCTCCCTCAGCAGACTGATTCAGCTCCCTTCTACAAACAGGCTGCTACGTTCTAACCCCATACACTGGGTCTTAATATAGTTCACAACAAGGAAGTCAGCTTCACAGATGTGCTGGTGGCATGTTGACTTTTGGCACCGAGACTGTCTTATCTGATTCCTCTGCTGTTTTTTTAAGGAGCAAAACAAAAAACACAGTGTTTCCACTGATTTGGCAGTTCTGTCGGGTTTGTTAATCCCTTTAATGGAATGCACTTAATCTGTTCTCCTCCAGAACCCAAATTCTTGGCCGAGTTCCCCCTCAGAAAACCCTCTCACCAGCAGGAACCTTCCCCCAAGAGTCACCATTTCCCCTTATCCATCCCCTCCGCATTCCTCCTCCTGTCTTGCCATTTTCACCCCACCTCTGACTTCACCTCTACAAACAAGCACTGACACAGCTCTCTCCCCAGTCATTTCTGCATATTTGCTTTGGTTACATCCACATTTTGCCATCCCCCACCTCTGCAAACAGCATCAATATATGCACAGTGCCATCCAAAGTGCACCTCCAAGGATCTTTGTTTTCAAATCACAGCAGAGCAAACTGATGCCTGCTACCTTCTCCTGAAGAAACATTTCCCTTCCATCACCCATAGCAACACTATTTGGAGAAGGCCTGAAATAATTGCTGCTAATTAGCTCAGGGAAGCCAAATCTCACATGCTACACGTCCCCCCCAGGTTACAGTGCAGGCTTAGAGGAAGGGTGTCTGGTGGTGACACATCCTGCACTGATGACAGCTGCAGGGCAGCCTGGCTGCGAGCCTCACAACTGTGGCAGTGAGCAAGCAGGGCAGGGCAAGGAAAGGGCAGCATAGCAGGCATCGCCTCACCCTGCCCAAAGGAGACACAGCACACAGACACAGCAGACAGGGAGATAAGGGGTGCCAGCACTTCCTAGGAAGGCCCCTCCTGAGGAAGCCCTCTCCCATTCATCACACGCACCCCTGTGACCATCACCCCATCCAGAGTGTGTGATTACAGGCTCTGACTGCGACTCAGAGAAGGAAAGCCACCAGACTCAGTCCATCAGGAAGGTCTCACCTGATTAACACCTTTAGTGCTGAACTCAGCCCACACTGAGCAGAAATCCTCATGTTCTCCCTGCCTGAACATCAGTACTGGCTGCTCCTCCTGCCCCAGGGAGGAAGTCCTTCGTTAACTCCTCTGGATGGACTGGAGTGTTCAGATGCATCACAATCTTCTGTAGCTCAGCAATACATTGAACCTGGCAAGGCCACCAGTCAGCAGGACCCCCAGGTGCCCACCTTCCTTCTACTGACTGTCATGACGGCCAGAGTGCTCAGCATCACCTCCTGCATTGGAAATAGCACCTCATATTGGAGATACCACCCAGGGACAGATGGAAGCAGCCTCAGGTTTCCTCCCATGCAAACACAATGGGCACTGCCAACCTGTTGCTCTTAGCAGAGCCTTGGTCATGAGCAAGCAGAGAACCTCCAGCTATAGGTTTTTAAGCTATTGTATCTCACATATTTTATACATACACACATACACCACCTCATCAACACTGAGTAAATGCAGTAACACTGCATCCTGACTGGGGATCCAACAACAGTAACTGCAGTTTCAGAACAAAGCTGCAGCCAGTCAACCTGAAAACGGGGTGGGAGCTGGGGGATGGACTTGGGATGGAGTCAGACCACCAAAAACCCCACCAATAAATAAATAAATGAATAAATAAAGCAATACCTGAAAGAATCCTGAGGTATAAGGGGTTACAAATATTCAGACTTTATTATAAATAAGAAATACTGTTTTATACATAAAAACTGCAAGTGTTGCATTTTGTTCACCGCCCCGGGACAGCGAGACCACAGATTAAGGCAAAAAAAAGCTGAAGTGAAGGCACATACTGCGGGGCCACGGTCAGGAATGGAGTGATGAGGGACCGACACAAGCTGCCATCCAGCACTTCACCAGCAGCCATCTCATCATCACATCACGTACAGAGATAACTGGACTTATACAATGAATAATGGCTGTAATGCAGTAGTGATTAAGAGATCGCTTATAAAGACCTTTTTTTTTCTTATTTTTTTTATTTAAAAATAGAATTCTGTTAAAAACAGCTTAACGACGACAAAAAATTAAAATAATAATAAAATAATAATAATAATAAAAAAAAAAAAACAAAACCAAAGACAAGAGGAGAAAGCAGGAAACCTTAGGCCTGAGGTCAGCCAGGGCATGCGCGCATCTTTGCATCTGCTCTTCTCACAGCCTTGGCAGAGAGGTGACGTGGTTAGAGACAGCCATCTGACCAGAGTAGCCAGCCAGGAACACGGAGGGATGGGAGCCCTCCTCCTGGGACCAGCTATGTTCACAGGTGGGGAAACCCCAAGGCAATATTTGGTTAAATGGTGAGAAACCCTAAGAAGATGGGTGTGGGAGATGCGGGGCATGCTGGAATCATCCTGCCCAGAGACACAAGGCAAGGTGTGCTCCCTGCACAGTGGTTATTGCCAGTATCACACAACGCAGATGCTGAGAACACACAGGGGACCAAATGGGAAGCTGGGCTGAACCGGGTGCTGCGGGGACAACGGGGCAGGAGCAGTGCAGTGCACGTGCCGCGATGGTTATGGGGGAAAGCACAGAGAGGAGGCCAGGCTGTGCCACTCTGGAAAGATGGCTGAGGATATTTACACACGCACACACACACACGCACAAGAGACTTCCTCACACTGTGATTAAAAAGGAAAAAAAAAATATATCACATTCACACACAAAAAAAAATATAAATTTGAAATAATTAATAGCACCAGTGTGTGTCAGATAATTTCTTCCCCGCTACGCAAACGTACAAAGTTGCATAGTGTTTAAGGATAGATATATGCTTGATCTGAAGGAAGAAAGAGGGGATGCTGGGCCAGAGCCCGACCGAGAGCTGCAGAGGGTTCTCCAGGCTGGGAGCAGACCTGGGGAGCACCGTAAGGAACCTGAAACGCTGCTCTGTCAGCTGGGTTAAAAACTAAAAGACAAAAGGCAAGAGCAACACCAGGAAAGTGTAAAAATGCCACCTGCCTCCTCCTCCAGGAAGAAGATGGGGAGAAAGATCCTCTCATTGACATCTTTGAGGTCTCTCTGTTCCTCACCTGAAGTCATTCAGGTTGAGGTCAGCCCAGCTGTCAGAGCTCTCTGGATGGCAGCTCTCCTCTTCAGCAAGATTCCCACTGCTTGAATAGGTCAGTGTGCCACCTGAACATCTGTAGCCTCAAACAAAGATCCTCTGGCACTGACAGCAGCACCTTTAGATAGGAACGCAGCTCAGCACTTCCAGACTCCCCAGCCTGGGCCAACCAACAGGCAGCTGCCTGCAGACTGCACACACAACTTCTGCTCCACCAGCCAGTACTGGTGAGACCTACCACTCCCCTGGCATCTCATCTTCCCAAAAAGCTCCTCTCGGAGGCTGCGTTTCTCTCAGAGCGATGCATCATCAACAGAAAGCATTTCAGAAAGAAGCACAGGATAGTTTGTAAAAGGCTACCAACGTTTCCCATCGGCCACTGGTTAGTTAATGTCACAAAACGAGGCATAAAAAAATTCACAGGATTAGAAATTGGGAACAGGGATCTGAATGAGTGCAGCTATACTGGCCATTACAGTAATGGTTTGGTAGCCAACCCCCTTCCTTCATGGGGACAGAGTTCCAGATCAAGGATTTTACAGTCAAGGGGAAAAAGTGAGGAGAGAAAGCAGAGTTAGTTTTGCCTTGCTGTACACAGCTCACGTGGTTATTGCTGAACAGTATAGAGAGTCCAGAGCATCTCTCATCCTTGTGCTAATCAAAGGGAAACTGTGTCTGAAAAAGGGGCAAAGGCAGAGTGCTCAGGAAGACAACTTATATTAAAAAAAAAAAACCCCTTTGATGCCCAAAGACGGATATTTAATTTGCTTCTCTTAAAAAAAGAAAAATGAAAAAAAAAAAGTCCTTTTCAACTTATCCTGATTTGAAAAGAGGAACAGAGGCTGCAAGCAGCAAAGAGATGGGGATTGGAAGAAGGTAACGTGTGTTAAGGCACTCCATAGCCAAACAATTGCTCCACCGATCTGCAGGGGGAATACCCTCCAACCCCAGCACACCCTTAGGGTTTCTCAATGGACGGGGTGTTAAAACAGCCAGATGGCAAGGTCTTCCTTATGTCCTCCAGGTTGCTAATGTCTTTCAGGATTTCCTCAATGTCCCTGTTGTAGGACTGTATTGCATCATCTTGCTTCCTGGCTTCTCTCTCTAGGAAAGCCACCTTCTGGTCCAGGTCGCTATCTTTCATCTGGTTTTTGGCACTGCTCAGGGTACCCTCAATCTCATTCAGTTTGTTCAAGTCCACCGTTTCCAGTTGCCCTGAAAAGCCAAAAGGGAACAGTGAAGACCATTAAAAAGCCTTTGAAGTTCCCAAGTGGTTACAGAGCAGATCCCATGTTCTGGGTGAGCAAAGCAAAGACCTGCATCAGTCCATCTCTGAGTAAGAAACAAAAACAACTGAAGGGGCTCCACCTCCAGTGCCTCATATTGAGTCCTTAGCTTGCAGAGAAGTGGTACAGAACACTGCACAATGAGCTTTGAGGCAACCCCATAAGCAAAAAGAACACCTGCCAAAACCATATTAATTTCTAAGAAAACAAAATGGACCCATTTAATTCCCAGCACAGCACCACATCACACTGGCTGCCAGCGCTTCCCTGTTAGGTGACAAAATAAGGGATAGCCTTACCTAGTTGGTCTAAAAGGTCATTAATGACAGCAAGCAAACTGTTCACAGAGTTTTTTGCTTTTCTTGCGTTGTCTTCTGCTTCCTGGGCTGCCTGTGAGGCCTGTGGGATAAAAGCCATGAGAACATTGTAAGCTGTGTAGGGTTTAATGAAACCACTGCTTTTCCTTTTCATGCATCTGCCTTCTCTCTCTGTGATAATGATCTCTGAGCAGAGATATCTGTCACTGCACTGGAAAAGATGGCCTGCAAATACTCCTTATCCCAAAGGAGAGGGTGCAGATTCCCAAAATCTGTTTTACAGGTAAAGTCACATCAAAGTCAGGTTTGTTAAAAGGACTGTGTTAAGAAAACCACCTCTCCAAGTCCAGCAGCAAACCTATGTTAACTGTATGTTAACCCATGTTAACGTTTGCAATTAAAACTTGGAAGATGGAGAATTCTAAGTGGACCCAGAGTGGCCGCTGCAGCAGCACAGAGGGAGGAAAGCTTCCAGAGGCAGGGAGAAGTCACCTCTTTGCCACCACCGTCAGCATTACTCACCATGCCTGCCATCATCATATCCTGATCAGCATCCTCTTGTTTACGCTTCAGCTCTTTTTCTGCCTCCTGGAGTTGCTTCATCATGTCATCCACCTCTTTGGCCAGCCCCGTCACGTCAGAGAAGGTCTTGTCTGCTTCTGCTCTGGTAGCAGCGGCATTCTATAGCCAGCATGGGGAGAAGGATGAGAACAGCTGGAGAAGGTGCAGAACTTACCAATACAGAGCTTACGTGCTGTTGTGGTTGGACACATGGCTCCAGAACTGCAGGGGACTCACCTTCTGAACAGCGCTGGCAATTTTCTCAGCATCATCTGCTCTAGTTTTGGCATCACGGGCATCGGCAGCAGCATTGCCAAGAGCCAGCTCTGCCTGGCGGGTCTTGTTGTTGGCTTCAGCAATGGTCTGGGTAATGGCAGGAATCTTCTTCAGCGCCTCCTCAGCTGCTGTCTTGTTGTCATTCACTCGCTTATCGAAATCTGAGACAGGGAAAAAGAGGTACTCACTGCCTGCTCTGGAAAAGCCTTGCAACACTTCTCTGACCGCACCGCCCTGCCTCTGCCTCCTTGAAATTTGGGGGAAGAACAGCCCAGCTAGCCCTCAAGATGAGAGCAAAATGCCCTTCCAATCCCTTCCACACAATGTCATACGGTATGGAATATCCCTTTGGCCAGTTAAGTCCGCTGTCCTCACTCTGTTCCCTCCCAGCTCCCTGAGCCCTTTGCTGCAAACGGCCTTGGCTCTGTGCAGCACTGATTAGCAGTAACTATAAGCATCAGTGTAATCAGCACTGCTTTTCTCCTAAAACTGAAACTCAGCATCAAACCAGAAACTCTCAATTCCAACCTAGCACTGTTCTTCCTTTAAGAAAGCCAGAAGAATCCTCCAACACAAGTACTGGCAGCAGCACAGACCATTTAACCAAGATGATCTCCTGCAGTGTGACCTGACGGGAGCTGCATGGTTCCCCACACAAGTTCTTTACCTTTCAGGTTGCTGAGAATGGTGTTGGCCTCCTGCAGGGTGCCATTGCCCTTTCGAGCAGCTTCCTCAGCCAGGGCTTTTGCTGCATCTGCTCGAGCCAGGAGCTGGTCTGCAGTCTGCAGAGACATGACACCTATCAGCATACTCTTATCCTCTGATGGATGACTGTGCAAGCCTATCAAAAAGCATCACCCCACAAAAAACACTAAAGCAAATATAGAGCAGCATTTGTCCCCATGTGAGTGGCAATATGTGCTATGAAACCACGTAAATTCAGGTACTTTTGAACACTGTCCTGAATACAAACAAGACAGCACACCCAGCAAAGATACCAACTCCCCAACACAGCCTCAATGCCATTCCTCTTTTAGCAGCCTTTTGGTTTTCCTTTCCAGGATCATTCCTCAATATCTGCACACATAAAAAACACCACTAGGATTTGACTGAGGCCAAATCTCTTGCGTCTTACCAGTTACTTGTTTCCCTTTGGGTTGTTTTGCCTGCATCAAACAGAACTGACCTGCTGCTCTGTCTTCCCTTTCTCCAAGAGGTTCTTGACTTCCAGCTCCTTTCCTTTCATGTCTTCCCTCAAGTCTTCATAGTCCTTCAGTTTCCTTGCTATTAACTGATCTAACTCCTCTGCTTCCTTCTTGATCTTATTTGCTTCACTCTGCATGCAGACATCAGAAACACAAGCAGGTTTCCTGAACATTAAAGAATTTCTAAACAGGTGACAAAACACAGCATGGTTTCTAATGATAAAGCAGGCAGAAGCCATGACAAGTTTCCATCTTTCACAGAGCTGCAACTTCTTCAAAATTCCAAATACCCCACAGGGAGGACAAGGTGCAAATAGTTTTGTGCTAAAAGAAACTACACTTCCATGGTGAGTGGAGAGGGAAGAGCTCTGCAAACTTGACAGGAATCAGATTTTTTGCACTTTTCAGTTCAAGATGAGGTATGATAAGCACCGTTTCACTGTGTTTTGGTCCTGCAGAACCTGGCAGAAATGGGGGATCTATATTTGTAGTTTCCTGCTTGCAAGTCTCCTACATAACAACCAAAACACAGATATCTGGATGCTATCTAGACGGATCTAAAGCAGAATACCATTAGAAGAGAGCATACAGTGTATATCAGCCACCTTGCACAGTGCTTTAATGGCTGCCCTCTTTAGAAAGCCGTGCACATCACGTACCTCCAGCCCCGTGGTGTCCACAGTGGGCAGATTGGTGAGATTAGCGTAGATCTGGAGGGCCTTATTCCCAGCTTCCTCTGCCTCCTCAAGCACCTTGTTGGCCTGTCTCTCTAGATCTCGAGAAATGTTTCTTGCTTGGGCATATCTAACAAAAAAACAAACAGAATCCTGTCACTCTGCCATTTCTTTTTGTTGAATTGAACTTATTGAGAGCAGAGAGGCTAGAACACTAAGTGAACCCAACAGCACAAAATGGTACAAAGCCATCCAATGGTAAGAACTGCTCCAAAGCCAAGGAAATGGACCCGATTTTCTGTTCCTGACTCACTTCTGGTTGAGCTCATCGATGTCACGTGCCGTTTGGTTTTCCCCAGCCAGAGTCTTCAGCAGCAGCTGATATGCTTCTGTGGAAGTATCGTTGGCTGCCTTGGCAATGCGAACGATCTCATCAGCTTCTTTTTTGTGCCTGGACAAGATCACAGAAGGAAAATGATGCCATTAGAACTGCCAAGCAGCAGTTTCTGTCCTCAGCTCCAAGATTTTCCTCCCTCACCCACATTTGCACAGGTGTAAATGCAGTGGAAGATGCTGCTTGAGGGCCTACAGCACATACCCAGCATTTGTCCTGACACACAGGCATGCAAAAAGGGTACTGAGCAATCTCTTAAGCAGCCCAAGGAAGAGGGTTTCACATCAAGCAAACCAGCTCTGTTTTCCTCCTTCTGGGGGGCTCACATGTGGGCAGGTAGGAGGTGCAGCACAGCCTACCTCTCAGCCAGCCGGCGCGCCTCTTCTGCCAACAGAGTCATGTTGTTGGGGTCACCACTTGAATCAGGGGGTGAAATGGACTGGAAAAAAAAAGAAAAATAAATAAATAAAAAGAGGGAAAAATAATACTCTATTTTCATCTTTTATTCATCAACGCTTTAAATATTTATTGCCATGATCTAAATGCTTTTAGATGGGTCTAACCCTCCTTCTGACCTCTGTATTTTTTCTTAAGCCACTGCCGTTTCCACCATCAGTTTTCCCTTAAAAGCAAACATTTTGGTGTACGTTCAGGGGTTTTCAAACTGTTTTTCCTTCAGCAGGGGCAAAGATGCCATTTATGAAAGAGAATTTGCATATTCCTTAATATATTTTCCATGTTATTTGGTAAAGAGAAGCCATTACCACAGCAAATTTGCTACAGCAGTGAGAAAAAGCAGAGAAACCCAGCCAGACAGCCCAGCAAGGAAGGGCTCTGCCTTCTCCCCGCCCCATATATCTGCACAGCACACTCACCACATTGCCAGCTGCCATCTTTGCCTTCTCCAGCATATCAGAAGCCATTGTAATCAGGTCCTCTGTATCCTCCACCCGGACCCTCGCTTGCTCTGCCAGGTTCTCCGTCTCCTGCACCGTATTCTGGATGTTCCTCAGCCTGCTGAGCTGACTTGTCAGCGTGCTGTTGATGTCTCTGAGACGATCCATGAGACCCTGATCTACGTCTGAAAGACGCAATATAAAAGGGAAGCAAAATTAATTAAAGCAGGAAGAAAAGCTGGAGCAGCAGCACACCATTGCAGGCAACACATTGGCAGGTTAATCCTCCATTGAAAGGGGACTTAACAAAGCTGTTTCATAAGTCAGCTGGCTTGAGATCAAAGTCATCATCATTAACTACTACTAAGATAGTCCTGCTTGGTGCTTGAACTGGCTCTAATGGGAGATTTTATACTCAGAATCTTGTTCCACCTCTATCATTGATTAAAGAAAGGCAACCGAGCTGCTCTTCTAAAGGTACATAACATCTTCTTTGCTGATTCCATTTACCTTTATTACTACAACATGAGCAGAGATGGAGGAATAGCTGGGCTGTATGTGATCCTCTTTGGGCAATGGTGGCTTTCCCCTGAGCCAGAATCTGTCCCAGACAGAACAGCTGAAGATGTGCAGAGCAGCAAACCCACCCTGACTGCTACCCACCCCAGAGGGATGATGAAAGCAGGCAGGACAGATGATCCAGCCTCAGTTCTTCAACACAAACAAACTATGAGCTCTCTAAAGTCTCGACTGCCGGGTAACGCCCCATAACCATTTCTTAAGTGAAGAAGTAACACCACAAATGCCAATCCATGCCCTAACCTTACCATAATATACACTCTCACACACTGCACACAAGACTACCGTCATCTAGGCACAGATGCTAAGCAGGAAATAACACTACCTAGAACTGCAGAGTTTCAGAAACCATTCACATCAGCAGAAATCATTCCAAACACGTGACATGCAGCGTCAGATTGGTACCAGCTTTTGCAAGCTTTGCCAAGAGATTATTCCTAAGTGGTCTCAAGTCAGTGAGCAAACTCCCGTGGGAACACTTCTAGTGCAAAGTCAAGTCTCCTTCAAGTTGCCCTCTTCCGGAGCATGCATTAACTCAATGTGTTTAAAAAAGCCCTAAGCAAAATCCACTGTCACACTTCTTAATGCCCTGCTCATAGCCATCCTATAGAAGAGGTGGCAGTACAAGAATGCTTTGGAAGCACAGTTTAACAGGAAAAACAGCTACAGGCCACCACAGCAGCAATGCATTATGCATTTTATGGTGGGCTAATAGTGTTTGCCAGTAGGATTTTGAGGCATTTGTTCTAATCACTGATGATATCCCAACAAGAGACGCTCTGGCCCAAGGCATCCAAATAAACCTGTGAGCAACACAGGCTGCATTTGCTAGTGGTGAAAGCTGCAGAAACACAAACCTATTGAGCGTCCTTCTGCTTTAAAATAAAAGAACATCGGGGACAAAGTCACAGCCTTTACTGTTCCCATAATAATGCATAAAATAGCTCTTTGCCCTGGTGCATACTGAAGGCTTGAAGTAAAAAGCTCTGCATCCTAAGGGAACAAGAACAACCAAGCACATTTCACACTAGCCCACATCTGATCTGCTCAGCTCACCTTTGCTGTTCTGTGCTTCTCGGAGCAGCTCCATAACATCCCTTTCTGCCTGCTTCAACCTCTCCTCAAAGGCTTGATCAGTGACAGTTTCTTCTCCTGTGCCCAGGTTTGCTATAAGGTTTTCCAGCTCCCGTAGCCTCTCTCGTTGCTCTGCCACCTGTGTAAAAAGGGCAGAGCGCAGCTGCATCACAGGCACAGCAGCAGCACACCTTTCTGCTTTCTGTCACTCTGACACTGCACCAGGGCAAGCAGGTATGGCACAAAGCACCAACCCCAGAAACCACAGTCAGTGGCCTTACCTTATCTTTCACTAATCTGTAACACGCAGGGCACTCCTGGCAGCCCGGCCATGACCTGTTGTAGAAGTAGTTCTCCTCGCACTGGTCGCAGCGGCTCCCCACAAAGCCCTCCTTGCACTCGCAGCGACCATCCTCACGGCACTGAAGGGCACGTGAGCCCTCCAGGTCACAGTCACACGCTGTGGGGAAGTTAAACCTTGGTCAGAGCAAAGGGGACACACAGACACCCTAAAACTGCAGCCCGTTTCCTGCCAAAGCAGTAGAGGACCCACTGACCCACTGCAGAGCCCTGTTCTCATCAGAGTGCTGCCATGAACAGCAAGGCACGGCGAAGCCTTAAGTTGTGCCAAGGGAAGGTTCAGGTTGGATATTAGGAACAATTTCCACTCTCAGGGAGTGGTGAGGCATTAGCACAGGCTGCCTGGGGGGGTGGTGGGGTCACCATCCCTGGAGATGCTCAAGAACCATGGAGATGTGGCTCTGAGGGATGTGGTCAGTGGTTGGGGATGGGCTAGAGCTGGACTGGGGGACCTGGATTTTGAGACCTGAGAGGTCTTTGCCAACCTTAGTGATTCTAAGAATACCATAAGGAAAGTCTGGACCATTCTCTTTTTCAATCATGCTGCTCCTTAACACTGGACCTGTCCACTGAGGCCACAGAGCACCCACACTCACGTTTGCAGCCCTCAGGGCCAAACCCAAAGTGGTTGGCCTCGCAGCGGTCGCAGCGCTGGCCAGTGACGCCGGGCTGACACTCGCACTGCCCCGTCCATATGTCACATTGGCCGTTGGTGGAGCCCAGTGCGTGGCAGTCACACCTGGGGGAGAGAACCATACATCAGCTGGTAACAAGGGGCAGGAAGTATGGCTGATGTGCCTCTGAAGGAGCCCTCTGAGCACTGCTGGAAGCCTCCATGACAAGGCAGTGACTTTTCTTGCTGGGACAAGGCACCCAGCCTCTGAACCATGCAAGGTCACTTGGTGGCTGCACTAAAAAAGGAATCCATGAGCCCCAGTTACCAACGGTCACACAGCCACGTGACACTTTTCTATTTAAAACTCTGATTTAGGGCTATTTATAAAGCTATTTATAAGTCAAGATTTTTCTTCAGCCCTTGGAGCTGCTCCTTAACTCCTGCTCCTCCCCATCTTCAGCAATGCCAACAAGGAACAAGAGGCACAGGCAACAAGCACTGCAATCCAACCTTTGCTGATGGCAAACCCAATTCTGGGCCCGCTGCCCCAGCATGGGCTGAACATTACCTCTCACAGCCTCGGCCGCTCTGGAGGTTGAAGAAGCCAGGCTCACAGGCACTGCAGTCCCTCTCGGTGACATGGGAGAGGCACTCACATTGCCCCGTCACTTGGTTGCAGCTCGTCTGCTGATTCACGGTGCCGTAGGGATTACAGTGACAAGCTGCAAAAAGGACACAAATGGGAAACATCACCCCAAGGTCATTCTCAGGGACCAAAGCAGCTTTAAACATGAGAGGAAATGCTCATACCCCTGCACTTGTCAGCAGGGTTGGGGGCCAAGGGGTTCCCAAAGAAGCCATCCTTGCAGCGGTCACAGTAGAAGCCGGCCGTGTTGTAGATGCACTTGAGGCACTCTCCTGTCTGCCGGTTGCAGTTGCCCACAGCATTGGGATCAATGTTGTCATTGCACTGGCACAAGCGACACGGCCTCACGGCCCCGTTTTCACCCAGTGGGTCTCCAAAATAGGCATCATCACACAGCTCACACCTCTTGCCTGCAGAGGGACAGAAGCACATGTTACCCCTCAAGCAATCCATATCTGCTGTAATTTGCTGTATTTAAGAGTTGGAGTGGGTGGAGTTCAGTGGGGCACCCCTGCTCCGGGAAGCCACAGACAGTGAGATCTGCTGAGCCTCAGCAGGCAGCCCACAAAGCATGCAGCCCGGCAGCTTCCAAAGTTCGCTGCCAGCTCAACTTCCCTGCCAGTCCCAAGTTATTCCTCAAGCAGTTCTGTACACACAAACCATCTTTTCCCTCACCTTTCCCTCATTACAAACACATTCAGAAACACGAGAAGTGGGAAAAACTCTCAGGTGGTCGTGTTAGCTACAATAAAGGATGATCTTGCATGGAAACCTGAGCTGCAAGGAACTCCATCCTCAGAACTCCATATTGGTTCACGAAGTGATGGCATCCATGGGAACCCCCAGGGGCTGCTCCTGGTGTGCCTCTGGGCTTGAGCAGGGGCTTTCCCAAGCATTTAAAGCATTTACAGGTACTCTGGACTTTGGACTCTTTCATACCAAACAAAAAAAAAAACCAACAGAGAAGAGTGGAAGCTGCCAACCATCTTAAGTCTTATTTGTTGTTGGCAGACAGAACAAAAGTCCCCACTTCACAACTCAAGTACGCACTCAGGCTTTCCGGTTTGTCATTAAGGAAAAACCTCAGCACCTGTTCATGCATTTCTTTTCAAAACTGCTGAGTATGTTTGGCCTTGCACGTTCTGATTGGTGTCTACATGCCACTGCAACCTTCCAGCTCTTTCTAGGGAGGACACTGGCCTCTGTGAGCATCCCACAGTGCCTCTGGAGGTGCACTTTCTAATTCTGTTTCAGTCTGACCCATCTTCCTGACTCTTTTAGTGCTATCAAAGTTTCAGCCCAATGCTATGCACTTATCAGATGACAGAATGGCTTAGGTTGGAAGAGGTCCCAAAGGTCCAGCAATGGTCCCTGCCACGGGCTGGTTGCCTCCAATCCACTCAGGCTGTCCAGAGCCCCATCCATGGCCTTGGGCCCCTGTGCCAGATCCGTACTAGAAGCCAGCAGGGCACACATGCATAGCACAGAAATGTTAAGATTTGCACAGATGTAAACATCCCTTTCCCTTTTGTTCTTGAGAGAAGGGCACAAAGAACAAGAGTCCTTCAGCCCTGAGCATCACGTGGGGAAGCAGGGCTGGAGGAAGAGACAAACATGTTGCATTTAAATGAGGAGACGCAGCAGTTTGCTGTGGGTCAGAGCAGCAGAACTGCTGGGGGCCAACGCCAGGAATACAGGGTGGGAAAAGTGCCCTTGTGGCAGGGGCTCACCCGTGGTGCCTGTCTGGCAGCTGGTGCACACAACCTCCTTCGTGCGGGGAACAACAGCACAGCTGGAGCCGCTGGGGCACGGGCAGGGCTGGCAGTCCAAGGCTGTGCCCGCTGTTGCATCTCCGTAGTACCCATCACTGCACTTCTCACAGTGAGAGCCCGCCGTGTTATCCCTGCAGTCACACACACCTGGAACGGGAAGGCAAGTGGGTTTTTTTTTTTCCTTCTTCAGTCAACACAAAAATAACAGCCCTTTGCTCCCTATTACTGCTTACCCGTTTCAGGATCACAGGTCTCGCTGTGTCCATTGCAGGTGCAAGGCACGCAGGGGCTGTAGGGCCCCAGTCCAGGGGTCTCTCGACGGTACCCAGGGGAGCAGCGCTCACAGAACTGCCCCTCGTAGCCTGCTGGACAGGAGCAGCTCTCCACCCACGCCGCGGGCACGCCGGCCCCTGGGACAGCGCTGGTGATGGTAACATCATCCAGATGGCCAGCACCTCGGAGCAGGGAGAAGAAGACACAGTCACCACTGCACTATGAACAGCTGCCCAGGGGATAGCCTGATCTATGCCCATCACAAAGACAGATTTGTATCTCCCCACATCTCTGCTATCGTATCTGTCAAGACTCTGCATTGCGCCTTCCTATTAATTTGGAAAGCACTGCATGCAGAACAGGAATGAAGAACCACATCTGCTCCACAGAGGGGGATCAGCAGTGGCAAGCACTCAACTCTGAGATTCTCAAAGGCAGCACAGCATGTTTCTTCTCCATCTCCTCCCCAGAAGCCCCAGCAGAAGCTGCTACACAGGAAGGCCAGGCAGAAAGTAATTGTGTGACTCTGCCAAATAACCTGCCACAGCTACTCATGACCAAGCCCTACAAGCAATGAGAGCACCAAACAAAGAGGTCTGCTCCTCTTTCTTGTTACACACTGCTCAGTGACTTACTTCTCTCGCTGTATGTTCCACGGATCTTGATGGCAGTCAAATTGTGGAGAAGCTTCTGGAAGTCAAATGCAGAAAGAGCAGGTCTCCACGGGTAATCGGCAGCCTCATGGAGCCTAGGGAGAAGGGACACGCTCCATTTGCAAAGCTTTCAGATGCTAAGAGCTGTGCCCTTTTAAAGCACCACCTCCAACCAAGGTATGCAATTGCCACATACTCTGCATACACTTAAGCAACACTGCTGAACAGCCAGCTTCAAATTAACCTGATAAGACCGCTCTTGTGAGCTAAAATTACTGCTGTTTGTTTTCCCAGGAGCTCAGAGGGAAGGGTGTGTGGCAGTCTTGGTTCCACCTGCTCTCTTGGCTCCCACTGGGCTGGGCCCCCCCTCACCTGAAGGTGTAGGTCAGTGGGCTCTCACTAGGGTATGAGTTGCCCTGGGCAATGAGAGGCACTGACACACGAAGCCCAGCCCCTTCCAGCACCAGGTCTTCTGCAGAGAGACGCGTGTCCCGTCTGTCCACACGGAAGGAAAAGGTCAGGTTCTGACCGTAGCTCAAAACTTGGTTGCCCAAGAACTTGCCTGGAATGGGAAGAAATCCTTATGGTCAAGAGACAGAGAACAGAGAGACCACAGGGAGTCAAGAAGTGAGATTTTCTGCAGTGACCTACGTGGTGCAACAAAATAGATGGGGAAGTAGCTGTCTGAGATGACAGAGATGTCCTGGGTCTCTGAACTCCACTGCAGTGGGACTTGGGAGCCGTCACGTTGCTCAGCATGCCACTCGTCCTCTCCTGAAAGCCAAACATGCAACAGTCATCATTCAAAGGAGCAGCTCTACACACAATGTCATACTGCAAACTGCTCATAAGCAACACATCTCTATTCTACATGCTGGTACTGTGCAAAACATACAGTTTATCCAGAGCGCTGACTTAAGCCTTCTGAACTTTGAGCACTACA
This sequence comes from Coturnix japonica, assembly GCF_054131305.1. NCBI lineage: Eukaryota > Metazoa > Chordata > Aves > Galliformes > Phasianidae > Coturnix > Coturnix japonica. Next base: position 6,750,066 of record NC_140673.1, on the reverse strand, counting down.
ACAGAAAATACTTGTTTAACATCTTGATTTCTGAAGACCACAGGAAAAGACCAGGAAACCTGCAGTCAGCAACGACTTTATGCAAGTTTCAGCCTTTGTAAGAGCCGTTCTCCATGGGAATTTTAATCAGAAAAGATGTTCTTTTTAGACTATGCAGAATGAAAACATTCATAGGCAGGAAAGCAGGAAACAGACTGTATGACAAACCTGAAGCAATTATAATCCTCTCCATCAAGCTCCCAGTTCAATTCTGCAATGGAGAAAATGCCTCCCCTTCTCTAGCACCTCCCTTTTGAGGTATGAAGTTTTACATTTGCAGTACCCACTTACAACTGCACACACTGGGTGCCTGAGGGCAAAGCCATGAATTCTTTCTACCCCAGCAGAGCAAACAACTTGAAGATGGGGAAGCTCTCATTGACTTTTGCAGCTCTGTGCTTCCCATAAAAGGCAACTAGGGATTGCACCCAAAGTTTGCTATCTCACAAAGGAGGGAGCAGGGAGCAGCACTCGTCCCACTGTCATCTACAACCCAACCTGAGACACAAAGAAAGGCTCATTTTACCAAACTGAAAGCTGGAGGTGATGCTGTACGTGCTGTAGCCAACAGCGTTGGTGCAAACCGAAGAGTGTCCAAAACAGAAGCAGGGGGTACAGCCTCTTGGATTTGAAGGATCCAGATGGAAAAACCCAGGTTTGCATCTGAAGATGCAAAGGAAAAAGAATTCATTTCCCCGTTGCTTAATCCAGGCCATTGCTCAAATATTTCTCATTCTTGAAACAAAGCCACAGGAAGAGAACTCACCTCTCACAGTGGAAGCCCTCAACATTCTCTTTGCAAGCACACCGTCCTGTTTCCATGTTGCATTCACCTGTGCTACCAGCAGGGTTGCAAGAACAGGGCCTGAGAGAGCCATGAGAGAGGATAATTAATTAAAATCATGCATAGCTTAAAAAAGGTGTATCCATTCCCTTTTGAAGAGCAGCTCCCCTTACCTGCACCCAGCCTCAGAGAGGGAGTGGAAGCCTGGCTGGCAGCGGTCACATTTCTCTCCCATGACGCCGGGCTTGCAGCTGCACTGGCCATAACTATCACACTGTGTGCTGAGGGAGCCTGGGGAAACAAGGGACAGGGGCCTTACCACACCTGTGTGAGGTTCACCCAGCTGTAGGGAGCATGCAAGGAATACAAAGAAATACAGGCCTGGAGACAGATTATTATGTTTTGCAAAAAGAAAAACAAACATGTTCAGCTCAAAGTATTTTTTCCAACCGTTATTTTTATATAATTCTTCAAAACTTTTAATTGCATTCTCTTCCATATTCCTTGCTCTCAGTACTACCTTGACACATCTACGTCCATCCATGTTGCTTTGAGCAGCCTGGTCTGATGGGAGGTGTCCCTGCCTATAGCAGGGGCTGGAACTATATGACCTTTAAAGTCCCTTCTAACCCAAACCATTCTATGAGTCTATGACCCAAATGTCCCCAGAAGGGCACTTGCAGAAACAGCAGCACAGGTTTCTTTAATCTGCAATTATTGTGGATTAAATCCTCTTCCCCAGGCATTGCTGCAGCCAGAAGGCCAAAAGCTGTCAGCACTTTAAGAGTTAACAACTAGGGAAAAACCATACTAAAATAGATAAATACTTTTCTTTCCACTTCAGTCCATGTTAGACGATTATAGCAAAGTGAAAAGTCATGAGACGATTAAGTCGGGCAGGGGAGAAGAACGCACAAAACCTTCACCATATACCATGCACAGTATACTCCTATGGGGCTCCTTTGCAATCCCACAAATGAATGCTAAGATAAAAACAGTGCTCAGGTAAAAAAATAGTCGTGTATGGTAGTCCAGATATGCACTGCATGACAGCACGTTGTGAGACACAAAGCTGATGCCTAAGTTATAAGGGACCCTGAAATCTGTCCTAAAATACCTGAGAAGTCACATCACCGCCGCTTCCATCCACTGACACCAACCCTCAGCACAGACACATCTTAAAATAAGGTTGAGCATGAGAACCAGGGAGAGCAGAGGGAGGAAGAAAGAGGCCTTTCTTGGTCAACGCTTCAGAACTGTACGACTCTGACCAAATTAGCTAGCAGACATGCCCTGCCAGCCCTCTTGCTGGCTGCTTTTAGGGCATGTTGCAAGCAATTACTTTTTCCAGCTACTCTATTTTGGAACCTCACATCATATCTTACTATCTGTTACCCTTTTGTTTCCTTCACCCATATTTGCTGTGGGGCTGCTGGAATTACAAGACCAAGCCATACAGGTCAGGTGGTTCCCTTGACTACAAGATTTGTTCTCCTGCCAGCATTTTTTCCATTCTTCTTTTAAAAAGGAGTCTAACGACATGTTTTGACTTGACTTTGTTTCTTTTCACCCCCTTTTGTGTTTAAGGTTGCGCCGGTTTGTATTTATAGTGCTTAGATACTCGGTAGGAGAAACTGATGCTGCTAATATTCACTACCATTCTTTGGTCCAAAGAACTTCCTAAAATATCCACTCGCGTAATCTTGTTTATTAAGAATTTAAATGAGTGCTTTAGTGCTGGGTGTGTCCAGGGCAACACATACACAGTGGTGGAAAAGAAATAAAAGACAACTATTTTAGAGCACATTTGAAGGAGGAGATGCTGGACTATCTGCTCCTGCCACTCCAAGCCCAGTTAGATCCAAGGATAATTTTAACCCTAACACAACCCAGTAAGCATCTCCTACAAGGGCTGAAATTAAGAACAATGAAAAAGTCTTTTCACTTCTTGGCTTGTCATCAGCTGCACCACCATTACACTTACCCACAGGGTTGCAGCTGCAGGGCAGGCAGCCCTCCTCGCTCCCAAGGCGGTAGAAGCTGTCCCTGCACCTCTCACAGTGGGCACCATCAGTGTTGTCCCGGCAGCCCGTGCAGTGCCCGCCGTGGCCGGTGGAGCGGTACAGCTCAGGATCAAAGTAGCACTCCTGTGCCCTCCCATTGCAATCACAAGCTGCAAAAAACCACAGGGATGTCAGCTGTGTGGATAACCCAACCCTGCCAGTCACAAAACCTAGTGTGCAAAGCTGAGTATTCAAGCTGGAGAGGGAACCTTCAGTCATCCCGAGACCTGCTGCCACTTATTTCCCTACATCCCCCAAGGGAAGGAAGCAATCCTGGTGACATGGTGCACCCAGTGACCACCAGCATGGCCCCTCATGAGCCAAGTGGTGACTTCCAGCCCACACAGTGCCCTCCCATCCCACACAGCACCACCGACCCCAGTCACACAAACACACATGGAAGATCAGAGCACAAGCTGACATCCTGCTGTGAGAAGGGCTTCTTCCCGGGAGCAGGCAGAGCCCAAATTCCCTCTGCAGGAGGGTCAGGCTTCAGCATCCTGTCAAGGAAAGCCACAGGTCTCCAGCAGCCAGCTGGGAACCATCAGTGCACACCGAGGTCAGACAGGAAGAAAGCTTTTCTGTCTGAAAAAGCTTCCCCATAAAGTAAACTACCAGGAGCTGCAACACTAAACTAAGAAAAATAAATTGGCATTCAGTCCCAGACATTTCCATTTGCAGCCCAGAACTGTTGCAACAGTCTTGAAACTGGATGAAATAAGTCTAGAAGAAACTAAAAACCAGTTATCCGAATCCAAGAGGAAATCAGGGGATACTAAATGAACTTTCTGAAGGGCAATTAGACTCCAGAAACTAAATATATTTTTTTTTTCCACTAGTACAAGCTGGTAGGTTTTGTGGTAAAGGTGTTGCCTAAAGATTGCTCCCATCCCTATCCAGAAGCACAATGCTCCTTCCCAGGGACATAGCAGAAAGCTTCTGCAGGACAGGGATGACAAATCCAAGGCAACATTCCTCAAAAGATCTGGATGTGCTCAGAGCAGTACAAGGAAAAGGACTCTGCTCTATTTTCCCATCAGCATATACTCAGAGACAGGAATCTGAGCCCATTTTGAGAGCATGTTATGCAGGCAGATCCCCCAGGAGAATCTGAATGCCTCTGCTGACACAACAGCAGTAACAGCCCATCTACAACCCTACGCTTCATCAGAGAACTTGCAGGACGCAATGCCAGATAAAACACAGCATTGGGTCATCCCAGTTTTAGGCCTGCCTCTAAGGAAGGCATGGGTCTCCTTCCTCTGAAAACGCAGGCAAATATGAGTTTAGATAACACCAGAATCTCCAGCAAACATGTCATGCTCTCAGAAACCTGAGATACTTCCACAATGGCATTAAGAGGGATCTGAAGCACCTCCAACTTGGGAGCACAAATCCTACAAGCAGTCTACTGGATAGAGGCAGAGACTTAAAACCAGGCCACGTCCAACAGCCAAGGGAGCAAACCCTCAAGCACTCTCTGTGCCGGGTGCGGGCACACGTACGCAAGCATTCGTTGGCACTTTCTGCTGTTGCTCTCCTCCACGGCCGGTCATTGAAGAAGGGAAGGCACTTCTCACAGTCATCCCCAAAGGTGTTGTGCTTGCAGTTGCAGACCAGCTTCCCAAGCTCGTTCCTTATGCACTCACTCGCATGGCCATTGCATTTGCATCTGGTTAACAAGAGACAAGGAAGGGGTGTTTAAAATCCAGATCTGGGTCTCCCGTGGTACAATCCAGAAAATGCCCAGATATAAAACTTGAGACAATGTGTATTCAGAAGGTGTAAGATTAGAACAAAACTGATAACAGAACTCCAGTGGAACAAGCAGGTGTAGCATCCTCAAGGCAAGTGTATAGAAGGGCAAGAATGCCAGCCCACCTCCCTCTGAAGTCTGTCACTAAAGCAGGATAAACTAAGCAGAAGAAGCAAAAACAGCACTGGTGTCAGACTAGTACACATCTCCCTTAGTGTCTCTCTCATGGGAGTCCTGGAAAAGTTATACATGCTGCCTATATGCTACTGTTGTCAGAGTAAGAAATTAAAGATGACAAGGTGGCTGCTATGGAAGCCCAGTCTCCAGCCTGCTCTTTGCAAGCAGCACAAAACATTCCACTGGGCTCAGCTCTGTTTACTAAAACATCCTATTGCCAACAAATTAAGATTAAAGCATTCTGCAGTACGTTTTGGCAGAAGGAACAGAGAATCACAGCGTTGTACAGTGCTTCAGATCTCCATGGGAGATGGCCCCCAACATTTCGATGAAGCAACAACCTTGAGATTTCCCTACTTGCTGTTACTCCAGGCTACAGATTAACAAACGTGTGTAACAAAGCTATCAGAAACACCTTTTCTTCCCCTCTTTGTTTTACTTTCTTGTCACTCTTTGTGCCCCACTTCCCCAACGGCTTCACAAATTGAGCTAAGCAGGAAATAAAACACTCATTCCCTGTCTACCTCTGAGATTTACAGCCTCAGGAGGACATGCACAGTATCTGTGAGCTCCCTAAGACTCACTCTACAGCTTTTTGACAGCCAATAAAGACAGGAACTTAACAGTACCATATGAGTATAATCAAAATCTTTTAAGCACTCCAGTAATCCCCACCAAAAGCTCCCAACAAACACAGAGGTTTATTGTTTACTCACCTGCCACCAACGGCAAAATCCGAAATTGCGTAGTAATATGACTTAAGGACTTTGGGGTCATTGAAAACTTCATCTCCAAAGGTGTTGAGGCGGTTGAGGCTCACCCTAATATCGGTGGCCGTCACCCATTCCTAGGATAGACAGAAACCCCATCAGAGCACACACAAGAGGGACTGTGGAGTGTGTGTCAGCACTGCCATCACCAGCAGCTGTATTTACATTCAGTACGTCCCGCCAGCAGTCATCCATCAGTCAGCATGTTCCTACCCCACCACTTCCTCTCCAATCCTCTGAGGCTCACCCAGCCCTGCCCAGGAAGCCTTACCTCATATCCTCTTGCTATGGATAAGTTTTCCAGACAGCCCTTTCTCTGCAACCCCCTCCCAGGGCTTTCTTGGGCCCTGACTGCTCCCATCTGCAAGAAGCATGGGGAGCTCTGCTACCCTCACATACCTGGTGGCAGCTCTCTTGCAAAGCAAGATTGGAAAGAGCTTTAGGGTACACTCATCTACAGACATACATCTCCAGAAAAGAACACAGACAGATGAGTGAGGGTGAGAATTAAAACAGGCAGGCAGATCTTTGGATCACATCTATACAGCATTTTCAACAAGGTACCCCCCCCCGCCCTCTTCCAGCAACAGTCAGCAAACGTAGTGAATCTCCAGATCCCACATCACCTTTGGCATGTAGCTATTAGCATCTCACTGCTCTTATTACAGCTTTTGCAATCCTGTTTTCCTTCAAATGTGGTAAAGAATACAGGAAAAACATCCAGGCATGTACAACCATGCTGCAGCGGCACAGTCATTCAGCCAGCACAATAAGATTTGCTGAGCTACAAACACTGGCATCAACACGTGGAAACGCTGAGCACAAAACACACATTTACTTCAGTACTGAAAAATCAACGCCAGAGGCTCGTATGTATTTTAGGAAAGCAGCGGTCAGGTCTTGGTTCCTTACATGGAATTTACTAGAGGATTATAAACCCTATCACCAGCTGGAAATTTTTCTGTTCACATTTGACTAGAAACCTTTCTGAGCAAGGTCTGGCTGCAGGAATAAGGTGGCCAAACTGGTTCTTTTCCACTGCACGAGCTTTTCTCTCTCTCATTAATCTTTATATTTGTTTGTAGAACTGAGCCCCACCGGATCCTGCTTTTCTGTCCACTGGCTGAAGACCAGGGATCGCCTTCCTAATGCAAGAGAGGAGGGAGGGCAGGTCGATCCCAGCTCCTAAAGGAAGGAGACAAGCCCCTATGGGGCAAATTCCACAGCTTTAGCTCTTTGTTGCATGATGATCTAGAAGCATCATCACAAGGAAAATGGCAAGTAAACCGGATAAACTGGTGCCCCCAGTATGCTCCAGGCCACTGCCCAGCCAGCAGCATGAATGGTAAGAACAAAAAGCCCCTGACCAAACCCCTTATCTAAGCCTTCTGTAAGAGAAATTAAGGGTAGATAAAACCACGCTCCCCTTGCACCAGCATACATGTAATGCAAAAAAGTTTGGGTTTCAAATAAACATAATATATGATTAACAAGTGGGATTAACTTCCCACTTGTTAATCATATATTATGTTTCTTTATCTTCTATGCTCAAAATATACGTGAAGATGCCTCATATCAGACTCAGGCTTAACTTCCCCCTCATTCTTAACGCTGAAACAACAGCAAAATACTACAGCTGCTTTCTAAGCTGACAGAAGTAAGCATCTACCCTCTGAAGACTTCCATGGTGCCTATGAAAAGTCATCTTTAATACTACTGACTTTTTCTTTGTTGTTGTTTTACTATATACTTACAATGGAGCTCCATTCTTTCTCCAGAAACATTTCTTTGGATCACCCCACCCACCTCACCCATCCAATGGTCTTCAAGTATAAGCAAGGGCTACAGTCCAGCCCACAAAGCTGGACCCATGACAGCTGAGCAGAAGGAATCAGCTCAGACCATCTGACAGACCCAGTCCTGCTCTCATACCTGCAGCACAGGGCTGTTGTCAAAGTTGTAGGCACTGGGACGTCCCTCCAGCGTTGAGAAAGCCACATTGCCCCCAGTGAGGGGGGAGATGTCACTGAACTCATCCGTGCAGAGTGCCTGCTGTTCGTCCTCCCCAGTCCGAATAAAGCCCCGGTTGACTTTGTTATAGGTGCTCTCACAGGACCCGCTGTAATACTGGTAGGGTACCCACGGGCCGTCCTCCCGCGTGCGTTTGTAGATGGCGAAGCTCTCCGGCCTGCTGGTGTGGAACTTCAGCCGCACGTATGTGATGTCAAAGGCCTTTCCTGCAAGAGATGGAACAAAGGGATGAGAAAGGCTGAAACAACTCACAACAAAGGTTTACATTTAGAAGATCTCTGGTTCCTCTAGGATGGGCAGCTTCCAGTAGCACAAGCACCATATTCCCCAGCAAAGTGAAGGAACCAAAGGTCGAGGAGAAGGCTGAGGGGATAAAAAAACAGATCGATGGATTTTTAGTACAATGAAACACACAGCTAATGCACTGTAATTCTCTCCTGCAGACATCACTAATAACATCATTATCCTAGAAGGATGAACACTTACCGGATGAGGTTTAACAAAAGCAAGTGTAGAGTCTTGCACCTAGGGAGGAATAATTGCATGCACCAGTACAGGTTGGGACTTAATTTCATTGCACTCAGCATTTTGCACACCTTCAATTTAAGTCCTTTAACATTACTGAAATCAGCCCAACTCTATGCAAGTGAGACTCGGATCTGAAGTTAATGAATGACTCCAGATGCCTTCCCCTCCCACCTGGAGCATCATACTGATACAAGGCCCCCAACAATTCCCACAAAATAACCATTACTACTCGTGCAGTGTTTGAGCTTATGGATGAACTAAGCCCAAAACTGGCTTTTCTCCCATTTCCCCTCTAACTAACTGGATTATGGGCTCTGTTTCCCAATGAGCTCTCCTACAGCTCCTTGCAAAAAACATCACCCAAGCTCAAGGCACAGCATGTGCAAATTGGGCTCTGAGCAGCACAGGAACATTTTTCCACATAAACTCCCCTGCTAAATTTAAAGAACCCTTCCCCCATCTTCAGTTTTACACCACAGGCCAAAGAAAACTCACTGGAAACTCGTCCAACTGCACAACCCAGGTGAAAAGACATTGATTTCAGCTGGCAGCACGACTGCTTGAGAAGCCCTGCTAATGGCATGACATCAGAATGCAGTTAATGCACACAGCAAGGCTGTGCTCCAGCACTGTATCAGCCTGCCTGCCATGGGTAAATACTGCAGGAACAATGGCATTTACCCAAGACCAGCTGACACAGCGTTGAAACACGTTTCCTCCCGCCTTTAAAACATAAAAACTGTGCTTTGCAGCCTGCCTGAAAACCGGGCTCTTCAAGGTTGCACAGCCCTTTTCCTAGCAAAGATAAGGGCTCCAGGCCTTGCAGAGCTCCATAAAAATACATGCTGCTGTTACTCTAAGGAATGGCAACAACAGTAATGAGATGAAAAGCAGCTTTAAGTATTTAATTTGGAAGACAGAAGTCACTGCTCTTCTGTTCCTAGACATTGGCAATTGTTTTGATCTCACTGTGGTCTTAAAGCATCTAACAGCATGACATACCAGATGCATTTCCCTGTGTACTGAGAAGCAGCAGATCTATTTTAAAGGAAGAGCCCCAGATGTGTATTATTAAAGTTCATTGGCAGAAAGATGATGCATTGTCATTAGCAATTAATTAGCTCAGCACTTCAGGAGCACAACCTGGAACACCTCTGGCACCTCCAGAGCACAAAAGCATAAACCTCATGTTTTCATTTAGCAGTGTTGGATGCAGGGCACATCATCCCCACCAACCCAACCATGCTGTCAGCCAAAGCACAACACCCAGGTCCTGTTGACAGACGTCAACAGGGTCATCCCTCCTGTATCCCAGTCCCAGCGTCTAGCAGGAAGCACACCACACTGAGCACCATAAAGATAGCCAGGAAAATGTAAGTAAATGCTATTTAGATCTGAATGAGAAACTCCTCCCTTTCCCCCCTGAGTTAAGAATTCATGCCTACTCACAAAAGGGCTTCTTGTGCTCCGTCTCCTAAAAGGGATGGATGATTTACATCAGGAAAGCATCCTGCCAGCTGGCACAGCCACTACAAGCACCGGATTGTGAGCAGATGCCTTTGAGATAAGCCCCAACCGACACTTGGCTCCTTCATTATCGGTCCGCTCACATCCATGGCCCCAGGAAGAACTCCCGCTCCCTTCCTTATTGTCTGTGACTCCACTTTGCAGCCTCCCTGCAGCAAGCTTTAAACGTCCTCTGCTAAGTTCTGCTGCTGAGAAAATAGCTCCATCTGAGAACGTGCACTGGGCCAAGAGCCAGATTTTCCAGCACTTTTATTTTAAGCAAAATTCCCCAAATTGTAATGGAACAGTTAAAGCTTGCTCTGAATGCTTCCCTTTTGGCTATCTCCTGTTACACATTTATTGCTTTTTGACTGGCCTTCATTTCCACATCATAGCAGCAAGGTGCTTCCCCGGCATTTCCTCCCACAGTCCTGAACCATGCTCATGGCCAACAGGAAAGTCAGCTCCACCAGCCTCCTGCACTGGAAGGTGCCTATGGCCATTCATCCCTCCTGCTCACACTTGCCTCAGTTCCCCCACCCAGTGCAAGGCTCGACCAGCTTCAAGTAGACACCCTGCTGCCAAAGACTTGGGGCAGAAAGCAATTGGTAGTTCCAATGGAGAAGCCCCAGCAATAGCAAGAAAGCAGGTTGCTTTTCCTATGGCACTTGTCCTGAAAAGGAGCAGGAGGAAGGAAAGGCATGGGGACACTCAGCAGGCTGGAATGAACGTGAACTCCCACCGCCCCATTAGGTCATGCATTCTTCCAGGCACTCCCGAACAAAGGCACCATTGACTTGTGAGTGTAGGCGGCTCCGGACAGCAAAGGGCTGCCTAGTAAATTATTGCATGATAATCCAACATTGATAAGTCATCAAGGCTGCTTGTTCCAGCCGTGTTTCCAGAGGGGTTGGGGGAGAGGGGGGGAGGGGAAACTTGTTTCCTCTGGAATGGGCTGAAGGCAGCCTTGTAAGAAAAGCATTTTTTCATTTGATAACTCTTAAGTCAGTTGCGTGGATTGGCATCAAAACCAGAAAACATGGTCTAATAACTCAGTAAAACTTGCCGCTGTATTTGTACAGCTTTGACGAAAAGATGTTAAGTCCATCTCCCAAAAACGCCAGCTGTGTTTATTCATTAGGGACTGGAGAGATACCATGCACAACACAAAAGTCCTATCCGCACAGGAAACCTCAAAGCACTTTTTCAGCACAAATGATAAAAGCTCGTTTTAAAAAGGCATTTTACACTTGGCAAGTGCCGCCAGATCACAGATGATCAAGGGCTGCACACGCCATTTTGGAAGGGCTCCATTTTATTCATGGACCCAACCACAGAGCTGCCCCCTCTGCTTGGGGTGACAGAGCAAAGTGGAGGTCCACACTAACCTTTCCCAAGATGAGAATGAAAGGGTCACAGCAAGAGTAAGTCTTCCTCATGTGGGAGATGCAGCTCCCACCCACCAGAGCCCACCACAGATCCAACTGATGGCACTGGGAGGCCAGGAGATCCACCAAAAAGCTTTCAGCTGTATGAAGGTCGTACTTCCTAGCCCTGGAACGGCACAAGGCATCACTTACAGATGTTTCCTGCATGAGAAAACATCTCCAAAGGAATCACAACAAAACAATTCACATTACATCTTAATTTCTGCTACAACATTGCAATTCTGGACACAGCCCAGCAGCTCAGTCCTTCATCATCACCAATCTCAGCCCATTTGGTTTATTAAATAGTCTCTTAAAGGCTTTTCTTCTCCTGCCTGCTGAAAGGCAGCCCTTTCCCCACTCCTCATGTGCCCCATGGCCCAAAGCAGCGCTAGCGCCTGGCTCAGCTCCTATCTGAAGCAGATGATATCAAAAACATAACTGGCATTGTTGAGCCTAATTAAGTTCAAATTAAATTATATGACAACATGAGAGCTGCAAATTCAGCAGCACCAGTTTAGGAGCAAGACAGCCATCCAGGCTAGCTAGCACAGTGCTGTCTTCACCACCAGAGTGAGGCCAAGCATTTTCCTATCCCAAAACAGTGAATTTACTGGAATTTGGATGGTTCCACCTCTCCCTCCCACCCCTGTCCTTCCACATCCTACTCAGCAGCCAAAGATTTCTCAGATTCAGGCCATAATTAATGCTGCAACTATTTGGAAAGAACACTGTTGGTGTTCACATCCATCACCTGCCCCAGAGCAGACAGAACAGCCCACTTTTCTCTGTGATGTTGGACGCTTTGAGTTCTCCAGTAACCAGTTAAGAAAACTGACTTCCAGCACATCTGAGTCACGTCACATAACGGGACACAGAGTTTCCAAACCTCCTGCCTCTGCTTTTTCCATCTCTCCATGTGCTGTTGCACTATGCTCTAGTACATGCTATGTGCATTACAGGCTCATGTACAAGCTACTGCTATTTGCTAAACGAAGTGCAGCAATATCCATAAGGACCATTTGCAAGCAGCCACCCACACACCAGTTTTACTTTCTCAGCCTGTGAAGCTATGTAGGAATTGGGATAAACAACCTTGGCAGAACTGTTGCTGGAGCGAGACCATTTCCAAAACAAAGCTCGCCACTGACTTATGTTTCAAATATGTTTTGGAAAGTCAGAAACAAAGCTTCTTCCAACATTTTTTTTTCTTGAGGCAGAGAGGGAATTGCATTTCAGTTCTCAGCTCACAGGAACAGCCAGTGTGTGCTTTTAGCTCTGCATCTGGAGAATCGAGTGCAGGGACCGAAAATGCTCCAAGTTACAAATGTGCATTAAAGAGAGTCACGCGAGTTCACATCCATTCACGTGTCCATCTAGACAAGCACTAAGTGCGGGTCCTGCTTCTAAGGAGAGAGAATTTAGCAAAAAGGATAAAAGATGAGAAGTAAACACGGCTTAGCATTATCCTTTTCCCAGTGAAACAACTCGATAGGATTACACTGGAACACCACTGACAAAATATGAAACTGGCTGCTCTCTCCTGATGCCTCACAGAGAATGAACCCCAGGCTTCTCAATGCTGCCAGCTACAGATCTGCTTCAGGTCAGGCTCCAGAAGACTACAAGACACCCACACCGAACCTGGGTTCAGAAAGCTGATGTTGAAAGCAATCTGAGCATCACATGGGATAGTGCCGAGAAGTCAAACAAGTTTCCTACAAACCATGTTTTCCTAGAACAGCCCAAGCGGAAACCAAGCGTTAAATGTTAACACACGAAAGGATTGTTTCCCAGGGGCTTTAATTTGCTGAGCTTACCTACTGGTCTTGACACAGAGGCTCTGCAGCCAGCGGGTGTAAAGCTAAATGTTAGTGACTGGTTCCTGGTGGCAGGAATGCAAGTGAAGCCCAATAATTCCCTCATTAATTCACCTTGTTAGGAGCAGAGCAGCGGGGCAGTCACAGCGATAAGAACAGCCTGAGCAGGCTGGTGGGAGCCTGCAAAGAAACATGTTTTATTCCCAGATGGTCGGGGGTCACGGTGCTCAAAAAGTCAGAGCTGCCTTTTAGTGTGGATTGGGAACAGCTGCAGCAACACATTGAGAACAAAGCCCAGAAAGAGAAAACTCACATACATGGCTACATGAGGCTCAGCAACGCCTGGGTTATTGCACAGAAAACAATATCGATAAGCAGCAACCTGCACACAACCAAACTTGTCCCATAGCAGCATGCCAACAACATCACACCATGTCCTCCCCAATCACACATAGGATTTTGGGCTGCACAGGAATAACTCCAGGTTTCCTTCGATAACAGCACTGTCTAAAAGAGGTTGATTGCACAAAAAAAAAAAAAAAAAAAAAAATCAGTTCAATCATTTGCATTGCGTGCCAAAACATGAGATATTGTTTCAGGCAAGCTACATTGCTGTGATGCCCAAATAAACTCTACCAGAAGGTATTTTTTCTCTGGTAGAGAGACTACTAGAAATTCATTTTCTGACTAGGACTGTTAAGGCAGCACACAGAGTGAAAACAATAAACACACTTAGCCCCTTAAAAACAAAATGAGTTCTAAAGTCACAAGATGACAACTCTCCTAACTCAACCAGTAACATCAACTACTACACATTCAACCAAGTCATTAGTTGACCTTCAGTGGCAGCCCATTAAGTAGGGTCTGCTCCTGGAGTCCTCAGTATGTATACCTACTCTTTGGACAGTATTTTGAGGGGGGAGGAAAAGAAGCCATCACCTAAACCCACCTGTAAAGTTTCTGCCTTTGGAAAGTAAAGTCCCAAAGAATACAACGCTCTCCAGCTTTTGTTCTCACCATCTCCTTTAGTGGTGGTCAAGGCCAACCCAATCTACCTGCAACTCCCTCAAACAACATGTATCCCAAGAGCTGAAGAGCATCCCATTCCTCAATCTGCCATGCACTTACAGCAAGGACAGCTTTGCTTCTTCCAAAGCTCTGACTTCCACAGCCTTATTGTATAACCATGTCTCCTTGTGACCCAGACAGATTCTGCATTCAGAGGTCAAGGAAAGCTACCACCACACAACCCTAAATGCTAATCTTCGAATTTCACCATTACTAAAATATCAGAGTGCCTACAACGACACACAATTTAGATGGTACAAAAGCATAATGGAAAACCAAAGCTGTTGGAAAACAGAATAACTTAATCTGCTCACCACCACCAAGGAATATCAGCTTATCTCTATGCTCTTAGCTATTGTCACCACACATTTGCAAGCACGGACCTTGCTAAGCAATCAACACATTTATCACTTTAAAAATAAGAGTTGCTAGACATTAACAGATTTCCAAAGACTTCATCCCTGCCCTTAAACATAAGGTGTTTTGTTATGTACAGCAGCAAATCAACACGAGAAGCAGTAGAACAGCTAATAGCATGAACACTATTATCTATGTCTCTCCAAGTCACTAAAGATTTCCATGAGCCTCCTGTGACACTGTCAAAAAGCCTGAACACACAGAGCAAGTGTAAAGATAGTGGATGTACAGTAAGAAAACCAACACCTATGGGAAGTGTTAAGATGCCTTCATGCTTCAACTCCCACCTCCACCAGCCCTAAGCTGCCATTTTCTCCTCCTCTCTGACCCTCCTGTATCTGTAAGCCCTGAGTGCTTAAGTCAAGCGAATGTGAGCAGCAACAAAAATATGAGAGAGTTTAGATAAAAACGTGTATGCACTGAGTAGTTCTCACCCAGGCAGAAGTCAATGCTACAGAATGGAGTAAGGAAATCAAGGCACTGTACTGACCAGACTTTGCCCCATTTTCTCCAGGTGATCACCCAGCCAGATCTGGTTACTTGGCCTTTTAATTTATGTTGTAGAAAGACAGGGCTGTTGGACAGATTTGCTTTTTAAGGGCATTTCAGTCTCTCAGGAACACTAAGTACATAAACTATGCAACGCTCCATTAACCAAGTGCCCAAACAGTAATGGCCTTCAGATTTAAACCACATTGCCTAATACGACCATATCCTCCCCCAGACCCATGGACTGAATGGTAATCTATTTCCCCCCAACTCATGGGAAAACAAAGCCAGGCTGTTCCCAGCCCTCATGGACGTGCCAGGGAGCTTCAGCCTGTAAAGCTGTGAGCACGAAGATGCAGAAGAAGAAAATCATTGTATTAATTGTACTCACACATTACACTGCAGCAGAGATTTTTGTTTTAATCAATTATTTCCAAGAGTCAGCTGTTTCCCTCAAAAGACAGAGCTCTGCAATATTCCCAAGTCCTCCTGACACAAACATACCCATGGAGTTGAAGATGGACATACCCACGTATTTGCTACACCAAGTTTCTCTATATAGTTGTATCTCTACAGCAAAGCAAAATGAAGCCATGCCAGTCCTACTCATACAGAAGTAAGATTTAGATCAGCACTAAAATGATACTCAAATAAATAAAACTGCACCATTAACTCCCAGTTAAGAGAGCTGGGAAGTTATTCCCCAGGCCTGGATGGACACCTCACTCACTGCTGGCACAAGGGAAGCTCCCAGATCTCCCTTTTCCCAATTCCTTCCCCAAATCCCCTTAAGAAGCAGCTCATTCCCGCAGCTCCCACTTCCCATGGAACAATGGGGCATCTCTGGGATAATCTCTCCATCCTATAACCACCATTAACCTCAAATCTTGAAAGTGTATTCAGACAAAACACCATTCAGAACAAACAAGGGAACCTTCAAACCCATATAAAAGAAAATAATGACATAAGGAAAGCTCTGTAAGAAGCCTCTAGGCAAAGAGCTGATTGAGCTCTTGCTCTAACTTATTTCTTTCTCCACACCACGAAATAGTTCTCAAAAACTGGAAATATCTCATCTAAAGTCAGGCTATCAGGAGATTTGTCAAGGATTTCCTTGTTAGTGCTATTTGCATGCATGTCACTTTCAGGGGAGCATCCATGGTTACGCAGCCAAAGATGGCACTTATACATTCAAAGTAAAAATTAGAATGCAAGTTTACTTTCAAGAACAGCCCTTTATAACATGTTGCCATTACTTCTTTCCTCCCCCTGTTCCCAAGCTGCATGGCTGTGAACATCTTCAGCTTTGGCATTCTATCAGGCAACAAGCCAAATAATCTGCGGTTCAGATAAGCCACAACCACAGCTCAGGGCAGCCACTGCCAGACCTCTCCCAAAGGGGAAGCATTAAGAAAGGAAGAAGCTGCTAAAATTCAGGAGTGCATTAAAGCCAGCTGGGGAAGGGCGCAGCCCCACCAGGAGGGATGCCAGCACCACGCACACCAGATACACCACATCTGCTCTGCATCCATTGCTCAGCGTCTGGACGGCCGCACCGAGCACAAGCTGTACTGAGATTTTTGTTTTTCCTCCTGTTTATCCTTTCAGTGCAGCTGCAGAGGAGCCTCTCCTTCCCCTCGCTGAAGCCCCACCGGGCCATGCCTTGCAAACAGCACATCAACCACGTCCAACTCCTCCACCCCCAGGCAGCCATCAGCCAAGTAGCCACAAACACTGGGCTGAAGGCTCCTGCAGCCATTCAGGCAACTCAGGGATAGTTCTCAGCTCAGCAGCTGAACACCATCAGCCCCAGATGCATCACCTGTGCCTCAAAGTGCTTATATGGGGTTCAACTAAGATGGATCCAACCACATACCCTATCCTTCTCCTTCCTACATGCAGCACCTGCTGCTCCTCACTGCCTCTTGCTCCAGCTTGCAGGCCCTCATGCTACCCAGATCTGTAGAACAGACAGAGAAACTTCTGTCCTTACCCTTGTTAACAAATGGGCACGGGCTCTGATGGACAATGGTCTGTATAGAGTGGCCAAATGTGACACACCTGCCTCCGTCTCTCCCAGAAAAGGGTAATTTTTGTATTCATTTGGCCACTTAAATTTATTAAGCTTTTATCCAGCAGGAAATTAAAACCTCTTGCTGGCTTAATAGAATTGTTCAGTGTTTTGGAACGTTTTGCTCCCCTATGTAAGTACTGAAGTTATTGCAACTTTTTATGTCAGAGGTTGAGATGGTACAGACAAACTCACTCAAAATCAGAACCACATAATGACTGAGGTCAGAGGGGACCTCTGGGGATCACCACATCCAGCCCCCTGCTAAACGAGATTCTCTGCTGTAGGCTGCAATCCGAAGGGCTTTAACTGATATTCAGCACAAAGACAACAGAGCAAAAACGATGGACAGCAGCAGTTGCACTAAATTAGACTGTTTTGCACCAGAACAGAAGACAGGTGCTGCTGCTGACAGCCAGCAGCCTCCAGCCCGCTTCTCGCCAAGTAGCTAAGAACTAATTCCCATCAATTTTATCTGAATAGGTCAAATATTCACAGCACACATCTGTGTTATTCCTGCTGGATTCTGCTGAGCAGCCCAACTTTGCCACAGCCTTTTGAAACACCTCTGAAACCACTTCACCAACTTCATTACCACCGGCTTCAGTAACTGTGTCATCTGCAAATATTACTTCCTCTCATTTTGAAGCGATTAAAAACCACAGATGCCAACAGCAGTTCTTAAGAAACCCCACTGCTAACCTCTGATGGAAACTAAGTGCACCTTCAACAACCTTTTACTCTTCTGTTTTCTTTTCCTGGAAAGGGGTGAATTGTGGTCAGGAGCATGACTGCGTAACCAGTCCTGACTCTATGCCCAGTTGTACATGGCCACAGAGCCTCCTTCCTCTGCCAGAAAACCTGCCTGTCCCCAGCACAACCCCCAACTGCAGAGCAGGTTCCAGTGATGAACTCCAGTTCATCATCACCAGCTGAAGACTAAATATCAGCACAGGTGATGCTGCCCCTATAATGGAGCCTGGATCATAGTGAGCCCATTGCATAGATCCAAGAATACATATGAAACCATGACCAGTGTTTATCCCCACCCATCACAACAGTCTACTGATGTGCCTCGAGTCCATATTGGCAAAAAAAAAAAAAAAAAAGGAAAGAATAAAAACTCCACCACATCAGGTGGGAAAAGGAGCAGAGAATTTTGTTCCCAGCTCCACCCAAAATGAGGCAGATAGGCTTTACATCCCACAGATACTGCTGTGACTGCCAGGGTCAGCCTGCCCTTGGGACCACAAAGACCCCAGCAGCTCAGATGAGAGACTTAAAAAGATAAAAGGAGACCCATGGCTGAGTTCCTCCTCCCACTTCTCCTCCTCTGCCCAGAGGCAGGAGCAAGCTTTGTGAACTGCCGCTCTCAAATATTCAAACAAAGGCAGATCAGGCATTTGTTTATATATATTTACACGCTCT
Source organism: Coturnix japonica (assembly GCF_054131305.1). Lineage (NCBI taxonomy): Eukaryota > Metazoa > Chordata > Aves > Galliformes > Phasianidae > Coturnix > Coturnix japonica. Next base: position 6,731,692 of record NC_140673.1, on the reverse strand, counting down.
GTTTACAGAAGTTGCTGGAAATAATGAAAGAAATCATTTCATCTGACAGTGGGGAGTGGGGGAAAGGGAAAAAAAACACTGTAAATTTAGAAATAAGAGCCATCTGTTCCTCCTGACAGCCCCTGCCGGCCCTTCCAGCTCAGATGAATTCTTTGGACCAAGCTTCAGCAATGCAAAAAGGAGAGCTGTCCTCTGCCACCACCCTGATCTTCACACACAGAACAGCTCACATGGACAAGAATCCATTAATGAAGGACTAAGAATGAAATCAGCTGTCACATCCTGTCTACAGAGGTAAATGTTTAAAAACAGACACAAGCATCCAGCTGGCGGGCCACTCTCAGGATGAAGGTTGTATTCATTTCTGCCAAGTGCCAGGACAAGAGGCGATGGGCACAAACTGGAGCACAGGAGGTTTCCTCTGAATATTACAAAGCACTAGAGAAACATTTATTACTAGAGTCAGTAATGCTGTCGTGCTGGTTACAAAGGAAGCATCCAGCTGAGCGCCCCCGAATCTCTCTGCTTCCTGAAAGAAAATGTTTTTGGAGCAAGCAGTTCCACAAACAAAACCGTGTGCACCATCTTCAGTGGAAAAACAATATGTCTTCATTTAAAGAATGCATAATTGTTGCATGAAAGCCAGGTGGGATGGGGCCCTGGGCAGCCCCAGCCCATGGTAACTGGATGGTCTATAAGGTCCCTTCCAACCTAAGCTGCTGGAGTGAAGTCTGCCCATTTGACAGTGGTGTATTCTCACGTGTTCAAAGACAGAGGAGATTTTCCTCTGGTACTTACAAATGGATGCATTCTATGAAAGAGGAAACATCAAAACCTGTATGGCGAGGGGTATGCCAGAACCCTGGAGATCAGTGCAAAGTGCTTTATTCATAAGGAGTGGGATGAACATCTGAAAGGCATGCTGTGTAAACAGGAAAGCCTCAGTACCCCCAACAGGGGGATCAGCCAAGTCAGCTCCCTGGGTTCTGCCACCTGTTTATCCATACAGTTGGTGGAGAGCAGAGAAGTTTAACCTATATGTGCTCAAGAAATGCTCTATAGACAGCATGTTAACTTCCACCCCCAGGCTGAGAGCATGCAGCACTGACAAATCAAGATGCTACAACACTAACATTAACTGTTTCTTACCAAAACCACATGACGAGGAATAAAGTAAGAAAGAGAAGAACAATCACTACCTCACCATCAGAAAAATAAACTCCCTTATTCCCCACAGTTACACCTTCACCAGACTGGATTTTCTTCAACCACTTTACACAAGCTTTAAAAATACATATATATATATATATATATGTACAGATTTTTTTTTTTTTTTTTTTACACTGCCCTTCTGTTTGCCCTACGTCCTAACTCCTGGCAGAACTGTGGTCCCCACATGAGTCACAGATGAGTTTCACAGCTGCACAAGAGACAGCTGGATGCAGAGTAACACTGGGCAAGCGCTGTGCAGGCCTGAGATAAGCTGATGTATCTGCTGAAGTGGGCAGTGCAAGCTCTTATTTGGGGACACAGATGATGGTTCCCCTCCCAGCTCAGAAGAGCAGCTCCAGGTGGAAGAGCAGGAAGGCACAGGAGAGCAACACAACCCAAATCCCAACACTCTTTAAGATTCAATGCATGCCTGGCTGCCAGCAGGCCTCCCAGCACCAGCACAATGGCCCTGCTATTTTTAACATTTTTCCATCTGTGAGAAGGACATAAACCTAAAGGAAGTGTAATTGAAAGAGTGGAAGAACTTACTCAGCACCAGCCGCAGGAACAAGAATGCAAGCTACAGCCTCCTGCAGCCCAAATGCACTGTGAGGATCCCTGACCCAGCGCTGTGCGGCAGCCATGGGGATGGGAGAGATGCTGGAAAGCAGTGCTTGAGCACCTGGGATCACAGCAGCACACGACAGCTGAACCAAAGGCACAGCTGCATACCTGCACAGAAACACATCACTCCAGGGCTTCTCTTGCTCACCTTTATCTCTGTGTGGGTAGGACACAATTAAAGGGAGAGCTCTGCAAGAGATGCCCCCAGGTACACTAAGCTCATTTTCCATTCCTCCAGGCAGCTGCAGGTTAAGTAAGTAGGTGAAAGTTGCATCAAGAAAATCCTCTCCTTAAGGCTAACAGCTCATTTGCTGGCCTGAAGAGCTCTTTCCCCCACTACTCCAGCAACTGCACAAGAAATGAACCCAGCACAGCACTGAGACACTGTAGACCCATTCGGAAGCACCATCCAACACTTCAGCATCAGTTATGAAGATTAGGTTTTAGTTTCATGTTTTTTCCTTAAGTTATTATGAACAGCTATTAAAAAAGCAACAAAAAACACCCTACATATCAACCCACCTTCCTTGAATCTGCTTCCCCAGCAGTCAGACAGCTGCAGAAATATCAGTTTGCCTGCTTATTTTAATGGGCCATTAATTCAAGAGATCTACTTATGCAAAGTCAGCTAGAACAAGCTAGGGCAGCTGAATCCCAACATACAATCGGGACGTTTTGCATAAAGTCAAACGCTGCAATAATTCAGTGTTTGAGCAAAAGCATGCACATAAATGCCTTATTCACCAGGCCTCCCCAGCAGGCTCCCTAATCTCTCCATCTCTTTCCCAGGTTGTCGGATGAAGAACCCCCATGCATGGCACACAGGAAGTCTCAGCGAGCTCATTTCCTTCCTTTGACCGAAGCCTGAGCATCAGGAGCTCAGGGCAGATCCCTTCCAACCAAAGCATTCCCTTCTGATGAGCCTTACCGTGAGGCTCCTTGTTCAAAGCTTTTAGAGTGTTTACCAAACTGAAATCAGAGCCTTTTGGCTGCACATTCACAGCACTTCTCCTCCAGCATCCGCCTGCAGCCCCACTATCACCAAACCCAGCTGTGGTTATCTCTGAGCTTAAAGGAGTGAGCCAACAGCATCAGGGCTGCAGTGGAACAGCAAAGCTTGGGTGGTGTGGAGGCGTGGGAAGCCACATCTTCACTGCCTCCCTCCAAAATTAAGGATGTGGCCCAAAAACGCTGCACCACTCGCACACAGCATGTTTCTGCCCTATGCAGAAGCCAAGCCCAGAACTGGAAGCCCAGCACATCTCTATTGCCCATGTTTCGTTTTGGAGAAGTTCAACACTTATTTTATATTGTTCACATCCTTCAGAGAAAAGCAGCATGTGGCCTTTAGGCGTGGGAGAGGGAAGAAGTTCCTGGAATGATGCACCACCTGTTTATTAATTCCTTGGTTTTCCGGTATTAATTCCTTGGATTCAGAATGACGAGTAATCTCTTCCAATGGCTTAAGAATCCTCCACTTCAAGCCTTTAAACATATCTTTCTCCCAGGGATGTAAAAGCATGCTGAGCTCAGATTTAAGCTTCTTTCAACTCAAATGGCTGCTTATATGCCAAAGGAATGACCTCTGCCACTAGAGTTATTCAAAGAATCACCAAGGTCAGAAAAGACCTCCAAGATCATCCAGTCCCACTGTCCACCTACCATCAGTATTTCTCCACTAAACCACATCCCTCAGTACATCTAAACGTTTCTTGCACACCTCCAGGGATGGTGAATGGGAAGCTAATGAAGTGCTGTGACAGAACTTGAAGCTCCACTCTACAGCACCACTTGTCCTGGAGAATCATCATCTTCACCTTGTCTGACATCTCAGGAGGCAGAAGTAGCCCAATAGCTTTGGTCAGGGGGCAGGACACTTCCAAATGCAGATGTTGCACTGAGGGATACAGTCATTTGACACAGCAGGGGTGGGGGTTGGACTTGGGGGTCTTCTCCAACCTTAACAGTTCTACAGAATCCTTTTAGCAATCGATTGCCTTTTTTGCTGATATACCTGTGACAAAGCCTGCTCTCCAGAAGCCAAGAGAAAAGCACCAGCTGACAGATGGCAGCCACCTGTTTCAAGAGAGGCTTGACTCAAAGCACTGCAGGCAGCCAGCACAGTCACCTGAGCGAGGTGAGGGCTTCCAAGGGTATGAACCGCTACAGAAGTACAAACTGCTGGACTGAGACCAACAGATCTCTTGAGCAAGTCTTGACACACATCACTCCTCAGAAGGGGGTGATAAAGTTTGCCTGTGTTAACCTTGCACACTGAGTAGAGATGCGAGGTGTGCCCTCTGCTCCCTCCCATGCTTACTTCCACTCCATGAGTCAATGGCAATCCAACTTGCTTTCTTGAGGACTATTCAAGCCAACCTCTTGTGGGTTTCCCACAGATGGCTTTCAGGGGGCTTTTGGCAGTGGAAATGAAGGAGCAGGGGGATGTGGATCACACAGGATGCTGGGCACAACAGCTGGAGCAGGCAGGGTGCAGCAAGAGAGGACAAAAGCCAGCAGGGCTGCCAGCACTGCTGCGAATTTCAAAGACTCGTGCTATTTAGTCAGGCACAGTTTAAACTTTCTGGTACACAGTGCTAATGACACAGATTAACAACTCCAAACTCCATTCATTTTGCTGAACAACCTCTCTTCCCACAAGCCCTTTCTATACCCTGTGTAAGCACTCAATACCACTCCTACCCATGGGATCACTCTTTCAAAACACATTTAATTCCCTCCCACTGTTTTCAAGTTAATGTAGACTTTTTAGGGGTAGGGGAGAAAGAGAAAAGCTGGATTTGCGTGACAGAAAGGCCAGAGGACAGGGTCCCTCCCATCTGCCAGAGCAGCATGTTAATTTTCCACCAAGCATTTAACAAAAGAACATGCCACAGCCCCTGAAGTTGCAAAACAGACCATCTGGATGACATGAAACAGGCAATCAATTCACGAACAAATTAACGAGGAGACATATTTGTATGTGGTTTTGCAATAGGAAGAACCAAGCTTCCCATAAAGATTTCTGGCCCCTTCCATGTGTTAGTGACACTGTGTGCAGGGAGCAGTGTCAGCAGCACAAGCCACATCACTGCTGCAACAGCACATCCAAATCCTTGGCAGTAATAAACATCCATTTGGTTAGTAAGTGGGGAAAGACCAGCGCCAAGTACTTCAAGTGCATCCAAAACCTAAACCTTCCCTCCCCCACCTTGTTTTAGCACTTCATGAGGGCTGTAACTGGGTAACTCACAGCACAGAAACCCAACCAACATGATTTGACAGTATCTTCTGATGTTTCATCCCAACTTTCAGAGTCACAGAACAGCTTAGGTTAAGAGTGACCTCAAAGCCCCTCAAATTCAGGATTTCCAGCATCTTCCATGCTGACATGGACATATATTTAGATGCTGTACTGAGGGACGTGGTTTAGTGGGAACTAATGGTAATAGGCAGAGAGCTGGACTGGATGACTGGGGGTCCTGCTGGGGATGGACACACAGAACACAGGTGAAGCTGCTGCAGCTCTATGAGCAATGCAGTCCCACCCTGGAGGCTCTGGGCCAGATGCTGGCAGCTCCCAGGGGAGTGGAGACTTCTGTGGTGACTCACAGTGACACAGCAAGGCCTTCACACGAGATGCCAGGGAACACAGGGTCAGTAAGTGTTGCTTTAAACACATCATCTACTGAGGCAGCTTCCAGCAGCCTTGTCCTCACCCAGCAGCCCCAGCTCCCCAATATAAAAGAAACACGCGCAGGAATGGAGAAATGCCTTGCTTATCACTGCCTTTTTAGGATAGTAACTGAGACAATTAAGAGCACTGCAGTACCAGTCGTGTTGTTCTACAAGCCGTACCATTGTTTCCTTAAAGCATTTGAAACAGCAGCCCTTCCCCAAACCACAGGCCTCCATCCCAACCAGAAGTCAAGGGCTCTGGCACTGCAACAAGCGGCTCCATGTGTTTGGACCAACAAACTACCAGCAGCCAACAGCCATTCAGGGTGAGAAAGAGGCAGCGTGTACGTACAGATGTACGCAGAGTCACTCTGCTTAGAAAGCAGAAGAGCAGTGACTCGTGTAATGCTCGTAATTTAATCAGTTAACTCATGCCTGCAGAGTGCATGTGGATCTCCATCCCGGCATTCCTTCATCGAAATCTTGGGGAGGGAAACAGAGAGAAGGCTGCCCTTCACCAAGTGGGAGCTCAGGGAGGGACTCCCAAACACACAGCCTGCACCATCAGGAGTGGGGACATGGGGACAATAGGGGCCAGGCAGGATGCAGGGAGCTGAGAAAGGGGAGGCAAGCAATGCAGGGTGCACACCCACACATAGGCCATGTCCAAAGATGGAGGCGGTACATCCCCACCAAGGGCTGCCCCTCACCCAGCCCAGGAGCTGCCGGGAAAAACGTCCCATAGCCAAATCCCACAGGATGGACACGTCAAGGGCTGCAGATGGAAGGACTATAAATAACCAGCAGAACCAGAAAGGGACCCCAGAAGTCCTCGGGAAAGAAAAAACGTCACTGATGTCAAGTGAGCCTACCTAACACTGAGAGATCAAGATAAGCTTTTCCAGAAGGGAACAATTCAGCATTCCATCAATCTCCATGAGGTCACCATCATCGAGCTCTCCTACCCCACACAAGCTCAGCACAAACAAGTATGAAGAAAAGGGCCCATTTATTCCCTCTTGAAGAGGCCGAGTGCAACCATTAGCTTAAAGCCCCTGACAAGCGACATCACCTCTTAACTCAAAGAGGATTATCAAGATTTTTCTTTCCAAAACTGTACTGCCAAAATGAAACACATGGGGAAAGGAAAGAAAATCTGTATTAACAAGAGAACATGTTGGGATGTGGGCATGTTACCCCCCCAGCTACACTCTGTAGCTGCGTGCCAGGTGCTGGGTGCACGGCAGGAACCACAGCTCCTCAGGGCCAATGGAGGCTTGGCCAGAAAGCAGACCTTGAGAAAATAAATCACAAGATGAAAGCAATTTGCTGAGAACTGGAGCACTGCCAGCTTGAGGCTCTGCAGAGCTCGCTCGGCCTTGCAGCGCGGGAGGGAGCAGGCCCTGCAGACAGCCACACGCGAGCCACCAAGGTGCAAAGAACAACCATCCCTACCGAGCAGGCCCTGGTGGTTTGGTTCAATAGAAAATGGCACCCAACACAAATAAGAGACTCTCCAAGCATTTCTCTCCGCAGTAAAGGCCAGAAAAATGCTCCAGGAATCTACAAATCCTGCATCTTTGCAAGATCTCAACGTACCATCTCTACAAACACCTCCCCCCGCAGAAACAACAGTGCCCAAAACCAAACGTTACAAAAGACCCTACAGCTATCTGGAGTTCTGCTTCCTATATACAAGACCATACTGGCTCACCTACACACATACACACACACATAATCCAACAATAGTGTTTTGGATATTATTTCTGAAAGAGGAAATTCTGAAACTCTCCACAAGCGAACACAGCTGTGTTGTGTCAGGACTGCAGGCGTGATTAGCACTGGAAGCATCTCTTTGATGACTATCGCATCGGAATATCTACAACAAGTAGAAGCATGGAAACCAGGAAAGCTTTGCCACCCAGTTTCCAAACAAAATGGTGAAGATCACCACATTTCAGGGGGTTGGGGCTTCTGTTGTTTTCAGGTCAATCGGGCCTGGACCAGTGGAAAAGAGATTAAAGAACAAGGTTGGGTGTTTCAATTTAAATACAATTTCTGTTCCTTTTCACTGTTGATGAGTTCTCATCATTTTCCAAGCTTCTACAGAAGGAAAAAAGTCAGAGGAATGTATGCTTGCCTCCAAAGCCCGCTCCACAAGGCTAACAGCAGCTATAGCCCCACAGCACGGAAAGCAGCCCGCAAACACAATTCACAACACATCTGTTTTCATAGGCGACTCCAGCACACAGCAAAGATGAACAGAGTCCTCTCAAAGCCAGGTCACCCGAGGGATGCTATGGGTCGTCTCAAGGACACTCTTTGCAAATGGATGTCAATGGGATATGCTTTTCACAGGGTCTCACACTGAATGGGTGGTAACATCACAGCCCTCAGCACAGGCACCACCACTCACCCCTCACCTGAAGCCTGTAAAGCACCTGGGGGAAAAACACACGTGCTCCTGTTTGTGCAGAGGGAAAACAGATTTCCACCGTTTATGATGATGTTATGAAACCCATGTTATTTTCTGAAGCAACCTTTCCAAGCCAACGCTCAGTCCTGCAGCAGTGAGGGATGCATCATTCCCCACGGACAGAGCCGTGCCCCACCACAGAGCTGCATGGTGTCAGACAACATTCCCAGGCTTGCATTTACATTCTTTACAACGCAGTTTACAAACCCTGGGAACCAGAGGCCCGTTCCCCCCACAGTGGAGGTGTTTGTCCCCATGCTGCCTACAGATCCACGTTCATCACCCCACGAGGCAGCAGCCCAGGCTGCTACTTGAAAGGGAAATGCAGAGCAAACTAGACATTGTTCAGTAAGGAATTCTGAGCTGCCAAGTTTCCAAGATTGAGGACTGCAAAAGCAGCCATTTGGCTATATCAAAGCCAGTGATGAACCCTTCCTGTGACACAGGACGAGCACAAACAGCAGCTATTTCTGCAACTAAACCACCACCCAAACCCATCTCTCTCCATCCCCTAAAATAAGTGCCCCACCATGGATAGTGTTCCTGAATGCCTCAGTGGCATCAGCATCCCAAAAAGGTACAGGACAGAGGAATGGGAGAAAAGTTAAGGATTTAAAAGGTATGCGGGAAGCGATAAAGAGCTTTAAAGCTGCTTTATATAACTGCACCGAACAACTGCTGGCCATGCAAAGCCTGATCTCTTCGCTCCTCATGTTGAAACCTGCAAAATGTAAATCAAGCCTTTGTGAGACCAACTAAAATAGAGTCCCCTCGGGGCTCCGCAAATACCGCAGCACAGCAGCACAGGCACTGGGCGAGCCGCTCCCATCCCAGCCCCAGTCCGGCCCCAGCACTGCTCCAAGGGATTTCCCAACCAAGTGCAGGAGCAGCAGGAGGGCTCTCCCAAGTGAATGATGCTGGGTGATAAGCAGCCTTTACCAAAAGAAGGTGGTACGGTGGCTTAGCCCACCCCTGCACGGCTGCTTGAGAACAGCATGGATCCTGCAGGGCACTTCCACCAGTGCACAGACCCCTACAATGCCAACTTAAGCACTCTCCCCATTGATAACCATTTTGCAGAGCTGCTAAGCTTTATCTGCTCACACAACCCCCCCATGAAGACACGGAGCAGCCCCCTGCCAAGCTCTAACAGGACACCCAGCAGCCTCACTCATGGCACACAGCAACTCCCTGCATCCTGTTGCATGCGCTGAATGCTTCCATTAGGGCAGCCCTCCCTTTACAAAAAGCTGCCTTTCTGCTCTTTAAAACAAAACAAAAAAAAACCCTCTTCTGTTGCAAACAACCAGCAAATCAGACCAGAGCTGAGCACAAGAGCTGGCTCCTTGCCTGAGTTTCCTTGTAAATGCCTTCAAATGGCAGTCGTGCTCTGAGCCGCTCTCTGCAGACCGCGTATATAACCAGCACCGCCGCTCTCCCTGCAGCCAAATAAAGGGCTGAGTGCTACAGGGAGGTGGAGGAGCCCTGCAGTCCATCTCTCCCAACAACTGGCAGCTCCAAGGCAGGGATGCCCTAAGAGCCTTGAGCAACAGCGCTCGGCCGCACGGCCACAGGCACACAGTGCTCCCCATACCTCCCTTAGGATGGGAGCAGATGTTTCCTTGCCCGAGAAACACTGCAATGCACAAACACCAGGCCAGGTCCGGGCAGGGTGTGCAGAGATACGTGTAACAGCCCAAGGAGAGGCCGATACGTACAGCACAGGGATGGTAATAGCAACAGAGCTGTGGGAGTGCAAAGTGAGGATCTGCTCTGAAAGAAAATGACCAGCCTGAGAAAATCCAGCCCCCTGCCCAGAAGCGCTGTGCTCCAAAAACACACAGTGCTGCTTTGTGTCCTTTCCTGCCACATCCCTTCCATACATCCCTGTTTTGCTGCACCAGGGTCCACAGCATCCCCACGGCCGCACTGTAGGCACTGCCCCGAAGCCCCTCGTTGTGGGATACACGGGGATATGGGGTGGGTAGCAGCAGGAAAAGGAAAGATTGCTGCGGTGAAGGCTCAGTGAGAAGGAATTCAGGCTGAGGAGCTGGGAACGGGGAAAGAATCACAGAATGACCCGGGTTGGAAGGGACCTCAAGGATCATGTAGTTCCAACTCCCCTGCCTGGCAGGGCCACCAAACATACACATTTACTAGATCAGGTTGCCCAGGGCCCCGTCCAACCTGGTCTTGAACACCTCCAAGGACGGGGCATCCACAACCTCCCTGGGCAGCATGTTCCAGGGCCTAACCACTCTCCTAGTGAAGAAAGAAAGTAAAAGAAAGAGATGGGTTGCTTCCAAGAGGAGCAGAAGGAAAGGACGAGGACATCAGGGCTGGATGAGGCTCTGGGCAGCCTGGTCTGATGGTTGGCGACCCTGTACATAACAGGGGACTGAAACTACGTGATCATTCAATTCAACACAGGCCACTCTACGGTCCTACGAGACCATGTGCTCCCAGCCCAACCCGCACAACACAAGGCCGGGCAGCACACCGCGTGCAGAGGCTCCCACTGACGGCCTGAACCCCGAGCTGGACGGAACCAAGGCGCCCACCGACCCCCGCCCCTATACCGCAGCCCCAGCCCTAAGGCTGAGAACGGCATCCCACGGCCAGGCACCGCTCCCTCCCCGACCCCGCTCCCCCCAGCGAGGCCCGTACCGAGGTGCAGGGTGAGGTTGACGGCGGCGGGGTGCTGTACACCGGCCAGCATGCTCTGGCTCTGCCACCAGGTGCTGTCGGCCTGGCTGTTGTAGTCGGTGAGGAAGGCGGCTCCGTGCCGCAGGTGGGGCTGGGAGGCGTCGCACAGGTGGCACGACTGTGTGACTCCGGTGACTCCGGTCTGCACGCAGTACTCCTCGGCCGGCGTGCCGCACGTGTTGGTGGCCACCACCGTAGCGTTAAAAGCGGCGTTGACGAACTCGGGCATGCAGCGCTGCGGCCGCCCGCTCCGCTCCTCCGTGCACTCGTCCATCGCCGCGTCGCCACCGCGGGGCAGCGCCAACACGGCCAGCACGGCCAGCAGCGCCAGCACCCGCGGCAGCGCCCGCCGACCGCCAACGCCGCCCATGGCTCGGCCCGGGGCCGCTGCGGAGCGGAGCTGTGCGGGGACACTGCGCCGCTGGGCCGGGCCGCGCCGCGGCGGGCGGGGCTGGAAGCGCGGGGCAGGCCGGGAGAGGCGCCCCCTGCACGGCAGCGTGGAATGCGCCGCGGGGCGGCCTTAAAGCGGCTGTGCCCGTGGGGCCCACCCAGGGATGGGATGGGGGGGGGGGGAGAGGGGTCCCCTGCGCTTCCCACCACGGGCAGGAATCACCCTGACCTTAATGCACCCGCTCTGTTGATTTGGTAAATGGCTGAGCCTTCAGCCCAACCTTTGTCCAAAAGGAATAGTCCTAAAAGCCAAGGATACATAGAGAACTGCAAGGTTTGTGTCTATCACAGGGAAGCAGAGTCACAGCGATCGTGTGAATAAAGCCCAAATAGAAAACCACAGAATCACTGATCACAGAATGACCCGGGTTGGAAGGGACCTCAAGGATCATGTAGTTCCAACCCCCTGCCTGGCAGGGCCACCAAACATACACCTTTACTAGATCAGGTTGCCCAGGGCCCCGTCCAACCTGGTCTTGAACACATCCAAGGACGGGGCATCCACAACCTCCCTGGGCAGCCTGTTCCAGGGCCTAACCACTCTCCTAGTGAACAACTTCCCCCTAACATCCAACCTAAATCTTCCCTCTTTTAACTTAAAACCATTTCCCCTAGTCCTGCTATTGTCAGCCCTTTCGAAGAACCAATAGCTGTGAAAGCAGAAAAGGCTTCAAAAAATGTCTTAAGTCTGACTTTCCAGTCACTCTTTTGCTGATCATCCCAATTAATCCTGTGCAGCAGCTACAGCAATGCGAGTAAATACATCTCTGTGCATGCTTATGGGAAGTAATCTGCTTCTTACAAGTCCCTGCAAACCCAGGGGAAGCAGAGACCTGAGCCGATTTTGTTCTCTCTTTTGTGCAACAGGCCTGGCGTGTATCCTCTCTTCTTAAGGTAGTTATATGGCAAAGAAATGTGCCAGCGTGAGAAAGCTGAAACATGAATGGACTGTCCAGCTTTTCTTCTTCAAACACAGCCCATCCTTTTGCTTCATGGCTGTCTGGAAGAGCACACATGCAGTGAGCTGCTGCCTCTGCAAAGCCCACTGATAGGATGCCTTGGGATAGAAGCATGCATAGATGGGTGAATTCAGCCATGAAACACCCAGAAAACTTTTCGGTGATGAGGTGTTCCTCAGCACTCCCTCCCTTGTAGCAATCCCAGTCTCAATCCCTGAAAGGATGGAAGGGTGTCAAAGACACTGTTAAACATATCTCTGTACGTTATTACATCTCTAATACATAGCAGCACATTCACCAAGAGCACAGAATCACAGCAAGCTCAGGTTCAGTGTCTTTGCACTACAGGGTCCACTGATGTCTGCTCTGCCACCATGAAATTCCAGCACCACGTGCTGTAAAGAGCAGAGACTTGCCCAGCTATGCAAATCCTTCACAGGCATGAGCTGGAGCTGTTAACACTAACCATAAAACATTCCCTCTAGAATTATCTTCCAAGCCTGATAAAGTGCTGTCCCAGCAAGCAGCCTGAGTTTGGGGGTTGGTCCTGAGCATCTCAGCATCAACAATGTTCTGTGTGACCACAGAGAAGTTGTTCAACAGATATCTATCCTTCCTGAGCTTCCAGCTAAATTCCCAACATCTTTTGTAATACACAGCTGGATGAGTACTTTTGCCAGTGGCTCTAGGCTGACATTTTCTTCCCAGCTGAATCTTTACTGTTGTTTATAGTCACAACCTGTTGGTTGGTCCCCTCACGATAATGTTGTTACTTTGTCATTTGTAGAATCCTTCCTTTGGTTACAGAAGATGGATGTCGACAGCAACCCTAATACAACTCATCTTTTAAGAGCTTGCCTTTGTAAGTTTCATGTCCTTTAAGCACAGCTCCAGTGCTCTTCCAAACCAAACATTATGGGGCCCCATTGCTGGAAATCCAGGATTCCCAAACAGCCAAGGTCAGAGCAACCATCCAATGGAGGGCACAGTCCACTGGGGAGGCTGGTCTTTTGGATGACTGATTTTGGATGAGCAGAGCTCGTGTTTCTCCTGCTAAATAAATAACTTGTCGTGACTAGTGAGCTGCAGTTAGATTTGTTGTCATGCCAGATGAGCTAAATCTGGGTGCCCCACTGGATGATGGTAAAACAGCATGTAATTTTGGGATCTGGAGAGTCACAGATCATCTCAATTGCTTGTTCTCCCTCTGAAGCTGCTCGATGAATTGAAGCAGAGCTGTTTCCCCTTTCCCATGATATGGACCACAAAGCGAGTGGCGAGGAGCTGCGAGGAGTTTGACCCTACAGAGCTGCTTCTGGGGCTCTTTCCTACTGCTGTCCTTGCTGTCTATCAGGATGCCCCATCTCTGCTCTCAGTGCTCCCCAGCTCACTGTGTTCTCCCCTGTGTTGCCAGACAAGGACCAGCTGAAAGGACAGAAGGCACATTCCCTGCACTCAAAAAATGCTGCCATAAAAGACTCAGTAGTTTAACAAAGCAATTCAGGGAAAATCCATGCATCCCTCATAGCCAAGGAGCAAAACAAAATACTTGGAATGAGCACAATCTTCTGACCTTACAGCTAGCAAGCCCCACAAGGCCTCTGCAAAGCTACAAAGCATAAATGAACCACCACAAATGCAAGAGGTTTGTCACACAGCCATCTTGAGGCAGATGTTTGCAGGAACACCAGAAGCTTTTATTTATTTTTTTTTTTGACAAGATCATCCCTCTATCAAACATGGGCAATCTCGGTGGGATAACACAATACCATTACTGAGCTCTGTATTTCCTGTTTTTCCTTTCTCTCACTCTAGACTGCCAGGATTTACGACTCTCCTGCATCTTGTACAATGACTAAGCCTTCTCTTGCTACTAGATAAACAAAGAGAAGGAAGAGATAAGTCTGCAGAGCTCCTGAAGAGCACCCACAGCTCCTGCTGCAAAAAGCTGGGAGAAAAGCCAGCACTCTGGTTTCCCACCCTTCCTTCCCTTGTCTTTGAGTCAAGAGAAGATCCCCCAAAGACCCAGGAGGGTCGGGTGGGAAAGAGGGTGGAGGGTGGAGGCCGTAGCAGGGCTGTGTTTACTCTCCCAAATCTTCAGCTAAAGAGGGCAAGCCCTGTTTGTTGGGAGTGCTAAGTCTTACAGTCTTGAAATACTTAGAGGAAATGTGCATGACTATTCTCTGATCTGCAAGATCGTTCTCTGGTAGTTGTCATCCACTGCTATTTACAAGACTGGAATTTGGACTGGATGACCTTGTAGGTCTCTTCCAACCTTGGTAATTCTATGATTCTAAGTCACGCTGACAATGAATTAATTCTGATTCATAAAGCAGAGTGTTGGGAACTCATAATGTTATGAGTTGTAAAATACATTTTCCTTTCTGGGAACCTCAACATTCTGCCCACGTTTCCATCTCTGCTACTCAGTTCAACAGGAAATATCAGAAAGGCACAGCCAATGGTACAGAAAAACAGAGTGACTGCAAAGAGACGGTTTGTTCTGTACCCAGTATCCTCTTGATAGGTCTTTACGAAGATAATTTGTACTTCCTTCAACTGTTGTTCATGTCTTTCATTTTGGAGCTTGATAAAATTATTATATCAGCATTTAATGCAATTGAAAGCACTTAAGTAGATCAACTACAGTATTTTTCTAATAATTCCTTTCATGTGCATTAATTACCCTCAGCTATTAACGAGTTATTTTAAAATCATTGCAAGAAGTCAAAAATCAAGATTTATCGTGTTTAAATATTAAAGATTAATGATAATTGGTTGTGATGGGAAGAAAGCACAGAATATAGGCTACAAGTTCATGTGATGATAATGTCAGTCTTCCCTGTGCCTGTCTTCTGGCAAAGTTTCATCCCAGATTCCTGTTGGTTAAAGACTGTTAAATTTCAATTAGCCTTGAAACGACATTTTAGATTGAGGTACCAGAACGTGCTTCCTAAAAGGTATTTTCTGTACTGTTTTATATCACAGAAAACTCCTTCAAATAGCACCTCGTTGTCACTCTCCAGTGTTTTTTTTAACTTGGAATGTAGTTTTTTGTTGGTCTGCTTTTTGGCTTTGAGTCGTTCTCAAAATACATTTCACACTCCCTTTCAAACACGGCCTTGTGGCAACCAAGGCTTTGCCACCCGAACTGCTGAACTTCAAAGGTTAAGAAAACAAAACACTCCAGAACATAAACATCTTTATGTCGTGATACATACCTAACATACCGTTTTCACCAATGCTTCAGCGCAGCTCTCAGAGCTCGAAAGTTGTGTCTGACGTTTTATACATGGTTGTTCACTTCTGAATTTTCACATATTTTAAAGCATTATTTGTCCCGGGATATGCATATTATTGACAGATGGTTGGACAGGGTGCTCTTGGAGGTCTTTTCCAACCATGGGACTCCCAGTTCATTTAAGCAAATATAAATCTAATTCTGCACACAGTACCCCAAAGAGCATTAAGCCTCCAGATAATGGCTGAAAGTTCTTTTTAGCTTGCACTAATCTGAGAGAATCCTTACAGTTGCTTTGGTTTACTTTTCTTGTCCTGCCTGGATCTCAGACTGTCAGTCACAAAGCACCAAGCTGCAGAATTCCCAGCTTTCCACTATAGAGGCTTAAAAGCTTTTTCTAGTATTCATCTCCAATGCAGGAGCCCCTAATTTTAATAAATTCCATCTTTCAGGACAAGGAGCAATAACAACTATTTAGTCACTAGAAGCCGCCTGGCCAAGTCTCAGCCTAACAACATCTGGATCTGTAAACAAAGAAAGAAGAGTGAGGACCACTGTGCAGAGAGATGGCAGATAACTTTGTTAGTCCCCTGAAGTGTACAACAGACACTAACACAGCATTTTTCTCATACTGATCCCCAGTACTCACTGTCAAATTTCCTTCCAGGTTGCTGTTGGGACAGCAGATGTTCTCCCAGTGTGTTGTTCTCCTCACATGGAGCAGTCAGGGTTGCCAATTTATACAGGTTCCAGCGTACAAATAGAACTTAATAAAGCAATTGTTCATCCCAAAACAAAATGACAAATGGCAATTTTGCAAGTTTCTCTTGAGTTCCTGCTTCGGGGAAGCTAAAATGTGAGCAGATGAGAAGACATGGTGGCCCCAGGTTACCAGGTTGGATGGAGCTCTGGGCAGCCTGGTCTAGCACTTGATCTAGTGGTGGTCAGCCCTACCTGTGGAAGGGGGTTGGAACATGGTGATTCTTGGGGTCTCTTCCAACTCAAGCCATTCTGTGATCACTGTGCTGTCTGGAACTACACAGGAAGGCTCCAGTCCTCACAAGGACAAGGAGCCAGTGGTCAGTCTGTCTGTTGCCTATAGTGTCATGACGACTCTTTCAAGCACATCATCCTTTCTGCAGCTGTACATCACTTCTCACATTTTTCACATTCTCTGCAGCTCAAATACCTTAAAATCTGCAGCAAATGACTGTTTGGAAGAATGATTACCAGGAGTGTCATTACCAGGAGTGTCCTTGTTAGGTACATGCAGTCCCAGAGCAGCCAGGAAGCAGGCTTCAATTCCAAAGGTTTAATTACATCTTCAGTTAGAAGTGGCCAGCTTGCTGTGTCCATGATGGTATCCACAATGATGAATACTTTGATGATCCACAATAACTCATGATAGAATACGTAGGTAAGCTACTTAGCTCATATATTTAATATAGCAGAACTTTCCAAGGAATGAGTGTTACTAAGCAAAGTATGTTGTGTATGCTGTGATTAGAGATCATTATTTTGCTTAGAATGATAACGGATGTCCGCTTCTAAGATTTCTATAAACACTTCCAGCTGAAGTTTTAAGTTCCCGGCCTCCTCTTGGATCAGTTAACTAGGCTGAAGGGTTCTCACTAGCCCTACTTTTGGCTACAGATATTTTGTGACCACTCCCTGTTCAGAGTTTAAGGTCAACTTTATAGAGAAAGAACGTGGCGAGCTTTGATCTGAAAACCGGGGGCTCACAGAAACTGGATGCAGCTCAGAATAAGGTATTTAGTGTGGGAAAGCTAGACAAGCTACTTGCATTGTTTAGACAGCTTTGCTGAGTTACGTGCAAGGAGTGAAGTCATCGTCTTGTAAAATGTAAATTCAGGCACTATCACTTTGGACAGCTTACATACATTTCTGTCTCTTATTTGTAGATATTTGTTACTATATCTACCTGATGCAGCCACTGTTTTTAACATATATTGCTCATAGACTCAAAAATGTCTGGAAAGAACTGCAGGATAGGAAGATGCTATTTTCACAAGTACCATTTTTCTACTTTGATATCACATGGACTTTTCTAGAGGTGCAAAAACCTTTGTGAATTGAATCACAAGATCACATGACAATGTCTGTCTCTGTAGTTCTTCTATGTATGACAACAGTAATGTAAAGAGGCATTTTGACACGTGGCCTTTGTCTAAAACGGGCTCCTTGCTCAGAGCCTCCACATCTTTGCTGAACCACCTTCCCACTTCACAAATTGCAAAGCCCCTTAACAGTGGAGTAGGTGATGCCACCTGGGCATGCACAGTGATAAATACTCTCAGCAGAGAGCAATCATTTGTGCAGTGGATTTCATTTCTTTCTTGTTAAAAGCATTAAAGTATCATATGTGTAAACAGCTTTCAGAATGCTGAAATATTATTGTGTTATTGCCAAGAATGAGCACGCAGGATCTGCTTCTGAGCAAACACAAACACGATAACGCCCAACACAAGATTGCCTCTTCCAGCTCTACTGGTACACCTAGTGTTACTGAGACAGTTGTTGCTGGTTAAAGCACTCTTCATTCCAAGAGCTGAGAGCAAAGTGCTATGAAAGCTTCTGTTCTGCACTGACTGATGCTGACTTTTAGCACTTATTCTTGTTTGCAAAGGGACACCTCTCTACAAGATCTGTGCTAATTTACATTAAAACAATACCAATGTATGTTGCTCCTTCCACGTCCTCCTGCAGGTGACAGCTGCTTTATGATCTACTGGGCTGTAAACACATGAACATAGAAGCTCCAATAGAAAACAAGGAAAGCCCTTCAAAAGCAAACCTCTGTGGCAACTGTTTCACAGCGCCGCTCTGCTTCCCAGCAAAGGGATGTCACATTGAGGTGCTCACAGGACTGGCTGCCTCCCAATGGTGCTGCATAACAAAGTTGGATGTCCTGTAGTAGTTCTTGGACAGGCACTGTTCTCTCAGTCGTGGGAAGAGTCTGGGCAGGACTCAGATAATGACATTGACACTGCGCTGCTGTCTGGTTTTGGCCCTTGCTTTTTTGGCCATGTAGCTTATCCCACCCGCTGTTCCATCACACTTGCCCTTTTTCTATCAGCATGGTAGAGACATGCAGCTTCTGTTAGCGTAGGCTGGTGCCCAAGCGTGCCACTCATGCAAGAACACTGGCTGCTACAGAGGATGTGCAGCATTATTTTTCCCTTCTTCTCTTTAGGTTCCTTCGTGGTAGACTGTTGCTTTGCCCAATTATGAGCTAAGCCATGTTCTGGTCCAAAACTATTGCAGTGTTTCTGGCTACTCATGCAAGCAGCCTGCCAGCACCACCAGCCAAACTAAATGTCTGCATCAGCCCTGGGGGAGAAGGAGGAGCCATTTTATGGCAGCTGTAAAAAGCCATAAAATAAACACCGGTGCTACTGCTCATCTGTTGTCCCAAGTGACCCAAATGGTTTGGGGGGAAGGGTACACATGTCAGTGGGCTGTCTGAGGCTCTCCTGGCTCCTTGGGATTCAGGTTACTAACTGGAGACATAGGAAGGTGCAGTTGATTTACTTGGGGTTGTTCTAGCTCTGATCAGACCTTGGTAACGATGGACTCTCTTCCATCCTAGTGCCTTAAATTTGTTTCAAGAGAATTTTCTTACTGGCCTAGAAGTCTCTTAATGTTAAACTCTGCCCTTCCACCCACTACAGAAGTACGAGCAAAGCTCTCACATCAGACATTGCCAGATTTCTGAGTCACTCAAAGGCTATAAAAAAATTAAAGCTGATAATTTTGTGGTGGAAAGTATGACAGAATCGGGAGTTTCTTGTGGAAGTTTTCTGCTCTGTAGGTTGTGTTCATACACTTCCCACACTGTGGGCTTTGAAGGGTCTTAAATCTTCAATTTACTTCTTGTCACCAATGATAGCAGAGCAGCTTGGTCCTGTGCTGCAGTAAGCGAGGATTTGCTACGATGCAACTTGCAATAAACGAAGGAAGCTGCTTACCTTCAGAAGGCCTCAGGTAGGCAGTAATCTCCAGCAAGATACTCTCAGCTCCACTGCCAGCCCTTCAATGAGGTCTGGGAAGGGGTGGATCCTGGCTCCATCCCTTCAGTCACTCAGGTACATTGCTTACACTTGAGCTCCCCTGGACTGGCCCTGCCTTCCCACCAGGTGCTCAATCACTGCTTCATGCCATGACTTAGCATTTCCACTACAATTATCTTTCACTCTTCAGTGGAAACCTCCTTAAACTCCTAGGTACCACTACATATTCTTTTCACATGGGCAATATTGGACTTTCAGCTTTTTGCTCTCCATCCCTAGCAGGGAATTTGGGTGCAATGACTACACTCACAGCATTGGTTGGTGGCATGGAGCTATGCGACCAAACATGCAGTTATTCTTTAAGCTCACGATAGATGAGAATTTCCTTTTTCTTGTAATGTGTTTTTTTTCCCCCAATGTTTTTCATTGGAAAGAGTGCTGACGCAGTTGGGACAACTCTTACTCTCCTTATCCCACTGCCAAAACAAAATAAAGCAAAAATACAAAGTCTACACTGAGTAATCAATTCCCTTAGGAGAAGGGAAGAAGAACGATGGGTAATTACACAGCAACCACTTACTATGGGTCAGGAACTCAGTTGTCCGAGGGAAAAAACTGCAAATCTTCATCTATTTTCCAGCATAGCCTTTATGAATGTTTTTTGTCATCGTTGTTGCTTTTCAGATAGAAGAGTGGGAGGAAAACTTGGAATTCCACTTCCAAAATGCAGTTCTGGAATATAAAGAGTCAGTTAAGAGCCATGGAAAAGGATGGAGCAGATGATTTTTAAACTGTGCTGAAATTCTGAACACTTACTTTTGCTTTGTTGCCCATTCTTTCCCATACAGATAAGATTTTCCTATGGGTGCTTCACCTCAGCAACGTGGTAACCTGAGAGTGGCTTTAAGAAGCTGGTACTTACAAGGCCACAAGGTCATTTTCCTGGGAGAATACATGGCTGTGATCTTACAGCCAGGTTAATGAAGACCTTGTGATTAGATCTCAGCATTGCAGTCTGTTACGATTTACATCCATCTTTATGAACTGCTGATTTAATGCAGCACCCACCAGTGATACTTGCTCGGAGCTAGGAAATATTTACCAGAGCTTTTACTTGGATTAAAAGCTTTCAGTGTGAAAATAAGCATCAGAGTACAGTTCATCAGTTACTACCAAGGGAAAAGTGCCATGCAACTGAAATGCAGGGTAAGAGGAATCCAGTGGTAAATCAATTTAACCAAACATATATTAATTCAGCATAAAAATCAGTCAATAATGGCATCTCTAGGTTGAATCAGAAATTAGCAGCAAGAAACTTTCAATCACGCTTCAGTAAATCACGCCTTGCTGACCCAAAGCCTGTGAGCATGTGTGATCTAAATGCACACATTCACTTGTAACCCAAACAAGGACGTGTGTACATGCTATATGAATCATAGAGTTACTCAGGTTGGAAAAGACCTCAAAGATCATCAAGTCCATAACCTAGTCCTAACCATAGTACCCTAAATCTAACAACCCTCTGCTAAATCATATCTCTGAGCACCGCATCCAAACGCCTCTTAAACACATCCAGGGACGGCGACTCAGCTACCTCCCTGGGGAGCCTATTCCAGTGTTGATTAAAAGAAAACAGTGCTTCAACTTCACATAGCTTCTAAAGAAGCCTTAATAAGAAATATAGAAAATGCTGGACTTGCTTTAGGTTTTTCTCCAACACTGGTATATCCCCCACATCCCTGTAAATCCAGTGAATTACTGATTCTGAATAAGCACTCCAGTTGTAATCCACAGCTCCAAAGAATTCTAATGAAAGACATCTCTCTCTTTCATTTTCTTCTGCAATATTGAAGTGTGGCTATTTAGGAACAATAACGTAAACGAACACAGCCTCAGATTAAGGGCACTGTTAACAATTCTGAGTTAACTCGAGGTTTGGTAGGTACAAGCAGCATCACACCAGCCTTGATAAAGGTATCCCACATCATTTGAATCAGCAAAAGAGCTGCCAGCTGCTGTGCTGTGAAGTGCAACACAGCATGCACTAGGACAGTGGGTAGCTGCAAAGCGACAAAGTGCTGCCTGGCATAGACAGAAAACCACTGCAGCAGGGCCTATTTGTACAGCTTATTAGACCACAAAGAAAAATCCCCACTGAGTCCAAGCTCTGTAACTTGAAATGTGTTTGGCAGAGAATGGTTTGAGACAGTGACGAGATTTCTTCAGAATGTCTTATACATCCTACAACCAAAACTAACAATAGATGGCTTCAGAATCTAAATGCAATTTGGATACAGGGTATAAAGCTTGAAAACCAAATTCTTTAATGGGAAAAAATAAAGAAAAAAATAAAGAAATCACACAACTTTCAGTAAAATGTTGTACTCTTAGGGGGGTTACTGTGCTTTGTGCTAGGGAACTGAAATGGCAAACAGATTGGTAACAGCAAGAAAGGAATTCAGGAAAGAAACAACTTCTTTTGTCTAAATGGAAAGACTTATAATTATAGAATCAAATAATGGTTTGGGTTGGAGGGGACCTTTAAGATCATCTGGTTCCCATCCCCTGCCATAGGCAAGGATACCTCCCACCAGACCAGGTTGCTCACAGCCTCATTCAGCCTGGCCTTGAGTGTTTCTAGGGAGATACAAGCTGTCTTTCATTTCACTCCTAAACTAGTAACAGCTCAGGTGTGTTCATTTTCCTCTGCCTCATAAGATGTGTAAACAAGGGGCAATACAGGGCTGCCAGCCCAGCCAAGTGTTTTGTTTTATTTCCAGAAACAGCCATGAAGAGGTTTGCTCAAAATAAATTTAGATTATCTTTTCTTTTACAGTCATTATGTTTTGGAACCAGCGATGACAGCTTTTATTACTGAGAGCCATTTGTCCTTCCTGTGGAAACAGGCAGTGATTTGTCTACAACAGGCTCTGAATACAACAGTTTCACATATGCTCAGACAAAAAGCCTGAAGCTCCTTTCCACATTGGAAAAATCCTCTTCCTGCTGATTTTAGCTCTGGGTTTCTGCAGCCTCCATCAGCTTGGAGCTGACAGCTCAAAGCTCCTGTGTGGGGAATTGGTTTCCCTGGAGGCAAAGGTGCTGAGCGTTCCCCCCCACCCCAGAGCATCAAGCTCACCTTCCAATGGCAGCCATGAGGTTGATGCCTGCTGCTGGTGGCCTGGAGATCAGATGAATGGATTCTATTCAGCTTCCAGAATGGAAATCAGTAGAACAGCCATAACAAACAGCAATGAACTTGCAGGTCAGAGACTGCCAAATATAGTAGAAAACAAGACAATCAAACCTCAAATAGAAGCTCCTTGTATGTAGTGGGTAGTAAGAGAGCTGCATATAAATATAATTCCTTCACCTCAGTTTTACCTAATCACTCTTAAGCCGACATCTTAATTGCTTTTCAATCCCATGTGTACTTTGATTGAACAAAGCATAGTATTTTGAGTTTGAAAGTCTTGTAGCCTGTTTAGAGGGGCTCACTTTACACAGAAGCAAACTGAAGTTCTGCCTAAGCTGGGTGGAACACAGGTGAAGCCTCACCACATTTCTGAACCACACCTGTGGAAATCCCAAGCATCAAACCAAGATTTTCCAAACACAAAGAAAGGTGACTGACACTTCCTGCCCTGTCTGCTGACGGGTGATGTGTGGCTGAGCACATTATGCCCCTCAGAGGTATAAATCCTCCTTTCATCCTTGTGGTAGCAGACACTGGGGTAGACCCCAAAAGCAAGCAAGGATATTACAACATCCAGATCGTTATCTGGTCCAGTGCTGTTAAATGGTTGAGTCATCAAACATTCTGTTGACAGAGAACAGAAGACTGGCTAGCATCCACAGGTCATGTAGGACAGCACAGCAGTTGTTCAGGATCCCAGATCAATGCATTTTCTGATTCAATCAGCTGGCAGATAGGCATCTATTCTTAAATGACCTCTGCACTCAGAGCATTTCAGCTCTACAGTTTCCAATTAATTCCTGGGTAGCAAAGGCTGAAAAATACTACTACAAAGAGGTATTTTTTCTCTCCCAAGCTCTTCAAAAACAAGAAGCGAGAGGTTTGCCCAGAATGGGCTGTACCACAGTGTGTTTCCTGTCATTTGTTTTGGAGACAGACTGGGGGAGGTCAGAATGTTTTCATTACTTCGTTTGTTATGAACTTCCCCAGATTCTCTGGTGACTCAATTTCAGGTCATCTTACCCCCCAAGAAAAACTTAAGGATAAACACGGTAATGATTCCGGCAGTGTAAAGAGAGAAACAAATTTAAAGGATTCTTATTTCATTATTTAAAGGGAGGCAGAATGTGCTGAATTCAGCCAACCATGTCAGTTCACTCAGCAGGCTCCTCAGGGAGCTGCAGCAAATTCAGAACCTGGTCACCTTCAAGGAACAGTTTTAAAATGGCACTTCTATAAATCTGAATAATTGAATCAAACATTGCTGCAAATCCCTGCGGTGGCACTAATGCAGAAAATCAATAAAATCATGTTTAGAACACACAGATTCCCTAAGGTTAATAGCAAGGGCCAGGAAGCACAGCACTTACGAGAGGACACTTTGGGGATGCAACAAGTGAAGAGCAGAAAATCAGGGAGGTTCCTTTAAGAACAATTAGTCAACATTTTCAATCCTTCTGGCCTTCCCTCAGCCTCCAAAACCTCCCTGTATTGCACCTCAGCCATCACAGCTCATTGTTATCTACCAGATAAAAACAGACAAGAATGAGATGGCACTATTAATTTCACCTGAACACACCTGTAAAAGCAGAAGAGCTTTAATGCACGCTTCCTTGCCTATATGTTGAACAGATTAGCCTGTTTATTCCTCATCCCTGAATGAAAAACACGCTCGTTAAATCACCGTGTCCAAATAGAATCTCACTTTCTGGGAAAACAATGAATACACACCTTTCAGAAATCCCCTTTCCTACATAAGCCATTCTTTAGTCATGCTAAATCTTCGGTATCCACAAAGTCTTTCTCTGCTTTTTCTTTTGTTGCATACTTTGTCTATCTTCTTCCAACCATCTCTAGGTCACTATAGAGGGGTAAAATGACCTTTTTTTTCTACACTATTAATTACAGTCTTTTTAGATCTCTAAATTTGATCAAATTCATCTAACCCAATTTGTGCCTCACAAAAATCAAAGCAGCCCCATGACAGCCAATTGCAGCTATCACTACAGCTGCTAAATTACAACACCCTCTGTTCATCAACAAGAGAACAACACCAAGTCTTCCTTCTACGAGGTCATACACAGCATTTGTCTTCCCTTCTCTCCTTCCATAATCCAAACAGCTTAATAGAATCACCAAGGATGGAAAAGACCTAAAAGATCATCCAGTCCAACCATTCACCTATTACCAGTAGGTCCCACTATACCATGTCCTTGTTCACTTGAGGTCAACCTTTAAGCTATCAAACTACCAGCAACAATAAAGTCAAATATCTATGGCTGTTTCCTCTGCAGATGGAAGAGCCTCATGGGTTTCCTTGACAGTCTAAGTCATGGAGATTGGAGATTTTGGGTCCATCTCCAGGTGGAGATTTGGTCATCATCATTATGCTCCACTTCATAGTTCTGTGCTCCCTTGTGTTCTCTTTCCCTCTCTCAAGTCTGCATGCCAAAGAAAACATATACAGATGTGATCTTCAAAAACTCTTTAGAAACAAATGAAAAATGCTAATGTATTGTTTGCATACTCTACAGAGTGAGGTATCATATACTTTGGGAAACTTCAGTGTAATTAGAGCACTTCCATCTATTGCCTCAGCAATAAAATGGGAAAGCAAACAGATAACGGACTCCTTAGCCACTATCAAATACATATTGGTCTAAAAATCCTAAAGAAAAACATTTCTGATAAGAAAAGTAAGAGAACTCTTTCTCTAATCATTGCTTTAAACCAGCTCATAAATGTCATGCTCCTCTCTGCTTCATCTTACTCATTTTCCTGGTTCCTTGGAAAAACTGGGGAGACTGCTTAACTCCCACCTCCATTTCTTCTCTTTCAGGAGGATACTGATGCTTGCACATTCAGATTTAAAGGATGGAGATGGAGATTTAATTACTCAACAACATGTTGAAATCTCAGCTTAACAAACTGTAAAAAGCAGTAATTATAAAAAAAAACAACAAAAAAAAAACCAAACCAAACAAAAAAAAACTACTAACCGCTCTTTTTAGTGGCTTTATAGTAGGTCTGTAAAAGACTCAGTCCAGTGCCTAAGGCAATGTAAGACACAACAGTGCCACAGCTGGAAAACAGGAAGCTGGAAGCAAGCATAGGTTATTGGTTAAAGAAAAAAGCAAAATAAAAACCGACAGCAACAACAACAAAATAAAACAAGCCTTAGGTTCGAAGGCTCAAGTTTCTTAAAGGAAAGATGCTCCACCTGGGAATTCAAGTATTTCTTCAGCTGCAAGAAGACACTGCCACCCACACAATGCCTCCAAAATACACCCTGCTGTTTTGGTCAGCGTGCTACTACAGAAACAAGCAGACAAAAGAGACATTAAAGCAGTTTGTAAGTGATCACTATACATGGGAAATCATTCAGACTCACCTTCATTAACACAGAGCCTTATGAGCAAACAGTGGTACCAATTAGTGAGCGTTCAGTTTCCACTGCAGCATCCAAAGGTGGTGGCTCTATTGCTTTAGTCAAAAAGTGACCCGTTTCTCCCAGCTGCAGCAATTCAGTGCTTGAGAGAATTACACAAAAGGATGTTATCTCAGGTGGCACATGAGTTTAAGTCTAGAGTGAGAAGAGGACAAAAAAGCCCATGTTTGTTGAACATGGACTCTGATCACCAACATGGGTCATTCCATCAGCATCAACCATTGCTTCTCAAAGCAAATGCTGCTTCCTAGCCACTCCATCTCTCATTGCATTCTTCTAGCATTCCTTTCTTCTCAGTTCTCATCTCAGGGACCTGCTAGAAAGAGAGAGTTCTGAAGTCTTTATCTCTGACATGGTATTGTTAATGGGCACTTAGCTTGCTAACTGGAATAGGAACCCATAGGAATGGCCACATTGGGTAGCAGACAGCTAGAAAAGCTTTCAGGACACCTCAAACAGATTTGACATTGAGATGGTATCAGGTTCAGTTGATATCTCTTTGCACAAGTCCACAAAACACACACTCTCCTTCCCAGGCACATATATGTGGATGTCACACACATACGAAGTTGAGCACTCAAACACATCTATGCTCTATCTGCTCCTTGAGAAAAGGGCTTGCTAAGTTTCATGAGGGAGACCAGAGAGCGTATAAGAGCTGTGTAGACTTCTGCAGCTGGCAAAAAGATTTCCATGGCTCTACTGACTGAGAAACAGTTTGTCCAGTAGAGGAATCAGAAGTCTCAGCAGCGCGGAAGGAGCTGGAGCAGCAGTTCAGCAGCGTTCCTGACCACAGAATGGGGATGGACAGAGAACATCTGCCTTGCCTGGATTTTACCACCTTCATGACAAAATTGCCTGTTAAGTGAAAAATCCAACTGCTTGCAACATCTGAAGGAATGTCTGAGAGCCTTATTCTCATTCCAAAGCTCTTCTCCGCCTCAGTTCTCAAGCACTATCATGTTTTCCCCTGAGAGATTCTTTAGGTTCACAGGGAAGTTCTGAACAATAAGATCACGAACTATCTCTCCACTTCCCACTATGGGTACAAACATATAAACACATATATGTTCTTAAAGAAAAAGAACTGAGATAGCCAAGAATTCCCGCATTTCCTGTCTGTGCTTCCTGACTTTACTTTCCCAGTCGGATCAGACAGACATGCAACAGTTCTTAGAGAACTCTCCAGAGCTATTTTAATTCTGAAGGGCACAGCTTCACTTTTTAAAGCGAGTTCTGCCATACAAATGGAAACAAAACCCAGCACGCACATGTCCTGCTCCTCCTTTCTACTGCTGCAAATTAGTTTTTGATCCCCAGACTGATGATACTGTCAGCAGAGAATAGCTTCGCTTTTTATCTGTTACAGAGTAAAGCAGAAGATCTGATATTCAGCATCTTCAGTCCTGCCAAACCAGCCCTTACTTCATTCCCTGCAGCCACGCTGCTTTTAAGAAGCAAACCATCCCTGCTTGACCAGCTAAGCTTTGGCTACTTAGCCACCTGTTAGCAAACCAAAGCACAGCACTATTTATAAAGCAGTGCTCCAAGCTATATACAGAACGAAATGCTCGGAACTCCCTCAAAACACTCCAAATTCCAGTACGATTAGTGAGATTCCTATGTGTAATTTACTCACATAGCAAGACAGGATCTGCAACAGTCTACAGCAATCTTCCTAATTTCCAGCATCTCTATCCTGTGTGTTCGTAACACCCATTTAGCAGACTACATGCTTATAATATGCACGGAGACCCGGTAACACCTCACATGAGCGGTGGTGCCAGAGTGAATGCAGATGGCCAAAAGCAGCCCACCCCGATGCCGTTTGTAACTCAACTGAACAGTTAAAGACAATGCGGATCTGTCTTGAGTGAGCTCGAGTCCTCAGATTCAGCTCTGGGATTGTGGGGCTGTGGGAACACAGGGCAGTTCTGTGTGGTCAGAAAACCTTTTTTGCATTCCAAAGGACAGGATTTACAAAACAAAAAGCTGTTTCACGGGCTCACTCGCAGCAGAAGTCCATGACATAGACCACATAATTGGTGGTGATGCTGGTCTCAGCAATGCTGGTAGACAAAACATCCTACATAAAAAAAACTGGATAAAAATCTAAGGATAGACCGCAGTATAAACTACATAACCTCTATCAAATCCAAATCTAATGAAAAACCAGCAATACATTCTAGAAAGGCACAAAGTATACTATGGTCCCCACTGCTCCAGGAAGTCCAGGATGGAGCACTAGACAAACTTATTCAGTCACTCACACCTCTGCCTCAAAAGGGCAAGGACTTCTGTTTTATCTGTGCAGAATCATGGACAAAAGACCAAGATACCCAAATTTTCATGCATACATGACATCCACATACATGTAAATTGGAGTTTTCACAGCCTTACCTACTTCAGCCTCTATGAACCAATGCTGAGCAATCTCTGTAGAACCTGAACCAGTTCTGGCCAGAAAAGAGATTGAAGGGAATTATCAGCATGCTTGTATGGGGTAAATCTTCTTACTGTTCAGGTAGTCAGAGAGATGGTGAGTCATAATGTAATAGCAAGCCCAAGTAATAACCCCCAGGAGTAAAGTCCCATTGAAAACTGAAAGAAAGAGCTGAATACTTGGCCTTTATGTTTATACTTATGTTTAGTGGCCCTGCTAGGCAGGGGGGTTGGAACTACATGATCCTTGAGGTCCCTTCCAACCCGGGTCATTCTGTGATTCTGTGATTCTGTGATCTTTACTGAGTGCTCTATTAAAGGATTTCCAGTCAACTAGTCCCACCTTATTGAAGCTCAGCAATTCTAGACTTAATTGTTTTGGCACCTAAGGAAAGCTAACAAAAGCTCGTCTGTATCTCACATCCAAGAAAACCCAAAGGACTATGAACACATTCACCTTCACGTCATTCACCCACATCAAGCAACAAAATCAAGCAGTGCCATTCCACACATCTTTCCTGCTCATGGAATCGCACATGGCAATGTCATTTAAGCCTTTCACCCAGAGCTGCAAACAGAAATGCAGATGTGCTGTGGGTATAGAGTAGATTGCCTTGAAAAAAATCAATAATTAATATACAAACACTAAATTTAAGTTGCTAATAGGTATTGGAGAACATTAACAAATGTAACCACGTACCATTGTACATATATATTTATAGCTACCTATGTAGACAGACAGGTAGATAGATGCACATACACGTTCCCATAGGTTTTGAATGTATAAACTGTGGCCAGAAAATGCTTCGCACCTATTAAAGGAGACGCTGTGGTTCGTTCCCATAGGGTAGGAGTGTACTGCAGAACCTTGCTGAAGAACACGAAGCAGTGTAAGCAGCAGCAAACTGCACAGCTGCATTTACTCCAACTTCCAGCTCAAACCTTCAGACTAGGACAGTTTGCGAGCTCGTGCGTCCTCTGCTGCTGCTCCACGTCATTACAATTGCAACACCGAACTTCATCAACAGAACTCATGCTCCAGAGCTGCAGCTCTGCTGTTCTGCCTGTAAAGCAGCACACGCAGGACCCCAGGAGCCAGGATCAACCCAGCAGCACACAGAGTAGATGCCAACCCAGAGGAATTTAATACATTTCAGCACAAGTTCAGTAGATGACCACAGTTCTATGTTACCCGTTTTCACAGCATCAGCTTTTTGACAGGCTGCTTCATGCTTCACAGAGCAGCTCAGCACACTTCTCACTCACCCTCTGAGCACTCAGATGCTTGCAATGGAGAACTTCAGGTCTTCACATTGGGTTCTCATCACAAAACCCCACCGGGACCACCCTCCTACCCAATACATCAAGCTTGCTTCTCCCCAAGGCCCACAGCAGAGCACCAGCTGCCCCCCCAGCCAGCAGCCAACCCACAGTGAACCCCTCTCCACCGTGGGGTGCCAAGCATTTGAACTGCAAGGAAATGGCTGCAGAGACTACATCTCATTGGAGAGCCAATGGATGTTAGAAAAGATTTGGTTTAGGTTCTTTTGTTTTAAATTCTGCTGGAAATGAAGATGTGTCAAGTTACCATTTACCTCCTCCCAATGACTCCCAATGTGCCCATGACTTGGTGAGGAACAGCAGAACACCAGCCTGAGCAGACAGGTGTATTACAGCAGTGACACTCCAGTGCTAGAGATGCTCATAGAACGGCTTGGGTTAGAAAAGACACTAAGGATCACCAAATTCCAACCCCTTGCCACAGGCAGGTCCACCAACCTCCAGATCTGGTACCACACCAGATGCTGCCCAGGGCCCCATTCAACACATCCCTGAACACCTCCAAAGATGGAACATTCACAGCTCTCTGGGCAGGCTGTTCCAGCACCTCACCTCTCTCTGTGAAGAACTTCCCCAACATTTAATCTAAACCTTCCCTCCTCGAGCTTAAAACCATTCCCCCTTGTCCTGTCATCATCTACTATCGTAAAAAATTGAGTCCCCTTCTGTTTGGGGCAGTGCAGACCTTCCTTTCCAGACAAAAGAAGGTCAGGATTCCGCTGCTGTAGCAAACCAGTTTGTGTTTAGTTGTTTTTTGTCTTTCTTTGTTTAATGACAGCATCCAGTGCTGGGCAGTGCAGAGCTGCAGAGTAAAGGTAAAGAACAGGTGGCTGACTATACATGTGCCAGCCCTTCCACACCAACTTTCATTTTCCTGAAGGAGATCACAGCCCATTGCATGAGGAGTATGCCAAGTGACAGTGAACCTGTACACTGATATGAGAGTGAAGTCAGTCACTATCAGGCCACACAATGCTCTCCAACTTGGCTTTGGCCTTGGCGGTGAATTCCTCAGAGGCACTAAGAAGTGGAAGCCGTGGGGGTCCCATGGGGATGCCAGAAACAAAAGTCATTACAGCTTTTGTCTGTGCAACACCAAAACCTGGGCAGACAAAAAGAAGATCGGATCATTTCACACATAGCAGTCTCTGTGCTGAAGTCAAAAAGCAGCAGCATACAGTCCGTGTGTAATACAGCACCAACCAAGCTTGAAGCACTTCTCAGGAATGAGATCAACATAACAAACTGGTTTAGTTAGTTTTAATTGCTTTTCATATTAAAACTTAGTTTCTAAAAGTCTTTCAAATTGAAAATGCTTTGGCCTTGTACATCCTCAAGCAGTTACTGTAAAAGCAAGTATGAGAGCTGCGTTCTCCTACTTGGGCACCACTATTACAGAGAGATGACTCTTAAATGTTACGAATGGGCTTTAGGAGACTAAAAAAGACACCAACAAAACAAGAAACCACCACAGTCAGGATAAGAAACAAAAGTAAATCACAGCTCTGAAGCTGCAAAACTTCACAGAAGGAAGTGAGAGTGAGATCTCTCAGGGATGCTCAGTCAGCTATCGACTCAGGAAGCTGCATAAGGAGCAGTTTCCCATTGTGAAATCTTTCAGGAAGGAAATTCTTAGCATACAGCATTTCTGGAGTACCGAGTCTGCACTTTAAGACATAACAGAGTTGGGCAGTATAGAACTTACCTAGTTTAATGACAGAACTAAGAAACTCCCCCAGGAGAAACTGAAAAAGACAGACAGCAGATTATCCATTCCTTTGGATTTAAAGAAGCAGAGCCGCATAGAACCATCGTGATCTTTACACTGTATACAATTGCTTTGAGAAAAGTCTTTGGTCAGTGTAACATGACAGAAAGCACAGCTATGGCAACAGAGCAACAAGGTCCTATAGGCTGCAGTGAGGATTTGCTCAGCTGCAAAAGCTATGGGCACAGAAATAAAGACAACATCTATGGGCTGAAAGAAGCTGCTTAACTTCAGAAGGCCTCAGGTAGGCAGAGATCACCAGCAAGATGCCCTTGCCTCCCACTGCCAACCCTTAAATTAGGTCTGGGAACCTTAAATGAGGTCCATTGCATGCACCTGAGCTCCCCTCTGTTGGTCCTGTCCTCCTGCCAGGTGCTCAATCACTGTTTCAATCCATTACTTATTCTTTCACATGGGCTGTCCAGGTGGCCATAGTGGAAAAACTCTATTCCATTGGAATAGGTGAGGGAAAATAATAAAAACATTAGTCTCATTCTATTACTAAAGCTCAGGCTGTCCCTCACTGCAAACAGTCTGTAAATACTAGTAAATCTTGTAGCAGGCTCCAAGGGTTTACAGAGCTGTACACTCACTGCCTAATGAAGAGATACCCAGGAGCAGATCATCTTTTAGATGCTCAGGTTCTTACATTCACCCTGCAGCCACATATATTTTAAGGCAAAAAAAGGATGTGTCAAACGTCCCAGTGAGGCATAATGATGATGAGTAGAGTTTGCATTCTGGTTACTCAGAACTCCTCCAAAACCTTCATGCAGCCCAAGACCAGGAGGGGTCAGGGCAGAGCACATTTGGGAGAGTTTTCTGCATGACATCGTGTAAGGTATCATCAGAACATGCCTAACCAAGGATCCAAGCCACTGTGGGGCCTGCTCAAGGCAAAAGCCATTGTTGGTTCTGCATAAATGAAACCAGTGTGCTGAGAAATAAGCATATGTTCAATATATGCTGAGTTATGAATAGAAAGCGGGAGATTGGAGCTGAAAGCAATTTGCTTTAATGGGGATATCTGAGGGTATAGGTGACAAAGTGACACAGAGCACACCCCAGTGCAGGTAGAGGAGAAAGAAAGCTGCTCCCTATGGGGACAGCAAAAATACTGTACCTGGTACTTCCGTGCTAACGCAAGGTCTGGCTTTGCAAAAGCTTGCAACATCAGGTTGGTTTTCCTACCTAAGTAGTTGTAAGTGCTGCAAAATAATAATAATACGTTAATTAAGCCACAAAGATAGAAAATGTGGAATAAGAGCTTAGAACCACTGAAACAGAGTAGATGCTGGCTTTGTCTGTTGGCATTATCAGAATGCCCATTACTTACTACCCTGCAATTTAAGCACTGTTAACAGAAAAGCATCAAATGCATGCAGGCCCTATTTGTGCTATGCAGCTTTACCCTGCAGAATCCTCTGCCTCTGTGACAGGAGATAGTTACAGAAACACCCCATAGACAGCAGAAGATATAACAGTAAGATGTGTGTGGGAAGGAGAACAGAGTCCAAGCGATACTGACCTTCCAACTGCTCCATTTGCCCCTATTGCCAGTGCACTCAACAGTTGCTGGTTTGGGGTGGGAGAAGAAAGAGAATGTTAAGTAAATAATTATAGATGCACTTTCAAGAAGAGAGAACCCCCCTGGGACATCCAGGAAGGGAGGAGGACCTCAGCCCATGGGGATGTGGTTAGTGGGCAGTATGGGTGGTAGGTGGATGGTTGGACTAGATGATCTTAGAGACCTTTTCCAACTTTAATGAGTCTGTGATTCTGTTACTTCTACTTCAGTTAATAAAAGAAAGGGGATGAAAAAGAAGAGAGGAGGACAGTAAAACTACCTGGCACTGTATGTCCAGGGTTATTTTTTTCTTCAAGGCTGAGGCAAGAGAAATCATTAAAAGGAGCCTCTTACCTCATCTACCCCATAGAGAAACACAAACTGTTCTCTCTCATTCTTGTTTATACACTGTGCAAAGTCCAAGAGGTCTGTGTCGCTGAACTTCACACCCTGGAAGGTGGGGATCTGCTCTCTTATTCCATCCAGCAACTCCTCAACACGAACTGTGCATAACAGCAACCACACATGAAGAAGCACAGCCCTGTTCTGGGAGGTTTCCCTGTCTCTTCCCTAAATGGTAGACTTCTATTTTACAGATTACACACTTTTGGCCTAAGCCTGGTAAACTACATAGCTTTTAAAACAGCTGTAAGACAACTTGAGTGACATAAAAGTTACATTAAAAACATGTTTTTGAATACCTTGAAACATTTATTTTACTAGATCAAGAACCAAGGACGCTATGAGTTCAGGGATTCAAGGAGTTGACTAAGCAGTACTTACTCTTAACACCCGTCAGAGCTGGAATGTGGTAGTAATAAAATGGAACCGTAGGGGCTTCAGATGCAACTTTCTGTAAGAAACCGAGGAGTTCATCTGGAAGAAAAGAATCAAGTGAGGGAAAGTTCAGATTCACAGCAGCCAGAGACTGTGGAACAACCATTCATAGCTTGTGGAACATACATAATCAATAGCAGATAAACCCGCACACATCACAAAACTAAAATGAAACTGTCCTTAATGAGAGACATCAGGAATGTCATGTTTATTCTAAACCAAACAGGTTTCAGCTGACATTATTCCTGAGAATCTTTTAATTGCAGCCTTCATAATTCTGAGGCAATCTTCCCATTGGCTTTAGAAGGAAAAGCAACATCAAAAAGCTCTGTGTTGAAACCTTGCTGTCATCATAATACAATAACAACAAAAATCTTCTGCTGTTAGTGCCTCTGTGTTTATGGGTTCAGTTTTCTCATGGACTGGAGTTTGCTCTTGCCAGGAAACCCTGTTAATGGTTTGAGCCTTGGGAGGTCTGGCAGTCACATCTACTCACCTTTGTTTGCGGGTTTGAAGAAGGAGGGAGCTATTACTGCAATACCACCAGCACCTATGGCTGCTGCATGCCTTGCCTACAAAAGAAGGGATCAGAAATACCTGAAGGCACAACTGCTTTAATATTTATTACACACATAGTGGAAAGAAATCTTATATACACACACCAGTTCTTGGGACTCCAGTAGACTTAAAGCTCCCACGTGAATTATCACATGATCCAGCCTGCACAACAACAAATTCAGAAGGTTTGAGGAGGTTTCAGTGTTAACCAAAAAAATACCCATCTGCCAAAAAGAACCAGCTGAGACTAGGAAGTGACACAGACTAGGAACTTCACTGGGCTAAATTAAAAGCCTCCCTCTCAGCTACTCACTTGTCTTTCCCTTGGAGCATCCATTCTTCTGCCAGCTGCTTCCTCTCTTGGATGCTGAGGGACAAGCCTTCTCCTGTGGTGCCATTCACTGTTTCAACACAGTACAACACAACATAACTGCTGAGGTCTGGCCCAATATGTTGGTTATACTGAAGACAAGTTCTGACAGTTCTGATCATACTGAGCAGAATTATATTTCTTGCCATTCATTTTAAGAGAACATCAGTCTGCAGAAGCATTTGCAAGGGGTTTGTAGTGTTTTGCAGCTGCTGAAGTTACTGCCACATTCCAGTTTCCATTCTTTTGACTAAAACTTTGAACAGAAATCTCAACATTGACATCATCTTAACTACACAAGGCTGTGAACAGAAATGGTTTATCAGATGCTCTGTCACCGATCCAGCCATCCCTCAGAGAGGGGAACAAGAGAGAGAAGCAGCTGATGTTGCATCACACAGTACATCGCATATCTCTTACAAAAGTCCCCTTGGCTTTGCTGAAGCCTTCGGAGCTCCTGGACTGCTGAGTCAACGTTTTTTTAAGTCAGATGATTATATTACATTATATTATATTACATGAAAAGGGAAGAATCATTCAGTTGAGTCTTCTCTTTCAAATACAGCATTATCCATTCACTGCTGGGAAATCACTGTATAAAGGCACTACTTCTATAACCCTGCACAGAAATAAATGGGCTACAGGTAAAACCAGATCTTTAAGTATTGTTTACACTCTCTCCAATGGTGAATATATAAACATGAGTCATGATCTCACATCCACAATCCCTCCCATTCCAGCTCCTATCAGGCTGGGCATCACAGGATCGCTCTCCAGGCAAAGGGTGCGTTATGCACTTTGTGTGGGGAATAAAAACAACTTACCAAAGATGTTCTTCACGTTCTGCTCGCTTACCAGGTAATCCACATACTGGGCAATCACTGGAAGGTTGATTTGTCTGAAATGAAAGGAACCACAGCAACTTTAGAAGCCTCAGCAACCTTAAGTCTCTACCAACAGCAGTTTTAAACTTAGAGATTCAGTCATCAACAATAAAGTCACGTGTTTGTGAAGTCTTGCATCTGTGCACGCACAGATAACCCCAAGGAATGATACCTTCAGCATGTGTTTCACATTCCACAAGCAATGAGGCACATTTGAACCTTCTGGACTGTTAATAAAAGCAAGAGCGCTCTTGAGAGCACAGAGGTATTTGTGCACATGCTGGCAAATAGTTTAACTACACTTGTAACTACAGGACACAGGCTGTGAAGCAGAGCCTGCTGCATGTGACTTTGACCTCTCCCTCTCATTAAAGGATGAGGAAAAACAACAGACTTCCCTGACAAACAGCGGAAATTGATTTATAGGTTTGTCTTCTCTCCAGAAAAGAAAGAAAAAATGTTTATCAGTGCATAATATTTGGTTCTTGTTTCCATTTGCCAAGCATGAAGCCTGACCCCACAGTCTGATGTTCAATTCTGGGACCTTTACTGGGTCCACAAATTACCCCAGATCTCACAGGATGAGAGAAGGCCAAGCATCCCAGTTATCAGCAAATTATGAAGGCCAAGTTATGAGGGTTAAGTTATGTGGGCCAAGCATCCCAGGCAGAGGGCCCAGATCACATTCCAAATACCACCTTGCAGTACATTCAAGCAGTAATAAAAAGCAAATTCAAAAGTAAGTTTTCTTTAAAGCAAGAAAGCAAACAGGGACTGCATTGTACATAACCGCCCTTATTGACATAGGACCAGGCTCTACAATACATTTACATTGTAAAGGCTCAGTTTCAGGACTGTATCAGTAAATAACAACCATATTCCTCATAACACACACAGTTCGTGACATGTCCCCCACTAGAGAAGCTCAGGGCCCTTTGCTGACTCCAAACAACTCCGTCTTGCAACATCAAACTGCAATAAGGAGGGCATCTGTTTATCATCATTTCCACGAGGAAGGCGGAAATTCAACTTCTCATTTGATGTTATTTTTGGAGCTGTGCAGTCCTTGCAATGTTTTGTTCTGGTTTAGACTAATTCTGCTGATGCAAGTACGCACACAAGAGTATGCACGAGTTAGTTAGGGGCAAGAGAAGAGTAAAAGGACATCAGATTTAGGTAATTATTTCTTAGCTCTTAAGGCTTCTTTTTAACGAGGGGTGTGATTTGCATTTGAAAATGCTGCAACACTAACGTGATTTACTGTGGTTTAGTTCAAATCTACAAAAACAGCTGAAAAAGAAACAGATTAAGGGCTGATCTAACCTCCAAGCTCTGACCAACAGCACTCAATGGGGAACATGAGGACGTAAGGGCTGGGGGAAGCTGCCCTGCAGCCTCTCACCCAGCAGTTCCCCATTCCACAGAGATCTGATCCAAATCACAACCCAAAGCGATCCGTTCCGAATAAGAAAGAAGGGCATTAATAGCATCCCGAGGGAAGAGTTGACAGCACAACACGCTGTGCAGTGTTGCCAAGCAATGCTTACCCATCAGGAGTCATTGGGGTGACTGTGGCAGCGACGAGACCCTCCAGCTTCTTTTTGGGCATCATCGAGCTGATCAGGGAAAAAATAAAGATGAAGATTAACAATCCCGTCTTTAAGCTTTGTGTCCACTCACTCCCGCTAAGAACAGCATCAAACAAAGTTCTGAAGCAGACTTCTCCAGGGTGCTCTTTCGGGCTGAGATAAACACGGAGCACGGGGGGCCGGGTGGGTCAGAGGGTCGAACAGGACAAGTCCCCCCCGACCTCACAGCCCCCTCACCTCCCCAATCCGCAACCAAAGCGCCCCGCCGGCTCCGGAGCGACTGCGGGACGGCTCCGCCTCGCTCCGCCCCGGAGACGTGGAGCCGGGGGGGGTTCGGGGTTGGAGAGTGAGAGTTAAGCGAAGCGGCTGAGGGGACTTGGACTTGATGATCTTAAGGGTCTTTTCCAAACTAAATAATTCTACCATTCTAAATCATGGCACTGAAAAATGAGCAGAAGACAACGGCAAATGGGTGCTAAAACCGCTGCCCACACGCAGCCCATGTGGCTTCTGTTTGCTTCGCCCACATGTGGTTTTACCAGATGTGTGACACATGAAGTGTGGCAGCCGGGTCCAGCTCAGACTTACAGCTCTGCTTAGAGCTTCCAGATGTAGTGCTGATCCATGCTGCGATAAGACCAATACCCTTAAATATCTGCCATATCGGCTAATTAAGGCGCTTGCTCAAAGTGATAGTTACTTCCAGATGTATTGCTTATCTATAGTAATCATAGAATCAGACTGGCTTGGAAGGAACTCTAAGGATGATGAATCTCCAACCCCCTGATGCCACAAGCAGGGCCACCAACCTGCACATTTAAGACCAGACCAGGCTGCCAAGGGCCCCAATCAACCTGGCCTTGAACACCTCCAGGGATGGGGCATCCACAGCCTGTTCCAACACCTCACCACTCTCATAGTGAAGAACATCCCCCTGACATCCAATCTGAACTGTCTCTCCATAAGCTTAAAACCACTCCCAATCACTGTCTACCCTTGTAAAAAGTCAGTTCCCCTCCTGTTTATAATACCCTTTTAAAAACTGGAAGGCTGCAATGAGGTCTCCTCACAGCCTTCCCTTCTCCAATCTGAACAAGCTCAGCTCCCTCAGCCTGTCAAATAAATCAATACCCTTCCTGACCACAAGACTTCTATACTAAGAGCAACACCGTTGAGAGAGGGACAGGAGCCCAACACAGTAACCAGCCCTGAAGAACTCTGCCCATGCACATTGAAAACTCAATCACATTTGTGTAACCTGTTGAACAATGCCCTGTTGTTGCATGTCCCAGCAGCACATTTTTCATGCAGTCACATAACGATCTCAGAGGTGGCTGGGTCTCTGCTATTCCTCCTCCACTCCAAAATATGCTCACTGTGGGCTGCTCACACTCAGAGGTCACTTACCCTTTCTTCATAGGCAAGATGCTCCAGCCCTTCACCATCTTTGTGGCCCTCTGCTTTTCAAGAGATCCCTGTCTTTTTTGTACTGGGGAGCCCAGAACTGGAGATCCCTGGACCTTTCTAAGCCATGCTCACTGTTTCTGACACCCCTCACTGACTATGGCTCTCTCCCCCAGTCCTTAGGTGAGGATTTCATGTTTCAGGTCAGACTTTGTTTACTTCAGAAAGAAAGTAATTAAGAAAACGACAGTAAAGGAAGATGAAGTCTTTCAGATATTTACACTGATAAAGCCCTCTGTAATTACTAGAAGAAAGCAAAGAGAACTGCACATCAGCTGAAACTGATGTGCAAGTTATTCAACAGTGGATTGAAGGACAGCATAAGTTCACTTCCACAGTAGCATACAATAGAGTGGATAATTACTAACCCTCCTCCAGGCATCAGCAAATTAACACCTGCACATAAGAGAATTGGTCCTGAACAATGCAAGAGTCTCATTAGGCTGAAACTCTCACCCAGCCTTTACTTTTGTCCATCTAGTAAAACCCTGCCATCCCAATACACCAGCTGAGCAGTCAGCAGTGCTAATGATGTGCATGTGAGCGCAGCATCCTAAGGACGATGCTTCCCCTGAGGGAAAGAAGAAAAGATCTTACTGTAGCCTTTAAAATACTTCCTCTCCTTTATACTCGTTTTAAAGAGTGTGTTTAATGCCAAAAATAGATATTTAGAAAGGCTTGAAAGGCTCTGGACGTTTATATTCAGGAAAATACAACCAAGAGAACTTGTATTCAGGAGAGAATCCAACATTTGCATTGTAAATTTTGGGTAAGGCAGAAGAAAGGTTCAGGCTGCGTGCAGCTGCAGCACGCTGTGAAGGGACCGGAAAAGCATCACCCCGGTAACCACAGGAACAAATGGTAAAGGATCAGTGGTGCCAAAACTAAGAGGATGGCAAAGATGCCAATGAATACAACAAAAAAACAGTTTTCCAAAATGACTACAGGAATAAATATATGGTTTTATAGATTTAAGTTTTCTTTCCAATGGGAAAATAAAAACATCAACAGCTTATCTAAACTACCCCATATATCAATTCAGTTTCAGGTAGGGGAGTCATAGAAATTTAAAAATCAGATGATTTGTGCCAAGAGGCTCAGATCGGTTGCCATGTGCTGACATAGAGAATTGACACAGCTACTAAGAACTCGCTTCATTATTCAGATCAGTGATTTGCTAAGATGTGTCAGCCAAAGGTACTACAACCTTCCTCTACAGGATGCTTGTATAGTTGGAATAATACAAGTATAGTTAGGTATAGATGGAATAATACAAGTACAGTTGTAAATAGATAGCCAGAGGGCATCTAAGGAAAAGACTCACCAGCTCAGAAGCCTTCAGTCAAGATGGATGCTCACCAATGTTGAGACTCGCCACAAAAACTCCATAAAGGAGCAATCTCCAGAAAGAGATAGTGCCTTGGTGGTGGTCAACCCTTAAATGGGATCTAGGAGAGGTGGAGTCAAGCTCCATCCCTTCCAGGAGCACACCATTACCTCCACCTGTGCTCCCATAGCTGACTCATTGCTCGCCTCAGGTGGTCAATCAGAGGTTCGGGCTGTGATCAACAGTTTCCCTTACAACGTTAGATTGCTGTGATTAGAATATGCTTTTGTTTCTATTTGTTTCCGAAGTCTTTCAGAGACAATATTCTGACCCAAATCTATTTTCAGAACTGCAAGTACCAAAGCCTAAACGATGGCAGAAACTCAAAAAGGTACAACTGGTGGAAATGATTAAATTCCCTTAAATACCCTCTTGGCTACAGGCACTCAGAAGTTCAGTATCTGAGAAGCTGATGAGATGCTTTTCTGACACAGACACTCGTGTCTGCTGCACTAAAGATGTTTGATGTGCCAAGATGTTAAACCTCTAGATGTCAAGGCATTTAAATACTTAATAGCCCCAGAGATAGTTCACTAATAGATAATATTCAGATGCAAGGCTCTAGAATTATAGAGAACTGTAGCTATATAATGGATCCATTAATGAACCAAAGGGACTCATGGCAACCAAGGGGGTTTGAGGGAATTTTTAATTAAAGTCAGTTTCACCTCTCAACACTAACAACAGTGCCATCTACTGCAGGAAGCAGCATTGGATCATCTTTGGACAGGAGAGACCAGGTATTTCAAGAAGCCCCATCAGGAAGCCTTCCTGCATAATCTAAGCAAGAAAAATGCCCACCAAAACCCCATGCTCAGTACCAATATTTCCTCCCTTAGAAGACAGGAAAAGTTCTGATATGATCCATACCACATACCTGTCCTTATATGTTAAGTCATGTAAATACCATGACTTAAGTACAAGTGCACAGCACTGTAATACACAGGAGCATCTTCTGAAAATAGTTAAGTTACAGCTCCAAACAACAAGTTCCAGCCTGTGAGCTTTTACTGTCATTACTACCTCTTGAGCTAGCAATACAGAAGTACAGTGTACAAGGAGA
The DNA here is from genome assembly GCF_054131305.1 of Coturnix japonica. Lineage (NCBI taxonomy): Eukaryota > Metazoa > Chordata > Aves > Galliformes > Phasianidae > Coturnix > Coturnix japonica. Next base: position 6,690,401 of record NC_140673.1, on the reverse strand, counting down.
GGCTGATATTTATATAAGCATACTTATGTAAGCTTCTATTGTGACATGGCTTGTTTTTCCCCATGTAGTAGAGATAGACAGACACACCAGTGGTACAGGGGTGCAGTTGAACGTCTCTGCCTGTATGTTCTGCAAACTACTGGGACCTCAAGGAGCTAAAACAGCTCTTTTATGTTATTCTTCTGTATAACAGACAGTGGTTACAGATCAGTGTACTCAGGTTTTACCCTGTGCCAGCTCTCATCCTGCCCCAACTATTTATGATACAGGTATAGTTATAGCACATATTTATGTACTGAATACATGTCCTCATGGCTGCCCTGCTGCCCTACACAACTATGCTGGCATGTCTTCACAGTGCATACATGAGAAACAAGAGAAGGCTGAAAAACAACCTCTTGGGAGAACACTGATGATTGTTCTCAAACCTCAGGCTACTCCACTGGGAACAGTTAGTTCCTTGTTGGGGACAGAAACATCAGCTGGGCACATACACACTGACTGGGGATCTGTTCTCTGCTTCAGAAACAAAGAATTCAGTGGGTTTGTGTTTATCTACATTTTAGTGGTCCTCCTTTCTAGGCAATACTCCTCCATACATGTGAACAGGGCTAACTGTTGAGGTGGACCAAAGTGATGTGGCAGGGTTTAGTCCTTCCGTGGCCTTCTCTACCCTGGAGAAAATAATCACTAGCACACACTTGACAGGAACTTTAGGGAGACAATAATTTAACACAGATAACTTTACACAGGCAAGTGCAGCTTCAATGCAAGCCCCAGGAAATAATAGCTTCTCCTTATCCAAAACACCTTAGTGATGATTTTCTTGCTTGATCCAAGCAGAACACAGGTGAAACATACAGTTTACTCCATAGAAAGTGCTAAACCTGCATAGAACCCTGTTTCAGGCCCTAGCATGTCCTAACAGGCTCAACTAGTAACCTCCTCTTTACACAACCCCATTTTCATGGCATTACATAAAGGTTTGCAAGTGCTGCTTGCATGTACTCCTTTTTAATGGAACCTTTTTAAGTGTTATCAGCCAGTACAATGGTATGGATCTCTTTGCTGTTAAAAGTCATTCCCAGCTATTAATTTCAAACATCTCAGTTAAGTCATTCCCAGCTATTAATTACAAACATCTCAGAGAGTTTGGGTGAATCAAGGGATCTGCACCAAGTGTGGGAAACATGAGGGATGTTCTTAGAAATCAAGTGTTGATGTTTAATTTGCCTTATTGTGCTGGTGTCTAAATACGTCTAGAGCTGCAGCTGGTTAAATGGAGAGTCCTGCTTTACTTTGTGTACTATGAACACAATAGAATTTCACAATGGCTTTGTATAACCCCACTGTGCTCATATCCAAGAGCTAAGGGAGCTGACCAGTCTCAAATGCCATTCAAAGCATCCAGAGATCAGAGAACACTGTGCCTTTCATAACACATCAGCACAAATCTTGTGAGGACGGTTTTAGCTGTTTACAGCCAGATTTGTACCCACCATTTCACTCCAGGCTTAAAAAGGAAAAGCTCTCATTCTCTACCATCACCTTCTGACCTGAGTTGGAGGGCTGTGACAGTAGTTTTTGTACAGTTCTTTCTCCCGGGAGCACCAAACCCACTGCTGACCCAGCCCTACGTCGGCACGGCGCCATGGAAGCACTGGAAGTTATGCAAGGGTGTGAAATAGCTTATGGAGCCAGATCACACATTGGACCCAATGTTGGCTGCTGAGCAGGAGGTGGAGCTTTCAGCCTTTGTGTGGAGGTTCTCCAATGAGACCCAGAGCTCTGGTTTTCCTAACAGCAACCCCCTTATAGCAGGGCTGAGGCATGGGAGGGGTCTGACGGCACTAAAATAAACACCAACTTGTAGCACCTCGTGGGTGCGCACAGCCTCCAGTAGCTGGGACAGCCTATCCACCAAACTGTAAGTACATCCACTTTCTCTGCTTTTAAATGCAATTAATAGCTCCATGGATTTGCAGTTTTTGCTACGTTTACTCATTGCATCAGCATAAGCTGTGCAGGTGCCTGCTGTGCATTTTGTCCTTTCAGCTTCTGTGCCTTTGTGGGTTAGAGGTATATCGAGAGATAGAAAACCCAAAGCTAAGCTTTACTGCAGGTTTAAGAATAAATTCAACTCTATTCTAACTGCTGACTGGGCAGTTATATTAAGGCTGGGATGTGGAAGGGGGCAGAGCCTGCTTTTAACTGCTGGCATCAATACTGTGTTACATCATTCTCATACTACTGTACTACAGCAGCTGCTAGAAAGAACTTTTCAGCACGTGTTTCTGTCTGTTTTAAGGACTGTGAATGAAATCACTGCCAGCAGTTTGGAGCGGGCTTTTTTTTGTTGTTTTTAAAGCTTCTCACCCTTATAAATCTCAAACTGAAAACTTTTAGCCACCTCCTAAGCAAGGCATAGAAGGGGATCAGTAGTATTCAGCTGTAGTCCATAGCAGCATCTGGGCTTCAGGTGTAATATACATATTTGTGGCTACCAGGCCTTTGTAAGCAAAGCCTTAGTGTTTTCTCATACCCCATTTATGCTGTGTTGACTGAAGACGCCAATGAACTTCATCTGCTTTTCAGATCAAGGTGAGATGATCAAGTCCTTCAAGCAAACGTTTCTGTCCCTGGATCTGCAGTCCCCTAGGTGGAGCTCAATAGAGACCATGGTAAGTGCTAAAGGCCTGGGGAGGAGATTCTCTAAGCCAGGGTGCTGCAGAACTAAGGCGGGTCTGGGATTCTTTGATGAACAATGAGGAAATGTTCCTATGAACACTGTTCATGCCAAACAGCAGCAAATTAGGAAGAGGGACTCTTGTAAATTCTAAGCAGCTTGTTCTAAAGCAGGACAGCATAGTTTTGCAATGAAGTTTGACGTCTGAGATATGCCTGTGCCTGCAGCTATGAGGCTGCCTGGGGTTTTCTGCTGACAGTACTTACATTCTCATTTGGGAGGAATAGCTATCCATTTATGTCATCCTTAGTATTCATCTTGTGGTCACTGTAACTTCTGCCTCTCAGGCTAAGGACTCTGAACTGCGCCAGTATGAGACAGCCAAGTGGGTCAGCACAGTCATTAAGGGAGAAACCCAGAAGGAAGCAATGCGCCAGGGCTTCTGGAAACTCTTCCACTACATCCAAGGGAAGAATGAGAAAGGTAGGACACAGTGGCTTTGAACTGCAAGCACCACAAACAGGATGAAGCTGAGTAGTTTAAGGCAGGACATGATTTCAGACACACAAACAGGTCTAACACCCACCTCCATACCTTCACTTTCACACCCCTTAGGACCCTGTTACAACAGCCTGCTACATATATATGTATATATGAAGCCAAGTGGGAAATAAGCTCAAAGGGCCTCATAAGAACAAAGGATCTGCACATCCCAGACAAGGACTATGTCAGTATAGATTTGCTCTGCAGATAGAAGCAGAATGATACAGCACATGGCCTTGCAACAACATAAAACCAAGTTTTTTAAGCTGCAATGCTGAGGGCACTTTAGCAGCTGATTTTAGGCTAAGCCTGCAGCAGTCTTCACACCAGCATTTTGCTTGCAGCTCACTACAGATCTTTCATGCTTTAGAAATCAAGATCGATATGACTGTGCCAGTGACATGCCTGGTAAAGTCTGGCTGTGCAGACTACAAGATCTCCTTCTTTGTGCCATTTGAACATCAGGACTCCCCACCACAGCCCACTGACTCAGATGTGTTCATTGAGGAGCGGAAGGCAGTGGCCATCTTTGTCAGGTAAGTAGTATGGATGCAGCTGACAGATTAAGAGCCTGCATTATTCTTAGCTGTGCCAACTTTTCTTTCTAAAACAGCAGTTCTGGGGGAGAAAAAAAATCAGAGAGCAGTTAGATTTTGGCCTGAACTCCTAAAAAATAGGGGAAAAAAACAACTTTCCTTTTTACTTCCACCAGGTCCTTCAGTGGATTTGCCTCACCAGATAAATATGCTGAAGAAGCCGAAACCTTGGCTAAACTCTTAAGGAACAGAGGCCAATCGTTCCATGAAGATTTCTTTTACACAGCAGGCTATGACAGTCCCTTCAAGCTCTTTAACAGGCACAATGAAGTGTGGTATTTTAGGAAGTAATTCAGTGGCAGAGAATACTAGGAGGCTACTAATCAACTCTGAATGGAAATAGACCCTGTTATATTAATGGCTTTTGTTTTACTGTAGAAGATATTTGTGAGCACAGGAACATCTCTAATTAACTGTTTATCTAGGATGAAGTTACTCTGGCTAAGAACTCAAGTAGTTCACACTAGCTGGAGAGGAAGGGAGATGAAACCTCAACCTCATTACTCTTAAGGAAAAGTTCTGGGAAGCATCAGAAAATATTTCTGTAAGAAGAACTAGGCATCTCAACTTTTATTAGAAAGAAAACAGCATTAATTAGTTTTAGTAACAGATATATGTCTTAACAGGCCCTAGTACCATACAAGCATTCCTACCTTCAAAATAGGATTATCTGAGTCTCTAGCAATTAAATCAGAAAGCAGTTCACAACAATAGGCAGAGTTCACAATGTTTTATTGGCTGCAATCAGTGTATGAGGCAAATATTAACACCATAAAGAGTCGTTTTAATGCTGTTCCATGCATGCACAACCCATTATCCCAGGATCTTCCACCTATTGAGAAAAGCACAAGAACTGTTACAAGGAACCAAATGAGTATAAGCAGCTTACTGGAACAACTCAGACCTTAGGTTTTCATCTCTGTTCAGTGAGAGAGTTCAAGCTAAGGTTTTAATCATCACTTGTTCCAGCTACTACATCTTATTAATAGTTACACTCACCTTTCTGTTTGCTCATACAGTTCCAAAGTCGCATCCCCACCTAAAGCAGGAAAACACACTTAGCACACAGTGGCACACCTGCCAAGAGTTCCTCTCAGCAGCTGTGTAACCTCAGAAAGAATGGAACGGAAATGGTGATATCACAGAAATTCATCTGGCAGAATCAAGTTTCATCAGTGGCTACCAATACTCCCAGAAGAGAGAATTCATCTTTGTTATCTTACCTAGTGAGGTGGCAGACAGGGCAGTTCTTTCCTGAGAAAGAGAGAAATTATTTCAGAGTAAGATATCACTACTCATGGGTTTCTAAACTATCAAGCTAATTTTAACCTATTAAAAAAACTCTATTTCATCTGTCAACTGAGAACTTCCATTTATAACACTTAATATTTAAAAAAGCTTATAAATCCTGAAGGAACTGGAGATACAGAATCAGTAACATAAGAAACAGAAAAACAGTTTGCTATACTTGCTTAAAGATACTGTCCCTCCAACTGAAAGTCATTTTTTGTCGGGATGAGTTGATACCCAAAATACCCCATAAAAGCACTGAAACACAGTGCTACAGCAACCTACACCTTCAACTCAGCCCTGAATTTGTGTACCTACAACATAAGATTATTACTATTCTTTACAGTTTCTGCCAGCTACAGGCTTTTTTCTATTTCAAGTGTGCAGCAGCGTTAGTGTCAGTTCACAGAACAGCCATACAGGTAGGTAGGCGTTATGACAGGAGTTGTATGCTTGCTGCTGTGCATTCTGCTGTATTAAATTGTCAACATATTGGCTTGAGTGGTCCCCACTGATTCAGCTTTTATGATTTTTACTGTGTGAAGACACCAAGCAATAAAAACGTTTTTTTTTGAGCCACTGTGGCCAAGTCTTTTCTTCATACAAACTGAAGACATTAAGTCCATCAGTGACTGCACTTTAAAGAATTATTAGGCTACCAAATCTGCTGGGAATTATATATTATTATATATATTATATATATATTCTTATAACTAACTCACACTGAGAGCTACAGAGCTCATCCTTACTCCATGCACAAAATTTGATTCCCTCAAAAGCTATGAGCTCACGACTTGCAACAAAATACACACAGATCTACTTTCATGCACCACTAGCCTTATGACAACATTCCAGACATTACTGGACCTCCATAAACATACTCTAGTTTAAACTCACCTCAAAGTTGGTGTTATTTCTTACATGTGCTTCCCTTCAACTTCACTCTGTAACAGCAATTTTTATTATTAACACTCTGCTTGACAGCGTTTCAAGTAAGTCTGAAATGCACGTACTGTTTCAGATCAAGAGTCCTCCTCAGTCTCTTTCAGAGAGATTCCCATTGCTTAGAACTAATCATCATGAACAGTACCTGCTTAGAGAAGCTTTGTTACTGTTGCTTCTCCTTAGGGGAAGGCGCAGTATTTCATACTTTGCCACATTCACATCAAGTCAAAACTCATCTTGACAAAGAGACAAAGTAATTCACTACATAATGCAGTAACAATCCCAGCAAAATCCTACTGCAAGATTCAACCAACAGTTTAACAGTAACTGAACTGTACTGTTGCCTATCAGCAGAGGTTGTTGAAGCAAGCTCTGCACTGCAAGGCTTGAGCATTCCTTCCAAGCAATAGAAACTCCAGTAGTACACAGCACTTGCATATTTCAATTGGTCTAGACATCTCATTAAAAATACTTTATGGCAACTGAGAAGCAAATAGCTTACCAAGCAAGTATCTGTCACAACATCTTGGGCAGTTCTTCCATTCTCAAATCTAAGATAAACACAAGAATGTAAGTTTTCAGTGTAATGCTGGTGTTGTATTATAACCACAAGACAAGAAACTCCCTTTTTTCTTCTGTTCCCCTTAATATTCATTGCCACACAGAACTCCTTCCCATTTCAAGCTATTACTAATTATTATCAGTACACCTATGGCTACTGCCAGATACAGGGTTTTTCAGTGAAGAGGAGTCTACATTAGTAGTTTCAGGTCAGACATTTGGCAACATCATTACAACCCTGTAAGACATGCCTAGCCTGACTGCAGGATTATATTCTTTACAGAATACTCAACTGGAGCCTCATATGAAATTCAATCCCCAGTACCTTGGTAGGTGATGCCTGCTGGCTGCTCTAAGATTATCTACTGCAGGAGATTATGAATAATCCTGCAGCTACAAGACAGCATCACAATTAGAGGCTAACATCTAAGTCACTTCCCCAGCACACACACACAGAGTAATGACCAAGTAATAGAAATTCACTGGCTACTCACTTTTGCCTGTAGCACAAACAACTGCATCACCTCACAGCTCCACAACAGCGCTAGAAGAAACAGTAGTCAGAAGAGCACAAAAACAAACACAGAAGAATGAAATCTAGTCAGATGCCTGAAGTCAGATAGAGCTAATTGCAAACCTCCATGACCAAAGTCAGGGTATTCATGTCTCATCACACAGGCAGCTTACACATCCAGTCACTGGACAGCTATCTGCTCTGGGCTATGGCTGGTTGGGAACAGGATGGACCCAGATGTGCTATCAACTCCACAAGCACACAAGCAGTTTAGCAAAGCCAGTCCATGTAGGATGGGTCTTATCCAGCCCTTCTCCTTTTACACAACCTACTGGTCTGGCTGGAATGCAAGTAGCAGCCAACACTGCCATCTTCCCCCTCCCTCCAGCTGAGTATTTTATTTCATAGGCACATTCTAGGCTTGCTACATTTATACTCAAAAGTTAAAAGCAAGTACTTACCTCTTAACAAGAAAGATTTTTCAAAGTCTGCAAAGGAAAAGCTGCCATTAGATATGACCCAACAAAAATCTTTAACTCAAGAACAATGATCTCAGTCAAATGCTGTATCAGTGTTTAGTCAAGTTTTATCCTCACTGGGATCAGAGACCTGATTCAACATCATTTACAGCAGACTGCAGCACTCCCACCTTCCACAAAAGAGCCCAAATCTAACCCCCACTCTCCTCAGCATCTCTGAGATCTTATTCCTCAACTGCAGTTGACCTAGACCACAAATGCAGTAAACACAGCAGCCTTCTAAAATATGTTCAATTACCTTCAGTTGTAAAGGCAGCATCTTCACCAACATCAGTAAAGGCAAATATCTCCACTGTGCACAAGCATTCTTCCATCTCCATACAGGGCAGACTGCAAAGCAACAACACAGTGAATAGAGTGTTTCATCTGAGCTTCCCATGTGAGCTGTCTGCCAGTTACCTCAAGTACAGGAGGCTGCATCAGATAGGAGCGAAAGACTAGTAGAGTAATCATCACAAGGTATCTGCTGAACTATGTTATCATCATACACAGCCTTCTCACAGGTCAGGGACTGAAAGCTAGTTTTGCAATGCTGCAATTAATGCAATATTTACCTTGCACACTCTTTCTGTGGCTCTTCCCAGCACCTGCAACAAAAGAAAAATCAGATTCCTTCAGCCTTCTTCATCAAGTCTAGACCCCCTAGCAAAGGGCTACATACAACAGCTGGATACATCAGATAGGAGCGAAAGACAAAACATTGTTCATCAGGAGATATCTGTTGAACTATGTAATCATCACTGTATCTGCTTTGGAGTAATAGTATCAGTCACCTAGCAAGGACTTCAAAAAGCTCAGATTCTCATGATAGAACACGTAAAAGCTCTGTAGAATCTTTGAAACACTAACGAGTACCCATTTCTGAGCACTAATTGCAATTAATCCCAAAGCACTGCTGTCCCATTTCATGCATCCCGTCCTTTTCACTGCAGTGATTCAGCAGCTACACAGAACAAACCCAAACACAGACTGCACAAAGATCCTTACCACGTCATGTTTCTTCTGTGGGTGCATTATTCAAACCCTGGAAGAAAAAAAAAAAAGCTTATGAAAGTAAATTCAAGGTCAAAACATTTTATCAAGGTGAATTCTAAGTCGCTGTGCCTCAGATAGAAGTTATGGTGGTTTGAGCTCTCATCATTTTCTTGGTCAAGAGTAGCAAACTATACAGTCATCACTGTGGCACCAGAGGATCAACATAAAGAATAAAGTCTGCTTAATGATATCGTTGAAATAAAGATCTAAACAGTAAGCCCCTAAATGTTATTAGTTCCTCCAGAAGCTTTACCTTGTTAAGTAGCATCAAGTCTTCATATTCAGCAGCAGGCCTGAAAATCAGACAGGACATCATCAAATGGCTGCAGAACCAGAGATTATCTCCAGCATTGACAGTAAGTACAGAAAAAAAGCCTCAGCACATAGTTTTCAGAAATCACTTCTGTCCACTACTCTAATACTGAAAACATCACAGGCTCTCCAACTTAATGATCCTGATTATTACAGGTTTTTATATCAGTAATGAACATATGTAGTGTACACTTGGTCTGGTTAGAAGCTGAACTAGCATTCCAGAACCAGGAGCCTAAAACCCAAGTCCCAGCAAAGGAACATGTGACTCTTCCCAGTAATAGAATGAAAATTGCCTAGTAGACATCAGAACTGCTTTACACGGGTCATGTAATCTCCTGAAATGTAAGAGTAATCCAGAGTAGTTGCTTTAAGTGCACCTACACAATACATGTTAATTCCGAAGACAGCACTCACCTGCTTTGAATCCAACGAAGACAGAGAAGTGTAAGTGATCCATCTCACACTGAAAACAAAAGAGCATACGTTAGTTATCTACTAAGGTTGAAGATATTAAGGTCAGTTTCTTTCACAGAAGGATGAAGGGCAAGGTCAAATCAACGCCCTGAGCTTTGCTGAGAAGCTTCCCTTTATACAGCACCATCTTGGAGATAAACCCATACAAATAACTTCTAGCTCGTACTACTTACCAGGCACAGGACGATCACTGAACTTAGAACTGCCTGCAGCCACCCGCCATTATGTGCACTGAGCACGTGGTGCCTCAGCCCCTCCATTCACCTCCCTCCATGCCCAGCTCAGCTATGTTGGTACTCATCAGCCTCTCAGATGTCCCTACCAACATAGTTTTCATCATGTGTGGGCACACGGAATGCTAAGAGAGCCCTAATACTCTTCCAGCAGCACAAGAGGCTGCTCAGCCGGCAATAAAGATGAAGGACCAGAGGCTCTCACACACACACCCTACCCAGAGAGGATTCTCCCTCCCCAGCGTCTCCTAGAGCCACTAATTACATGAGCACACAACGCTGAGTTCTCTCACATTATAGCGGCCTGCACACAACCTGGATAAAAGCCTCTTTAAGGATAAAAATCTCTTTAAGGAGACCCACACAACGCAGGCAGCCGGTGTCCGCACTGAAGCACAAGCCCATCTGCCACCCATTGATCCCGCACTACATACAGCGGCAGCAGCACAGGAGCGGGCCGAGGCCTAACGCGAGCCGAGCCCGGCCGCCACAATCCGCCTCCATCCTCCTCCTCCAGCCCCGATATCAAACCAACAGCGGCTGCATGTGCCCCCACAGCACCCACCGAACGCGATGGAGCGGGGCCGGGCGGAATAACCCCACACCGGACACACACACACACACAACCACACATACGCACCCAGCGCCGCTCCATGGCTGGAAAGACCGGCCTGGCGCCTTCCCGCCCCTTATATAGCTTATATAGCTCCGCCCAGGGGCGGGCTGCACATGGCGGCAGTTCCCTTCCGTCTGGGGGGGCGGTTTCGCTTCCGGGGCCGTGCCCACCCCCTGCAGGTCGGTGCGGGCGGGGCGGGGCCGGGGGGGGAGCGGGGCCGCCCGTGACAGCGCGGCCGGGCCGTGCCCACGGCGGGGCCTCCGCTGTGCCGGTAAGGAGCCGGGGAGCACGGCGGGACGGGGGAGGTGAAGGGTGGGGGGTGTCGTGGGGTGATGGCAGCGGGTGTGAATCGGGGGGGACAGAGCTGAGCGCTGCTCTATGGGGACACGGAGTTGTGTTGGGAGGGGGCTGAGCTGTGGGGCATGGAGGTGCCACAACATAAGGATGGGGTGTGGGACCGGGATCAGTGCGGGGAGCTCGGCGTGATGAGTGATGTGATCCCGCTGTGCCTCCGGGTTGGTGTCGCCGAGATCCTGCTCGCTGTAGCTGTGAGGGCTAAAAATTAACCGTAATTGCCTCATTCTTGGGGAGAAGGCCTTGAGTCAGCACTCGTTAGTGATTTCAGGACGAGAAATAACAAGCTTGGTGCATGGCAGCTCGTGGCTGAGGATGGCAGCATCCCGGGTGGCTGTAGGGTCACCGTCCGTGGATGTGTTAGACCACAGAGATGTGGCACTGAGGGATGCTGTGGGGATGGGCTGCGGTTGGACTCGGTCATCTCGGAGGTGTTTCCCAGCCTTCATGATCCTGGGATCTCACGGTTCACTGTGAGTTTTGAAAGACTGAAGTCCTGTCTTGATTCAAAGCCATCAGGTTGGCTGGTGACAGCACATCTCAGCCCCGAGGTGCAGCTCTCCTCAAATCAACTCTGTTGCCGCTGTGCTCAGCACCCAAATTTCCTGACAAGGGAGATGCTGGTCTCTCATGTTTGACCATTTCCTGACACCCAGTGCCCAAACGGGGCTGTTTCTACCCACAGATACACTCAGTGTGACCTCCACCCAGAGCCTGGAGGGCTGGCAGGGGGTTCCTGCTGCGTTCCATGGTGGCTGTCACCTCACCAGGGGGAAGAGGCGTTTTCTAGATAAGCCAAGTCGCAGCTGCTGACGCTTTAAATTGTATTAAAAATAGATAAGCGTCTTCAGCACGACTCTCTGCAAAGAGCAGCGCTCAGCAGGAGAGCCCACTTATCCTCCAGGTGAGGAGCGTGCAGTGCAGTGCCAGGAAACACAAAGGCCGAGGCTGCTCGCACTGCCAGCCATGTAAGCTTGTTATCCTCTGCCTACGTGGTCAGCGTCTGTGTTCTGAGCAGGGAGATTACGCCTCGCCAGCATCTCATTCAGACTGTCCCCAAAACGTGTCACAAATTGCTGCTCCTTCAGTACAGAGGCAGCGATGCGTCCCTGCTGTCGGAGCAAGCACACAAGCAGAGTTTGGGGCTCCCTGTGGAGCAGCAGCTGACTTGTGCCCCTGGCTGCACGCAGCCCCATCAGCACTCAGTATCTGACTTCTTTTATTTGCTCTGAGCTTTCCAAGCTGATTTCCTGACAACTCCTGGGATCTCCTGTGTGTTGTTGGGCCGGCCCACGGCCCTGCAGGCCTGGCCGGGCGTCCCAGCCCTGTGCTCCCTGTGTAATGTGTGCAGGCCATGCTCCTGCGAGAGGCTGTTTGCCTTGGTTAAGAGAATGCTTTGGATTTCATTGCTTTAGAAACCAGTGGCTGGTAAGATTATGCGATTACAGGGCCCCGGTCCTGTAAACATTTGCACATACTTGACGTGATTTCAGCTGGGTGTTTTTAATGGTATAAGTGAACTCCGATGTGAGTAAGGCCCTGCGCATTTAAATGCCTGCAGGGTTGGGGCCAGAGATACCGGCCACGTACGAGAGGAAATGACTTGACTTGGATTATCTGCACTTCCATTTTCCTACTTTAATGACTGTCCATGCAATGCAAACACGGGGCAGACGGTGGGGAAATATCAGTGTGATAAGACTCAGTGTTTCCTTGGCTCTGCGGTTTGGGGTGGGACGTCGTGTATTAGCTAATACTGCAGCTGTATTCTCCAGCACAACAACGACAACGAAACCTGACGTTCTTGCTTCTGTTAGGGACAGCCCTGTTCTTCAGTGCTACTTATTTTTCTTCTTTTTCCTTCTAAAGGCAAAGGGGGCAAAAAGATTTCAGACGTTACAACCTCAGAAGGGAAAAGGAAAGCAGAAAGACGCCGGCCCCATTTCCTCCCGGGTGCATGTTACCATTAACGTTACAGGTAAGACAGCGGATCTGCTGCTTTGCCCTGCTATTGTGTGTTTGAAGTTCTGCTGTTGAGGTAGATCTGTGTGCAACAGTTACTTCTTCATTTCATGTGTGTTCTGCTGCTCTCCTCCCAACGTAGCGAAGGGGAGAAGAAGCCTTCAGATGTGGCATTGTTAAGCTGCACCTTGGGCAGCTTTTTGCAACCCCGATCTCATCCGCCCTGCAGATCCGCAGCCATCGTGCCGTGTAGCAATCCCTTTGCACAACCCCAGGAGATTGACAGGCTGTTCTGCAGCTTCAGGTTTAGTAACATATTTTGCCAAGTTTGCACAAAGTCTGTTTTGGCATATGAACATGCACTATCCTGCAGGAAAGAAAAAAAAGCCTCGTTGAAGCTGTAGAGCCCCGTCCTTCAAAGGCACGTATGCTTAAGTTTCAGCATGTGTTAGTGCCTTTGATTGGGAGATTTTCTCAGAGTAGGCGCTATCAGCCTCGATATTCCTGGACTGCCTGACATTGTTTTGATATCTGCAGCACTCTGCCTAATTGACGTGCAGATGCCATCCGGCTTGGAAGCCACTTGTGCCAGCAGTGGTCTTTAATGAAGATATTTCGTCCCCTTTTTCTCTTTCTTTCTGTTTTTTTTGGTGTGAGTTTACATCTAATTTTGGACCATTCCGAATTTTTACCATATATGGTCAGGGCTCCTTTGCAAACTTTACCCAAATGAAATGTGATGATTTAGTAAAAGAAAAAGCAACAACAACAACAACAACCAACCCCCCCCAAAACCTAAGGGAGCTACTTTGCTAATCCCCATTGTTCAGGAGTCATATTTTGCTGCGTGCAATATCTAAGTGCACAAATGTCAGCTGCTTTGTTTTCACAGAGCCATTCGTGCTCGGTGATCGGTCAGTGTTCGGAGTTGGATGCTGTTCTTATTCTCCCCTGGCCTGTTGTGTATTTTCTGCCCTCTGTTGGAAGTGCTACAGATGACAAATATTATGGTTTTAATGATGTGATTAAGATTCCTTCAGTTTAAATACAGTGCTGGTCAGCTTTTGAAAAGGTTCTGTGGAGAGAGATTCTCTCTCCTTCCTCATTCCCGTCCTGGAAAGGACAGTTATTGTAACAATATTTCTCCCCCCTATCGATGTGCTCTGAAGGTAGAAGTGCTAAGTATTTTAATCCCTTATGCAATCATTACCTATTTTTAGAACCCAAACCATTTTTTTTTAATGTTCTTTTTACAATGCAAATGGGTTTTTATTGAGGCTCACAGAACGAAGTGTTTAGAGCACTTAAGCCACAGGGAACAGGAATGAGGATCTGTCAGGGACTCTGTCAGGGACTGTTTGAACATAAGGTTTGTAAAAGGTGCTGTACAGAACATAAAGATCAGAGAACTGCTGCGAGCCACTTGTAAATTAAATGCTGGAAAAGCTCTCTAAAACCTGCAGTATTTCAAGCTGAATGAAAGGAGATGAAAGATGTTCTAAATGCAAATGGTAGCCCGGCTCTGTTAATGATGGCATTTTTCTTTCTTTGCTAGTAGGGCTGTACACCTGCGACTGAGACAGCCATGGAGAAGAGTGGGAACATTCAGCTGGAGATTCCTGACTTCAGTAACTCTGTCCTGAGCCACCTGAATCAACTACGGATGCAGGGTCGCCTGTGTGACATTGTGGTCAACGTGCAGGGGCAAGCTTTCCGTGCTCACAAGGTGGTGCTGGCTGCCAGCTCACCCTACTTCCGTGACCACATGTCTTTGAATGAAATGAGCACGGTTTCCATTTCTGTCATCAAGAACCCATCTGTTTTTGAGCAGCTCCTTTCCTTTTGCTACACTGGTCGGATATGTCTGCAGCTGGCTGACATCATAAGTTACCTAACGGCCGCCAGTTTCTTGCAGATGCAGCACATCATAGACAAATGCACGCAGATTCTTGAGGGAATTCATTTCAAAATCAATGTGGCAGAGGTGGAAGCAGAACTGAGCCAGACCAGGACGAAACATCAGGAGAGACCCCCGGAATCTCACCGGGTGACACCAAATCTGAACCGCTCCCTGAGCCCCCGTCATAACACCCTGAAAGGGAGCCGCCTGGGCCAGGTTAGCACAGTGCTGGACATCCGGGAGCTCAGCCCACCAGCAGAGTCCACCAGCCCTCAGATAATCGAACAGAGCTCGGATGTGGAAAGCAGAGAACCCATCCTGCGGATTAACAGAGCGGGACAGTGGTACGTGGAGACAGGAGTGGGAGACCGCGGGGGACGGAATGACGATGACGTCCGGGTACTGGGAGGAGTGCGCATTAAAACGGAGAACCTGGAGGAGTGGCTGGGGACAGAGAATCAGCCATCAGGAGAAGATGGCAGCAGTGCTGAGGAGGTCACTGCTATGGTCATTGACACCACGGGCCACGGATCAATGAGCCAAGAGACTTACGCATTAGGGTCCTCCGGAGCCAAAGTGGTCAGGCCGACCAGCAGTGAGATCGACAGGTAAGTTTTCTTTAGCTTATTTACCGACCTTAGCTGTACTAAGAGGTTGAGCAAGATTTTCACTTGCCTGGACTGTTCCATTTTGGATACCTTCCCCTAATATTTCACGTGGCCATCTTAAGCATGAGTGCTGAAGGATTTTTTCTACTCCGTTAGAGAGTGTTTAGCTTTGATTTTGATGATAATGTTGTGGCTGGATCATGATCAGACCAGGTTCTCCAGGTGCAGGCCAACTTGGGAGCTTGAGTTTTAGTGCTTAGAGATGTGTAGATTGGAATCTATTTTTTCAGTGTTCCAACTGTGGTGGGATTTTTGTCTAAGAGTGACATTGCAGTTCAGCCTCAGCAGACAGTGCACTCAGCACTGGAATCAATGAGGTTGTATGCAGTATGTTACACAAGTTACCACTGTAACAATGCCTTCTAGCCTGCGAATTGGTGGGTGCCCTGCTTTAGCAGGTCAAGAGGAATGGGTTTGCCTCTTCTGAAGCTGTCAAGGTGGGCAGCCCTTTGGCTACCACTGTTGTTCTGATTATATGAAAGAGCAAAAGGCTTTCATTGGTAACATGTAGTGAACTACTCTGTGCTTTGTTTCTCTGTCCATCTGCTTCCCCTGAGCTCCAGCATTTGTTTTCTTGCCCTAAGCTCAGACCAAACAATGGAGCTGATCAAGTGTGGATTGTTTGTATCTGTGAGGTTATGGATTTGTGGGAGATTTCCCTTCACATCTGGTTCTCTTCCATCTCAATCCCTCTGGTCCTACAGGGGAACAGCTACATGGAAACAGTGGATGTTCCATCACTATGGAACAGTCTGTGGGAATGGTCTTGAGTTGGCCTGTGGGACAGGAAGCCTTTCCTACCTTCTTACCCCTTTTCCACGGGTCTAGCCCTGAGCATCTATTTTGCATTGCATTCCATATCCGCTGTTTCCTACCTGGAACCCACCTCATCACTGCTGTGATGTGTCTCAGTGTCACTCTCAAGAAGGGAAGATGAGGGTGGTACGTGAAGGATGCCCTGGGAGAAATGGTTTCTTCTCATGTAGAGTTCCTGAGTTCACCAGGTCCATATCAAGTTATTTGCTTGCAGTAGTGACCAGAAAGCTCTCTGTTACTGAACTGGAAGCCAAATGACTCAGTTTTATTTTTCAGATGTTAAGACTGAAACTACAGACCACAATGACTTGGTTTTTCCTTTATACTTGCACTGTTCTGCATTCCGCCTCACATGTGTTAGCTGGTGAGGATGATAAAGAGATGTTATACAGGTGCCTCTATTGCTCACCTGTTGTTCTACGCACCACAGCGACCTGATGCCCATTAAAAACTCCGTTTACGCTCTTCCCCCACCCCACAGATTTAGCCCATCTGGCAGCATGGTTGCTGTGACTGAGCGGTACAGATCAAAAAGTGAATCTCCCGGGCGGATGGATGAGCCCAAGCAGCCCAGTTCCCAGGTAGGCAGTTCTAGAAGTTTGCAAGTAAACGTTGTCGTTGAAGGTAAAGGGGACTGTACTGTGGTGTAATATGCAATGTTTTGCATTTACAAGCAACACTGCTTGAGAAACAAGAGCCATTTGCTGTTGCAAAAGGTTTAGTTGTGTGCACTCAGATTGCATGCCATTGGTATACGATTTAGAACCGATTCTGTCTGTTGGTTGGGATTTCATCCAGATACCTGGAAAACATGAGGAGTTTCTCTTATTATCTGAGGGCATAAATGCCAACCCTCATTCTGGGCAGGCCACCAACTCCTGCGGAGAAACTCTGTTCACCTGCAGAGCTGTATCTGCTAAAGCGCTGACAACAAATGCCTGAGCTGAAGGAGGAAGTATTTGCTGGCTTCTGAAGAGGGCCAAGGGGTGGCAACGTCTGTGCTTTTTCCTACTGGTATCAAAACCATCCCCAAAAGCCCTCCCAGTCCTGCACCAGTAAAGCTTTTGGGTGGAGTGTCAGGTGGCTGCGGGTTTACCCTGTGGGTTTGTACTGTATTGTCCTTTGTCTGGTTTCTTTCTTGCATACAGTCAGCATTGCAGTGACACTGTAGTGCAAGTGCATCACCCAGCACCGTGTAGTATGGCTCTCATGTTCCTGACACATGAGTAATGTGTCAGTCTGTAATCAAATAACTTTGCTGGAAGCAGGTGAGGAGTTAGCAGGGCTGCTCTGACCTTGAGTGAGACTGAGTGAAGCGAGGAATAAAAATTACCATTTCTGTCTGCTAACTTCCTAATACCCTTCAAAAAAAACAGATATTACCTTTTTGTTCCTATTTTTCTGAACGTTTGTTTTGTGTCCTCAGAATTCATCTAGAAAATTTCAGGTCAAACTAACCCCCCAGGGCAAACGCAACATAAAAAGCAATTTTAGCTCCAAGTATGGAAAAGCTGCTGTTATTTCTCCATAGTGAGATGGCCTCAAACTTAGAACCATAGGCTTCAGCACATACGGAGCAGTATTATCACCTTTCACTCTCCTGGTGTTCCTGTACTGGTGTTATAAATAGTTTGCCTTTAATCCCTGCCTGGTGGCAGAGTGCAAAGTACCGTAGCGTGGTGCATCTCCTTCAGTTCCCTGCAGCCTGCCACTGCTTGAGCAGCCTATTTCAGGGGCACCTGGCTTGGTTATACTGCTGCTTGCATGTTCCCAGCCCTGGCTGCCAGCGGGGAGCTTCTCCTGTGCTTATGTTGCTTGATGTCTGTGTTTGGCATCATCAGGAAATGCCACAGGCACGGGATGCAAACACTGCATCCTGCAACACGGAGGCATTCAGGGGCCATCTGCCTGCATTCATCTGGATGTGATAGCTCCGGAAAGTTCCAGAAAGCAGTGCCCGTGGCTGACCTAGAGCAGTGCAGCCCTTGGCTGTTTGTCTTTCTGGCTTCAGAAGGCAGCCTGCTGCCCTGGCTGTCTGTCTTGGATCAGGCATCTTAGCTCTGTATGCTGTGGCTTCCCCTGCCATAACACAAGGGTAGATGGATTGGATGAGTGTTTAGACAAACATCATTCATGATAAAATGAAACCTGAATGACACCTAAATAAATAACCCCTGTGAAATGACACCTGAAGAGTTTCAGATGTGGAGTCTCCACCTTTGTTTTACTATAAGCTCATCAGCTGGCTTTTTTTTCTCTCTTTTTTTTTTTTTAACCTTTAATAAGTAAAATAGAGCACAGTGAGACTGACCCAAAGTTAAGGAGAATTAACAATAATAATAATTATAATAAAAGAGTACCACGTATTGACCCATTTGATGCACAGCTCCATCAGTGGCTGAGTGCCCTTCTGACAAAGGCAGTATTTTCTTCCCCTGACCTAGTGAGTGGCTTGGCAGAAGGGGCTGTGGAGCAGAGGTTTCTAATTGATTGCTCATTTGTTTCCAGCCCCAAGGCTCCTGTTAAGTACTTAAATGTGTGCTTGAGGTTGAAGACATTAGTGCTGTTGATTTCTAGGTTTGGCACATGCTTCAGTGCTTGACTAGACTGGGGCTTAGAGGAAGAAGCAGCAGATCTTCTTCCCTTCTTTCTTGTCAAGCTGCTTGTTTATCTAAATCTGTGTTGTTTCCTGGGCAGGGGGAGGAATCAGCCATGATTGGAGTGAGCGGTTACGTGGAGTATCTCCGGGAGCAGGAAGTGTCGGAGCGCTGGTTCCGCTACAACCCACGGCTCACCTGCATTTACTGTGCCAAATCCTTCAACCAGAAGGGCAGCCTGGACCGGCACATGCGTCTGCACATGGGCATCACGCCTTTTGTCTGCCGGATGTGTGGGAAGAAATACACCCGTAAGGATCAGCTGGAGTATCACATCCGCAAGCACACGGGCAACAAGCCCTTCCATTGCCACGTCTGTGGCAAGAGCTTCCCTTTCCAGGCCATCCTCAACCAGCACTTTCGCAAGAACCACCCGGGCTGTGTGCCTCTGGAGGGGCCTCACAGCATTTCCCCCGAGACCACCGTCACGTCCCGGGGGCAGGCGGAGGAAGAGTCGCCCCCGCAGGAGGAAGCTGTCGCCGTGGGGGAGACGGCACAGGGATCTGTGTCCACTACTGGGCCGGATTGAAGCGCGGCTGCGGAGTCTGGGGAGAAAGAAACGTCTTCCCACTTGGGCTCTGGAGTCAGCACCGACCTCGCAGGCTGGTACTGTAATTAGTGCAATGCCACCACCGGACAGAAAGAAGCTCCCAAGATGTTGCCAAAACAGAAGAATCTCTCTTTTCTCTCACACACCCACACACACCCACACACACACACTTTGAGTGTTAACCGTTTTTCCCCTTTTTTCCTCCTGGGGAGAAACAAGACAACTGTGTCAATCAACTTCTTATTCAGGGATCGACAGGATTTTAACGTTTTGTAATGTTCGATATTGATCCGGGACAACAGTCCTTTTTATTTCTCAGCATCGTGGCCCCACAGGTGAGCTTGGCTGCTCCTCACCACAGCCAACGGTGAGGGGAGAGCAGGGCCGGGGGCAGCCGCCTTTCTCCGTTTCCCAGGTAGTTGTCACATTAACAAACATCAGACTGTCCTGGTGGAACCTGCCTTGCCTGACTGTATTTATCCCTGTCTTATTTTTGGTGTGTCTCTTTTTACATTTTTACTCCAACTATTATTTTAGGGCTTTTGGCTTGCCTGTCCCAGGTGCGTGGCCTCCGGCCCCTTCTTAAGAGAGGGGCATGGCTGTAAAGCAGTATTCGTTGTAGAGGTCAGCGAAATTGGAAGCACTTAGGCTACTGAAAGTGAGATTTAGCAGCTGTGAGGTTTGCGTTGCTCTCAACGTGTTGGAAGAAGGTTTGGAGGGATCTTTTGGAGAGAGGCGTCCATTGCTTGTGCTGATCAGGACGGGTCAGGGCGACTTCAGACCTGTGCTCTGGCCGTGCTTTGGATGTTGCCAAGCTTTAGGATGAGGTTTGTGGACTGGCTGAACTGAGGAGTTGGAGACTGGCTACCAAAGTCGTCCTTCGCTCCAGCTCTCCCCTCGACACGCACTTGATATTTTATAACAGCAATATGGTTTACTGAAATACTCTAATCCCAGCCAAGCAATCACGAGTGGTTGCTTTTAAACTTGTTTCTACAAACTAGTTTGATAAGTTTTTTATTGATGAAACGCAAAAAGAAAACCTTACTTCATTTCCTCCTAAGGGTTTGGGAAACTTCATGGTTCCTAGGGCAATCACAACTCTGTCCCCTTGCATGGACTTCAAGTTCTAAGCAGCTCTGACGTTTAGAGCAAGTTTAGCAGGCCCAGAGAGACATGCCTGCATTGTGTATTGTAGGTGTTTGCACGTGCTTACGTGTTTCATAAATGGAAAAGCATGGGACAGGTAGAGAAGTGCAAATATCTCGACATCTTTTGAAGAAGTCTTCTTAAAAATATGCAATACTTTTCTTTGATTCTGGTGCCGAATTGTTCGTGATGGAGGTGGAAATGAGTGACACGTTGTGCAGATTGGGTTTGGGAGAGGACGTTTGTTTGAAGGGATTCTCTGGAGGATGTCTACTGTGTATAATAAGGAAGGATGAGGTTCTGATCCTTAAGGTGATGGGAGGAACAATGAGACACTGAAAAAGAAACATTCCATTCTGCTTTCACAAAGGAAGCTGGACAAGTGATTACAGCATGGGCTTGGCAGGCTGCAGGCTTCCCAAGTGAAACTGCAGCTTGTCCTGCTGTCTGACTGCACCATGGTGGGCATGGGGAACACCCCCAGCCCGGATTGGGACTTGTGATCATTTTCCTATTTCCTTAAAGGCAAGAATTTGGGGAAGAGCGAAGCACTCTTAACCTCGCTTCTGCTTTGTGCAGGTGATGGGTCTCACTGTTCCTCCCATGTCTCTCAGAAGGCAGACGTGGCTCTAATGAATGTTTCTTTGTGTGCGGGGGAGGGAAGGGCTTGGTGTTCATCAGCTGTACTGGGGATGTGCTCCTCAGAGGAACCTCAGCCAGTGTTCTGAGCTGGGAGCCTGCAAAGTACGAGTTCACTGAGCATTTCGGACAGGAAAACTGATATCTCGCCTCCATTTTCCTTCCTCTCCTTCTTCCTCTCTTGTCAAGTGCATCATCACGTGGGGAGTGACTGAGCAGCCACCCCGTTCAGTTTCCTATCAAAGGCCAAGCGGTGCGGTCGCAGTGACAAAAGATGAGAGATCAGAGCGTGGCTGAGGCAGGTTGCATTGCAGTCGAGGTGTGGGAGCAGCGGAGATACGCAGAGTATGCTGCTTTAGTCATAGCTTTTGAAGTTACCAAAAATCATTAAGGAAAGTTAAAGACTTTGGAATGCTATCCTGTTCACACTAGAGAGCGTCAAAAGTTACTTTAGTTGCTTAAAAGATTTTTAAGTGTTTTAAAATAGAACTTTTAAAAGAATACTACCAAACTATAAAAAAAAAAACAAACATAAAATTATTTATATACATATATTATATATAAATATAGTGGGAAAGTTTCCCTGCTAAGCTTGCTGTGAAGAGAAGGGTGAAGGTGCAGTAACTGCTATACAAGCAGCGTTGGTCTGAAACAGATGGCAACCAATCCATCAGCGCGTAGCAATGAAGGGCTGACATGAGATGGTGATTGCCTTACTTGTATGGCATAGCTGTGAGTTTCTCCAGCAGATATTTGGGTTTTTGTTTTTCTTCTTTACTGTATCGATACTGTGAATAGAGGAGCATCCAACAGCCCGCGGTGGAATCCTGCTGGGCTGACTCACTACTTCCGATTGGCCTGGTCAAAATCATGACCTTGTTCCTTCATATTGTTCTAGGCTAGTCTGAAAACAAAGCTTGTGAAAGGTCTTTATTTTATTTTTTTCCTCTGGTTTGGTTTATTTCGTTGGGGTTTTTGTTTTTGTTTTGTTTTGGTGCAGAGGTTGCCACTGTATCATTTCTGATTGCATGCAAAAGAGCCAATATTCTTGCCCAGGCCTCACCAAGGTGAGGTTTATAGCTTGTAGCTAGAGTCAGTATAAGGTATGGTAGTGGGAATCATTTTAATATTATTTCTGTACATTTAATGGATGTGTATATGTATGTATGTGTGGAAATCACGGTGTCTCTGATGTCTTCTCAAGCAGTGCTGAAAGCAATTGAGGCCCATCTGCACCAGGAGAGGGAATCGGTTTGGAGGGAACTGTTCGCCTAACTTCTCTTTCAGTGATTGATTCCTCCGTGCAGACAGGGCTGTAATTGGAGAATGAGGGGTTGGAGGTCATGTGCAGTGTGGCAGAACCAGGGCTGAGCTTTCCCAGCATGGTGGAGCTGCTCGGCGTGGTGATGGTGTCCTTCATGCATCTCCACTACAGAGCTTTGTGTGGTCACACCAAAGCTGTGGATGAACAGACACCGGCTTTCCAAGTACGAATGCTTCTGTGATGGGTTGAGGCGCAGCTTTGCGTTTCCACGTCTAGCTGCAGCTTTTTCCCCTTTGCCAAAACTGTGATTGCAACTGTGATTCGAGGAGGATGTGAAGCAAAGTGTCGTCGTAATACCTCTGTGACTTAACATTTCTGTCAGCTTCAGAGTTGGGGCTCGCTAACCCATTTGTTTGCTTGCCTCAGGCAGCAGGGGGGATGTCCTCTATTTCTGTGGACTTCTGTGTTGGAGCGAGAACACATTTCTTAGCTCCTTGCTGTGGCAAAGAAACCTGCCTCGTGCCAACTGTAACGCTTCTCTCCAGCAGCCTGCAGAAAGCCCTGAGTGACAGCAAAGCGCTTGGACGGTCCCCTCTGCTGCCAGCTTTCCTGTGAATAGCTGTGAAAATAGTGAAAGTTGTGTTAGTATTGTGCTGCTGCTTTGGGAAGAGCTGAGCCTTCCTCTGGGGAGGAACAGCTGGGAAAGAGACAAGCAGAATGTCTTGCTGTTCTTCTGCAGCAGGAGCTTGGGACAGCAAGCGGGACTGCTTTGTACCAGCAGCTGGTGAGGGATAAGCAAAGAGGTATTGTTGCTGAAAAGCTCTCTGATGTGAAATATAGGGAAAATCGGAGGGTGTAGGAATGGCTGAGCTGCGGTGATTGGGCTGCTAGTTGGAGGAGAGATGCCTGGAGAGGAAGGTCTGGCAGCATCTTATTTCTGAGCGTAGGATTGATTGGGTCAGCTTCATTGTGCACATTGTGAACGTTGCTATTGAGAGGATGGAAGCTGTGATGGAAGCAGGGCTGGGCTGCACGCTGGTTCCACACAGGAACTGGAGGTCGTCCTGCTGATCTGAAGGTACCAGAGCTCAGTCTGCTGGGGAAATGCCACGTGGTTCCTACCATTTCTTTGTGTCAGATCTGACGTTGGCTGTTATTTAGGTTGAACTAAAAGGTATCCGACTGTAATCTTCACTGACCTGGTTGAGTTGTTTTTTTTTATTCCTAGGGACTGTAGACAATTCAGGTTTCATATCACATTATCCTCATCCCAACTGTGAACACGTTACTACTGCTTCTTATAATTTATTACCTTTCCGTTCCTGGACGTCTGTGCGATCTGGCTGTTTACCAGTGCCACCTTCCAGTGCTCCATTAGTTTTCATGCACAGGGAATTGTTGCAATGGATAAGCTGACTGTGCTAGTTGGAAGAGTAGAAGCCTTTGTAGAGTGACTTTTGCTTCCTCTAGCTGTCATTAGGGAATGCACACACACATACTGTATATACATATGTATGCATACATATATAAAGTGTTTCAATATAAGCTCATTTAGCATTATTCTTATTTAATTTATATTTTAATCCAGTTGTAAACCAAAGTATTACAGGTTATGAAATGATGCGTCTTGGAAACAGGAGGAACCATTTGAGGTGGGAGTTCCTAAAGATCTGTATTGACAAAAATACAGATGCAAGTAAGGTGTAAGAGTTTGCTCTGGTGAATCTTAGGGATGTGGAACCTGGGCCAGGTTTAAGATGTGCTGGATAAGGTTTGATTGAGGGGAGGCAGCGCGTTACTGTTTTAACGCTGTTCTTTTTCTCCCCCAGTCTGACTCGGTGTTGGAGGAGCTGCTCCAGGAACAGCTGGCAGAGAGGAGGCACTTCAGCTACCTTTGCTGGATGAAGCAGGACTTCCCTGCAGGGGAACTGAGGCGTGTTTTTGCTGCCCTCCCTTGTCATTGCAGGATTGGGAGGAGTTTTTGTTCGGACAGGACAGGCTGTCTCTGTGCTGCCTGTGGCTCTGCCTCCATCTCCCCCAGCCTGCTGTTCCTGGCTGTGATGGAAGGGTCAGGGCTGGGAGGTTTGCACTGAGGTGGAGGAGCTGCAGCCAGGCACAGTGCTGCAGGGCTCTGGTTCATGTGTGCTGTCACAGCAATTACAGCCATCCCTGATGGTCTTCAGGGCCTTCTGAAGGCCGCTGAACATCCCTGAGGTACAGAGAAATGGTTTTGTTAAACAGAATCGAGGCTTAAAACTTGCCATGTTCTTCATGGCACTTAGCTGTTTCATGGAAAACAAACCCAGAAATAAAAAGAGGGAAGGCAGCAAATCAGAATGTAGTCTGGCACAACCAGGGGCTGCAGAATGGCCACACAGAGCTGGCTTAGTGGCCGATGTAGTGCAGTAGCAGACAGGCACTTGCTGCTGACTGATGCTGAAAAGCACGTTTGTTTTTCAGTAACCTCTATGGAGAGGCACAGTCTGCTGTCACCAATGGAAAGAGGAAGTAGGGTCAGAGATAAGATCTTGTTAATCATTTTGTACAGGGGAGTAATTGCCTATCCAAGGAAGGTACAAATTCTGCAGCCAGCTCTACCACAAAGTCTCCTGCAGGCTTGGCAGCGGCTGTGCCTCCTCTCAGAGCCTCTTTTTGTAGCAGGCTGCCCTGCGTCCTTGCACTGAGCAGCGATGAGCCGCCTGCCTGCTGCTGCTGATTGAATAGGTTCCCTTCATACTGTCCTGCAGGATTAGTGCGTGCTCACAGCTCGGGGTGTACACGCAGTCCCATTTTTAGCTCCTGAGTTCAGATCTGGCAAATATAAAAAGCTTGTAAGCTAATCTATGTCTGATTGCAGGCGCTGGGCACTGGGGCTGAGCGCAGGAGCCCTGCTGTGCCATGTGCTGTGTTCATTCTACGTGAACCCCACAATGAAGGACAGGGAGCAGAGAAGACAGAGCTGGGCACTTCAAGGCGCACGGTGCAAGGAGCAGCAACAAGCAGGAGTTTATACGCGGGACATACAGGTTAGGTGTAATGGGGAAGCTTCTTCACCTTGAGCACAGCCAAACACCGAACAGGTTATGCACAGAGGCTGGGAGATCTCCCTCTTTGGAGATGCTGAAGCCCCCATGCCAGCTGCCTGAAGCTGCCCCAAGGTGGGGGCTGGGAGTCAAAGGCCTTCAGGGGAAGGCTGGGAATCCCTGTCCCTGTGCTGTGCTATATGAAGCAAGGGGCAGAGGCTCCGACCCTGCCCGTGCATTATCATTGTATTTTCATTTGCCAATGATAGACCTGTGACATAGCATCTTGTCTGCAGTGGTCTGTGGAGAGGCTGGCTGCTCACCATGCCTGAGTGCAGCAGCCTGTGTTCCTTGGACTAAGCCAAGCTATATTTCTGTTAGACTTGTATTTTATTTTGAAGAATTATCATGTAACAATGGGCAGCTGTTAACAGGCTGCCTAGTTCATATCATTAAGCTTTTGAAACGTATTCAGGTATCATTTAAATACTGCTGTGTAACTCCTCGTTTAACCTGACATACTCTGAGTTAATCGTGTCTCTGCAGGTGTCTACATCAGTACTTTAAAACAAATCAGTGTATTTTTTGTTTGCAGACTATCAGTTATGTTAAGCTTCCAACTTTATGTGGGTTTTGTACTTAACCCCCCTCAGTTTTACAGTTAAATGTTTTCATTATTTTTATTATTAATTGAGTGAAGCTTATTTATTTAAACCTTCCTGTTACATTTGCATTCAGACCCAGTACCATTGGCCGCGGCCCATGAAACTGTGAAACTCATTATAAAGTAAGAATGAAGCTAGATTGGTGAGTTACTCATGGTTATAAAATACAGTGAGTAGCAGCTTCAAAATAGGATTGAAAGTGCTGGGGCTGGAATCATGAAATCACAGCTGGGAAACCCCTGTGGGAACATCACCTGGAGATGTTCCTGCACCAGTTCCCCAGGTGGCCGAGTTCAGGAGTTGTCCTGATACAGAGAGTTTTGTCTGGGGTCGGTGTATTGCAGGCATTGGTTTGGTATGGGTGTTCTGTGATGCCATTTCCTTAGCGCTTACATGTCTGAGGAAACTCTGGATTACTGTGAAGCTTTTAGTTAATGCTCCATTGCATGGGAATTGGTATCTGAACAACCATTGGCTTGACAGAGGTGAGGGCTGAGGCAGGAGCTGGTGTGACACTAACAAAATGGGACGGTGCAATTCTCTGAAGGACAGCTCTGGCTTTGCCTTGCTCAGGGAGCACTGGAGCTGCTGTTGGTTCAGCCCCTGAGTAAGGTAAACGCTTCTTGGCTCCCTGAATTTCATGTCTGGAGAAAAAGCTGTGTTGGCACAGGGCAAGTGCCAGAGAGATATTTGAAAGTACAAGGGAACGCTGTCATTATATAACACACGCTTCTTGTGTATGTAGAACTGCTGATGGTTAGGATGGGCTGAGGAGCAAGAGGGACCCTCGGTGGTGGAAGCTGAGGATGAGAATCACACACAGCTCTGTGCTCCTGAGGTCACTTCTCCGCCACCCATAACATGAGGTGAAGCCCTGTTGTTGCCCAAGGTGCTCTCTGCCCCCACCTTCCCCAGCGTCACCCCCCTCTTTCCTGTACAACACTGTGAATGACACCAATCACTCTTTGAAGGCTCCCATTCAGCTTGCTGAGAGCACAAAGTGCTGCCCTACATGGTGACGCCGGGGGAGATGGCACCGAAGGCTGCACACAGGGACAGCTGTGGCCCAGTGTTCTGCACAGAGGCCATATTTAAGCAGCTTTGTGTAACAATTTGCTAATCACGCTTGGTTTCCTAATGAACTAAACTGACAATCAATTTCTAAAATATAAGAGCTTTTTAGAGGGAATAATTGAGGATGGAAGATTTAACCGGGATAACTTTAGTAAAGAGCACAGGAGCTTTTCTGTTCTGTTTCTGAGCAATCACTCCAGAAAGTGCGTTGTGTTAAGCAGCAGAGTCCCAGGACAGTAACTACCTCTCTCTCTCGGAGTGCTGAGGTTGCCACGCTGTCAGCAAAGCGTTCACTTCAGATTTGTTTTCCTTACCTCCATGTGGCAGCAGCACCGGGCGGCTCTGGGAGCTGTAGGGAAATGGCACTGGGGAGCACCCTGCAGTGCCAGCAGCTCTCTATGAGCCCTGGGGGTCTGTGCCTCACGCTCAGTGTCACAGTGAGGCTCCCAGGGCTACGCGCCCTGCACTGCGAGGGAGTGAGGGCGTAAGGGGGAGGGAGGACCCACCTCTCTCCCACCCCCTAAGGGAGCAGGCAGCAGCAAAAAGCAATAAACTTCAATAACAATAACACTTTTATGTGTTGGTCGTTACTCAGCAGATGTGACTCCCTGGTTTTATGTCTTGTACAAACGTACAGGGAGCAGATCTGGCATGCAAAAAAAAGAAAAAAGAAAAGGTGCCATTTTTTTTTCTTTATAATTAAACAGATTCCCTTTCCAAACGAGAACAGCACTTTAAAATAGGTTCCTCTTCAAGAAAAAAAAGAAAAAAAGAAAAAAAAAAAAAAAGAAAAAAAGGAAAAACAAAAAATAAAAAGAAAAACCCTTTACTGAAGAAATGCACTTTAACTGGTAGGTGAGCACGGCTGCTGTTGAGGCTCGCTGTCAGCCAGAGCCCAGGGAGCGGCGGTGCCCAACGCGCGGTGCCCACGCACTACTGCAGCTCTACCTCCCACTGCCCCTGGGCCCGTGCTGCTGCAGGAGTCCCACCCAAAGGCAGCAGCAGGATGGGGGCCTTGTTGCAATCCTGTTGTAAATCGGTCAGAAAAACAAAACCCGCCGCCACCTTTGCCTGTAGGGAGAATTTAACCCATTTCCAGACCGTACCCCCGGCTCCGGCGCAGCAGAGGGCTGTGCTAAGGTGAGGTTGTACCTGGGGGTGTGAGGTTTCTTATATGATGGATATGGAGCCCTCAGCAGTTGAGTATTTACAAATGATAATAGTCCATGTTCATGTGTCCCCTGTTGATTCCGCTCAGAGCTGGTTTGTAGAGTAAGCATTTGTAAGAGAACTGTGCTGTCATCATCAACTCTTGGCCTATAACTCAAATGTGCAGGACACGCATTGTACAATTGTACAACCAATAGGTAAACAGAGGTTTAAACAGATGTTTCGTTAAGAAAGGTTATCGTGATGGAAATATGATCTATAATAAATGAAAATGCTCACCAGTGTTGAAGGCTTGTAGTAAACCCACAGAGGAGTGATCTCCAGAGAGAGATGCTGCCTTAGTGGTGGTCAGCCCTTAAATGGGATCTAGGAGAGGTGGAGTCAAGCTCCACCCCTTCCAGTAGCACAGCTGAATTACCTTCACCTGTGCTCCCATAGCTGACTCATTGCTTGCCTCACATGGTCAATCAGAGGTTCAGGCTGTGATCAAGTTTCCCCATACACGTGTCCTCACCCTCAAGGCTTATTCTCACAGTTCAGAAAGTTTCCTGCTGTACTAATTGTTGTTTATTTGTAATTTTACTCTTGGTTGCAATGAAAAAACAAACAAGTCTGTACTCACGCTCAGTCGGCAGCAGGTTGCAGCAGGTTGCAGCAGGTTGCAGCGTGGTCCTGCTGTTCTCAGCAATCCCACCGGCCGTCCCCGTGGGTTGGATGGTGGCTGCAGTGTGAACAGCAGAGCTGTGGCAGGGCACAGGACCGAGGCGTTGTGGGTTGTACAGTCGTACAGTTGCATTTCAGCAGTTCAGCATAAAGCGCTCTCGTCGGACAGCTTTAAGAACAATGTGAATGAAAAAAGAAATCTAGCAACTTGGGTAGGAATCTTGGAAAATTCTAGCAGTGTATACTTGAACTTCTGTTTGTATCAAAAAACAAATCGCATTCTTCTTTCTTTTAACACGGTGTAAAAGAACATTATGCATGTGAGTGGTTTGAGAATTAAATGGTTTAATACTCAGCTCTGTGCCTGTTTCTTGTAGCTGACTGTTCTTGGATAGCGGCATTTCCTCCCAGCCATAAAGGCAGGTTTCTCAGAGAAAGCTGGTGTAAAGCTCACTACACAGTCAAACAGCCTGAACAGCCTTGGCTGCATGGCGAGGCTCTCACTAGTTCAGCTCTTGGGCGCAGCGGGCACACCAGGGCTGCTGGAAGTAGAGCTCCAGAGCTTGGCAGCTCCTCCACCCACCAGCTATTTGCTGCAGAAGATGGCCCTGGGGCCCAGCACTGATTGCTTGGCTGCTGCTGCTGCTGCGACTGAGGAGCATGGGAAAGGGCACATTCATTGAGGAAGGGAAGGTTAAGCCTAGGAAGTGACTTAGTGAAAACCATCCATTCAGAGATGAGTTTATTCCATACAGATCTATAGGTTTTAACGTACCGGGGAAGGAGAGTTACAGTTTGATGCCTGAGAGGGAAGAGGGGTTGGATACAGGCCTGGCTGCCATGAAAATACCAGTGCCAGGGGATATAAAAAGTTAAATCAGCCTCCTTTGAACAAGGGCTGGAGCAGGAGGATGGCCCCTCCCTGCAGCTGGCACCAAACAGTAACGCAGCCACCCCAGCACAATCTGGGCTGCATGGCAGTGCCTGATTGCCCCTCTCCCAGGGGCAGGGAGGGGAGAGGTGAAGCCCAGGCAGCCTTTAGGAGCAAGGATTAGATATTCTGCCCATGAATATAATGGTGTTGAGGGCGGCTTCCCGGATGAAGAGCAAGAAGGGCCTGTTGGCCTCAAAGGTAATTCTGTTCATGGGGAAGGAACGGCCAGAGATGACGACAGCTGTCGCTGCTGATGCCTCACTGCCTTCTTCATTCACCTACCAACCAGAAGAGAAGGAGGAATTAAAACACAGGCATTGGGCAGCATTTAGATGGCTCTCCCTCCCTTCCCACCAGTCTGCAGCACAAGGAAGCACTGTGATTCAGTGTCTCCTTGTGGCGACAACATGTGTCAGATCCACAGTCCTTTGCATTTTTCCTTTTGTGCTTCATGCTTTTAACAAGAACAAAGAGCAGAACACATCCTGGGACAGAATGAAGCTTACCTCAAGGAAGGCTTTGTGGAAAGCTTCAGATACATACAGGTCCGTACGGCCCTCTGCAACTATACCTGAAACCCAGAGCAACAAAACAAGGAAATCAAAACTAGGTTTTGAGACAGCAGCTCAAGATACAAAACAGTCCCTTCCCTCATAGGCAGCATTCAAACCCAGAAGGCACATCTGCCCTAAAACGAGGATATCCTCCACCAACTGCAGTGGGTTTGCTCAACTCCCATGCCCTCAGAGCTGAGCAGGGCTGTGTGCCCACAGTGAGTGCTGAGCCCCTCAGGGATGCAGCATCACTTAGATGTGCTCAGTGTTCTTTTCCTCAGGGGTAGGTTGCCCCCAGCCCCACACCTCACCTGGCAGCTTGGCGTTTTCTGGACTGAAAAGATCTTCCAGCCCCATTTTTCTCAGCTTCTCCTTGACGCTGAAGCTGTCCTCGATGCGGAAGCGGGGGAGAGAGACAGTAAGGGAGACCTCCACCAGTGAGTCGATCCAGTCCTGCAGCTTGTCCGACGTCAGGTCTCGCTCCACCTCCACCAGCGGCGTGCCGGCTCTGGGCAGGACCAGCACCATGGTGATGTCGTCCCCTTTGTAAGGCAGCTCCAGCACCTGAACTTTGTCCTGGATGAACGCATGGCGGAACCTGGCCTCCTGGTACATGATGGGGACTTTGCAGGTCTCACCGTTGGCTTTGTGAAATAAATCCAGTCTTGTGTTTAGAGCTGGGAACTGCGACTTCCAGTGTCCCTGATGGGGAGATGGTGAGGGCAAAAGCAAGCATGAGCAACATCGCTGCCCCTGGGAAACTGGCTGCTCTCCAGCTTCGTTAGCCATACCTTAAAATAAATGGTGTTGACCAGGACCAAGACGGTGAGATCATCGATACCTCTCTCTGGGATCACTTCTGTAATGCGCCTCTCCGTCTTATTGGCTACCCACTCATTTATGATCTGCCTGGAAAGCTCTGGCTTCTCCTGAAGGATGAGACCAAAATAGCTGAAGTCAAGGGTCATAAACACCTCTTTGTTTAGTGCCCACCTCCCCAGGGAGGACACTGCACAGTGCTGCAGTGTTTAGAAAGGAGAAGCCGGGAAGTGACTGTGGTTATGGAGCTGGGGCAGGAGCTGTGTCCCGTGCTCATGTCTGTCTTCACCAGCATTCCCTGTGCTGAGCATGGCATTCCCTGCAGCAGAGGATGGGGGTACAGCAGAAGCAGGACAGGGAGTTAGGAACAAACAAACCAGGAATCTCAAAGCAGTTCAAACTCACTTTGAAGTTCAACGGCCAGAGTTTGGCTCCATAAACTATTTCACTAATGTTCTGGTAAGTCTCATTGAAGACCAAGGATTTCTCTCCAAAGAGACGGTTTGCTGATATTAGCTCTGATGACTTGTTGGCTTTCTTGTAGAGACGGCAGTTGAGCTTGGCAAAGAAGAAGTGGACCTGGTCAGATGTCTTCTCTGAAATAGTGTCAAACTGGAACACCTGGAGGGGCCAAACAGCAAGAAGGAATCCATCAGCAAGATCCTGTGCTCCCACAGCAAGTGGTGATGCAGGCCTTGCCCTCCACTCACCCCCTAAAGCACAGCCTTAGAATCATAGAACCACAGAATATCCCAAACTGGAAGGAACACATAAGGACCATTGGGACCAACTCCTGACTCCAATTAGCATCACCCTGGCCTTTCCCCAGTGAGAGCCCTGCACCAAGTGGGCATGGCATTGATGGGACCAGATGCAGCTCTTGGGTCAGCGCAGGCTCTGGCAGGACCTGTAGGGGTTTGCTCTAATCCTGTGAGAATGCCAAAGGCTGCTCCTTCCCAGGAGTAATTCTCATGGTCTGTTGAGTAATTCTGGTACTCATTATCTATTTTGGAGTATGTGGCAATTGCTTTGAGGGTGGATTTCAGCAGCACAGTGATTTATTTCTAATCTGTTCCTGGCTGTCAGCTGGAAGGACAGCTCCAATTTGTCAGCTCCTATCCATCTCAGGGCTTCAGGCACAGAAAAATCCCATAGCAAATTGCTCATGATCTGTGGCACCACTTCCTATGAGGGGCAAAAAGGGGTGTTAAGAGCCCTCATGCAGGGAAAAAGAGAGCATTAGGAGCACAGCTCATGGAGAGAAGTGTTCCCATCCCACAGTAGGGGCTGCCCACAGGGGAAGGTGTGCCTCAAGGTATTGCTGGCCCCTTGCTGAATGAGCTGAAACAGCCTCCCATGCCCCACCCTGGGGCTGTTTAAATAAAAGCATCCCCTCCCGCTGGCACTGCCAGCTCTGCAGCCTTTCAGGCCCCAGTAGCAGCTCTGGGGAAGGCTGAGGATATGCCACTAACCTCCATGAGCTGCTGCAGGGTGTCACCGCACGCCCCGAGCTTGGTCATGGCGAAGGCTGTGGAAATGCTGAGGGGTGACAGGAAGATGTTCTCCTCGTTGTCCTTGGAATCGGCCAGGTGCTTGTAGAAGACGACGGCAAAGCGCGAGTTGGCCCTGGACAGCTCCCAGACACGGGGGTTGGTGGACCCCGGGATCCGGCCCTTCCCCGGCTCCAGCACCTCACTTTCCTGGGCCTTCTTCTCAGGGTTGCGGTAGATGCAGATGGGGTTCACTGGGATATCACGGGGCTTCGCAGTGCAAATGTCTTCCACGGCATAGCGTACAGGGGCAGCCATGCCCCAGAGGGCAAAGAGACACACTAGGAAGAGCTGCATTGTCCTGGAAGCAGAGGGAGTGCTGAGTGTGCGCCCACCTGCCCGGAGAGCCCCCAGCCCAGCCAGCACTGGGGTATAGGGACCATCACAGCCCTCTCCCATCACCCTGCTGTAGTGCTTCTGTGGGATGGACCGGGACAGCCCCAGCAGAGCAGCACAGCTCTGAGCACACCCTGCTTTTAGAAACAGCACAATGAAAACAGTGCTTTCCCAGAGCCACGGGTGTCCTTTTTTTAAGCAGCCCTGACAAACTGGTGCAAAAACACATAGATCAAAGCTATGATCACTCTATGGGGAAGCTGCCGAAGTCCGCTCTGCTCTGCAGTCACGTTTTTGCTTTGTACAGACCCTGCCCTGCTCTCTCTCCTGGGAAAGCACTCCATGCCCCAAGCCCTGCAGCGGAGAGCCCTCAGACAGTGCTTTAGATGGTTTCCTTCCCCTTTTCCTGGGGGAACCTCCTTCTCCAGGTCTGTTTCCTTCCTTCCCTTGAGCTCTTCTGCCATTTCAGTTTCCAGCTGTGATTTCAGGCCCACCTCAGCCTTGCCCTGTTCTAACTGCTGATGCAGGAAGCTCAAACAGGGGATGTAGATCGCCACCAGCCCCAGCAGCACATTACTGGCCACCCTAGGGCTGATCAGCACTGCAGCACAGAGATGCCCTCTGTGTGACTCCCAGTGGGTTTGCTCATGTCCCCATGGCTCCTCTGGGGGCAGGGAGGGTGTGAGACTCCATGTGCCCACCGCTGCTGTCACCTTGTGCTGCCCCATCAGTGCGGAAATGGAAGGTTTCTTTTAATGACCGCCAGAGCTGCCAGCATCCAGCAGGGCAGCACGGAGCAATGTGGGGAGCTCTGGGCTCTTTCACAACCCCCTGCCTGTGCTCTTATGCAATGGCTGGATGATCTTTGAGGTCTCTTCCAACCCAGACCAGTCTGTGTCTTCATCTGGGCTGCAGCTCTTCCATGAAAGCAGAAATTACCTCATTTGGCACCAGGGCTGTACTGAGCCCGGGGGCCTTCACCAGCACAAACTGTTAGTGCAGCAGCAAGCACTGCAAGAGGACGTGTACAACAAGATGTTTTTGCTCAGAACACAGCCAGTCTGAGTGGTAAAAGCAAACACACACTGTTGCAAGAAGGTGAAGGACAGATGCATGGAACAGCTGCAGCACCACAGAAGGCAAAGCCTGAAAGGGGTGGGAAGTCAAACAGACTGACCCTGAAAGCACCACAGTGGGCAGGAGGAAGGGAAGTGGGAGCACTGCAGGAAGCACCACTCTTCCCAATACCAGCTCCTGCAGGAGGGTCACCGGGCTCTCAGCCCCATCCTGCTGCACTGCACGCCCTGCGGTTGGTTGCTGAGCATCCCACAGCCCGTCCCAGCTTCAGATTTCATCCATTTAGAGGGGATGTGGGATTTTACGCTCTTAGCCCCTTCAATCTGATATATCAGCTCCCTGGGGCCAACCCAGCCCCCCAGCATACCCAGCACAAGCACACAGCAGAAGGGGAACACAAGACCCACAGGGCTGCATGCCATACCGCTGGCTGGGAGCTGCCCTGCTCCCCCAGCAGCTCCTGGGGCCTCCCTTTCATACTGTCCACACCACACATCAGCTGGAGGGAGCCCAAAAGCATTACAGCAAATGGCTGCCTGGGAAGGGTTACTGGCAGGGAAGAGAACACAAAGGGGGAAGGGCTTGGCTGTCCTGCTTCAGTCACCCCTGTGAGAAGCACAGAAAACTAAGGAACAAGTTGCTGATTCAGCTAAAAACCAGAGGGCTCCATGCAAATGTGGGGACTCCTAATCCCACAGCCAGGCTGCGGCCAGCACAGCCCGTGTGCCCCCACTGCTTTGCGTTCGTCCTGCAACAAAGGCTGCATTCACCCCTGCTACCTGTGCAGTTCTGCTGCACTCCTCTGGGCCCAGCAGCTCAATGTGATTAGGATGGACAGAAAACCCTTCCTGCTCCCCCCCCCAGACCAGTGCTGCTCCTACACGGGCCAGGGGGGTTGGTGCTCACCACAGCATGAAGCAATGCCACAAAGAAATGAGGTGAAGCACAGCCCATCAGTGAGCTGGGCACAAATTGCTCCCTCCCTAATGGGAACTGTGATGTTTTAAGCTCCCCATGCTGTGAGCAGAAGCCCCAGATCCAGAGGAGCAGCAGTCTGGTAGCAGCCTTAATTCCTTCAACAGGCAAATGGAGCTGTGGGTTCAGTTAAAAATGAAGCATTAGTGGAAATAGTTTCTCTTACCCAGCCTGGTGCCTCCAGCCTCCTGTGTTCTGGATGCAAATGCAGATTCCCCAGGAGGACAGGAGTGCTCAAGACCCACACACCCAGAGCAGCTCCACACTGGGCTCCCGTGCTCCAGCAGCAGGCAGGATGGGGGCAGGATGCTGGGGCCAAAGGCTGATGACCGCTGCAGAAGGTTAAACAAAGAGCAGGAAAGCAAAAAAGCAATGATTGGCTTGAAAGAGGTTTTAAAGTTCAATCTGACAAGGGAAAGTTTGACCACCTACCCCTTAGAAATGCTAGGTGCCTTCCTTTTTTGCCAATAAAATAATTAGCCACTCATGAAAAAAGCTCAGGAGCAGCACTTGTGGTCCTTGGCTGCAGAGGAGGGCCTGCAAAGCAGGGCTGGGTTACAGCCCACGGCCATAAGTACCACCTGAAAACTGGCTGTGCCCAACACATCAGTCTTGCACACGTTGTTCTTGCTCTCACCCATCCTACAGCAGGGCTGTCTTTGGACAAAGTGAGCACAGAAGTCACACTGTGACCTCCGAGCAGCACCCAGCAATGCAAAGCAGCCAAGAACTGCAGGAGGGCACAGGAGGTGAGCTGTGTGCTGCAAGGAAGGGCTCAGCTGTGCTGCTCACTGTGCTCCCAGCAGTGCTGGTGTAATCGCCGAGGTGAGACGTGCTCACAGCCCTGGGGCCTTCAGAAGGAATCAGCTGCTCTCTGCTCCCAGCCAAGTGTGCTGTATCCAAGCAGGGGCTCTTCTTCTGGTGCTGAAGGGCAGCTCGATGCCACATGGAATGGGAGCAGGCACCCACTGTGTTCTGCACATCCCACACAGCTCAAGCTGTGGGAATTAAGTCTCAGCAGTGTGATGAGGCACAGCAGCACTGCAGCTCACTGCAAGCAGGCAGAATGCCTAGAACAGAGCATGGGAACACCTCCGTTACCATGATAGCCCTATTAAAGGCAAGGCTAACTGCAGAATGAAAGAAGGTGGCAAGCTGGGGACTTCCTCTAAGTATTTATTCCCAAACCCCGTGTAGGGCCAAAGGGATCCATCAGCTGCCCAAACCAAACGCCATGGGAGAGCTGATAAATACCTATCTTAAGTGCAGTAGGTAAGTGGCAATTTATTGCTGGTCCAGATCAAACCAACAACCCAGAGCTGATGGCTGGGCAGAGCCATCCCTGAGGAGGCCAGAGGAAAAAAAATGGCAGGTTTCCCCAAACTCCCCATTCGGCTCCTTCAACCAGACTGCAGCAATTCACATCTCTTTTAGCAGCCAAACTTGACAGAAGTTCAAGTTGGTTTTAAGTGTAGCTGAGCATCCTGGAGCCCTCACACCAGTGCAGAAAATGGGAATGGAAACCATCGCCTGCAGAAACACCCAGTTTCCACACGATTGCTCACCAAATACAACTCTCTTTATAGGAACTGAGTATCTCAAGCGACCCAGTGAGAGAGGCCAGCTGTGTGACTGCCCTAAAGGCAGAAGGGACAGCATTTGGTGCTCACCGCATGCTGGACCTCCAGTCAATTAGCAAAATGCATTATTTTGAACATCTTTTTCTTGTTGGAAGGAGCAACCTGGCTTGCAGGCAAGCAGAGAACAGACAGCCCATAGAAGCAGCCACTTCTCTGCTGCTCAGCATCTCCCATGCCCCAGCCCCAAGGAGAACCCACACACCATCAGGACATTGCACCCAGAGTTCAAAGAAATGCACATTCATCCGAGACAGAAAATGAGAGATATTTCAGTGTTCTCCATTACTTTATCATTTAATATAAATGCTGACAGAAAAGCAGATAAGACCTTGTAGACACTTCCATCTATTTACAGACCAAGTAGTGAATCACCACCTTTCCACCGGTTCAAGAGTTTGTTGGATCTGCAACTCAAAGGACTCTCAGACACTGTGTGGAAGCAAGGTGAGGCCAAGCCAGCTTGAACAGGGAGAAAAGCAAAGTGAAGAAGAGGAAAGGAAACAGCATTTCAACATATGGCTTTTTTTATGTCACCATCATGCACACACAATAGGTCTCCGCTTCCTTGCTCTTTAATACAAGTGACACTGTTGGCTCTGTAATTTAAGGAAGAAACAAGGAGACAAATACTGACTTTCAGACCTCTGGACCTTCCTTGCCTTTTGCCTCCTTCAGCGCGCTCCGTCCTACTGCAGCATAATGCCTGGCGGGCTGTTCTTTCCACTATAACAAGTCTATTGCAGGAGTAAAGACAGATACAGTGACCTCTTCTACTCCTTTAGTCATCTGGGTTTTCCCAAAAGGCAGCAAAGCATCTAATGTTTCAAGGAGAGGTATCACGGTGCCTTGCAGGCCCAGTGTGTGTACAAGGCTTCCAGCTTCCCCTGAACTTGCAAAGAATTCACTTTATGGAATTCTTCTCATATGCTCTACTCCATCTCTACTCCTATTGAAAGCGTTCCGACAGTTACACACAACACATAGTCACAAAACCACTCCAACAGCCAGCCAGCCACATAAGGCTTCAGAACTATTATTTCTTCGATGGGGAAGCAAAGCAGGAAAGGAAGAAAAACAGGGGGAGAAGAAAAGCAAGAAAAGAACCAGCTTGACAAATGGGAATAATGACGCTTTGTTCAGCATCGACTTATGAGAACAGCAGACAAAGAATTTCACTTATCCAAAAGCCTAAAGAAATAGTTCAAGAAATAGTTCATAACCTGACTCAACAAATCTCATGGTCTCCTTTTATTACCTAGACTATCCTCTTTATTTTTTGTTAAATATACCTCTGCAGGGCACAATCACATACAATCAATACGATTGGAAAATTACATGAGCTCTATCCCAAGCATATATGCACCAATGTTAAAAAGTTATTTAAAAAAACAAAAACCAAACAAACCAAAAAATAAACTCCACCCAAAAAGGTGATAATGACTGCAGTATGTCTCGGGGAGACTGGTACAGAACTAACAAGATCAACAAAAAAACAACCTAGGCTTAAAAAAATACAAGAGAAAAAGTCATCAATAGAGAAATCCCACAACTGGAAGCAGATATTTCCAAGAGGGAGTGGGAGCTGTTGCACTGACCATCCTGTAACTCTTCCTCCCTCTTCTCACGCATGCTTTGCCTCACCTCTTCCTCCCCATAGCAACAAATAGAATGGGGAAGGAGCTCCTGACACTATTCTACTGGGTATAGAAAACGGGGAAAACAATCAAGTTACAGCACAGTTGCTAAGCTGACTTCAAGGAAAGCTCCTCTTAGCACAGAGGCTGCTTACACAGCAAGCAAAGGCCAAAGGGGTTAATGGGAACTCCATAAAATTATAAAATCCAAGCCATTTGTTGTGCTAGATTTGCCCACGTTACAGCAGCTTCCTGCAGAAGGGGCTGTGGATAAAAGGGGCCAATTGTAAACTGTGTAGCAGCTGAGATGCAAACAGGGTTTCCACTCTGTTGCTTTATACATTTATAAAGTGCTGCTACCAAGTTTCATTTTAAAAAGCTGGAAATAAAAGAGGTCAGTGCACAGGTCCAGTTGTGGGATTCATCCAGTACACAATCCGGTTTGGATGCCAAAGACTTGTGAGTACTGCCTGCCACAGAACTATTGATAAATCCATTGAACGTTACAAAGAAACAAATAATTTCTTAAACATCAAATACTCCACAAGGTCTGTTTTTCTCCTTACACATATATATGTATATTCTCTCCCATTCACATTTCATACGTGATCCCATTACCTGTAATGCATTGTGGTTTCTTTCAGACACACTGCACCACCTTGTTACTGCCGTTTTTACTAAGTTACTAAGCTACAAGGCATCCAGGTTTTATTACTATGGTCACAGCTTTCGAGCTTCTAATGACTGGGATGTTTCTGATGTAGAAAGAAGAGGATGCAGGAGAAAAATATAAATTGAAATTCCCATATGCTCTTTTTATTAGGAATTTTCAGGAAAACAAAACAACCCTGCACCCTCACAACTTATAATAGCATTCAGAGTTTCCACCACATGATGTTACTCTTGCCATAAAAAAATTAAATCAATCAATCACTATTCAGTTTGTTCTCCTTTACCTGCTAATCAAGGCTCTACCTGCACCACAAGAAGTGCCTCACACACCGTGACTACACTCAGCTGTTAGTTTCTCCTCCATACGTAAGAATAAAGACCATCTATTAACTAGGTAAAGGGACTTGGCTGGGATAACATTCCCCCAAATTGCTTACTTACATAACTTGAGCTGATTTACTCTTCAGCCTCTTTCTTCCTCCTTTCAATAGGAATTAATGCACTTGGTAACAGGTGAGTGTGGAAAACAGAATCCCCAATGAAGTGTTTGACATTCCACTATGTTTGATCTGAGAAAGAGATCAATCTGTGCTACACAGACTGTGTGCTCAGGGACCACAAGCAGCAGCCATCCGAGTTCTAGTGCCAAGGTCCGAACTCACTCTCCTCAAATTCAGACTTTATACAAGCAAGGCAGAAGGTCTTTCCAATTCACATCTTGAGACAACTCAAGAACTTTGCTTCCTTTTTTTTTTTTTTTTCCCCAGGGAAATCAATCTGTTGTCATACAAAAGATTAAGCTGCTGACACTATTGATCCTTTTTTTTTGTTTTAAGCTCAGAGTAGGAAGTGATGCTTTGTAAAAATGAACCAAATCCAAATATCCAAGACTACAAATACTTCATATTCACATGGACACACACAGAACTTGCATGCTGCTGATACGGGTTTTCTTTGTTTCCCACTTCAGAACAGGGAAGATGAGTCAGCACTCCTGCTGCTGAGCCTCCTGACTATCAGTTCTGAACTTGTTGGACCATACGAGTAGGTGTGAAATACCTAGGTTATACTGCGGTCCTTTGGGAAACTATCTTGTAGTTTGCTTCCTTATAGCTCAGATTAGAAGTGGAAATGGCAGAGAGGAGTTACGCTCCTCACAGATCTCTCTCTGAACCCAAATACCTGAGTGACAGTCTGTAAGAATTTCAGGTAGATCAAGGAAGGGAAATGCAAGTGAACTTACACTACTGCCAGTGAGAAGTCTCCTTCCTAGTCCTTTCTAAAAGGATTTTGCCTCATTCTTGCTGTCATGAAACAATGTAGTCATATGGGTTTGCTTCCTACTCATCTGATTTAATGCTAGCTTGACGTATCTTTTCAGTTCCAAAGGGTTCAATAGTCGCATTTGTAGCACAGATTTATCTTTTACTGAAAATAAAGATAATTTAAATCAGTATTCAAGTCAATTTAAACTTAAACAAGTCTTCTACAATTATACAATGTTTCTGCTTCTTTTCCCACTCTAAATGAGCCACTTGAGCAGTTGGGAGAGCACGCAAGAGACAAAACATGTCAGAATACCCGAGATACATCTCAGTACATCGCAAATTGTTTGACTACATGGAATGATTTTCCACAATACAATGCATGGATAAGGCTTGACAATTGTTAAGATTTAAAAATCTCTATTAGGATAATACAGTCAACTCACAAAACCCTACAAAGTTTTGACAATCAAATGGCTACACCAGGGAAAAATAAAAGTGTAAAGCACAAGTCTTTGGCTCTCCTTTAAAGAAAAACAGCAGTTTACCATGTTTATACAGATCCCTCGTTTGCCTACCAGTAGGGGCAATATCACATTTGTGCATCACTGAGTAATAACACCATTAGAAAAGGCAACTTCACAGAAGTTATTGGCTAAGCGAATTCATTTGAATGCTCTGTTTTGAGGCAGCAAGCTGTCACTGTTACACAACCAGGGAGGGTGAACGGGCAAGCCAAGAAGGAAAGAAAGGAAGGTATGGACAAGAGGCAGAGAATGAGGCTTGAAAGAAACTAGACAGAAAAGAAATTGAGGGGAAAGAAAGGGGACAACAGTATTCCAAGTTTTGAAAGGTGCTCTGATATTAAGAAAAAAAAGTGCTATTCTAACATGGGACAGGATACAATAACATACAAAAGGAACAGAAAAAAAGTATAGATTTTTCCTATATAGCGAACTAGGGCATAGGAGAAGATGCAGTGATGTTTACAAGAGAAGAAGGAAAATGATGTTACTTCTACATTAGCTGAATCACTGACATGCTGAAGCTTAACCTGCCAACTGAAGCTTCCCATTTTTTGCGGGGAAGGGAAGGTTGTCCAGGCTGGAGCTGAAACCTGGGTATCGGCGACTGTCCAAAGGCATCTACTGCAGGAGAAAATCCGACCTACCTATGAAATGGTGCTCTTAACACCATTGTAATACTGCTTATTCTTGCTTTAAGTAGGAGGACTAAACTGCTTTACAAATGAGACCAGCTTCACGGAGGTGGGACAGTATTCCTGTACAACTGGGGCCACGATGGGGTATAGAGTTGTTCCAAGAAATTTCACTCTCTGGTTACATATGTAACTGCCAGTGTCTCCACTGTATGTACAACTACCTGCTCTCCCAGGTTTTTTTTTTCCATAAGAAGTGAAAATTTCAGGTGCAGCCTTCAGAAAGAATTAAAAGCATGCACTACACATTGCTGTTCGACTGTTTCATCAACCAAGCTTTTCCAGAGAAACAAGGAAAGGGGCAAGAGGAGGGGGGAAATAACAGAAATCAATATTGCTGGTAGATATTAAACAAACTATTTAACAAGCCAAACTATAATACTGGGCAAAGAGGCCATTCACCTGGACACACTGATCACAACAAGGACACTACGCACAAAGTACAGCACGGAGAGCTGGACACAGGAGAAGTAACAACAGTAAGGCCTCCCTTCTAATCCACGTTTTGGAAGCATTTGCTGAATGTAGGCCAGCAGAGGTGACCTGAAAGATTTACTGCTAATGGAATACCTCCAAGGAGCAAAAGCAAAGAGAAGACAAAGAGTAATTCCTAATGTGGAAAAGCAACTAGCTGGCACAAGGAATAAAAGGTAAAAGAAAGTTCTCTGCTCCTCCAGATTTTCTTACTAGTGTTGAAAAGGAAACTGTAGTTCCAAACATGTCATAACCGTTCCTGAACATTCAGTTCACATTAAAATTATTGCAGCAAACAAAAGATACCTTCTGGGCTTGTCCTCCTGGGTGAGAATATTGCACTAATTATCTCAACAAAAGCAAGCTCCCTGTGTTGATAAAGACACGGAAGGAAGAAGTACACTAATTAAAACCAAGGAAGAGCAGGCTGACCTGATGGTGGAGCTCTGCGCTTGGGAACGGAAGGACACAGCGCCGTGCTGTGTCAGCTGGATGCCAAGCACACAGCCAGGAAACATGCAGCTCCTCACCATGCTCAGAGCAGAGAAGGGAGGAACAGACCTACCAGGCTCTAAACTGCATCAGCCTCTCTCTGCTCTATGCTAAGAAAATGCTGC
The DNA here is from genome assembly GCF_054131305.1 of Coturnix japonica. Lineage (NCBI taxonomy): Eukaryota > Metazoa > Chordata > Aves > Galliformes > Phasianidae > Coturnix > Coturnix japonica. The sequence goes on along the minus strand of NC_140673.1, from coordinate 6,647,734 downwards.
TAGGCTTGAAGTAGGAGATGTGGATGGATGGGGGCTGGCAAAGTCAAAGCGCTAAGATGGATCTTTACCAAAAGTTAAGAGGGGTTTAAAAAAATAAAAGCATGCTTTAAAACTACTGCTGGCAGTTAAAGAGGCTAAAGCTCAACTAAGAGCAAAATAAATATGCGTGAAGATATGGAGAACGTGGGTGCATGCTGAGAAATGCCTTTATTTTCACTCAGTGCTTCTACCTCCCAGATATCTGATCACAACAGCTGCGCTCATGCGAAAAAATTCTTAAAACATACCCAATATATATACAGATATAACTATGTATATATGTATATATATATATTTATATATAAATTTTTATTTAAATAAAAAAGAAAGCTCGAATCCCAAGCCAATATGTGTATCAAATCCTTGACCAGCCAGGTCTGTAGGGCATAATCAAATTCAATGTGAAATAGTATACAAACGCGGTGCCTTGACTGGGCAAATTAAATAATTGCTACTCAAAAGAGTCTTCTGTTTGGACTCTCCTACTGGTAGGCAATAGTGGGACTGTATCCCCTCCCACCCCCCATATTTTGTTTTATTTAACAGTATGATGAATGCAAAGCTTAGCCCAAGGTTGCTATGACCTCAGCAGGAGTTAAGGTTAAGGAAAAAACAAACAAACAAACAAGAAAATTATTAACTCTTGCTTTACCCAACCAAAGCAATGCAGTAATTTATTACATAACCAGTGCTTTCTGATTTAGTAGTCTAACCCAGAAAGAAAAAAAACGAGAACAGGCCAAGAAGGTGCAGAGGGAGCAGCACTTAAAAAATCAACCTCCATAGAGTTCTTCATATGCAGGGTGTCACCACAGCGCATGCCAATAAGGTCAAAAAATGTGCAGCAAGAATAAGTCCCTTGTTTCTTTAAAGAAAACAGATCTAGAGATGCTTATGGTTCCCCTCCAGCTCATGCTTACAAAGCATCTAGTAGAAGAAGTAGCACACCAGGTCTCTCAAACCAAATTTACTTTCCACCATAACTGATAGGATCAATACTGCACCTGACATGGAACTTTTGATGCAGCTTTTCTCCTATAAAATATGCAACTGGGAAGGATTCAGTGCAGCAGAGACAGGCAAACTGCAAATTGATTCTGAGATGTGTGACATACAGACCCTAAGAAATGGGAACTTTAAGAGAGAAAAAACAATTCTCCTCTGTTTTTGAGAGACTACTGCTGCTGGTGTGCGCAAACCAAAGATGACCAACTCTGTCAGTGAAAGGCAGGCAAAACAGCAACACAATTAAACATCCGATGTGCCACTGAACAGCAAAAAATAATCAGGTCGTAGAAGAAATTATTATATGTTTGATAATAAAATAACAGTGAGGGAATAACAAAGGCAAGAATTGCTGAGAGGGAGGTGCACACAAGATCTGTTTCAGAAAGCAGAGAGGTCAGTGAGTCCCTCTGCACTAACCTCACTGTACACACTTCAGGTTTCTTTTAAAAGCATATGAGTGGGGAAAAAACAACCAACCTAAAAAATAACCTAGCACTGGGTGACCAAATACAGACCAACAGTTCATCTGTAGTTAACAGATGATAATCCTTCCTGCAACTGCCCAGCCTTATATTCTCCCTGCTTGCTGTTTCTAGAGACCTTGCCTCACTAAAGCTGCACAACCTTCACTTGTTAACTCAGCCTCTCTACCATGAGACTCAGCTAAACAGCTTCAGAAACACCCATGCTGTAGTATATCTGTCTGCACAAGCTGGAATCAGCTCCTACAAACAAGGGGAGAAATTGTTCTACAAATTCAATTTGCTGCACATCTTCTGACACTGCAATTCAGAGCTACTCCACTGCCCTCATTCCTTGTTTACTTTTAGATCATACAAAGGAAATGACTAGGTTGTTTTTATTTGTCGAGAAATTAAAGTGATAAGGAATTATGCACTGGGTATGTAATAATACAAAAAAAAAAAAAAAAAAAAGAAAAAACCTACTTCATTAAGATCATACAATTAATCAAACAGAGTATATATATAATATCTTTTTTTTTTAAGCCCTGGGACCCAAGGCGTCCGAAGTTATTAAAATAAAGTTCATTCACAGAACAAAAACAAATTTAATTTGAATTGCTTGCAGATACTGCTAATTTTCATATTTTTTTTTAATTAAAAAATGCGTTAATGTGAACTATGTGCAGGATTTGTTTCTAGTATTTGTGTTTGTGCACATTGCCTCTGGACCTGCTGCTCTGCTACGGCTGTTGCTCCTGGGTTTCTCCAATCACTCCTGGAATAAAACGTGATGGAAGCTACCAATGCCCCAGCAAAAGGAATTCTGGGGTACGCTGGCCTCACTTCATGGAGCAGATGTGGGTGTAACACCCATTCTCTGGGAGTCTTGGTTGTCTCCTCCTCCCTCCGGGTCCTCGGACAGGCTGAGAGATGCTGCCTTGTTTGACAGGAGGCTGATGTTTTCTTGTGTCAAGGCTGATCCATTTGGAACATCGCTGCTGAAAAAGTCGTGAGGAGAAAGGGGATGAAATGAAGAGGAGTAATTACTGAGCTTTGAAAGTTAATGTGAAAAGATTTCAGTACTTGTTGCAGCACCTCAAAAAGCAGTTCTGAACACATGTAAACACGAGCCCCATACAACGAATAGGTTGCCTGCTACGCTTCAGATCTCATCAAAAAGATATAAGACTATATGAAAACAAATAAAACCAAATGCCGTTAGTATTCTAGGTAAGTTCTGCATGATACACACATTCATTCTAGAATATTTAACACACATGGAGGTATGGAAGTTGTTTCAAATTCATTACTTTCAGGGTTTCATACTGAAATTGCGACTGAAATAGTTTCCCTTCAGAGGTCTCAGGTCTAATTGTTCAAAGGAGAGCAAAGAGTGGCTATAAGAAGCGTGGACTTCAGAAACTACTGCAAAGGATACATTTGCTGAATTAATAACACTTTCAGAATAAATATGCAGATTCTGAACCACCTGCATGAAGTAATGTAGCCTTGACACAACGAAGCATCAGCAGCATTTGAGCCTTTCTGAAAACATCCGAATATCTGCAGATACTTGTAGCTAATGAAAATAGTCACTGCAGATTTCCCAGCACTGCAGGCCAACAACTTATGTCAACTGAGTATCAAACTAATCCCAGAATCTACATCTAAAAAGAAATTACTGTTTTCTAATAAAAATAAACTTGGTTACAAAGCTATGTACCTTTCTAGACAATATTAACATTACAAACTTTACCGGGATAGAATAACTTCCCCCTCAGACTTGGAACATTTTTTTGAAACTAAATCAGCAGATAAAGATTTGTTCTATGCTCACTGTGTATCTCCCACTCCTTCCTATTCATCATCCAATATTGACTAGAGGGACTTCTGGCCTGAAAAACATAGCAGTTTTGTACTATTTGTACTATCTTACAGTTAGATACCCATCAGTTCAGATGGCCCTTAATTCACACTTTCACTATAAAAACTGGATTAGTACAACCTTTTCCTAGCAGCTGCTTCCATATCAGAAACACGAGGCAAGGGGTGTTTATTTATATGTCTAACCCCAATTAAGCCATTCCCATGTTGTGCAAAGAAAGCTTGTAGCACTCATGTTACCTGAATGCCAGTGCGAGGTCCTCAGCTGGAACCTTGCTTTGTGGTTCTAATTGTCCATTTTCTGTCTGTTTAGTGGTGCCCAGTTTGTTTTTAATATCCAGTGAAGACTGGCTTTCCTTTAAAAAAAAAAAAGGGGGTGGGGGAGGAGAGAAGAAATAACTCTAACATGGTGTTAAAAGAACTTGAGACTTTGTTCTTTGGGACCAATGATGAAAGCCTGTAAACTGGAGTTGCACAGTGTAGCCCGCAAAAGCCATGAGACAAGAAAAGAAACTTGGTAAGATACTCTCATCACCTCAGGATGCAGTACTTCCTGAAAGGGAGGGATAATTCTTGTAACAACACACAAAGACCATAGACTGTAACAGCACACAGAGCACTGAGCACTAGGCTACACCTGCAGGAGATGTTTTCTGTACTAAAGTGATTTATGCAACTCATAGCACAGTAATCTTGGAGACAATTCATATTTTCGACAAATCCAGTGCCACACTTATTTTCAAACAGCAACAAAACAAAAGCAGAGTATTTTAAGGTGGCTCAAATTCAAATCCTTTACAGAGAATTGTGAAACTTCTCTGGAGGTTTCAAAGAATCAAGAGGTGAAGAGGGAGATGGGTGACTCCAGCTGTTGGCAGCCAGCAGAGAGCCATTGTGCTGAGGTGAAAGGGCTGCAGGCAGCTGCACAGCCCTCCACCCCACCTCTCTGCCTCCCACCCCCACAGCACTCACCATGCTCAGCTCCCGGGTTCTCTTCCCAATTTCCCTTTCCACCTGGTGTAGCTCCAAGCTCAGCTGTTCACTTGAGATCATCCCAGGCCACTTGGGAGGTGGGGGTGGGGGCTGTGGTTGGCCTGCCAGGGTAGTCGCCTCCCTCTGCAACAGCAGCCTGTTACTAACAGCCTAAATGCATAAAGCCAAGCACATACACAACTGAGCACATGGCACACCAAGCACAAAAAGGGCACTAGGCCATAACTCTGGAGTATTGTTTATTGATAAAACCAAGGCCTTCTTGCTCCATACTTAACATACTGAAATAACTTCAGACATCTTCTACATATAGACATAAAGCAAAAGAGCAAAAACTCTTTTGTGAGCTACTTGTTGAGTAAAAGGTAAGAGCAGATACATAACCCTGCTGCTTTAAGTGGAGAATTTATCACAGCTCTATGTTAAGAGTTCAGAGTATATCTAAAATTATGGCATAATATGTCACTCTCTACTGACTCAGATAAGGAAGGACAGAATAGAGAGGATCAGAAGACTGTAGTCACAGGTTACCAGCAGCCATCTTAAAAGCAGTAACCATGTCAGCCATTCCAAAAATATGGTAATATCTGGGAATGAGTTCCCTGAGTTTGTGCTCTGCATTTTAACACAGAGAACTGCACCATCTAGTCACAGCCAAGCATATGGCAGGTCTACAAGTAGAAGTGCACATTAATTTGACAAAAGAGCAGGATAGTCTAGTTATTTATGCTCAGACTTGAATTTTAGTGACTGTGACAACCAGTTAACAGGCAAATTATAAAGCTTCCTGTGTATCGAATACATACAACTGGAAAGCTGCTGTTACCCATAATAACCTGTGAGTTCCAACAAATCCATACTATGGTAAAATCAAAGTTTAAACTCAACTATGTAGGATTTAAACTGACACAACTGCAGTAACAGTGAGGAGGAGAGACAGGCCACTTCAGGTTTTTGAGAACTCCCCAATACTCCTCCATTATGGCAAAAGTAGACATGCAAGATTTTAAACAATCTCTTCTCGTTTCCAAACAAGAGCACAAGAACACAAATTACTTTTCAAGTACCTAAAAAATACACGCTTCTTGTAACTGCTGCTGCCACTTCAAATTTGTCAGCTATTATGAGAAATCAGCAATAATCCTTCTGACTTAACACAAGTTCTCACATAACCAAAGCTTCAGTAGAAGCTGCTACCCACTCACTACTTATAGCAATTCTTCCTGCAAATACAATTGATATGAAGAACACAGAATAGTTTTCTAGTGTTTTCTGAAGAGTTTTACTGATTTTTCCCCCACAACTTATTAAGAAAATGAAACAAACAACTGAAAGATTTGCTATCTCATTACACCTTGATATTTCTCCTCTTTCAATCAACCAAAATATGAACAAAAATTTCCATATTAATTCCTTATTTCCTTATTAATTCCTTTACAAACACAGACCCCCCATGTTACTTTATGTTGCAAATGACAACATTTCCTCTAAAAGGAGACAAAATATTAAGCTTTAATTTTTTCAGCTAACTGTACTTAATTTTCACTTTTGTGGCTTGTGCTACTTAGGAAGAAACAGGTACAACACAAAGCCAAACATGAAACAGATGAAGGTCACACAGCTGTCTGCACATCAAATCAGACATTTTCAGTGCCAGAAGCCAAGAGGAACAAATAACCACTTCAAAAAAAAAAAAAAAAAGGTTTGCCTCTGAATGAACAGAGAGGGGGAGTGAGAGAGATAATGAAAGCAAACACGAATGAGCACAGAGTGCAGATTCAAGTACGGTGTTGATTTGCTTAATGCGAAGTCCAGGGAAGTTTCTGCTGCTAAGCAAAGAAGTTTACACTTCTACCACAGTCCTGATGTCTATCATCAGAGAATTAATAATAACAATGAGTATCGTTAAAGAGAGAAGGACCATCAACATACAAAAAGCAGCTCTGTTAGCTTCATCTCTCTCTCCCTACCACTTCTCATCACCCTTACAAATGTTGGTACCAACCTCTAGTCCTCTCATTTGTGTCTGCTGGCTGATCTGATGGTCCACTTGCTGCAGCTCCATGCGCAGCTGTTGCTCTCGCTCAGCTGAGGGCAACTGTTTTCCATGACCAGCCACATCTGACATGGACAGTCTCTCCCTTTGGGATCAGAAAAACAATGAGAAATAAGGAGACTTTAAAAATAATAATAATTAATTGAGCTGGTACAGAAGAAAAGAGATAAAAAGATCATAGAAAAAGGCAGAAAAAAAAAAGTAAACAATTCCTACCTGTCATTGAAACGTCCCTGAGAAGGTATATTTTGATGGGGAGAATATGGAGAGCCTCCCCAGCCTCCATGAGTTCCATAAGGACTGTAGTCTGCCAGCAAACAAGGAAAACAAATCAAATTGCAACCTACAAAACTATCACTTAAATAATTCAGCTAACTCATGCCTGAGAAAGCAGCTAATTTTTAGATTCTACTGTAACAGCAGTAACCGCATCTCAGAGGGACCAGAAAAACAAATTACTTTTCCTGTATCAGTGTCAACAAGTTACCTACACACATTCTGTGCGTGAATAAATCTGTCCTTGGAACAGGAAGAAGCAGAAGGCTTTTTATCTGGGTGTCTCAGTCTCCCATAGAGAGAAAATAGTTACGTTGTGAACATAACATACATCTTAACTATATTTCTGAGGCAAGAAAAGTTCACAGAGGCAGTCTTCAGCTTGTACTATACCAGAGCACTGAAGAAAAGAGCGACAACCATCAAAATCCCAGAGCACGTACGCACCTGAAATGATTGATTTGGTGGAAGCTCCCTGAACCGCCATGGCCTGAATGGGACCAGAATTCTGGTACATCGCTTTGGAAGTACGAGAGATGGCCCCAAATCTCGACACAGTTGGTCGGTCTCCAAATGGAATGAGGTCATCATCACCAGCCTCTGCTGCTCTTCTCTGCATGTCTAATCGTTGGTCACGCATGGCTTTACTATCCACGTTCTAGACAAGATACGGGAAAGAAGAATTTAATCAGAAGAGAGCAAAAATACGCTTCTTTTAAAACAAGCTGGTACCACTACAGTAAGGTTTCTCTCCTATTCTGGTTCTTCATCCTTCAAATAGCCTTTCTGTTCTGCAGTTTGTATCTCCACTGCTTAGGGTTTGCATATCATTAATAGCCTAACTTAACATGTTCACTACCACCAATGCGAAATAGTTGCATGATTGTGAGCAAACCAAGAAAAGAGAGCAGGAGCCAAAGGAAGACAGACAAGGTTTAATGGGACAAGCTGAGAAGAACTAGAGAATAATATCAAGGAGGAGATCAGTAGGCATCACTGAGGAATACACACTCCTTCCACAGACCACAAGGAATTCCTCTGAAGCCCAGAGTTAAGCCCTTTATCATCTAACAGCCTGCAGAACTGGAGTCAGTCAGTAAAACACTTACTCGGACACATACAATACATCTCTCCATAGTCAGTGCAAGCTTTCAGTGAGGAGAGGATTGCTGGAAACTGACGAGGTAACAGAGCTATGCAGGAATAAAGGGATGAAAGTAGAAATCACAGCTGAGCTGGAAACTAAAGAAACGTAACATGCTAAAAGACGCATTTAAGCATCAGCTGCATGAAGTAAGATCATATGCAGTCACAGCATCAGTGAAGAACTGCAAACACAGAGCAATGAACTGTGCTCAAGATGAATCAGACTAGTGTTGTGACTACACTTCTGAAAAATTTCAAGCAAATTTAGAGCATTCTTGTGGTCACAACATCCCAGAAAATCAAATAGAATCTAATAATACTGTTGAGAGCAGTCACAATCACCATAAATGGAATTAATAACACACAAAGTTATGGTAGCTTCCTATTACAGAGAAGAGGAAGCAACAGATGGATATGTCTAATTAACAAGCTGCCTGTAGAGTCATTTTTAGATTTCAAGTAAGCATAAAGAACAGTTAACTGCAGAGCAGTTAGCCTGCATCTATATCCAGAACTTTAAAGCAGTAATGCAGACATAGGAGTGCTTATAACCTCAAAAGCAGAACACTCTGTTCACTTGCAAATACATTCTTTCACTATGTTGCGCTTTTGAGCTTAAAAGTCCTCCACAAGTACCGACATCAACCTGGAGAGCAAAGAGTCCTTCCCAGCCTAGAGAAGCATTAGCTTTTCTTTGGTGTTCCCCTAATCTCTACATACCGCCATCTCCACACTCCTTGCTGCCACGACATCTTTGGGTTTTGCATCTTTGGTTCCAATGTAGGAGCCGATGGTGTCACAGGACCAGGGAGAGTACTGGCTGTAGTCATTTCCTTTGTATTTCCCAGCTACCTTCAGGTCTTCATCTAAGTACTGTACAAAAACAAAGATCTGGTCCTGTCAGTAAGGAGAAGATGCAGCTTCACAGCCACAGCTGATTAGCTCAACAGCAGTGAACTTAAAAAACACCATCAGATTTTTTGTATTATTATTTTTTTAATTGAATGCATTTGGAGTTGGGCCACAAAAGGCAGAAGACATATCAAATCTTGATTGGCTGGTAACAATTCCAGCACCAACTGTTCACTTGCTCAGTACGAGAGTGATATATTTTAACCTTGGTTTAAGAAAACAAATGATACCAAAAAAAGCCCCAAACTGCTAGGTAACTCTAAACTTGTTGGGAATGAACAAAGCCAAGTTTAGTGACTGCGAAGTCTGACTACTTCAATTAATAATAGCTTGATTTAATTCTCTTGGTGCCACCTACAGCTGACCATTACAGATCAGTGGTAGATCACAGAATAGCCAGTCATTCCAGAGATCATATTACAAGGGTTTCCCACCTGCAATACAAGATACTCTCTCCACAACATTTTTCAAGATGGTATTGTTCTAGTTTTCTTGTTACTGTCACTTGTCAGCTCACACGAAAAAAACATCAGAACATTTTCTAATCATATTCACAAGTAAAAATATTCTTACCTCCTCTGAATGAAAAGGATGAGGCAAGGTTGGAGAAGGTGCAAAAGGAGGTGGGGAAATAACCTTCCTCTCCTCTAATTGTGCCATGATCTCTTTCCTTCGTCGGTGAAGTTCATCCAGGCTGGGGTGAGGCTGAAATTAAGACAGGAATACATTACAAAACTTCTGAAGCATTAACAACATGCTAAATCACTAATTTAGAAAATGCTGTTTTATCCAAGCAAGAGAAGGCAGCTCTATGTTAAAAGAAATGGATAATCACAATACTTACGTTCCTCAAGCTCTAAACAGTAAACTGCTTTTTACACACTAACATCATTACAATCACCAAGCTGGCCGATAATAAACTGCCTTCTGGTTTTTTCATCAGCTTCACACCAAATTCTCCAATTTATTTTTAATTATTATTATTATTTTAAATTCCTCACATAAACCACAACCTTACTTGGAAAAAAAAAAAATCAATTTCTCAACTAGTTTGTATTTTCTCTCTGGGAACAACTTCAAAAACACATTAGGAATACCATACCCGGTGGCAGGAAGGTCTGATCTGACTGAGATGGGGAGCCACTGGGCAATAACTCTCTGTTTGTGGGTATCTGTCCCTGGATTCAGGTACGTAGGAGGGTACAGCTGCTTGTGGAATTTCAATGGGTACAGGGCTTCCTCGGACCATCTCCTCTCGCTGATATGGCTGGACAGGGGGGTACACACGGCGGCTGTCGTAGTGCGGGGGATATATGGGTTGTCCCATCGGAGGATATTGCTGAGGCTGTGTGTACTGGGGGCTCACCACACGATCCTGAAGGTAGGGAGCATAATGGTCTAAATAAGGTGGACCAGGTTCTGGAGCTGATGGAGGAGGTCGCACAAAGCGAGACATGGTTTGAGGATAGTAAACTCCTGAATTTAGGCAAGAAAAAGACAAACAAGGTAGAGAATGAAATTATTACAGTTGTTCATAAAAGTGGGCTGATTCAAACACTGCAGTTTACAAGTATCATGAACAGTGATATAAATTAATACGCATTTACTGTTTGCCACCACTGTCTAACAGGTATTTCTACTCAAGAATTAACCACTTCAGAAAACCCTAGAGAAGCAGGAGCTGATCCAAAGCACAAGTGACAGCAAGATGTAAAGATTACTGTAGCTGAAGAAAAGGCAGTGAGATCGAGCCCACCACAGGTTCCACAGCACACTAACCAGAATTAATTCACTAGGATGTCTCTCTATTTACCTGAATGTTTTTATATAGAGAGCTAAAAGCAAAAGGAAGATCATTTTGTATGCCTCTATCTGTGCAACTAAAAACTCAGTTTGCCCCAACACATCAGTCATTGCCTGCATAAACAGGGATTAATGAGGTTTTTAAAGTTAATTATTCAAATATTTGCTCTACCTCTTGAGAAACAGAAGCAAATTTCAGTACTGTGAACCACCAAAGACCTCTTAAAATTACATTTGTTAGTTACCTGAATGTTTCAGGTAATTGATCTGAGATTCCTGGATTATTTACAAATGCATATGGACAGGGGACACATCACTAACTGAGCACATTCAACTTTGTCATGCATTGGCATGCAAAAATCAAATACAAGCTTCCTATTCCCCCAAATGCTTCCCTCCACTCCTTCCTAGAGCTTCTTTCCACTTCCATTAGTCACATTCTTTCTTTTTCTATGACATTATTTTCACTTTATTCCAGTTCTCTCTTCAATTTCTTCTTTCATGACAAGACTGATTCCTCATCTTGCTATAGCCGTAGGTTTGTGGGTTTATTTTTTGTAAATATCCTTCAATATTTTCTTTTTCCATTTGGTCTCTTTACACATATAACTCTTCCATTTCCTTTACTTTTCCTTTCCCATTATTCCCATTATTTTTTTTTACTATTGTTTTTTTTTTTTGCCCAGCTGTTCTCTAATTTCACTCACTTCTACCCATCATATGCATACGCATACATTTCTGAAATATTAACACAGCTTGCATTGAAGTATTTTATTTTATCCCTCAGGAATAAACCCCTCTGCTGTTTAAACATTACTTTCCATTTTCCCTGTATCAAATAGAATTCAGGGCTACCACATTAATTTACTGACCTGGCCAACTGTTTGGAAAAACTGAAGAAAGAGGGACTTACTACAGTGGACAAAAACCTCTAAAGCTCCTCAATCAAGACCTATGAAGTCTTGCAGGAGGTAGCTCACCAACTGCATTTGTACAGCATCTTGACACATCTATTTCCACTGTATTATACCATAATCACATTAATGCCTGAAGTCTATGTGATATGCAAAAAAAACCTAATTTGAAACATAAATAAACACCAAAGTGGGAAGAAAGAATAAAACTGATATGTAAATCAGAAGATAGAGAGCTTGGTCACAAACGTACCTTGCTGGTAGGGTGCTGGCTCAAATGGTGGGGCAGCTCCCCTGTGATCTTGATAAAAGATATCTGCTTGCTGAGTATTATACAACTGAGATCCACGAGGTACCATTTGCAACTGTTTTGTGACAGACACTGAAGGCAGATCTGTTGGTGCCCGAGCAGGCACAGGATGAGGGTTCACTGGTAAGGCAGAAATAGAGCTCTTGGAGACAGGTTCCAGCCTAAGAAGTAGAAAGGTGACATTGCCTATTAAAAGCTGATACAGTTCACAGGTACTCTGTCTATATTCCATCTTCTGAAGACTTGCATCATCTCCTCCAATTAAAATATAAGCAATCAGAGATGTAAAGCAATTCATTATTTTAGCTATAGTTTTCTACTGCACTCTACCACCACAAAACAAACAAGCAAACCATTCTGCTTCTTTTCTAGAGAGTGGGTTTACTTTGGTCTCTACTGCATGTTTACACAGGACACTTCAAACAATAGTTAAGAAGACCCGTACAAGTCAGGAGGGGATCCAGGGGCACTGCTACTCAGATGGTCCATCTTCCCTGGTTTCAGAGCAGCTTCGTAACTGGAGTCAGTCGTCCCTCGAGGAATAAGTTGTGTCACTGTGCTGCCAGTTGACACAATTCCATTTGGCAGAGCAGAGGTTTTCCTATTGGGCAAGTCCACTCCCCCTTCATCCGAGAGGATAGCTCCTGAAGGCAGGCCCACCTCATTCAGCTGGCCCAGGGAGGCACTCAGAGGTCTTCTTGGAACCAGACGCTTGTTCATTTTACGAAATCTTTGAAGAAAGAAGTTACACATCAAAAACTGAAACAAAATACTGAAAGGGTTTTCAAGATTTCTTTTTTCCCCCAAACACAGGTGGCACCAAAGCTTCAAGTTCGAAATTGTATTTCCTACTGGCTTGAGACGTTTATTATTAATACCTGAAAGACTAGAATTTTGCTGCAATTTGACGTGCTCATATCAATTTCAATCAAATGAACCAGTATCAGTCTCACCAAGTGTGGATTTTTTTATGACAACTACACCAAGAGCTCAGAAAACCTGAAATCTTCCCTCCTGCACATATATCCATTACAACTGTAATGAAGAAAATCAACCAAAAAACAAACACCACTTAAAATACCACCTGTAATAACAGAAGTTTCAAAACAAGAATCACAGGCTGCTGATGTCTATTTTATTTAGAGAATAAGCCAACAGCAGACAACTAAAGGAATCACAGAAGATAGATTATCTTTTACATAAGATGTATGACATAAAGCCAACATAAGTCCTTAGTGCCAAACTGCATCACCTTCATACTGATCTTGATATATCATGCCCTGTTACTATAGCAATATACAGCTGATACCACTTGCATGGTTTGATAAATGATTTCAGAGAAAAATCTCTAGACACAGTATAATGTCAAAATCCAACTGCTTCTGATAAGTCTGAACAAACAAGAGCCCTTTAACACTAGCAAAAAAAAAAACCAAAAACATCAGCAGACTGATGGTATTGGACTAACAAAGGGAACAAATTCCAGAGTTGAAGGTCCTCCACTAAACCTCCTGCCACCAGCTTAGATACAAGAACACAAGTAGGAGGGCACATCTGTTAGCCTGAGTGCTCACAGAGCAAGAGACTTTCTTATGTGTGAAGCCTTCACAGGGGTTAGATTGGATGAAGCAAACACTTCCGAGCAAAGTGAGATGGTAACACAAACAAAACAACACTTTAAATCCAGGCTATGTGGTAATGACAGCAGGCATTGTCCAGAACATATTAAAAGGAATAAACAGACAGATACTAACACGGTACAAGCACGCGAGGAGGGACAGACAGTTTAAGGCTTTCTAAAAACATGCTGCTTAGAAGTCATTCTGGCATTTCCTGCCAGCTGGAGACATGGAGGTGAGCTGAAGTGAGCTCCCCAGGCTGAGTGTATCACTTTACTTGGCCATTCTACTCAAAGCTAAACTGGTTTTCCCTGCAAAGCATCAGCACAGCATGTTCTGCCTGCCAATAACTTCTAGCCATCTCACTCACATTAGGTCTCTTAGAGGTGCAGTGCCTCCTAACTCCTGATCTTTTGAAGGTCTGCACATAACTTGCAAGAAGGAGACAGCTAATAATCCCTGCTCACTCATCTAGATCACAACAATACGCTTAAGAGGCAGACACACACATACAAACACATTCAGATCAGAAGTGACAGGAAGCATTTGTACTATGTACTCCATAATAACATGCTTCGAAAGAAACACAGTTGTACAGTGTTTCCCTCTGGATTCTTCTTCATCTTCTTCAAAAGGAACATTGTAGTCTCCGCATGTACAGGACAACAACAGAAACAGTAACACCCCCTGCCAAGAATCACCTATGCAGACTTGTTTTGTCCCACACCAAAAGGGACAATTTCCAACTGCCTACAAAAACTGCTGCAACTGACACACAGCACTCACCTCACTTGCCCCAGGAACATTATCACTAACGCAAACAATCCAGTCTGGATAGGCCTCCTGCACTTGCAAACCCGACAAACTGTCCTTGGTACACACTACTAGTTTGGAGATGCTAGTACTGACTCACCACCCTTATTAATCATCCAAAATAGTACCACCAGTCTTCATTTTCTTACTGTTATTACAAAAGGGGGAAAAAATCCATACGTTTCTGCAAAAAAAAGTACCGAAGTCCCATTTTCTGTTAGCTTGAAAAACCACCTTTGTCATTCTAACACCACATGCTCTCCTCCAATTTCTTTTTGCCCACGTATTGCCTGCTGTATAGCTAACGAACTGCTGTATCAGTACTCGAAGCTTCAGATGTTTAAAGAAAAGAAGAAAGAAAATGCACAGTATTGTGGTTTTTAGCTTTCTGAATAGCAAAAGCAGCACACAACAAAGAACCCTAGATCTGGGAATGTGACAGTATCAACCTCTCTCTCACACTCAACTATAAAAACAGGTTGAGAAAAACACATGAAGAAATAACTTCAATGCATGCAATCTAGTAGCATGTTTATCCACACTAATGAAGTAACAAAAAAACCCAACAAAATAAATATAATGCTTATCCCCAAAATCTCAAGTAATGCTTCCTGTGGAAATATCAAAGTTTCAGAGCTGAGCTGCTGCTGAACTAACCAAAACATTCTGTACACAAGAATGAACAGCTCCAAAACTTTATGATGAAGAACTAAGGATAAGGTGAAGCAAATATTGGGCAGATCTGTACACTTACTTTTCTAGCTCCTCCTGTGAATGTGCAAAGGTGCAGCTGGCCCCTCGGGGGCATCCTCCTCTCTGTTTCATGTCTCGGCACATGTATGTCTTGTATTTGCTGTGCTGAGGAGGCTGGCAAGGTTAAAAAAGAACAAAACAACAAGATATCTGAATATAAGTGCATAAAGGTATATTGTGTGTATTTCAACTTCTTCTCCTTTTGCCAGTGACAGTACCAGTGAACACAAAAAGGTAAAAGAGCTGAAACAATTCACTCTGATTTTGTGATTGTTTTTTCCCCACACTGGTTCGGCTCCCTGAACCAGCTCTTTCCCTGAACCAACTCTCCAGGTGGCAGAGTGCCAATGCAGAGAGTGGGAATGTATGGCAAGCAGCTCTGCCTCTCGATAGTAGCCAGCATTTAGATTAACTTAGCTGAACAAAATGAGATCAAAGAAACATGTGATAAGATCAATATTAGCTTATCTCATACTTGTATTTAGCAACGTCAATTTCTGAAACAAACCAAAATGAACAAAAAAGTTGTCTGATGAAACCCAGTCTTCCTAAAACTTTACAATTTATGCATGATTAAGAATAGGTTTAATAATCATTGGTAACACAGGGACCCGGCTAACATTTGTCACATTAAGGGCAAGGAAATTCCCACAGCACAGTGCTAGTCACCCCAGCTTCTCTCCCCATCTAATCAGGAATCACTATGAACAAACCAGCTTGATCAGATTCTTTTCTTTCCATCCTAGTGAACAGTGCAAATTCATGCAGGTTTTTGGTTTTTTTTTCAATATATGAATATGAAAGAGCAGCAACATTCTCAACATACTCTTTGTGAAGTCAAATCTCTCCAGGTGACATTAGTAAACCTCTACTATTACACAGAGCCAAGTAAAATTTAGGAGTTAGCTTATATTAAATGATTCGGCTGTTACCTGTTGCTGATCCGTTCCTTTCTTGCTGTGATTCTGGATATAATCAACTAAGCCGTGAACCACAGTCCTTACAGCAACGAGCCCATTTTCCAGTTGTTCCCATGTTGGAGGTGGAGCATCTGTAGTATTAGCAGGAAACAGAATACAATAAGGAAGAAGTATTTCCAAAACCAGGTATTAGGAAACAGTCAGTATCACACACAAAAACAATAGTTACCAAGTTTTATCAGAAGCAAAAGTCATTGAATAAAGAAAATCAATCCTTGTATTTTAGATTTACGTAACATTTAAAGAAAAATGCTACCTCAAGACTCAATATTGAACCTCACAGATAAATCAGACATCAAGTCTACTACTACCACATCAATGATCTCCTTTACAAGGGTTTTCATACCCCACAGAACTTGAGAGGAAATACCCTGTACAAACTCTATGTACTTAAAAATCAAAATCCTGCTTCACACTCAGATTCCTTCAGGCAAAACTGTTCTGTACAAACGCCATTATCAATGGCCTAGATTACACAGTTACTGAGCAGCATACAAAGCTGCTGTGTCCCACATGTGAAAACATGTGACACAAAACAAATCCATGCATCAGACCATCTACCACACTGCAGTGTGAACTGCAACTTCAGTCCTACAGGGGCATCTGCTCTTTCTAGCTGACTAACGTACTCGTCCAACCCTTTAACCTGTTCCAACAGAAGACACTCCAGAGTGTGCTGATGTGCTCTGCCACGTGGACATGCTGGACCTCAAAGAGCTTCACTAAGTCTGTTTCAAGCACTTTGACAAGTACTTGATTCCCATGGAACTTCTGCTATTCAGAAAATAGCAGGGAAGCAGCTCCATAGCATAGCAGAGAAATGACTTCAAGATCAGACTCACCCACTGAAAAAGTACCTGCTAAGTAAAACTCGTACTCACATGGAAGGTGTTTTTTGCCTTAAAAGTAGAGAAACTATCTACAGCTTTTCATCTCCTGATGTCACTCTAGTCTCAATTTCACAAATATCAACAGGTATTAAATAAAGTTTCAGTTTCAGCACTCTCCTATTCCTGCAGCTGACTTTTCCAACGTCTTTCATCACTTTCTTCTCTGTCAGCATCTTAATTTCCCAGTTATGCTCTTTCCATCTCATTTCCCCTGTCCAGATCATCATTCACACTCTTGTAGAAGTACAAATTCCTTAAGATAAGTAATGTGTGCATTAAGACAGATTCTTGCTGAGCTTCTATCTATCAAAACTGTTCACACGGAAGGTCCCCTATGGTTTTAAGCTGCCTTCAAGTGTGTCTTTGAGTGCAGTGACTGCAGTCTAGAGACCTCGGATCAAAAATTAGTATGTATAATTTTTAGAGTAACAGAAAAGATATACAATTTTTGGATAGGGAATTAAAGGAAGTCCTTAATCTGATAACTGCTTTCCTTAATTACTCCCATGAGATCATAAATAAATCATTTGTTCTAGCAAAGAACTGGAGATACAAAAATAACACAGTGACAACCAAAGCACTGAATTAGTGGTTTTATTAACTCTTCCACTGCTTTGCAAGTCTGGTTTCCAACAGCAGCAAATGCAAAACTAAAGACTGTTCTTAGTCCCTCCAGCTAGCATTGCCTAATAAGAAATAAACATCTGTGGAACCTTGCAAGACTGCATACATCAGAAATCCTTATCTGCACTCAGTCAGTGCTGACAAACAAGGAAGCTGCCTTCAGAGAAGTAGTTAAACTGTTCCTGCTGTTCTATCAGCTTCAAAACGGTTAACTTTCTCACAGAGGTCACTGCTGCTCTCAAGTTGGTTACGAACGTCATTCATTAAATTAGAATTACAGAATATGTTTCCTTCTACTTGGGGAATATTGTTTTACCCCCTAAGACTCTTAAGGCTCCTCCTGCTAAACTAGAGCTTGTGATTTCTTTTGTCCTCCCACCTCCAGCCCTGCAAAGCATCTGGACTTACCTGGGCTGGGATCAATATTTGCCAGGAGCTCAAGGTGAGGTCGAAGACGATTCAGGTTAGCTGGATCTCCAGTCCTCTGAAGAGCAATAGTTAATTCCTGAACACTCTGCGCAAACGAGGCTGGGGTCTGCAACTTAAAAAAATTATAATAATTAACTTTCTACAGGAGAAGCAATCCTCAGAGTTTCTCATGGTCGCTCCACAAGGCCAGAAAGCTGCTGCTTTACAAAACTGAACTACATTTTTCTCCCCACACAAACTGATTGCGGCACCTTGTATTAAATTCTCCCTACGGTGTTATGAACACACCCTTTCTTTGATACTGTAAGTTGAAATATAGTCCTAAAGAAACAAAATAAGCTGACATTACTTCTAGCAATGTACCCACGATCTCTTCTGTGTTGTGTTGGCACACAGAAAGAAATGCAGCTATTAAAGTTCATTTATATAAGATTTCTGAGGAGTCCAGTATCTTCAACTTCTGAACCAACAGAACTGCATTCTGAGTACAGCAGCCAGGAAAGAGCACAGTGGAAGAAGGAAAAAAGATTAATAACATCCCACATTTT
Source organism: Coturnix japonica (assembly GCF_054131305.1). Lineage (NCBI taxonomy): Eukaryota > Metazoa > Chordata > Aves > Galliformes > Phasianidae > Coturnix > Coturnix japonica. The sequence goes on along the minus strand of NC_140673.1, from coordinate 6,629,273 downwards.
AGCATTTATAAGTTCTATAACTCTGCCTAAAACCTTCAGGAGATGTCCTGGCAGGACATCAGAAAACACGGGCAAACACATGAATAATAAATAGCAGCTCCCGAAGCCAGCCCTCCTGAATGGCACTCAAAGCTGTTTTCACAGCTTTTATAACCATTCACCGAGACATTAGGACTCAGTTCTTCCCACCTAATTTAGGCAATTTTATGAGTTGTCTGATCTAATATTTAAGGGGAATCCCCTGATTTAAACATTTGGAGGGAACATTAGACCTGTGCTCACTCTGAACAAAAAGTGATCTGCACATTTCCAGAGGTGAAATCATTTAAGAAACATGTTTCATCCTCTCTCTTCGTCTTGAGTACAGAGTAAACAACCGCTCTCTTTCAATTGAATGACTAGTTCCCAGCCTGAAAGCAGGAACCATTAGATTCTTTTTCTGCATTGTCAGTTATCAGGTGTTTAGAAAGGACACACGCCAATCATGCACTAACTTCTGTGGTTTTTCATCTGTTGAAAGAGGTAAGGTAGAAAGAGATGGCAAGATGACAGAAAGGAGAAAGATTCACTAGGTTACAAACATAAACTGCAGTTATTCAAGCCATAACAGGTTTTATAATAATGGGGCAAGTGATTAACGAGTAAGGTGAGTACACCCAGGCACAACGTGCAAATCTAAGAATTCAAGTTGCAAGCACATATGTCTACAACAGCTGCAAACGATAAAGTGGGTCGATTTTAGGTGGCTTTACCTTGTCAATGATAGACTGCATGTGGGATTTATGAGACTGGTCTCCATACAACAGCGAGGACCACTGATCTGGTGCAATGCGTAAACCTGCTTCCATAGCAATTTGAACAATCTGGGAATCATGTTCCCTTCTCAGAGCTTCATAAGTACGAAATTCCTCCTTCAGTTGCATCAGGGAGGAATCTTCATCGCGCTTCGTCACCTAGCAGGAAAAAACAAGTCAAGTACAATCATGCAGGATAAGATGATGTGAAGTACAAAGCAAGAAAAACACTTAGCCAGCAATGAACACTACTAGTGGTTCCTATTAAAATAACGTGCGCTCTTCAACAACTGCAATCACTATGAAATGCACACCAACTGTAACTCACTCAAAATCTGACCCAGACATCACCTGCTGCAGCGCCACACTTTGCAAACAATATCACAACATGCACACTAACTTCATTTCTCCAATCAAGGTATTTCACGTGCATTGCACTTTTTGGTTTGTTCGTTTTAGAACACAATTACCAGCAACAAAGCACATTCTCCTCATTTAACTGAAAGACGTTTAGCACATAAGAACGAGTGTTTAAATAGCATGAAGGACCAAACACAGCCTTCATTCTCTTTACTACAACTCCCATATTCCACCGCCTCATATTTCTTTGTTTCTAAGCACATCACCACTCAATTAACAGAACCGGCAATTTTCCAGTTTCAGGCCTCTTCCAAGGAAATAAATTACACTGACTTGCATACAGGTTTAGTCATGGTACATCCATTAAACCTGGACAGAGTCCCAACTTAGATTTACAGCTTAAAATTGCAATTTCAGCCCACACTGCCATCACAGATGTAGAAATTCTCTAAACACATGTGGGACTTGATAGAAATATTTTCCATAATCATTTTTAGACTCATGTAATCGTATAGGACAATGAAAACCAAAAAGCAGAAATTTTTTCAGACATGGTGCATGTGTATTAAAAGAATTTTACACTGAGGGATCATTTTGTTATATGAAGAAACATTTTCCTGCATTATGAAATCTCTGAGCAGAATCTTCTTCATACCTTGAAGCACGAGGCTCTGTAAAGAAGCTGGACAACATGCCCAATGCTAGTTTTAGAAGCCTGAGGAAATCGTGGCTCCAGCCTCTGAACCACAAACAGAACCAAGACCTTTCGTGACAAGGCAGATCCATCTTCCAGAGCCAGCAGAACCAGCTTTAAAGCCTCTTCTTGCATAGCTGTGAGGAAGAAAATGAAAGAGAACACACACACAAAAAAAGTGAGAGGAGACCAAGGAAGGTCTCTGTGCTGTTTCAGACACAACTTCCAGATTCCCAGAGTCTGGGGTATCAGATGATAGGAAGATTTCTTCATTCCTGTCTATCTTGATGATTTTTTAATGTAAGTTCTATTCTCATATCTGTAACAGAATGCTGACAGCTTAAAGAATGGCAAAGCTGGTTCCCATGCAGGTAAAAGAGCAATTAGTGCCCACACAAACAAATGAGGAGCTGTACCGCTACATATTTTGCTAGCAAATTAGCCTCAATGTTCCTTGCAGTGGAGCCAAAGTTAGCATCCCAAAGCTGGACTTCTTCCACTTGTTTCAGCAGTAAAAAGCTTCTATTTTAAGAAACTGGCCTCTATTTCAAAGAACTCTTTTTAGTTGGCATTCAGAAAGTGAACTCTCTAAATTCAAGTAACCAGTCTTCATATTGATTTATTTTCAGCAAAAGGCAATTTAGTGTTCCAAGTAAAAGATTTCAGATTTTGATGTATGTAACTTCTAAGAAGACATGTATACACATACACCTGCAGGTACCAGATCTCTCCCTACAGCTGTTTTGTATGTTCATTTCCCTTGGTTAGGAAAAGACAACACATCTAGTCACTGCCTTCCTGTTTCTAGGAAGGCCCTGCTTCTCCAAAGGACAGCAGGAGAGGCTACTTCCTATTTCATCGCAGCACAAGAACAAAAGGACATCAATCATTCTGAATTTTATGGAAGACCTGCAAAAGCACTAAAGGGGTGAGAAAGCCTGGGACAGCAGCCCAACAGATACATCATTAATTCTGAAGACATACAGTTAAGAAATCAGGCCACAGCCTAAAAGAAAAACAACAAAAAAAAACCCTCACAATTTCAGTCACAAGGATGTCCATTTCTCAGCCCTCCTCAATTCTGAATTGCTTCTAGAACCAAGAAGTATTAAAAGCAACGTCACGTACCCGGTCCAAGGAACTGGCACCCTCTGGCTCTCACTGCAGCCCAGAGGTTGGAAGAGAGCTGCTGAGGATTTTGATGCTGAAGAATGAGCTCTGTCACTGTTCTTTCACCAAGTGACCGTGCTGCACGCATGGCTCTGATCCGTCCTTCTTCCTCCACTAGCTGGCAGTGAACCAGCGTCACAAGCTTCCTTTGCATAGGACGACTCAGGACACTCTGAGTAGTACTGTTCAGACCCACACCTTCAAAATAAAACGAAGGAGAAAAGAAATAAACTATCTTGTATCTCCTTTTCTTGTGCCAGTCCTCAATTACTGCTCTGGAGAAACACAAAACTAGTTCTTCTGATGCCTACTTGTTTTAAATAGAACACTACAGAGAAGGTGTATAAGTCTGTTTTTGCCAGTTTGTTTCACTCAGCATTAGAAGCTAACAGTGCTCTGCAGTCAGCCTTCCCACAGATTTATGTCTCATTGATTGATTTGGCTCTCTAAGATGGTGCAGCCTCTAATGAATTTTCTCCCCAGACTAGAAGTCTATCCTGAGCCTCCTGCTATGGATTCCCAAGTGTCTCCTCAATGGTAAAATCATATTGCAGTCCTTCCCTTAGTCAGGGGCTGCAGGGATCACTGCCTTCTTTGACCATCTGTTTTCAGACATCAGTTTCTTAGCCTGTGTGTGCTTTATTAGCTTCTACATCTAGGAAGGAGTGACAGATTTAAGTTCATCATATGTAAGGCAGATAAAATACAAAACTCTTGAACTCGGTTCTGTTTTGCTGTGCTAGGATTATTTGCTGACCCTGCTCTTGTGGTATAACCTTGTTTATACAAAGCATTACTTCTCTTTTATGCTCCATAACTTCCCTGTTTCAGTTTTTTTCCTCTGCCACAAACACGCTGGACTACAGTTATCTCAAAACAAAACAGAAGTCAAAAAACATTATTTTTACCTGATTTACTTTGAGTTCCTTTACCATCACCAAATACCTCAGCTTTTCCCTCAGTATTAGTTTCGATATAATGACTTTACTTATTTCCCTTAAGTAAAGGCATAACCTTAATGCTTAGGAAAGCAGTTTCAACCTGGTTTTAAACTATGTCTATGCCCATTTATCCCAAATGGGCTCAAAAGCCACATGAACAGTTTGTTACACACAGTATTTCCATCAAGCATCTTCCGAGGAAACCATGCAGGAATTACCTCTTGCGCTGCTGAGTGGTTTGAGGTACAATGCTAATTCTTCCACGCATTTTTTGCTCTCCTCGTAATGCTTGGTATCTTCAGCTCCACTACATATAGTAATTGGCTGCTGCTCAGGAACCTGGAAAGAGATGACATATTTATGACAAATGCACAGAAAAAACTGGCAGCCATGCTCACAAATACCACATTACGTTTTTTAATACCAAGCATTTCCTGGTTCATTCTCTTCTGCATTTTTCTACATTAGCAAGCAATTTTTTCAGCCTTAGTAAACAAACTGCAAAGAGCTACTAGTTAAAAACAAGATTAAATATATGCAGACAATGTATGATTGTTCTATCAGATTTCTTTCATTCAGTTGCTGACAGGAAACAGAAACATGACAAGAGATATTAGCATTTTTTGTAATTATAATTTTTGCTGAAGTCATATGTGCATATTGAGACATCTCCAAAGCTGGATGACCAAATATAGCACAGATCAGATGAACACTGACTTACAGGAAAGTGCAGATTCGTATCCAGGGTCTCACAGCTCTACTGTCATCCTGGGATAAGCAATCTGAGCTACTTGGATTAGGGGGAGAAAGACTTAGCAGCAAATACACTGGGTCACTCCTGCAATGTATTTTGCCATCAAGTAGTAAGAAGACATTATCCTACACAGCTTGTATGAACACAAAGTCCAACTATCAAACTGACATCACAGGCCACACTTGGTTTTATTTTTATGATGTTTTGGTTATGGTATTTATCTCTGTATCCAGGTACTCACCAGAAACCAACATGTTTCGAAGGTACGTTGGATCCTCACCCCCAAAGTTATTTTTTTGCTGCCATTTTCTCCAGTTAAATCCTTACAGCTTTAAACAAGTTTGGAGGTGCAGCACAGCACAGTGCCCACTAACAGCACTATTCCAGCAACCAACTCAACAAATACACAACAGTATCAACAACTGGAGTTTCCCACAAGACTAATTGCAAGCCTTTTTGCATACGCTACTCAAGTGCAAACAGATCTCAGACTTTGACTTCTGTTATTTCCAAGTCAATTTCCATCCCACCAGCAATAACACAATGCTAATCCTGTATAGCTGCTTACCTGACCCTCAAAGTGCAAGCCTTTAATGCTTGAGCTACAAACCTGACAACCTTTGCATGTAACACAGCCACGCAGAGTACCATTATGACGGCAGCAGTGAATGTAAGTAAAATACACACACAAACACACATACTTATGTTCATCACCATGCATACAAACAGGAGTTTCCCTGTTGATTTGTGATTTGCCATCTGTTCCAGTTAGAGGATGTCACTTCCACAAGCCCAGAAGGCCAGTCGTGCCAGATGCTCGTTCTGTCACACATCTCAAAGTTACTACTAGCATCATTTCTGTGTCAAAAGTTGGTGACAAAAAAAGTCTGTCTGCGTAACATACAGCCTACAACAATTAGGACAGTTAATACCACCCCAAAAACAACACCAAAATAGGATGCATCTGGCACTTTCACACCACTTACAGGGGAAAACAGCAAGCTAAACCACAGCAGGCAAGGAAGGCTGGCCTGGATGCTTTCCATGGACTTCTGCTTTTGAGCAGAGGATTCTGCAGCTGTGCCTTACAGAGGTCAGCCATAACTGTTTCAACTGCAACAGTCTCAGCTGGACTGGATTAGTGGGTTTTGGGAAACACACATTAGCACCTTCAGCATTCACATTCATGTTCGCAGAACACTCCACCACCTTTCCAAAGCTGCTGCCCTTTTAGCAGCCTGCTTCTGTTTGTAAAGTTACACAAGCAGAACTGGCTCATTGATCTAACAGCACATGCATCTCACGTATTTCTGCCCTACCCTACTGCTAGAATGGTTATTCTGCACAATTCCCACATACCATTGCAGGCTCTGCCAGCAGCAGCAACTAAAAATGCAAGCAGAGCTGCTATAGTGGGCTGGGGCAGGAATCATCGAATGGCTTGCTCAGCTCTGGATTTCAGTCTGCAATCAGGCAGGGTTGGTCTGGTACATGTTCACAGCTGCGGTTTGCAGTGCTGTATGCAGCACAACACAGCCCCACAGACACAAGCTCACAGAAAGCTTCCCTTTTTCTAGGAGAAAGATGGCACAGGAAAACTTGCCAGGAGTTCACAAAGCTATTTAAACCTCCACATCTGCAACATCGCTCCTATTTCTCCTCTCTGCAAGAGAAGCTTCAATGTAAAATCCAAAGCAGCAGCTCAAAAGAGATGCAACGTTCATCTCAAGCTGAAGCAGGCATTGTGTGGGACTCTAGAACTAGACACTTATTTGGTGTCTTCAGGAGTCTCAGGAGATGAAAATACCTTTCTTCTCACACATACAACACCACTGAAGCATCTTACAGCAGAGCTTGTGAGTTATTTGTCCTTTTGCTGGGTACTGCTATACACAGTTCCATTGCTCCCCGTGCATTCACAGTTGTAACAACTATAAGAACAGCACTGACCAAGTGAAAAACAGCACAGCCACAATTAATGAAAGTCACACGAGAGCTGCACGTTAATTCTGGCTCCGTCAAACAGTTGCTGGAGGACAACTGAGAAATCACACAAGTTCAAAGCATTTTCATTTCCCCGTCTCAAAATATCTTCTCAGTTGCATGCCAGACGCTCCAGCCCCTTCTGTTTACAACGCCTCTTGAGAGCCTCAAAATAGATGCCCTGCAGAATGAGTTCATGATTTTCATCCTCATTCAATATTCCATTTGCTCAGACACCACACCCTTCGCAGTTTTCACATTTACATAACATCACAAACGTCTCCCAACAGAGAACGAGACCGGAAAAATCATCTCAGACTCTTTTATTACTTTTAACTTGTGTTCTTTTTGAGTACATCTGCCTTGGCAATGAACACAGGCCTCCTGGCAGCGCAGCCATGGGAAGAGGCAGTTTTGTGACAGCATGAGAAGGGTGACCAGGAAAGTATGACACTGCATCACCTCATACCAGGCAAGAGATTTGGAAATGGCAGTTTAGCTGTTAAATTATCAAGTGAGCTGTTAATACAAGCTCTGCAGTTGTAATCTTCCCCTTTTTCGTGGGCTATCAATTCATCACATTCCCAAATTCTCTCTCCATCCACATGATTCCATTGCCCAATGTTTGGAATTGTATTTGTCGCATTCACAGGTGACTACAATAGAAATTAAAGTGCCACAGGAACTTTTGCCACTTGACACCACCCACCTGGAATGTGAACAATGCTGAGGGAAGAAATGAGATGACACATCCATGACTGTGAGCCTTCAAAACACTGGCCCAGCAAATGCTTAAAGCAGTCACATAATAGCGAGTAATCTGTAGATGCCTGAGCAGCCAAAATTCAGAATTTAATTCCATTAGAAATAGGCTTAAGAGATTTCTTCTCTATCTGAGAAGTTTAAAAAGTTTTAAATCCATCCTATGAATGCTCTAATAAATCCTTTTTGATTTGTATTAAAGACCACCGTCCTTCTTGTTCTTCACTTCTTCTCTCAGCTCTTATTTAGGTGCTCAGTTATTTCTAGCTCTCTCAAGGATATTAACTGTTACCTTCCCCACTATCCCTTCTCCCCCCACCTCACTTGAGTATGTGCTGAACCACACAGCAACAGCCCCAGAGCACACCCTACTGATGTCCCTGGAAAGCAGAAAGGTTAATTTCCACATCAAGTATGGCTTTAAATCGGGCAACAAGTTCACTCATTGGGAAATGATGGGGAGAGCCAAAACTGACAAACAAGCAGTAATTCCAGGTAGAAACTGACACTCTTCAATGCTAGAGTAACCAAGTTCTAGACAGCATGAAAACAAGAAATAAGCCACACTCCTCAATAAATTGAATGAAAACAAGAAGTGGCAAAACCACATCTGGATCTAAGTCACAGAACCTAACAAGAAGCATCATAGCAACATCTTGGCCTCCCCCCTTTCTGGCTCCTCTGGAATACAATTCATCTCTTTTCCTTGAGCTGTGCACTTCCCTGACTTTTCTATTGCCTCTTCAACTCAGGCGAACCCAGGCAGCTGAGCAGCAAACAGAAAACAATGACCATGCTACGATAACCACATTCCTTCTACATCTTTGTCTTTACTCATAAGTTAGACATGATCACCCCTGCTTGCCCCTGTTTCACAGTTCCATCCAGCCTTGGCAAGTACAGGTCACATGAAATTACTGATAAACCAACCAGTAAGCTTACACTAATTTAAGTCTGTGCTGCAACTGATGAACAGGGCGACCCTGCTTCCCACTGGCCACATCCTTGCCTGTTTCCTTAGGCTGCCATTAGTAGCAGTGCTGCAGGACGACTCACACAGTTCATCGCAATTCAGCTGACCTCTGAGCAACCTTCGAGCAGAAAGGCCATCTTGGGCAGCCTCCCCCATACACCTTTGTGAGTTTATATTAACGCGCCAGCTCACAAAGTTACACTTTCAGAGTTCAGTTTCAAATTAAAGATAAGGCAGTACAAAGGTTGCTACCAGAGGGGTCTGTCTTACTTCTCTTCTACATCCTGCTTTTGGGGCACCTGATGACGAGCCCATTGGGTCAACCACATAAAGCAAGTAACCTACTCACAAAAGAAGAACAGCTTTCCACCAGATTAACTCACTGATCCTGATCCAGCTCATCCTTTCAGCATAGTATGGCTAAATACAACTCAGGGAAGAAGGAAGAGAACAGAACATGGTGACAGCCCAAAGTTACACTAAATGACAAACACAAAATTAGTCAGTGATTGACAGAAGTAAGATCTGAACTGCTGTTCCAGTCATATCGTCTACAGCACGTCATGGCTCAAAACCTGTAATCACCAATGAGATGTCTACACAGTCACATTCTTAGAGCATTAATTGTTTTCCTTCTTTCTTTTTAGAGGATAACACAGGAAGAGGTAATAAAAAAAAGCGCTGGTACCTGAGCACCCACTAGCTGCAGTAAAGCTGAGTTCACAGGAAGAAGTTCAATATCTGTGTTGATAGTGGTCTGGTCAAAAGGGCACGCCTTACGGTGGAGCTTGTTGAGGCACATCTTGCAGACAGTGTGGCCACAACCCAAGCTGATGGGCTTCCGGATCGTTTCATCAAAAGTCTGTGTGCAAATTGGACAGGAGAGAAAATCCGTCCACTGCGGAGCTTGTACAGGCATTGTTTCAGGAGTTAATTGACGAGACAAAAATCTAAAGCAGATTCCACTGGAATCAAAATCTTCGAAAAAAAAGTCTGTTTGCTTTTAAATATCTTCTGTAAGTACAGACAGTCAGCACATAGTGTGAAACATAACCTGGAAGAAAACAGAAACAGAAAATTAGCATTCTCTACCGGAACAGGCATCTGAAATCCTTTGTGCTACTTAAATTCCACTTGTGCAGGTATAGCTGAACTAGGAGCGCAGCTCTGACATATTTAATGGACTAAGTCACAACCTGTTTTAATTCCAGCTATTTTCTGGCATTGGAAAAGAAACTTCAATCTTTCTGCTCTTATCTGTCTTTGAAAGAAACAAATCAAGATAGTTATCTTACCAAAGATATAAGGCTGGATTAATTATCTTTCAATTTTTACCTTTTCCTTTACAAATGATCCAATTAGCATTAACTAGATCTGAGTCAAAACAAGACAGCTTTTGAAGTGCTGCTCTATTGATTCTACCAAAACACTTTTTTCAAGTATTCATTAGAAGTTTGAATAATTTCACCCAAACGCTGTATCACAAGCCAGTTTCCTCCCAAGCTCAGGGGCTCTGGGTTGGCACACAAAGACTCTGTGGAAGCACTGAGCTGCCGCAGCCTCAGAAGACAGATGAATAGCTCAGGGTTATGGTCAGGCACCACTTGCATGCAATGCAGCCATGCACAGTGCCACGTACAGCTACTGCAACACCAGCAGACTGCAGCTGATCTATATGCCTCCCTGGGGGTATTTGGGGCCAGGCTGGGTGGGGGGCTGTGAGCAACCTGGTCTGGTGTGAGGTGTCCCTGCCTATAGGAGGGTTGGATCTAGATGACCTTGGATTTCCCTTCCAATTTAAACCACTCTATGATTCTCTATGGAGCTACGTTATCCCACACGGACCTACCTGGGCACACCTCCCATGCCCTGGGAATCCCCATGCATTACTGAGTGTGATCCTGCACTGACAGCTTGCCCTCCATCTGTCTACAACCAAAAGAATTTACAGAAGTTACTGTCAACTGTAAGAGCCACAACTGTTTCTCAAAGCCCCTTCTCTAACCTTGATCCGTACTGCCATAAAAGCAGAGCTGCATCACACGTGTGATGGGAAATAGAAAAGAATAAATGTGAGAGGAAGTTATATGAAAAGAATCATTACCAGAAGCAATGTTGGTAATGAAAACAACATTCTGATGCCTGGTTCGCTTTCTGTCATCGGTGAAAGTAGCAGAAACCAGCTCAGGTCACATTGAACCACTACTAAACAGATTCTTCTAAAACAACCAATTCTCCACCAGTCACTGGTTTAGGTTCCATCCCAAGGTGCGAGCACTTGCTTGCTATTATCTGTTCAAAAAGAAGCAAACCTAGCAACCTCTTAACAAACCTTAGCTTAAAAAACAAACACACAACTCAAAGGCAGAAATAAAGCTCATGTTAGAACTTGCACTGTTCAGAATCAAAGCATTTGGAAATGGCAACAAAAATCTGATGCCAAAACAGAGATTGAAAAGCCTCGGGCCTTTGTTCCAGAATTTAGCACCGTGTTGTTCACACTTCACATCACTTTGCCAGGGCAAACAATGAACAGTTACATGTTAAGCTTCTAGCCATGTTTCAACAGTGGATCTAAAGCTTGGTACTAAAGCTAATGGAAAAAATAATGACATCTATCGTCAGGAGATGTACAATGCCATAGGGCCAATGCTAAGCAGCCAGCAAGGAGTGAAGAGGAAATCAGTGCTGCCCAGACAGGTGGTACTGAGGAAGAGGCGTCACAGCTGTTTGAACACATAGGTATTCCACACCCCTGCAGTAGGTATTACCTTGAAATGTCACAAGACCTTTCTGCAAAGAGCAGAACACAGCTTCATAAACCTAGAGCACGTACTGCCATACTGTGAAATACCACTCGGTGCTCACAGCTTAACAGCTGAATCACAGCGCTTCCTTTCCACCACGCTGGTATTAAAAGATCCACCGATCATTTCCCAGGCTCCTCTCCAATTCACAAGCGATTTGAACAGCCTAAGTGAAACACTGATTATTAACCACTGCGTTAATCCAAGCATTAACAAAAAGAGCAATTTTTTGCTAACTGAGAAAATCTAAAACCAGATACTAACGTGAAACTGCACTGCCAATGCACTAAAGTAGATGTGAACATGCAGGCATTGCTATCCCAGCTTCTCAACTGGAAAAAAGTGAGTTGACATACTTTAACACAAGAGTTAATTAATTTGAAAAATAAACAGACGTTGTTCATTGTCATGCCTCCGGCCACTGAAGAACACCAGCATAACAAAATAGATCACTTATTTGCAGCCTTAACATGAGGGAAAGTTTTTTGCCTTCCAGTCCGAGAAGGGAGGTAACAGCAGGACTGCTGATATCTTACCATGGCGGGTTCTGAAGGAGGCAAAGCTCACAGCCAAGCACAGCACACAGACCTGTCATCACATGTACCAGCCAGCTGGGCTAGAAGAGCCTTCACAGATACAGCCCCTGCAGGGGAAATGCAGTGACTCCGGGAGCACCAGGTAACAGCTCTCCCTGTGACAGACTGCCCTCCAGCCCCTTGTTGCAAGCACCCACAGCCCCAGACTGATGCCTAAATGCTAGAGCGAGGCCACTGGGAGCACTGACAGTAGAAAGTACGGCTGGGAGGAACCTCAGGAAACCACCTACTGTTGCACAGTCTAACAGCTGAAACAGATGGCTATCTAGCTGGAGCCAGCCAACCTTTCCCCACAGAGGGAAGGAATAGCTGTCTGTGCAACAAGCCCTGCTCTGCTAATAAACCTCCCCGGCTGCTCAGCACAGAGCTGAACTTCTCCAGTGTCACATACAGCAGGAATGACACTGCAGGGGCCGACAGCTCTGGGCTGTGTGTGTGCAGGCTGGCCCTGAACTAAGCTTTCCACAGCTGCCCATGTACATGGCTTTGGTCTCACTGCTGGGTCCTCATCCACAGCACCAAGCAGAATCATGCACTGAAATACAACATAAATACCACCCAGAATCACCACAGGCAGATGGTGCATCAGTAACAACTGAGCTGGGTAAGAGATGTCTCTTTGCAAGCTTTGCAACTTGTTACTACCCTGAAAACAATGGGAAACAAAGTACCCTCCAACTAACAGGTGAGAAAACAGAAGCTACAATAAAACAGGAGAAATGAGACAGTTTCATACACCTCCCCAGAATTATTCCATGAGTATGAATCCTCCTGGGGAAACCTTCACTGCAACCCTTCAGGAAGACAAACCCACATAAAAACAAAAGGCCTCTCCCCATAACATTTGGACTTTTTAACTCATCCCTTCCATTCTCTTTCCCACTTTAACTCATAATATTGTATGCATACACACACACACATCTATACACAAACACGCTTCTTTAAACGTGACGGAGGAAAATAAAGAGATGCCAGAAAAAACAGATTAGAAAACACGCTGTCAGATAGAAGGCACTGCTCCCTACTTACACTTCATATAGGGATTCCTGTTTGCTCTTTAGCCCCACATCTCAGGCCAAAGAGCCAGTACACCTGCCTGGAAATTAGTTCCATCTATTTCAGTTGCTAGTACTGTTTGATGCTGTACCACACAGCTATTCTACTCTAAACAGAGGTAACAGCCTCCTTCTTCCATTTCAGTCTTAGCACTGGAAACATCAGGCTGCAATGAGACCCGTGACCCCTCTCCCCTTGGGCACTGCCACCAAGATCTGCTCAGGCTTCAGGGAGAGCTGGCACTGCTCTGTCACTGCCAGCACTGCAAGGAAGTGGCTCCCACCCAGCAGTGCAGTGCAGGGCCCCTTGCACACAACCAGCAAGCTCTGCAGATCCAACCCTCAAAATTAGGATGTTTTCAAACTCAAGAATGCCTCATAGCATTATCGACTGGCGTCAAGTTTCAGACACGATGACACGTTGGGAAAACTCACTTCTGCTTTCAGTTAAAATCCAACTCCCTTTAAATGGCACTGCCCAAGTCCTTCCCCACAGCTCTAAGTACCAGCGTCCCCCACAAACACGGTGCAGGGCCCGACCTGTCTGAGCACAGCCCCATCACAGCCCCATCACGTGCGCTGCGTCACGCACAGCCCGCAACAATCACACTATGTCAGCTGGAGGCAGATGACTCAGCACCCCACAGCCACTGCTCCTGCACATGCAGGATATGCATCACCCAACAGGGACTACCTGCTCCACCGTTCCTCCATCTCTCTTTATGGCATCTCTCTAAGCTTTCCTACCCTGACGGCATCAGCTTTGGGATGTTCATGGGTCAAAATTCTGGATACTAGTAACGTTTCTTGCCAGCTCTTCTTTGCTGTGTTATTTTTGCTGAGACTTAGAAACAAAACAAGCAGAACTTCCTGCACCAATGAATGTCCATGTAAGCCTATTTAGTGCAAAGCTTAATGCAAAAGCAGCTCCTCGCTGCCAAAACAAACAGAGCTGTGCCAACCGATCTGTTCAAGCAAATACGGCTCTTGGCTGATCTATAGTTTAATCTAATAAAGCATACACCGCATCATTAATTTGTTCAAAGGCTCTCACTGCTCAGCAGTAATGAAACAATTCTGAGAAAGAGCAACCTGGCCTAAGGCACAGGACTGGTTCCATGCTACACTAATAAACCTCTGAAGCTCCAGATGAAAAACAAATCAACCCAAATGAAGGGAACAGGTAACAGTGAACCACCTATTTGATAAGAGGAAGCAGATGTATACGGCACAGCCCAACCCAGCAACTGCCACACAAACACCCCAACACTCACCCACGGCTCGCAACATAACACTTTAACACGTCCTGAATTTCATTTTAGGGAAAAAACTGACAAGCTGACCCCTGGGCAACGCCGACCAGCCACAAGTGACCAGTTGTTTATACAGACAAGGCTGTTCCCAACAGATACACTGAAGCCACACACACTAACAGCACACACAATCACCCAGACAGGCTGCGCAACAGGACAAGCACTGGCCAGCATTCTCTATATCTAGTTCCACAGAAAAGCCTCTGGGGAAATAAAAGAAAAAAAAGAAAGGAAAAAAAAAAAAAAAAGAAGGAAAAGAGAAGCAGAAAGCCCATGGCTCACCACAGAAGGGAATACAGAAGAAAAAGCTCCTTACCTCTGCCTGGGGAGCTCCATGAACAACACTAAACACAATACGCTCAGAAGACTGTTTCCAACAGGCTGAGCTTTCCCCCTCTAGTCTTTGCTCTCTGAAACTCTGCTGCACACCCTCAAGTGACGCCAAGTGCTTCACTTCCTCATTCCTGCTCTGCTGCACGCATGCCCAGCCTGCCCGCTCCCACCACTTGCCCTCTGCAACACAACGCAGGGATTCCCACCCCAATCGAATCCCAGAAGCCCGTGTGTAACACCTTCCCATCCTTCTTTCCAACCCACAGACAAACCTACAGGCTCCAGAGACATAAAGCCTCATAGAAAAATAATACTAGCAAATTATGAACACCATTGTAATTCTGTACCAAAAGCACTGAAGCTCAGTTAAACCGGACCCAAGGTTTGCTCTCTCTTGTCCTCAGTAATATATTTGAACAACGAAGGCTTTCATTCAAAATTATCTCATTGGGACATCTGTAAAGTTCCTTGGGAAAATGGGGCCATTTAAGGTCGAGACATTATAGTCATGCAACTTCCTGGCTTGTCACAGCACAAGGGAGAAGGGTGGAGGAATAACACATCTCTATTCAAGTACCTCCCCTACAGGGAACCTAAACCCAATTTGCAATGATTTACACTTCACACATCCTGCAAGGCAAGAGTTGATGTCTTCCTATGGACTATAACACCAAAAGCACTTTAAAGGCAGTGTGCATGGAAAGGAAGCCCCTGCTCACACTGCCCCACATCACACTCCTGCACATGGCCCCAGCAGTGCAGTGTCAGGGAAGGCACACGTGTCTACCTTTGGAACTCCTGGGTGGTATCAGACATCTCTTACAGCTCATTTAAAAGAAAGGGGAAGCAGCGACCAACCCTTAACAGCAAATGGTTTCATGGCCTATTACCCAGGAAAAATTTTCTACCGATCATAAGGAACCTCAAACCCACAGATGATTAAAGCCAGGGAATTAAGAGCAGACAAGCAGGTCCAGAACGCATTCGCTTCTAATTAAAAGTTCTTGCATATTTCAATGCAAATGACTATCGACAGCAGCACAGTGATTAAACCAGAACTATAAATAATAATAATAGAATAAAATCAGGGGAGAATCAGTCAGATTAACAGCAAAAAGCACTTGAAATAACCACAGCAGCTTTCAGAATGCAGCCTTAGGTTCAGCTAGACACAACACATCAACAGTCACCAGCTCTGCTCTCCAGAAGTAATGGTAACGAACCACTTCTTAATCCAGAAGCAGAGCCATGTTTGACGAGCTGCCTTCTGAACACACCAATACAAGAATGGCCAACACTAATCTGCTCCCAAGAGCTAATGCTGAAGCAATCCAGGATTGTTCTCTCCTATGATATTTTGCAGAACTTACACAAAAGCCTACACTGCTGCAGATACACATAACCATCTACTCCTATATATAAATGCAACCTTTTAATAAACACATATGCAGAAACACAGCTGGGCAGCAACTACACTGATAGAGCATTTCAAGTGAAACAGGGCAACAAAGCAGCCACACAAACAGCTCACCAGAAAAGTAACCTAAGCTACAGGAGGCTCAAAAGAGACAGAGATTGAAAGCAGGTAGTAAGCTGCAGGTGGTAAATACTTCAGCTGATGGGCATAGAACAGGAAGGTGAGCCTTAACTTGCTAAAGAGAAACATTTTTTTCAATATATCTTCTAGCAATTTCAAATATCAAAGGCAATGCCATCGGCAACCAGCATCTGCTAGTGAGAACAGACTGGAAGGAGCAGTCCTTGAGAGCAGCTCGGCAGAGAAGAACCTGGGGGTCCTGATGGATGAAAAACTTAATATGATCCAGCAGTGTGCTCTTGCAGCTCGGAAAGCAAATGGGATCCTGGGCTCTACCAGAAGAGGAGTGGCCAGCACGGACAGAGAGGTGACTGTCCCTCTCTATACTGCTCATGTGAGGCCCCATCTGGAGTAATGTGTCCACAGTAACCCACAGTATAAGACAGGGAGCTGTTGGAGAGAGTCCAGAGGAGGGACCACAGTGATGATCAGAGGGTTGGAGCACCTCCTCTACGAAGGCAGCCTGAGGGAGCCAGGCTTGTTCAGCCTGGAGAAAAGAAGGCTGTGTGGTGACCTCATTGCAGCCTTCTAGGACCTAAAGGAAGACTATAAACAGGAGGAGTGTCAACTGTTTGAAATGGTAGATAACAGCAGGACAAGGTGGGGGGGTTAAGTTGAAGGAGGGAAGATTTAGGGTGGGTATCAGGGGGAAGTTCCTAACTATGAGAATGGTGATGTGCTGGAACAGGCTGCCCAGAGAGGCCGTGGATGCCCCAACCCTGGAGGTGTTCAAGGCCAGGTTGGATGGGGCCCTGGGCAGCCTGGTCTGGTATTAAATGTGCAGGTTGGTGGCCCTGCCTCTTGGTGGGGGCTGTGGGGGTTGGAGATTTATGATCCTTGTGGTCCCTTCCAACCCAGCCATTCTGGGTTTTGAAAATCTGGATTTCCTCTTGAGCTTTCTTACCCCTCCCTCCCAGTCCCTTTGACTTGGAGCTAGTTTTTCATCTCATTCAGTAGGTGCCACCCCCATTTTAAAAGCAGATAACAGCCTCATGTTAATAACTGTTTACATAACAGGAGTCTCTAATAAACCTTTGGTTACTGTATTTACCTCCAAATGCTGTTTAATTCCAAAGAGTGCATTTAAACATCAAAAAGATCTTTTAAATAAAAGCACCAAGTAAAACAAAGTTATGAATTTTTAAACAGAAACCTATGGAAGCACTGCGTACCTGTCTGTGTTTTAATCCATGAGTTGCTTTTATAATCAAAAGAAGGGATCTCCTCTTTTCTGCTGTATACAAAACAAACTCTAGACTACTGTGATGTTATTTCAAAGGGCAATGGAGCACCTAGTGCACTGGCATGCTTTTCACTATAGCAGGAATTCCTTAAGAGGTTGGATTTTTTACTCCCTATTCTGCTAGCAGACTGAGGAGATGCCAATGGAGTGGTATCTGAATTTCCCCCATTTTTCTCCCTGCTTGCAGCACAAGCCTCCCTGCATTTGCCACGCCAAGAGCTGAAAGGAGCACTGTTAGAAGCTGTTGACTGAAAATACCCACATTGTAAACAAAGACCAAATCACAGCCTCAGCCTACAGACAGGATCCTCCAGCTCAGGTCTAACAGCTGCAGCAACAGAACCTTATCTCCACTAAGACACCAGATAATTATCTGTGCTGCTCACTAGCTAAAAAGGGCTAACCATCTTATCCCTGTGAGGACAGAATCACACAGACTTACATTTTAACTCTGCAATCAATGAAGACAGATAATTAAATATACTAAATAAAGCTTTTTTGTGTTTTCAATGCAGCTTCATGTACAGCTTACGCTGGGACAAATCAGAACCACTTCATAGCAAAGCAGCAGCACCACTGCCCAGCACTATCACACTGCTCCTATGTCCCAGCTCTACACTTCACACAGCTGTCTCATCTATACCAGGGACTTTATTCTGTCAAAACCAAATCCCTTTCTGTCCCATGTCAGCTCCTTACAGACTCCAAAGCTGCTTCAGCTTGGTTAATTGGTCAAGAAGTCCTGAAAGCATAAAGGAAAGAGGGAAGGAGAAGGGGACCAACTGCAAGCCACATTTTGCATCAGTGCAGTTTTATGAAGTTTTTAGATGCAATTTTGTGAGCAGGACAAGGCCAACAGGCCTTAAAAGTATGGCTTATTTAATGAAATCTATTTTAAAGTACTAGCTTTTTAAAACTATATATGTAAACTGTACTAAACCCTAGCATTGAGAATAGCAGGCTGGCATGATGAAAAGAGCTGAAATGGAATGCAGAACACAACTAATGGAATTGTTCCTTTAGGAAGGTAGAAGCAATCATGTGAATGTTCCAGTAGCTAGCAGAAAAAGAGGTCAATGAGACCAAACTTAGCCAGATACCCCCTTCTGGCAACCCCTGCAGTAGCTTTGCTGATAATAACAGGCAGAATATCCAGATAAAGAATGTAAGTTTCACAGATGAGTACTGTGCTTGTTTCCGTGACACAGGCTGCAATTGCATCTCATTAACCACACCACCCAGTCTACACTGGGGCTCTGGTGTCATCCAAGGTTAAGCAGCAGCTCCTTGCAGTAATGGCAGGGAGCCTGGAGAGTTTCAGCTCTGTTGCAACTGTTGGATGAAAAAAAAATAATAATAAAAAATGACAACAATAAAAGAGTCAAACGAACTGTTCCAAGGTTTGCTCCATGCCTGAGCACAGTTTTGTTATAAAAAAGTTAAACACTGTTCAACAACAGAAAAACCTGCTCAACATTTCCAAGCAGCTTTAAATTACCACGTATACGCAGCTTAAAAGACTTCATAGCAGTAGGAGAGTCACAGCACCTTTGCTGAAAAGCAGGTTAATTCAGGTACTTCTGACTCACGGTGTAATTGAGCCTGATCTGCTTTAAATGCTACTGGCATCTGGTGATTCAATTTGTAGAATTGCTAAAAAGAGCAATCCCAGAGGCCAGAAATAGCCTGGGGCAAACTACAACTTGTGGTATTTCACCTAACTTGCAATTATTAAACAAAACCTCATACTTTTTTCCTTTTTTCTTCTTTACTTTTTTGCTTTGCTGTAAGTCTCACCTTCCCCATTTATAAATAGTGCCTCTTCTTCGCAGCTTTGTTCAGATTATTAAAAACAATACTTGTGTGGTTCTGGCGAGTGGAAACAAGCAGGTGTAAGTCTCAGCATTTCCATTGACTGCTTAGTCCTATCCAACAAATGGCATTTCAGAGCTAAACCACAATAAAAAAGAACACTACTTCTTAAATACACCAAACCATATAAGACAGCCTTGTACAAAGAAAAACCAAAAGCCCTCCAACATCCCAGGCATCCTCCTATCAGTAATGGATGAGAGATGTGTAACTCTTTGGCAGGAGCCTGAATTCAGATAGGAACAAAAGAGAATGACATATCCTGTTAATAAGGGTTTTGAATTATAAACCCAGTTGTAAAGGTTTAAAGTTACATAACTTGAAAATAATCCAAGCAAAAGGGCAAAACATAATCCCAGGAAGTTACCTATTAAAATTCCATTGCCAACTTGGTGATTTTTGCAACACCAGCCTTGTAAATGCAGTTCTGCTACAGACACACACTTCTTTTAGAAGAAAATGATCTTATTTACTGCTTACTTAGCACAGAACTGATGCAAGTGGAGCAACCCATGGAAAATAATTCTCTCATTCTCAGTTGACACCATTGTTATGTATTACAAGATTTGTTCATCTCTGAAAACTTACTACAACCATGTTTTAGCAGCATCAGCAACAAGACAAAACTAAGAAATACACAGGACGCTTCATCTCTCACATACCACTGCCCTAATCCTAGCAGTACAAAGTATGGAACTCCTCATAGCATGCTGAACTAGTAGTTTTTAAGAGCAAAGAGGAAGGTTCTGTTAATGAATCTGACTCTGGAAGAAAACCAGAGTAGCTCTTTGGTCTGACATCCCTGTAATTCAATGGGGTGTTTTGGTTCCTGCTAAGAATCGTCTTCCTGAAGTGGCTGCAGCCCAATAGCTCCTAACACTGACTGTTGGAGCCCACACACAGCTGCCTCTAACACATCCACTGAAGCTATTACACTCGGGCTGGGAATTACTTTCTTTAATACACAAAGCCTGATAGAACCACATCATTTCAATGTATTTATTAGCATACTTTAGTCACTGGATTTCCACAGGCTTGCTGTCAATTCTTATTCTACAACGACAGCACTCAAACCAGCTCATCACATCAACATGACTGATTTTATTCCCACTCTTCAAAATCTACACTAGTCCATTAACGTTTCAGAACTGATCAATGAAGCATCGCTGCTGCCCACTGCTCCTCCTGAAGGCTCCCAGTTACTGTCACATAAGCTGGCAGGTGAAGGTCCAAGGTTTTTTCCCTCTCTCCTGGGACAAAGCGAGGGGATTAGACAGCTTCCACTGTTATTTAGCAGACAACTTCATGTATTATTCAAGGGAAGACACAATGGAATGTGGTTTTAATTCAGATTTTACATAAGAGAAGCTACACCTGCGGTAGTTTCTGTGCCTGGTGAGCAACACTGCCACCACACCCCATTCCTGTCACACAGTGCTAAGGACATTCACACCATTATCTCCCGAATGCCCAAGTGTTGAGCTCACCTACCAGGTATTTTTGCGGCAACCTTCTACCAGGTATGCCTGGAAATCATCTAAATCACACCCAGGCTTCAGCTTGACAGAGATCAAGTTACTCTATTCTAAATTGAGCTAGTGAATCCAGAAAGCCACATATAGATGGCTGTGATGGTGTAATTGCTCCCAAGGAGCACACCCAGATACATCCCCACCCAGTGCCCGTGTGTGGTTTTGTTAGAAACAGTTGACTGAGAAGTTCCACTGAGAAAGGAACTGACCAGAAAAGCCAACTGCAGCCTGTTGTTTGCTGAACCCACGTAAACCTTCAGACTCCAAAACACAGGGGTGGAAATGTTTAATATCTATGAACTGTAACGCAGAGGCTTTGATGCTTAACGTTGAATAATTCTACTCCCTTATTTCTGATACACCTGGTACAGGAATAAATGCTAGAAGAAATACAGCCTGAAAGTGGTTTGCTGGTTTTTATGTCATTTTAATAGTTTTATTTTTCCTTGTTCCTTTTTGCAAATGCTGTAGAAAGGAAACAAAACACAGCGAGTTATGGAGATGTACAAATCTTGCCACATATTCCTCCCCCTCTGGAAGCTTCTCTGCAGTAACTACGGTGCTTGGGGAGATCAGCCTCAATAATTCTGGTAATAACTGGGAAAAAGGGAGCACTCCTGTTCTCATCTGAAGTCAGCCCTTATCAGCAGCTCTCAAAGCACAACGCCAAAACAGAAATGTTATTAGCAAAACTCAAGCAGGCAATTGAAGGTGACATTTTAAAGCACAAGTCCTTAATTTGAAAAGTACCAATTGAACTGTGCCTTTCTGCTTTCTGGTACACTTTGCCCACAGAGCCGTTTTTTAAAGCCACAGTTATCAACGTGAAACTCGTTATTCAGATCCTGAACACAAACATGCCCTTAAATCTGGCAAACAGAACAGATGATTCAGAGGAGAAAAACACAGGGAAATACAAAGGACGCCCTCCCCAAGTCAGAAAACGGCTCTCTGCAAAGTGCAATGCACAGAACTCAGCAGCATACAAAGGTATCACAGAAGTAACACCTTCAGGTAACCGCCACAATGTGACAGAGCACATATACAACAGATTAATAATATGCAGAAGCATAATAATATGCACAAGACAAGCTCAAGCTGTTCTGTAGAATTCAATAGCAGCTGGCAACAAAGTGGTCATATAAAACAGTCTGGATTAATGCAGGCAACTAAAGTCTAACCAACACTCACTTTACCCCACAACATTCTCTTTCTGCTTGTTGTATGCATCACCTACAGATTAGTCATAGTATCCAGGCTTCCATCTTAAAGGAGGTTAAACAAGGGAGAGTAAAGTTACAATTCACCACTTTAACTGAACTGTGAGGTTCTCGCAGCACCACTAAGATCTCTTTTAATTAATTCTACAGGAGGCCTTTTCACGCAGTTAAATAGGAATGAGTCACAAACAGGAAGGGCAGCCTGAATTGCAGCCTCTCATCTAACTTACCAGCTCATTCCAACAAGCCAGTTTAACCTAACTTATTTTTATCTTTCACATTCACAGGAACAGCCAGAGTAGTCACAAGGGAGCAGGCCATGAACAATGCTTCCCAATTTCTCACTGGTTCCAGAGGAAGCAAGGACATTTTGGGAGACCATAGCGAAGATCAGGAACAAGAAGTCCCATGGCCGCTCCATTATGCAAACAACCCATCCTGGATCATCAAAGCAGTAAAATTACTAAGCAATACGCCATCTCTGTTACCTTCATTAACTGGCTGAATTGAATACTGGCTCAGAACAGAACAAAAACAAAGCGCTTGGGAGGAAAGTAGGTAATAACTGAGAAAGATCATGAAAGACAATGTTAATGAATGCTAATGTCTACCCACATTGATACAGATGACCAACGCCAGTTTCAGTACCACAATTTATCATTTTTAATTTGATTAATTCATGCTGCTGTTCACAACAGGGCATTCTGTCAATTCAATGTTTCACTTGGGAGCACCTGAGCTCCTCTGACAAGACTAAAAAACTCAACCGACCACCATCTAAAGCAGATCTTTTAATTGCTCTAGAATACTCAAAAAATATCAATCTAGGCAAGCTTGAAGGAAGCCACAAAACACACCATGAAAGCTGAGATGATGCTTCATTCATTGAGGGGGTAGGCTGAGAATTGCTTCACAGCATGTAGACGCTCTTCCTTTCCTCCACATGAAGCAGAACAGCAGTTTGGTGTTTTTTATCTCCTCACAATACCTGGAAGACCCAAATGTGGCACAAATTTCAAGTCTGATTTTGTAAAATGTCTGTTTTGGTCCTTTTAAAGCCACAAACCATCACAAGCAAAGAAAAACGCTCCACTGGGCTCATCAGGAGAACGTCTTCTGTTCAGAAATGGGATGTAATTAACATTAGGTCTGTGTAACTGCCAGTATTATGAATGGTCATTAAATGACGATTATGCAGTGTGTCATAGTTCAGAGAGCCATGTAAGCTACCAAGCTCGCTTTCTGCTATTTCTTTTGAATTAGTGGTTGATAGTCTCAAGGTCTTCAGTTCTTGCGTCTTGGCATGCAGTTAGAAATAGGGCACAGAGCACTTCAGCCTTCCTGTACTGTGAGTACCAGACTCGACAGATACAAATGCTGGATAAGGAACTCGTAGCACTTTCCTTTGTTTGCACAGTTCCAAACACCAAATAGTACCTGAAGGACTTCTATTCCAAATTGATAACAAAGGAAAGGGGGGGGGAGGGAGAGAGGGGAAAGAAGCCAAAGCATGTGACTTACAGGACAAGCAAGAGTCAACAACTAAAGGTCTCATTTAACTCTCACTTTTAAAGGAAACGATAAGGGATTTATGTCACACAAACTTTGTATTAAGACACAGAACAGTTACTGATTCATGTACAACTGCTACACACAAAGAGGAGTAGGTCAGCATGAATAACATCTATACTAAAAACAAAGCACAAAGAATGAGAAATGCTACTGAACAGAGGGAGTGTTGCAAATAAGCTGGTTTATTAATAAGTAACTAATTAAAACCATCCCCGTTGGCACCAATTTCGATTAATCCACTTTGTAATACCTTCCTTCAACCTGACTCCTTTCGCCTCCGAAGACAGCTCTTAAATCTGAGTTGGAGACCAGAATTGCCTGCCATAGTTTATCAAAAATAATTAGTTTGCAGGTCCCTGAAGACCTTCAGTGCATACTAAGGAGATACTGTGCCACCAGCTGATCAACCAGAAGCTTGTAACAAACAACAGATTTAAAACCAACCACACCTCAACCTTCAAAGCTTAACCTGGCAGGATTTTAGCATCCTGTCAAGTCATGCCATTTGGAAAGCCTGGACTGCTTATTCAATGTAACAACCTGCCTTTAAGCAGTAGTTAAGAAAGCATCGATTCTAAGAACACTTATTAAACCAACCCGGCAAAACAGTGCAATAAATCAGGCTTTGTTAAAACAAAAGTAAACCACACCAAAAGGAATGAGGAATGTCCTACAGGATGCAGGCTCTCCCAGAGCAGCAGGTATTTCAGTTAGTGCAGCTATCCACACACTTGATGTCATCAATAGTCCTGTAGCTGAAGAAGTGCAATCATAGTGCAGCAGTCTCAGATCAGCACAACATTCCCCCCCTTGAAGTATTGGTGTAATTAAGGAATAGTGTCCTATGTGAAAGATAATGCTGTGAATTGGTGTGGAGGTGGCTATAGTGCAGCTTCTGGATATTCCAGTGACATCAAGGTTGGAATGAACTAATGAAAATTAACCCTCTTGCTTATGAAATGCTGAGCTCAGGACTCCTTACCGCAGCCTTACCCATTTTTGACTCAAACACTCCTTTCTGTTATGCCTCAAATGACAAAGTAATCCCATAATGCTACAATCTACCCCAAACAAACGCAAGACAGGCTCCTTCCCTTCTGCTACACTTGCAACACTTTTCAGTTTAATTGAATTCCTTCCATTTTGTAGGTTGCAAAACAGGATAAAACTAATTCTTCTGTCTGTCAAAATAAATCCTCTACTCTCGACTCCTCTTTCCTCCTTCTTACCATCTCTCGTGAGAAGATTTTGGTCTATGGCCTTACTGATTCCAACTAATGCCTCGTAAAACAGTGTATAGGCACAAAAGCAACACACAGTTTTTCTGGCCCATTCTACACGCGGCCCTTATGCTCTGAACAATCTGCTTCAGGTGTTAGTCTGTAAAAGATGTGCAGTGCTTTTTTTTCCCCCTCATGTGAACTAAAGTATTTAGATTTTCCAGTTGTCAATGGACAGTGCTGAAAAATGCAGCTAAACAAACGACGTGACATTCTTCATCTAAATAAGGCACCGGTTTCTTGTTCATGAGTGAAAGCTCGGGCCAGAGCCAGGAGCTGCCACCTCCACAGAGGTAACACAGGTAAAACCTGCTCTTGTGATGCTGATGGCCTTTCTATAGCCCACCTGCACAAACTATGTTGCTCACGTATACAACAAGCCACCCGTACCTGCCACAAGTCACCCCAGTCCACACATACCCACCTTCTTTCTTGCCACATTAAAACAGGAATCTCCAGGTAAATAAGAAACACGTTCAACTAACAACTCCAGTACAGTGGTGCAGCTCTTTGCAATACAAACTTGAAGAAACAATCCCAAAATGTTGATATTTCAAACTTAAAAGTCAGTTTCCTTTCTCACCGGTACAGCAGAATAAAGTTCTTACCATACAATAGCGATAGAAGTTATTCCCATAAACAAGTCTAAGCAGACAGCTGGTTTTTGTCAGCATATCTACTTACAACAACGTGATGGGGGCTTCCTCGCCTTCTTCCCAGTTACGCATTTCCACAAATAGAAAAAACACAATTCAGAGATCAGTTAGCCCTTTGAAATCTAATAGCATTTCAGCTTTTACTGCACTGCTAACTAAGGAATTGAAACTAATGCAGAAGATAATATCTGTCAGAAGCACTTCTTGAGAAAAACAAGTGGCCGAAGTAGGTGATGGGAACTGCAATCTATTCAGAACACACTGAGAACCGCCTCTGTACTGAAAGGAACAGAGGTAAATAGCTGTAGCTTTCTATCTCAGTTAATGTGAGTCTGTGGACTTCAGATTGCTCGGCTGTAATAAACCCCATCCAGAAGTAACCTTGAAGGTCACTCTGAAATTTCAGCTGGATTAGGACATCTATATAAAACCCTGTCACAACAGAAGGATAATATAGCTTTATTTCTGCATGCTAACTGAATACTCATTGCTAAACGCAGTTCAAGGCATTAGCTCCAAACCACAAATCTCCCACTGAGTTCGAGTTTTTTGGCCTAACAGCTCGGGGTTCTCCAACAAACAGCCATCCTCCAATCTGGGGTGTGCAGGGGGAGGGGATAACCCACAAACCATGGCTTTATCTGCCAAATGATTCACTGAATGCACTGCAGATAACAATCTGAAACAGGGAACAGACGTCTCCAAAAATTAACAACTTTCACAAAAGATTCTCTGCTTATAAGGTATCACACAGTGGCTGCTGCACAGCTATTTTGAGACACTGGGGATGTACATTTGTGAGTGTAAATGCAGATGAGTACTTGTTTTCTTTAAGCACCGTAAAAACATCCCCTTTGTAGCAATAGTTACTTAAGAGACACAGACCCCAAATAATTACTGATAGCAGACTCTGCATCATTGTTATCAAGGGTGATCATGGTCATCATCACCCAAGACCTCTGAATGAAATATGAAGAAATTCAGCCACCATTTCAATACACTCGCTTGCTGAATCTCGGAATCTGCAGTGCTTAATTCAACAAGATTAAGAGTGGTTGCCGCCCAGATTGATGATGAATCAGTGGCAACAGGGCAGAGAAAAAAATCCTGCTAATCTCTGTTCACCTGATCATGTACATACAGTAACACATACATCCTAAGCTGCCCTTCCATTAAGCCTTGACATATTGGTGTATGTAACTGCAGGATCCACGCATTTACCTGTCCACTGGAACACTTTAATATCTTTATAAGCATTCACTATATTACGAGCCTCTAAACCACTTTTCTTTTAAACTGGGTCAAATACCATATCGATCAAAAAACAAAAACCCCACAAAAACACAGAAAACACGCAAGTCACTTTGTTTCTCATCTCCATTAGTGTTAACGCTGCTCAGAAGTGACTGACAAGGACACCAAGACTCTGGTTGTCAAAGCAGACCACAACGACAGCACTTTCTCATTTCCAAGTTCCCCTCAAACCAACCCATCACTCTCTCTGCTTTGGCAGGAAGCAAAGCTATAAGAAGCTGCAGAGAAAAAGAAAGGTGACTACCTGATGAAGTATTTAATGTTAGTAGAAACCATAATTTCATATCCACATCATGTATGAATAGACTAAATAAAAGTCACATTCTATGGTTCTAGCACTGAAGCTGTCCATTGCACACACACTCCGAGGTGTATTTGTCCATTTACACAGGTAGGAAGGCTTTCATCAGCTTCATTGACTTCAAACACACAAATGCAGGCATTTACAATTTGCCAGCTAGCACCACTCTGCTCATAAGACTGAAAGGGAAAGAGAGGTCAGGAACAGGAAAAAATAGGTCAAGATCTGCATTGGAGTATTGGAGAGCTACCTAACAGCTCTGTGTGGGTCTATGGCACCAACGGAGCATAAACACAGACTCTGACAACTGCGTTTCTATTCCTAGCTGGGCCATCAGAAGACAGCGTTGCTAAAGCTGTTACAGAGATGAGAGCAGCTTTTGGCTCCTTTATCATTATTTTTTTTTCTATTTACTTTGGCCGTATCCCGTATAATACAAAACACACAGGATTTTCCATTCACGCTTGACTGAAATTAGAAAACAAGAGAGCAGCTCTTACATACAAAACAAGTACGTGCACGGAGAAATTCAGCTTTACCACTCACTAGCAAGGAAAAAACACACCGGTTCCCTGCTTGTAACATGGCACACGCCTCACAATGGCTTTGGCGGACAAAACCTTACACCGGGGCACTCCCAGCCACCGCAACTAGCTACAACGCAGTTACACCGCCTCCGTGCAGCCAGCCATAAACCCTACCCACTCTCGCCCTGCAATCCTAACGTAACACAGGATGAAAAAGCAGTGGAAATGCCCGCTGTTCGCTCTGCCCTTAGGGACGCAGACAAAAGGGCGACCGCGGGCTCGTCCCCAGCCGGGGGGCTCCTGCCTGGCAGCTGGGCCGCTCTTGCCGAGCCGAGCCAGAGCGACGCGGGGTCCGGTGTTGATCGTGCTCAGGCCCGCACGGCCCTCGGGAAGGGCGGCAGGAGACGCAGGCCGCGCACAAAGCCGCCGGCCCCTTCCCTCCCTCCCCTCCCTCCCCACCGCAGGCCGAGGCGACGCCGCCTGCCCCCACCCCCCCGGCCGGACCCAACCGGCGGGCCCTCCCTCCCCTCCCCCCTCTCCTCGGCGTCTCCCTCCCTCCCTCCCGGGGAGCTCGGAAATGGAGCCCGGCGAATCCTGAGGCCTACCCTGAGGCCTACCGAGGCGGGCGGGACACGGCCACCGGCCCGACCGCCCTCAACGGCCCCGCGCGGCCGGCCCCGCTGTCCGGCGCGGTGAAGGCAGAGGGACGCCACACTCACTCACTCACCACACGGGCCGGACTCCCGGCTGCAGCCTCCGGCCCCCTCAGCTGCGACACACGGGGGCGGCCGCGGCGCCCTCCGCCTCCTGCACCCACCGGCTCCGGGCTCCCCCCGCCGCCTCCCACCGCCCCGCCGCTACCCCATCCGCCGCCGCTGCAGCAGCGGCCATCTTGTGCGTCGGCTGCTCCCTGCGCGCTGCCGCCCGCCCCTTCCTGCGGCCGGCCCCCTGCAGGAGGAGGGAGAGGAGGAACCGGAGAAACAGCCGAGTCACGGGCCGGGCCCTGCTGGGCGACGGGCTGCCGGGCGGGGGAGCTGTCACTGCCGGCAGCTGGCGGCCGGGGCAGCGAAATGCTCTCTGCATTCTGTGCCTTTGGTTTGGTTTTGGATGTTTTTCCCCCGCTTCGTTCTTTCAGTTCATTTCGTCGTTCCCGGCGCTCACGCAGCCGCAGCAAGGTTGGTTCTTGGTTGTGTGGAGCTGGGAGCCCCTCAGGCTCTTGCCCGCCATTTTACCTCAGGCGGGGCGCGCTCCCGCTCTGCTCGGAGCCCCCCGGCATCGGCCTTACAGTTTGCGTTTTCTTCCTCAAAATAAAGTAAAAATATAAAGCTGTTCCCCTGCCAGGCTCTTTAAGATGTCTGTGCGCTGCTCTGCCCAGCAGGTCCACAGGAATGCACAGAGCTGGGCTTGCTGCTGGGAAGGTCCGCTATCCTCCACATAAAATAAGCTGGAGGTGTGCTGGGGATCCACCAAGCCGTCCTGTGGCACACAGTACTGGAGCTAGTTTGGTTACTGGAGAAATGTTGGAGTATTTTACACGTATTGACAACTGCTGCATTTAGTTAGCATAAATGGATGGACATCTACTCCCCAGAACATCTCAAAGCTATTGAACTTCAGGTTATTTCAGCATAGCATCAACTGGATTCTCTTGCCATGAAAGCGTGATCTGAGATATCAAATACAATTGAACTCATTCAAATTTGTGTACAGATGTGAGAACCAGCTCTGGGGTCACCGGCCCCATGATGTTCCCCAAAGATGTCCCTGTGTGGGTGCCCAGCTGGAGCCCCAGCATCTGCTTGGGGTTTGTTTAGTACAGCTCTTCATTCAGTGCTAAAACAGGCACTGACAGCTCATGTTGCTCTTCTAAAGGGTCTTACAGAGTTACATGCTGATACTTTTCCTGTTACTCCCCTTTTGGGAAAGGTTTGGTGTGTAACCCGCACAGTGAGGCGCATGCAGGATGCTGTACGTGGAATCCTGGCATTGCTAACCACTTTACACTTTACACTTTACTTTACAAGAAACATGCACTGCTCTGTCAGTTCAACATCCCAACAGCAGAGGACTGTGTGACCTTCATATGCCATTGAAGAAGCATGATGTCAGGTGAAGAATAACCAGGCTTAGAGTCAGGGCCTTGAGATAGCAACCTGCAAAAGGATGCAGGGTCACATCATGCAGACAGACCTGGAAACAAACACCTAGAGCTTCTTAGACAAAGGGGTTTGAGTTTGACAGTTTGACTTTCAGCTCATCTTTCTGTCTCTTTTATTAATTGCACATAGATTCATTGATCATTCTATCATTATGGTCATGTTGTAATACTTCCTACAGTGACACTAAGACCACTTGTTCATAATGACTGTGTAAATTTTGGAAGAGTCTGTCTTGAAGCACAATCTTTCGTATGACCAACTGGCAAATTGCAGCATGGTTAATGATAAAATCTGAATATTCATAATGCTATCTAATTAACCCCTCTGCTTGCAAACGAACTATGAAACAGTATGACTGCACATTATCCTAAGTAAATTTGAATACCTACTTAATTCTTAATTAATGTCTTATTATTAAGTACTTAACACATTACTATTAAGTAATGTCTTAATTAATTAATGGCTGAAGTTGCTAATATCTTGTTCAGACACAGAAGCCAGCACCATGAACTGAAATGGTAGGTATTCTCAACAACTTTTGTTTAAAGTTGAAGAAACCAGAAACAGTTGAGGTCTAAGGACATGCTCCTCCTGCCTAGTGGATATCAGGTGGTACAGAGTACATAATCCTAGTATTCTATTCAGTTGTGTTCTCAGTACTTCATTCAGGAGCCTTCTACCACTTCCTATAGTCAGTTCCCACATAAATTCCTGTCTATTGAAAGGATTTCATTTTCAGGTAGCTTCTGTTTGCCCTCAACATTTAATTCTATTACCACTTAGTAAACTCAGTTACCAGTACTTACTCGCTAACAACAATTTTCTGTATTACAACATAATCTACCACAGTACCACATTGTTTAGAGAAGTGGGATCTGGAATGACCTACGCTTATTAAGTAACACTGCAGAGATGACTGCTCTGAATTTCATAACCCATTTTAAATCCTCAGAGTAACACTTCCACATGATTCTTCTTTGTCCTGGATTTTAAAGGTTCTGAAATTTGTAGGTGAACTTGTTCCTTCTTTCCCCCACCCTCCACCCAGGAGTTGATCTCATGAGACAGCTAGTTTATTCTTAACATTCACTTTCTCCACTTATCCAGCATTATTTCCTATCTGATACATTGCATCAACATACAAAACACAAAATATTTACTTTCAGGATTACTGTTTTCAAATCTCATTTCAGCTTTTTAATTTTGCTGTCTTTTATCTCCACTTATTAGCTTCGATTCTACAATACCATGTACCAGTTTTCCATTTCATCGTTATCATTTTTGTTCCTCTCACCATTGAGATGCTGATGTTGGCACACTTCTAGGATCTTATGTTTGTGGCCAACCCAGTAGCCTTCAGATTCATTAGAAATGACTCCCTATACTAACCTACACAACTGAAATAGGTGAAATATCAATGCAACTGTGAAATAGTATCGTTTTGATTATTCAACCTATTTTAGTTTCCATATAAAATTGCAGTGCAGTAACAGTAGCCATCTTCATAAAGAAAGATTTTTAATGAGCTGGCAGTGTTTCAGTTTGCTATTTCAGTTACCTGCATGACCTATAAAGCTAATAATAATGGAAATTTTCTCATTTTGAAACATGTGATATCAAAATAAAAGGAAAGAATGAAATATCTTTTTCCAGCTGGCTTCAAGCATTAAAAAAATGTTCCTGTTATTTCACATATGCAAGACTCTTGCATGTATCATATCAAATAAAAGAGAACACTAGAGGAAATCTTCAGCATTTTCATGTGTTTGACCATAGGCATTAACAAAACCCAAAATTCCTGCTGTTTTATAAAATGCCACTGATAGAAGCAGAACACAGAAGCATGTCCTTCCAATGGTAAAGTTGGAAAGGTAAAAAATATTCATTAAAGAATATGCTGAATATCATCCAAATGAAAATTCAGATGCAACTCTCAGAACTAGTCATTTATGCCAATTGTAAAGTAATAAGAGGATGAAAACAAACTAAAGTATTCTACTGTGGAAGGGCATGCCCCATATCTTAACCATATTAACATATGAAGTTTGGATGTCATTTATACTGCAGAAGTGTTAGTGGTGTAATGAAATGTGAAGGGCATAAGTGTGATATTAATATTATCTCCATGAATGCTCATCTCTCTACCATTCAATTTATACAAGATAATACTGTGTAACTCTCCAAATGTTATCACGTTTGTTTAAAAACCTGCAAAACTTTCTACAGTTCTGTGATGTTATGTGTAACAGATTTGCAGGATATCAGAACAGTTAACATTTGTGTTTTCTGGTTGCTAGGAATGAAATAATCTTCATAAACATACACTGTGGCTTCATTTGGTGTTAAAATATAAGAAGGAATGGCAAGGAAGGTAAGAAACTTCCCTCTGATGATTTCTCAGGACAGGTTTCACTTCACTGTAGCATCTCATTATTCTCCTTCTCCCACTGACATTGAGGGATACTACAGACTGACTTGACTGACTTAGTAGAGTGTCACAGATTCTCTTGGTATTCCTCAGTGCCTTTCTGCATACTTTTCTTTGCTTGCTTTAACTGTGTATCTTCCAGTGTCATTCAGCACCATCTCTTCCCTGGCAGGAGGGAAAAACAAAACAAAAAACCCAATGCCTGGAAGCAATATAGGTAAAGTCAAGGTACAACAAGGACACAAACCCATTCTGAGGCTGTGGGGATATCAGAGATTCAGTGCTCACAGGACAGCGCAAGTTTAAGGCACTACAACATATTTGTCGTTTTGGTGCCCTCTGCTGAAGTAACCATCTGTTTGGCTTCTGAATCCTCCATGGTGAGGGCCAAGAGCCTATGTCAGGTGCCATCTGCTGCTACCCCTTTATCTTGCAGTTTAATTCCTTCTTATTTCCTTTCTATCTCAACAAAAAGCAGCATAAGTTTTTCCCTTGCTTCCTTTGGTGGTACTTTTGTTGTGAAATCTGTTCTCTTCCTTACCACCATTGCTGCACAGCAGTTTGCAACAACCTTTCCCTTGGAGTGGTGATGATGAGAATTAAGAAAATGACATTTTACAAGAAGGCTAACTTGCATATGTTTAAAACCAAAAACCACTTACAGCAGCCACATAATTTTTGTTCCTTTCTGGCAGATTCCTCATGTTCTGTAGAAGCAGAGGAAAAAGATAAGCGTGATACACTCAGCATGGGTTTTCTGCAGCAATTCAGTATCCTTGCTGAGCTGCCTGTGAAACCACAACCTTACTCTCACTTTGAAAGGGAAGCTAAATGTAGATGATGTCAAGCAACTGTTCAGGTTCACACAGCAAGCAGTAGCAAGATAAGGAATAAAACCCTGACACATGGTCTGGTCTCCTAACCACCAGACATCACCATGTCTTCCACACTTGCACAAGTTACAGTAATTGCGTGATGAGTAAGCTATTATCTGAGTCATTTTTCCAATTGATTTTCTAAGTTAGAGCACAAGTAAAAAGTGGGACTCCCTCACCTTTCTGTGGTTGCACAATAAAAAGAAAACAAACTGTTTCCAGGACTTACTTTGCCTTGTATCACTCGTAAAGACTGAAGCGTTGCTCTTGTTTGGTTTGAGAACATCCAACACACACCTTCCCAAGTGCATCTTCCAGCAAACAGAATTGTCAGTCCTTGTAGGAAAATGAAAGCAAAGGACCGAGTAAGCTTTAATACATTAATGATGTGTGTGTAAAGCATGTTTGGGTGGTATTTGCTGTTGTTGTTTGTTTTCTGAATTATTATGAGCAGGGCTATTAGTAGCTTCTGCTTTTTCAAATATCACAGATCTGAACTCTGGTAGTTTTTAAATCAGTGCTGTCTCAGGTCATTGCAGAGGGTCCTATATAAGATCTTATCTCACTGTTCTTGAAGAAGATGCTTATCAATTAAGTAACACAGAGCTGCAGTACACACTTTAGAGGCATTTTGCAGAATCATAATTTCAGAGGGAACATATTGAATTAGTTCAGGTAGGATGGGATTATTTTCTATGAGTTCATAGCTGTATGATTATTTGTTTAAGTCTTTTAGCAGGTTCTACATATCACAGCTAGAATTTCATAAGCAAATTCTATCAGACACAGAACATTACCTATTTATTTTCCTCTCCTAGTTTTAAGTTTATTGTCAAGGTATTATTTTTGTTTTTTTTCTGTCTTCCTACATACCAGTAAAAAGCTGTTACATAACACTCCAACACTACAGTCTGAGTGAGAAACACATATTTCTCTTAGTAAATTATTATCAAGTATTACACTATTAATCCTAAACTAGAAGGATTTTTCTAACTTAACATTCTGACTATGGACATTTATTTTATTGATGAAGTAAAAAGCTAAGTTGCTATCTTTTATCATAAGTAAAAATAAAAAGGATTTTTCTGACTTGTTTTTCTTTGGCAGGTTAAAGGCAGCAGTAACCTGCTGTGTCACATGATGCTGTCTACTTTCATTTGATGCAAGGAGAGAAAGGAGGAGGCATTCACAAAAGAAAAAAGAAATTCATAAAGGGAAATAGTAAGTTAAGTATGAAATAGTAACTAAATAGTGGAATTAGCTCTCATTAACATACAGGAAGGAATAGTATTTGTGGTTTGGCTAGTTAAGTACTTCTGATGTTATTTTTCTTCGTAAACTACTGAAATAATTGCTAAACAAGCAACAAAACAACCAAGAAAACCACAGCAATAAAAGGATCAGAACATACTCTGCAAACACAATCACAGATGTGGTTTGTATATAAGTTTATAAGGTGTTAAACTAATTTCATTTCAGAGTGAGTGCCATCAGATCTTGGACACTGGGGAGGATTAGTTTTGTGCTCATTGAGGCACCCAGAAGGCTACAGCATCAGCAGAAGTGAGAGCCTGCTAGCAAAGCCAACATATTTTACAAAGGGCACTTTCCATTCTGTTAGAGAAATTTCTCATTGCTATATGTAAAGCCAAAGCATCCCTAGTTATTTGTCTCCAATGCTTTTGGTTTTCTGGTGGTTTTGCTGGACAGACACATGAAAAGAGAAGTCAGAAAGAAAGAGGCAACACAAGGTGGAATGATACAAAGATAGTAACAGATATTCAAAAGGTTATTTATGGGGAAAAACTCACCAATATAGATGCCTTTGTTGGGAAATGCTGAGGCAATCTCCACCAAGAAGCAATCTTCAAGAAATTCTGCCTTAGTGGTAGTCAGCCCTTAAATGAGGTCTAGAGGAGGTGGAGTCAAGCTTCACCCCTTCCGGGAGCGCAGCTAAATTACTGTGATTACCAATTTCCCATACAGGTAATCATCTTGCTGTCTTCAGTCTCAATAACTTCTTTTCATCAGTCAGGTTTTGTTCGTTTATGCTGCAGTTTATTGCTGTTTCTCTTCAGCAGCAGCTTTTCTTACAAGCGTTTCTATTAGTTGGTATTCTGTTGGTTTCTATTGGAGTACACATAGTACTCTGCAAAGAAAAGGGAGTGGCCTTGTATGGGAAATTGATAATCACAGCCTGAACCTCTGATTAATCAGCTGAGGCAAGTGTGGGGTCAGCTGTGGGAGCACAGGTGAGAGTAATTTAGCTGTGCTCCCGGAAGGGGTGGAGCTTGACTCCATCTCTAGACCTCATTTAAGGGCTGACCACCACTAAGGCAGCATCTCTTGGAGATTGTTCCTTGGTGGAGATTGCCTCAGCAGTTCCCAGCAGACTGAAGGCTTCCACATGGGTGAGCTTTTCCTGTAAATAATCTTTTTGGTATTTACAACTATCATCTTTTATTATCACTGTACAGGCCTTTTCTTTATTTCAAAGGGAGCACATATGGATAGGTATGCTTATTTTTGTATGGCACAGACAGCATAAATCTGTTTTAAATTCACTTATATGTGTTAAGCCTTTAAAAACAGGTAAGAGTGGATATATGAGTCAAGCACTAGAATGGATGAGATATGTGAATCAAACACTGAAGAACAGGTAAGAATGGACATATATTTATGCACTGTGTTCTGAGGTCCAACAGCCACAGCACACAAGTGTCAGGAGATGAAGGCTTGAACTGATATCAAGATAACAGATTTAAAGGAAAATTACAGGAATGCAACTAAAAATTCTAAAGACATTTCATCTTTTCTGTGTACCCTGAAGGAGATTTGCATTCTAGTAACCTGCTTCTCCATTAATGCTGAATCCTGTAGCTATTGCTGCTCAGTTTAGTTATCAGATCTTAATAAGAGCCAACTGTTGGATATCTCCCTCTGAAAACTTTATCACATAACCTTTAATCTTATTCTTCTGAACTTCTCAGGTGAAGGGTTAGTTTGAAGGTCAGGAATTCTCATAATAAATACACACACTGTTGAGCAGAAGTATGTCGACAATACTGAAGCCTTTCCTCCTCTCTTTGTATTTTGCTCCACATTAAGATGGTCTTTTCGTTGTAGTCCTTATATCTTTGTAGGGCATCGCTACTGGAACTTAACAATTGCAGTTTACTACAGACAGGCCTGAAGCTCCAATAGCTTTTCTGATGTTAATATTCAGAAGAAATCTTTTTACAGCAGCTTTTGGGGACATCTCACACTTCTGAAGAATGTCAACGGATTGGCATTTATGGACATAAGACCCTTGGCTTTAAAGGCAGGAGAGCATGGATTTGGCAACAGAGTAATTCCAGATATTAGAGAATGTGTACAATACACACAGTGTTTGTGTGGGTGTATGTTGATATAAACTGAGCACTTATGAATATACATAGTATATAAATATAAACACAAAAGCCCTTTGTGATCTCATAGTAGCATTTCCTAGTGCTCACTTATGCTCTTATCTGACTTTGTTTCTTAAACAAGATAGAGATCTTCTAACACAGCAACATGAAATGTAAGCATTAGATCTATGTAAGCATCAGGAAATAAGTAGATGTTGGCCCTTTTTAATCTATTTAATAACAAGCCATCCTCACCTGAGCAACTGAGCCTACATTAATTGATTGACTAGCCATGAAGTGGTCACTCCTGTT
Organism: Coturnix japonica; assembly: GCF_054131305.1. Classification (NCBI taxonomy): domain Eukaryota; kingdom Metazoa; phylum Chordata; class Aves; order Galliformes; family Phasianidae; genus Coturnix; species Coturnix japonica. The sequence goes on along the minus strand of NC_140673.1, from coordinate 6,592,458 downwards.
GTGACACAGGGTGTGGTACATAACACATACAAGTTATGCAAGATAAAGTCAAACTGATTCAGTTTCCCTGTGCTCTATTACTGTGTTCAGTAATCCTGATGCAAATTCAGAATCAATTGATTCTTTTTCATAATGACAAACAAAGGAAATAGAGAGATAAGGTCGTGATGATAAGAGCTTTTACATCCCCAAACCCATAAAGGCTTCTCCCTTCATTCTGGCCTGTTACTGAGCTGCTGGCACTTTAGCAATAGCATTGAACACGCTGCTGGGTTCACATTGATCTGTTCTGTCAGAAATAACTCGTGAATTCATTTATGTGCTATTGAACCACCAATGTGGGAAACCAGCAATCACATTATAAAATAGATTATCTATATCCTGTTCTTGATTATGTGTCCATAATTCAATGCTGTGTTTATTTAAGGCTGTGTCAATATTTAATTACAATTTGTCAATGTGCTGAGCATCTTTAACACGTGGAACTTCTCCATATCTTGTAACTAAAAGCCTCAATAGGTGTTTAAACTGGGAAATACTTCCCATAAAGTACAAGTATTAATTACTTACTGAAGATAATTTGACTTGATCTTACCTCAGGCATGTGATATTTGGCAGCAGCCTTATGATTCTAAGGATATGAAACCTCCCTAGATAGACAAAAGTCACTGTGGAATCTATTCTTAAGTATTTCCAATGCTATTAGTTCTAAACATCACTTATTTTTTCCAGATTTTAAAGCTTACTTCAGCAGTGAGCTCTATATTGAAGTATATCAGGGCAGAGTGCTCAGATGTACTGTGAAGATCTGAGGCAAAGTCCTTGTAATACAAAGATAGAGAAAACGTTTCTGGGACCTTTCTAGCTGTATTTCCTGCTATATCTTTCTAGCTGTATTTCCTGCTATATCATAGAATTGAATATATTTTTCCTGGCATTTATATGTGAGTTCTGCAGAGATCAGGTTGTGAAAATAGTACATGTGAACTTTACAGCTCCAATTAAACACAACTGGATTCCTTTATCTACCCAGCAGGATTACCCTTCAGCTCCACATAGTGGATAATGCAGGACAGGTCTGGCATTGATTCTTATCTTTTTTACCTGGGCAGATTTTTATCTATCAAGGTGAAAATCCACGCTGTTCTTCCTCAGCATATGGGTGCTGTGTGTCCTCAGGATTTTACTGCACCTCACAGGGCATTATGTTCACTTCTGTCTTCTAAAGTGCTCGCAGCTCTCACCTGAATCTCTCACCTGAGGACATATCCTCTATGTCCACATTGCATTCACTTCATGTCACGTCACCTAAACTCAAGCAGTTTGGGATTCAGGACAAAAATATCAGGAGATGAGGAACTTCTTGTTTAGCCGTGACTTTCTCTCATTACAAGTCTTTATGCTGTGTATGATTTTAAGTTATGGCATCATACACTTGATCTTGTTGGTCCATGGACACTAACAGCCGAGTTACTGAGCAAACTCTTGCAGTGATTACAGCCGTTTCTGATCGTGTCTTTCAGTTCCTGCTGTGCGCTGCTCGCATCCTCACACAAGTGCAGCACCTGAGCGTGTGTCAGTAACACTGTGTTCATCTTACTCCTCCCCCATAACATCCATGGCAGCTGTTGCTGTGCTTTAATCCCGTGCTGTGCTGCTCGGCGGGGCTGCGTCCAACGCTGAGAGCATGTGAGTTATGGGGTAATTTGAGTGCAATTTGTTCCACGTGGAATACAAAGGGGAGGAAAGAAACCGACGGGGCAGCCTCTCTTGATATTTGCACATAAACGGTGCCGATGTTTATCTAAACACAGGTGCCTATTTACCACTTGAATATTAAATATTGACTTAGCCGTACATAAACACCTGATAAGGAGCCCGCAGCGCCGCGAGCCACAGCCAAACAAGCGGCGCGTTTCGCAGGCGGCGCTGCGTGCACGTCGCTCACTGTCCTTCGGCCGCAGCCGGGACTTTAACACTTTTACAGCCGGCCTTTCTCACGTCCAAAGGGACGGGGAGAATCGTCGCTACAGCTCATTCTCTACGTTAGTGCTGTAGGACTCGGGCCGGGGTGGCGGCGCTCTCGTCCCGCCGGCAGGGGGAGGGAGAGGAGGAGGAGGAGGGGAGCGGCCCTCGCGTGCCCCCACCCGCTGCGCCGCGCTCCGCCATCCGCCCCGGCCCTCCTTCCCTCCTTCTCTCCCTCCCTCCTTCCCCTCCCGCCGCCGGAATGTGGACGGCGCTCTGCCGGCCCTGAGGCGGCTGCGCGGTGGCCGCTCTCTACTCTCTCGGCCTTCCCCGCCCGCCGCCCCGCGTCCGGAGGCGGGCCGGGCCGGGCCGGGCCGGAGTCGCCCCGGAGGACGGCTGGGCTGGCAGCGGTGAGAGGCGATGCCGCCGCGGGGCTCCCGGGCTGGGGGGGGGGGGAGTGGGCCCGGCCGCCGCTGCGTGTCCCGCGGGAGGGCGGCGGCTGCGGGGAGTTCGCGGCGTAAAGTTGGGTGCGGGAGGGAAAGTGCAGTCCGTGCCCGGAGCTGGCGCAGTCCTAACCCCGCGCTGTTGGCACGGCTCGGACTTACTGCCTGTTCTCGAGTGCTTTGCTTTTTTTTTTTTCCCCCCTTTAATTTCTCCGGCTTCCTGCTAGGCCCTCCCCGGCTGAGGCTCAGCACAAACATCCGTGTCCTGCGGCGAAGTGCTGCCCGCGGTTGTAGGATCCCGAGGCGGCACGGTGCGCTCTGCCGCCTGGCTCCGGAGCGCCGCGCGTCCCTCGCTCCCGCTGTGCTCGCAGAGCGACGTGCTGCTCCGTTGGGTTGTGCTCTGCCGTGTCCCGGCCTGAAGCAGTGCGGGGTGTGCGGCCGGAGTTGGGGCAGGGCATTGGAGAGACTTGGGGGGGCGGCTTTGGGGCTCCTTCCAAGCCAGCTATGCGGTGATCTTATACCTGCGTGCGTGCATCCATCCCTTTGCGTAAACCCCAACAGATTGTCAATTATTTATTATTAAATCTTAAGACAGTAATAAATCCAGCAAGACATAAGGAGTAGCTCCCTTTAGTAAGCGCTGCTGCTCCTTTACTCAGGTTGTAGTCTCACATTTTTCTCCAGGTAAAACTCCAGATAAAGGGCAGCAGTCTTTCTGTCTCCAAACAGAGTTGGCTGGCTGATGGTGTTGCAGGCATCATCATCTCCCTGTTAATTAAGGAGTAGCGTGCCTTTGTTTGGCCTAACCTTGTCAAAGCAGGTAAAAGTCCTGAGCAGAGTCAGCCTGACTCATGTGCCACGTCTTGTGAATGTGTGCAGGGGGAAAAGATCAGTTCTGCACCTTATGCCTGTGCCTGGGTAGCACGGTGTTGTTCATTTGGGTGATGTGATATTTGTGCTTCTAATTAAGAGGTCAGTTTGCAGTTTAAAGTTGAAGACACCACTAATGCAGTCACGCTCGGTTGGCTCAGTGTTGTAGGAGTTGAAGCTAATTCAGAAAGGTGTATGAAGCGCTCTGCAGTGCTCTCTTTAAGATAGTGATAGTGAAATGCAGGATCGCTTGGGTAAAAATAGAATGCAGGCCTTTGAAAAGAGATTTACAGATTAAGGTTTGGTGATATTACTAAGAGGATTGCAAAAACATCCAGGCCGTAGTGTGTACTGCAGAGCAATTGAGGATGAGCTGAGCTGGGGCTGCTGCTTCCCTTGTGTCAGCAGTGGGACTTGTACAGCAAGGAAGTGAGTTCAGAGAACTGGTCAAAAAGCAGTACTTGGTATTTCTTTTTTCCCCCCTCCAGGTTACTTTATGGTTAGAACAACTTCCTGAACTAGTTCGCTTGCCAGGTTATAGGGATGCTGACTCCATCCAAAGGGAGAAGTGTGTTGCAGTGCGTGTGGCTATTGCTGTGGCTCTGATGCAGCCACGAGCTGCAGTGTGTGATGTGCTGATCTGGGTCGTGCTCTGAGGGGTGTTAAGATCATGAAAGGAGCTGCCCGCAGGATCTGCTGTGTGTGTGGCTGGCTTTAGTGCAGCTCATGCTGAAGGTAATAAATGATAAGAGCTCCCGTGTACTGGCATGCATTGGTCAGGAAGCCATGGTGTATCATTTGTGGTGGTGCTTTTTGTTTTTGTTTTTCTCTAAGCAACAGAGCTACCTCTATTTCTGCACATTAATTCCGCTTGCCCACATCAGTAGCTGGCTCTTTGCTCTCTCCTTGGTTATCCTTTCTTCTCTCTGAACTTGCTGTTGATTCATTAATTGCAAAGAATGATGTGGGCATTACTAGATAGAGACATTTGTTAATTTGTTCAGCTCTAATTTAAAAATAATCAGTCGTATTTTTATTACTTCTGCTATAGTTGAAAGGCTATTTCAGACCTGACTGACCTTAGTAATTACAAACCTTCTGATTTCCAGTTCAGACCAATTTGTCATTAGATTATACCCATCCTACGTGCCCAGTGGGCTGATACGCCATGTCAGCACTCTTAATCCTGGTAGGGCAGCACCAGGGATGCACAAACGTGTCAGACGGCAGCAATGGACCTTTTAAATCTCCAACCACCAGCTGTACTAATCTTTGCTGTAAGTGCTCTTTCACCCTGTGAATTTTAATCTTGACCTTCTAAGTGAAAATTAAAATGTCTATTTCAAATATTAACATTAAGCCTTGTAGAATTCTCCTCCTAAAGGAGACTAAGGTGCTTTAAGTATATTTTGTAAGGTTTTTTTTTGTTTTGATGTTTGTAGTTTTGATAGTTTATTCCAGCCTCAATCATACTTCACTATAGCAGTGCAAGTTTTAAGAGAGCCATTGTTGTAACCTGGATAAAGGTGTATGGGAAATTGGTAATCACAGCCTGAACCTCTGATTAACCAGCTGAGGCAAGTGTGGGGTCAGCTGTGGGAGCACAGGTGAGAGTAATTTAACTGTGCTTCTGGAAGGGGTGAAGCTTGACTCCACCTCCTCTAGACCTCATTTAAGGGCTGACCACAACTAAGGCAGCATCTCTTGGAGATTGCTCCTTGGTGGAGATTGCCTCAGCATTTCCCAGCAAAGGCATCTATATTGGTGAGTTTTTCTCCCTAAATAAACTTTTGAATATCTGTTACCATCTTTGTATCATTCCACCTTACAGCGTGGAACTGTGTTGATGGTCACCCAGTAAGCCAGCCATCTCCTTGTACTGATGAGGTGTACCTTGTACGCAGTGGGTCTGTGCTGGCTGTTCCCAATAACCATGTTCATCTCAGGCATAGGAATGGCTTTCAGGAGGATTTGCTCTGTGGTCCTCTTGTTGCATTTGGATCTGCAGCCTGGTGACAGTGGCCAGCTCCCTCTGGACTTTCAGATGCATCCCACCTGCTCTGACAGATCTGGGTGTTTCCAGTTTCCTGACATGCATCTTTATTCCAGCAGACTCTGCTGCTGGGCTCAGGGGCCTGGGGGGCTGGAGCCATCAAGGAATCTTGAAGTTATACTTGTTGGTGCCAAGCAATCTGTAAACCTCCGTCCTCCCAGGGTGCTGTACAGCTAAATAATTGTGCTTTTAAATTATAGTATTTATATTGTGTAGTTGTGTGCATCTTAAGGCATACAACCAGGTTTTCCTTGATAGGAAGAATGTTCCACGTAATGGACTATTGCATTTTATAAGCTGATGTTCTTATTTGCCTTTGGAAAGAACAGATTGAGAGCCAGGGCTTCTTACTCTGAGGGCTAACGTTAACTAAACAATTAGATCACACTAATTCACTGCTGTTTAGAGTTGCCACCTTTTATGTTAACATGGTTTCTACTTTAACAAGAAATCACAATAACTTAAGAAAACACACCAAAAAACCAACCCACAGCAGCATTTTGTTGTGAGTTGTTGTGTTGAAACACAAGGGTTACTTTTCAGTACAATCATTCATTTAGCACTGTGGGTTTACAGTGAGTTAATAGGAGCATATCTTTTATTAGTATCTTAATGAATACTCCTACAGCAGTCTGTACTTTCTTTGGAGGAAAGCAGTTGAAAGTAATTAAAATCAGCTATTTTTACTTGATTACTGCACTTCACAGAGGTCTGGACTCCCATTGACATAATGATTAAGATGGACAAGAAAAGTACGAGTTAGAACAGTGTAAAATAGTGTGTTTTTTAATGGAGATAATTAGTAAAGAAGTAATTGAGGTATGATCTGTAGGTGAGTTCATTTGTGTGTATGTTGTGTATACATATTTGTATTCCCAACAAATGTTTCACAGTTAACGTTGTAAAGAACTCCCCAGCTGGTGCACTGTCCTTGTGCTTGTTTCTGTTTGCAATACAAAGTCCAGAGCTTTAATTTAGGAGTAGGTGCAGAAATGTAAGAACAGGCAAAACAGTTAAAATAAGTTTGCAGAAATAATCTGCAAGTTGTTTCTTTGTCCTTCAATAACATCCAGGTGTCTTTCAGCTCAGTGCGAGCACTGCATGCTGACATCACTCCACAACAGCCTGTTCCTTGGGGAACCTTTTGGATGTTGGGCTGAATCATCTGGAGTGCCTGTGGCAGAGAGCAGTGCTGGCTGCTTTTGTTTCTTTCCTTTCTGCGAGGCCTTTGCTTTATCTCCTTCCTCTGGCGTATACTTTCATTATTTCCTGTTGTTTTCAACTCAGATCTCGCAAGTAAATTCTTGGTGGCAGCACAGCGTAAGTAATAGTTGTCCCCAGTCCAAGCTGCCAGTCTGTGTGTGTGCTCTGTGCAGTGATGGTGTTAACACAGGCGCTCGCCCAGCCAAGCGTTGAGCCGGGAGGAGCTGCTCCAATCCTCCATTCTCCTCTGGGGTTATTGGTCACTCAGTGGCAGGAGGTGCCCCATCTCCTTCAGCATCACTGCCTTGTGTGCTTGTGCACCCAGCATAGAAGGTCAGTAAGGCTGCCACTTTTGTGGACAATTCTGCACCTCCTGTATGTTTGAGATATTATTACTGGGCTATCTGTAGCTTGTGTCATCTTCGGTAATGAAATTGGAAGAGAGCTTTCAGTGCGTGGCAGTGGTTGCTCTGGGGGTAAAACTTGAAGTGGAACGCAGATCAGGCAGTGCAAGGAAGGCAGGCGTTTGGAAATATCAGTCCTGTCAGTTCCTGCAGGCTGTGTTCTCACATAGATGTCTCTACATAAAACCTTTTCTTTGTTCCTGTCATACTTGATCCTACTTGCTGATACTTTAAGAAGAATAATTTGAGTGCGATTTATTGACTGTATAAAGTTCCAGGAAATGGATCGGAGAGGTTTGTCTGTGGCACCTTTGTGAATTTCCTGCTTTACTTCCAACAAAAACACTTTATACCCAAACTTAACATTTTAGTTTTCAATTTTCAGCATCAAAACGATGAGATGTGGGTTTGTGTCACTCTGCTTTTCCTGGGTGATGGCAGCTTTCCCTGCTGTAACGCTGGCTCTGAGGTTATGTAGTGTCCCCACCTCCTGTAGGTGCAGTGTATTTTCTTGTCTGTCACAGAATGCTTGCTTTGCTAGCTCGTATGGTGCTTAGCAATTGGAGAGACACCTCTATGGCTCCTCAGAATTTGCCAGCTGGACTTAACTCCATTAACCACTACCTGCTGGGCACAGCCCTGTAGCCAGTTCCTTACCCAAAGAAGGGTATACCTGGCCAGGCCATGGGCAGCCAGTTTCCCTGGGGGAATACTGTGAGAGACAGTGTCCAAGGCTTTGCTGAAGTCTAGGTAGGCTGTATCAGCAGCCTTTCCCTTGTCTACCAGTCTGGTCACGCAGCCTTAGAAGGAAATGAGGCTGGTCAAGCACGACCTACCCTTCATGAACCCATGCTGGCTGGGCCTGATCCCCTGGATGCCACACACATGCCGTGTGATCTCACCCAAGATGATTTGTTCCATGGCTTTCCCGAGTACTGAGGTCAGGCTGACAGGCCTGTATTTCCCTGGATCCTCCTTACGGCCCTTCTTGTAGATGGGAGTCACATTGACAAGCCTCTAATCCCCTGGGACCTCTCCAGATAACCAGGAACACTGATAGATGTCAGAGTGCAGCTCGGTAGTTCCACCCCCTGCCAACTCCCTCAGCACCCGAGGATGGAGCCTGTCCAGTCCTATGGACTTACGACAGTCCAGATGGAGAAGAAGCTCTCTGTGTTCCCCTGAATCACTAGGGCTGTATTCTGTGTTCCATCCCAGACTTCCAGATCAGGGCATAAAGTGTTAGTTTCAGTGGCATTTGTTGGAAGTGATGCTCTGTGAGGTGTGTGTTTGGCAGGGAGAAAGGCTGGCACCCAGAATCTCTGCTGCCTGTATCATACTGCTCTTCCATATGGTCTTTTCTGCATTACATAATGTGTTTCTAATGGGAAATAATTGCTGGTGGAGAAATTATGTGCTAGAATCTTTCAGTGTGTTTAACAGACAGAGTCTTATAACAGAGAGAGTTCCATAGCCCTATAGGCTAAATTAGGCCTATTTATTTTTCACTAAAGAAATAAAGGATTAAATAGAAGATCAGTGTTCGATTGGTGACAGGTAACAGTGTGAACATGTGTTTGAGTTGCTCCTTGGTGCTGTTTGCTCTATCCTAGAGGTAGAAATTGGAGCTGCTGTGCTGAAATGAGTTGTTTTAAACCTCTGATAAGCTGCACAGTGAACCTGTGTACCAGAACTTGATGTATCTGTGCTGTGCTTTGTGTTGGTGGGGTTTGTTTGCTTTTCCTTCCATAAAATAACCATAAAGACTGATAGGATATCCCTCTTCAGGATAGTGAGGGCTGCTTTGTTTATGCTTACTTATGAGGCGTACGCTTTCAAAGGGGGTTGTTAGGGAAAAGACTTTTAATTGGCAGAAAATCCATATATCCTTTAATTGCTTACATACAAATTGGATTGGTTAGCATTGCTTGCACTTGTGAACAGTGTGAAGTAGTATGTGTGAGTGAGAGGTGTGTATGGTAGAGTTAGCTGCCTGTCACCTGGTGGCTCGTGCCATTAACTGTGGCCAAATCTTAGGCTTGAGGAGTTGTTTCTTTTTGAGGACTTACTCCCCAACCTTATTTTAACTCAGTTTTGTAGCTTGTGCCCTGCAGCTATTCCATTTGTTTGTGGATGTCCTGTCCATCCCTGGAGGTGTTCAAGGCCAGGCTGGATGGGGCCCTGGGCAGCCTGGGCTGGTATTAAAAGTGCAGGTTGGTGGCCCTGCCTGCACTGGGGGTATTTGGAGCTTCGTGGTCCTTCCAACCCAGCCATTCTGTGATTCTGTTTGTGGCATTTGAGTGAATGCAAGCAGGCATGTGACTCAGGGCTGCCTCTGTGGTTGACCTGATCTTCTTTCCTTTATCTGGTCTGATAGTTTGTTTACCATTTGTGATACCCTTCTCCCCACACGTTCCAAATTGTAGTTCACATCGGTGGGTTTATTTTTTAACGTGCTTCTCATCTTCCCTCTTGCCTGTGCTTTGCAGCAGTTGATGATCTCTGCAGAAGAGGAGAGGTGCTGCTTCTCTGTCGGGCTGTAAATGTCATAAATGTCAGCTGCTTCCTTGCCTGAGTCACCGTGCTCTGCAGTACCAACGTGTCTGCCAGCACCCGACAGGCCTGGAGTCAAGATGAATGAAAACAGCCTTTTTCCCTGTGCAGCTCCAAATGGAATCTTTGCAATGTTCAAGTGTCTCGGTGGCTTACGTGTAATCAGGGATTCCAGCTCAGGAAAGCTGTTTCTCTCCTTATAAATCCCTTAGTATGCAAAATGCAATCAGTTCAGAATTCATTCTTTAAGCTGTGGATGCAGATTGCTTTGAAGCACAATAGACATTTTCTTGTTTACGTAGCTTTCTTTTGAATGTTTTCCTTTTAATAGATTTTCCTTGGCTATAAGATGGACGTAGGGCCAGTCTGTGCTGAGGCCTCCTGTATCCTCTGTATCCAGGCACCCAGTACAGGAATTGCAAACAGGCTGCTGGCTGTGAACAGGCTGATTATCTGCTGTGCTGTATGAAGTACAAGTTCACTTTCACAGAGGAGACAAAGCTGCCAAAATAAGCGACGTGGTTTTTCAGCTGCGTGGTCATTCTTTGGTTTTATTTAGTTTGAGTTCTTACCATTGCTTTCATAGAAACTAGACTTTTAATGCATAAACATGGAAGTACATGTTAGTATGTATCCAGCAGGGATCTCTTTATTTTAGGTTGATTTTAATCTAGGGGAACAGTAAAGCAAGTAAACACTAGTTCAAAACACTTTCCAGGTGTGTTTTGAGCTGTTTTTCACAGCCAGAGATAGGACACTGGAAAACAGTTTATGGATGGTAAAGCAGCAGATAGTATGAGCAGAGAGGTTCTGCTTCTTACATGAAGATGACACAAAGAGAAATGGAGATGGAGGGTGAAATTAGAGTGGTGATGATCTTGGATTTAAACAAACGGAGTGGGATTTACAGTAACAGTTATGACGTGCCTCGGGGTAGGAAACAGTGGCAAAGACTGAGTTATTTGTGTGGGTATCACTGGCAGCGGGTGCCATTTCCAGTGCCTTAAGCAGGAAATCAGAATGAAATGCACGTTACCTCTATGTAAACTAGAAATGTGAGTCACACAGGGCTTGTGTTTTCAAGTTCAGTTAGTTTAATGCTCTTTTTGCTCATGTGCATTGTATTGAGTGGCTTAAAAAAGGGAACAAATGACCCTTTTCTGTGTACATCTGTGCTTTGAACATCTGTTAGCAGAACAGAAATCACCACATAGTCGTGTGGGACCTTCCTCACAAAAGGCTTCCAGAGAGTCCCCTGGAAAATCTTAGTTGTTAAATTTAATAGCATTTTCTTTTTTAAAGAAAAAATAAATCATTATTTTTTTTAACTTAGGTTGAACTTGAGCATTAACTTTGAAATATTTGTTGAACACAAACTGGAAGTAAATGCAAAAATACCAGGTCAGTGCTTCATAGGGCTAGTTCATGTGTATATTGGTATTTACTAATGGGACCAGTTTGATGAGGAAGTTTATGAATCCATTCAGGGTCTGGATGTGCATCACTACCCAGGCCTGTGTGTTTCTCTTTGTGATGTGGTTTTCCAGTTTACATGCAGCATGAAATACATGGCAGAGTTAGGGAGAGGGGGAATTGAGAAACACCTCCTCCTGTGTCCCCTCCTCTTGTACAGCAGGGTAAGCCGGCTGTAGGTAGTTGCAGTGAAACCATGGTGCCTTACTGGAAGGAAGTGTTGTAGCTTCTGGGTCTGGGCTGTCTGATGATTAGGATGTATATATGGCAAGTTCCACTTTGGGGCCTCCAGAGAACTGTATTCCAGGTGTGTGTGGTGTTGTTTTTATCTTCCTTCTGTGGTATTGTCACAGGGTTCTCCAGTTGTTTTCTGTGTGGCGTTGCTCATCTGTGTGGAGGAAGAACTGTCCTCTCTATGGGGAAGAACAGGACAGCTCAGGAGTTCTATTGAAGAACTTGCTTCCTTGTGGTAGTAGAATGTACTTCAGCATTTCTTACTGTGAAGAGAACTTGCAAAACAGTTTGTCACCGTTTTTCTGAAGATGTGGTTGGAAGATCCCTCTGATTCTGGGCTGTGATGGCTTGGGAAGTTCCCATCTGCTCCGTGGTTTTATTCTTGGAGTGGCGTTGGTCAAACAGAAGGTTTATTTGCACCTCAGACGTGTTAATTCATCTGAAGTAAAACTGCAGCAGGAGCTGAGCAAAGCCTATGGGCTTGGTGTGGAAGTAGCTGAGGTGCTTTACTTCTGCTGGCTTCCTGCCCATCACGTGTACTCTGAGCAGTAACCAAATGCAAATGCTGAACCTCTTTCATGACTGTTGTGAGCCATGGTTCAGCTCCAGGAATAAACTTAGCATGACTGTAGGCTATATAACCGTCTGTGTGTTCTGACTGATGTGCTCCCACCTCACCCCCAGTTGCTGGCAGTCACTTGTTCCAGGCCTTTATGAGAAACAGGGGAGTTCATCTCTCTGCGATGGGTGAAACAGGAGTAAGTACTCAGTATGGGATAAAGCGAATGCTGAAAGTGAAATAACGTAACTGTCTGCTGTCTGGAGGTGACTGGAAAGTCCAGAATGTGTTTCTTTCTTTTCTTAGACATAAAGAATGAGAAATAAAGTAAAAAAATCACATTCTATTTCTTCCCTTCCCTTAAGCGCTGTAAGGTGTGATTCATTCAAGAGAGGTTTATTCTTGATACTGCTTTTCTTCCAAAGTGCTTTGCTGGAGTAACAGAATGTGTGTATTTTTCCCTCTAAGTAGCTTACTTGTTAATGCAGTAAAGCCTCAGTAATCTGCTTGAGACTCAGAGTTACATTATTAAATTCTCATATCAACTTCAGTTGTTTAATTCGAAACACGACTCAGTCATGATTTAGACCTGGTCTTGGCAAAAGCCTGAGGGGTTTGTGGGCTTGTAGCTTTAGGTGAGCTGATATGGGAGGAGATGTGTGCTCCTGGAGCTCACGGTCTGATTACCATCAGAAACCGGGCTGGTTTTGCTGTGACTAGAATGGCACAGAGAGCATCCGCATGAGTAATGCTGATGGCAGGTTGGAGTTGGAAAGGTAGGAATGAAGGGGTTTAGGGTGGTGGTGTGCTCAGCTGGCATAGCGGAGGTGCCTGCACACCACATCGTGGGTCAAGCTTGAGCTGTACTCTCAACAACATTAAATTCCTTGCAAATCTACTGTAACTGCAGTGATGTGCATGGTATGCTTTTAGGAATTCCAAATTGAATTAGAAATTCCCTGCAGTCATCTAGTGTTAATTATATTTCCTTCCTCTGTTTCGGAAGAGGAACTTGCCTAAAACTATCTTTACCCACGTGGGGATGTTTTGTACTTGAGTCTGCTTTCAGCCTTTTACATTTAAAACTTCTTTTGGTCCCTTTTGCCTAGAAGACCTTTAGAGTTAAGATGCCTTAAAATGCTGAAATCAAGCTGACTTCAGTGCAGAATCCATGACCAAGGGTTGGGTGGTGCTCACATGATGTCATGTCTGCAAGCTACTGCTTTGGGTTCATCACACTGCCAGTCCAAACTGGTAGTTAGTGTCATTCTGAATATTACAGCTGTTTGGGGGCTTTCTCCTAATGCCACTCTCCTGACAAGTTTTCTGTGTTGTAATACAACACTTCAAGTTGAGTTTTTTTAGTTACTCTAGGCTGGATGTGGCTCTGGGCAGCCTGATGTAGTGGATGGTGACCCTGCACATAGCAGGGGGGTTGAAACCAGATGGATCATTGTGGTCCTTTTCAATTTGGTCCATTCTGTGGTTCTCTGGGATTTCTGTGTGTAATGCTCTCACTGGCTTGGAAGGTAAGATTGTGGTTGTGTTAGGGAGAGAGAAAATTTGTTTGGAGAGAGGTGTGTGTAAGTAGACCAAGTCTTGAGAAGAGCAAAACGATAGGAAATGTTTTTGTATTGAACTTGGCTTAGTTCCTAAACTTGCTTTTAGGTACAAAGTTGCTGAGCTGCCTGTTGTGGCGAGCAGGCTTCGATAGTGCTTGCTCAGAATGGAGGAGGACTTGTGTGTCTGAAGGGCTGTTTTTGTGGTTCCCTGCCAGTAGACCTAAATTGGTGATCTTGATTGCATGTTTTGAAACTAAAACCGAGACGTGAGCGTGGCACAGTTCTGTGCCTTGGTACTGCTGTGAAGGCAGTGGGAAGCAAAATCTGCCCATGCTCACAAGTCACAACTCAAGTCTGACTGAGCTTCTCTCTCTGAGATGCTTTGCAGCTGATCCTTCCAGTGTGAAACTGGGTTTGGTGGGGGCTGAATAGGTGGGGACTGAGCAGAGTTTGAGCTCTCTGTATCCAGTTTCAGGGTAAGCATTATATTCCACCTTGCAAATAAGGCAGTAAGTGAAGGTTCCCCCTCTGATCTAGGTTATTCATCACAGCTTTGTCTTGTAAGGAAAACACTGCAGCACTGAGCTGGACTTTCTGGAACCTGATGTGGAAGCACACTGGGAGTATGTGCCACTTACCAAGAGTATCTGAAAATACCTTTGCTTCTTTTAACAGAGGAATTATTAAAACATGGATTCACTTTAAAAACAGCATCTTAGTCTGTCATTCCTGTAGGGTCCAAGGAAAATGTTCTATACTAATACAGATGATTCTCTCTTTGTGTTGGATACCTACAGTTGTTCTCATTTGGGAGTGCTGGGAATGGTTTAAATTGTTGGTTTTTTGGTACTCATTTAAACGATCTTGTAGAGATACCAATCCTTTGCCCTTTTTTGGTTGTGCCTGGGCTTATTTCTGCACAGAGAAGAGGAAACCTGTTCTTGGTTTCTGTAATATTTACAGCTAATTTTTATGTGAGTAACGTGATTAACTGATGTGGACTTTTCAGAGAAACTGCTGAGAAGAATATGATTGTGGTTTAGTATAATCTTTGATGCTTTATCACACGTAGATCGAAATACCCCGGTGAGAAAACGTTGCTAAATGTGTTTTCGTGGGTATGGCATGAGTTTGGGAAATTAGTCATCAGGTAATTTGCATCTTCACCTAATTTTGGTGATGCTGATGTTGAGAAATTCATCTGTATGAGAGAGAATGGAGGAAAAAGGGCAGGAGTTGGGGAGGTAGAGGGAGCAAACTCTGGAAGGTTGTGGATACTCCAGGGTGAACTTGGTTGGGGGTTATCTATGCATGCAGATAAAAGCTTCTGCTGTTCAATCACAGCATTTTTAATACCCTTAAATACACCTTGCTATTAAAAAAGTTCTTACAGAGATGAAATTAGAGAAATGTCCTTAAATGTAGTATAATACATTCATAAAACTTGGGGTATTATATTCCCTGAGAGAAATTTCCTGTTACACCCGTTAAGCTATTAAAGACCGAGTTTTTGATCTGTTCGTAATGTTTTTTCCTTCAGTAGGTGTCTGTGGCAGAAAACTGCTGACCTGATATGGAAGTCAGAACATCTTATAGCAAAGCCAGTAGAATTCCTGAAACCGTATCCACATTAATTAATGAAGAATTTGTCGTGGTTCACCAGCAAACTGAAGACTCATCTGGGAAAGATGCAAAACCTCAGCTAAAGGTTTATTGCTGTTTTATTTGAAATACAGAATAAGGTTTATATTGAGCAAAAAAACAGCTGCTGCCTTGAAGTATTTAACTAAAGATACTTGAGTGTGCTTGAGGAGAATCTTACTGTCCATTTTTGTCAGTGCTCGTTGCCAGTGAAATTAAGGGCTCAGAGTAAGGAAATGTGGCAGTTCAGTTTTCCTTGTAGAGGTAACTTCTTCAGGGGCTGGTTTTGTTAATATTCTGTGCGTTTATGCATTTAACAGGGACTACAAATTTGTTCTTTAAAAGAATAAACTCCAGATTAATGCTTGGGAGATATTCTTTATTTAGGGATAAGAGCCTCAGGATGTTTTTCTTTAAAGAGCACAATTAGGCTGCATAGGAATAAGCCACAGTAGATGTTGGTTTTGTTTTCCTTCTAATGGCTATAGGCCTTTTATGGAAGCTTTCTACCACAGGCTGCCTGGATGTTTTAGTGTTTTGGTATCAGCTGATTGGTTAAT
Organism: Coturnix japonica; assembly: GCF_054131305.1. Classification (NCBI taxonomy): domain Eukaryota; kingdom Metazoa; phylum Chordata; class Aves; order Galliformes; family Phasianidae; genus Coturnix; species Coturnix japonica. The sequence continues at coordinate 6,576,938 of NC_140673.1, read as the reverse complement.
TGCAAGTTTCCCCAAATCAGTTGCTGTAGCAGATGTGATTCACTTGGAAAAATGGGAAATTGTTCCCCTTGAAATGACAACAATGATTTTATGTTTCCATAACTGTTGGGCAGTTATTTACAACTGATGATTTCAGTCTGAAATTTAATTAAACACCGACTGCTTCTTTAGTAATTATATCTACAAGATAGAATCCATAAAGCAGCTTTATTACTGGCTGTGTTGTATTTTGGTTGGAAACGCAGGTGTCTGTGAAAAGCACTTGTCTGGGGGGGAGGATGAACATCTGACTATTTTCTGGCTGTTTTTATACATTTACTTTCCTACTATATGTGGAACAATTGCTGAGGCAACTGAACTGGTTTGGGTATGACTAAGAAAGCACAATTTTCTGTAAGGAAAATGTGTAACAAATTCTGTTCTCTTTTTCGAATGGAGAATCTAAACACAATAGTGTTATTTTAACAGAGGTCTGTAGGTTTTGGATGGTTGTTGGTCCAGCAATGAGAAGATGCATGTTGTGTTTGGTGGGATGAAACACATACATGTGTGTCATGGGATGCAGTTGATCTCAGACTGTTCCATGGATTTCTGATACCTTACTGATCAGTTCCTCTTAGTTATATATCTGTGTTAAGGTGCAGTCTTACAGGTGCTTAGCTTGTTTTGTTTAGTAATATTTCTTAACTTTTGCAGTAAGATTTTGTGTTTGAAAGATAGTAGCCAAAATAAACATACATACAGCTATATGTTTTTTGGGTAAAAAAAAAATCTCCATCTATTTACAGGTGTTTTCAAATGGAGATGATCATCTGGAGAAGGCAATGGAGGAGATACTGAGGGATTCAGAAAAAGATCAGAACGATTCCACTGCTGTCCTCGTAGGTTCCGGTGATTCATGCTGCCAGGCATCTGGACTTGGCTCAGCAGGTCAAACAAGTCATCCGTCTTTGCAACTTGTTTTAGACCCTTCTACTACAGGTATTACTGAAGAGTTCCCCTGTCCTGCATTGTGTTCCACATAACTCTTGCATATATGGTAGTTCTTTTCTTTAAAGCTTGAAGTTGAAATAGATATAATGCTTTCTGGAACTTAATTTCGAATCTATTCTGGAGAATATTGTGGGGTTTCTTCAAGGTTTCCCATTAGGAGAAGATTGTATGTAGGAATAGATTGGTATCAGATACGCCTTTGCTCACTTGTCATCAAGATAATTTTTGTTTAGTTTAGTTAGGGTTCAGTGTCAGATAAGTGCTGAATATGCTATAGGTAAGATAGAGATGCTGCTGATGGAATATGAGAAATGTCAAGATTATGTCCATTGACACATATTCAGTTCTGCAGCATTTTTGACTTAACTGTTTCACTAGCAATGGTTGTAGTAAAAAAGAAATATGAAGAAACAGAGGGCAAATTGCTAGGAAAGACTTGGAATTTCCATTTTTGGAGCTAAAACTCAGCTGAACAGGACCTTGAGCAACCTGATTCAACTAGCTCTAGTCTGGCCTGTTCTGCTTTAGAATGAATTTAAGATGGAAAGGATCTCTGGATCCAGTAGCTCAGTAATCTGGATTACTCTGATAATAGTTGGAAACCTGTGTTAGAATAGACATAACAATGTTATGCTGCTCAGTGGATTTCTCACTGTTAGACTTGGATCCTCTTGTCCATTCTTACAAGCACCAGGAGATTTTGCTATGGAACTTGTTCAGTAACCATATGTAAAAATATGTATTAAAAAAACCCAAAACAAATAGTTAAATGGTTTCTTCATTTTCAGAAGTATCTGCACGAAGGTCATCTTCTCCCAGTGAACCCTTGGAAGAGGATAGTGTGTTGTTTAACAAACTGACTTACATGGGTTGCATGAAGGTGTCTGCCCCTCGGAATGAGCCAGAAGCTCTACGTGCCATGGCAAACTTGAAATCCTCAAGTCAGGCCCCTCTCTCTGTAACACTCTATGTTCCAAATGTTCCAGAGGGCTCTGTAAGGTAGTGTGTAAATGTTTCTTTTGTTACTTGCGCCACACGTGGAAGGTGGATTTGAAGTTTGTTACTCTCACAGGCAGGTGGAGTTGTTGGATTTTGGGCTCAGGTTCTTGTACAGTACAGTGAGACGCTTCACCCTTTAAAAGCAATGTCTGTGGAAGTGCCGTATTGATGATCATGTTCACCTCTTTGTGGGCATCTTCTTGAAGCACTTAAAATGTGAAGGATGAGTTGACCAATGAAAATGAAGCATGAGGCTGAAAGTCATTTTTGGGTGTAAGATTACTCTAAGATTTAGTTTCTCTCTGCTGGATATCAGCAAGTACTTGTTCATTAGCTTTAGGGCCAAATATTGTCAGGCATCTTGTTCATTGATTTCTGCTGTTTTGGAAAGAGTTACTATGTTTGTCTTACGGAGCATAAAAAAATTAGGCCACTGTTGCAACCAGAAGTATTTAAATCTTATGGTCAGCAAGCCTGACTTATCTGTTCTATTCTCAGTCCTGTATACTTAGTTATAAGTTTAATTTAGGTATTTATCTAACTGCAGGAAGTTATTTTGTGTACATTTATTTGATTTGCTTTTTTTGTTCTTCACTGTTCTTTTCTTTGGCAGAATAATAGATCAGTCAAGCAATGTGGAAATAGCCTCTTTTCCAATCTATAAGGTGTTGTTCTGTGTGCGTGGACAGAACGGGACTGCAGAAAGTGACTGTTTTGCATTTACTGAAAGCAGTTGTGGTACGGAAGAGTTCCAGATTCATGTTTTCTCCTGTGAAATTAAAGAGGCAGTAAGTATTAAATATGGTATAATGGCTCATATAGAGGATATAAAGGATATCTGAGAAAGTTATTCCAGATGTGGGAATGATATGTATTAGAAATAAATTAGCACATGTCTAACGGATATTACAGAATGTGCAGATAGTCAAGTGTGACTGTTAATACCAGCTAGAAGTTACAGTATTTCAGTGAGATAGCGAAGTGCACTGTAATGGGAGTGCTGTAGAAAGCCTTTTGTTTTTCAGGCCTTGTTTGAGTAGACTCCAGGTTAGTGTTGCAGTGCAGATCTTGGGAGTTGGAAAGAATCACTTTATAGTGCTGAGATTGTCCTTGATATTTTGGGAAGAACCGCTGATAGTTTGAGATAGGAGGATTTTTTAGGCTGGAAGAGTAAGGGGTGGAAAAGGTGACAAAACAAGGTTCTACTTGCACAAACTGTAAGATGTGTTATTAAATGCACAACTCGAAAAATGTATTTTTAGTGTCTGCCAATGAGTTGCATTCCCAATCTTGTAATATATTAACTTACTGAGAAAACATTGTTGAATGCTTGTGAAACACATGAACTAAAAGCTTTGTGTTTTAAATAAAGCTTAAAAAAAATGGAAAAGGAAAAAGAGCAAACATGGATGGTTTTTTTTCATGTTTTAATTGATAATACTGCTTGTTCTTTTGCTTTTCTGCAGGTCAGCCGAATTTTATATAGCTTCTCCACAGCATTCAAACGTTCCTCCAAACAAGTATCTGATCACGTTAAGGACTTCGTTCTTCCTACTCCAGACAGCGATGTGTACACTTTCAGTGTATCCTTAGAAGTCAAAGAAGATGATGGAAAAGGAAATTTCAGGTAATCTGAATGGGATGGGAGAGTTGAAAATCTTCTTGAATCAAACATACTTGCAGAAGGCACAACTGTTGTGCTGCAGTGAGATTGATTTAGCTTCTTTTCATAAGTGCTTTATTCCTGCTTTAAGGAGGAAGCTATTGCTTTGTTTTTACAGTTTTCTTCTCTGCATGTTAATGTCTTCTTTTCATACTAACTTTTGAACAATTTCGTTTAGCCCTGTGCCGAAGGACAGAGACAAATTGTATTTCAAACTTAAGCAGGGAATTGAGAAGAAAGTAGTGATTACAGTTCAGCAGCTCTCGAACAAAGAACTGGCCATTGAAAGGTAAGAGCTGTGTAAAAGTAATGCAGATCACCCTTTTATGAGAACAGTAGCTCTCAGCCTGGCTTTGCAGGTCATGCAGCTGAAAGAAGAAAAACAGCGACAAGTATTATTGCATAATGAAATTATAAAATTATATAAAATCACATAGGTGTGTGGTTCAATTTTAAATAACATCACATGTATGACTTATAAGGTGGAAACACGATGTATTAGAAGCATAGCATGTAATAAGCAAACTTTTCATCTTAGTTGCATTTTTTGAATGTGAATTTTTTGAACTAGGATAATTAGGGTACTCACATTTTTCGTTCTGTGCTTTTTTGTTCTTAATCAGCACAGAAAACCACATTTATTATAATCATTATCACTATTGGCTGTGTTGTGAAAGTAACTAAGTTGGGTTGTCTGAACTATGTTCAACCTAGGTCTTTTTAATGGAATTTGCACGTATTTGGACTCAGCCGGACAGTTGGAAGAAGGAATTTTATGTTGGAGTCTTCAAGACCAGGATTTCATTGTAGTTCTTGTTCCTGTATGGTTCTGTTGTTTATCTTAAGTAAAGTTGATGGATGGTTGGTGACCAAAGGTGTATTTACTGGAAACTGAATGAGGGGGGAATTCTTTCAAAGTAACTTTCTTTTGTGGGAGGCAGTTGCAGGAATAGCCAACCATGTGCATGAAGAGAAGCTGTTTGTTGATACCTTCAGCAATGGGGACTGTTGCTACAGCAGTAGTAGGCATTGCATGAACTTAAATGAGGAAAATCTTTCTCAGTGCTTCATATTTTAAAAAGAGCAAATGCCACTAGATGGCAGGCTTAGCAAAAAAGTAACAATAGCAGAATTTGGTTGCTTTGCAGGGAATTCAAGATAACAGAATCTAAGGAACTCTAAACACACAGCGGGTTATTTTATCAGTAATGTAAAGCCATTCTTTTGCTTCTCGTTAGATTAAATTTGTAATCGAAATGAAGTTGATTTGAAAGTTCATGAATGATTAACTCATTGTTTTCTGAACAGTATTAATTCTCTATTTAGCATTTTCTTTGTGGGGGATCTTAAGGTGTTTGGTTTCGTGTTATTTGTTTATTTAGTTTTTCTCCTCTTAAAACTACCTTCATTAGAAAAGAGCTTTAACTTACATGGTATTTAGGGTGGAATCATAATCCTAAGTTTGGATGTTATTTTTATCACCACAAGCTTTGCTGCTGAGTTATTTAATTGGTGTAACATGCACAGCCTTGCTGAGTCATGTAAGTGTACGTTAGGCTGGAGCCTGTACTTGGTGTTCATAAGATTGATGTGCAGAATACTGGCTGGTTTCTTACTACTACTTGAACTCACTTGAAGTCATTTTACTCTTTTGAACTTAGAAGAGTAGCCTTGACTCTTCCAGTAGCAGGATGTTACCAGTCATCATCAGTATCTACTTCTGCGAGAGGCAGGGATTGCTTGTTACTGATTCCCTTTCTTCTGGAAGCATACAGGCCAGAATATTTGAGAAATACATCAAAGTTTATTTCCATCTGATAGAATGTGGTGAGGGCTGGGATCTGGTGCCTTAGAAAAGCACGGATATTTCATTTGCCTCTGAACCTCAGGCCTGCAGTTTTCTTTAGCAGGCTTACCTGAAGCTAATGACCACTTTGTTGTAATAAACTGTAGCTCCTTCCGAGCTATTTTTGCCTCAGGAGCTAAAAGTGGTACTGTTGGTCCATGGTACCATTAGTCTGCCTGATCTCCTTGGTCTCACAGAGAAGCCTGCTCATGTGGTATCTGCCCTGTCATTACATGGCACTGTGTTATGTTGCGTAGATGAGTCTTCATCATTACCTACTATTTTATTTGCTACTGCTCATGATAGCATTTTTGCTTTGAAGCTGTGAAACTACTGCCTGCATTACTGTCCTCTGACTGTTCAGATAATATCTAAGGATTTCTGCTTGCTGAGAAATCAGAATTTTCCTTTGGATAACTGAGCTGCCCAGGTGAGGGAGCAACTTTTGTTCAGTATTAGAGAAGGTGAGAATGTGAGCTGGTTTTGGTGCCTGGGGAAGGGGCAAGGAAGAGACAGAGCCTGGCCCTCCCTGGAGGTGTGGAATGGAAGGACTGGAGTCAGTGAGAACAAGTCACTTCCCTGGGAATTCCTTTGGGTTAGTTGTTATCAGTACAAAGGGGGCTGAGCACTGGAGCAGATTGCCCAGAGAAGTTATTTAATGTCTGTTTTGGAGATACTTAGAACTTGACCAACACAAAAGTTCTCAAAGCAAACCCCTCTGAACCAGGATCCCTGATTTTTATAACATTTCATTATGCAATTGCTTTTAAGTTTCTTTCCCCTTGTTTGAGATCTAACATATTAGACAGCTTACACCGTATGTTGTAAATGCATACTGGTTCAGTGTTTGTTCCTAGTGGTGTATGCTCAAAGGAGAGACGTAAATTGCAGAAACTTTAGAAAGTTCAAAAATCTAGGTGGTTGTTCAGGAAAATTTCAGGCTTTAATTATTTCCTACTTTTAAAGGTATCCAGAAAGATTGCTAGTTAAATGACTGGGCTGGAATTCAAGACCTTGGCTTATTTATGATCTCTGTGGCAGAGTACTCACATGGTGGTAGTGGCCATAAAACTTCCTTTGTCCCTTCTGTTTAGGTTGCAAACTCTATGGCAGAAGCTGCTTCCTACTCTTATATATACACACTTTAGATGGTGGGGGACTTGTCGAGAACTCTTGTAAGCCTTTATATCTTGCATTCCTTAATAAAATGACAGTAATAAAGCATCCCATGATTTGATCATAAAGTGTAAGTAAGCAAGATGCATCTTGAGATAGCTAACAGTTATTAAAATGGTATTAAAACCTACGAAAAAGTGATCAGTGTCTGAAGTAAAGGAGAGAACAGAGAGTAGGCATGCTTACAGAAGGGGTTAGCAGGACATTGAAACCTAAGGAGGTGATTTTTGCTTGTGGCAAGAAAGGTGTGAGCCTACTTTGGCTTGTTAGCTCCATTTTTTGAGTACAGTGAGTGGAATACTGTGGAATGAAGGTAATGAGGCTGGTAGAGAATCTGTTGGGCAGAATTGAACCTAGTTTATACTGGATTAATACTATTGAGGGTTTTTTGGTCGTTGTTTTTGAACTCTTTCTGATGACAGGTTGTCACTGTGATTCGTCATGTAACACTTGAGGGCCATAAGTTGTGACTGTGAAGAATCCTTGCACCTGTATAATACAGAGGATCAGATGTAAAGAATAGACTAAAGTGTAAAACCAGAGCAAACTGGTATTTTTAAGGATCTGTGAAGCTGGGCGATGTTGATTTACACCAGTGAAGTTACGGGTGATAAAATATGTAAATTGTTTTTTTAATTTAATTGTATGAAAGCAAATTGAGAACTTATTTCATGTTGCCAATCTGTCTCGTTTGTGTAGAGAATCTCATGTCTTAAACTTGGTGTTTTAAATTGTCTTTAAGAGCAATTAATTCATAGGTTAGACAGTAATTTCTGTTAGACACTAATTTCTGTTGTTTTCATTTGGGAAAATAATTTTATTGTCACGTCTGTAATATATATTGTGATGTTTGCTGAGTGTTGCCATAACACTAGCAGAAAATTACTGAGATTTGCTCTAATTTAGAAGCAGTGGGTGCTGTGTCATTATGTTCTTATTATCTTCTGTGTCTTTGAAATGCTAACATATATTTTTAATAAAACTTCACAGATGCTTTGGGATGCTGCTGAGTCCTGGAAGAAACGTGAAGAACAGTGACATGCATTTACTGGACATGGTAATGTGTGTTTTTAGTGATCCTTTTAATAAGATGGGTAATTTAAAAAGCAAACAAAAAGCCCCAGCCATATAAAAGCACCACCCAAAAATGAAACTGCCACTATTTGTTTACTTTGGCTTCTATGCCATTTTCCAGTCCATTATACCACGTTCGCTCTTTGGGTTTTGTTCTCTGATGTGAACATAATAATATTCTTAAACTCCAAGAACTGTTTTACCTCCCCACACTCTGTCTCTTTGATCTGTAATAAAATCCTTTATTTCTCTTTTATTTTTAGGAATCCATGGGAAAAAGCTCTGATGGGAAGGCTTATGTAATTACTGGAATATGGAATCCTAATGCGCCTATGTTTCTAGTACTTAATGAGGAAACACCTAAAGGTAATTTAACCTAACTTATATATATATATTTTTTATATGAACCAAGCTTGATGCACATACTTCTGTGTACATACACTATCATGTTCTGAGCATCTGTGACTGGAAGTGGAACTTTTCTGTACATACATATTCAACATAGAAATGTGAATAGTTTTATGTAGACCCTATGTGTTGCAGGTTTAGAGTTCCTAAGCTAGTGGTTGGGCTTATGTTCCTGCTCCGTGATTATCAGGATTTTTGTTCCCTAAGCATACAGAATCTTGCCTCTTTGGTTGGAGAACATGAGGGCCTGGGTTTTCAAAATCGGATGTTCAGTGTTTATTACAAAAAGCTGTGCTTCTTGACTGAGGGAAATCAATTCTGTTTCAAAATGATGGCTGCTACTCTTGATAAATGTTTTCAGAAGCCCCAATCCTTTTCTTATATTGGGAATCTACAAGATACACTTGAACTATTTCTGCTTCATCTTCTGGTTGGTTGTGTATTATGCTCTACTTAAAGTTTGACTTATGCTGAAGGATGAAGGGAGAAAAAAATAGCACAGCACATTGCTGCTACAAAGATCGTCTGACCCAGGGAATGGGAAAGGGGCAGGTAAAACTTTTTTAGTCATAAAATCATAGAATGGTTTGGGCTGGAAGGGACCTTTAAGTCCATCTAGATCCAACCCATGCTATAGGCAGGGACACTTGCACCACACCAGGCTGCTCAGAGCTCCATCCAGCCTGGCCAGGAATGCCTCCGGGGGGGGAGGGAGGCATTCACAGCTGCTCTGGGAAGCGTCTTGCTGCCCTCACAGTAAAGACTTTCTTCCTAATATCTAATCTAAATCTACCCTTTTCCAGTTCATAGCCATTTAACCATGTCCTGTTGCTACATGTCCATATAAAAAGTCCCTCCCCAGCTTTCCTGCAGGCCCTTTCAGGTAATGGGGGGCCACTATAAGGTCTTCTCGGAGCCTTCTCCAGGATGAACAGCCCCGGCTCTCTCAGCCTGTCCCCATGGTAGAAGTGTTCCAGCCCTCTGATCATCTGTGGCCCTCCTCTGGACCTGCTCCAACAGCTCCATGTCCTTCTTAGTCCTTACAACTGACACAGTATAGACATGGAGATAGACAAAGATCTGAAGTGTTCCTTTGAGCTAGTTTTCCATTTGTACAACAGTTCACTTTTTTATTGCTTTAAGGTATTTTTTCTTTGCCAACTTTTTCTGCACATGACTTATTTTTGTGTTTCAGATAAGCGCGTGTACATGACCGTGGCAGTGGATATGGTTGTCACTGAGGTAGTAGAACCTGTGAGGTTTTTGCTGGAGACTGTAGTGCGTGTGTATCCTGCCAACGAACGCTTCTGGTACTTCAGCAGGAAAACCTTCACGGAAACTTTCTACATGAAGCTGAAACGGGTATTGTGTGCTTATGTTTTAAAGAGAAGGTGGTGCTGGGAGTGTTTGTTTTGTTTCTTTTATTGTAGCCTTTGTAATGTTGACACCTTTGTTTAAGCTGGTTATTGCTGAAAGGATTAAATACGTAATTAAGTTCTTATTCTTATATTCTTCAATGCTCTTTGTCAAGGGCAGGGGCATTGTTGCTGTGATTAAGTTAGTGTTGTTCATACTGTTGACTGTATGAACAGCTTATGAAATGTTAAACGAAAAGTGTTTTTTTGCATGCTGTTTGTCTGAAATATTTTTGTTCTTCTGTTCCTTGGAGTTCAACTTTGAAGATAAACAACAAATCCCTATTCTATGAAAGGGAGAAGTGGTGAAGATGAAGCTTAATGCATAGTAGTGTATTTCCTCTGTTAGCTTTCCCAGTCCTGTGCTTGCATGATTAATGTGCATTTATTACTTCCTCAAGCACTGAGAGATGCAATATCCATCTCATCTTGTAATGACTGTAGAATAGCTCCCTACTGAACTGAATGCTGAAGACCCAGCGCTGTGAGCAGTGCAGGACTGAAATGTATGAAGTGTGTATGTCTTCCCATCATCAGTGTGGGGTGCTGTACAACTGCATCCTTGTGCACTGAGCATTGACCTGCTTTCTCCAAAGATTTGTGCTGGGGTTTTAGCTCACAGAATGAGCAGTAGAGGCGAACAGTGTCGTTTGCATTGGAATAATGATCCATCATCTTTGACTAATGAAACCAAACGGGAGTGATTTAATTCTACTGAGCTTAGTGTGAATGCTTTAATTGTCATCTTTCTGTGCGGCACAGTAATGGGCCTTGAAAAACAGCCTGTTGTTCATGTTATATAGAAAAACTGTAGCTGTTTAACATCTAGTAAGCAAATCTCATGAAATGCTGTTGATGTAGTTCTAGAGATTAGCACAGTGGCTTGGTTTTCTCACATTTTCTTAAATTCCCTCTTATATGCAAATGTTGAGAGTATCTACATTTTAAATGTAAGGAAAATGCATTTGGAGATACTGCTTTCCCAACTGTTTGATACTCATCTATAATCAACAAAGATTTCCAGTAAGTCATTTACCACAATATCATGGATGCATTCTTTTTCCTTTCTCGCCCCTTATAATGTGACAAAACATGCTCGCCTTCTCTCCCTAAAAACCACAAGCTTTTCTTACACCTATAGAATCCTGAGAAGCTGTTCTGCACACTTTAAGAAGAGGAACATATTCAGTCTCATTAAACTTTCTCCCAGATGAGGCTTTGATTATGGATGACAGGATCTGTGTGTTTGAGCTCTAGCAACTGTTTATCCATCCAGTTACCGGCTGCACAGCTTGTGTTGCAGTAGTTCTTCCTGCACATAGCTCTGAAAGAGCCCATCCCTTGGGACTCTTGAAAACAGCTTTGCATGTGGCACTGGGGTCAGCCACTGTTTGAGAAAGCAGTTGAATTCAGGTAGACGTGAAAGTTGGTAACATCAGCTCTAAAGAGAGATGGCTTCTCTGTGCAGCTCAACAAATCCTGTGTTTGCCTTCAGATGTAAAATCATGGCAATAATGCTATCATTGTGCAGAGCTACTTGTGTCATATACAAATGGCTCCTGCAGGCAACCAGAGCAGTGCAAGGCACCAAAGACTTGTCATTTGTGTATGCTGCAGCAAAATCCATAGTACCTCATGCCTTACTCCTGCTCAAATAAAAGCTACAGATAATGATGGGTGAATAACACTGAGAGGTATCAGTTTAGTCAAGTACTTTGTAATTGCGTGATAAAAGTGTTCTGTGAAAGTAAAACGGGGCTAATGGCTTTAATATCCTGCTGAATGTTTAAAAAAAATACAGGGTGTTTATGCTTTCATCCCAAAGTTCATTAAGCACCTCAGAAGTTCAGTCAGCAAAACTGGCTGCTAATTGGAGCCCATTTACTGTGTACTTCAGGGAGTATCAGCTTTAAAGGAGGCAGATGTGAATGATTAATGTCCTTGAGATAGAGTGGGATTTCTCAGCTCAAAATTGTGAATGCTGCTATAGTGCAAGCAGTCCCTGTTTAAGGTACTATCTTAACAATGTCAGCATCTGGCTGGAAATGCCAGTTTTGTTGAGCAGTCGCTCATCTCCAGCAAAAGGTGTCATGAAGTTGTCTTCCAGATCCCTCCCAGTTTTGTTTTTGGATCAAATTGAATATACTCTGAGTCTGTATTCCTTTATTTTCATGGATAATTTGTTATTTTTAATATCCTCAGAAAATTACCTTATTTGAACTGATAAGAGCACAAATAACAAAGCAGAGTTTTGGTTCTAGTTCATTTACTATAATCATTAGTTTTCAGTTTTATGTAACTCTCTGTGAGTGTATTAATCACTGCATGTCACTGAATAATAACTGTTTTCAGAGCTGGAACTCAGAGGAAAAGCTACTATTGGTTTTCCTTTAAAAACTCACAGTGCTGCATCCAGTGGATACAGGTACCTTTTTTCATGCAGGTGTCCACTGAATGCAGAAGACGTAAATTAAACTCTGAACTTTTCCACCCTGAAGTAAAACTAAAACCATGCAGTTTTATTTGCGTCTTTGGACCATAAACCTCAAAAGAGAAACAAAGCTGTGTATTACAGCCAGCCTACATATGCCATTGAAAGGAATCTGAGGGAATATTGCCCAAACTATTGTGTAGCTGCAGCAAGAAATGTGTGTTTTGGTTTGATTTTGGCAAACTGTTAGAGTTGGAATTGTCAATAAGAGGTCCTAATAAATGCACCTATTTTGTTTCAGTCTGAAGGAAAAAACCGCACCAATGCTGGGGATCCCATCTATGAAGTTGCCAGTCTACGAAGAGAGTCTACAAGAGAAGAGCAGCTGCTGAGCCCAACAAGTGGAGGGGGGCCTGTATCATCGCAGGAAGATGAGGCAGAAGAAGGTAAGAATGAATAAGGAAGTGCTTGTAGTTTCTGTAGACAGTACTATTATATTTTTGCTGATCGTTTACTCAATTCTTCCTGTTTGTGTCTAATAGAAATACAGCTGTTCTGGGCAGCAAGTTCACACGTAACTGTCTTCTGGCAGCAGTTTGAGCAATAGCATTTTTGCCAACCCTATTACTTGGAGTTCTTTTAATAGCAGCATCAGACTATACGTTGCTATTTTTCTGTATGCTTCAGAATTTGTTACTGCTACACTTGTGCCCTGCTAATGTGATAGAAAACCTTTTCTAGAGTGGTTTTCATCTGATCAGAAGCCATTTGGCTTTGTGCTGTTAAAGAACAGCACTGAAATGTCTGGCTGTAAATGCCTACATGCAGGAAAAGAGCCAACAGGGTAACAGTCTCATAAAGGGAATTCTCCTGCCCCTGATCTGTATGTCAAGCATGCGATTGTGAGGTTTTTTTGCACTTACAAATCAAATTACCTTTTGGTTCAAATTGGTGAGTGCATTGTGGATTGCTGCTTTTGATAGACACATAACATTTGCCTTCTTCTTCCTAAGGCTAATGGTTCCTCAGAGTCTTTCTCCTGTGTTTGTAGCCCTTGGCCTACTGTAGTCCCTTTGTACCTGAAGGCTGGCTTAGAGCTTTCAGAACAGGCTCTCAAGGGGCCTTCTTTCATTTGGTTATCCAGCCTTCCAGAACTTGTGACAGTTTTACAAAGCTACACTTGAGATTTCTGGCACTGTTCTGTCAGTACCGTAAAAAGTTTTGCTTATTATAGTGGAAAAATTCCATCTTGATTCATACTTGATCGTAAATAGTTGAATATCAGTTTATGCAGCAGGAGTCAGAACCCTGTTGTTGACCAAGGAGCAGGCAGATGTTTACTCCCTTCTTTTTACAAAGCACAAAAACCCAAATCCCAGGTGATACCATGCCTGAAAAACACAGCTGACTGATCTCTGAATTTGGCAGGATGGGTTTTGACTATCACTGTCTTTCCACTATCAATTCTGAAAAGTAAAAATAACATTATCTCAAATGGAACTTTTATATTAAATTGTTACTTGGAAATGCCTTAATGTTTATAGCAGGAGTTATTTCAGATTGACCTTTGGGTCTCGTGGTTCAGTGTAGTGAAGCTCGACATTTATGGGTATTCTTTTCCTTGCTGGATGTTTGTGCTGTGGTAGTCAGAATGCTTTCTGGAGCTTGTTTGATAGGACAGCACTTAAATAGTAACTTGATTTGGTTTTTTTCCCCTCCGTATTACTTCTCACCAAGAAAAGTGCTATAGTAGAATTTGATGAATATAGCTCAATTATTAATAATATGGCTATTGTCCTCTTGGTGCTATTATAAAGCAGCTATATTTTACTATAGGGCGAGTATATGCGTATGAGGCATGAGCCAAAGTTTAACTTTGGGTTAGCTTCCTAATGCTAGTTTCCATATTATATATGTGGATTATGTCCTAAGAGAAGACATTAAAAATACCATGATGTGACTCTGTTCTCATGGAAACTGCATTTAGATCTGCTTAGAAGTTATCTATCCTAGTGGATATGCAGGTTAAATGAGTCACTGCCAGTTGTTCTAAATAAATCTCTTCATTCTTTTTCTTTCTTTTTCTTTTCAGGGTACTAATTATGATGATGGAAAAAAAAACCTTGAGTTTACAGTGTCTTAGCCTTGGAAGAAAGCTTTTTCTTTAATGTTAAGGCTCTCTGGCCATGTAGATTTTTTTTCTGCTTGCTCCTGTGGCAAGTTTGCATTATAAAGAATATTAGATAGACCAGAGGCTGGTGTACCCATTTACAGATATTGAGGATTATTATCTCTTTTTAATATATATTTAAAGGCATATACTGCATTCGTACAGAACATTAATTTAGTTTAGAAACACTACGTTCAAGTTTTGTTTGTGTAACGCTGTGGGAATGCATGACTCATTTGTAACTTACCTGCTTTCTATGTACTCCATACACACAGTTGGTGAGATGTCGCATGTTTTGAGTATATGAATAAAGGTTATCTGCACAAGGCATCTTTTCAATATTCTTGTTCTTTTTATTTTAATGAAAGGCCAAACATATTTCCACTACATATTATTCTTAGCTTTCTTTCTTCTTATCATTCCATTTTAGCTTCTTTCTATAGCTTTTTCTGTTGAAAACTAATATTTGCAAAGACTGTGAAGTAGCGACTTAGAGTTCTTTTGGTCACTTTTATTTCTTTTTAAATATTAACACTATCATAGATATTTCAGGCAACTCTGTCATCTAAGGTTCATTGCTCTGGAGATAGCATTTTTCTAAGTATTAATTAATGTTAATGGTTCCTTGTCAAAATCCAGAGTCTAGAGTGCACTTCTTAGTAAGAAATTTTCTCTTAAATTCACGTTCAAACTTAAAAGAATCAAATATATAATAAGAAAATTCTTACTTTCCAGAAAAGTTTCAAATAAATTATAATTTAAATACCAATTTTTAAGTATTTAAATATCAATTTTCATCCCTAGGCAGGAAACTACCTTGCTAACATGGAATTATAAGTAGGACCTGATAAAAAGTGCTGAGTGCTGGTGGTTGAACTGATCCTCCTCACTTTTGGTGTGAGATGAAGCACTGGAGAAAACTTTCTGGCAGAAGGATTTGCAAGGAGAACATACAAAGACTTCCTTAGATGATAGGTGAAATCCTGATCTTTCTCTGATTCTAACACTTTTTTCTTTTTAAAATAGTCAAACTTTGCAGGAAAGTATTGGACAGCTATTTGAGTTTCATCTTAAATTAGAACGCTGTTAAGGATCATTGTAAGTAGGAGTAGTTGTATTCAGAACCACAACATACTGTGTGTTTCCGGAGTCTTTAAACTGAGTGCAAGTAAGCTGAAGACTCTTTTGCTTCTATTTTATGTGGTCCCAAGCATCTAATTACTGACTCTTCTCCCCAGCTATCCATTTGACGCAGAGCAAACACAGCGTACTTAGCACACATTCCAAAACAGGTCATTCATGTTAGGTGAAGGTTAACAAGTCTCTGGAAAGAAGCTGCAGGATGAGTTGTAGACTGGCTCTAGAACCATCTGAAATGCCTTCGAGGAATGCAGTGATGTTTGTGGTTTTTATTTAATTCAGCAATAGATTTCTTGATATTCAAAAGATGCATCGTTTCTGGCAACTGGGATCCAGTTGACAACGCAGTGGCAGCAAGAGGCCCAGTCAAATGTGTCTGGAGTTTAATAATTGGCTTTTAATAAGGAGAAATTACATGTAAATATCAAGCTGTAGGAGTAGTAATGTGCAGGAGAAGAAGAGAAATAACAAACATAACAGGGTAATGCTTCCTCTCTGTTCTAACTGCCTTGGCTCTAAGTACAAAGAGAAATATTATACAATAGAGAAATTAACGTATGAGATATGGAAATTGAGTGTGGAGATAAGATAGAGGACTATGAAAGCTTCAAAGAAATCTGAGGTAGTAATGTTTGGGCAGCACAGGAAGAGTGGATGGGTAGAGTGGTTGAGGAGTGGGCAATGCTGAATGATCAGAGCTGATCATTGAGGCTAAATTAAGATGCTGGGTCAAATGTTGTGAGTAGTTAGAGGCTGTTCTCAGGAACTGAAAAGGCAGAAGAGTAGAGGAGGTGATATTTTAGGAGTTAGAGCTATTCAGAGTATTTTGTGATAAAATAAGGGCTTATGATCAGGGAGAATTTGAACAAATGAGGATGACTGAGTGAGACGAATGACATTAGTACTGTGGAAATAATCAACTCCTCATTTTTATCCATATTAAAAATAACTTTATGTAATCCATAGGAAATGTTTCTTATATCAGAACACAGAATAATGATGCTGTGTCCTAAACAAAATCACACTGAATCTGTTCTGGAGAATTTTTGTTTGTTTGTTGAAGCCATACAAGTGAACTAGAATTTAACAAATCCTAAATGTATTAAGCTGTTATTCTTATTGACAGATACCAGTTAACCTTTGCTTGGAGTTCTGTCAGGGGGGTTCCTAAAATACAAATGCTTTGAAGAAATGTGAATCCATAACTTCCAAATGAAGATAAAATAGTCTTGATGTCATTTGATGGACCCTTTGTCTTGGGTTGTGGTGCCTTAGGAGTTAACTTCTGTTATTAAAATGACTGTGCTAGATGGGGTGTGATCACGTTGTTAGTGTGTATTTTAGCAAAAAAAAAAGCAGAGGATTTTTCTTAATTTGCACCAAATGATGGAAGTTGTTACAACCATATTCACATTTATTCATGTAGGTACGGACTTTCCATTAAATAGGCAAGTATTTAAAATGGCTTCAACTCAAAGCAGCTCTCAAAGTACTGATTATGATGATATTGCAAGGTTGTATATGACATGTAAAACAACCCCGAGATCCACCAGTTTTCCATTGCAGTTTCAGAGGTAAATGTCAAGTAGGGAATGAATCCGCAAATTGTAAAGTTCAGTCAGAGCAGTGAGTTGCATTGTTTTAGAACTGCGGCAGCATCTCACGCTGGATTTTTCCTGCATGTTCTCAAGGATGTCAGTTTTCAGACAGCTCAGTACATGTGGAAGATGTTTATATTTACAAGAATACCTCCACTGAGCAGCACTGAGTTGGTTTTGTCATCTGTGTGGGAGCAAAACTACTGAACTGAAGCGCTGGTTTCCTCCGCTCTTTTATGCAGCTTCAGGCACTTTTACATCACATGGAGATGTCATGGTGGCCCACTTGTTTGTTTGCTACAGAAGGGTAAAATCTTTGCACGCTTCTGCACTCAGACATGGATGAAGAGTTGAGGTTTATTGCCATGAGTTTTATTTTTATATGAGGGTAAGGTGGTGTCTGTGTACAAACTATGATGTGAAACTAAGGAATCTTTTTATTGCATTGAGGGGAAAAAAATGGCAGCGTGGCTACTCATTTCACACTGCACCAATGGGGCTGTTCCAACGTGGAGATGTAGATGCTGAGAGATACTGCACAGGCTGCATTACTTGTGCGAGAACCATTCTTATATGCAGTCTGGATGAGGCTGGCAGTGACAGAGAGGCATGATTTCCTCCACCTTCTTTCAGAGCTTATCAGATGTAGGCTTACCTTTTTGTTTTTGCTCTCTGTGTATCCCAGTAGCTGAGAAGTTAATTTTCTTCAATTCTTTTGCATAACTTAAATACTATCAGAACTCTTCTTCCCTCTGACGTAAGGAATGTGTTGTATTTGCTCAGTTTCCTACTTTCTGAGGCTCATCTTTTCATAAATGCATCATTTAAAAGGCGTTTTGAGGCTTTTTGCTTTCATCAGAATGCTTTGTAGTGCATTGATAAATTGAATCTTTCTGGAAGTCTGCCTTATTTAATGTTAGAATCAACTCTGACTTAAACTTTATTTCCCTCTTGTCTTCCCTGGCAAAACTAAAGCTCATGCTCTGTATAATTTCCTTTAACCTTATAAATGGAAACTTGCTTTCTTCTGTGGCCTTTCTCATGATTGTCTTTCATTTCTAATGTATGGAATGATTCCATGTAACGTCTCTATCTTGTTGCCCTGATGATACGCTGCCAACGTCAGCCCTCCCTTCATCTTTGTTCTGCTCCTACATAGCGATCAAACTTCTCATTTTTGAATTACTCCCATTCTATTCCCACCTATCTTTACAATCTAATTTCCTTCTCCTACAGGCTGCCATGCTCAGGCTGCTCCAACTGTATTATTTGTTCAGTTCCACCTACTCTTTATTTCACTTGTAACAGCTTCTCAATTAAAACTCATTAAAAATCCTTTTTTCTTCTTCACACCCCACCTGTTCATTTCTTTTCCTGCTATATTCATGCATTTTCACTCACTTCAGACCGTACTTACTTGCTTGTATGCTGAACTCTTGGTATCAACACTATAGTTTTCTAATTTATTTGCATTTAGTGTCAACAAATTAGTCTGGTTTCTAAGGTACCTGCTGTACTTCAAGTAATCCAGTAGGCTTCTTTCAAGGGGAACAGAGCTGCTTAAAAGTTAGCACTGCCTGTATCTATAATATTTGTTTCAAACATGGGTAAAGAAGAATGGTTTTTTAAAGGCTACTTTTAAGGAAAATGGAAAAAAATAATAATACAATAACCGACAAAATGCCCCTCATTTGCAGTAAAAAATAAAATAACAAGATCAAATATATTCAGGCCTACTTAACACCTATTTTTTTTTGTTGACAGGAGCAAGAGTTCTTAACTGGCATCTATTTCCTTATGCCAAACATGGTCAGTTCTGATACATGTAGCTGCTTGCTCTTTCCTAAGACTCTGCCAGGTACCTGAGGAGGGACAGGAAGGTGTAGCATCATGCTATCAGAGAATGTGAAGGGAAGGAGAAGGCCAAGACTTTGTATGCTAGTGTGTGCTTTATGTCTGTGAGATACTAGGTTATGACCAAGAGAGCATCTGTGTGATTCTTCTGTTTTGGACACACGAGGTCTTGGTGTTTTGTTTGAATGTGGCTCACTGAGAAAATACAGAGCAGTTGGAGGGAAGCTGGAGGAATTAGTCAGAAACGAGTAGAAGCATTGAGAAATGTGTCTTGTGAGAGAAGGAGTGGACAAAGACTCTTTTTTAACATGAGATATGTTAAAATTGTTTTCCATGTCTCTTCTGTTTAGGAGAAAAAACAATTGGTGAAAGTTGGAGAAAGAAAGCACTGAGAACATTGAGAGGTGGTCCAAGAGTTACACTAAGAAGGGCTTGGAATGAACTTAGGGGGGTAACTGGAGGTCTGTCTGTTAACAAGTGTCTGTAGGGGACTGTGTGATCCAGGCCTGTGTTTTCTGTGGTCAAGCTGAAAAAGCAGAAGCTTGGATGACCTACCTGAGCTCCCTGTTAAGGCTTGTGTTGAACACTCTAAGGTGGTCTTGGGAGATAGTCAAAACCTCTTCTGGTTTTACTTGTGGCACAGGGTGGTCCCACTGAAAGTAGCTTTTTGGGCTGTGCCTCTGCTGTGTGGAAGGCAAGACATCAGGAAACACTTTCCAAATTATTAGTTAGCAAGAATAAAGAGCCCAGCGTTATTATGGAGTGGTAAAAGGTCTTTCCAAAGAGCACTCCTACAGGATGGAGTCTGTCCTTTAAAGGTGGGAAAGAGTTATAACAGCCTGGTCAGTGAAGTATTTTACCTAATAAATGCTGTAAGTGCTGGGCCTCTTAAAATATAATTCCCTGTGCCCTGTTCAAAATAGGCTGCTCGTGTAATGAATGATGAGGTAGATCCTGCTCAAGCAGTGGATCAGGTTGTCTAGAGAGATTCTGGAATCATCTTTCTTGATGATCTTCGAGATTCTACACTTGCTCTTGGCCCCCTGAGTGACTTGATCTAATTAGAGCTGTTTGGAGCACGAAGTTGGACCAAATGATCTCCAGAGGTCACTCCCAACCCAAGGTATTCTCTGATTCTTTGCTAAGCCATGCAGAGTGACGCTGGCTGCTTAAGTGCAGTCCTTCAGGCTTGCATTAAAATCAAAGCTGGAATTTAGGCAACTGTTTTTTGGGCCGCCCATCCACAAAATAAGAATGCATAATGCATTACAAAAAGAGACTTGTTATTTGTAAATATCCTCATGGGCGATGTGTGTTACACACATTCATAACCCAGCCACTCTGATTTGCTTCCTTGCCAATCCTTGACCTCCTGTTCTATTGAGGTGTGCGTTCAGATTTGCAGCTTAGAGCTTCTGGGAGACCAGGAAAGAAAAGTAAGAGAAAAATACGTGATACAGCCAGGGAAATGGTTCTATTGCATTCCCTGCAGAGTCAGACAGGATGAAACTATGCTTGGCTAATGCTGCTGGCTGATAGATGCTATACAGTGTGTGTGGGGGGAAAAGCTTCAGGGGAGAATTTATACAGCTAAAAATTCTTCCCAGGATCCATTTTCTTTTCTTTTTTCCTTCGTTTATACCGCAGCGATTGTACAGATCAGAGCATGTGAAAAGTCTTCAGAATGGAAACAAAGTAGAGATTTTTAAAGCTGTTTATTCTCCACCCTTTGCCCTGTTCTATTTTGAAATTTGACGTTAGTGTCTTTTGAAAGGGACCATATGGCATTTCTAATTAAGGCCTGTGATTTTCTGACATACAACTGAATAATACATTCCAACTACTGTGAAGTCTTCCAGATGAAAGAGTTTCCAGGGCTGAAGCACTGTAACTCTGTGCTGTATCTGATTGGAATAGTTATGGTGTGTAACACTGATGTCCTTAGGAGCTTCGGAAGATGTAGTGTAGCATACTGACCTGGTGAGGGAAGGAAGGGTTTTCTGTGTTGGCTGGTATTGATGTTCCTTTGCAAGCCTGTGTTTGGATCAGATAACAACCCAAAAGTATTAAGCGTAGATTCTTTTGCATATGCTTTAGTATGGTAAGATTACTGACTTGCATTTGGCAGTTGCTGAGGTAAAATAATAGGAATGTGTCATTGAGGTCTGAATGACAAGGATGAAGGCATTCCTTCTTGAGATAGCTGGAGAGCAACCTCACGCATTCTGACACCTGAGCTGTCCAGACTCTGAGGATAACGGGGCTGTTTCAGTCCCTCATTTGGACTGGGTTTCATTAACAGCGGTGCTGAGAGCTGCAGACCACTTACCGTTTGGTGTTGTCAAAATCATACTCGTGTTTAATTTTTAGCAGTGTTTTCTGCAGATAACAGTGGAAAAAGCCCTGAATAACTGCGAAGCCATGATCATATCAGGAGCTGTTCTAAAAGGTTCTTATTCCTCTTGTAGTGAACATCTGCACAGGCTTCCAAAACACTCCAAAACTGGGTTGTTACTGCCTGTTTGAGCCTGCTATCCTAAGCTCCCACTATCTCTTTGAGTTGTGTGTGTTAGTCATACGTAATGGCACGTATTCCTCCACAAGTCATTTGTTCTGATACTTACATTGCTTCTTTTCCATTTGTTCTGTTCTTCACCGTGTGACCTTTCATGTCACGGTATCATTTTTACTGCACTTTGAACTTATTTCATTAAAAGAAATAATTCCATTGCTCCGAGCAGGCTTTTGGAGAACATGAGAACAGAATGCCACGGGAAGGATGGATGTCATGGAGTGGTGTTATCGTCTGTGTTTTGCGAGAGAGCTCTTTTTGATGTGAAATTTAGAGTGGATGTGACTTTTAGATAACTTTACATTGTGAAGTATCACTGAATGAAGAGCTGATTGCCTCGAATCTTTCCTCATGTAATGCTTTTCTGCATCCCAGCCCTTTCTTTCATAACAACTCTGTCAATTCTTCTGTAGCCTTTTCTTTTAAACCTTCTGGTGACTTTACTAACACATTTATTTTGTCAAATCCACCAACCATTCTTTACGGTTCCACTAATACTATCTATGTTTCTCTCTTTTCTTCAAAGCTGAGAAGCGAGAAGAATTTGTCTGACACATTTGTGTGTGCATCCTTAATGTCCGTTCCTTTATGGTAAAATCTGTGCATGCTTTTGTTTTCTTGTTTGTGTCTTTGTTTTTATTTTGCAGAGAGTGATAATGAACTCTCCAGTGGCACTGGTGATGTGTCAAAGGATTGTCCTGAGAAGATTTTGTATTCCTGGGGAGAATTACTAGGGAGATGGTAATGCTTCTTTCTTTATATATATATATACATACATATATAAATTTAGTTTTTAAGCATTGTTATTTTGAGACTTTGTGTCGAACCTCTCTGTTCTACAGGAGATCCAGTTGTGGCTGGTGTACGTTTAGAATTGTTTAGAAAGGTTCTTGCTTTTCTTCTTTTATGTGCTTTTTGTTGGCACAGGAAATTGTGGGAAGACCACGACCCTTGCTGTAAACTGTTTCTGGTGAAGAGTGAGATGATTTGTAAGCCTGGAGCAGCCTTATTTCTGTGCTTTAATTTCTGTGCTTTAATTAAGCACTTCAGCAGCAGCGTATGTTTTGCCAAGAGAGAAAAAAGATGGTAAATTTGCTGCTTCTGCAAGACCTTATGCTGTTAGCAAATGCCAGAAACATTTACTTGGTTTTGTCTTTGTAAGTAATAGCTCATACTGCCTGGGTCAAATATAATGGCAGGCTCTTAACCCAGAATTGGCACAGTTGGTTCTTCCCAACTCCAAACAGAGCTGAAAAATGTTTGAAAAAGGCTTTATCAAGATGCTTTCCCTCTTTACTTGACCGCCTTGCTTGTTTGGAGATGAAACAACCCTTTGGTGCAGCTCTTATCTGTAATAGACACCTTGTGGAAAGGCTACCTCAGTGTGAGACACCACCAGGTTCTCAGCAGAACCCATCTTTCCTGCCTTTGTTCTCATTATTTCTTACCCCATTTTGAGTGCTGAAGCAAATGAGGAAGTATGTGGAAGTTATTGATCCCTGTACACAAATGGCTTCCTCCTCTGGGATGGCTAGAAACAGATCTGCTCTGGAGCTATGCAGGGCTATCCAAAGCTTGTTCTAAAGGCCTTCACAAAGAAAGAATTTATAAATGGTTTGAAGTCTTACATCTGGCACCACAAAACCAACAAGGCATTCATGTCAGAGGATCATTTGGTAGTCAAACATCCCAGCTGAAGTGAGTTAAGTACGGGATGAGAAATGAGATGTCCCAGTCCGCTTGAAGCCTAACAGTAGCAAACATTTTCTTTATCAGCGTCTCATACAATATTCCCTTTTGAGATGAATTGAAGTACAGAAGGTACTTGGATTCTTGAACAGTGTTATGTTACATTTTAAGAACAAAACCTGGAAAGTGTAACATGAAAAAATGTTGACAATTTGAAAACTAAAAACGGGTGAAAATAAGATCCGCAAATGCTTTTAACAGTGCACCATATGCTAAAGGAATATCTGTGTGCTTGTAGAGAGCATAAAGAAAGAAATATGAACATTTCCACTTCGAAGTGGTGTGTGCCCATCTGCCTTTTAGGTGCAAAATCCCTTGCCTTTTAAATACTCCCTGTCAGTTAATGGAAATGTCACTGTAACATCATAGACTGACTCAGCAGAAAGTTGCTCCAACAGCCTCCTTCAAAGGGTACCGCAGAGCAAGGAATAACTACACAAGAAGATGCAGTAAGCAGTTGGAAAGCTTTTCATTTACTTCATACACCGTATTCTTCGCTACATCCTACAGTTGCTAAGGTGTTACTGCTGTCTTAATGCACCAGCTGTAGTGAGACCTTGTACTGTGGCGTGCTTAGTTCTCGACTGTATGTCGAGGGTGAGGTGTTGTAACATGGAAGGAGCATCTCCATTAGTGGCTGCTGGAAGTTAATAGTATTGTTTGATTTTATCTACTTGCTACTCATTAGTGAAGGCTTTATGTTTTGTATATAATGCATATGACCAAATCCACTTAACAACCAAGTTAATTTGATACAAAGTGTGCAGTGAGTAGTTTGTATTTGCAAAACTTAAAGTTTCTATTGTACTTTATTTATACCTGGATGTACGCTGCATCGTTCTGGAGCTATTTAGAATGTGTGGTTCTTTTAATCTGTGAATATTGCCTTTGCTTTCAATCTTTTTCCTATCATGGCATTACTAATGTGCCCTGCCTCAAGATACACCAGAAAAGAGAGCGGGGCCTAGCAAGGCCTTCATTTGGGCTGACTGAATAATGAAGTTTGAAGTGACCTCTGTTGCAGTGCATGCTGAAAATTAAAGCTGATCACTGTTTTTGAAGGAATAAAGTATGGTGCATAAGGAAGTCATGCCTCCAGGCCCCTCCCTGGTGTCACAGTGATTTGAGACAACTCCTCTGAGCACAGGACAAAGAACATTGTTTGGAGCAGCTTTTGAATGGAACCAGCAGTGGAAAACTGTTCGCATCTTAATGAGCTGCTTCAGAGAATGAGTACTGCAAACATTTATATAAAATTGAGGGTCAAATTGTGAGTTATTTGATTAAATGGCAGCTTGCTTGCGTTTGGCTAAACTGCCACTGTCAGTGTTCTCCTGCCAGTAGAACTGAAAAACATAACAATGGTCAAAACAATAACAAAGCAAATTCCTGCAAGCGTTTTGTACCTCAGCAAGAATAGCATCGATTCACGCGACCTTCTTGCTGCATTGTTAGGGAAATTGTCATAATAAATCAAACCAAGGTTTAATCTACAGCAGTAAACACCATTATCTCAGAAAGGAGTTTTAAATACGTGTGTCTGAACGCTGTGCAGTGATGTGTGTGCAGCTGTTTTATCCTGAAGGCACGGGCTGAGTTGTGGGGGAAAAAACCCTGTCTTCAGTATTTGATCCATGTGGTTACAACCTCCTCACACTGATGTGTGCCCACTTCTGGAGGGTTACTGATATGATGCTGGGGACAGGAAAGAGCCATCCTGGTGCTGCAGCATTGCCTGGTGGCTGTGCAGCCCCATTGGCAGCTGTGCTTGGGGTGCTGGCATTTTAGCAAGCGCTTAACAGGGCTGCTGTGTGCCTTGCCATGTGTTACTATGGGTAAGAGCAGGACTGTAGGTCTTTGTGTTAATACTTAGTCACCTTCTGATGGCTCCCAAAATATCATTCCCTATGCAGGGAACTAATGCCAAACACATGTTTGCACGTACTGCTTAATTTTCTCTTTCAATTCAGTTTCTTTTTTACTGGTCAGTATAGTTTAGTTTCTGTAATTTGTTATTTTAATTGTCATTGCCATTTCTTATCTTCCCTTTGGAAATCACTATGTTTTGCCATTGGTTCTTATTGCAAATCCTTGCTTTCCCATCTGACAAATACTATTTAGTATGACCCGTGGAAGAAATGTTCATAGTAGTTGACTCTTAGTTCTCAGAGCACTACTGGAAAACTTGAGCTCTTTTTGTCTCACTTTCTATCCATGTAGTGTAACAGGTGAATGTTTCTCTGTTCCTTAGGCACAATAACCTTGTGGTGAGACCCAATGGACTGTCCACACTGGTGAAGAGAGGAGTTCCCGAGGCACTGAGGGCAGAGGTTTGGCAGCTGCTGGCGGGATGTCATGACAACGAGGCAATGCTGGATAAATACAGAATTCTCATCACAATGGTAAGTTACTTTTTATTTTTCCTTCTCTCTTTGAGTAGTTAAAATGAATTATACAGAGTGGTGATTTTATTCAGTGGCAAAGCAGCAGAAGAGAGGAGCAGTTTGGCTTGTTTGAAGCAACTGAAATTGTGATGGTGACTTTACCTCCTGCCAAGGGTACCTGCTGAATGACATTAACAATAGAAACTGCTGACCTATATCTATGGTAATACTTGACATTTCGTTTTCTGTCCGCCTGCTGAGATGATAATAAGCACATCAGCTTCTTGTCCAGGTGTTTGCTTTTTAAATTCATGCCTTTGTTTTTCAGCAGTTTGTTTACTCCGTGTCTTAATTTCCAGCTTTTTAGTTTGAATTAAGAATACAAACTCAAGTGGTTTTTATTTTGTTGTTTATTATATGGAGAATGGATCGTCTATCCATAGAAAGCTTCTATGGTAGGGGCTGTTAGTAAATGCTTCCTTTCATAATTTGTGATGGTTATTTTTGATGCTTGTCCTGTTTGTCTGACCTACCAGCTTTGTCAGTCAACTTTAAAAAGTCGCAGAGTGAGATCTGCCATCATGACTTCTTTTTCCTTTACCAGTTAATAAAGATGAAGGTGTATACGTTCTTTTTGAGGTGGTGGTTAGGTTGTATTTTCCTTGGAAACCATTTGCAGGACATCTGTCAGCTGTATGTTGCATCAAAGCCACCTCCATTGTTTTTCTGCTTGCTTTCCAAAAGTGCCAAATACGTTTGTTTCGCTGTGGAGGAGGGAGTGGAGAGCTTCTAAAATACAAATGTGATCTTGCAGCTAAGGTCTCATGCCTTAAAAATACCTTGCCCACGTTTGGCCTTTTTGTGATAGAAGTATTTTGGTGGTGTGTATTTTGGAAGATGATAGATGTTGCATACACGTGTATGGGTTATAGAATTATTTGCTGAGGCATTTGTACAAATTCAGTTTTCTTCTGAAATAAATCTGTAATCATAAGCTTTCTTCTGTAGCCAAACCACATGTAGAGCTACTGGTGATAACATCACCCAGCACACATGGGATGAAAGAGTTCATGGAAATAAATGAATGGGAGAGCTACTCTGCCTAACTAAAGATAAAGTCCATTGTTGGTTGGATGCAACAGAAAAACATCAGATGTTTTTTAGGAACTTTCTATACTATATCTGATGGAAAATGGTTTTAGTTTTGTGTGCTTATAAAGTGAATTAAGCTACTTAAAGGACTGTCATATGTGTATCCTTCTGAGTCCTGCTGGAAGCTTTCTGGTAGCAATATCTTGTGTATCAGCAATGAGATGCAGGTTTGTAATTTGAGTATTACTCATTGTTCACTTTCTTCTGTGTGACAAAGCAGAACTGATTTTGCTGCATTGTTTGTGCAATGCTGTCCCAATACACGTGTGTTATTATTTTCCATAATTAACTTTTCTTCCCATAGCTTTCATTTTGATTCTTTCCATTTGTGCCTACATCTGGACAGTTTCATTGTCTCCTTGACTACTTGAGTATTTTCGGTAAGCACGTGCGTCTTCCTTTAAGACACTGCTACGTGGTCTTTTCCAACCTGAGCAATTCTGCAATAAGAGATGGCAGCGTTCTCAGCGTTCTGAATTTGACTGTCCTGAGAGTCAGGTGTGTTGGAGGTGGGAGCAACATCTGTGTCATGCCCCATGTCTGCTTGCCTTTGAGCTGCAGCCATGCTGTCCCACACTGATCCCTCCCCTTGCTTCATGTCACATCTCTCTCCTAACACTATAATTCTACTGTCAGAGGTGCCATGTTGAAGCAATAGCTGGGGTTACCTGTATTGTGCAAACAATACCTGATCTGTGGCTGCATCTTCTGGGCATCAGAGGGAAATATATTAAATGCTGGAGCTTTAAAACTACTGGGTGAGGCCTGGGAAACTGCCAGCTGTGGAAGGAGAACAGTGTTGGCATATTGAACATGTGTCCCTAGTGAATGATAGCACAATTTCAGACATAAAAATGTGCACCACACACAGGTAGTGGCCTTTAGCAGTCATGATGCTCTGTCACACCTCTCTCTGACTCTGTCAGAACTGATGTGTAAATGGTCAGCAATCTGCTGTCTCTTGGTGGCAGCAATAAGGTGATATTTGCTTGGCTTTTCTTAAAGCAAGTTTGTTAGCATAGGCAGAAAATGGGATATGGAGGAGATTACAAATAAGCCACTGAGTCTAATGTGATAAAATGTGATTGGCTTTGAAACTGGAGCCTTGATGCCATGTGTTTTATTTGTGTGAAAGAGTTGCATTGAAACTCCTTAGTTGTGGATTGAGAGAGTTGAGTATATAGAAAAAAGACTATTTTAGTTTGAGTGGAAAATGAACTGAGCTTGTTATTTGCAGCTATACCAAAGGATGTAAAACTAGCACCAGGAAGAGGAATCTCTTGTGTCTCAATGGCATTGTGCTGGGTTCTACTGCTCAGTGCTCTGAGACTAATTAATCAGTAAGGGAGGCTAATTAAAAAATGACTGTTCACCAGCTGCCACAGCAGATTGGTTAATGGACTGAAACATTGGAGCATTTTCGTGGCAAATATTTGTGTTCAGAATCTGTTTGTCCTCAGTGAAAGTGGGAGAGTTTATTTACCCTTCTTTGTGGAGTGGAGCAACTTCTGTGTGGTTTTCTGCTTGGTTCAGTGGGGGTTGTCCGTATTATCTGAGCTCTGCCTACTGAGCAGGCTGATTACCAACAACAAGGGAGCATCCAGAATGGCACATTAACTGTGTCAGCAGACTGACTTTACCTCTTAATCCGGGTCATTATGAAGATGTGGAATAAAACCAGACCCAGTACTGACCATTGGGGAGCACTGTGGGCCTCCAACCAGACTGTTTGCCAATCACAGCTCTCTGAGCTCTTGTCAGTCAGCCAGTTCTCAGTCCGTGTCTCTGTCCACTCATCTGTCCCGCACTTGCTTAACTTATTGATGAGGATGTTATCAGTGATAGTGTCGAAAGCCTTGCTGAAATCAAGGTAGGCAGTGTCTGCAGCTCTCCCCTCACTGACCCAGCTAGTCATGATATCACAGAAGTCTACCAGGTTGGTCAAGCACAGTTTCCTCTTGGAAATGCTGACTTCATCTGATAACCTTTCTTTCTTCCACTTCTTGGTGATGACATCCAGAATAAGTTCTTCCATCAACTTGTTTTATTGCATTTTGAATGAGATATGGTAACTGTGCAGGAACAGATAATCAGACATATGTGTAGTATTTTCAGAGTTGTGTTTGTTTTCTATTCAGCTAACTCATATCTATTGGCAGGTTCTTAAGTTTTACTTACCTCTGCCTTCCCTGAAGGGCTGAGACTAGGATGGCTTTTATTTAATTGATCTGTTAAACTTGATTGTTCATTTTGGGTCAGGTAGATTCGTGATGCTTTTATAGTTTAATGTGGTGGTTTCTAGGGAACGATCAGTCAAACACTGATTGAATTGGCAGGATGTCTCATCTTTGGTATTGGTTATTATTACCTCATTAGTGGTATTTTGGTTACTGCTGGAGGCAGATTTTCCCCTTGTTTGAACTATTTTAGTGACTCTGCGTGTTGTGGAATAACAATTATATACTATACAGAAATTAATAAGAAAATACTGCCTCTGAAGAGCAGAACTTGACAGAGGCTTTAATTCTTTAAAGAGCCTTATTTAAATTTAGACTTCAGATAAAAGGTTTAGTTTATCATGAATGTGCCAAGGTATCTCGTTGCATAGTAAATGTTAATACTTCTGTTAGGAATTCAGGAATAAAATGTCCCCGAGGTGAATTTAATTTGTCAAATTTTGATTCATTTATTGCTCATCTGGAGGAAATCTTTCAATTTTGTGTGCACAGAAGGGAAAACGTGGTACTCACTCTTTGTCTCTGAAGGAATTCTTATGTTTAATAACAGCTCTCTGCAAGGAAAAAAATATAGCATCCATTAGTAATTTTTATGTCATCTAAATTTTAACCTTTATATGTGATATCAAAAAATATGTGAAATAACTCTTAATATTTTTTTGCAGGGCCTGTGTAAAAAGCATTGTAGCACAGGCAGAACTGGCCTGCGTTTTCTCTTCTATGCACAAGCACTGATGACACTCAGGATGCAACCTTGACTCTTGGGGCGCTGCGGGACGTACCAGCTCTAAACATCACATGCACTCACACATCTGTTCTGAAGGGGAGAGTGCAAATGAGATTTGCATTTGTTCTCTCAGAGGCCACGTTCTGTTGGGATCTGTGTACATTTATAATCCATTATCTGCAGAAGCATGGGAGCGTCAACTGAAATAGAATGATAATAACAGTATTATGGCCTGAAGAGGCTTAACTGATGGTTACTGGAAGAACTGATACTTCAATTGACGTTCTCATAGTCTCTGGATGTACACTGATATATATGATGATACAGAGGGCTTTGTTAGGCAGAACAGAGCAGGGATATCTCAGTATCTCTCTGTTTCTTTAGCATGCGATAAAAGCTGCTAGTTGTGGTAAGTGCTTCACACCTCTGAACGAGTTCTAAAGCGCTGTCATATCCCTCCATAAATACAACACTGATAGCTATCCTGGTTTACCTGTTAACATACCAGTATTCAAACTGATCAGTTTTTGATCAGTTGTAAACAGTTCTGAGAATGGTAAAATCATTGGAGTTGGAAGGGACTTTTAAAGGTCAGCTACCTCTACCTCCCTGCAATGAACACGGACATCTCCAGCTCTATCAGGGCATTCAGAGCCCAGGCCAGCCTGAGAGCTCTACAATTCCTAACAGCATTTATCTTTTCAATGTTCTCTTGGTGCTGCCTTTCATCTGCAATTCTTTGCTTGCTGGCTTCTTCCTAACCATTCCCTCCTTCCATGCAAAGGTCACGTAACTGGTGCTCAGGAGGCCACGTTACTTGAGGGCTGGAGCTGTTTGAACGTGAGCAGAAGAGACAAAGCATCATTTTGTGTATGTTGCTATAATGCAGCTGCTAGTTAGAGATGAGTTCAGTGATGTTATCTGCACAGCATCTGCAGTCTGGAAATTGGAAAGCTGCTCTGAAAGACAAAGCAATTGTATTTTAAATGCCTTGTTTATAAGGGTGACTAATTTCTGATATTGCACATGTAAATTAATTGTGACATTAGTCTCCAGAAGCAAATGGGGGCAGCCTCAGACTGACTTGTAATTAAGGCCATTTGTGCATCAGCTGGCTGCTGAACTGACACCAAGCCATGCAAAAGGCATTGGCATATCCTAACACAGTGACTATCTAAAGATGATTCTCTGTCTTGAAAATCTGAATTGGTGCTTGCAGTTTTGGCTTGCAGTGGTCTTTGCTTGAAGCTGTGTGCTTTTGAAAGCTTTAAATCAAGTATTTTCTCTAAGAGCTCAATCTGAGGTCCTAAACTTTCACATGTAGAAGGTAGCACAGGAGTCAGTTCTCAAAACAGGCAGTATTTCCTGTGACTAACTGCTGAGAGCTGATGTTTCAGAATCTTAGTGAGCAAGCAGTCGTAGTAATAATAAGCCATGAGCGCATCACTTGAATGCAATCTAACGTCTAATACGTGAAAGGATCCTGATGCCTTTTTCAACCTTAATTTATGTATGACTTCTTTTAGATCATACTTTGGGATTTATTGTTATTCATGTAACCTTTTTTTGCCCAGACAGTACAGTATACAGCCTGACTCTAAGCTAAACCCCATATTTGGGGGTGCATTTTCAGGCAGAAGAGGTTTTCTTCACTGTGGCTGAAGGCAGCTGCATTGTGGTGTTTTCTATGTATTTCTTCAGAGAACTTCCCCCTTTTCCTATGGTAGTGGTGAGGTGCATCTCTGTGCAGCTGCCATGCGAGGCAGAATGCAGGTGATGGATGAACGTAGCTCTCAGTTGGGTGGTGTGTGTTGTTTGGTCTGCTGCAAGCTTTCTTTGGGATTGAATACCTGCACTTCAAGCAGCCATGCACTCGATTAATTTTAGACTATTACACAATGAGGAAACAAATTTCATAGAAAGCTCTCATCAGCGCGTCTTTTGTCTTCACTGGCTGGTTGAGTCAGCGTCAAGCCTTGAAAATATGCAGCCTGGCTCTTTCAGTCTGAGTGTTACAGAGCATGCTGCTAAAATCTTTGCTTTAAAGCTTTGCTTTTTCCTATTTCTAAGGTTTATCTTGACTGAAGAGAATTGCTATATAGTATTGTATGTGGAGTTTCCTGTGCAGAAGCTGTTGGCTTTGTCATGGATTCCTCATTTAACATCCATTCTTGTCTTGTCCCCAGCAAGGAACTGGGGGTGACCACTGTGTGTGTGGTTCCAGTGCAAATATTTCCAGTTAAAGTTACTCCCAGGAAAAGTTACTGACTCAAGTCCCTGAAGCAGTTGTTAAATACTCTGCTTAGCATTAATTAAGGCCTATCTGACTATGGGCCTTGGAAAGTTAACGGTGCACAGCTGTCTTAATTTCATATTTTGACATGTGCCAGGCATTGGGTGGCAGAGAGTAGGTTCTGTGACTGTCTGCTCTGGGGAGGGCTCACAGCAAGGCTGACCAGCCATCTATCAGACACTGTAGGCTAGTATGATCCAGTAATTATAATAATCTGTGTAATCCTGTATGTATAAAGGGGCAGAACTCTGCTTGCTCAGCACAGTAAGGAAGCAGCACAGGGTGGACCAAGAGGAGTTGCAGTGTTGAAATGCCTGATCTCCTCCAGTTCCTTCCTTGTACTCTGCAGAGCACTCTGGAGCTTGTGCTAATTGTGAGCTCCGGAGCAGCGTCAAAAAAAGAACACTACTTGTCTCTGAAGCTCTCTCTGAAAATTGAGTCATAGACATTACATTTTAAGCCAGCAGAATGTTTGGTTATTCTACTTTTGACTGCCTTTTAAAATGCTAGTTGCCATAACAACTTTATTTCTTTATTTTTAGCACATCAGTTGCCATAACAATAAAATATAGCTTTTTGAAAGTAACCTTTTTTTTTTTAGCTTTATTTTACAAAGAACCTTATGGGGTGGGGGTGGGGGGGGGGGGGAGGAAGGAATCATAGCAAAGCTGTTCCCCTGCGAGCGCTTTGATTAGAACATGAGCTGATATTGTTTTTTAATCTAGTTCTGTTCAATTTCTACTGAGTTTTTTGACTACTGAGCATTTTCATAACTTGGGCAGAACAAATAATACAGATCACTGTATAAATACCTTTCCTGGTGTAGAAAACTGCTGCTGGGATTTCATTTTGTTCATTGTATGTTGTGTATTCAAACACCGTAACTATCGGAGTCACTTCCAAATATCTTCATTTCATTACACGGAATGGCAGTAAATGCAGTGTAGATAACTGCTGCTGATGCAGTGATATGGGAGTGTATTTCTTTATGCCATTGAAAGCTGTCCTTCTTTCTGCTTGCTTGTTTCTTTTTCTTACCATAAGATTGCTTTCAAGATTGTTCTGAAGCCAATAACTATCTTTTGTTTTGTCACATCATTCTTTATCTTATTTTTCATTAGAAGCACAAGAACAAATTAAGCTCAGCTTATTCTTGCAGCAAATATTAGAGATGTGTTGGGAGGAAGAGCATTGAAGAAATGTGCTGTGTGACTTTTCCAGCCCAACTACTTCCAGCTGCCAGGTGAAGATGCCTCTGCAGCACCCAGTGCTTCCACTCACTTCTGTGTGGCCTTCCTGGCTGTCATGACAAGTAGGTAGGGTCAGTGTGTTTATCTGCCAGCTGTGGGGTGCTTACTTATAACAACTCTAAATATGAACAAAGAGTCTGGTGTTTAGTTTCAGGGTTCAGCTTTGAGCAGAGGAGAGACGTTTTATTATGAATTTAGTATTGGTGAAAAAAGTTGGCCTTGAATTTGATCTATAGGTTTAAACTCTCTATTGCCTGGCAATGTCCTCCCCAAATGAGTTTGTAAAATGCATTCATAGATTCTCTCAAAAGCTTTGTCTTTTGCCCTGGGATTTAGCAATCCACAGCATGATTTGCTCGGTGAAGGGCTGCAATAAGATGTCTCAGTGCTAGTTTTAAACACAGCACCTAGGTCTGGTTTGTAGATGTAATATAGAATTAAAAATGAAGCAAATACAAAGCAGTCAGCATTTACATAGAGAAATTGTATCAGTTTTTTCAGGTTTCATGGAGCAGAACTGATGTAGATTCATTTATTTTTTGCTGTTGTAGACTTATCAGAGCAACTTCGACCTGGAAGGACTTGTAAGGTTTTTGTAAGACCTAAAATCGAGTTATAAAAAACCCACTGCTTTGAAACATAGATATTCAGCTGCGCGTTTTAAGGGGCAATGTGATAAAGTGCCCTTGTGAAATCTTGGAATGGAATGTATAGCATGGAAAGCTCATTGGTTTGCCTCTACTTGGACACTCTATTCTTCAGTTTTCTGCTGGTTTTTATTAACAAGATATTTTACCTGCTATCGGCACTAACAAAGTGTGCGTTTAATTCTGTTTGTTTCTTAGATGGCAAATAATGTCATTTTCTTTATTAGGAAAAGAAATATCAGAACTTAATTTCTCAGCTCGCATAACATTTTACATGTGCCAATTTCTATCTATAAATATAAATGTCCTCATATAATCTAATTTAAGACAAAATCAGTAGTTATTTGAAATTGAATGCATTTAGATATTACTAAGCTCAAAGCACAGTTACCAGATATGAAATACCTTGAAACCTGACTTAGCTAACTTTTAACTGTGGGGAAAGCAAAGGCAGGAGTTCATTGGCATTTCCAGCATCCTGTTAGTGCTGTGTGCCATGTCGGAGTCTGCTTCTGTTGCTGCTGTTTGCTGACTTTTCCCTATAGGCTCCTGTTGGTAAGGTGCTGCTTCTGGACCTTTCTCTGCTGTTTTTGATGTCAGTGGGTGCTGATACACTCTCTGGCAGCACACAGCCTATGAGTGCTACCTCTTCAGCTGTTCCAGCTGGGAGGAAAATTCAGCCTAAATGAAGCTTGAAATCTATATAAAGAAATTGTACCACGGTTCAGTTTATAAATAATTTCCATGCCATATCCTTTCCACGTTCTTCTCATCCATTTCTTATCTGAAGTGGTGGAATAGCAGTCACGTTGTTTGAAGGCAGTCTTTGAAAGATCCCAGATTTGCTTGGTTTGTTCTCCCCTTTTTGCTCTCGGGAAGTTCCACATCATCCTCAGCAGGTTTTGCACTAAGGTAAATATTGAATCTTTAGCTCTCAGCTGCTTTTGTTAGCTCCAGCACTTCAGGCTCTCGCTTGTTCTCCTAATGGCCGCTAAACTCAAGGCAGAGTTTAGGGTGGAATGTTCCCATTGTATAAGCAAAGCTGACTTGTCCCTGAGATCACGCGTTTCCAGGCAGCCTGTCATATTCAGCTGGTGCTTAATGGGAGCTGCGTCCATAAACAGGGGAATGGAATCTCATTTTGACAAGCAGCTGGGAATTTGTCCTGTAGTGCTGGCAGTGTTTTCAGAAAGGGGAACTGGAGTGAAGTGGATAATCTGAAGGGTTCTAAGCAGTTTTGAGAAGATGAATTACACATGGAAGTGCTCTCTGTGTGTGTGTGTGCTGTAGTTCTCAGCACAGCGTTGCAGCAGTCGGCAGCAGCACGTTGCTTCCAAGTGTGTCTTTGTGAAAGGTAAAGGTACTGTGCTGAGGTGGGAAAGGAGGGCTGGTTGTACAGCACTGAGTGCATGTGTGGGCCTGGCATGGAGTTCTGTGCTAAGTTTGGAGGGCAAAACAGAGGTGATGCTCTTGGGTGAACTAAAGTTAGCATTGTGCATAGGTTTTTTTGTTTGCTTTGTTTTTGAAGACAATGAAGAATGGAAAACGTGTGTTGTGAACATATAATCTCTTGGTGTCCAGTTGTTGATGTGCTTGTAGAATACTAGTTCAGATATATCTGTAGCATTTAGTTCCAACTTTCTGCCTTGCTGCAGAGGAAGGTATTAGTAAAACCACAGCTATGTCAAAGTGTGCCTTGGAGAAGTATATAGGAACACAGAGTTAAAATCAGTAGGGGGGTTGAACTAGGTGGTCTTTGGGGTGCTGTGATGTTACTGCTGGTTTAAGGGCAGGTGGGTTAGTTGTGGTTGCAGACACTTTTGTCTTAAGCGCTGTTTCTTCAAGCAGATGCTATGTTTAATTTCTAAGGAATGCTAATGATCACCATTCATTACACTTGACAGCGTTTCCCTGAGGAAAATTCATTTCTTTATGGATGGTTTACTCCAGGGTGTTTTATTTCGATTGAGTCGAAGCTCAGAAGTTTGGGAGTGCCTGTAGCACTCAGTGGAGTGTGTGAGTTCCATTTATCATGTGATCTTGAGAGCCTTCTTCCAAAGGAAAGTCTTAGTTAGGATCAGTAGCTCCAGTAGGCAGCGCTGCACCTGGAGCTGCTGCTGGGAGCAGCACAGGGCAGGGCTGCTGGCAGCTTGCAGCAGGGCCCTTATTGCTGTCGTGGAGGAAATCTGCTCACAAATAAGGGATGTCCACTCCCTTACTTCATCCCTTTCATTATAATTCAGGCACCTGCACTGAAAACCAGCCAGTGGAGTTTGCTGCTGACTGGCACTCATGTGGGGCCCAGCTCTGAGGATGCATTCTGTGTTGCAGCCACTCTCTTTGCTGGCCGCAGTTCTTGCTCCAGGCTGAGTATGGCAGCTCTGCCTTGCTTTGGTTCTATGGCATTGAAATCCCTTTGTCAAACTCTCCCACGCTGTGCTTTGCAGATGTATTTTGCTGATCCCTGTAGCCTGAAGTACGGGGTTGGTATCTTCATATCTCC
Source organism: Coturnix japonica (assembly GCF_054131305.1). Taxonomy (NCBI): domain Eukaryota; kingdom Metazoa; phylum Chordata; class Aves; order Galliformes; family Phasianidae; genus Coturnix; species Coturnix japonica. The sequence goes on along the minus strand of NC_140673.1, from coordinate 6,540,657 downwards.
ATTTATCACTGTGTTAGGCACCCAGTGTCCCTGCAGACTCATGGGGCTCTATGTGGGTACTTAGCATGAGGAGCTGGGGGCTGGATGCAGCCCTGAACCCCATGGCAGGAACGGGGGGCAGGGTGGGTAAGATTCTGGTTGGATGTTAGGAGGAAGTTCTTTACAGTCAGAGTGGTGGTGAGGTGCTGGCACAGGCTGCCCCGAGAGGTTATGGATGCCCCATCCCTGGAGGTGCTCAATGCCAGGTTGGATGGGTCCCCAGCAGCCTGGTCTGCGAAACGTGGAGGTTGGTGGCTCTGCTTGTGGTGGCGAAAGTCAGGTGTAGGTGACTGATGTTTCTGGTCGGTTTGTGCGGCCACTTCCCGTTCCCACGCGTGACTTTTCAGCCTCTTCCTCGTCCGTCCATCCCCGCCGCCGTTCCCCCGCTGCGCTGCGGGGGGCGCCGCTGCCCCGAGCCGCCCGGACGCCGCAGCGCCGGCCCGGAGGAGGGGAGGAAAGAAGAGGGGCGGCTCAGGTGCGAGCGGCGCTGGCGGGGGAGCGGAGCGGCGGCGGCCGCAGCCGCAGCACGGCGAGTAGGAGAGCGCGGGCGGGCGGCGGCTGGCGAGGATGCGCGGAGGGGAGGCAGCTCTCATTGCCGTAACAAAGAAGCGGAGGAAAAAGTAGTGGTTCTGTGTGCGCTGTGCCGCTCGTGGACGGAGGGAATAGCCGGCGGGATTTCTGGGGCGTTCTGAAAACCGAAGGACTTTTTCTGTGCGGCGTGGGGATGCGCGGCAGGAAATTAACTCCGACTGGAATGGTTTGTATCAAAGTGCTGCGACAGGATTGGAGAAAATGTTTCTTGTCTGGCAGCTGAAATCCCTCCTGCGGACGCAGCGAGGGCTGCCCAACGCACCGGGGACTTTTGCAGAGACTTAAAGCAGATGCCAGCGTTAATACCGGAATGACCTTGGGATCGGTGTGTGTGGATCCCTCGCTTCCCCCCGCCGGGCTCCAGAACTCTCGGATAAAGGCGGTTGTGGCATTTCTGGGGCCTTTCGGAAACCACGAGTGCGTGCAATTAATTTACCTGCCTAACGATTCCGGAACTGATGGAGCATTTACTTCAAACTGAACCCAGATGCTTTCTCTTAATGTTTGCTTTCTCCCCAACTGCGAATACAATGAGCAAGGTAACGTCCTGCAATTAGAAGAACGATTATTTTAAGCAGTTATTTATCACACCGATCACCTATAAATGTAAGAGCCCTGAAACCACGTAGAAGATGAAGCGAAACAGCAGGATAATGGAGTAGTAAACAATGGCAGCCTTTCTGGTCAAATCAGCATTTCGTTAGCATCGCAGCAGAATGCAGATGGAAGTTTCTGTCGCTGTGCTGTGGGGGTTTGTGAAATGATTCAGGTGTTGCTACAGAGGTGAGCTCTGCCATGGCTGTACCCGTGAACTCCTGAGTGCTGAGCTCTGCTGTGGCAGAGCTTCCAAAGATGATGATTTTTAAATTGCCGATGCCGAAATAAGAATTGAAGAGGATTTATTTTGGTCTGTGTGGACCTTGAGGTATGCTGCTGGCATTGATCACTGGAACAGACGGTAACTGCTTTAAAGGGATTGTGAATACTGACCCAAGTCTCCAAAGCCTATTCTTAAAGCATTTTGATTTTTACGTGAATAGACGCAATCTTCCTCGTTGTATGTGAGATGTATGCTTGCTTCCTGGGCAATCAGAGGACAAACCTGCCTTGTCCCCCGCCCGTCTCCCTCCAAATAAAATTCATTATTCATACCCAAACGGTGGTGAGTCTGTTGGAATTAACCTTGACAAAAGTGTTTTCCTTACCTTCCTAACAAACAGCGTGGGTAAGGCAGAGTGCCATCTCCCAGACGGAGCCAGAAAAGGCAGCGTTAGATGATGAACTTTTTCCTTTACTCTCAAGTCACTCTGATTTAAACTGCGACGTTAAAAGATGACCTCTAGCACCTGCTGGTCCAGGAGCCCTGAGCTGTGCCAAGGTTCCTCCTTCCCTCCCTCCTCTCACCCCGCTGTGTTCCAAAGTCAATGACTTTCTCAGGAAAATAAAAGTCAGAGATTTCCCCCCAACCCTCCCCCCCCTCACCCTGGGGAACGAAGGTGGTTCTTCGGTTTTTCTTTCCCTGTTTCATGGTACCTGCTTGCTTTAGAAGTGCCTTGTGTTTGCTAAGGTTTGGTCAAGAGCACTGAAGCAGCTGATCAGTGGCCTTTCTCTTTCTGGCCTTTTTTTTTTTCTCTTTTTTTTTTTTTTTTCTTTTTTTTCCTCTTTTTTTTCCTTCTTTCTTTCTTTCTTTCCTTAAAGCTAAGGTGCACCAGAGGTGATGTGCTGATGCTGAGGAGCATCAACTGCTTACGGGACTGTAGAACCCTCCCAACTGTAAGCGCTGGCAGCAGCTGCAGGACAGACCGTGGGACGCTGGAGCAGCCTGGCTGCCGCTGAGCGGGTCACCTGCCCGCTGCCTCCAGTCACAGTGATCCCACCACAAAACATGAACCGGTCGCGATGGGTTGAATGGAGGACTCTGAATATGAGCGGTAGCGTGGTGAACCTGTCTGAGCACCTCTCCTGCCCTCTGGGATTTGGTCACTACAACGCAGTCGACATCTGTATCCTTGAGACGGTCGTTATCGTCCTGCTCACCTTTCTGATTATCGCGGGTAACCTGACTGTTATCTTCGTTTTCCACTGCGCCCCGCTTCTGCACCATTACACCACCAGCTATTTCATTCAGACCATGGCCTACGCAGACCTTTTTGTTGGAGTCAGCTGCTTGGTCCCCACGCTGTCCCTGCTACAATATTCAACAGGTGTCCACGAGTCCCTGACGTGCCAAGTTTTTGGATACATCATCTCCGTGCTAAAAAGTGTGTCTATGGCATGTCTGGCTTGCATCAGCGTGGATCGCTATCTCGCTATAACAAAGCCTCTCTCCTATAATCAACTGGTCACACCTTGTCGCTTGAGAATCTGCATCATTTTGATCTGGATATACTCTTGCTTGATCTTCTTGCCTTCCTTTTTCGGCTGGGGAAAACCTGGTTACCACGGAGATATATTTGAGTGGTGTGCTACCTCCTGGCTAACTAATGCCTACTTCACTGGCTTTATTGTCTGCTTACTGTACGCTCCTGCTGCCTTTGTCATATGTTTCACGTACTTCCACATCTTTAAGATTTGCCGGCAGCACACCAAAGAGATCAACGACCGCAGGGCTCGCTTTCCCAGCCACGAAGTGGATGCTGCTGGGGAGACGGGGCACAGCCCTGACCGCCGCTATGCCATGGTGTTGTTTCGGATCACCAGCGTGTTCTACATGCTGTGGCTCCCCTATATCATATACTTTCTGCTGGAGAGCTCTAGGGTGTTGGAGAACCCCGCGCTTTCCTTCTTAACGACATGGCTTGCTATAAGCAATAGTTTCTGCAACTGTGTGATCTATAGCCTCTCCAACAGTGTTTTCAGGCTGGGACTACGGAGACTGTCAGAGACCATGTGTTCATCTTGCACGTGTTTAAAGGACAGGGATGTACAGGACCCTAAACCAAGGAAACGGGCTAATTCCTGCTCCATTTAAAGAACACTGCTGTGTGCCATCAAACGAGGAGCTTTGATAGTGTTTGCTGTATCTGGGGACTTAACAGAGGAGAAATGTTTACTTGAATATTTTGCAATGCTGTTAAGAGATGAGTTGAAAAGTGTTTTTGGGAAAGGAAAAGGCTGCTGTAGGAGGGGTCACTGGACTCTTGACTGTAGCTCTGAAATTATGAGCACAGCCATTCAGCAGAGACAACAGAGAAAGTCAGAGAACTTAAATCTTCCAAAGGGCAGGATGCAGCTCCTGCGTGGCAGGAGGGTCCTCACAAAACAAATGAGTTAGTTACTACCTTCTCTTCGCCCTTGTAGAAAAGTTGTCTTACTATCTTTGTGTCAGAATATACTGTAGCCTTCTGAATTTAAATATATTTACGAGGAAGCAATCAACTACACAGTAAGTGGCTATCCATAAATTATATTCCTGAGGACTTGCAGTAGATGTTGCAGATCAATAACCAGCTCTGTCTCTGCTCACACCTGGTAAACCATTTTCAGTTACACAAACAACCTGCAGTGCATACAGCCTACGCAGGGCGTGATGCTTTCGGATAAAATGGCACATTCTGCTATAGCTGTCACCAAACCTCCCCCTTTCAGTTCTTTTTATTTCCCCGCCGGCCCCCTCCATCCTGTGCATCTTTAGGTCCTGTTCTGTTGCAGGGGTTTAGTTTGGGGGCACCTATGAGGTAAGCTGAGGAAGTGCAGCTGCCCGCCTGTAAGGACTGACTTCTTCTGTCTTTCATTCTCTCGATCCTGTTAAAGTAGCACACGGTGTTGATGTAGTGTCCTTTAGGGTGTACTAAAGCTTTTCCTTTATTGTCTACACAAATAATCCTAACGCAGATATGGTAATGGCGCACAGCAGTGTGCATCACTGCTTAGAAAATTAAAAGTAAATAACAAAACCTTTTCTTTTGGAAGTCTGGCTTACTGTTGTAGCTGCCAATCCTCTGTGTGAACCGAGCTTGCACATACTGTATTCTTTTCAGCTGTTATTTTTTAAAGAGCAAACGTAAGCTGTGGTCTGTGCCTGATGTTTTTTCTAGCACGTGGGGTAGGTCAGTGCTACAGGACTAAAACGCTGTACTTGTTTTCAGAGAAATACTTGTTGAATAGATGTTCACCAGCCAGATGCTCTCGGAGAAGGTGAACAAGACATTTGGGTATCAAACACAGGCAAATGAGCTTTGGTATTTCCTTTTGTAGTGAACTGACTTTCAAGTCCACCAATTAAATCTTTTTTTTATTTCGCAAGGGCGCGGAAACGTTGGGTTTGTGAAATCAATTGCCAGGGGTTCAGATGCATGTTGGTTGATAAAACACCTAAATCATTATTTTGAACCAAATGTCATTTTCTTCGATGGTTATTGGCTTTTTAAAAAAGGCCCCGACTATTGGTGCCTTTTTAGCACTGCACTATTATTCCTTCTTTCACCAAAACGCATTTGTGAAGATCGTGCCTATTACTTTTTGTAATGGAAGCTAACCACGTTTGCACACTTGTGGTTTGACTCCAGATCTCCCATACTGATGTACTCTCTGTTCTGTGGAGGTGGTTCTGAACCCCTGTACGTTTTTAAACCTGTAAGAAAGATAAAACGATGGAATAAAGTAATATTGTGTATATCAAACCCAGCCTGACTGTAGTTCCCTGATGTTACGCTCTCTTCTTTGTGCAAGTTCTTCTGGGTTCCAGCGACCTTCTGAAGGACTTCGGAATTGCCTGTTTAAAATCCCAAACTAAGACTGCCTGCTTTCTGTCTTCAGTGTTTGTATGCTGGTTTCTATCATCACACAGCCTTTAAAGCAGATTGAAATATGACTTGAAACATTCCTCTAGCTAAACTGAGCTGTTGCTGACGATGAGCCCTGACAGATACTGCGGAGAAGCAAGTAGAGTTCTTTGCACGTATTCACGTCAGTGGCAACGTGTGTATTGCCTTCTTTAGAAAAGATGCTGTTTGTTTCAGAAGGCTCTTCTTAGCAGCTCCAGAAGGTTGTTCAACCCTGTCTCATCTCAAAAACCAGACCTGTATCTGTGCTCTGTGTAGCAATGTAGTTAGTTTCCTGCCTAGTTAGGTTCTTAGAGCACAGGACTTGGCCAGCAAGCAATGCCTTATTCCTCCCAGGTTGTGTGGTTGGCTTCAACTTAATGAAGTAGTTCTGCATTTGTGCTTAGTGCTTCGTTGGCATTTCCAGTAACAGGTTTTGGTGTGACCTTTGGAAATCCAAGGAGAGTTCTAGGAAATCCTTGTAGCTGGCCAAACCTTTTATTAAAAAGAAGAAACGCAACTTTGAAGGCGCCAGGTGCGTATTTATGTGGTGCTGTAGCTTCAAAAGTGTTGAGATACACAAGCTAGCTCATTTGTATCAGTAGTGCCTTAGCTGAACCCTGCTTGTGCAGCCCCATAGGATTGATGCAGCAGCCCATGGGGCAGGCAGTAATACCTCCCTCCCCATGTGTCAAGCTGGCATGTGGCACTTTCCTGGGCCCTCAGGCTGATGCTGAAGGGACAGAATCTGGGAGAAATCCCCTACCCTGCATATGAATTGTAGGTATCCAGGTTCCCTGCTTTATTTTTCTTTGAACATCAATCTAATGCTGGTGCAAGAGAACTGACTTGCATGTATCTGAAGCCAGAATTTCACTTGCTCTGAAATCATGCTCCAGCCTGTTCTATATAAACCTGGAGTTTATTGAATTATCCCCAGCCAAGTTCAACCCTGTGTTTCCTGGTGCTGTTCCCTGGATGACAGAATTTGACGTGGTGGTCAGTCACATGAATTTGTCCATTTAGTAAGTGTGTTTCATTATTTTTTTTTTCCAAGCTTTTTAAACTCCTGATTTCAAGAGTTATCTAAGGGAGGTTTGTTGCTGTTTTACTAATGCTGTCTGAGGACTCCAGCTGGTGCTGAATTCTCTTTCAGAAATGATAAGGCTGGATGTTTTGGTGGGTTTAAAAGAAGCCCAGTAGAAATTTCAATCTCCAGCCTGTCAGTTGTGATTTTCAGTCTGTCTTTATTATATAAAGTTTCATCATCTTGTATTAAACAGCAGGAAAACCCCAATCATGCAATGGCAGCCGAAGTGCGACCAGGAAAGTGACTTTCTCTTCACCAAGCATCATGTGCTCCTTTATTTCCTGAAACACCCAAGTGATTTCCTCTTAAAGCATTCCTTACAGGGAAAGAAAACTGTGGCCACAAGAAGCGTAAGGTGTTGTTTTAAGTGTTTTCTTACTGATTTTCTCATAGTAAGATGTATTTTTTTCCCCACTTCTGCTTACAAACACGTCTTGTGATTGTACTTGGTAAAGCACGAGGCGTCATGCTGGGTTTATTTTTGGGCAGAATCTTTGTGTGTCCTCTGCTGAGCAGTTCACTGTTCTTTAATGAGCCGCCTTTCATGGTACAGTTTATGAAAACCTTTTAAAAACAGCATTTATTTTGTAATTACAAATATTTTACTGTGTTAGTATTTGCCAACTGAATATCTGTAGCTGTGCTTTGTTTTCACCCTCAGCAAAGCTGGTAAAAACTGCTTTTTTTTGGTGATGTGCCAGCCCATATTAGAAATTGGCTGTTTAGAGTCAAGCATCGACGCAATGATTTGCAGTTTCATTAGCTTCTTATTCTGCAGAAGGAGTTTCAATACAAACAAAAGGTAGTTGCTGCAACAGGATGTCAAGTTGATGGGAAATGAATTAGTTTGTGTACCATCCCATGGCTGGTTCTCAACATGGAGCTCTTTCATCTTTCCATATTACGTATTGATTCCGTGATACGCTTGTGGCCCAGCCTATGGGCTGTGGATTTTTGTGCTGCCATTTGAATGTCTGTGTCTCTGCCTCGGGGTGCTGCTGCAGTAGGAAGAAGCCTTTGCCAGCAGCAGCTCGGCAGTGATGTGCCCAGCCTGGAGCTGCCTTTTCAGGGAGGAATGTGCGATGTTTGCTGAGCCAAAATGCAAAGCTCCGTTAATAGACTCCTTTCTCTGTTTGATAGCAGGAAAATCCTTCCAGAAAACATGAGTAGGGCTCCACGGGCCTGAGGTGCTAATAGGGCAGTGCACAAGCAGAGGAGAGGCTGCTAAGGGCACTCTTCCTCAGCAGAGCCTGGAGGAAACTCTGCCAACCACTCATCTCACTTTCACATCCACCATTTCTCTGGGCTTTTCCTTTATTGAAGTACTGCGAAGGACAGGGCAAGTAGAAGGAGGCCCTTGTGCTTTCAGATGTGCTGACAGCAGGCTGGGAAATGCTATTTGAAGCCGTAAAAATGCCTGTAGATCTTTGGGATTTTATTACTGCTTTACCCTGTCTGCTGCCTGACCCTCCTGAGAAGAACATGGCAGAAATGCTGCGGGTGTTTGTGCTCATCACCCTGCGGCTCACTGTGAGCAAAGCACAGATGATTCTGATTGAAAGGAAACTTGTATACATGCAATGATTGCCAGGGAAAGAGGTCTTACTCCTTGTATGTGCCATTCGCTCCAGCCCGTGGTTTCAGTTTTATGAGCAGCAGCATTAGGAAAAAGGGACAAGCTGAAATTTTGAGGAGGATCAGAGATGTCAGCATTAATCACATTGAGGGCATTTCTGCGTCTTGATGATATTGCCTTTTGTTTCTTCCTTTCCTTGATGTGGAATACATCTGCCTGTTGTCTTGTTTTTCCTCTGTAAATTATTTGAATAAGCTTAAATGCTTCATGGATGAAGTCCAGGTAATGAAATACTTAAATGAGAAATAAGATAGTGACTTGGGAAAGTATGATGGGGTGACAGAGAGACAATGAGGTGCATCACACATAGAGCATGCAGGTACTTCACATTTCCCATTCTTTAGGTAAGAGAGTCTTTGAATACCTGCATCCTGTGAAGGTTTCTGCCCTTGAATGATCTCTCGAGTGTTATTTATACTTGGGCATGTATTATTTAAAAGCTGTTCTTGTGTGATGTTTAAATTTATAATTGTAAATGGACAAATGATGTTTCCAGCGCTGAAGCTGATCTGTTCTGACCTCTGCAAGAGGTCTGCTGCAGCCCCAGGCTCTGAACGCTTATTAACTGGTGGCAGCACGCAGCTTCTCGTTAGCAGCTCTGCTGGGGCAGTGGGGCAGGAGCTGCTGGGGCCTTGGCTGGGCACTGCTGGTACGCTGTGCAGGGCAGCCAGCCTGGGGCTTTGGGGACCAGGCACTGCTCAATGTTGCTGTGGTACTGGATGTCTGCGCTCATATCTATGCTGAAATGGTGAGCATCAAATCTAAGGCATTTGTGTCCTTTTGCAAGATACATTCCCCCCTCTTTTCTATCCCTGTAGATCCTTTTCAGTGCAGCGTGCCATTTAAATCTCTGATTCATGCTCACTGACTAAACCTGGGGCGGTTTTTGTCCCTAAATTGTTCCAGCAACAGGATGAAGCAGGGCCCTGCTTCGCCTCCTTTCCCCCAGCTGTTCTGGGCTCCTCTTTCACCTCACCCTGCACCCTGAGAACTGAAGGGCTCCTGCTGGACTGGGCTGCATGAAGGTGATCTGCCCCAGAAGCAGCGGGACGTGCTGCTGAAGGCAGTAATGCTTTCTGTGTCTTCAGCAAGGCTTTTGCAGGAGGTTGTGGATTGGAATCTTTAATGGCAAGCAGTAAGTTAAAAATAAACATTTGAAGGAGAGATCTGTGTGATGAGAGTAATGAATTGTTAGGTCAGGAGCAGATTGGTCTCCTTTCCACCTGTGCCCTCAGTAGGGGAACAGGGTCATAAAATAATCGCGTTATAACCAGGTGGATTTTTGGCTCTCCAGTTTCTATAATGACTGCTCACGCAGCTTGTATGTGTACACATATGTGTATACTTTAAGATTGTAAACAGTTATATAACAGCAGGTTTCAGTGGGAGCTTTCTCTTCATTTCAAGGGCTTTGAGGGCTGCTTTGTGGCTGGAGTCAGATAAGTACAGTCTGCACTGAAACGACCAAAGCCAATCCAGCAAGGAGGCTGTCAGGGAAAGGCCTTCACCCCACGCTGCTGTCTCTGAAATACTGGCTATTTCATGTTTTCCAGGCAATAACTTGGAGTGGTTTATGAAGATGACATAAAACGTTAAAATAATTCAATAAATACAAATGCAATTCCATGCTATTGTGACAACGTTATCTTTAAGATCTTTAATTTTTCTACTCAGGACTTAAGGAGGCTGTACTTTCTGGTATCTGGCACCTCAGGAAGCAGCAGTTAATTAGTATCATTTGCTGACTCTGCTTTAATTTCTGTGCTTGATCTCTGGCTTTTTAAGATTTTATTTGAATATGAATTTAAAATCCAGGTTTGCTGATACTTTGATATGTTCTTCACTTCTGTAAAAGCCTTTATGAGGTTATAAGAGGGGTCGTATCCTTCAAAGGAGCTGTGTCTAGCCCTGAGTCTACTTGAGATGCATCCCGTGGTATCAAAAGAAACGTGCTGCTAAACCTTTTTTACTAGAATTTGTGTGTTTTGGCAGCAAGCCTCAGGCACAGGTGCCAGATCCTCACAGCTTTTTCTTTTGGGCTGAAATACGATGTGTCTCTGCTTTTATTTGTAAATTTACAGGTAAAGAAACTGTTTTGGTGGTGAGTTGGCATTTTGGAGGAGTTTATGGAGATTCCTTTCTCTTCTTTATGTTTCCTTCAATTTTGCTGAGAGTAAATGAGGGTAAATGCTGAAGTACAGCTGGAGGTGTTACTGTGTTTTCCTCATGCATTCCTTGCTTCTGAGTTACCTTGCATTGGAAGTGCTTCTGGGGGGGCAGCATGGTTGTGATGGTTGGGCATTGGTACAGTTGGGCATTGGTACAGCTGGTCATTGGTATAGTTGTGCACGGTGGTCCTCTGATTTGATGGATCTGCTGCATTAAGTGATGCTTGTATTTTAAAAATAAAACAACAAAGTGCTCTTGTGATGCTCATTTTGTCTGTGGTAGAAAAAATAGATTTAGAGCAAGCCAAAAAATGTTCGCTGTTGGTAAAAAGAGATTTGGAATGTCATGTAGGTGAGGAGTATCTGTTTGTGATTTATTTGGGGTAAGATTCAAGAGAGAAATGGAATAATTGATCCTGTAGAAAAGCAGCCCTGACTTTTCATCTGGCCATGGAACAAACGATGTCTGTTTCCTATCAAGAAGAGGTTCTGGGGTACTGAAAGAAATATTAGGGAAGTTTTAGTTTAATAAACAACAGCTGATCCAAAATATGTGAGATGTTTGTAGTTATAAAAAGGAAAGAAAGCTGTTAGCATCAGTACCATCGGCATCAGGTTTCTGATTCAAACAGTGTAATTAGAGATCTCTTTGACAACTGAACTACTAACTATTATATTATGAAGCACTAACCGAGTGCCTGTGCTCTCTATCTCATCTGCACTCTTCTGGGCTAGTTTCTTTGCATGAGGTCAGCCAGGCAGGGGCGACCATCCTTGGCCATTTTCTGCCTGGTTCTTTGTTGGCCATCTTGGAGCAGCCGAGCATCATCACTGCTGGAGCTGCTGTTGTGGTGGAAGAGGAATTCATGGTGTGGAGGAGAGGAGTGAGCTGACACCGTGCCAAGACTGAAAATCAGAAGGATGAGAGGAGTGTAACTTTGAATTGCAAAAGAGAAGTGTGTGTTTGAAGAGATGTGTTGTTTGCTTTCAACCTCCAGCTTAGCTAAAGCATTCTGAAACCAAATTAACCCTGCTGGTGTTTTCACCCACTAAGTGCCTTGAGCAAGAAATGAAGATGTTTCCTGTCATCCCTTCATTGCCAAGGCTCATTCCATGTGAACTCCCTCCTTCCCAGGGGAGTACCATGGGAGCTGGGCCTGGTGTTTCCCAGAGCCACCCCACTGCAGACAGCGTCAACATTTTGACATAGTGATTGGAATCTAATCTGCTCTGAGATTCATGAGCTCTCAGAGGTTCTGCTGTTTGCTGCACCTCTATGAGCGCTGGCTCATCAATGGCAAGTTAGGTGTTGACAGCATCATTCTACTGAATGGGCTCTTCAGGTCTTTGATGGGCACAGTGAGGGCTGGGCAGTTGTTGGCTTTGTTGTCACGTTACTTGGATGAAATACGGCTGCCTCTTTGGGTGCCACCCTGGCCATCCTGCTGCTGTACAGGCATCGAGGTTGGAAGCAGCATCTAGCTTGCCCTGCCCATCAGTATATCTCCACAACTGGGTTTTCTCACCTGCTTTTTGTAGTGAACTTTCATCCCACCCCTTTCACTTTGCAATTACAGACAGTACGTGTGGTTTGCCCCTAATAACACGTTCACATTTTCTTTAAAACCAGCATCAGTTGAAAGTGTTCTGTGAATAAAACTGGTGTTTAAGGTACGTTTGTGTTTTTTCTCTGCTAAGTTCCACATATGAGTGTTAGTCCCTTTAGCAGTTTCTAAAGCTGTCAGCTTGTTACAATTATTAATTACAGATATTTTGGTCTAATTTTTCATTCCTTCTGCAAGAAGAATTCCGGTTGACTTTGAGAGAATCTTGGAGTACTAAGGAGCCTGTGCTCAGTTCTCTCTATTTAAGTTACCAGTAATATGGAGAGCCCTGGACTTGTGATTTTTAGGCAACTACACGACATGACTCATGTCTAGCTCCATTACAGTAGAGACAAATGCATCAGCAGCATTACTAATGAGAACAGAGGACTTGCATAATGAAAGTGTGCATCTGTGTGTGTGTGCTGAACTGAAAACATTATGTTAAAGTATGGTCAGAAAAGTCACGTTTCTCATCTGTGTGAAGTAAAATAGCTAAAGTGCTTATTTTATACATAATGCATTTTTTACCGTTATTTTATAAGCTTATTGAGAAACTTAAAATATAGGTTATTTCAGTAAAAACATAAGAATGTAGCTCTGGAAAGTAATTATATTAGAATGTTTATTAGAATGTCTGAATTCCAAAGACACTAGCGACGTTTTGTTATAGATTTGCTGAACCCTTATGTCCCAACCTATTCTGCATCTATTACATCACTCTTTGTCATTTAACAGCGTTTCCTGTTCTCACTTGAAGTAGAGTAAGATTATATGAACATAAGAGGCATCGTATAGCAAATTAATTAGTTCGAGATTGTATCTTATTTTTCATGAGTGCCATCTGATACTGTCTCTGCTGACTGACAGAATATTTGAACATTCAAAAATAGAGCTGAAATCTGAAACCTGGTAGTAAATGTACTCTTTTAATGGAAAAATAATTCTGTTTCATATACAAAGCTGTGATCTTCTCTCTCTATTTGTATTTTTAGCATTGTGTAGGTTTCTTGTTAGACATTTAACATGATTCCTTGACTCCTGTGACAAGAAGCCTTCTTGCAGCCTCTGAGAGCTTTCTGCATAACAGAAGATCAGTGGTCACGCTTCAGTTTATTATTTGTGCCTTCTTCATTGTCTGCAAGAAAATAATCTCATGTGTATAAATCAAGCTCAGGTTATGTCTGTGCTTTCTCTTGGTTCAGCCTTGTCAGTTCTTTCTGCTCCATTGCAGCAGCATCTTTGGCTGTACTTGAGTTGACCTGCTTTCTTATTAATCATTTTACTTCAAAATTAGGGCAGTATTAGCATACATTGTGTTACTTTTATATTTGATTGTTCTTGAGGTTCCGTGAATTCACAATTAAGATTTAGAGCCTGAATTTAATATTTGCTGCCAGTAGATTTATATCCTGTCTTACTAACCATCGCTTATGTTCAAAGTAATTGTAATATTCACAATTAGATAACGTAGCTTTAAATTTGGACCTGATTCTTTCTGTCTCCTGATATATTAGTGGTTTTGGTAACCAGTTTGGTTCTAAACTTACTTTCAGCAGTGACTGGAAAAAATTCTTTTCTTGTTTTTATTTTGGTCTTTTTTTGGGGGGCTCAGAGCCTGATCAGATGTGTAGCTATAGGCTGTAAAATGGACAACCATTGGTTAGCACTTGTTTTGTTGTTAGTACTGAATTCAGAGGAGGTAAAGGGCTTGTAGGGCTGCATGTGAGTTTGTGCTGAGCTCTTTTTCACTCTGCCTTCTGCAGTTCTGCCTTTCAAGATTTGAGACCTAATGCTCATCCCAGTCTCCAAGAAGGAACACCAGGAGGTGGAATGTTTTCAGACCATGTAGACCTGTGAGATAAATGCTCCTGGAGAATGCTTAGGAGTGTGAGCACTCAGTGCCGTACCAGCAAGGCAGAACCTGTGCGTTATGCTTGAGATGTGGTCCTGGATCACAGAACCAGCCTGAGGACACTGAATTTCTACTTTTTGTTTGGGTGAAGCCTTGTGCATAGGGCTGCTGTTTAGGCTTATGTAAAATGGGAGGCTGAGGAAGGATGTCCTTCTCCCACTGCACCACACAGAGAGCCCATCTGGGCACAGGCAGGGCTCCAGGGAGGGCGTGGAGCAGGGCCAGGAGGTGCTGCAGGAACCTGGAAGCAAACACAGCAGATAGGACTGAGTGAAGCCTCTGAGCACCAGTGATGCTTTTGGTGATTGGAGAATTGTCAGATATTGGCTTATGGAGTGATGCTCTTCTTATGTGTTTGATTAGTTAATTGATTTCTCCCCATAGGACTGAGCAAGAGAGACAAGAGAAGCTTTCACAGCCACCCTTACCTATTTTCATTCTGATTTCCCACGACAGGGTGCACTTGTTTTAATAATTAGTAATACCCAGCTAACCGCCCAAAGTAAAGATTACAGGCCTTTGGATGGAAGAGTAAGCTGGGATGCCCTTTCTGGAAGAAATGGAGGGTAACTAACTTGAATGCTAGAAAATAATGTACTTTCCCTCAAAATGAACTACAGAGGAGAAATGGGAATGAGGACAGCTTGTGCAGAGTTACCTGAATTTCAGATGAAATCTGTGTCACGAAGAATGTTTTACCCAACCCAAAATGTAAATAAGGGAAGGGAGATCTTGTGAAGGACGTTACCTTTCCCTGCTCAGAGAAACCTGTAAGTCATTGATGTAGTGTTGTAGGCTCTAAGGAATGTGAAGGTGTTATCCAGCATCTATTAGGAAACAGCTAGCTATTCACAGGTACAAGTACTATGGTTAGGACTAGGTTATGGACTTGATGATCTTTGAGGTCTTTTCCAACCTGAGTAATTCTGTGATTCTATGACACTCATAAACAGTTTGTCTACAGGCAGTATAGGCAGCGTGGAGCAGCTCTGCATTAGTTACCCATCGCTGGTTGGAGAGCATCTCTTCTGCCCCTTGAGATCTTGAGGGAGGGAGGCAGGAGCCCCACATGGGCTGGGGAAGGTTGATTTCCATAAGAAACAAGACTAAAATCCATCAGGATGCATCACTGGTAGTGATGTATTGGTGAGAGCAAGTTTAATGAAAAGCTGTCTTATTCATTTACAGGGTAACAGTGTCCCTGTAATTGGGTGCTGAAAGCTGGCCTTGTTATTTGTTGCAACAAATGCCATAGAAATGACAAGCTAGGTCATGAAGTGATGATGAAGCCTTTAAGAGAGATATAAAATAGAAACAATACAGACAAATGCTTCCAATTACAAGATGGGGCTCGAATGGTATCAGTCTGTACTTGCATTTGGCAGGATGAAAGTTACTGTCAGAGAACATGTGTTCAGCACGTAGACAAAGATTTGTAGAGCCTCTTCACCTGATTTTTTTGGTGCAGCACTTGAGGATTTTCTTGCTATTTCAATGCAGAATAGTTCAGTAGATCCTTACGTTGCCAAGCTCTGCATGGTTCTACTAAGGAGACAGGCAGGATGGGGACTGCAGGTCTGAAGGGAATGGTTTGGTCAGCAGGGTAATGCCGTTGTCTGTGGCAGTGGCACCTACCTGCCTAGGAAAGCCCATAGTATCAAATGTTCCTATTTCAGTTACAGTGAATAATGTTCTACGTGCTACATGTACCCATAGTGTAATGTAAGCATTTATCTTAATTATAGCGGGTCACATTCTTCTCAGAAGTGAAATGCTAATATAGTTTGCTTCTTAATTTTTGCTGGTTGGTCTCCTTTAGCATCTAACGCATTATATATACATATGGAATTTAGTCTGTTGCAACTATTGAACGTGTGCTAATAGTTACTATTCTCATATTCCCTATTTGTATTTAAAAAAGTAGTAATTTTTTTGCTGCCTTCATTGAGTTGTCTACACATCCATAATGTGTGGGTCCATCTGTAAGTCTGTTATAGCAGCAGGCTGAGAAAGTACTTTGTGATGGATACAAATTTCCTGGTTTTCTTAAGCTCACTTGCATAGGATGAAGATTAAACACCTGGTGCTGGAGAGCCTCGCTCATAGCAGTGGGAGGCTATTCAGGAGAAATAACCAGCCATGTTTTCATCCTTCTAAGTTCAAGAACTCTTGAATAAGCACTAGCAAAATAACTTTGCATACAGCTTTCAGTGAGCCCTTTCATTTCACAAAATCCATTCTTACCTAAAAAGCAGAGCAGAAACATAAGCAGATTATCTGCTGTCTGCACTTTATTTGTGTCTGTTGGTCTCTGTTAATGTCAAGGAGATGTATGTTGTGGTATTAACGGGTCTGACATGGATTACTTTCAAATTCATTCTGTTTGCTCGGAATCTGATCTCCTGGGCCTGAGCAGTGATAGAATTAGTGCTGTCTCCCCTTGAAGAAGCATCTCCTTGAAGAGAAGGAGCCTGCAGTCACCATATTGTACAGCCACGCTTTCTGTCTATCTTATGTTATTTCCATGTCTTTTGATTTGATTGAAAATACTTTTTTTTCCCTCAGTTTGTATTTAACTTCTCTCTCTCCAGATGTAAACACGATTTGTATCTTTAATACATATCATTACTTCACAACTTTTCTGTGTTCAGTTGGGAGGTACTGATTTATCCAAATTCTGGGTTGCAGCATATCTGCCATTATCTTTGAATTATAGAGGGAGTCTTACTGAGATGTGACCAGTTCCCAATGCAGTCCTGTGTGATTTGCATGGAACGTGGAACAGCAGGCTCTCTTTTGAGGATTACATATTGTAGTTTTGAAATACCTGCTGCCAAAATCAGGCAGAAGATGGAGACTAAGAAGGTATAGGAAGGAGGAACCTAAAATCTTAAATGCCACGTGTTTGTGAATGAGAGTTAACATCTTAATGTTGTGGACACGATCATGCATACTTATTTATTCTGTTTTCCAGCATGACATCCAAAGTGCTGCTGTTGAAAAGCTGTATAAGAAAATGAAGAAAGGCCTCGAAAATGTAATTGTCCGTAGTAGTGAACTGTTGAAGCTGTTCAGCATTATGTGTCATGAGTCTTTAATTACAGAAGTTAAAAGGTTGCTTCTTGTGATTTTCCAGATGATTGAAGGCATTCAAAGCTTTTCAAATCCGTGCCACTTCTCCACTCTCCTCCCACCTCTATTTGTTCATTCTCCTTTGGTCGCCTCTGTGCGTGAGTCAGGGAGAGATGAAAAGAAATAATTATCAAAGCAGAAGAACACGGAGGGAACAAATGAGGTATTTCAAAAAACATTGTCGGATTCTGAGCTATATTTAGCACTCCTTTAGGGTGCCAGAACAGTGGAGATGTGCATTATATTTTGAGTTAACACATATCTGCAAGTCACACGATGCTAAGAATATTCCTCAAAAGCATTTATTGATCCAGCTCTGAATGGGTCAAAGAGAGAAGCTTTTACATTACGCAGCCTGAATTTTTTATGTATTGGGATCTCTGTGCCTTCCTCCTATTCTCTACCCTTTATATCCATGGCCTCTCTGCCAAAAACATCATTTGCTCCATGGTGTTTCTTGTGGCGATGCATGGATTTGTTTTCTCCTCTGGTAGAGCCCTGTGAGCTGCTGTGCCCTCCTGCAATGTGAGCATCCTGTGAGTGTTTGAGTGAGAGCTGCTTTGGCTGCTCTCTGGGTTGGGTATGGAAAGGCTGCACTGAATTCTGTCCTTGCTTTAAGAGGGGTTTTGCTCAGGAAAAGAGGAAATCGCTAAGTAACAGTGACAGTTTATAATAGGAGTAATTAGGAGCTAATGAAAGTACTTAATGTCTCATTTTCTTCTTTGCAAATATTACACTTTTTAGGAACAGATATTAGCTGCAAAAGAAATGACTGAAGGTAATTAATGAATAAAAAGGAAACTGACAATTTGGTTTTCATTGTCCAAAGGGATGCATAAAAAAGGAACACTGTATAAGTAATAATAGGAGACACGGTGTCAGTTTGTGTTTAAATGATCACAAATTATATTTCCACTGTATAAAACCAAATCTTTTAATCTCCAGCTGCCTCTGCTGCCAGAGTGTTTTGCTGTGCTAAATCTTGGGGGTCTCTTCCAATCATTGTGATCCTGTGATTTCAGTATATTGCTTTTGTTTCCCAATTACATGTTTTTGTTTGGGTTTGACTGACAGCTCAAACCCAGCATTGTTTCTGGATGCTGCTGTTTTCAGATTGATCGGTCCGTAAATATCCTCGGAAACTTTCTACATCAAAAAACACTGAGTTTTATTTAGGATGGAGCTGTGTAGGGAAGAATCAAATCTGTGCTAAGTCAGTTTAATTACAGATGAAGTGGAGGGATTTAAAAATAGCTACTCTCAGATGGCATTTGATAAAGGTAATTAAAGCATGAAGAGTAATGATAAAAACCTTTTGTTCTGCTGCTCTCCTGTAGTGCTAGGAGCTTAATGTTTTACAATCCAAACACTTGTTTGTGGCCTGGAAGCCTCGCTGTGATGGAAACGCCTTGTCTGCTGTAGAAATGGAAGTCGTGGTCTTATTTTTGTCCTCTAAATGTGCGCATCTCTGAAAAGAAAACCCTTTCTTTTTCCATTGGATGTCATGACAGTCACCAGCCAGAAGCTGCTGGATCTCCATCCCAGGTATGGCTCAGCTGCTGCCTGAAGGTGATCCTGAGCAGCTCGTGGCTGTAGAGAGGACCAGGCAATCTCCAGAGGTACCCTCCTACCTCAGCCACTCTGTGATTCCCGTTAGCTGAGTAACACTAACATTGTAGGAGTTTGGCTGTATGTTTCTATAGAGGTAAGAATTTTTTTTAGCCTTGTTGACGATGCCTCAAGTTCCCCATGGATTCGTATTTCTCTGTGCTTGGAAAAAACTTCTTGTGTGCTTTTTAGCTTGTTCAGACAGATGACTTTTATCTTTTCAAGGTTGAGATGAAAGTTCTGCAGAGGATGTGTTTTACCCAATTTGGCAATCTGAGCATATAATTGAGAAGAAATCTTTGATAGTCACTTATAAGAGACAAAAACTGCCAGCTACCCAGGAAGTGGCAATGAACGTTCCTGTTTCTCGGGCTCTGCTGCTGAGGAGAATTCTCATGTGAGGGAAAAGTGGATATTTAAAGTGTCAAGATGGTGTAAGTTAGCAATACGTGGGTTAAAGTGTGTTCAAGATTACCTTGTCAGAAAGATTACCTTGTGAGTATATGCTGTCTCCTCCTACTGACTTGTTCCATAGCTGCTGAAGTGACTGCCGCCTGCTTGGTGCCTCACTCTGTGCATGCACTGGGCTGCTCTGAGCAGAGGGCCCTGTGTGTGCTCACACTGAGGATACAGGGGCTTGGAGGATCCCAGTGGGCATCAGAGGCAAGTGGTAGTGCCTGGCCGGTGCCATCCTTCAGAACCAGGCAGCGAGCTGGGGAAAACTGAGTGCAGCAGGTGACTTGAAACCAACGTTTGGAGCCTAATTCTTGAGTGGGATCCTCAGTTACCACCTCAGAATTTCTCCTTCCCTTCCTCAGGTCTGCTTTATAGCAGAGGTCCCAGATAGAAACAGCTCCAGGACAAGATGCGTTGTATGACTGAAGAGCCTTTCAAGGAGATGGGGTAGGGCCATCTATCTGTTCTGGAGGTCAGCCCTCCCACCTTTCTTCCCAGAGCACGACTGGCACTATTCCATCACTATTCCATCACTCAGCAGCTGCACCTTGGTCTGTTGAAGTCTTGGAGACCTGCAGTGTGGTTTTGAATCTGCTGTGGTTTGTGCTGGGTGCTCTGCCTTCCTAACATCCCATTGGTGAGCAGTGTATTCAAGATACAGCATCACCAGTGCCGAGTGCAAAAGAATGATTGCTTCCCTTGATCTGCTGTGTAAAATGTTTACATAGATTAGCAGAGAAATGAGAGCTCCATTTTGAAACCATTAGGGTTATTGAGGAAGTACGTGCAATATGACAAACGTACTCAAGGAAAATTACAGTGTTTAAAAATGTAAGCAAAATGTGCTTGCTCAGACCTGCAGTGGGAGCGAGGAGATGCTTTAGGGTCGTTCCTCTGTCTTGGAGCAGCAGGAGGAGGATGTTGGTGTGCCGGGCACTGCTCTGATATGGGGATGGGCAAACCCTGCACCTCGCCACGCGCCCGCCTGCCTGCTGCTGACTCATGCAGAGGGCCAGGCTTGGCTCCCCAGCTGCATTATTTTTGGCTGCTGTGGTTGGTATTTGAGGTTTATTTTTATCTATTACTAATTTCTGTGTAACCAAAAGCAAGAATGGTGTCATGGTGAGGAATTGTGCTTGAATGTTAAGCGCCTGCAGACAACACGCAGCATTATTAATTATACTTCTGAGTTTCTCTCGGCATTCATAGCTTCCTTTACAGCAAGGGATATCATCCCAGGAGCTAATTACGGTGCAAGCAGCTCGTTGCTCACCTCATTATCTGGCTCACACCGGGGCACTGCATGCCCCAGGGCTGGCGGAGAGCAGCACAGCGGGCACGGCACAGGGACGGGCAGGCAGCTGGCACAGCCCTATTTATAGCTGCAGCCCATCTGCCCGCGCTGCTGCCAGCTATTAGGAGATGGAGCAGACCATCGGAGGGAAAAGGCATCATTTGCATTCCTCTGAAGCCTCCCTGGAAATGCAGCAGGCTCTTCTTGCATTGATTTCTGCACTAGGAACCAAGGAAGCTGTTTTTTCCTCTCCGTTGTGCCCTGTTCCCCCTGGGTGCCCTGCAGACCTGCTGCAGAAGGCTCCTGCCCAGCTCCAGGCACCGCTCTCAGCTGAGCCCTGGCAATTTCTTCTGGGGAAGTTGTGCTGCCATGGCAACTCGGCACACGGAATCTTAATTACAAGGCACAATATATGTTTATGAAAGTAATTAATAAAAATGCTATTGGGGATGGGTTCATTACACGAGTGGGATCTTTTCTACTATGTGTCTCACTGCTGCTGTTGTGCTCAGTGGGGCAGCATCAGGCAGGGTTTGTTAGGTTACCTAGTTTTCCTGTTTTCATTGCCAACTTTTTACAAAGCTCAGGTGAAGCACAGTTTGCTTGGGGTGTTCAACATAGTTTAATCTTAATCTTTCAGTTTGAAGGCTTTCCTATTAAAGCTGTATGCAGTCTGTTGTAGCAGAGCAGTCCAGCTGCGGATGCACACAGTCCTGAACCTTCACGCTGTGGGCTGTGTTAGAAGGTGCAGCAGAGATATCTTAAAGTTTCATGCTGGCCAGGCAGACTCCTCTCTCACTTTGCAGCTCCTGTTGCCTGTCTGTGCTTTGTGTAAGTGTTTGTCAGATGCTCAGTCCGGCACCTGAGCTGTTGCTGCCTCCTCTCACCCTGGAGTACAGCTCAGGACAGCTGTGTTGTCCCTGAGTAAAGGAGCCCTGCAGTTGCAGTGCTGCAGTGACATGGTATGAGTCGTTACGGAGTATTTCATATTCTTATTTTAAAAAGAATCAAAGCAAAAGATGCAGACTGCTTAGTTTTACATGGAGTGAAGCAGTGACATGGTGGGCTTGGTGAGCCTGTTCCATTATTCCATGTTCTCCTCATTTATCTCTGTCCCTCAAGCATGAAGACTTTAATGCTGTAGCTGCTAGCAAAGTGAAATGTCATCTAGCTCATTACCATGATCTTTGCTGGTTACATGCAATATATGAATTTAAATGCTAATGAGTGGGTAATTCTTTTAAAATGTGATGCCTTGTGAAGTTTCTATTAAGAAATCTGAACATGACTTCTTCCTTTACAGGCTATGGATATGGGATACCAATGAGACTTTGTATTGGGATAGGAAAGCCACATACAGTTCAGTTTAAAAGTATATGTGTCCTTGTTTTCTGCAGCCTTTCTCAGGTGCTCCCAAGTGCTACCTATGTTACAATGCACTGTGCAGTTAATGTGCTGGCTTAATGATTCCGTTGCTGTGTGATAACTTTCAAATGACTGGGAAAACAAAAATACATTCTGCTCATTACAGGGTTGTGTATCAAGTTCAACTTCATTAGTTTTGATTAGGGCTGAGCCGGTGCCATCTGTGCTGTCAGCATTGTACATCTCTCACCAAAAAGATATGGGGGATCTGAAATCCACTTCTCTCCCTCTTCTTCCCTGTGCTTTTGTACAAAATTAAGTTGGCTGCGTTCGGTCTCTTTGTAGCTGAGCTTTTTATTTTCAGCTTCAGGTACCTGGCAGCAGAGTTTTAGGGCCAAGGTTTGATCTTCTGTGCCTGAGCGCTTACCTTGAAAAGTTATTTTTATGCTTTGTGTGTTGGTTTCAATGGATTTCCAAACCTGAGAAATATTGCAGAATGTTATTGCTATAGAAAAAGTATTGCCTAGAAAAAGTATTAAAGGAAAAGTTATCTGAGGTGGTACCGAAATACTTCAGAAGTGTTTGGGAAGTGCAGGAAGTAGCACAGGCTTCTAGCAGTGCAGGTCCCTGATGGGGCAGGGAGCCATCCCTGGCAGAGAAGCCTGGGTGAGCAGGGCTCTGTAGGGCTGGGGGTCCACTCCTGTGTCAGCAGAAGCCTTTGGCTTGAAAGTGCCACTCATTGTCCTTCATCCTCTTTATTTCAAACAGAAGTATGGCCTCTGTTTAGGGTTTAATTGCTGTTGTTTTGCCTTGCAGTATTGGTGTATGATATATGGAATTGAGTATAGATTCATAGAATGGCCTGGGTTGAAAAGGACCACGGTGCTCATCTACTTTCAACCCCTTGTTATGTGCAGGGTCGCCAACCAGCAGACCAGGCTGCCTAGAGCCACATCCAGCATGTCCTTGAATGCCTGCAGGGATGGGGCATCCACAGCCTCCGTGGGCAACCTGCTCCAGTGTGTCACCACCCCCTGAGTGACTCATATCTTATGATGACCAGGCAGGATGCAGATGTGCACTGCTCTGTAAGGGCGGTTATAGCATGGCAAGTGAAAGAAGTTATTTCATCATTCACTTCACACATATTCACCTTGAAAGTAATCTTCAGTGAAGTATCGCTACAGATTAACAGTTAAAGACTTTGGTTTATTTCTCCTAAGATCCGAAAGTGTGAGGTTGTTTCCTCAGGAAGTAAAGAATAACTAGTAAAAAGTAAAGATAACTTTACAAGAAATCAGGCCTCACATCAAATACTTCAGCAATCTCTGGACATAAAATCTTTTCTGGTTTAGAAAACCCTTAGAAAGAGGAGGCTGCCATTGAAATCACTGTATGGAAGCAGGGAGTGAAAGGCTCCAGGTGTTTCCTAGACACGTATTTTGTATTGCCTATAAATAGCTATCCATGTTTACACTTACTGATTCTTTGCAGAAAAAGCTGCTGATACACAGTGGAAAACTTTTGTACCCTATTCTATTTAGAATCAGATGTGGCGTTATATAATGCTTTTGGCGTTTTCCATCTTTTATCTTGACAGACATTTATATATAGGTTTGTTGATCTTTTCTCTCTGCTTAACCTCTCCATGAGAGCCTGCAGCTCGCTTCTCTGTGACAGCCAATTCAATTTTCTACCTTGGCCTTGAGAAGGTGAAAGTGGTGGGAAGGCTCAGGGCTGATGAGTGGGTGTTGCACTAAGGGGGCTGTGTGGGAGCAGATCCACCATGTAGGCTGGTACATCAGGTGGATGTGCCCTTTGCATCATATAGCAGTAGTTGTTGGTGGCACTTCTCCTTTGTTTTTTGACTTTCCCTGTTTGTTTATGTTTGTGGGCGATACAAATAATTATTGCATAGTATTGTCAAATAGTTTTGTCCTTCACTGTTTATTCCTTACTTGCAACTGGGGAAAAAAATGGGTTTGAGAAGCACATGGTGTTCTTTGGGACTCGTTTAATCCTCTGCCTGCTTCCTGCATTGCTTGGAAGCGATGATGCACACGTTCTTATAAACCTGTAAGGCATTATGTGTTAAAATAAAACTAGATGCAGAAAGCGGCTTCATAAATAGCTTCTATCCTTCTGGAGTAGACTTCCCACATTGAACAACCCAAAACTTGGGTGGGTCTCATCTGTATTTACATTGTTTTCTGATGCACATTTACGCATCTTTGAAGTAGATGTTTCAATTAGTATTTCCTTTGGTTTATGGGTTATCAGTTGTACTTGGAGATGAGAGCTGCAAATACCCGACTGAAACACAGAGCTGAGTCCAGGTGAGCCGAGGTCAACCAGCTAAGGAATCGCACACTGAGTCCATGCAGAAATGCGATGAAGCATGGGGCTGGCTCCAGGAATGCCTGTCAGCAGCAGTAATGAGAACTGTCCTGCATTGCTTTCAGCAGAGCCTGTGAGCAGCCAGGGGAAAGGGAGCACTGCAGCGTGGGCCGTGTTCTCTCTGCTCTTGGTTTCAGGCTGCCATCAAGTAGAGGAGCGTGCGGCTGTGTGCAGAATGCGCTTTGCTAATCCCAAAGCAGATAAGCAGCTTTAAGAAGTGGAAAATTTTAACATATATCAGCTGTATATTGTAGGAGTTACAGAATTCTTGATGGCAGGATCGTTTTAATAATAGAGAATACATTTATAATAAGAGGGGAAAAAAGCCCTTTTCATCAGTGTAACAGCTCTAACTAGATTTTATAGAATTCGGTAGCCTGCACAGTACAAAACCAATCTGGATTTTCTTTCAAACTGATTTTCACTGATTTAAATGAGGATATTTGATTTATAGCTTCCTTTTATGAGCTGGCGAGAACTAAATATAACCTCTCTGGTACTTGTCTTTTCTCTTCCATCCTTTATCTTATTTTATTCCCCATTATTTCTTCTTGTTCCTCTCCATTTCACGATCATTTCTTGTCTTCCTTTCTGTCCCTACAGCCTTAGTCTGCTTCTCCTCTGTTCCCCCCCCCCCCCCCCTTGCTGCTCACTGCTGGTTGCTGTTCTGCACTGTGGCAGCCTGAGAAAATTGGTTTTCCTATTGTGCTGATGACCAGCCTTCCCTAATCACTCCTGTGAAGTACTTGAGGTCATTCATCCTCCATTTGGAGCCCTTCCTTCACCTCAGGCAAACACACATGTAATGAAGTAACACAATTCATGTCAAGTATTTGGTTATCAAAGCCGGGAGGGATGGAAAGGGGGAAGAAAAGCTGAATCAAAGTTACCCCTTTACTGTAACCTTGTCTCTCTACATGTTGTTGTACAACCCAGATGTGCTTCCTGTTCCAAGCTCTGGGGGATGTCTGTGCAGCCAGGACTGAACTTGATCTTTCTTGATTTACGAGTTGTTTTGCTGGTAGTTTTGGGAAGGCTTCAGAAGTCCCAAAGATTTTCCTTTCCAGGCAGACTGGCCAAGGTTGGAAACTTCTGTCTTCAGTTCTACCTGGCTGCTCTGGATGCCTGCTTGCTGCTGCTTCTGTGACTGCCAGTGTTTTCTTAGGTGCTCCCAAATAATAATGTGTGTTTAATTGGTGGTCACCCTTGAAAAGTGCAGCTGTTTTTTAGGAGCTGGTTGTTTAACTTACCCATTGAGCTTTGCTTAATTCATAGACTGGCCTGGGTTGATAAGGACCACAATGCTTATCCAGTTTCAACTCCCCTGCTATGTGCAGGGTCGCCAACTACCAGAGCCACATCCAGCCTGGCCTTGAATGCCTGCAGGGATGGGGCATCCACAGCCTCCTTGGGCAACCTGTTCCAGTGCATCACCATCCTCTGTGTTGAATGATTGCTGGGTTTTGATACAGATCTTAACAAGCATAACCGAGCCGTAACTGAACTGATTTTAGGTGCATGGAGAGCACTTCTGTAGCTGTAAAAGTGAGTGCTGTCTCCTGGTATGTTTTCAGTTGTATCCTTTATGCGAAGGGAGTGGTGGCGTTATCAGTAAACTCAGATCACCACCCCGCTGTGATCAGAGTAGCTGGAATAAACTAAATATAAGCATAAAACGAGGGGTGGATGTAGTCTCTTTTGACTGCTTCCAAGGAGAAGGAGCAGCTGAAATCTGCTTGTACCTGTGCAGTGGCTATATAAACTGCTTGAGAAACGTTCAGACACACTGAGAAGTGGTATATAGGAAACAAATATCATTTGTAACTGAGTTAGGATTATTTTAGTGCGGTGTGCTGTCTTTGCACTGTCTGGTCTTTATTGTTATGACCCATGTATGACCAGCTAAATGCTCTCTAATGTCACTACTGCACTGTCCTGAATGTTAGGTGGTGCTGAATCTGAGGCAAATTTCATTTTCAAACAATGGGAATGAACCAGAACAAAACACAGAGGCAGAAATGGAGCTGCTTTTGATGATTCATGCACAGCCCCATAGGTCCCAATTACAGGCAGTGCTCTGTGGCACGGCCCTCCCATTGCCACATGTGGCAGTCACACTGCTGGCTCAGAGTGGGACTTAAGGGACGTTGGGCTTACGTTGAATTAAGGAATTGTCGCTTGAAAACACTGGTTTTGCGTGTGATACAGTCAGCACAGACCAGCTGATGTGTGATTCTGTCCTTCTTGCAGTATTTTTCTTTGTGTCTTCATCTACAGTTGTGTTAAAGTCTTCGACTAACAAACCTAGGTGTAGACAGCTAATTGTCAGCCTAGGGAGCGTCTGCTTGCAGTCACTTGCAGCTGTATGAAGAATTGTCAGGAGGTGGAAGCCCCTTCACTCTGCATTCCCTCTCCTTGTAGCAGGAGAAGAGTGAAAAGAGTGGAAGCAGAGCTGTAGCCCCCTGTGTCAGCATCTTATGTTTGGGATTCGTCTTGCAGCATATTCCAGTGCCACCTGTGGTGTCAGTGCCTGCAGTTTCAGCAGCTCTCTTCATGGTCTGATCCACTCCAGAAGATCCAGTGAGGTACTCAGAAGTTAATGCACACAATCCAATATATCCACCATTGTATCAGGTTCCAAAAGCAGGAATGAAAACTCCATCATGGTATTTCTGTTCTTGTCCCTCTCCATCTGTCTGGCCTTCCTGCTCTGCAGTGCTTGGTGTCCTGCAGCTGAAGCAAAGGCTTCAAGGTACTATTGAAGGGTGATTTTGTGTTACGTGCTCCCAACAAGCAAAAGTCCTTCAGTATTATGCTCTGATGTGAGCACTGAAGGATGCAAATCGCTGTCAGTGAAATCATCGGGTTTTGGATTTCGTACGTGAAGAATAGAAAAGATTTAATCTGTGATGGGTTTGTTGATCTTGGTAGTTCTGGAAGAGCGGCTCACAGAAGTACATGCCTCAGCATAATGAGGCACCTTGCTTAATGAAATCAGAAAAGCAGCATTGCCATTAGCAAGTATTAAAATGAAGGATATCAGGATCCCAAATTGTAGCTTGAACGATGTAGGGAGAAGATCTGGGTGGTAACTGAATTGAATTTTGTAACATTGACTTTTTAAAGATGCCTTTTTAAACAGTAACAGTATTTTTCCTTTTTGTCCTTCTCGTAGTGAAGATTTCAAGCTACTTAATAAAACTGAGCTAGGTTTGGTAACACTGTCAATTGAGGCAGGTACGTAGGAGCCCAGGATCCGTAAACACTGCTTTTGTGATTTTCTGTAAACATTTTCAACTTCATTTTTCACAGCCATCTGCTGTGGGTGCAGCTAAGTATTGTTAGTTAGAAGCAGGCTCACCTGCTTCTGGAAGTTACCCAGTGAGTTGGTGGTAGAGTCAGGACTATCTAAATTTCAAATTGCAGATTAATCACGAGAACACTTTCTCCAACCTTTACAATTCAGTTGCATCTCGAACAGAGGAGACTTGAGAAAAAAAAATGCCCTGTATGAGGATTAACAAGCCAGAAGGAACATGGACAAAAGTAACTGGCTATACAGATAAGTTTGGGAATCACACATTTGCTTTTCTGTTCATAACGTAATGCCTGTGCGCTCTTGGTGAACTGATGGTGGGTAACCTGGGTGGCATGACTGCCATAGAATCATAGAATCACCAAGGTTGGAAAAGACCTAAAAGATCATCCGGTCCAACCGTTCACCTATTACCAATAGCTCCCACTAAACCATGTCCCTCAGCACAACATCCAGTCATTCCTTTAATGCCCCCAGGATCAGTGACTCCACCAGCTCCCTGGGCAGTCCATTCCACTGCCTCACCATCCTTCTGAGAAGTAATATTTCCTAATGTCCAGCCTGAATCTTCAGTGTCACAGCTTGAAACCATTCCCTCTGGTCTTAATCTGATAGAGCCTCACATCCTCTGCAGGGATCGGCCTTCCGAGGTAACAGCTGTTAAAGGCAAAGACAAAATGCTCTTGAACAAAAAAGGTGTTTAGTATCATGTTTGCCTAAGAATTTTTGAAACAAATAAAGCTCCAAATAGAACAAAATCAAAACTGAAATGCTGTCATACCTACAGTTAAATGTGTATGGCCCTTCATGCCTGCTGTACATTACGTGGGTAAAAATGACCCCAAAGCCATTTGCTGGTGTGCAGAGCTCCTTGTCTCTTGTGGGAGAGCAGGGAGCTTTCAAGATAAGTGTTCAAGGGGAGCTCAGACTTCATTTTGCCGTGCCAGTGGCAATGATTTGAGCCTGGCATATTCCAGAATTGATCTCTTGCCCAGTAGCACAAACAGCATTTTTCTTTTGACAGCGTCTTTTCAGAAAGGATATGGCAGAGAAAGGAGAATAAATTATGTATCTGTATATACCAGAGAGGGAGGCTGTATAGAGCAGAGGAAGGGAAATAAAACACAAAGATAGTAAAGGTCACAGATATTCTCCCTTTTGGAGAAGGAGTGAGCGTGTGCTGAATTGGTGTTCTGTAGCTGATCTAATGTGCTGTGATTTTTACAGAAAAATCCCATCATACTGGGGCAGATTGATGGCTCAGCCCTGCTAAATCTGAGCTATTTCTGCCTTACCTATAAGAAGGCTGCAGCAGCACTTCCCTGCTATAGCCAGTTACAGAAGAATAGCTATATTCACACTAATAAAAGAGGAGAAGCTGATGTGAGCCACCAGAAGCAGAGGTCTGCTTGGGCTGGAGCTGATGGGCCCATCTCCAACAGGACTGTTGGGTCATTCTGCTTGTGGAGAGCATTTCTGCCTGAGCAGCAATAAATACAGCTGGTTGGGAGACTGGATTTGCAAAGCTTAGTTGACCCGTGTACTTATTGGACGAACCGAACTGTTGTGTTTATGACACGTGTCCTTTTTCTCAGTTTTCTTCTCTGTTAATAAGAAATCCGAGTGTTTTGTGCTCTGTGCTGAATAAAAGCTGCTGATGATAGAAAGAAAATCTATTTATAGGAAAGAGCTGAGCTACAAGGTATGTATTACAAAAATGCTACAGAAGGACTTGAGCATAAGCCAAGCCTCTTCTATTCAGTAGTTTTAAAAGGAAGAGCTCTTGATTGTTGGTTTATTTTCCCAGGTACTTGTTGGTAAAGAACATGGGGTTTTGTTGGGTCACACATGTACTTGGAGGGCTGTGGTGAGCACGGAGGATGATGAGAGGAGAGGGGTTGGTGATGTGCATGTGTGGGCACAACGGAATGCTAGGTTTCATTGAAAGCAGGAGCTTGGGAGGATCTCATTAATAACAAGGGCCAAAGCTACATGCCAGGAGCATGGCTCGTTTCAAACCCGTGTTAAACCTCTTTGCTGTGTGTTATTTTCTACCTATTGGTTGATGGTGTTTTAGAGAACTTTTTGGTCTTTCCTTGAGACTCTGGGACGTGGATATTTTAAGTCATTGAGAAGATGAAGCGTGGATGGGGCAATTGCTGAAAAACTGCTGTTTGCACCTCAGCAGAGATGCAGACCTTACAGCTGAGTCCATTCGGGTGAGCTTGTGCCTACTCTGGCACATACAAATGATACTGTTTTAATGTGTAATATGATAAGACCAAACTGGAAGGGTCTGGGAAGTAAGAAGCACAGTATGAAATTGTGTGGTTGTATGTATAGTGATGTGGTCTTGGTCACACTCAGCTCTGTGGTTTTGGTTTCTAATTCCCAGGATCCCTACCTTGTTGTATACGGAAGGAATAGCACCTGTCTATCTTTACTTATTTTCTTTCTTTCCCTTAAGTGTGTTTCATTTTGTAGCTCTATGCCTTACAGTAAACAGTTTAGATCAGAATTTGAGGATGAAGTTATTATTCTCCTCTTTGGCATTTCTGTAGGACTCAGCACCACAGTTTTTCTGCACTTCAGATGTTAATTGATTTTCACTACACCCTACTGAGACAGAGAATTATTATTAACCAGAGAAACGGAGCACAAGGAGATTGAGGTCAGAAGTACTGCTCATTTAGAGTGCCAGGTCTGAGACACCCGTGACCTGATTTATTACTTTTCTTTCTACTCACATGAAACTTCTGGAGCAAAACTTCGCTTTCCTTTGGTTGCATCCATGAGTAACCTGCATTTCTCCATACCGAGTCCACAGCTGCAATACAGGCAGCTGTGTAATAAGCAAAGCTCAGCTGACCTCTTGTGATGTTTTTGTGAAAGCTGTGTGTGTTTTTCTATGTAAGAACCTGTGGGCAGAAGTGGGGAAAGGATGTGCATCTTCCAGGCTGGATGTGGCTCTGGGCAGCCTGGTCTGGTGGTTGGTGACCCTGCACATAGCAGGGGGTTGGAACCAGATGATCATTGTGGTCCTTTTCAACCCAGGCCAGTCTATGACTCTATGATTTTATCATCTAACAGCTGGCATGGAGATGTCACACCGAGGATGGTTACGCTCAGGGCAGTACATGAGCAGGAGTCTTTTCCAATGTGTCTGAAATGTCCTCAATTAAAACATAATTCAGAATATGCCTGCACAAAGATTGCCCTGTATTTCTTACTTCTGAGCGCCATGTAGCCTTAATTTTCTTTTAACATATTTACTTTAATGGAAATAGTTCTCAGATTTTGTTTTGTTTTATTTTTTTTCTCTGTACTTCTATTTCAAACTGCCTTCTGGCATCCCATGTCCACGTTCAGCAGTGCCTTAATAGTTCAGAACGATAGCAGTGTCACCATGCGGGTATGGTTGCTTCTCAGTTGCAGAAGTTGGGCTGTTTCAGAGTGTGCCAACTCAAAATAGAGAGCTCGTTCAGTAGGTTGTCAGCTGTCACAGAGTTGACACATGAAGATAATTCTTTTCCTCAGTAGAATATTGTTTCTCATGAGTTGGCAGCACAGAAGTGATTGTTAGAAGTGAGGAGATGATCAGAACTCTTCGTGCTTTGATAGCCATCTCACCTGATCTTTTTTTTTCCATAAGGAATTAACTAATCATGACTTTCAGAAGAACAAAAACCCTCTGAAAAGCTGAATTAAGATAAGGGTAAACTCTGCTGCTGCGGTAATCCTGAGAGCAGGCCAATGAGTGAATGCTGTGTGGAAAATGGTAGAGACTTGCACAGGTTCTGTATGTTTTGTTGGTTTGTGTGAGGAAAGGTGACATAGTAATGAAGGCACAAGGTGAAAATAGAAGGGCATGTGGAAGGGTGACTTGTTTTGATGAGAAAAAGATGCTGAACCAATGCACTGATTCTTTTTTATATTTTGATGGGAGTTTCCATAGTGGCCTTTCACTCTTCTCACTGTGCCTGTCAGTAGATACTCCTGTATTGGACTTCGGGGATACGATAAGAGAGCACTAAGAGAACTGCTTGTTATCAAACATTAATTCTTATTTGTACTGTTGCATGTGGTTTGGGCTGCATGGTTAGTTTCACTCACTAACAGGGATCCTGAAGGTGCTGATGGTGACCCAGGGGAAGCCCAAAAGCATGTTTGTTTTCTCCAGCAAGTGTAATAAAAACAGCCCCTCTCTGTAAGCTTTCCTTTCCTCAGCACATCACAACACGCCTGGTGTTATTTTGCAAAATACAGATTGTGTCGCTGCCTTGTACCAAAGATGTTGTCAAGCAAAGGGAAAGCAACAGTTGAGATCACTAAGAATGAGGACAACATAAATGAAGCATTCACAGGGGAGATTTGTTGGAGACATGGACTTGAAGGGAAATCAGAGAGGAGGAAGAGGAGAGGAGCTGCAGAAACAGCGGAGGAGGGAGCATTCCTCTGTCCTGTGTGGGATGAGGGATGCCCCAACCCTGGGAGATGGGCTGCCCACTGACTCCAAGGGGTTTAAAGCTCATTTCTGTAGAGCGCTGGATTACAAACTGCAGTCTGAGGGTTTAGAAGCTTCTGTGTAACAAATGGATGTATTTCGTTTTCAAGGCAAAAGTACTTATAAAAGATTTATTTTCTAAGCTGTGCGTGAGGATTCTGTTGGATTAGGATTACAAAGGTAATAGAGAAAAGCAGTGTTTGGTATTCGCTGATGTAAAGGTGCTATCTTCCCCTGTGGGTAACTGGGACCTGAAGATAATGGATGAGTTGCTGAGGCTCCAGCACTTTGGTGCCATGTCCTCGTACACACAGCTCTTATCACATAAAAATGCAGCGCTGTGAGCATTTACTTCTTCATCTAAAGAGGCAGGTATGTCTTGGGAACAATTCAGTTCCAAGCACAGACACTTGGTGTTGTTTCAGATGTGTGTGGATATGCAGATCATCCGTATGGAGCTTACAGAGCTGCTGCAGTGCTTAAAAGGAGCCTCCTACCCTCCTGCAGCACAGCTGCCTATCAGTCAGGGCTATCACAGGGCTTCTGCAAGGTGTTTTTGGACATGGTTTGGCACCTGAGCTTGTCCCTGGTGCTGGCCCGTGTAAAAATGAAGTTAAGTCCTGTTGAAGGTGTTCTACTAGCAAGGAAGATACAGGACTTGTGTACTTCTGGTTTTGTTCTCTTAGAGATCACTTACTGGTAAACTTTGAACATTTCCCAGGCGTAGTTTGAAATGGTAATTAACATGGTTTTTGTGGTATGTTGATACGGATTTAGAATTAATACCTTCAAGCTTTCACAAGGGAGACGGTCTCATTTTCCTTTTTTTTACTGGTAGAGAAATCAGTAAGCATATGTTCCGTAGGAAAAAAAAGCATCTGCAATTAAATAACCAGTCATTTTCTCTGCGTTCTGAAGTTGAACTGTAAGCCTGAAGGACAGAAAACATGCCACGTTGCTCT
This sequence comes from Coturnix japonica, assembly GCF_054131305.1. Lineage (NCBI taxonomy): Eukaryota > Metazoa > Chordata > Aves > Galliformes > Phasianidae > Coturnix > Coturnix japonica. The sequence goes on along the minus strand of NC_140673.1, from coordinate 6,507,817 downwards.
TGTTAAACTGTCAAATTATTACTGCGTTTGAGACCAGAGGCTTTTCAGTTTCTTCTCAAAGCATTTTTGGAGCATGAGTCAGTAAAGCAGTTATCTAATGTAACCACGTTGACTGCATATAGAATTGTATGTGCTGTATGTTTAATTACGCTGTTGCCAGGCTAATATTTGGGGATTTTTCTCTCCCTTTTACAGGATTCTGCTCAGGAGAATGTTATTACACGAGATATTCATCGTACATTCCCAGCACACGATTATTTCAAAGATACAGAAGGAGACGGTCAGGAATCTCTATACAAAATCTGCAAGGTACAGTCAGCACTCTGAATTTTAACATGTTCCATAAAATGCTGTGACTGTATTTTGCCCAGCTAACCCCCTCATTCTGATACAAATAATCAATGTGATTTCAAGCTTTTTAAATATTGTTTATGAAAATTATAGTGTTTCTGTAGTACCAGATACTCTGAAGTAGTTTTGCAGCTTTGCCTTTTCTGTATCCTAAGATGCATGTGAGAGCGGTTGAGGCTCCCGTTAGTGCTATCTGTGGGCAGTGTGGGATCTGGAGCTGTTCCTATAGGAGCCCTGGGCAGCACAGCTTTTGTCTCTCTGCTGTTTAAGAGTGTTTCAGAGGATGAGAAATCCTCAGAGCAATGTCTGAGTGATGCTGAGCAGGAATGTCTCTGAGGTAATTATCTAGAGAACAAGTTATCTGGCCATTCCACGAGTGACATACACATACAGCTTTTCACTCGTACCATTCAGGTCACCCTCTGATCCAGGAAAAGCCTAATACTTTTCTTCCAGTTCACTCCTAGGGAAGGTGAGGAACCGAGTGGTCAGATTTGGCCGGGTTGTGCAGGCAGGCTTGCTGCTCAGGAGGAGATGCAGAAGGTATTAGATTGCCTCTAGACAAGCAATTCTCCTGTTGTCACTTACAGACTGTACTGTGTTTCTGGCAGTCAGTTTTCATTTTACATTTTTTTTTCTACCTATAGGAAAAAGGGTTGCCTCAGACAAAGCCATTCCTACTGCCCTTCTTTCTCCTTCTTGCTCTTGTTTCCTCCCCCAGCTGCTGTACAGACAGAAGTGATGGAGTTGTCATAACAAGCAGACAAGCGTCCTGCCTGTGGGGTATATTGATACATATTCCCTTTCTCCAGATAAATGTGGTGGTGATGCAGTCTACTATTCAAACAGTAATTTGGACAGCAGGGAAAAAAATACCTGCTTAGGTTATTAGAATGGATGTTCACAGTCCTAGATAATTCACATTAACTTGTTTTTGGTTTCTTTTTAAAGGAGAAAAAGCAAATAATAGAGTAGAGAGGACATTGGAACTATTACATTGATTTCTCACTAATCCTGGAGGGCTTTGGAAAGAATAACTGGAATGATGCGGGTAATTACGGGCTTGTCAGTTTGAGATCAGTTAAGTGAAAAATGATGGAATGGCATTCAGCTTATCAGGAATTAAATGTGAGAAGTATATTATAATGAATGCCTGCGAGTTTATTGCAAATAGATCTTGACAAGCTAAGATAAGAAAGGGAAATACAGTTTTCTTTGGTGAAGGCAATTTTACCACAGTTTTGTAAAACTGATGCCATACAAAAGAAATATATGTATATAAATGCTGGACAAGTTAGAACATAATAAAATGCACATTAAAGAATTACAGCTAACTAGCTAACAGGTTTCTAAACGTAGCTAGATAGAACTAAATGCATTTCAAACAAGGTGTCATGAAGATGACTTGTTTGTTTGGTGTGCTCCTGTTAGTTGTCTGAAAGAACAGAGAAAAATCGTTTCTCCTAAGGATTTGTAGGTGACACAGAGAAGGGAATTATAAGTAATGAAGGGTATGTAAATAGATGAAGCTTAGGTAGGAACAGAATGACTTGAGCAGCTTGTGCTTCATAGTCACTGCAGCTGCTTTTGGTTGCCACGTGCAGAATTAAACAACTACAACGACTGATGCATATTTTCAATAGCATCAGCTCTAAGTATGTCTTCCTGTGAGGTTCTGTGAGAGACTCTGCCTTCATTCTGTGGCTGAAATCTGACTCTTCGTTCCCTCCTTTGGTTTCCTATTCTCTAATCGATTGCTTGAGCCTGTTCTCATGGCAGCTTAATTCCCTAAAAGTGTTTGGGAAGGGATCTTGTTGGATGTCTTTCCAAAATGCTCATGGGCTACACTGACTGCTTCGCGTTTTGTGTGCTCATTGGTTCCTTCATAGAAGCATTTGTGAAGCATTGCTTCTTGGTAGAGCAGCCATATTGAATCTTCAGCATTGAATTATTCGTAAGTATTCTGCTTTTATTCTTGCCGGTGTGTACCTTCTTGCCAGAATGGAGATGAGACTTAACTGCCCTATAGGTTTCTGAGCAGTTTTTTGTCTTTGTTGAATGGTGATGGAGCTCTGACCAGACCTTGCGTTTATTTTAACTTGATCGTTTATAAAGGAACAGTGTTAAAATCTAATTAATTCGCTTATAAATGTTTCATTCTAGTAACTACTTTAGGTTGCTGGCATAGCTTTGAACAGCAGTGCTGTGTGCTCAGGGCCTTCTTTTGACATGGAAAACAAGGTATTTGAAGGATGGGATTATTGAATGAAGCCAGAAGGGGTCTTTCCTCAAGTGGGAGGGTAGAAAGAAGAGCTTTTCCTCCATGCCCTGCTGAAACAAGAGATGATCTGAGCTGTCAGATAAAAAGGGAAACCATTAAAAGCTCACTGCCTCATTTTAACAGGTCTGTCAGTTCTAGTTCCATCTCTTAAAACTCTTCTTCAGAACGGTAGGAAATCAGGGAAGATGGGAACTTGTTCAATTTCAGAACGTATATGTGAAAAAGTAAAGAGTCTAAAAATAAATTTTAAGCCTGACAGTGGTGATAAGGAATGAAAAGAGTTCCAGATTTGAGATCTGAGATTTCACTCGAGGACATCACATAAACTAGATTTGTTCAGAGGGAACGTCTTTGGGAAATATTTATGCTTCTTGCAGATTTCCTGTTAAAATACTCTGAAAATTCAAGCTTTTCTAAAGAGTTTGTTCTTAGTGTTACAGTGCATAGCAGGATAGTACTCTTGACCTACTTCCATGCTTGCATATGTAGTTAGCAGCTCTGTGCTCCAGGGAATCGAGGCGTGTGACAGAAATAGTTCTCTTGACTGTTTGGAGCGTACACAATGCACAATTTAATGTGAGATGTGTTTTCTCTAATTTTCTGATTACAGCAGCTCTTCTTTGACAAACAACCGCTGTGATGTTAATAGAAGAAACTGAATTTGTTGCAGTGAACTCAATTTATCAGGGTTAATAATGTTACCGGGCAGGCTGAAACAATAGACACAGCGTTTCCCTGCTATTGTGAAAGTAGATGGATGGGATTTGCAGAGGTTTGGAGTAGGTGTCAGTGGAAAAGGCACAAGGAAGGCTATGAATCACTTGTATCATGATGTATTTTGTTACTGTTACTTGTCTCCTTGGTTTATCAGATTTGTAGTTTCCTCCTAATCCCGGTCATACTTGCCTGGATGTGTAAAGTGCAGTATCACTGTGATGCTTGGCTTGCTGCAAAATGAGGCACTATTTCCCTGTCCCAGCATCTGCTTGGTGGTACCCAGATTAGTAGATGGAGTTAGACACGAGTTTGTTAGCAAAGCCAACTAACAGCATCCAATATGATTTTTTTGGTCTAGCTTTCTTGATGATATAATTGAAATATGAGCGTGTCTTTGAGTTTTGTGACCAGTAGTTTCTGTATTGTACCACACCATGAGGGGTGGGTTCATCCTCCAGGATGACAGAACAGCTGCTGAATGCCTTGATGTAAAATGACTGTTTGCCTTCATCCTTTCATGAGAAATACTCACTTCTTGGCAGAGCCTTCATTCTGCTGATGACCTCTTGACACTATGAGCATATTCTTTTCTTGATCCTTCTTTACTTATTGTTCAGGTTTACAGATGGGTAGTTCCAGTGTTTGTCCCCTTTAATTCCTTGTCCAAGAGCAGATCTCTTTCTTTCCTGTAGTGGTCTATCGTATTTTAGAATATACATAGAAGCACAAGCAGACTTAGTTAAGAATTATTCTTCATCTATTTTTAGTTGTTTATTTTCTTCACTCCTGGATTGAAGAGCGATTTCAGTAAATATTGTTGTCTTGCTTGATGCAAAGGATTTTTAACGTTCTCTTGTCTTCTTCAATTTACGTTGTTTCCTTCTCTGTGCATCTGTGCTCAGCAAGGAAGCAGCAGTGCTGTTCTTGCATGTGGATTTTCTGCTGAGTTGTGCTAGTAAAAAGGTCAGGATTGTGAATTCTGAATGCTGGAAATGGTGCTAAGGCTTTGCTGTTTTCAAGGGCCTGCATGAGGGAACGTGAGCACTTCTTCATTCTTTGGGCCCTTACTGGGCCTATGGTAGGGTGCACATACACCTGCCTCTGGGGGATGCACAATAAACAGGTAAATGCAGTCTTCAGTGAACACAGACATTCCCTGTAGGATGCAATACATCCTAAATGCTGCAGATGTAGAAATGTCATTGCTTTCAGGCTGTTAGCAATGCAATAAATTCAGGTACGGAGTTTTAAATTCCCCTTTTAGGTGTGGCACTTCAAAGTATATTACCAATTACCAGTATTACTCAGCATGTCATAAAGTGCCTTGTTGCTTGAGAAGGCTGCCTGCAGGTCTGAGTGTGCACAGAGCAGTTTCCATGTCAAACCCTGTGTGGATTCCAGAGGTCATTTGTACTTACAAAGGCGAGTAGTGAGAGCAAACCAGGCTTGTAAGTCAAAAAATCTTGCATTCCTTTTTCATTTTGTATTTTTCTGGAGCTGAGATGCTGGATATATAGTAAGGCTGCTGAGCAGCTTGCCAGAGTGCCTGTCGCTTTTTCAGAGCAGTGAGTTTCCTGTGCCAGATGATATTACTAATGAGAAGGGAGAGCATTCTTGCAGATGAGGATGGGGATGTGTAGCTCTTCTGCTCGTACCTTTCCCACTGCATTGCTGAGAACTGTGCAAAAGCTCTGGCAAATATGTTTCTATGAGGAAAACACTATAGAATTATGTTTTCATGGACTCTGTTTAATTTCTAATTCATTGCAGTTAATGCAGTTGAGGCAAATTGGCCGTGTGATTGTAAGCTGCTCACTGGTCAGTGTTGTACATTTTGTTGTTTCAAGTCCATGTGAACCTGTGGCAAGTTCAAGAAATCATTTTCATGCTTATGAGGATGCAAAGTGGCAAAAAACAGTTTAGTCTGGAATTGAAGATGAACCTTTTAATTGGGACTCACACAAAGCAGTTGCAAAAATCCAGAGTCTGAGTTACTGCATTCCAATAAGTAACCTTTCCATTTGTGTTTTTGAATAGTACTGACCATTGGAATGGAACTTAGCAATGGAATTAGTGTATCTATAGAATCATAGAATCATAGAATGGTCTGGGTTGAGAAGGATCACAATGATCATCTGGTTCCAACCCCCTGCTATGTGCAGGGTCACCAACCAGCAGCCCAGGCTGCCCAGAGCCGCATCCAGCCTGGCCTTGAATGCCTGCAGGGATGGGGCATCCACAGCCTCCTTGGGCAACCTGTTCCGGTGCGTCACTACCATCCTCTTCTATAGAAGATCGGTCCATTTCTGGGTTCTTCATTCACTTTCCAGATATGCACGTGGTTCCCTATTGCTCATTTATTTCATGAGACTCTTTAGCTTCCAAACAATTTGTTTGCTAACAATGTGCTTAATAACTGCACAGTTCTCTGCAGAAGACAGATAACTACTGAAAAGGTGATTTCATTCTGTTTTAAGGTCTTTGCTAAGTTAAAGAATTAAAGAAGGTTTTAAGTCAGAATCAGAATATTTATTAAATCTAAACTGTGAGAAAGGGAGTATTTAAGATCTCAGTTAATTGAAGTATTGCAATTGGAGGTTCCTGAAGAGCTTGAAAAACTAAGAACTGGAAGTTTACAGCATTGTCACAAGTTATCAAGGGAAAAATACCATTCCCTTGAAATGGGAAGAAACATTGAGTTCATTGGAAATGGGAGATTTGGGGTTTTGCTTTGTTTTTGTAATTTATGTGGAAAATCAAAGTTAATGCTCTTAAGTCCCTTAAAGAACAAATCTTAAATAATTCATCTTAGATCTTTTCTTAATTACACAGCAGTATTGTATCTGTAGGCAACATCCTTATCTTTGAGGGTATTTTGGTTAATTACATCGTATTTCAGCAATATCAAGTCCCAAAGGTTACTTAAAGCTAAAAGTATACGTATAATTGGAAATGTAATATGCATGAAGCTCAAAAATGTATTTGCTTTGGGCAAATGAAATAAAACTGTGTTGATTCTACAGAGTTAGTTTAAAACAAAAATATCTTTATTTGCACATATCACGTTGCTTTGACTTGTTTAGCTTTGTCCTAATTCCTGTCCTGAACTCAAGATGACAGCCACGTATCTGGCCACAGCTGCTTCCATGGATCACGTTGTGGGGAATTTCCTTCGGAACAGACATTGTCTGTTCTTAATACATTTTCACTATTTTTCTTCATTTTGATTTATAATCTCTTCTCCTGATACTCGGTTGGAGACAGACCCTTCAGCACGTTCCCTGCAGGAAGTCATTGCAGCAGAATGACAGCCTCTGAGATTATTCTGCTATAACACAGGCACAAAGAAAGTCCATGTGGATGTTGTGCTGGAGTTTAAACACAACTGCAGTACACCTCCATCACATATTTTCCAAGTATAAGCTCTGCCTTCTTGCTCTGGTTATGTTTGAAAATGGATTTATTGCTACTTATGTTGTGCTCACGGAAGTTGATCATGAGAATGTTCCTTATTCTTCATGTTTGTGTTTAAAATGCAGACTGATGGTTGGGGTTACTTTTCTTTTTAAACACTGCATTTTCCACCTTCTGCCCTAATTTCAACTCGCTTCCCAGTCTCAAAGGCATATGTTTATGTTCCTGGTAGTTTCCTTTACCTTAAATTCTATCCATACCAGTTTGCAAAGCAGTTTATATAGGTCTTCAAGGTAGTTTGAATTAAGTCAATGCTGTTTATAGCAACAATTAGCCGTTGTGCTAATACTGCCTCTCATGACAGATAGAGCTACCATGAAGGTTGATCATTTTGGTTTTAGCCTACATGTTTTTGTTGCAGTTGTTAATTTAATATGTCTTTCTATGTGAAGAAAGCATCGATCACATGTATTATCTGTAATTTCATGTATCTGGAGCTGGCCTTTCAAGACAGAAATAATACATGTTTTAGGACTGCTGCGCAGTTAAAATAGACTGGTAGATTTGGGGGACAAAGAGATAAAGGCTGTTTATTGTTTATTATTAACAAGTGATGGTTTTAATTAGTTCTTTTTCAGTAGTGTACTTAACTAGTCTTCTTGTAGTTACTTGTCTGATGAAAATGAGTGGTGAATTGGGATCATGGTCACCTCTATTTCTGCTGTTAAGGTACAGTAAGCAGTAGAGGCCAAGGGACAAATATACTGGGGAATGTATGGATTCTTTAGAAGAATATTCAGTTTATGTTCCTGATGAAAATCTTCCTTACTGGGGTCACTACCAACTTCCTTAGAAGTATTTATTGCTTGGTTTCTGCCAGTCAGAATGGAGAAGGAAAGGTGTTTCTGGCAGAAGTTATTGACAATTATGATAATACTCTTGGCTTAAAAGGAGCCAAATGTCATTTTGAGATGAATAGTTGGCTGAAGGCATTGTGAGGTCTCTCAACTGTTTTTTAATGGTCTTGGGAATCTGGAGGGGTCCCAGTTGACTGGGAGCTGGCAAACGTTGTCCTGGGCAAGAAGGAAGACCCTGATAATCAGAGGCTTCTCAGTTTCACTTCAGCACCTGGTAAAATGATGTACTCAGTGCTTTTTCTATAAAGGGAAGGTTTGCTGTGGAATTGGAGCCTGCATGCAGGACTGGAGTGTACACAGGTATGTTTGCAGTGGATATGGACTGAGGAGGAGCTGTTGGCTTGTTCCTGCAGCTCTGGCCTTGCACTGCAGTTTTCCCTCCCCATAACCTTGTTGTTTCCTCAGGATGGCTGTCTTTTCCATGTCAGTCCTGCTCCAGCTTACTTCCTGTCCCAGGTTTCCTCCAATCCTCAACATCCTCTAACATCTCTTTCAAAACAGTATCCATCATCTTGTCTCTGAAAAGCAGAGAAGGACGGAAGGTTTTGTTATTTTCAGTGATAAGAAAAATGTAACACGGCCATCTTACCATAAAGAGTTGTCTTCATTTTTCAGCATAACAAGGAAGTGGAAAAACAGTTTCTGATGAAATTTTCAGTGTAGTTTTTGGTGTTTTTTTCTAGCAAATGACCTGTTTTTTCACAACGTGAACGTTTGTTTTCCCCACACCCAAGAAGGAAGCACACTCCGCACACAACCCATAGTTACCTGTTTTTCAGCTCGTACTTGCTGCATCATTCCCTTTCTTATATTCCTGACTTCAGCAGAATTATCCCTGGTTTAGGTGAAGATAAATCACATCCAGATCTTTTCATGCAGTTTGAAAAATAAATGAGTTTTAAATATATGTTGACTGTTATCTTTTCTAGGCATATTCTGTCTACGATGAAGATATTGGCTATTGCCAGGGACAGTCCTTCCTTGCAGCTGTGCTACTGCTTCATGTGAGTTAATTGCTAAATGAAAGCTTTGATACTTAAAGCAGCCTTAAAATCAGTAGTACTGGAACATCTTATTTGACAGATGTGCACTGTTTTATATTTGTCTATATTCATTTTACTGCTGTTGCTTTCTGGCAAATAGTGAATAGCAGCTTCTGCTTCTATGAATGTAGATTTCATTTACTTAGGAGAAATCCATCAAATTATCAAGTACTTCTGTGTCAAAACCAGAAAGTGATGTGCTGGATTTTCTTTGAGTTTAGTACTCCCGTAGGTAAAGGGATTAGGGGGAACTCAGATCTGGGAGATGTTCTCAGAGTAGCTCACAGAGGAAATCATGCCCTTGAATTTTCAGCAATATGTTTTTCTCCTGAGGACATTTTATGAATCCTTCTGAATGAAAGCTGAATTTGAATGTTGATATTTTAGCCTGTAACCGAAATCTTTACAAACCTTCATCAGTCACTTCCTATATATACATATGTAGGTGTCTAGACATAGGTAGAAAAATACATGGTTTTTATATTTTATGAGATGTTTTCACTTAGATGCATCAGTAGAAAAGAAGCAGATTCAATATTGGTAGATACTGTGAAGAGTTTCTGAATAAAACACCTAAGATCCCAACAGCAGCTCTTTTTCTGTCCATTGCCTTTTTCTGTCAGGCTTTTAATTAATGAATTATTAATCGTGGTTGAAATACATACAGCCCTGTGGGTTTGGATGGGATGTTCATGACATATATATGTTATGTATACTTTTCCCAAGGCACCCAGAAATCAAATTCAGATTAATTTAACTATAAGCTGTAATTTCTGGTAAGATTTATGACATGAAAGTGTTACAGAGAAACTTGAGGTTTGTCAAGAGTTAATCTGAATTCAGTTCGGTTACTGCAGTCCCACATACTTTGCAAATCAGCTCATATCTATCAGTTACTTTGCAAGTAATGTTTTTACTCAAAGAAGGTTTTTAATTTCAACCAGAAGGATAATTTATTTGCAGTACCCAAGTTGTTTAGAAATGAATGGTTGTCACGTTCTTAGTGTTCAGTATTTAGCTTTTCTCTCTTGGTAGTATGCAGTCATTGCGATAGAGAATCTCTTTTCTTTCTAGTGTTTCTGGAGTTAGAAAAAAGTGCCCTGTTTTACAGGGAATGCTAAATGGCAATTGCACTCATTTTAATATGCCCTTTATAATGTTTGCTTTTACAATAGGATATTAAACTGAAATAATCAGAGAAAGGGGGGAAGGGAAGCAGTGTCACTCATGTAAGTTGGGAGCTTCCCAGGATATCCTCCAACTTGTGTTTTTCTCAAATTCTCCAACCAATCTGCATCTGTGAATGCTTGTACGATCCCCTCTAACTCTCCAGTCTTTGCATGGATTCTAGATTCCTTCGTTTCCCCTTCTCTTCTGGGACAGGCTGTTTCTTTTCAGCGTAGATATCTTTCAGGGATGGTTGGGTAGCCTGAACTTCCATCCTGGCTTTTTGTGATTTTGCTACTTTGGTGAAATTCCCATCAAAGATGAGCAGGTAATCTCTAATCTCAGGGGACCAGTGTTGCCATCTCTAATAAGACTTGCTGTCAGTCTGACTGGATTTGGCTTTTTTTTCTGACTGACTCTTGGAGACGTTACTAAGTGAAAAACTAGTATTTCTTTAAAAAAAACAACACCAAAAAACAGAATATAAATGTCTGGCTTTTGTAATTCCAAATAATAGGATTTATTTAAAGTTAAAAACAACAACAACAAAGTAAATTTCATTTATGGTTTTGAATTCTTGGGGTTGGTAATACTGGAGAACCTGCGTCCACAGAGTGAGGACACCTTGGCCTCTGCCTGTACCGTCTTTGGCCCAGTACTCACATCTGTTCCCTCTCCCTGTGGTGGGGGAGGAATGACTTGTCAATGCACGTGTCTGATTGAGCATGCAAGGTAGGTGTGCTTGTGCATGAGCATCTGTCATTTTATTAGAAATAATTGTTACCTTACAAAAAATGTATGTTTGCTTTCATTTTATTCTAGAGCAGATTGAAGCTTTTTGATCAGGATAATTTTTTTCTCCCCATCCCTGTAGCTGCAGCCTTGATCAGCTGTCAGAGAGGATTGTTTTGTCCAGATAGAATAGTGATAAAGAGCTTTGAGATTCTCACAGAGGGTTGGTCGTAGCTCAGTTCTGCATATTTCACAACCAACCGAGTCTTTCTTGGTAGAAGTCAGTGTCTTAGGATGGTTTGTTGTTGTGTTTTGCTTTGTGTTTGGCTTTAAAGCTGGAGTTCTGCACCTGAGATGGATCTCAGACCTATTGGCACAAAGCATAGTGATGGCAGTTGTATAGTTGTAGGGATGCAATACTGACATGAGCCTATGATCTGATCCCACATTTTCTTCAGTCTTACAGAGCCACATCAGGGTGTCCATCAAGTAGAACAGTCCCCTTGAGATTTCAGTAGCATAATTCTAAATTCTGAGTGCTTTGCTGAACAATTTAATACATCCCTGGTTTTGAATTCATCTCAATGTATTTAAGTGTGCGTGTGTGTCCGTCTGCAGAGAGAATACCCATCCTCAGCTCAGTTCTTAGAATCAGGTTTGTGTGTTTCCCCAGATGCCGGAGGAGCAGGCGTTCTGTGTGTTCGTGAAGATCATGTATGACTACGGTTTGAGGGACCTCTACAGAAATAACTTTGAAGATCTCCATTGCAAATTTTTCCAGCTGGAGAAGCTAATGCAGGTGGGGCCGAAGTAACAAATTGCTTTCCTAAATGGGGATACTGATGTGGGGACTGGTGCTTTGCTTACATCACCTTCTGGGCAGCAAATCCCTTCACTTAGAGGTGGGGCAGGGCAAAATAAATGTAGGTCATTTTACTGGGATGTCAATGCATTGCTCTCTTTTTGGGTGTAATTATGTCCTATTCAGAGCTGGTTAAATGGAAAGTTGCAAGTTTGACACTATTGCTCTGACTAAGAAGCACTTACTAGCAGTTCAGTAAGCCCTGACCTGGGTTTCTGTTACAGAGTGAAAGCTAGGCACTAGAGCTAGCTTCCCTTCATGGTCTGCAAGGTGAGCTTGTTCCAGTATCTATTGCTTTTCTAACAGAATCATTTATAAATGACAAGGCATGATTAAGAAAAAGCTTTTAAAAATATATATGTACATGATGGAAATTTCACAGCTACTCTGTCTTTCCCCTATTGAAGATTTTGTAATTTCTCAGTATAATTTAATAGTATATTGTGTGATGCCATGATAGAATTCATTGTAGTTATCTCATTAAAACTGTAACCACAACCACTACAAGTTATGTAGAAACTTATTACTGTTGCTCAGAAGAAGCCAGGGTTTCACTTTATTGTGTTTCTCAGTCTTTAGCAACGTGGTACTTACACTGCAGATGATGGTGCCGTATTAAGGAGGAGTACTGAAGAATTCATTACTTTTTCCTGTACTGCAGGAGCAGTTGCCTGATTTGCACAGCCATTTCTCAGACCTCAACTTGGAAGCTCACATGTACGCATCCCAGTGGTTCCTCACTCTTTTTACTGCCAAATTTCCACTCTGCATGGTCTTCCACATCATTGATTTACTACTTTGTGAGGTAAGAAAGATCCTTGAATCAGAAAGTCCTTTCTCCACTTCATGAATGCGTTAAGAACTAATGTATCTCTCTGTTTCATTTTGTTGGAGTCAATTACAGCTTAACTGTGTGTACTAACTTCTTTAGAAAACGTGATTATATTGAAGAGACGATGTTCAGTGAAATGCTGGTCTGGTTTTCAAATTAAAATTGTGATTTGCCTCATTCTTTACTAAGGGATCTTATTAACAGTATCTGATGTACACATCTGTTCTCATTTAATTTGTTACGCAGTGTATTCAAAGTTGGAAAATCTAATCTCCAGGAGATACCCAGTGAGCTTTTAGTGGTAAAACTCTTCAGATTTTGCATTTCAGAATGTCACCCAAAGACACGACTCCCTCCTTCCTTATTCCAACTATTCCAACTTATTCCCTGCTATTCCAACTAAGGAACGCATTACTTCAGATACCAAATAGTACATTTCTGTATTGTGGACACATCCACACTGTGATTAAAAACAAAAATGGTAGTCAGTCAGGAGTGTTTATTTTGGTGAGATGTAGGTTCTTCTTTTTGCCATCAGGAAGTCAGGGTGTACAGATGGTTGTATATGTATGTGTTTACATATGCGTACGTGTGTGCATAATTGATATTTTCAAATCATAGAGCCACAGAATGGCCTGGGTTGAAAAGGACCACAGTGCACATCTGGTTCCAACCCCCTGCTATGTGCCGGGTCGCCAACCACCAGACCAGGCTGCCCAGAGCCACATCCAGCCTGGCCTTGAATGCCTGCAGGGATGGGGCATCCACAGCCTCTTTGTGCAACCTGTTCCAGTGGTTGCAAAGGGCTTCACGAATGTGAAACGTGGTTGACTCTGGTTCATTCTGTACATTTCTTAGCATGAAGTATTTTACTTAGAAATTTTCAGGCTAGCTGCGCTTATGTTGATGTTTTAGTTTAGATATATCTGAGCTCTAACTCTTTCATAGTGCCTTGTTTCCTTTAAGTGGGCAAATAGGAAAAGAACAGTTGTTGGTTTGTCCTGTCTCTGCCCTCCTTTTTGCAGAGATAGCTGTCCAACAGAGAACAAAATACCTTGATCACTTTGGAATTGTGAGTTAGGTTTTACAGTGGTCTTCTCGCCTGGGTTTGATCACTCTTTGTTGCTTGATTTTATTTCTTCATTCTGATCTTGACGTAGAGCTGCACTCGGAAATAACCATTTTAAGAACTTTTTAGTCAAGAAGTACAGAATACCATTCCATAGTGGTGGTTATTGTGCTAGCAGTATAGCTGCGTCCCACCTGAAGTTTGTGTACTTACTGCATTAGGCTTGAAGGTGAAACATGCTGTAGAGAGATTTTAGTTATGGTTAATACAGGTTTAAATATTTGCATTCATCTCACGTGTGACAGTGTTTATCTCAGCATGTCTGAAGGAATTACTCTGGGAAGAAAGGTAGTGGAATTGGAAAGAGACTCAGAGAAGCCAATGTGGGAATCTGCTAGAGAAAGGGAAAGTGGTTAGCATCTGCGGAGGGCACCAAAGGAGCATCCTTTACAACAGTTAAAAGTAAATCAGAAATGATAAGAAAATTGATTTCAAGTGAGAAGGTACGTACAGACATCATGAGAAACAGTGGGGCAGTGTGTAGACAGGAACATACAGAGGCAACAGTGCAGACTATCAGAAGATTGCTCCTAATGTTCATGAGTCACCCAGGCTGGAGTAGCAGGCAGTTCTGAGCATTTGTGAGAGGAGCAAAGATTAAAATCAGGTTAAACTAAAAATGGGGTTGGCTCTCACCATGGAGAGAAAGTAAAATCTGAAGGCACGTAGACAGAATAGGAAAAGAATCATTCCTTAATGGAGGGCTGAAATGGCACTGCAAAGCAGTCTGTCCAGGCAGCTTCCAGAAGGAGTCAAAAAATAATTTGTGTCTGCACTAAACTGCTCTTTATCTCTGAACAAACAGCATGCCTGTGATTCCAGCCACTGGAAAGAGAAAAAACAGTTGCAGCTGCTAAAACCAGAACATATTCTTCTGGAGAAAAAAAATCCTCAAAAAATCAAAACTCCTTTGAAGTCTTTTGATTTTTTGGGGGTTGTTTTTGTTTGTTTTTTAAACAAGCTTCCAGCCTTCTCATTAATTTGTCATAAATACGGATGAATTTAAAATAGCTCAACTTTCCTTCCTGGCTGTGCTTTCTCCATAATCCTGTCCTGGCTGCTGCTGACAAGAAGTTTACATCCTATGTATATGCTGTGAAAGAAGAGTACTGGGGGAAGGGGAAAAAAGGTTAAATCATTGCTACCTGCAAAGTGGTCATTCCAAGGGCAGTTCTCTGACATCCATGAGAATCTTTGAATCGTGGATGAGTGGCTTGGGTTGCCCAGGAACTCTTGGATGAGATTTGTCATTATAGTTGTTGATCGTGGCTGGGAGAGATACTACAGATCTGAGTGGAAGAGGAAGCGTTCGAAGTACTGCAGTTGTGCAGCTGTGGTCAGGTAGGCCTGCCTGCTTCCCTTGCATGTGCTGGAGTGGCAGCTCCACAGCTGGGAAGTCAACCTTCATTGTACACCATTTGTGGATCATCCTTCATCACAGGATCCCAGGGAGATGGGATTAGCTGAATTTGGGATGGGAATGATGGGGAAATGTTTAAAATCCCATCAGAGCATGTGCTATTGCAGTCAACGGCTTTCCATCATTCTCACATTATAACTACCTGATTAATAACTAAATAAATAGCTCAGGTTTGCATGAGTTTTGGACTTAGTGTGGCCTCTTCAAGATTGAGTTCTTCCATCCTGTTGTCTTTCTCTCACCTTTTTTAAGCCATATGCAGGCTGCTGAAGATTCAACCCCAGAATTACTTGTGTAAAAATAAGCAATGCTGCCTTGATAACCGTAGGACAGAATATGTCACCCAGGGTTATCTAGAAAGGAGATGTTTTGAATTTCTTTGTCTTACCTTGAGCAGAAACTGAAAGTTTGCCAGCTTGGAGGCAGGTAACCCATACCATCATGGCGCTAATTGTAAGGCTTAGTACTTGTTGTCTGAGTGCCTGTGGTAAGAGCAAACAAACCAACCTCTAGATCCAGTTGGAAGCATCAATGAGATTACATCAGTTTTCAGCCTGGCTCTGCAGATAGATTTCAACATCTCAGTGTCAGCTGAAGAGCTTCCTCCAAGGCTCCTGTTAGCTGCTTGTTTCAGCCACTTCATTAGTCTCCTTTTGCTATTTCTATTTGCATTACAGAACAACTGTGTTGATGAAATGCAGAGTTCTGTGTGGGCTTGTCAGTCTTAACTATCCATGTGACATCATGCTATTGAACGCTCCTGAGGCTGCTTTGTCTTGCCCCCACCTTTGACTAAAAAATTGGCATCATTTAACTTTTTAACATTTATCTTCCTCTTGCATTTTAGAATCTACATCTTGGAATCAAAATGCCTTTTAGATGCACTGAACAAGTGACCTTGATTAGACATTTAAAAGAGAAGGAAAACAGTTGGCAGGCTACATAGAAGCTTTTAATTTTGATTTCATGAAAGTTGCTTCTTAAAAAAGAAAATACCCAAACCAGTTGGAATATATATACACACACACACATACAGTGCTGCCAAAACTGAAGGAGGTTCAGAGCTCAAGCTGACGTTCTGTTCTTTACCTGGCATTTTGAGATGCTATTGCTAACCTGCTGTGTGTGTGTCTGGCTACTCTCATGTGCCGGTCTTGGGGATATGAAATACGTAAGGATTGTGTCTCTTTCCTTTCAAGGACTGTTCAAAAATCCTTCTGTGCTGCCTTTCCTGCTCTGGTACATATATTTACATATCTCAGTGTCAGTAATTACGTAGTCCATTACAGAAATTAGTGTTTTGACTGCGGAGCTGCGATTTTTGGATCAGGACTGAAAAGACAAGGATGAAACTGCTTTCCTGTCACTTCTGTGTTTGAATGCATTGTTTTTTTGTACAGCTCGTATCAGAGAATTGAGGCTGCCTTACCCAGGACTACACAGCAGCAGCTCTGTCTTTATGTTGTTGTGATGTCCAGCTTTGGCATTTAAGCTGTGCTGTTCCTCCTGTCCATCTCTCTTTGTGTTACACCTGCTGGGGAGCTCAGCCTCCTTCCTGAAGCCTCTCTAAGCCACTGCACTTCCATGTGAATAGTCTGGGAAGGCTTTCTATCGGAGCCTATTCCAGCTAGATCCTAATTGGTTTGAGAAGAAAGAGAAGAGGTTGTATCTCAGACTGCGGGTGGAAGGGATCTCAACACACGTGCCCCGTTGGGTAGCACTGATTTACTGCATTCGAGGCTTGCTATTCTGAGAAAGAAAAGATTCATGGATCGTTAGGTGGTTTGAGGCCTTCCATACAGTAAGGCACAAGTTCTTGTATAACAGCTCTGTGTTTTTAAATGACATTTAGCGGGACTGGTGTTAAGCTCTGAAGTTGTCATTGCAAGGCTGCTGCCAGCAGTACGTTTACAAAAGAATTGCGGCGCTCGTGC
Organism: Coturnix japonica; assembly: GCF_054131305.1. Lineage (NCBI taxonomy): Eukaryota > Metazoa > Chordata > Aves > Galliformes > Phasianidae > Coturnix > Coturnix japonica. Next base: position 6,491,018 of record NC_140673.1, on the reverse strand, counting down.
AGCGTTCTCAATTCAAAGTGTGACATGTATGCATGAATATAGCATGTACAGTCTCTTATCTCCTGAAATAGATGTTCCTTTAGACATCGTGAGGCAAAGCAATGATAGACAATTAGTGTGATACATACGCTATAGAAAGATACAGAATTTTGTGTCAATTATCGAGAGAACAGAAGTGACTTTTCTGCATCATGAAGCAGCTGCTGACATGTCAGTCATCATCACCTTCACTGCAAAAGCCTGAGGTCTGGAGTACAGTGGATATTTTGCTTTCATGTATTTAGATGAATTATATAAATCCATACTAAATGAAAATTTAGCTTAATCTATATGATGAGTGGCTTTTTTCCATTACTAGAAATTAGACTAAAAAGGATTTTAGATGAATGTAGTATTTGATTGTGTTTTATGGGGGAGAAACATGCCAAAGTTATTGTATGAGCGTGTGTAAAACATCCAGGTTATAATAAAGAATTGCAAGTTATTTTCTAACTAAAGGTTATAAGAAGCATTAGGTGTTTGGGTACAGAATTCCAACCAACCAACAGCAGAGACATTGGAGGCATATAACATTGCGTTCTGTATTGCCTGGGGGTGCAGAACGCAAAATGCTGTGTTCACTTTTAAAGCTATAGAGAACTTGTAAGAATTCCAGCTTGAATTGAGGGAAGTGTTTTCATAGAGCACATTCAAGAGGTTCTTGGTGAGCCTCAAGGTTTAACATAATGCTTTACACTGCGTTGTCCAGCTGTTCCTGTGACATCCACGGTGTACGTGTCTTCTATTCATAGCTGCAGCTTGTTTATCCCCAATTATGAGAAGGCTGGTGATAAACACTCAGCATGAGCAAAGGAAAAACGATTTCACGGCAATCTGCAATTCAAGAGAACTTCTGTGAACAGAAGGTGCCTTTTTGGGGATGCTGATAAATGTTGTGGTCCTGTAACACGGAGCCTGCTTCTGTTTTGGAAGATGTTTTGGGATACAGGTGAGAAGTTGGCGGAGACAGGGATCCTAGAGAGCAACCTACTTGTGCCTTAGCAGGCAGAGGCAGCTAATGCCATATCACAGTTTGTCTCCAAATCCCTTTCCCCATTGCCACTGAAGTAATTTTGCAACTTACTAGTTGATGTTCACTTGGTTGATTTTTCTAGGAATACAGTAAATTTCCATAATGCTTACTTAACACCAGTGCCATCTGCTGTAGTGGGATAGCAGCATATTCCAGACAGCCTTGGCAGTGCTGAAAAGTGCTTCAGAAATAACTGGAGGAAGGGGATAACAAACGACAAAGTGATATTCCGTGAACAAATCCAGGAAGCTGAGCTAATTCGGGGGCTGTTTTTAAAAGAGAGGGTGGTGCAGCCTGCCTGTGCCAAAACATTTCCCGTCACTTCGTGCTTGGAAACTGAGGCCTGAATTTCTGATGAAATACATAAAATCAAAAAGTAAACGTCACATTGAAGGGATGATAAAGGTGAAGGCGTGACAAAGCAAGTGCCAGGGCTGTGCTGTGATAGAGACGTCATGAAGAACGGATACTGGGAAAGAGATCAGATGGCACGGAGGGAGCTTTAGCATGGATGTGTGTTTTCCCCTGTGTGCTGTGACTGAGGGAACGTGCAGAGGGGAAGGACACACATCTGTGATGTCTCAAATCCCATGCATCGTTTCCTATTAAGAAAATTGGGGTCTGGAAGATTCCTGCTTATCTTAGCATGTCTGAGGGCAGTTCTCGGTTTAAAGGACCTGGCTGCAGGTCTCTTTCTCTATCATAGAATCATATCATAGAATCCTAGAATGGCTTGGGCTGGAAGAGACCTCAAGGATCATGAAGCTCCAACGCCCCTGCTGCAAGTAGGGCTGCCAGTCTCCACATTTAATACCAGACCAGGCTGCCCAGGGCCCCATCCAACCTGGCCTTGAACACCTCCAGGGAGCATGCCACTGCAGAAACACCAGATGCCAGTTGGGTATGAGAAAATGCCTTAAAATCCCATGGCTGTAATTTTTATTCTTTGAAATCAGTCACATGAACTCAATAGAAAAAGGGCTAATCTCATAGCACTGTAGGCCTTCATCCAGCCATTGCAATATCTTAGCATTAAATGAGGTGAAAGTCACACAAAGCGTTTAAATATTTACTAGCACTCTGAAATCACATTCATTTCTTTTAAAAGCAACCAACCAAACACAATTTTATGCAAAATCTTACTTTCATGGTTGTCTGGTAATGTTTATCATGTGCCGTTTCATGCAATACAATACAGAAAAGCGGCACAATGAGTATTGAATCTCAAGACACTGTTTTCATTATTTCCATGGTGCCTATTTATCTAATTGTTCAGTCAACTGGTTTTAATTGGATTTTTGTGTTATTCATAGCATTGTAGTATCAGGATGAAGAATTCTGTGTTTCCTTTCCTTCATTTATGTGTTTATAGCATTTCCTGCTGTTAGTTATTATAGGAGCAATACATATGGGTGCACTGAGGGAAAACCAGTTTGAGATGTCAACTAATTTGGAAGTCAGACCTCTTTGCATTTTGTTTTTCTCTGAGATAACTGTCTAGGAAGAAAGCTCTGTCCATTGCTCATACAAAGCAGCTTGCTTGTTTCCACATATTGAGATCATGGTTATGTAGCTTTTAGTTCTATGGAGTGAACCAGAATTTGGAAATTAAGCTTATTCTGGCCTTCTAGAGCAGGAATTACAAACTGTTTTTCCATTGGAACTTAACAGTTCTTTTCATACGTATCCGTGATCTGCTGGGCTAACGAGGCCATAATTCAAATGGTATTCAGTCACTGAGGTGAGTAGCCATGGCTGAATGCACATGTACACATGTGGATGTGCTGTGTGCAGATGCAGCCAGTCTTGGTAAATAGAACTGTTCCTTGTTTCTTATGCCTTATTTCAATGAGTTAGCTTTTCCTTTCCTTCGTTGTCTTGTCGCTGAGCTGGAATAAAAGCACAAGCCGTACATCTGAGTAAAAGCTTCAAATTAATGTGCATATCTTTGCAGAGCGTGCTCCGAGCCTGCATCACTTACAAAGAGAAATCTGGGCTTCAGAGCATATTGTACAGCGTCAGCAACGTAAATGTATCTGTGACATCCCTGAGGTTTGTTGTGTATTCACGGCGTGTTACAGATGCCAAACAAACGTTTTGCTGGAAGCAATCCAAAACACCAATAGAATTGTAATTCTCCTTTTGATTTCGTAACCCCAATTACCCTCTACGGCTCTTTTGAAGGGAGTATGCGACTGAACGCATAATTATTAAGCACTTTCTAATGATGAAACAATGTCAAATTAACTTCAGTGGAATAACTAATCTCTCCTTAAAAAGGGAAAACTCGCTTGTAAGACTGGAGCAGGTTAACTGCTTCTTGATGGCGTGTCACGTTAGTCTTTAGATTCCTCCACCCTTGAGGATGTGCTCAGGCGTTCTTTTCCACCTGGTGCTGAACTTCAGAGAATATCGTTGTATTAATACCTTCATTGCTTTCCCAGGCATGTTGCCTACATCTAGGAGCAAAGATAAGGACACTCAAATGAATTTCCTGTGCTCTCCTTGAAGAGATTCATTCCTTTTATTTATGGAAATGTTGTACAGGTGCTGTCCTGTAACCAGAGGAAGGTCTGTGGTGGTCTGGGTTGGATGCTGGTCTGTAAAGTAGCCTGTGTTCCTGCAAGGCATCTGTCTTTTAAGACACGATTTAAGATGAGAGAAAAATCCCAAAGGAATCCCATATGGAAATGTAGTCCCGATAGTACGGGATTAAACAGTATGACCTGACTGTTATGTCTTCCCTCAGTGTGCTGGTGAGCTTTACCTGCTACCTAAATGTGTTTGCTGCTCCCTCCCTCAGCTCCCTTTGTTCCTGTCTCCTGGCATGTTTGCTGGATGGATACAGATGTATGTCCTCACTTCTAAGGGAGGACATAAGCAGCCTTTCTGCCACACAGATCTCACTAAATAAAATCATTTTCAGAGAACCTGAAGGCCAGGCTGGATGTGGCTCTGGGCAGCCTGGTCTGGTGGTTGGTGACCCTGCACGTAGCAGGGGGTTGAAGTAGATGATCATTGTGTTCCTTTTCAACCCAGACCATTCTATGGTTCTGTGATTCTATTATCTTTACCATCTGTTTGTTGCTCCTTGTTCTCCATCTTCATGTCAGGCCTTTTCAGAAGCCAACTTGTTTCAGAGAGCAGAGAGAGTCAAGCTGAGGGCTTCTGGAAGAGTGCTTCTGGCTGCAGAGGGTTGAGGAACTGTGAACAACTCTCACTACAAGAGCTGGCTTCTGAGCTTAATGAGATCTTTTTGAGTGCTGGAGGCCTGTATGCGAGCTTAAGAGGGTTCTTAGGTAACACCTGATGGAAGCAGGGAGATACTGTACAGACACTCAGCTAGACAGATAAGCCTCTAGACATACTATTGTAGGAACTGCTAGTTCTTCTGGTTGCTGCAAGCTCTGTGGAGGGGCACATCCACGTGCCTTCCTTCTGGGATCTCTGCCCCTGAAAGCTGTGCAGTCCACACACTGTCCTTTGTTTGCCCAGCAAAGCTTCTTGGGTTGAAAAACAGAATGGATGCACGAGAAGCAATAGGGCACAATAAACCCCTCACCATTCTTGTGCTTTAAGGGCAGCTCTTGTTTATATATATGTATCTAGTTTTCATTTTTGCTGTTAAATGTCAAACAGAAACTGAGGTAATTCTTGACAGCTTTCATGTTTGCAAAGACACTAATACTGAGATCTGCGTGATAATAAGGCAGCTATTTCAAAATGCACAGTTAAAATGATGACCTTTGGTTTTAGAAAGTCATTATCTGAAGCTTATTTAATATGGGCTCTCTCCTCTTTCCTTTGAGGGTGATTTGCATGTACTTCCATGTTTTCATTATAAAATTGCTGGAGGGATATTGCTAGCAATGATTTATAAGTCTGGTACGCACTGGTATTTTTGGTTCTTCTGCTTCTAAAATAGATGGAGGAGTTTAAGCTGAATCTTATAAATCAACGTGTTGTAAATGAAGTAGGATTTTAAATAAGAGACTGGAAAAAATGAGCTGAGATAGCCATGTTTAACAGCTATGAAAAAGAAGGCAGTGTCAGAACAGTCTTTCTTGCTCTAGGAAGAGGCATTCAGGTCTGTGGTTTGACTCAGTGGTTGTGAGTTACTTAACCAGGTGGGTATGGATGCAATGGGGCATTGGCCTCCGATGGGTGTTTGGGATATAGCTGGGAGTGCTGTGCGCTGAAAGAATGGCTGTAGGTGCTCTGGGATTGAGTGTCATGACTGAAACTCACAGACAGACCTTTTGTTCTTGTTAAAACAAAGTGTGAGGAGCAAAATAACGACTGTATTTGAAAGCTCTGCTATCACTTTTGGAAGAAGGGTTTCCTGTTAACGCTTTTTGGCTCAGACCTGCTGCAATTGTGACCTCTAGTGGAAAAAGGCAGTCTGTCATGATGACTATGCACACTAACTGACTGAACTATGCAGTATTCAGCGTGTCTAATGTGGTAGCATTTCCAAGACTAATTAATGGCAACATCCCTTCATGGCATTATACCACCTATAGGAAGGAAATACAGTTTGTTCCCAGGAATGCCTCCAAAGTCTCTGTGCATAAAGTCTGATTTTTATAGGGGTGTAGTCAAGTGCTTTTAAGAGACTTGGAAAATACTCCATTGCAGAAGCAGAAACTCCCTGAAGAAGGCTCCCTTCTCCAAAGTTCTGCTGTTATCTCACAACAGATTACACTGACGGTATTAAGTGATTGATAACAGCTCTCAGTTACTGGGAAAAGTCTTGCCAGCTCGAATATTTCTGATGCTTTCCTGAAGGGCTGCTTGGTACAATATCCTGTACTGCTGATGAGAAACAGCATTGGCAGGTACTGGAGAGCTGGAGAGGCATCCTGTGACATGCAAAGCACCTGACTAATTGCACAGCGAGATTCCATAACTCCAAAGAGCCTCCATCTTCCCCAGCCAGGAGTTTGAAAGCTGAGCCTTGGAGCTTTAATGACGAGCTTTGAAGTGTAGAGAGGAAAAGAAAGGTGTTCCCTAGGGATTTGTGGCATCTTGTTAAGATGCTGCATGGCGATAAGTAGCAGAGAAAAGAGATTTGTGTGCTGGCAATGATTGAAGTCTCTTTCTTCTTATTTTTCAGGGTATGAACGTAATCTTTCACGTAGCCCTGGCTCTCTTGAAGGTAAGTCAGTCATTGATTAGAAGCTTTTCTTATTCAACTGTATGGAGTGTTTGAATGTAGTGTAATGAAGGGCTGATCATGGTGAGACTTCTGGGAGAAAGAACAGAGGAGAAGTATGCACTGAGGTAGAAATGTCTTCAAAACTACAGTTATGATAGATTTGTTTATCCCTTTAAAATTAAACTTAATCATATCATAAAGTTCATGGAACAAGGAGTGCGTTCTTAGCACTTAAGTGTCTCATATGAGACTATTTAGGAAACAATTCTGATTCACTTCACAGCATATTTATTTTATATCTGGATTCTTACGTATAAATACTCAAGAAATGTGTTGGAATGTTATTTGGTGTCAAATGTATTTGCAGTGTCAAGGGAGGAATGGAAGTCTTTTATGGAATGGGTAGCTTCTATCTTTGGTTTAGACTCAGAGTTTACCTAAAGCAACGAAGCACACACAAGAAAAACCCGCCTGCAGGTGAACCATTGGCTCTTCTGATGGCAGTAAGACTGCTCAAAATGAACTCGGATCAACCTTCACAAGTCGGCTTTAGTGCAATTGCAGCCCTTACATGGGCATGTGATACAGAATTAGAAGTTCCACCTTAGAATTCAAGTGATTTGGTCCAAAGCTCAGGGTAGAGCAGCCTGCCAGTACTGACACAGCAGCCCCGTGACGTGGATCATTCACCTCCTGCTGTTCCAAATGCTCCACAGTAGGAATATATCTGTGTGCATCTATGTCTGTCTGCCTGTTTATATGTGGTGGTGCTGCACTGCAAATTTCAGGGCACAGGCGATCACCTGGGGAACAGTAAGCTAAGTGGGGGACCACGGGTGAGTATAAGACAGCAGGTAGATTTATGCTAAGGAAAGGTCCCAAGTAACTTGTGTTGCACAGTCAGCGTCAGGTGGTGGTGTCATTATCAATGTAAGTATACGTATTAAATGAACCAGCCTATAAGCTGAAATGTTGGTTAATGTATGTTTCCAGGGAAGTGCTCCCACACGGGAATCTAAATTTGTATGTACAAGAAAAAGAAGGATGGGGTTGAGAGGAGTGTGCATTCTTTTCTGCCTGTTTTGTAACTTATTTGCAGCCAGGGAGGTGCTTCTGTTTTCTGCTTTTTATGGCCCATATGGTTAAAGGGCAGCATAGCAGGTGCTGGCATGAGAGAGAGTGAAAAGGTGAGACCGAGCCTCCAAGTAGCCACCAGTTGGGATCAGAACTTGGAAAGAGATACCAGTATATGGATGTTCAGCCGAGGAAAAGGAAAAGGAGGAGTGCTTGTGCTGAGCTGAAAATGGCTGGCAAGGCTTTTGGGAAATTAGAATTCAGTTCCACGTAGTTCTGCGGTCTGGCTTGGAAACTATGGGTGTACACCCAGCAGTTCTGTTTGCCTTGTGTTTCCTGCTGCTGCTGCTGCTGGAGACGGTTGAACTGAGGTTAGCAACGGAATAAATCTTTAGGAAACACGATAAGACTTGGAGTAGTGAATAAGGGTTTTGTAATGCCAGAAAATTACCCCAGTTTATTTAAACAGAAAATACTCAGTCCTTTCCTTGTACTTATATATACTCCACAACATGCTTTTTTTCCAGTTGATCATTTCTCTTTGGCCTTTCCAGGAGAGGAAAATTCAAGGAAGGATGTTGTCAGTTTTGTTGTAACTACTTCGTGATCTGAAGAGTTTGCAAGTTGATTTTAATTCTGCATGTAGCAGGTCTAATACTTACTCGGGGTGCTGTATCTGCTCCATCAGCCTTAGGCTCTGAGTGGGAAGGGAGGTATTATCCTGAGCAGATGATGCTATACCACAGCCAGTACCAGCTACAAAGACATAGATAAGTAGGATCAGTTTCTAAATCAGATGCACTCACATCAGAGCACATTTCCGTGGTGGTACCATCACAGAGCTGATGACTGTATGTCATCAAATTAGCATTATGATTGGATTGCAAGCGTGGGTTGCTGTTCTTTTATGGAGGGAAACGCGGAGACCTGAAATATTTTTTTCCTATTCAGATGTATTCATAACCCCTTACAGTCATTAGAGATGATGCGTTTTAGTTTGCTGGTTGTTCTAAATGGCAGAAAGTGAATGTGAGTGCTGCAGAGACAAAGCTCTGAAAGCTGTGAGGTTGTAAGGCTGTGCCTGTCGCTGGTTCTGAAGTGAATGGAAGCAATTCATGGAATCATAGAATGTCCTGGGTTGAGAAGGACCACAATGACCATCCAGTTCCAACCCCCTGCTGTGTGCAGGGTCGCCAACCAGCAGCCCAGGCTGCCCAGAGCCACATCCAGCCTGGCCTTGAATGCCTGCAGGGATGGGGCATCCACAGCCTCCGTGGGCAACCTGCTCCAGTGCGTCACCACCCTCTGGGTGGAAAACTTCCTCCTAAGATCCAACCTAAACCTCCTCTGTCTCAGTTTAAAACCATTCCCTCCTGTCCTATCACTGGCCACCCTCGTAATTCCTAGGTTTTGTTCTGTCTTAAAACAGAGCTTTTGTTTTCTCATCCTCAACCTATTGGATTTAGTTTGGAGGAGGGGATCATCCAGCAGTGGAACATCTGAGTCTTCATTCCATAAATGCCATTTTTCTTGCATTTTTGTGAAGTGTGTGCCCCTCAGTCCCCCATTAAATAGCAACAGAAAGCTTTTCTCTCGAGTTCCCCCTAACTCACTGCAGTTTCTCACTATTCCCGCCAGCTGCTCGTGCTTAGGGTGAGTGGCTTCTGGTTTGGAAACAGCAGTGCTGCTTCTGTGACCAATGACCCGTGATATCTCGGTGCCGTGCTCTTCAGAAAATGAACATGTGTTTGAGACACCAGGGCTGTCCTCTCCATTTCCTCCTCCCACCTTCTGGGTATGCAACAATATGGATTAAAGCTCCTTAGCAGTGGAGGCTGCCCTTTGTGGCAGGGCATTAATCTGATTTACTGATGGCAAAACAGCCTTCATTTGCCGTAGCATCCCAACGTTCTGCTTTCCAATATGTGCTGCTTATCAGTGCACCGTCAGCCTCTCTATCCAGCTGGTGGCAGCATTTTACAGCTTGGCATTAATCACTGGGTTACATCACGTTGAGACTGCACCTGAATTAACACTCACTCAGCTGTGCTGGTAGTGCAGACATTGCTTGCTTTTCTTTTTGTGAGCATCAGTTACCAGCAAAGCATTGAGGTTGGAGAAGAACCCAGTGCTGAAAGAGGCAGCTGAGAATAGCGTGCTTCAGACAGCTCTGCAAGCAACATCGCACTGGGATTTTCACTTAAAATCCCTGGTAAGGCTGTTAGAAGAGGAACATGTAGCATTCCAGCGCCAGCATACTTTCAGATCTCCTTTGTCATCAGCTGGTTGGTTTCTTTGTTGGCAAGTAGCCTGGAGAAGAGAAGACTGAGAGGGGATTGTATAAGTGCCAATCAATATCTGAAGGGCAGGACTCAAGAAGATGGGGCCTTTTCCGTGGTGCCCTGTGACAGGACAAGGGCCAGTGGGCACAAATGGGAACATGGGAAGTTCCATGCAAATAAGAGAAGTTCTTAACTGTGAGTGGGCTGAAATAGGCTGCCCAGAGGTTCCATATTCTCCTTCTGTGGAGATATTCAGGACCCAACTGGATGCTTTCTATGCCACCTACTGCAGGGAACTGCTTTAGCAGAGGTTCACTTCAGTGCCCTGTTGTCTTCAAGTCAGTACTTATGTATATTGTTCCTTGAACTCAGCCAAATGTAAGCAGCATTTCTAATGGTTGCTCTGAGTTTTGTCCATCGTTTACCTCCTGAATTACCAACACAGAACTTCAAAATGACATCTGAAATTTTGCTCAGCGTTAAAGATATAGCTCAGAAATTTATCCTCATGAGAAGTGGACACAGCAAACATTGACATAGCAGTGATTGATTTTCACCGGCCTTGGATTCTGTTGCTTATGGATGAGCTGTACACCCGATTCTTCAGGGAGCTCTGCAGTTTGCGTTGTAAGCCAAAATGAAGCTGCCTTTATCCCCCAGCACACACATATGCTGCTGATATTACCCCTTGCTGCTCTCTAGGCTGGGGCATTAGAGTTTAAAAAGTGGGGTTGAAAGGGGTTTTGGACAGCTTGTATCTCTTCACTTTCTCCTGGCCATCATTATTTTACAGGTTCATTGTATCCCTCATCAGCTGTCTATTTTACAGGCTTGTTTGTTTGAGTCTGTTTTTTATCTCCTCACTTGGAGCCTTATTCTCTCATTATATACTTCTTGGTCTCTGTTATCTCTTTTTTTGCAGTAGGAGTACCAGAGTAGTGCGTAATATGGAAGATGAAAGCATGTTGTGGAGTTGTATTGTAGAATAATGGCATTCTTGGAGTTTAAATTACCTTACATTCCTATTAATTCCTGCCATTTGACTTATTTTATTGACCTCAGCTGTGCTGTTTTCATTGAATCACCCACAGTAATGCCAAGATTCAGAGTGGCAATTATCAGCTGTCATTTATAGGTAAAAATGATAGATTTTTTTTCCCATTTGCAACAATTTACACTTATCTACACTGAATTTTCATGTACTGCACTATTGCACAGTCACTCAGACTCTTACAGTCCTTCACTTCTTTACTGTAAGCCCTGAATAATTCAGTAGCATTTGCCAACACTGTCACCTTGTGATTCATCCTCTTTTCCAAGCCATCTAAGAACAGGTTAACCAGCACAGACCCTGGCACTGAGTTGGAATCTGCTTTGAGAAGTAATTGCTTTGTTGTGTTCTCTCTGATAACGTTAAGAGATGTAAAATTCAGTAAATTCAGATTGTTCTGTTGCAACTGGACCTGAAAAACAGGCAGGACAAGGTAACTTCTGATAAGGTGAGAGGTGAAGCACTTGTTGTAGGCACTTTGTAATTCATATGGCTTTTCAGATTTGTTCTGGTGCAGGGTTTGTGTTATCCTTTCCTAGAGAAGAACTTGAAGGAGAGCTTTCTTTTTTGTTCTTCAAGGTTTAGATTCTATTTAGCTTTTCAAAGCCAGTTATTCTTGCCACTAAAACCCCAGTTCGGTTTTTTTATGGATAGCTGACATGTAAAAGAGAGATGATATCATACAAAGGCATTGATCAATTAGCAGTTGATATAAGCAATTAAGGAAATGTTCAGTTTATCTCAGTACTGACCTTTCAGTAGCATGCTCCATTATCATAAGATGCATGGGATGGGAGGTGAGGCCAGCAGGGCTTCTGCAGAAGGACAGGGGCAGAGGGAAGGCATAGGACTGGGAGAATGGGTGGGCAGGGTGAGGGTGCAGAAGGGGAGAAAGGAATCTTATATATAAATATATATATAAATAAAGAGCATTCTTCCATGAGCCACTTAGTCAGAGTTCAGTGGACCTCTGTTGTCTGTGTCTGAGCTGACCTAATGGCAGCAGTGCCCATGTGAGCAGGTATTTCATGGCCAGAAAAACAATGCAAACATACTTAAAAGACCAGATAGCTTCCAACTTGGAACTCAGAGCTCTAGTAATGTGTGCTTACCCTAAGGCCTTAGTGTGCCAGTTACTGCCTCCTGGGCTGTTTCCAGGTTTTTATGTTGACTTCGGCCAGGCCTTGCTGAAGAATCCAGGGTAGCAAGCTAATGGTAGAGCTGAAAGCAGTGCCAAAGGCATGGATGAGAGCAGTGAGGTCTGCATGAAGGGCAAATCACAACTGTGCATCAGACACAAGTAAAAGTAAGATGCAGTGTTCAATTAGGATGTAGAAATATCTGAGAATGGATGGGAGTATGAAAAGTCTCAGCCTGCAGATCTAATGACCGGGTCACTGTCATGCTCTGTAATAAACAATGAGTGATGGATTTCAGCTGGCAGTTCAGGTTTTTTATGAAGCCTTGAAACTTTTCAGGGTATCTAAAACCTGTTTTTTTAAAGAAGAAATCCAGGGCTGATGTAGAAACTGTAATGATGGTAGTAGATCACATCCCTTGGGATGCTTGTCCTGTAGTTAATTTTCCTCATTCCTAAAAGCGTGAACCTTATTTCTAACCTGAATTCATCTGGTTTTTGCCTCTAACTACTGGATCCTATTATAACTTTCTAGAATTAAAGACTTTATTTAATAATCACTTCATTCCATTATTCATAAGCCCGGATCTTACCCACAGTGAACCAAATCTCGTTAAGTTTGATTTATGCAAGGAGGAATGGAAGGCTTTTCACATGGCCGGTGCTCTGCATGCTCTGCCCACAGGTTGTGCCTGGTCCCCAGTGACTCTGCCCCTTCTGGTTTCTTCTGTCTCTTCTTTGTTTCCCAAATCACACCGTGTAATGCTCTCGTTTCTTCCTCCTTAATGTTTTGAGTCGTGTTTCCAGTCACATGTTGAGGATAGGATCTTGATGCTTCTTGAATATCAAGCTACCTTCTTTCTTTAAGCCCCTTTACCCTTCACAGATGGTTTAGTGAGGTGAGAATTCAACCAATGGTGAATAACCAGTCAGCGTTACATTGCTGGCTTACACACATCATACTTAATAAGATGATAAGCTGTAGTCTTTGGAACTGCACGCTGATGGAGTTTTACTCTGTGTCACTATTTTACCTGAACATGATGTTTCAGAATGTGATGAAACACGTGATTTTTTTATATATAAATTATGCAGATCAGAATCGTTTTCAATTACTGTGGTTTAGGTGTCTCGAGCTCATTGTGGTATGTTACGATTTTATTTCTTTACAGCGGGTTATACTCTGTGATGGAAACATGCATTGTTTGTTACAGAGCCCATTTTACAGCTAGGCAATGCAGAGGGGCAGCAGCAGCAAAGCACACTGCCTGAATGCAGGCCTGTGAATGCAGTGATGTGCTGCCTTGTCCCCAAGCAGATGGTCAGTGCACCTGGGGAGCTGCAGGACCACGGATGTGTGACATCACTGCTTTCCTGACGAACGTGCAGTTAATTGCTAGGGTTGATTCAGAGCACATACTGACATCATCCGCTCCCAGCCCTCCGTCTCCAGATTTAGAAATGCATGAGGAGAAGGCAGGGCTGGAAGTGATGGTTGGTTGTTTCATTCAGCACTGTATAGGCCGTGCAAAGCTGGCTGCATCTGCTGCATCTGCCCTTCCCTCTCCAGCAGCCTCTTGCTGCGTCCTTTCTCCTCTCCAGTCCAGCAGGGGCGATGGTCCCAGCCCTACCTGCCCATCTCTGTAGTACGCTTTGTGTCCGCATTGTTCAGCAGCACGTCAGCCAGCAGTCCCTGCGCTGCCTGGCAGTCTCCTTCGAGTCATCCATCGAGGATGCCGTCCGTTCGTGTACGTGAGCCTGGGATCCAGCAGCAGAGCCTGTCACAGTGGGATTGATGGGAGGTGGAGGGGAGGGGAGCCCATCCGTCCCGCCGCTTACTATTGGCTTCTTATTACGGCATTCTCCCCTGAGACGCACACTGCATGCTCATTCCCCCTCCCAGCCCCCTCCTCCCCATCCCTTCATTGCCGATGCACAGCGAGAGGCAGCAGCAGCCGCCGCCACGCTTGTCACCAGCCCGAGCTTGCAATGAGCTCATCCTTTTCTCTTTGCAGCTCCAGAACTGCCCCGGCTTTATTGCTCTTATCGCTGCTGCTGTCTGCTCTCACACAGCCTCAGACACACTGAGCCCTGAGAGCTCTCCCTTGCCTTTCTTGCATCAGAGCTCTCCCACACTTGTTTTCTGCCATTTTCCTGCCTTTTTGGGTACATTTTAGATCCATGTTTTCTTTGGTTTGTTTTTCACATCCTTTCTGGACTCAGCCCAAGCAAACACAGTGGATGATATTTTTCCTCGATTCTTAGCAAAGATGCTTTTCTTGCTCTGAGCTGTAGACGCCCATCTGAGCCTGTTTCCGAGAGCCGGGGCTGGCTCACCTCACCTTGCATTGCACTTCTGGAAACTGGGGTTAGAAGCCTGTTCTTCTCACTCTGGATACTTACTACTTGCTGCTGATGGAAGAAGGGGTACCTTGCAAAACTCCGGCTGCCAAGCTCACCCCACCTGTCAAAAAGTCCCAGGACATGCATGACGAGAGGAGCAAGCTGGTGAATGAGTATGCATGTCGGGTGCTGGAACTTCTGGGGATGGGGCATCGCCTGTTTGTGCCTCGGCTGCTTGCGGTGAGATCACGTTTTCTTCACATTAAGTCATTGTGAATTTGCCATCTTCCCTTTCAAACCTGCTTCCCCTGGGATTCTTTATGCTGCATGGAAGTGGGAGAGCTCTCTTGGCTTCTCTCAATCCAGCTCCTGGGTGCTGACTGTTCCCTATACCCAGCAAGGCTGGTGTTGTGATACCTGCAGTCCCAACCAGGGCTAATCCCATAAAACATGTCCTAAAGCAGTGGATGCTTTTGTTCTTAGTTCTGTAATGGTTCCTGATAATCATTCTGTGTCTGCTCCCAGGTGCTGCTGGAAAGTGCTTTAATTCACAGCAGCATCAGAGTTCTGTTTTAAACATTTTAGGCAATCATAACAATTAAAGATGTGGTGTATGGTAGTTTTCCGTGTTCGGTTTTGGTAAGGCAATTTAAGTATAAAGAAGTTCAAAATGTTTGTGTGGAATGATCTGGGAGATAAATCGTTAAAGCTGTTTTTTATCTGTCATAGCAAATGATGTCTGTCTGTGAGATGGCCCGAAATTGGTGTGGCATCTTACGGCACAGAGAAGTGCACTTTCATCATCACTGCTGCTGCACAGAACACACCCAAAGCCATTGAACAGCAGAGGATGCAGAGTTGGTCCCTGCCCTGGGTGTGCTCTGGGTGCTGCCCTGGGGTTGGGTGGCACAGCACACCAAAATGCCATTTAGGAGCCGTGTCTGAGGAAAGGCAGCTGCTGCTGCTCCACGACTTATTTCCACACCCTGTGTAGCCCCTTATTGTGCTGTGTTTGTGTGACCTGTTGTGCATTTTCATGGTGCTGCTGAGCCATCGTGGCGTGTTCTGCGGCGCCCTCGGATGAGTGGTGGTGTAAGATGCTCAGCGTTGGAGTAACGGGAAATAATAGAAAGAAAGAAGGGTGGTTAGTTGCACCTGCATGTTGCGAGTGTCGTGACATGACAGGTGCAATATTCACAAGCTCACAGATTGCAAGTGAAGTGAAGGGCAGTTTGGGTATGTCTGCAATCACTTGTAGAACTGGGTGTAGCCATGGACTGATAACGTGTGGCTGAAGGTGCTGTGTGTGAGCACAGTGCCTGCACGGCTCCTGCTGCTCCTCAGCACTCCTCCACCCCATTTTGCAGCCTCAGTGCTGCTGATCTCCTGGGAGAGGGCTGCCAGGTCGTTCTGAATTGGTTTGTGATGAGACAGAGTCACTAGGCTTTTTCACTTGATTCATCAGGCTTTGGAACTGGCCCTCCAGGTAGGGAATACCAGGAAATTGGTGGACTTAATCACCTGGACAACTTTTCTGAATGATGATGTTTCAGTTACTAAAAAAAGGAGGAAAACGGCAAAATGATGCTAATAATGTCTGTTCTCTTAAAGAGGTTTGATTGACATTCATCAGTATTTTAGATGGCAGATGGAACGTTACCTTCTGTAGTCTGGATCTGCAAACACCGGTGGTGTTTGGAGCAGAGGTGCAGCAACTTAAAACCACATCTAGGTGTGTTAAAGATTAAATATGGTCTGATAAAGTACTGTAGGGTCACTTGAAAGCATTCTGGATTTACTGGTAGGATGTATGATAGTATGAGTATGGCTGGGTTCTCCTCTGCCTTCCAGTGGCTCTCTTCTTCCCTACCCATGCCCATTAGGCTGTGCAACAGGAGGTTTACGCTCACTGGCATCCCATAGAAATCCTAAACAGAAATACAACGTATGCTTAATTCTGTAGAAATGACCATGGAATTGTTCAATCTATTTGGATAAAAGAGGAAGAATTAAATCAGGGATACTCAGTGTGGTTGATCGGAAGTTTCTTCTGCTCCCTGAGTTCGCAGCTGGGATCAGGGGATTTAGTTGGGAGAGTCAATGAAGAATGAGACTGCAGAATGAATAATTAAAGATGGCAAAATTAAATTAAAGAAAAAAAAAAAAGCCAGGCCTTTGTCTTAATCACATTTCCCTCAGCATTTTGAGAAGATAGTGGTAATAATAATAATAAGGTAAACCCACCATTACTCAAGTCGGTCACAAAGAAGAGCTCAGGTTTTCTGTTCATGCTTTTCAATCATCTGCACATTCCCAGCAGTTCATCTGTAGGCTTCAAAGCTTCCCTGCTACTTCTGCAAAAGGGCTTTTCCTTCCTTTCAGCCATTCCATATCAGGCCATTTTGTGAATCTACTGAAATATGTGGGAAGGACACTTGAGGAGACATTGAACCAAACCCTACGAGGCAAGCAGAGACTTCAGAAGTGCATAGATCTCAATGAGTCTCCTCTTATGCCTGTCTTTTTAACACATGTTTTAAACAGAAATATGATTATTTAAGAATTACCTCTCAAATATTAAAAAATGCCCTGGGGTCCCCAGGTGCACAGCAGTGACATATACCTGCCAAACTGGAATTAGCGGCTCATTAGGCCTACAGATGGCTGAGGGAAAGAAATTGTTGGTGAGATCCTTGAGCTGAGTGATAGGAACCAGTACATTTACAGAGCCCTGCCAGTCAAACAGCTGCCAGAGGGGCCTGGAATGTCTTTGTGATTTATAGATTAAGATCACAAAATGTCACAAAATGTGAATCATTGAATATCGACAGCGCTGCGTACTTCTCTTGGACTACATATACATCCATCTATCCCTCTTTCTAAGTACACGTACATATGTACTTATATACACACACTGGTTTTTGTTGTTTCCTGTTCTTAATTAGTACCTGAAAAGGTTTGTTTGCATAATGTACACAAATATATATATATATATACACACAAAATAGATGGCCCAGTTAACATTGGTCTTAAAAGGTTACTTTGATTTCTTGTCTACAGTGTTGTGAAAGTAATTGGTTTGAGGGTTGTTGCAGAGTCATTGTAGCAGTGATACAAAGGGAACCCTGGGAGAACTGCCTCCAAGTATGAATTTTTACTCATCTTTGTTGTTCTGATATATTTGCCTCTGTCTTTTTTGGTATTTGTTTGTTTTAATGAAGTGCTATGGATATAAAGGGTTGGTGCCTTTGCTTCTCTGAGGTTTGGTGGGATAACTTAAGTGTTGATCTTAAATGTTTTTAAAGGTAAAGAAATACAAGAGCCCAAAGTACACGATGCTAACTTTTGGAAAGCTAAAGCAAAATATGCTTTATATTAATATTAATTAATATTCAGATTAAAATGTTTGCTTGAAATTAGAGCAGCTCAGCTCCTACTAAAAAGGTGGAACTCTGACAACAAGTGTGCTCCATTGTTTAGTGCTAGGAGCAACTGTCCAGGAGCTGTGATTGAAAACATCCTCCCACTGTGTCAGAAGCCACAGCAATCAGCCTGTGAAATCAATAACAGCAGCAAAATGGGGTTCTGGAGGCTGCCCCTGTCCCCCTGCAGCTTTCTCAGAGCTGTGGCTGGGCTGCAGGGCTGTGAGGACAAGAATGCAGTAAGGCAGATCTACAGTGGAATAGGGAAACCTTTCTGGTCCATATAGTGATCACAGCTGTCAGCATTGCTGAGAGGAGGGTGGTCATTTTCAATTAAGCTGAGCATCCAACACTTACTGCCCGCAGAGTGCTGGGGTCACCATGCTGGGGGGTGTTGGAGAACTGTGGAGATGTGGCACTGAGGGATGGGGGAAGTGGGCATGTTGGGCTGGGGTTGGACTTGGGGATCTTAGAGGGCTTTTCCAGCCTTAACAGCTCCATGATCGATCAGCACTGCCCAGCTAACACTGTCCAGAGCTGTGTCATGACACTGCTGTGATGCTGTGCCCTGCGGTTGCTTTGGCACAGCTCATCTGCAGTGGGGCGTAGCACACATCGCCATGGCAAACCTGGTCCAGATGGAAAACTGCCTTCAGAAGAGGAATCAGATGCCTTGGCGAGAATTGTGTTCACGAGTGGGATTCATTGGATACCTCAGCATCAGCTTGCTGTCAACATGACATCGGCCTTGCCTCGGCCAAGCAGCCCTCCTGCCAAATTACTGTGGGCAGAAGTGGATGTGTTCATTTGTAAAGCTGAGCAGTGCTCATCAGCATCTTGATGTCAGCTGTTCTTGTGTGCCTGCAGGGATGACCCAGCGGCTTCCTGGCTGCCAAGGAAGGGAGAACCCAACAGATCTTGAGGGAACTCTGAGCAGATTCTGTGAATCCTGCAGTTGCAGGGAAACAGATCCTCCAAAGCCACTTCAGCTGCACTTAGCGATTCCTCACTCTGTGATTAATGCAGCAGAAGCTATTAGTAAGTGCTCAGCAGGGCATGCAGTATAATAATCTGTTGGACTATGTGATGGATAACCATGCACAGTGCAGGTTTCTTCCTCATGTAGTGCCTGAGCTGGCATCCAGTAGTTTGCCTTTATGGGGGGGCTGTGTTGTCCCACACGTGCCAGTGATGGCACTGAGGTGTACGGCCTGACTCACCCTGCTGTACATTGGCACAGTTTTCTTTATTCCTTCTGCTTCGTAAAGAATTCCTGTTTTGAGGTGACATCCTGACTGTTTTCTCTGCATGTCTGATCTCTGTGAGCCTCTTAAGGGAGCTGTCTGAAGGCTTCTGTTTAGCTGCAAGATCTCATTGTGTAGTTCTTGCAGCTCCAAAAATGAGTTCATTTGTCCCTGAGTCATGAATCATATTTCCTCCTCAGCAGCAGAATGGGATTAGCGCAGAATGTTTCACATTTCTGACCTGTTAGGCTCGATACCACAGTGAGAATACAGCCTTAAGACAGATATAGAAATAAACATGGGAAACGTTCTCTGGCACAGTGTTCTCTGAGAAATGGTGTCACAGACTTCTGCACACTGACTTGCTGGTGCCTCCTATGAGTCATATGCATTTCTGCTTCTGCTGTTAATGTCTGCAACCATATATATCCATATATATATATATATATATATTGTCTTCTTAGAGCAGCGTTATAAAAGCCAGTGCTGTTACAAAGCATAAGCTCTCTAAAAATATTACAGATTCCCTTGTTTCTTTTTTCTTTGTTTTTTTCTTTTCTTCCTTGAGCTGCAGCTTGACAGGCTTTGCTAGAATCACTTTCTTACCCTGCAGGTACAGAAGAACAACATACATCCGTGTGTGGCAGAGGCTGCCCCTCTCTGCATAGCGTTCCTCGGCTAAGTTTTAAGCTCTGGTTTGTTTTATGAGACAGGAATTAAAGAGTTGACAGCAAAGGTGATGTCTTTTGAGCCGGTGTGAATATCAGTGCTTTGGAATACATTCAGTAAATGACAAATCTGGTGAAACAGCATGACTTAATGTTCTCAGCGTTTATAGAGCAGTTCTTTGTGTTCGGTTGCAGACCTCCAAAGAGGACCTTCTACAAGCGGATTTTGAAGGAGCTTTAAAATTCTTCAGGGTTCAGTTGCCCAAGAGGTACAGAGCTGAGGAGAACGCCAGGAGGCTGATGGAACAAGCCTGCAACATCAAGGTAAGGCAGTCTGTGTTTCTGCTCATGGCAAAAGTAAGGTGCAATGCTAAAAGAGTACAGCGCTGAACTTTTCCCTCTTTGCTTTTCAGCAAGCTTTGTTATTAGAATACTAAACTCGTGATCCAAAACTGGGATGATCAGAACTCTCTAATTCATTGATTTCTATATAAGCAGTGGTAGCAGCAGCACAATAAATCGAATAATCACGTAGTCACGGGTCATAATTATTTGTTTTGTCCTGATGCTGTTGATTTGCAAAGTGCTGCTGTGTGATACAGTTGTATTGAAGTAGAAACTGAAATCCTGTTTGCTTATCAAGCTTACTGAGATGGAAAATCTTGTTATCCAAAGCTGTGCTGCCAAAAGGGAGCCTTGGAGAACATCTGGAGCGCTGGTGTTGGGCTCTGGGCAAACCAGAGGAGCCTGACTCCATTTTGTTGGTGGAAATCTATTAAAAAGGGCTACAGACATTCATAAAACTGTCATTTGAAAGGCTGAGCATTTCTTCTGGGATTTTTATGTTGTTGGATTATGTCTAGGGTTTTGATATCTGGTCTGTTGGTGTGGCCCTGCGTTGAGCTGGCACTGTATGGTGGGGACAGAAGGATCCTCTCACCGTCAGCTGTTCCTTGTATCTCTCCATGTATTTATGCATTTGCTTTTGTGCTGCTTAATTTCACCATTTATTAAGCAAGAGCTCTTTCCATTCTGGTTAAAACACTGATCTTGTCAAAGAGCGGGGCTTGCCAGACTAATGATGATTCCAGCCAGAAACGGAGATGATCTGTGCAAAGCTTTTATGAAAATTGGATTTGAGATTTGAGCTCTGCTGCTGAAAGAGTTCTTGGGAGTAAAAGATGGTGGATGTTTCATGTTTAGTTTTTTGCTCTGCTCTCAGCAATGAGTAACTGAACAAGCACAGTCAAATTATCTTTTTGCTCTTAATGACCGGTCAGTTATACATCCCTACTGAGGCATTCCGTGCTGCCTTGGCTATGTCAGCTCCATGTCACATTAGAACACGGGGGTTGGACTGACTTCATGTTCACAGCTGTTATAGATTTGGATCAATTTTTCTCACTTTTGCCAACAAAATGTCTCTAGAGAGCTAAGTCTGAATGAAGAGAAGGTAAACCTCTGGCTTCAGGTGGTACGGGAACTATTTGATGGGCTTCATCGCCCATCAAAAAAAAATCAACTGAACAGGGGCAAGCTGATTGAGAGTAATTAGTGTGGGTTCATGGAGGGGAAATCACACTGGTGGCTTCTGTGATGAGGTGGCTGGTGTAGGGGATGAGCGCAGTAAGACTTCTGACACCATGACATCCTCATAGACAAAATGCTGAAGCGTGGACTAGGTTGGTGGACAGAGGGTGGGCTGGAATGTGGCTGAGCTGCCCAGCATCAGTGGCTGTGACTGGCAGCTGTACCCAAGGGCTGCTTCATTGGCAGCCTGCAGATGGAGCAGGAGCATCCTCAGCAAGTTGCAGGTGGTTTGGGGTTGTTTAATCTTCTCAGACTTGAGTGGTGATCAGTCACAGTAATGGTTTGCCCCAGGGGTTGTGGACTCTCCATCTCAGGAGGCACTGACAACACAAGTGGCCCTGAGCAGCCAGCTGTCCTTCACCCTGCTGTGTTGGACAGCATCTTCTATAAGGTCTGAAGTTCTGTAATTAGATACTATAATTGTGGCATAGGTGTACAAACAGGAGCTAATAATTACAGAAGTTGACATGGTCAAATAGGAAATTATGGTCTTGATAATTATTGTCAGAAGAGGATACACATAGAATGCAGAGGTTGTGTGAAGGGTATTTTTCTGTCTTGTTGAATGCAGCAAAACCTGTTCTGTTTAAAAAACTATCAACAAACAGACCTCCAACCATGTACTTGCTAAAGAATAAATTGGGCACCATGTGTCTGTCACTGCTTCTCACTCGTGTGTTAGTATTTGTAGGCCAAACACCAGATGTTTTTAGGGTAAGTATCACACAGTAAGTGCCAGAGATTGTTTCAGGACTGTAAACTAATGGCTGAGGCATAACAACTTGAGATCAAAATCGTGATGCATCCAGGCTTCATGCTCTTGATCTGTGTTCTCCAGAGTGTCATGGTCTGTTTTGCATTGCTACAAAACAGGACCTTACCCAAGTAATAATCCACCTCTTGGTCCTTTTTTTCCCCCCATGTATTTTACCCTGAGCTCTACCTATCATGGTTCTAGAGAAGGCGAATGAGAAAATGTGTGGTGTGTTTTTCTCCTTCACACTGTGGTTTAACTCAGGATCTCAGGAGCTAACCCTTGGATTTTGAAGGTGCTGTGTTGGAAGTAGTAGTTTTGTCATCCTATTTTTAAAGCAAATCTGAAAGAATGAGCATCAGACTCTCCCTTGAGAACTGTTCTGTGAATACAAAGAAAAAGCTCCCATTAACTGAAATCTGTATTTAAAGTGTGGTAGAGGCTGTCTCATTCAATTAAGAGTTATCCATGGTGGTTACTCACCAGGTCTGAATTTCCATAGCTTATCAGTGAGGAAATCGCTGTGATTGAAATCAATGGAATTAGAAAGAACTGTTGCATTTATTGGCACTGATTGGTGGATGGCATTCCATGGCTGAGGAATGTTTTGTGGGGCTCCATACCCTGAAATAATATTGCCTAAGAAGCTTCCCCTTGTTTCTCGTGTGTGTGTGTTACACAGGTGCAGAGTTAAGGTCCCACTAATATCTGGCTGATGTATTATATCCCACATTTGCAGAATGGAAGGTTTGTTCAGCTGAGGGAGGCTGAATTGTGAAGGTCTCTGCTGAGTTTCTTAGGGTAGATGGAGACCTCTGTTGCACAGATTTCCCAGCTCAGAGTCACTCAAACAAAGCAAAGGCCTTAATTCTCTGAGTAGGGTGGCAGGTGCTAATTTAAGGGCTAATAAAACTTTTATTAAAGACAAAAATGACAAATGATGAAAATTTAGATATTATATATATACATATATATATACATGCACACACACACACATATACACACATGTATATGTGTGTATATATATGTGTGTGTGTGTGTGTGTATATATGTGTGTATATATATATATGTGTGTGTGTATATATATATATGGGAGGTTTTCCTCCTTCCTTTCCTGTTGGCCTTCCAGTCTGCAATGACCACAGCTTTCATTTTGGTACTTTACGGAGGGGGACTTGTTCCTCCCAGAGCATTTCATAAGCTTTACAGTTGTAAACATGGGCTTGGTTTTAATACAGGAAGCCTGGCACTTCTGTTCTTACATTTGGCTTCAGTCAGTTGAGTTGTAGATTGGTGTGGAGTCTCACTGTGAGATTTTCGCCATCCAAATGCTTTCAGCCCATTTAGGTAGCAGGGTTTGGTGTTCAAACTGGAGTTTCAAAGCTGGTACCGTGCTGATGTGGATGCAGTACTGCTGTCTGATCTGGAAGCGAGTTTTTGCAGGCGTGGTTTAACAAGGAATTACACACTGATTTTTGTGAATTTCAGCAGAAAGAAGGAAAAGTAGCTCTCTTGCTCTCCTGTTCCCTCTCTAGGACATTCTCTCTCTTTGTGTTTGTGTATTTATCTGGTTAGTCAGATAATAGTCCATGGATGGAGCAGAAAGCCCTGCGTCTGGACAACTTTCTTCTTCCTCTGGTTCTACCCACAGTGCATCCAATTCATCTTCTGCTGTGAAGGGCAGGAAGAAGATTGCACATTTATCACCTTCTTGAGATAAGGCCAAACCAAATTGAAAAGAATAGTGTTTAGATCTGTAAAAAACCCTGCTGTGCCTGGATATGAATTCTTATTAAAAGCCAATGATCAATTCCACTTATTATGTCGGTGCTGTTATCTCCAAAGCACAGGATCCTGTTGTTGCCATAGGAAGGCAATGGGTTTTGATGCCTGCTCTGTTTTCACCTTCAGCTTCTTCCTTCCTGCTTGGCTTTGTGCTACACTGCAGCATGATGACCTGGCGTCTGACAGTCAGATTGGAGTGCCTGCAGTGGATCTGGATGTTTAATATTCTGTCATCTCAGTGATAAGTGTCAACTGTGTGGAAGAAGCCATCAGCTGAAATCAGTTTCAGCTAAGAAATCCTTATTTATTGAGCTCTGTGTATGTGGTTTTCCAGTGAGCAGACCAGGTGGTGAGCTAAGATTCTTATGATGATTAAACATTAGGAAAGCTGCTCTTTCTTTTACTTCTTCTTTTAAATTTACTTGGAGTAGGTATTGCCATTTGTGTATGTACTGCCGGATGGTTATTACAAGGTTACAGACGATCTACAGAGATGGCTGTCCCTTGCTTTCCTCCACAGTAACCTGAAGTTACCTGACCTTAATTCAGAATGACTGGGCATGTCAGCTGGAGCCTAGCCAGAAGTTTTTGTTGCATGTTGTATTTGCATTTGGGGCATGCAAAACTGTTAGGGTTTTAAGTTGGATCATTGTCTTCACTAGGAGAAACCCCAGTTTTGGGGGCAGAGAGGGGAATTAGTTTTATCTTCCATCCTCTTTGTGAAAAGGGTTCTGAAAATAGCACAGAGAGCTGGTGATAAAGTGGCACCGAGTCTCACTGATGTTTCTCTCCTGTCAGGTATATCACAGTTAAATTAAAGTAACTCGGTTCTATGAGAAACTGATTCTTTTTGTTTCCTAAGCTGAATCAGATGCATTTGAATTCCAGGTGCAAGTTGGCTGAGGGGGGTTTGAAGGGTCCTGGCTAATACGGTGACAGGTTAAGATATTGTATGAACAGATTTCTACCTCCAGTGGCCCGCAGGTCAACTGGTTGCAGAGTATGTCGGGTTCCCACTGTGAATGTGGCAATTGTTTTGGTTGTTCTCCAGAAGCAGAAGTCTCAACTCTTCTTTGTTTTTGATGAATGCCTTGAGTTTGAGTATAGTGGAAGACTGTGATGACGGTACCCAGCAGGTTGCAGTGCCTCTTGTTCGCAGTGTGATGTGTTCCTCCTGTAGGCAGCTCTGTGATGCACAAGAGGCTGTAGGGAAAAAAATAATCATAGAATCACCAAGATTGCAGGAGACTTCCAAGATCATCCAGTCCAACTATCCACCTGTCACCAACATTGCCCACTAAACCATGGCCCTCAATATAGCATCTTAATGTTTCTTGAACACCTCCAGGGACGGTGACCCCACAACTCCCTGGGCAGCCTGTTCCAGTGCCTGACTTCATGGAGAAGAATCTGTCTCAGGATCAGCACTTATAACCACGCTTCATATAAACATAACTCCAGGTCTGCCTGTTCTGTGGAGGAAGATGCAGTTGAATGTGCAGCCACTGAAATACCTATAGAAAAGAGCTGTGCACCACACTTACATTGGCCAGGAAGTGTTCCTTCAACACTAACAAAACCATCAAAGCTCCTTCCTGGAGGTGCAAATCCATCTCTCATTCTTCTGGACCATTTTAAGCAGTCAGACTGAGGAAGAAAATCCTTGCTGTGTAGTCAGGTCTGCTCTGCTGTTTGGGTAATGAAATGAGGGAACTTTTGAAGCACTCAGAGTGCTACTCTGAGAGTACTACTGAGACCTGAGGGTAGGCTTTAAAAATAAACTTAAAAAAAGCATTAAAAAAAGACAAAGGCTGACAATGTTCCCTTCTTTTTCCCCTGGAGCTTTTGCAAATGAACAAAGAAAAGACACTGAGGACAGTTTCTTTATGCATGTGTATATATATTGCTGATGTTTGGTTTCTCGGGCACCTGCAGCTGAAGTTCTTTGCTTCAAAAATAAGTGAGCAAACAAAGCTATGTATAGAAAGATGGCAGTGTGCATTTTATACATGCAGAGGTCTGCAGGTGGGGTTCAGAACTGAATCCCTATTAATAACTTTGCATTACAGACCCTGGGGGCTATTTTTGCCACTATTGATAGTGTTAAATTCACTGAGTGGTTATTTGATTGCTGTATAAGCAACCTGCAGCTTCTGGAGGAGAGGTATAGCTGAGTGCCTCCTGATGGCAGCACTCACAGTTCTCGGTCTCCTTGTGGCTTTGCTTCAGGATCCTGCTGTAGTTACTTCCTTTTATTTTTGCTATATCATCGCCTCCTTCCTCTCGTGGTAGGTAAGTTGCGTAGTAAACACAGGGTTAAATTATTTCTCTGGTTTGTTTATGTGCACAACTATAAATTGTAGGACACAGCTGATGTAGCCTGGAGGTCAAATCCTTGACCTCAGAAAAGAAATAAAGGTACAGCTAACATTCTTAGCAGAGTCAAGATGTTGTCTGAGCAGCATTGACCTTAGCATCCTGCTGAGGAGCCGTCTTACAGCAGTCTGAGAAAGCCACCTGGCTGTGCCACCCTTACCCAGCTGGGAATATCGATTATATCTCAGCTAATCAAAAGTCATGGAAGGGATTGGAAACAAATCAATGCCTCGATTCCTAAGTGGATAATGAGAATGCTTTGTCCTGCTTGCTCACGTACACATTTTCTCCCTCAAGGAAAGCTGGTTGCAAGCTGCTGTATTCAGTAACATCTGCATTGTCTGCTAAGCTGTTTCTCTCACTTGAAGCTCTTTTCTTTTTCCACTGTCAGTGGCACAAGGAAATCTTATTGTCAGGCTGTTAGTTTGGATGACTTTGCAATCTACCTGACTTGTCAGAAATGAGGGGGGAAAAAATGTCCTTGCCTTTGTCGGTCCTGGAAATAATAAGCATGATTTCTTTATTTGTGAGGTAGAGATGGAAGGGGGCGATAGCACCGAGAGGAGCTGCTACTCAGTGACTGCAGAGTATGTCACTAATATCTTTGCAACTCTTGGAAGGACATTGAAGGGATCACGAGCACAAGTGGTGCTCTCCTCTGTCCTTCTGTTTGGAGACTGGGACCCAAGAAGAAGGAAGAGAACAGAACAGTGGAAGGATTGGTTGTGTGGTTGGTGCCACACTCGGGGCTTTGGATTCTATGATCTTAGGCAGGCCTTACTGAGGATGGTCATGCTGACATCAGATGGGATGCAAGTGACCACGTAGGTCAGTTTCTACGTGGTCTGATAGTGATAGAACAAAGGGGAATGGTTTAAAACTAAAAGGGAAGAGATTTAGATTAGATGTTAAGGGGGCATTTTTTACTTACAGTGGTGAGGTGCTAACACACGGTGCCTGGAGAATTCGTTGCTGCCCCATCCCTGGAGGTTTTCAAGGACAGGTTGAATAGCACCTTGAGTAACCTAATCTGGTGGTTGGTTGTTATCCTGTCCATGGCAGTGAGATTGGAATAGATGATCTTTAAGGTCCCTTTACACCCAAGCCATTCTATGATGTTTCTATTAAAGGGTTCCCCACTAATTCACTCCAAGGTGAATTAGGAGGACAGATGGCTGTGGGCAGTGCCAGAAGTCCATCTTGGGTTCTGCTTGTGCTCATCAGTCTCTCTCCATCCAACAGCTGCTCCTCCGGAAGCTGGCTGAGGCCCTAATGGCCTATGTGGGCAGTAAGCAAGAAGTGCATTCATAGATACAGTGCTGAGTTGAGAGCACACACGGGGCTCCTGAGGGATCCTGCTGTGCTGGGAGCAGCCAGGAGCCACTCTGTTTTCCTTCCAACTTTCTGTATTGTAACATCCACAAGATTTCAATAAGAATATCGTCTTACAGGAGTACTGTGTTGCAGGCAGTGTTTACAGAATACCTGTTTAAACAAGAGAACTGTTTGCCTGTTTGCCTTATGGGTTTTCAACCTTTGATCCATGATATAAACATTTTATACAAGTTACACAGGATCGTATACCATCACAGGGACAGAGAGAGAGGTTAAAAAACACACAAGTATTTTCAAATCAATGAGGCAGGGGGTTTCACAGGTCCTGTTGCAGTGTGTAGTGTGAGTACCTGCCTTATCATTCTGTCTATCTGGGTTTCATATTTGTCCTCTTTTTGATTCCCCAAGAGCTGAGTATGTCAGCATCTCCTTGGAACGAGGTTCATCATCTCCCCTTCAGAGAAAGGGAAGCTGAAGCAGATGGGGAAGCTGTAGGCTCAAACAGCCAATGCTTTGTCTGTGCAGTAAGGAGGTGTCCAGGTATGTGAGATTGTACCTCTCTAGCAATGGGATTGCATTGTTCCCACCTGACAGTTGTAGGCTGTGGGCTGTTTCCTTGTGATCATGGGCTGGAAATATCTCGGGACAATCTCTTTTCTTGCTGTGTTTCTTCCCTCTGAGACCCATCCTTAACACTTGATAGATTCTCTTAATAGGCTTGTTAAGGAAATGGAGGGTGTCTCTCCAAAGCATTTGCCATGCATGTTGCCTTCATTCCAACCCCAGACAAAAGCAAAACATTGCTAACGGTACCTCAAAGTGAGCAGTTCCCCAAGGACCCAGAAGTCCTGTCTGTAATTATGAGGTTTGAGAACAGCCAACGCGCTCAGCAGTCCATAATTCACTCTATGGAATGTAACGGCTTCCAATGTAAGTTACCTCTGTGTGTTGGAAGCAGGGACCATTGCCTTCCCCCCAGCCTGCCTGGGTCTTGTGGCCGTGGATATATGTCTGTGTCTGGCTGTGAAGAGCAGCATCCTACACATTTAGCAGTGGAAAACAATTAACTGCTGCAGTCTGAGCCCACATTCAGTGACCCAGAAATAAGTTTCATTCAGAACTCCTGTTTAGGGCTTCTATGAAATGTGTACGTGTGTAGTTCTTGCTGTTCTCATTACGCTGCTCTTTTCAGCAGCTGCTGTCTATGTGACAATCCACAGTGGCCATGTGGGGTGGATCCAGAAGGCTGCAGATGCAACATGACTTAGGAGGATTTTTTGGCCAGAAAAGTGGATCTATGATGCTGATTCGGTTACTCAAAAGATGCGTAGGGAATGCAGAGCTGGTGTTGAGATAACCTAGTGCTGAAATAACAGGGCAATACATTATATAAGTCCATAACTGAAATTGTGGTGTACAATCAGCTGCCACTAACAAAGCGAGAGTAGCTTGACGACAGGCTTCGAGCTATTCAAGATCGTTAGTAAGTAATTAACCCATGAGGTGACTGTAAAGGGCATCATTTTAGTTAAGATGGAATTACAGATTAGCTGGGTGTGCTTTGGAGTTGATCTGGGCAGGCAGGGTGCGGGCCTTGCCTGCTTCAATTAGAGATCCCTTTGCTGGGAGAGCAGCCTTAGAGATGCCCCCATGTCAATTAACTGCTCTGTCCTGCTGCCCCTCGGACAACACCTCCCTGCAGTATGGAGCAAAACACAGCACTGTGGTTCTGCACAGCTCTAGCTCTGCTGCCGTCTGTTACCAGGCAACCTCTGAAATAATGCCTGGGCCTCCCTCTCACAACTCATCTGCAGCTGGCCCCTTGCTTTTATTTCTTTATTTGCATGCTTTATTCCCTTATTTAGCTGAGCAGATTTCTTCCATAGCTCATAAGCAGAGCAGTTACAGCAGTGTGCCCTGCACATCGCTGTGGCTCCTCCCAAGCAGCATTCCCAACCCCAGCTCTGCTGTTGCAGCAGCTGAGCAAATTCCTTGTGATATCAGGGTGCTGGAAGGGCATTTTGGGTGCAGAGCTGGCCATGCTGCACTCACTGTGAGTTAACTGAGCTGTGGATTTGGTCCCAGGTGTTTTTGATGGGGAAACTAGAAAAGCTGCAAACAAAGACAGCGTTAAACCATTTTTCTGCTTTATTTCTGGCCACTTTGACTTCAGCTGTGCCTGTGTTCCAGGCATGAGAAGACACTTTCCTTTCCCTGCAGCGCTGCCGAGAAGAGCCCTGCTGCAGAGGCAGTTCTGCAGGACTAACCTCATTTTTGCAGGGTGTGGCTGGAGGAGCAGCTTGCTGCAAGAGGGTTTGTGCTGCCATAAACCAGCAGCTTGCTTCTACAGCCAGCACATGGGCAGGCCAGGGGTGCTGCCCAGAGAAGCTCCTTGCCAAGCTCAAGTTGGCAGCTCAACACTGAGTCTCTTTCACAACCAGGAAGGCAGTAAGTGGAAATAAGAGAATATCAGGGCCTGGCTTTGTTTGTGTGGCAGCACCACTCACATTGGCTTGGAAGGCAGTTCAGGCGCTGTAGAGCTTGAGAAAGAGCAGATCTATATTAGAACAAACAGGTGTCAAAATGTTTTCACCCCCTTTTCTTTTTGTATTTGTTACCCTCTCATTGCCACATGCAAGCACAATATCCACGAGCCTGCTCTCTGCACTCCACTTCTCCAACAGCTGCTGCCCTTTGGTCCTCTCCTTGCTGCTGCTGGCTGGCAGCTGCTCTGCATGCCTGTGCTGTGTGTTCATCATGGGCTTCTGGTGGAAAATCACTGTTCTGCTTTGATGATCCATCCTTACCTGACCCTCTGGAGAAGAACAAAGGCAAGCATATAAATGCTCAGCAGACTGGGGTTGTGTATGAGGGCAAGTGTACTTATTTACATCCAAGGAAGAGAAGGTCAGGTTGAGCTGATTGTTGGTTTGTTCTGCTGCCTCTTGTAACCATCAGAGCTTCCCCATCCAGCTGCCTGCATCTAATGATCTGCAGCTCAGGAAGGATCCAGAAACAGCTCAGGAATGCAAACAGTACCACATGAGGCAGCACAGGTCGTGCATTCCTGATAGGAAAATGTGAAACAAGTGAGAATACAGATACAGCATTGCCCAACCAAGTGGATGTTTTGCAATGCCCTGATAACAGCTGGCCAAGAACAGGGAGGTACTGAGGTAGGGTGCTCAGTCCTTACCTTGCAGCAGGTTGGCTGCTGTTTTTCTCCGTGAGAAATATGTGACTCAGACCTTCCTTGTCTTTTTCAGTGTTATAGTCACAAATAGTGATAAGGAAACTGTTATGTGTTTTTTTCCCCAAGACAGTTCAATAGACTGAGTATCTGGTAAATCAACTACACTGCTCTTGTTAAACATCATCAGGTTCCTCTCTGCCCAACTCTCCAGTCTGTCCATGTCTTGTTGGATGGTAGCACAACCCTCCAGTGTGTAGGTACTATAATGGCACTAATACCAGAGCTGTAGGCCAGTTGAAATAAATGATTAAATTAGAATGGGACAAACTCAGAGGCAAGAAATGGATGCTGACACGCTTCAGGTCTCTGCTGCCTGAATAAATACCCCAGCACCAGGCAGGGAGCTGCTCCAGCAACATGTATAGGAAGCTGCTTCCCTTCCACTCAGACCAATTGAGCTCTTCAAGTAAGCTTATTAGCAGTCAAATTGAGACAAGTTAATCTTTAAATCATGTGTAAATACAGAAGCTTTTCTCGTAGTGGTATTTTGAGGCATTAAACTTAGATGCAGATTTTCACAGTGGGAGACTAGATCAGCACAGTTAAGCACTGAAATAGTTTGTCTCCCAAATCATCCTGAGAGCAGAATTTGCCTTTTGCTCTACTGTGCAGTGGTGAATAGGGATTTAGCAGCAAAGGATAATGTGAGGCTCAGCTTAGTGGCTGCTGCTGGAAGCCTTCTGCTGAGCTGCTCACACAGCCCTGAGCTGCTTCCCTTGCCTGGTCCAGGGGAGCACTGAGACTGAGCTGCCCTCCTCTGACCCCAGCGAGCAGGGCTCATGGCAAAGGCTTTCTCTGTCTGATCCCTCTTACTCATCTTTGGCATGCAAGTGCTGTTTTCAGGGCTTTATTTTTTTGGCTGTGTTTTATCCTGTGACCTCCGAGTTAATGTTTTCATTTTGAACCCCGACACAGTGGGACACGCTGCTCTCCTGGAAAGAGTCAGTGGTTTGTGGTGTTCATGTATAATGCATGAAACAATCTCTTTTCAGAGTCCCGATGCATTCCTCAGTCTAGACTGCCTCTCGCAGCCCAGCTGTCTGACTTCGGCCATCAGCCATCAAGATATTTGGGCTGGTCTGTCCAGTTTAGGCCCATTCAGCTGACACCGTGTGCCGTTCACCCACATAATGTTAGCCTTCATTATTTTTATCTCATCTAGTGAGCAGTCATGCTCTTGATGCACTGTTTGTGTTGGCAGTGTAACTTCACTATTGTGCCATCCACACATCAAGGTGTCCCACCTTTTCCATTTGGCTCTGTTGGGGCTCTAGGAGGAAATCATGGCCACAGACCTGTGTGGGGCTTTGCTGTGGGGTTCTGCATGGAGTTTCAGAGGTAGGAGTACAGCCCCTGCCTACCCATTGCACAGCAGGCATGTTGTTGTGGGTTTGTGCCCAGCCAGCCCTGGTGTTTTGATGTGTTGAGGAAGCTCTGTGCTCCTGCCTTCTTCCATTAACCACAACAATTTGTCTGTTAACAGCACTCAGAGAAAACAACATAATACCAATAATAATGATAATGATCACCTTTATGTTGACACTTGTCATGGATTTTGCTGCTATTAATCTTCCGCTGGGAGGTAGATAAAGGCTGTTAATTCCTATTGAGGGAGGTTAAGGGTGAATATGTAGATAGATATCTACCTTGAACAATCTGGTTGTGGGTTTTAGAGTGGGGAGCCCCAAGCCTTGAAACCCAATCCAAGACAGACACTGCTTCTCAATACACTACTAGTCATTAATTAATGTCTTTTGTTTGCTGATCATTTGCTCTCAGTGAAAAGCCAGTAGAGTATGGATAAAGATAGCGGTACGGTTGTATACTTATTGTATGGTTGTTGTTTTCATGAAGCCTGAGCTGGCTCTGCTCCTCAGATGGATGTTGTTCTTGATGAAATTGGCTCTGCTTGTGTTGGCTTCCATGCTATTTGGGTGAAATCCCTGAACGAGGCCATGCTGAAGTCTTTCCATAAATCCACTGTAGTAATTGTAAGTGCAGAGCACTCCTGACAGAACTGTTGTGCTCATTTCCTCAAAAAATACTTTTTCTTTTCTTTGAAATACCCATTGAAGTCATAAATGCAGCAGTTTTAAAGCAAAATGTGATCTGAGGGCACAGAAGATGTGTCCATGAACTGAGGTGTGTGTGGAGTTCCCTGGGGCTGGGTCTGCTCCAGCAGAGCATGAGTTAAGCAAAATGAGTTAAATTTTACCTGTGTTCAAATCCTAAGGATGTGGTGTAGGAAGGAACCTCAAGGGTCATCGTGTTCCAATTCCCCTGCAGCAGACAGGGTCCCCATCCACTAGATCAAGTGCTAGATCACATTGCCCTGTCGTCGTCCAACCTTAAACACCTGCAGGGTTGGGGCATCCACAGCTCTGGGCAGCACCTCCCCACCTGTTCAGTGTAAGTCTTCCCCCTGACACCTCATCTAAATCTCCCCTCCTTTAGTTTAAAACCATTCCCCCTTGTCGAATCTCTGCCAAACCATGTAAAAATTTGTTTCCCTTCCTGTTAATAATTTCCCTTCAGATATTGGAAGGCTGCAATGAGGTCACCCCACAGCATTTATTGGATGGTGTTGGGCGTTCTCTACGAGCTGTGAGTCCAGAATCATCTCTAGAGAAACTTTGATGTCTAAAAGTGGAACAATTTATGAGTAAAATTGCAGCCTGTTTGAAAGCTGCCCAGCACAGGAGTCGGGGATTTGCTCCCCAGCTGACTGGGTTAGCACAGCTGTGCAGGATGGGCTGCCCACCTGGTGCTCCAACTCAAGGATTTTTATCTGGCCAAGGGATGGGCTCAGCAGTGATGGGACCTGGGCTTGGCCAGCCATATCTGGGGCTGCAGGTGGGACCTCAGGTAATATTGGGTGTCCACCATTTGGGGATCCTTGGGGGTGGAGACACAGAACTTCATTTTGGGAGTTACAGCATTTACCCTTTACAAGCGCTTTTCACTCACTGTTTGCATTTGAAGCAGTGCTCATTACTGAGAAAGGAATGATAGAATCATTATTCCATCGCATTTGGGTGAAAAAATCACCCTGTAAGCTTATCTTGAATGCTGCCAAATGCCATTCCCAGTGCTATGAAAAGAGTGCTATGTTTCCTTATCTGAGGGCTGCTGTGAACTCCTGGAGTCGTTAATGCAAGAAAAACAGATCATAGAAAATGACAGAGGTAGCACAGCAGGAGGAATGACTGCTTAGCTAGAAACTGCACACACCTCACATACGTAATGCTTTGCAGTCTATCAGAAGATCCTATCCCTGTCAGATAGCAGTAAGACATTCCTGGGGGTGGAGTGAAGTGAATTTATCTCGGGAGCCAGCAGGTTCTGCTTTGCTAAGCTGGCTGCTGGGCTCAGTTCGGGAATTTTCCACTCACCTCTTGTTATCCACCAGCACAGAAATCCCAATTAGGGCTACTTACCTGATTAGGTAACAGCTGTGTGCAGCTCACCTGTCCTTCTGCAGGCTCTCCTCTGCCGTCCTGACCGCTCGCTTCAACCGTTGCTCCAAAAATTGCTGCTTTGGAGGTATGCCTTATAAACGTGTTGTGGAAGGCACTGTGTTCCTGTTCCTAGCAGAAGGCAGATAAGGGCTGTCTGATGGTGCTGCATGGGGCCGTTATTGTCTTTTAATAGCTGGATCATTAGTGCAGCATTCAGAGATATTTGCAGGGGGAAGATGCTCTGAGATGCTGTCAGTAAGGGGTGGTGTGGCCCAAGGAAGTGGCCGTGGCTTGCTCCATGCTTGTTGCCTTTTTCTTCCCGGTGTTTGCTTCCATCAGTACAGGCTTAGGCTAACTGGATTGCAGTGCTTATTATAATTTTGTGCTGTGACTCAGATTATAGCACAGGCTGTTAACGTGGATGCAAGCTGCAGGCTCACGGAGGTTGGTAGGCAGCTCAGCTATGCTAGCTGGAAATAACAAGCTGAAAATCCTCCCTTTAAGAGTGAAGACAGGCATTAGCCAGCATCAGAAATCAGTGGTTAGTTCCTGAGATTGCTAGTTAGAGCATGCCAGGATCGCAAGCCCTCTGTGAAGGATGTATATGAGAAGAATCATTCAGCCAATGATACATTGGGAATGTGTCTGTTTAGTTCTGTTAAATCACCGTACCCCTCCTGGTGAGGGCTCAAAAAGGGCACGCAGATCCCCATCCATGATTCCTTATGAACACAATTCCCTGCTGGCTGAATCAGGAAAGGGCTCCGAGCGGCCGCAGCTGCCCAGTCCTTCTGATAATTTGCATTCTCCACCTCCTGCCCTTATTGCAGCGTTGAGTCGGTCCCTCGTTACCATGGGGCTGCTGGTTGTGAGGTCAGCCCTGCAGGAGGCATTGTGGGACGGCTCTGACAACAGGTGCCTTTGTCAGCACACCTTGGCAGCTCCCGTGCTGTGAGCGGCGGCTGTGAGCGCTGTGTGTTCGGCTCCTGCAAGGAAAGGAGCCCACAGGCACCTCCTGAAGCTGAAGAGGAGGCGGTCGTGCAAAGGGCTCCTGAAAACCTGAGCAGGTTTTAGCGTATCAGGTATGGCTTTTGTTTGACGTGGCACAAAGAGCAGCCCTGGGAGCTGGGTGTTGCGTCAGGATCCGAGTCTGAGCTACGTCTGCCGTGGGAAGCAATCGCTGAAGCTCTGCACGCCCCTGGAGAGAGACACAGATCTTATAAAGCAGCATTATGGATGCGTTTTGAGTAAAAAAATACCTCCCTTCATCCTGCAAGGGTTAAGCGTGGTCAGAAGCTGCTTTGGTCTCAAGGATTTAACCTCAAGTACTGCATTTTTGTTTGCCATAAGCCTATTAGAATTCTCTCAGTTTCCTAGCAATAACATGTAATTTCCCCCGTATTTAAGTGAGAGAAATGTCTGGTTTTAATCCTGAACGCTGCAGCTGTTGCTCAAGTTTCCTATTCAAATGCAAATAACACCTGGTGCTTTTTAGACACCCGTGTAATCTGTGATAAGGACACTTCGGGAGCACAGGAAAAAGAGAAGAGCAAGGTGCGTCTTCAACCCAGTTTGCTCTGGAAAGTGAAAGTGTAACTGTCTGCTACCAACTCATTCAACTGGAAACTTCTAGCTGAGCCGCAGCACCCGGCGTGTGCTCCTCGGGGACAGATGAACACATGGTGCTCCTGAAACAGGTCGGTTCTGCTGCTGGGATGGACAGAAGGCTTCAAGAGAGGAGAAGGTAGCGGATGTGCCCATGCAGGAGTGTGGATTTGGTTGGAATTTTCACCTGGAAGGAGTTTGTTTTGGAGGTGATGTGTTTGTTTCTGTTTTAATATCTGCACTGGCTTTTGGGCTGTGCCAGATGTTGGGATAAACAAATGGACATCTTGGAGTAACTGGGGAGGCAGCTTTGCTTTGTAAGGCTCAGAGACGAGATAGTGCGCTGCTTAAATAAAAGCAGAGCAGTCCTGGGTTCAGGTCAAAAACCTTCCACTGTGAAACTCCCCAATTAGATAAACTGGATTTATTTCACTTGTGGAAATTCAGGTTTATTCAAGAGAGGTCCTACAGACTTCATTGCCTTTTGCACAACTGTTGTACTGTGTTACAAAGTGAAACCAAAGGATTCTTCTGAGGGGGATTTGCGACCTGCTACCATTACCTTCCTGCTCATAGCGAGGATCTGAGTGGCACAAAATGCAATTTGGATTTATGTAGAAGAAAAAGTGAACGTTCTTCAGAGCTTCAAAGGAGAGGTTTGGAACACGTGGAAAGCTGAGGGAAGACCTCAGGGAGGCAAGCTAACCTGCTAAAGAAGGTTATCAGCTTTCAGTGGAGGAAAGCTGGGAAAAGCAATTGGTACCAAGTTTGAGAAGAACAGAAGCGATTGCAGTCCTGCCGTCAAGCGCTGGCGGTTCAGCTCTTGCTTAACACTGATCTGGTTTGGCTGCTGCTCGTTCCTCTTCAGCCTGATACTGGAATTTCAAGTACTCGCTGGATTTTTTTCAGCCTTCGGGAGACGCTTTTGCAAGCGGACTGATGGGAATGTGAGCAGGTGTTCTTCCTGCAGTAATAAGAGGCACCCTCGAGAGGGAGATCCACACAGGAGCTGTTTGCTAAGCTCGGGTTTGCTCCTGACACTCCTTCTTCATTAGCTCTTCAGGTGGGTGTGAACAACTGACAAAGAGCTGTGCCAAGGCTCAGGCTGGCGCTCCCGCTGCTAACGGCAGGATGATGGAAGAGGTGTCCATCATGGTGGCTTACGACGCGCATGTTTTCAGCCAGCTGTACGATGAGGACTTTCTGGCCAATCTGGTGGCAGTCAGCAAACCCAGATCTGTGGTAGGTGTTCCTCTCGCTCCTTTGCCAATAGTGCTTAAGGTTATGCTCTTTGCAGCAGCTCCATCCTCCTGCTGAAAGCTCTTTGCTTTTTTCTTTTTAGTGCCTTTCCAGCTATTTGCCTTCATGTGCCAGTGAGGCTGAAGTTGATTTCAGTGGAGAGATGATTAAAGTAATACCCTTCTAGATTGCTGAATTTAGGAGAGGATGACCTGCTTAGTGGGAAGATAAGATTTATGGAAGTAATCTTTAAATAATTGAAATAATGAACTGGAAAATTAACTGATGTTGTTGCTAAATGATGGGTGCTCTCTCTGTGTCTGAGCACTCAGCTGGAGGCTCAGGCCTGGGGTCTGTGGTAGAGGTCATGACCCACCATTGGTTGTGAGAGGACCTGGCCTTTGTGGCAAGGATGATTCAACACTTCTCTATGCTTTTCTTGAAGCCAACATAAGTATCTGTTACAGCCTTTTAGTTGAACTACCACTTACTTTTTCCTAAGTAGCACGTCTGTGTAAATTCCATGTAGTGTGATCACCTATAATTCTGTGATTCTGTGATTCTGCCCTTCTCTGTGGAGTTGCAGTGATGCTTTTCTGTCCCCAAAGTTTGGTGCCAGCATTCATTTTGTTCTCATTTCTACAGCTGTGCCCATGTGCAGGCCAATCCAGCTAGAAGGGGTCGAAAGGAGCCTTTGAAAGATGGATGCTCAGCTTACCTTGAAAGCAGATGCAGTTAGAAGTTCAATATGAATGAGACTAATTACTTAGGAATCCAACTAGGTATCTCTGTTCTCAGTTTGGTCTGTGTACGTGTTTCTATGCACTAAGTTAGTCATAAAGGTACCTGCAGCGATTCATTAAGCTGTGACAAAGGAGATTTCTTAGAAGACTTTCCTTTCTTGCCACGTGTAAAATCTCCCTGCACATATTTCCTGCTTGGATTTGCCTGCCCGTGTGTGCTCGGGGAATTTCAGGGCATGAACTCATCTCCTGCTTACTCTGAGTAAAGTCATGGCCTTAAGTTGTGCCAGGAACAAATTATTCTCTCAAAGAATGATGAAGTGTTGGAATGGGCTGCACAAGGAGATGGGAGAGCCACCATCCCTGGGGTGTTCCAGAACTCTGGAGATGTGGCACTGAGGGATGTGGGCAGTGGGGGGGGTGGGTGGTTGGGCTTGGGGATCTGAGAGGTCTTTTCCAACCTTAATGATTCTTTCCCAGCCTTAATGACAGTGCTTTTAGTGTTGCTTTGATGCATGCAAATACCAGACAGCTTAACAGGAATATTTGCTCTCAGTGCTGTATGACAGCAAACTTCCAACGTACATCTTTATAATATCAGTCATATTGCAGTGTGACCATGACACGTGGTTATTTCTCTGTGCAGTTTTGCTTCAGCTTTGGTTTGCATCGTAGGCAGTCACTTGCACCTGTATAAAATTAGTGGAAATTTGTCACCATTGGGCTCTGGTAGGTGTTGCATGTGTTTCATGGGGGGGTAGCTGGCTATGGCAAGTGTTTATCAGATAAACAGCATGAGTGAGCATGGGACCAAGATGCCTTCCTTATAGATCACTGTATCTTTATGTTAGTCCAAAACCATGTTGCACTGAGATACACAGAAGCATGAAAGTTGAGTGCTGGGAGAGCTGAGTAGCTTTACTCTGGGGAATTTAAATTCTCAACTTATCTGCAGGAAACCTGGATGCAAAGACTTATAAAAATGCAATGCTAAATGGAATAATCCGCTTAATCCAGAGCTGAAGGACGTTCTTCTGGAAAGCTGCATTGTATTTTCATTTGCCTGCCCGCCTTGCCCCTCTGTTCAGGGGGATTATCAGGCATTTCACAGAAATCCTTCGTGGTTACACACCAGCACATGCTGCCATAATGATTTCTCGGTTGCTATTTCCCACAGAAGCTTTGGAGCCAAAAGGAGGAGGTTCAGAGCGAATGGGTTGGCTGCAAAGTAGGTGGGAAACTGGGTGGCCAGGCAGGAGAGCAGGGCATAGCAGTGGTGGTTGGAGGTCTCACTGGTTGCTGGCTGAGACTGGGGGTTGGTGGTGGGATGGGGATGATGCTGGTACACGTTTTCAGGTCTATACAGGAGAAGAGGATGAATTATCACATTCAGGTGGCAAAAACTCCCAAGCAGGAGACCGGACTGTGTGCCCAATGCAAAGCCCTTTCAATCTCCATTCTTCTGAGTCTGGATTTGTGTCTCCTGTGTGGTCTGGTGGTCAGAAGGAGCTGCCAGAATAGGAGCTTTCCCTGGGTGCTATTACCCCCAGTTTACTGCTGGGATTGGTTCTTCCCAATGGATATGGCTCATCTGCACCCTTCTGTAATCTTTCTCATTTCCTTTCCCTACAGCAGCAGGGATCTGACCCTCATGAGCTCTGCCTCTGCTCCCCTGCACGCACACATATATACATATAAATCTACTTTTAAGTAGTCAGCCCTACCATGTTATCTTCTTTCCCTTAAACTCATCAGGATTTTAAGTGGGTAAAGAAAGCACTCCTCATATAAAGCTAATTAAAGAAGCAGTCATATCACTGTAGTTTGCTGAGTAACTTACTACAGATTAATCAGTGTGACCAATGAGTATTAATTTGGTAAGGATTTATTTGCCATTAAGACGTGGTTAACATCCTTAGATGTCAGCAATAAGCACATTAAAATAAAATGCCTTCCTTTCTTGGGTTCCCCATGTTTTAAACTCTTACGTTTTCTGCTTATTTGAGAAAACTGAAACTGCTTCCATGGTGACTGTGTGAGGCACCTGCAGGTCCCCTGCCATGTGGAATCCCTTTGGGCCAGAGAGCACCAGCACTGGGTAAGCTCCTGCTGCTGTTAACAATGACATCATTATGGAGCAGATAGCAGTCTGATAAAACTCAGTGCTTGTTTTAATGTGCACAGGTCGAGCCCCAAATTTGCATCTTGTAAACAGCATAAAGCACGTCAGCTTAGCTGGAGTCAGCTACTGTGGGGCATCCAGCCCTGCCCTGCTGCTGTGTTGCTGTGTGGGGGGCTGGTTTTCCTCTTTCTGTTCTGGCAATGTCCTCAAATAGGAGAGGAAAATATAGGGGAAAATATTGAGGAAAAGCAAACAGCTCTCACTTGAGTTTGACGGGGTCATTTTCCATGGAAATCTGTCCATCTCCAGCTGTTGAAAATACACTTCCAACTCCTCATTGCAATATATTCAGGTTTCAGCTCCTCATCTTGGTTCTCAGCAGGCCTTTTTTTGGCAGAACACAGCATTCTGTGCTATGATGTGTTTTATCCCTATGCAGGTACCGACGTGCTGTGAGCAGCTCAGCTCTCTGCTCTCTTGTACAAGCTGAGGAGCTTGAGCTCTTAAGCACCTTGCTGTAAGGCATTTACACCATGCACAAAGCAGTTAGGTAGCTTTGCTCTGCATCCTTTTTATTTATCCCAAATGCATATTATGAGATCAGATATTGTATTCTAGTGTCGGTCCTAATGATGACCTAGGGTTAAAAACTCCTTCATTTGTCACGTTACAGCTTATTAACAGGATTTTTTTTCACTCTTGAACCCCGTTCTCAGAACACTGTGACATATCCAGTGCCATGCTCAGGAAGTATATTGCAGTATTTGTTATCCTGTTTGTTCTCTCATGCACATACAGTGTGTACACATCTTCTTTACTGCTTCTGCCCAGCTGTGTCAATATGAACTTACATAACAATAAATACACCATCGAGTGCTGGTCGTGCTGCTTGCTGTTGCTTCAAACCTACGAGCTTGTCTTTTGTGCTGAGAAAAATCCAGAGCAGCACATTAGGTATGTCAAGGCAAAGCAAGGCCCTACAGAGCAATCTGGACGGGCTGGGTCACTGGGCTGAGGAAATTGGGATTAAACTCAATGAGACCAAGTGTTGGGTCGTGCATTTTGGCTACAGCAACCCCCAGCAGTGCTATAGGCTTGGGGCATAGAGGCTGGAAGACTGCATAGAAGGAATGGGCCTGGAGGTATTGGTTGATGCTCGGCTGAAGGTGAGCCAGCAGTGTGCCCAGGTGGCCAAGAAGGCCAATGGCATCCTGGCTTGTGGCAGAAATAGAGCAGCCAGCAGGAGGTGATCATCCCTCTGTGCTTGACTCTGGTGAGGCTGCTGCTTGACATGGATGAGTGGGAAATACTGGCGATAGGTGGACAGATGGAATGGATGATCTTGGAGGTCTTTTCCAACCATGGTGATTCTGTGACCATGATTCTAAGGTACAGCTTCTGTGAGGGTGAGGTGAAAGCTCTGTTACTGAGATGGAGACAGGAGTATTCGATACAACAGAAGTGATTACAGAGCATTGAATGCAAACATTTAATGGCCCAGCTGTAATAAAGGTAAATATTTTCTGCTAGTGTATTAATGCACTAGGAAGTAATTGCTCTTAATAATCCGGGGGCTTGAAATATTAATAAAAGCAATGAAAGATGTTTTAGCATCGATGACTTTGCCTTGTATCAGAAGTCTGACTGCAAATTTAAGGTATGATGGCACTGTGATTTCTGAATATTACGATGCAGAGCGGTTGATGTGAAGCAATGTTAGCAAAACCAACATGTGTTCAGAGAATACTGTGAGCTGTAGTGAGCTACAGCTGTGCATGATTTACCACCCCCGATTTCCTTTCACTGTCATAGATGTGGGTTAGATCAAAATCAGTGAATGCTGCCCCTCAACCTGGGGGGAGCTGAGGGGTCTGGTTTTGTATAATCAGTAAGAAGGAGTGTGTGTGTTTGTAACCTATAGCACCAAATGCACTGGAAGGCTTCTGTAAGTCATGTAAACTTACAGGGAAATGTAACGTGATGAGGTGCAAATCATAATAATTCTATGATGGAAAATCCGCTCTGGTCACTGTGCCAGTTCTGCTGTTACCTGCTCCTGCTCTGAGTCCTCTGGGTATATAAATAAGAGCACTTAGACTGCATCATCCTTTGTGGCAGAGAGCTCAGTGTTCAGGCGTTCTTAAAGCCATGTTGGGTAATGAAAATGACCTGTAGACAGATATTTTTCCATCTCTACAATGTTTTGAATATTTTTACCCTTAACCACTGCACTCTTGTTGACCAGAGCCAATTTAAATGCAAAAAAAAAGGATGCTTGCAGACAATGTAGCTGTTTCCTTTCACTGTGTGACTCTCAATGCTGAAGCTGGTATCTGTGAGAGGAAGCACTTCTTGTCAGTGTGAGCTGCTAGACATCCACTGCAGTGATAGAACATCAGCCATCTGTAAGCACTGCTTTTAAGCCATAGAGGATGGTTGTTGGGTTGGTTGGTTGGTTCTTTGCTGAAACAAGCAGAATTGGAGTGAAAATGAATTCTGGAGCACTGAAAAACTTCCTTTCTAATGCAGATTCCTCTGCAGTTCTAACACAGAAGTGTTGCAGTGAGTGCATAAGTGCACTCCAGTATTCAGAGCTGCAGCTCAGGAAACGTGAATTTCATGTTCTCTTTGCCTGTGTTGCTACAAATCTTTTGGTCTCAGCTCACTCTCTTAACTAAGATAACTGTATTGTTAATCGAGCCTAAGTAAGCAGATCTTCAAATGGAGGGGGTGTGGAAGAATAATGAGTTCTGTCAGGTTCAGCAGGTTTAGATGAATGGAACTGCAGTAGAGAGATTAAAAGCTGACAAAAGAATCTGGTGTTGGAAATCAAGCAGAGTCACTGACTGCAGCCACTGCTGTATTGAATCACAGCAAGTTGGGCAGGCACTGTGGAAAGCTGCCTTTCCCCTTGGTATAAATTCCTATGGGTGTCTCAGCTGCAATTGATATATTTTGTTAATGGGGTGATGTGGAAGAGGTCAGTAAAAATTCAAAGCAAAGCAGATCTGCTTTGCCTCCAGCTGGCATTCAAATTGGATTTGTGTTATCCTGAAGACTTTCTTTGGGAGGTCTTAGACCTACAGAACTGACAAAGGGGTGATGCACAGCAAGAACAACATTCTTCCTGCGATGAAGCAGTACTTACATGTGCTGCTTTGGGACAGGCTGCTTTGCTGATAGGAAAAGAGCATCCCTGCAGGTTCTTCTTCCCAAATGCAGCATAGAGGTGGTGCCGTGCAGCTGGCACATGGGAAGCAGACGGTCTCTCCAGCATGATGAATGTTCCCAAGGAATCTCAGGGAACATCTCCTTCTTGCCAGTGCAGATAGTAAAACAGCAGCTGCCATTCAGGGCTTTTATTGTGCTGTATGCAGCTCGTGAGCTTGAGCAGGATAACAGTACTGTGGATTCACCTTTATCCACTGTGATGAAAGGTGGTAAATCAGCACAAGCACTGCAGGTTTTATACTGCAAACTCACATGAAACCAGGCTGCAGGAGGATGATGCTGGAGTCACGTGGTAAGAGGCTGCTTCACTGGGACTTGTTGACAGTGTTGCTCTAAAACCAGGGATTGGGCATTGTTTAATGAGGTCAGTGGTTGTGTTTTGG
Source organism: Coturnix japonica (assembly GCF_054131305.1). Classification (NCBI taxonomy): domain Eukaryota; kingdom Metazoa; phylum Chordata; class Aves; order Galliformes; family Phasianidae; genus Coturnix; species Coturnix japonica. The sequence goes on along the minus strand of NC_140673.1, from coordinate 6,447,692 downwards.
AGTCAGGCTGTTGGGTTCCTGGCCATGCTGTAGCCAGGTGAAATAGCAATGCCTGTTGTTGCACTGGATTTCAAACCTGCAGAGAAACAGCTCATTATCAGCAAGACCTTCACTGCACAAAAAGGAGTGGTGGCAGTTCTTCAAACCTCGTCCCAGCTTTTGGATTTTCTTTAGGCAGCAGCTGATTTACATCCCTGGCTGTTCTGCATTCTACCCAGAGTGAAGAGTGTTTGGTGGGAAACTCTGATTTGCCCTTTTTTCCCTCTGTGATTTCCTGCCTGTGGTTAATATCTTATTGGAGATCAAGTTGTTCCAGTTGCTTTGCATAACATCTATAGATGACATCCCACTCATCCCCTTTAAAACCACATCCAAGAGACAAGTCTCTTGTGCCAACATGTTACCATTGGTTTTATTCTTTCCTTTTCATTACTGCGTCCTCCCAAAAGAAAAATAAATTGCTTATCTCCTCCTGCATCTTATTTCCAGTGACAGATATTGCAAAGTATTTCTCTTTGGCTTTTGGCAACTGCATTTGTATAAGCGGATGGTCCATAGCAATGACTAGGCAGAGCAGGGAAGCATTGAGTCAGTTTCTTTGTGTTTTGGTTACATTCGAGCCTTAATTTGGCTAAATGAACAGAATCATACTATCCTTCCTTGAACCAATTTAGTTGTTTTTAAATATTAAATATGAATTAGAACTAAATCAGTGCGGCAACAAATGGAGGCCACACTGGAAATCTGAATTGCGTTACCACTGTTCTCCTTTGTGAGCTTCTGCTTAAAGCTTGATGTCTTTGTATGACGTGCTTCAGAGAAACGAGCACTTTAAAATGAGTCCAGAGGTAACTGAACACTGCTGCCTACATTGGGAGTCTGTTGGGACTGCATGTTTTTGGAGTCTATATGCAGTGTCAGATGGAAAAGGAGAGGGGAGCTGGGAAAGGTGCTGTGCTCGGTGTGACACTTCGGCCTTAATGGAAACTGGAGATCGGGTAATGGGATTTTTCTGTCTGGATCAGCCTCTGGCTCTCTTCAATATGTTCAGGAAATGACTTTACATCTCTGCTTCCATTTCCTTGGCTGTCAAATGAACATAATGATAACTACCTCCTCTGAGTGCTTGTGCCTCATTAGAGCGATAAAACATTTCGGAGGAAGGAATCATTGATGTGTGACTTATTAATCCTGCAAGGTCAGGCTGAACTGCCTGTAAACAGCCACAGAAACTGCAGAATGAGGCAGAGGTCTCCTGTAGCTGAGCTGGTGCTCCCCACGCTGCCAGCAAGTAGGATTGCTAAAGAAGGGTGAAGCAGATTTTTCCAGCCCTGTCTGAACTAGGGCCAGCTAATAACAGAGTATTTGTCTCACCTGCTGCCTATCGGCTCAGTGCATCCCTGAGTGCTCTGTGCCACTCGTATGTTATTCTAGCAGGGAGAGGATTTGTCGGTCAGTTCTTCTGCATGGATGTCTTATCAAGGTGCTCTGTGTGTTTTTGCCATACATATGACTACTGGCGACGCAAGTTGAGAAGATACCAAGATGAACAGATGAGCCTTGTTTACAAACCATAAGAGCCTCCTATATTTGATAACCATCAGTTCTAGCCAATATAACCACGGTGCTAAAGAAAGAAGAGATCGATATTGCAGAAGCTTTTACGGAAGATTTATGAGCACGCTTTGTTCAGGAGCAGCCCATGAAGACTTGAAACACAGCTAACACTGTGCTCCTATATGTGTTTCTCCTTTCCTCCTCTCTTTATTTGTAGGGTTTAAGATTCCATCTGCAGCTGCAAGCAGCAGTGCTGCTTTATCAGCTCCTTGCGTTCTGCTTTGCAGGTCACAGCTTTCATGTTTTCTGCTGTACCAGGGACCTTCCCTGATCCCTTCCTGCTTCACAGAGGAAGGAGGTATTGGATTGAAAACCAGTAAGAGAAAAACAACACCAAAATGACATGTAAACATCTATCTCTGCTCATTGGCAGTAACTTTGTGTCCTAAGGCAAGGTGACAGGAGCATGTCCTCATGCCAGCAGTTGGCTAGACGAGATCAATATATGGGAGAGGAGGAAATGCATACATAACAGATAGAGCGTATGTTTACAAGTCGCAGTGGTCAGTGGTGTCAGTGATCTCTCTGGATGCCAGCCCGTGATCCCACACTTGGCAGGGATGAGTTCTTGTTGCACAGAAGGGACACGGTAATGCTATTAGAAGCCTCCAGAGAGCTGGTCGTGTAGTACAGCGTACCAAGGTGAAAGCACAGGATCTCTGTGCTTGGTCTGTAGGAAATACAGGTGCTCTTTGTTGTCCCTTGTTTCATGTTCAAAGCTGTGTTTTCTCAGGCACTGCTGATGACTGAATTTGCTTGTGATTTCAGTGTTGTTGCCTCTGTGTTTCCCTGCTGCGTCTGGCAGCGCTCACTGCAGCATCTCCACCTTTGCTAGGAGGAGTCTGGTGCCAGACTTCAGGAGGGCATTGGTCACAAGCTGGTAATTTAGACATTAATACTCTTCCAGCAATATAAACCATTACTCTGATCTCCCCCAGGGAATTCTCCAGTCCTTTTGCACACACACCCCTTTCTTCTAATTCATTTTAGCAGGTTTGTTTTTTGGTTTGGTTTGGTTTTGATAAGGCACTTTATTTTAGTGAATCATACATATCAAAGCGCATTTTCTTCTTCCCTGTTCTTCGGCTCCATTTTGTTCTTGTTTCTTATTGCATTGTCTCTAAGTATTTGAAAAATTAACAGCAATAGGCACAGAAAGATGTCAGCCAGCCTGCAGTGTATTGGTAAGTGTTTGACATGGCTTGCTGAGCAAGAGGGGAGGGGGGCAATGAGGAGCCACTTAATTCAGCAGCAGTTTCCAGCTCTTCCTTTGCTTCCTGCTTGCAGGCAGAGCTTTCAAAAAGCCTTTCCGGTGTTTCTCTGATCTTTAAATGCGTGTCTTCCAAATGTGTCCCACAGGTGCCAACAAAGAAACTGAAGAAATATGAGAGAGAGTACCAAACAATGCGAGAGAGTCAGCTGCAGCAGGAGGATCCTATGGACAGATACAAGGTACGGGAGATGCTGTGTGGGAGCCTCTTTCATTTGCTGAATTACATGGGGAGTGATGCAGTCCATGTGTTAGGCAGAGGTGTGCATCCTTTGCTCACCTCTCCAGGATTTGCTGATGCAGATTGCAGGGTATTAAAATGGCAGGCAAAACTCATTCCCTCTCTTGTACAAGTACTTTGAACGCTCGGTGCTTTTGCAGGGATGTTTGAATCACGATTTGTTGCTCTCAAGACCTCTTCAAGTAGCCACATGTAATATTTTTCTTCTTTCAGTTTATATGTTTGTAGGTAACTCTCCTGCTGTTGCTCTTTTACGGGAGATCTTCATGAGACGCAGAAACAAAGGGTGATTCTCAGCTACAGACACAGAAAGGAGAGAATACACATTGTTGTAGCCCAAGCTGTGTGCAGTAACATCCACAGAGACTCTGGGAAGATGCACTCTTCCTTGCTTTGACGTGTCCTTGCTTCTCAACTCTGTTTATAGCAAATGTTAGTAATTTTTTGTCAGTATAATCGCTAGTACAGTGGGACCCGGTGTTCTCATGGGGTCCTGGTATAGCATTGCAATAGAATTAATAGTCATAAATAGCCTGCTTTAGAGCAGCAGAAGAATAAAGCTTCAGTTATTAGTATGGTAGCTCAATAGTTGACAAAGAAAAATAGTCCTTGATAATTTTGGATCAGCGTTGTTTCCAATATGTTTGTTTTATCCTTATTGCTACGTTCTGCTGCCATAGATTTTGTGTGATGGAGGCTCTGCCTCTAGGCTTATATTTTACACAGTGTTCAGGATTCTTCTGTTGTTTACCCAGTATTAAAAAGAGGTCAGTGTTCTAGTGTTCCTTGGGAAAAGCTGCCAAAGATGAAGCACTTTACTGCATATTGCCCAGTTTTGCTGGGAACTGACATTGCTTATATACACCTGTGATGTTTTCCTGCCGTGCCTTATTATGTGAAGTGACACCGCTGTTGGTACAGAGTCTGCCTGAAGTGTGGGCTAGTGAATAATTACAGGTGCTGCCACAGGTTTACATGTTATGTGGGCATAAGAAAAGTGCACCGTGTTTGTATAACCGCAGTGTGAAAGACTGTGCCATAATCAGTAAATATGATAAGATAGAGTTACAGCTGCAAAGAAAGTGAAACTGACTTAATTTTTCACAATGAAATATGTTTTTAATGTTCTAAGTGTAGTTCTTTTATGTCAAAGAGTGTGTGTTGTGTTTGTTGTTTCTGAGAGCTGGGTCTGCCAAGAGCTGATGAGCAAAACATTGAGGATAAAACACAACTTGCTGCTGATGAACTTCTTTTCCAGTGGTTTGCTTTTACTACTGTGGAATTAAAGTAATGCTTAAAATCCAGAGAAAGCTTCTTCAGAGCTCTGTGGAAACTTATTAACTGCTTAATCCTGGGTGGTGGACGGTGAAGAACATCATCTCCAAACTGCAAACGAGGATATAGGAAGTGGCTCTATGGTCACTGCCTGTGAATCACTGTCACAGCCAAGAGCACAGCTCAGGTGTTGGTTTGCATTTGCCCACCTGCCTGTGTTGGGTCTGCTGTTCTTACTGATGGTAGGCTCCATAACTTGTTAAATTCAAAGTTTAGACTCATTCTTCAGCTGATTGATGTGATGGAGAAATGCTTAGCAGTGCTCTCTGTCCTTTGTCTTACTTGCTTGATTTTTGTGTGTCAGGCTGAGGTTGGTGAGAAATGACATTTCAAGAGAGCTTCCAAAGGGCAACAGGAGATGCAAGCAGTGGACCCTTGTGGACAGAAAATGGAGAGCCAGATTTACTTGTCCCTTAAATGATCACACAGCAGCCCTTGTGTTTTGAAATGCATTTGGTTTTGGCAGTGTCATGTTAGACTGCCTTGCTGGGCTTGGTTAGGGAAATGCCTGAGACAGCACTGGTGAAAAGCCAATATATTGGCTGTGAGCACAGCATTGCTGTTAGCTCCTCTGGCCTTGTGTGCTCTGTGTGAGCTCTGCCCGGCAGGTCCACTCTGTAATCTTCCAGAACAATGTGTTGCTTTGGTTTACTTACCAAGGAAGAGGGCTCTATCTGAATAAATGTGATTTGGACATAATAGTTTTTTCTGTCTCTGAAGTGGAAGCGTTTTAATTCAGAGTCGTGGTAACTGAATGGTAACTACCATGTGGAAAAATGTAAGGTAACTCTTGTTGGGATTTCTTGTTTGGGGGTTGGTTTGTGTTTGTTTGGTTTTGTTCCATTTGTTGGTTAAAAGCTCTGGTGCCCTTCAGGGAACTTACATTCAACAAGGAAAGACACAGATCACCTCCAGGAGCCTCTGAGTTGCTTCCCACAAAAGGTTTTTCTGAGCAGTGGTGTAAAAGCCTTTTGGCTTTCTAGATGGTGTTTTGCAGGGTTTTCCTTTAGAGCTGCAATCCAGAGCTCATCCCAGTGATCTTACGAAGACTGCACTTTGATTACATCAGGAAAGCGAATTGTAAGCAGTGCTTTCATTCCACCCAGGACCTTTTCTTGCCAAAGATCTGTGGTTTGGGTGTTTGCTTACCCAAAAATGTGACACTGAATTGCTTAACAAGGTTTGTGACTCGTCACACCCAGCTTGAGCAGCAGCATAGAGAGGATGCATCATCACCACTAATTGTGTCTGGTATTGCTCCTTTGCACTGGCTGGTTGGGAGCAGAGGGTGGAGTTTCAGCCCTTCAGCTCTCTGAGCTGAGGCTTGCCTACTGCTTTCAAATTAGCCTTCTTTCCATCCAGTGTGTGATGGAAGCTGGAGAGTAACCTCTTTTAAAATAGGAACCAAAGACCCACCGAAGAATTGGCAACGTTTTCTTGTGGTTGTTGTTTTTTTTCTGATTTTGCTGGTATTAAAGATATTTTATATCCTGTTTTCACTGTCTTTTCACCAATGGTTGAAAGCAGTATTTGGTCTGTGACTTTGCTGGAGGTAAGTTTCTTTGTGTTTGTTCGTACCAGCAATGTTTGTCCCTTTTGGAAATGCAGTATCCTCCTTTTAAAAGAGTTCACGGGATGCTTTTTGTAACAGGAATTTAAGACAGAAGGAATATCGTGTTCTAATGGTTGTAGGGACTGGGTAGTGCTGATGAGAAGGAAATTGTTGGCATAGTCAGTAAATTGTTAGCAGCATGCAAAGAAAAAGGCAGGAAGCTGGTTGTTCATACCAGAGACAGGTCTGACGAGTTGGCTCATGCCAGGTTACAAAATAGTGCCTGTGAGCCCTGCTGGAATGAACCAGCTCCATCTATTGAACTTTGTTCCAACTGGTAATTCATAAAACCCTCCTGTATTTCAGAGCTGTCGGAAGTACTTCTGCTAGACAAAAAAAGCACCATTTGATATTCTTATCTTTGTTGTATAACGTTAGGTCTTATTTAGACTTAAGCAGATGAGAGTTTCCTCCCAAGGAAGGAGGCAGTTTTTCACTTCTAGATTAGGGGGGAGGAGCTGGAAAGGACAAACCATCTAATTGTGCACTCTGCCCTGTGTGGAGGAAGAGTAAAGGTGGCCCAATGAGAGACTCAGCTCTTAGCTATTGACTGGATGCCCAAGGTAAGAGACGTTTAACTTACTTAAGATGTCACTTGCAGTTTAAGAGGAGGATATCGCATTTCCAGCCACGCAGCTTGCTTACCACTTGTCTGCAAACGCAAAGCAGGAACTTCAGACTTCACGTTGTGCAGCTTGCTTTGCAGACACCGAAGCTTTTGGCGGAAGCGTAGCAAAAAAACGTTGCAGCAAACTTCTTTCTGGGTTATTTTTTGCTCTAAGGAACATCCCTGTGACAAGGTATTGGTGCTGCAGCATCTGACTGCAATACAGTCCTAATTTCATCCCAGTTTTTAAGTGAGCTGAAGTGACTTTCTGTTCACTGCTCACTGACAGACCTGTGTCTATAAAAACTGATGTTACTCGGATGGTGTCAAATGCATATAGAAGTAAAGATGCACTGGAGCTTCTACTGCTGAATACAGCAAGTTAGTTTTGTGCTTTGAAGTACGTGTTAGCCTTACAGGATAATTTTACGTGTAAAAATTCCCTGTCTCAAACAGAATATGTGGTTATTTTAACTGCGAGAGACACAGATATTTAACAGTCCCTATTTAAAGAGAGAAAACAACACAGTTATTTTAAGTCCTGTCTTTCAGAGAGGAAACAAGCTGACTTTCCTGTGCGGGGCAGGGCACAATCTACTTGCACAATAAGGTCACACTAAGGAGAATGTATTTGCACAGTTTCTGTTTCCTGCCACAGAGGAAGCGAACACAAAGAGGAGGCCTTTTTTCAGCATCCTCTCACAGCTATAGTTGTCCTTTTTTGTTTAAGACAAGCGTGCACTATCTGTGGGTTATTTTTGCAACATGGTTTCACCGTGGTGAGCTTTGGAAGGACCAAAATATGTCAGCAGAACTGTTGAGCAGGAGGAAGTGAAGGCTGCAAAGAGATCACATTGTGTAGAACAGCATTCACTGAGCAACCCTTGGGAAATGTCGCTGGTCTATATCCCCTTGTACTGTTTTTCTTTGGAAAGCAGAACTTACCTCTTGAGCGTCCTTTTTGTGTTGTTGTTGTGTAGGTTCCCATTTCTCCATCTGCAGGTCTCTGTGTGAACTTGTCCTTTTCACAGTGCTCAGATTTCCCTCTGTAGTCCCTTCCTGCGATCACTGTGTGACCAAAGGCCAGCAGATTCATTCTGAATATAATCTTGCTTCTCAGCTCCAGAAGAAACAGTCACTTTTTTCCCCCCGTGCTCTTACCCTCATTAATTAGTGCTCTATAGAGTTAGTTCCTCCTTTGTGGAACAAGTCTGGTTGTGCTGAGGGGAGCATTGGGGCCTGCAGTCTCACAGTTGTACATTTTGAGTTGCCACACATCACCTGCAGAACATGTTCTGGACCTGAGCTCAGGGAGTGACACCCTTCTTCATCTGGTGCTTCTTCTCAGCAGGAACCCTTATAATATATATATATATATAAACCTGTTGTCACTGGTGCAGGTTATAGAGAGAGCATGCAATGGAGGTTCAGGTTATGGGTTCTGTGCTGGTCCCACAGAAGATGAGCGGTTGGCACAATGTCATCTACAGATGGATGACTCTTATGAATTACTTGCACACAAGGTTTTGTAAAATGGAGTAGAGGGCAGCTTTGTTCTTTTGACTGGAAACTTTATTATGGGTATTAGCCTGTTTACTGCTGCTGGTGGGATTTTATCTGCCTTATTTCTTTGGATGATGAACGAGCAGAAACTAAGTATTTCTACAGAGGACTGTGTTTACTTTGGACAGAGAAACCCAGCAATCAGTGTGTCACTTAGTGCAACTCAAACATATCCATTGGGATGTAAGTGGAATTGCTGCATTTGCACTGCTGGCTTAATTCACTGTTGTTTCCCAGAGTAGCAGTCCTGTCTTAATGTGCACTTCTGCCTTCTCGGTGCTTTATACACACAGTATATTCACTTATCACTCGTTAATATTGATAAGGATTAACATCCCCTTCTGGTTGTTCCTTTCTTTCTGCAGAGGGAAAACCGCAGGCTCCAAGAAGCTAGCATGAGGCTGGAGCAGGAGAACGATGACCTTGCCCATGAGCTTGTAACAAGCAAAATCGCCTTACGGAATGACCTGGACCAGGTAATGGAGATTGTCATGGAGATGGGTCCAAGCTCCAGCTTAGCAATGCCAGTTTTAGGAGCCCTGTAATGCAAGTTGTATTTCTACTTAGGCTAAGCATGTACCTTAGCCTGTCCTGTTCTTTGTTCTCCTCCATTTTAGCAGCCTTCCTGTAGATGAAGGGGGCTCCACGAAGCTTTCCCACACCTCACCTCGGGTCAACAGCACTGAAAGAAAAGCTTTGTTCCTCACTTGCAGGGAGAGGTGACACTGTGCAGCACTGCAGGTTCCTGGAGAACCAGGAATAACCACATCAAAGGAGGAAAGACTTTCAATTATTCCTTCGCAGTGTGCCTTTAGCAGGACTTCTATTAAAAATACCTTTGTCATTCTAAGTTGGTTTGTTCTAAGATGTCAGCCTTTATCTCTTGTCTGTGCCTTCACTCTCTCCCATACAGCCACATATACACAGTAAGCAATGCAGGGGTCCTCCATCCATCACTTCAGCCACCACCAGCACCCTCCCTAACAGTTCACACTGTGTTAATAGATAAGCTGATACCACTGGCAGTGTAGAAAAACAGAGTGCAAGTCAGAGACAAGTTCTTTACTATTACAGTATGCGCACTGTATCAGGTTTCTCCAGGAATTACTTAATTGCACTAATAAACAAACTTATTCATCTAGTGGTTCAGTTTGCCTCTAATACTTGCCTGAGCTCTGGCACGTGGTAAGGTACATAGCAGGCCCCCAGCTTTATCTGCAGTGTGCAAAGTTAGGCAGCAGCTGAACCATGCTGCCCTCACTTGGATTAATGTTGATGCAAACCGAAAGTTGTTTATATATCATTTATATTAGGTTTGTATGTGACCTGGGAATGGATAACATCTGTCAAAAAGGGTCATTTTGCACAGTTTTTGAAGCACAAAGAAATATCTTAGCAGCTACTTGAATGGGAGTTTCATTTACAAACTAGGTTGGGTGAAGCATCCGAGGTCAGGAAAAGGCAACTCTAGATCCTGAATCCATAGTACCTGTGAGATATATACATCGGTGCACTTGCAGTGGCACAGGTAATGTGGTTTACACCGGTGCTTCTCATTCTAGGCTGAAGACAAAGCAGATGTTCTGAACAAAGAGCTTCTCCTGACCAAACAGAGACTAGTGGAGACTGAGGAAGAGAAACGGAAGCAGGAAGAGGAAACTGCTCAGGTGAGGCATTCTCCAGTCTTTCCCATTTAGCTGAATGCAAGCAAAATGTTAATCAGAAAGGGGCTTTTGTCTTCCAAACGCAGCATTAACTGAAACATTAGTGTAATAAATTAATCAGACTTTTTCCTGTTCGAAAGAGCTGGAAATAGATAAGAAAAGGGTGCAGAGATGTTGTAAACCCGGACAGACTTGGAGAGAACAATTTGATGATGCATTTCAAGCACTTCTTTCAGTGTTCTGTGTAACTCCTCTCCTTCAATTCCCAGCTGAAGGAAGTCTTCAGGAAGCAATTGGAGAAGGCAGAATCTGAGATTAAGAAGACCACAGCTATTATTGCAGACTATAAACAGGTAATGATCTATAGAGACTCTTCCTCATATTTATTTGTAAAATGTTTTTTTCCACCCCCCCTGAGAGCTGAATTGTCAGAGCTAAAAGTCTCATCCTTTATATAAACATGAAAAAGCTTTAAAAAAAAATTATACTTTAGACTTTCAGAAAGCTTGATAGTTTTTGATAAGTCTTTTTGTCTGATAGTCTGCTGACTTAGGGAACCCAAAACAATCTGTCTTTAAGCTATTTTTAGGACTGTAGAGTGATTTGTATTTGTTTTTGCTGTGTGTTGCAAAGCAGTGTAAGCATCACAAACCGGATAGCTTATAAAATATTCTCATCCCTGCATTCAGGTTCTGTATCAAATACTGCTGTTTTTAAGTCTTAGTTATTAGCAGCAGTGAACTTATTCAGGGGGAACACGTGTAGCTGAGTGAGGCACTGCTAAAAAGCACAGGTTATATTCTAGTAAAGTCCATTTCACCTAAGAACGTGCCTTCTCTTTGCTCCAGATTTGTTCCCAGCTGAGTACCAGGCTGGAAAAACAACAGACAGCCAGTAAAGATGAACTGGAAGTTGTAAAGGTGAGTCTGATGCTTCTCCGTATGGAATGATTTTAATGCATGTGTTGCTAAATTTGAGTGAAACAGTATAAAATGTGAACTGTTTCATATACCCAGGATGTTCACAGAATCACAGAATTCTAGGGGTTGGAAGGGACCTCTAAAGATCATTGAGTCCAACCCCCCTGCCAAAGCATGTTGTTCATGAACTCACCGAACTCCTTTAATGTGAAGTGTGAAAGTAGCTTTCTGGCTATTCCAGGGTAAAGTGATGGCTTGCAAACACTGCAGTGAGATTTTCAGTAAGGAGGGGACGCTGAAGCTGCCTGCTCTAAGCCTGGATAATAAAGGCTTAGAAATAGATGATGAGAAAGATGCACTGAAGAAGCAGCTGAGGGAGATGGAGCTGGAACTTGCACAGACCAAACTGCAGCTTGTGGAAGCCAAGTGCAAAATTCAGGTATGTGGGTTCAGGAAGACTGCCCTGCAGTGCTTGGATTCAAGAAAATGGCATATATGTGCACTGCTGTATGCATGTGAACTTCCAGAATCCTCTGATTGTCCTTAAATGATGGAAAAAAGGATTCTCATTTGTATACCTAAATCTCCCAGTGCCTGGGAGGCTGCAAGGAAAGTTAGATTGCAGGGAATTGAGTTTGAAGATATGTTTTGGTTTTATTTAATTGTTTTTGATCAGTTCTGACTATTCTGCTTCCTTAGGAGCTGGAGCACCAGAGGGGAGCCCTTATGAATGAAATCCAAGCTGCCAAAAACTCTTGGTTTAGCAAAACTCTGAACTCTATCAAAACTGCCACAGGCACACAGCCACTGCAGCAGCCTCAGCCGTCCCTGCCACCCAAGGAGGGCAGCACATAGTTCCAGCCAGACCTAACACAAGAGCACAAAGAACAACACAGCTGAAACCCTGGGGGAGTCTTCCAGTGGTCTCTCCTCTCCGGTAAAGGACAAAAGGCAGCAGTGCAGGCTTGAAGTGAAATTCTTCAGTGTTTTTTCATTCGTTCTGATGTGACCCTTTTCAAGGAGGGTAAAAAAATATTGTTTTACGTTGAATTCCTACTTCCCAAACTGCCTTGCTGAAAGCCACGTTCTGATACCTTCATACTTTTACACTTTATTTTATATGACTAGATGTTAAAATGAATAAATAATTCAAAACTAGCTCTTTAATACATGACTAATGATTCAGAATTATTTTTTACCTTGCATAGAAGGTTTTTTTTTTTTCTTCTGGAAGGGGAGGAGAGAGAATGTCAAATGTAAAGTACTGCAGCATCATCTCTGCCCAGAAAGCACAGTGTAACAAGTACTAGTGTGTGTGTGAGTGTCTAGGATAACTTCTGCCCTGGGACCATCAGAAGTTGATGGCAGTGACTGCGTCCTGCAGAGAAGCACTTACTGTAAAGCTTAGGCAGAAGGTAGCCTTGTGCTCTCATGGCACAGTTCTTCATGAGCTTCCCCCAAGTATTTCATTGTTGTTTGAGTTGTTTCTTCTTCAGAAATGCAAGTTGTGCAGTTCTTCGTAGCGCTGAGTAGCGCTGTGGTTTAAAGGTTATTTAAAGGTTATTTACAGCTGAACTGGAACTTAGCAAAGTTACCTGGTTCCCCTTTTTTATTTCAAGAAGTCATTCCTTCCACTGGGAGAAAGGGAAAACTGTTGGAAATGTGATTGTTAAGCAGAGGAAAGACCTTGCGTAGTTGTGACCCTGTGCAATAAAGCAGAGCTTTTGTGAATAGAATGAACAGAAAACTTTCCCCGGGTCTAAATGCAGATTTTGAATTGGACACAGAAATGAGGTATCAAATACAAACCCCAAAAGGCTTTTTGCTGCAGCGATGAATAAAACATCACAGAAGCAGGATCTGCTCGCTATAAATATTTGGGTTAAAAAAAACACCTCTATGTTGATTGTACTTATTTCATAAAAACAAACATTTTCAAGTGAAATCCAGAACTTAAGACTTTTCCCGTGGGATAGACTTCTCTGAAGATCCCCAAACCTGTCTGGTTGTTTTCTGTGTCCAAGGTAAGAAAACTCAAAAGCGTTTGTTTTGACTGAACGTGAAGTGTTTATAGAAAGACTTATTTGATGGAAGATTGAACTATTGCTTGAACTGATGGACTATTTTTTTAATTATACCTCTCGTGTCTATCAAATGGTCTTGCAGGTAAATATCGCCGCCGAACAAAAGGTTGTGTAGTAATTGTTCCATTTACAGGACTGTTCCAGGTATAGCAGTTTTGGTTTGACTTGGTTGGCTGTTGTTTCTTTTTTAGTTTGAAGGAATGCCATATCTTGTCAGTTTTGTATAATAAAATTTAATGATACTCATCCTGTGCTTTGTTGTCAAGCAGAATTGTGAATTACTTCGAACAGAGTAGTATGAATTTAAGGTTTATCTGTGCCAAAGGAATGATTCAGAAGGATAGTCACCTGTTTGAAGCAGGGATCAAAATATAATCATTGTCCTGACACAGAGATCCTGCAACAAAGTCCTCTCTTCTAAGAGTTGGGAGTTAAAGAACGTTCGTATTTTTACAAACACCCGCAAGTGATCGTCTGGAAACCTTAATGTTGGGGGATAGGGGGGAATAAAGAGGTAAAAAGCAGAAGGGATCTCTTTTGCAGGGATCTCTTAGGAGAAGGGATCTCTTAGGAGAAAAATACATTTTCTTGCTAATATTTACATAGATGTTTCCATTGTGTGGACTATCTTAACCTAGCATTATCCATTCGCTTATCAGTACCATTTCACACTTGGTATCAATGGCATAAAAGAATTGGAAGTGACACTTGAGAAAAACCTGGTGAGCATTTACTTGTTATGTTTGAGAGAGCTGTGCTGATGAGTGAAGTTTGACAAGTGTCCATATTTCTTAAATATATCTTAAAATGAGTACCTTCAGTCTGAATTAAAGCCTTGATTGGAAAAATGATATCATAATAAAGAAAAGAAAATGGTGAAGACTGTAATTCCCTGAGCAGCAGTGCTTACATAACATCTCACTGCTGCTCAGAGACCTTACCCCAACTCCCTGTTGTACAGCCATGTCCCTGTCCTTGGTATGGCACTTACTGCAGATGAACTTTATGAACGCGTGTGTGTGTGAATATTTTCCTGCCTTTTGGTCCTTTGATAAATCACTCCATGAAATCGTGTTGGTGGGTCCAATAAGAGTGAGTGGATGAGGGGGAGATGGGAGAGGTGCTCTCAGTGTTTATTTAGGGATTTCAGTAAGCTTCTGTGTTTCGTGAAATTAGGTTTGACAGAACATCAGCTTCCTCAGATTTCAGCGCTCTGACTCTGGAAGTTGAGTTTCTGTGACAAAATCCTGCTAGCCAGGATGATTTCATAGCACTGTCAGATAGAAACTGGCTTATACCTCTCAAAAGAAGCTTCAGAAGGCAGTGAATGGCTGAACTATCCACTTTTGGTAATGATGTAAAGGCACTTAATGACTTTCACATTCCATGTGTACATCCCAGTCAGTGTTTGTAGCAGTGGCATTTGGAAGAGTAACATTTATACGTGGAAACTGTTTTCTCAAATGTACTGAAAGAAAAATAGCTCTGTGGCATTACCTTGATGAATGAGTATAGTTAGATTCAGAAACAAAGAAAGTAGCAAAACTGCGGAATGAAACCAGGAAAGCTCAAACTCGGCCTGCAGACTGTACGTGTTACTGAGATACTTTCTTGTGAGGATAAAGAAAATCTGGCTTTTAATTAGTCCTTTTAGCAGTTGATTATAGACACGCTCATATTCCAGATCAACTGGTTTGTGAGGGGCAGCTGGCTCAACCTTGAGATTTTCAGCAGGAAATATCAAACTTATTTCATGTGGCACCAGAGCAAATCTCATAAGACTGGAGTGATTAATTGGTGTTTTTTTTTCCTGATTTGTTATCCCCCCTGAAATAGACTTTTCCATCCGTGCTGCTGTGTGAAAAACAACACAGCATAAAGGCAGCACTTTACAACAGGAGAGGGAGCTCAAACATCAAGAACAGAAATAATTCGTCCCTTTGACAAAGTATGAAGTGTCCCATTGACTTCAGTGTCGCAGTGTTACTCAGTGACTGAACAGGGCACTTGGAGTTAAATGAAAATCTAAGTTACTGGCATTAAAACATTATAAAAAGCATGAGATAGTGATGCTTTCTTCAAAGGAAACAGAACTGTTCCCATCTTTGTTTTAAGTAGTTGCAGTGAAATCCATGGAACTACTCGTATGCATGGGAGAGTTATACCTCTTATGTTGATTTACTGTTAGACTCAGGGATAACTGGCATACTTCTCCATGATCTAGTAAGCCTAAATACCTTTGGCATTGAAACCAGAAACTCTCTTTTCTCACAATGCTGGTTTTCTTTCAGCTGCTATAGAGAAAACCTTGCTCTATGTCATTCTGGTTGACCTGCATGCCACTGTTACAGCTAAACCCTGCAGAAAGGGCTGTTGCTCAAACAGCTGGCTGCAAGAGATGTGCAATGCCATGTATACCCAGTGCTGTGGGTACACGCAGCACCAGGCCTCACTTTGTGCTTTCAAATGCAAAGGATTGGACTAAGATCTATTTATTTCCATCTATTAACATACCATCCTACCGGGAGCTGTCCCGATACCTCCTTCCAAGTAACAATACTAAGGGGAGACACAATGAAGCACTGATTTTTGGACCTTTCCAAATGGATTATGTATACATCACTGCAGCTTTTAAAACTGGGCTTATCCATAGGTGGATTTAGGGAGATACAAAGAATTTGGAACTGGACGACTAATTATCAGCACTGATCAAGATCGTACCTTTCTCAACTCAGAAGTCTACACAGTTTGTTTCAGGATCATGACTTAAGACGTACAGGTTAATCCTCCAGGAATACAGGGCTCTCCACTTCTCCTGGATTCCAACTGCTTTGCTACTGAATGTATTTCATGCTATTTTTACCTGAAAATAAAAAAATAAAAAATAATAATTAAAAAAATGGGTATAGAATTAGAACATTACTTCCTCTTATTTTCTTATTCAGTGGGACTTGCTTTTATTTAACCTGTAAAGGAATATATATGTATCTTTGGAGAACTATATCTTATATATAGAATAATATATAGGAAACTGAATCCCAAGGAGATAAATACAGCGAAAGGATCGAGTGTTGTAGGTTTCATTTGTGATTTGATACCACCAGAATCCTGGGCTGTGCTGATTTCCTTCCAGTTTCTCTTATTTTTGTATTTTATATAATACATGGATGCTATTATCAATGCAAATATTAACATATGTTCTCAGCTTTTTCTCCAGATCCCATGTCCCTCCTTCCAATAATTCCTAAGGACACAGTGGTACCAATACCACCTTGTAAAGCTGTACCATGAGCTCTCCTGAGCTTTGGGATGCTTTTGTGTGTGTAAGAGGATTCTCTGGTGTGTTCACACAGGTTAGCAATGCAGAGAAGGATCTAATCAAGTGTAATTCTGATCCAGAGCCCTCCGTGAGCACACTGAAAGTAGAGAGCACCCTCAAAGTGCTGATTACCAATGAGGTTATCCTGTTATATCAGCTGCACTTGTTATCTTGGTGTGTCCCTTGTTCATAAAATAGAGAGTTAGGAAGAAAGAGCATCACAGCGCTGTGAGAACAGTTCCATACTGCCAGTTCTTGTGTAACAAATCCATGTATTATGTAAAGTATGATACAGAAATACTAAGTGTAACGCTTGTTTATTCAAAGTGCAATTCAATGTACATGGTCACAACAAAATGTTTACTTTTCTAATCGTTACAGAATCGTTTGGATCAGTACCTTGTTATCATTGTGTGGACGATGCCTTGTAAAATAAATGGAGATGCAAACAAAATGGGAATGAGGTGCTTATTTTGATCAGTTTTGTCTGTAGTTGTTAGAGGATTTATTTGTATGATCTGAGGTGAACAGACGGTGCTCCCTGCATAACTAGATAAGCACAGGGTTCTTCACAGGGAGTTAAATAGGAACAGAGGTAGAAAAGCTGAAGGTTATAAACTTATTGCTGGTTAATTTAGCAGATTGGCCCCACTGCAAATGCTGTGGCCTAAAGGCTGCAGGCTGATGCTTGGCCTGAGGAACAGATAGACACCTCAGAGGAGGGATGGGAGAAAACCAAGCCCCCATATGGCACAGTGTCTGTGCTGAGGTCGTTATGGTGCCGTTTGCAATTGTAACTACCACAAAATGAGGTGAAAATACGACACTGGCAAACTCCTGCCAATCATGGTTTGTCCTTCCCCTTCCGCTGAGCGAGCTGGAAGTGGCGATGGAGGAGGAGGAGGCGGCGGACGTCACTTGTGGTGCGCGGGGGCGGGGCGGGAGGTCGGAAGGTTCCAGAGGGGCTGTGGAGCTGTTGGTGCTGTGTGGAGCTGCAGCTCAGCGCTGTGACACGATATGGCTGCTGCTAGAGAGGAGGTGAGCGGGGCCCGGCCCCAAGCCCGGCTTTGAATGGGGTCTGGAGGGAAGGACGCTGTGGGGAGTTGTGGGCCGGAGCGCTGCGTGAGGCCTCTGTGGGCTTATAGACGCGGGGAACCTCGTGTATAAAATACATACGGCTCAATGTTGTGTCCTGGTTGATCAGCGTGTGAAGGTGTTGGTAGCCTCAGTGCTTAGCGAGGATGATTGGGTAAATACGAAATAGCTGGTGAGGGTGGAAGGCAGTGAACCTGTGTGTGATTTACGTGTGTGATCTGTTAAACAGCTGCAGAAGGATTTGGAGGAGGTGAAAGAGCTGCTTGCGAAAGCCACGAGGAAGCGGCTTCGTGATGTTCTGATGATGGAAAAGCACAAACTAGAGCTAGAGATCAAGAATCAGCCTCTGCCAAAGCCTAAAGATGTGATAGAGGAAGAAAAGTCGTCGCTGGGAGGGTACACTGTGAAAATCAACAATTACGGTAGGTTTGCTTCTCAAAAAAGCTCAGACTGCCCCCTGAATAGTGTTAGTCACCTGCAGTCTCCACATGGTGCTATAAGGAGCTGTCTTAGATGTTCATTTTGCACTGGAGATGCCACTTACAAAGGTTCTGTGTGCATACAGTGCAGCCCCAACATGTGTTAGTTCTGTTGCTGTGAGTGCTGTCCCATTCTGGTAGAAGGTATTAATGGTTCCTGCTGTACTAGTGAGTATTTTTTCTATTGTATAGCATTCAACAAGAATGAAAGAGTGAGCTTTGGCTTCTCTGCTTGTCGTGTAGGTGAAAGGAGAAGGAATTGCTCAAGATACTTGTCTGGTGTGTTGGGAGAAAGTGGGCCAAGGAAACTGCAGCAAAACCAGACATCTCCAGCTCCTGCACTGCTGGAGTTCTGTCATTTTAATTGAGCTGATGCATGGCTTTTCTCCCAATTTAGAGGTGTAGGGATGTGTGAGGACCTTTGTTTACTCCCAGATGATTCCAGAGTGGCACGTACATTTCCTTTATCCCTCTGAAGGTTGTTTCAATAAGGTACAGGTTGTGATCATTACCAGGGAATTTTGTGGGAGTATTGGAATCGTGCAATCGTAGAACAGAATGCATTACGTTTATGGAGGAAAGCTAGATCTTAATCTCTTTATTCTCTTGCAGGTTGGGATCAGTCAGATAAGTTTATTAAGATTTATGTCTCTTTAAATGGAGTCCAGAAGCTTCCAGCTGAGAACGTGCAAGTGAATTTCACAGAGAGGTGAGTTCGTCTTGTTGCACTGTGCCATCAGGGAGAGCATGGATGAGGAACTGCTGAAATATTGTTTGAAAAGCAGGGCTGTGTAGTGCTGAGTAGTGCTCTGGATCAACTAGGTCTTCTCCTGTCCCCCTACTTAGTGCTAGCCCTGTTCTTAATGGTGATATAACTGTTGATTAAAGAAAATTGCCTTGGTTGTTGGTCAGTGCGATAGAAAGAACCCCAGAAACATCTTGATTTGTTATGAAATGTAGATAGTTTTGTTTTTTTTAACATGTCAGTATTAAATCCAACTTTAGATTTGAAAGCCCTGGGTAGGAGGAGACTCAAGACATACTCTCCCAAGTAATACACCTGCTAAGGGGCTCTAGGACAGTTTTCAATGACAGGGTGGAATAGTCTTGCACTGACTGGGAGTACTGATTTATGTTTGCTCTCTCCCCACCTTCTGGTTCCAGGTCGTTTGATCTGCTAGTGAAGAATCTGAATGGGAAGAACTACACCATGACCTTCAACAACCTCCTGAAGCCCATCTCTGTGGAAGGCAGCTCCAGAAAGGTCAGTGGAAACCCCACGTTATGGGTAGTACCATGGTCATTGCAACTGAAATACTGTTCTTACTTTGCTGCTCCTAACACCATTGAACCAAATGATGGTTCAGTTTGAAGTTGTCCTAAAACTAGAATGTGTATCACAAAGGGGGGGAAGAAAAGAACGGTGCTCCAATTCACAGTGAAAAAGAACAGTGGTCATGGCAGTGAGCTCAGCTGATGCTCTAGTAGAATTTTGTGTGCCATGGCACATAGCAGTTTGGAGGAATTTAGGTCAGGGTTGCAATTAAACAGGCTTTGCTTATAACTTCCAAACATACAATGAGATGAAGCAATGCCCTTAAACCAGTTTCTTGCCCTTGGAGAAATGAGTTAAGATCTTCCAAAACTTGGTAATGCCACTTACCAGACAGTCCTGTGTGCTTTTAGCATCCTAAAATGACTGAATGGTGCTGCTACAGCACTGTATGCTCTGCTATTCTACTGTAGTACTATACTAGTGTTCTGTCAGTCATGGCATTTAATCCCACCACAGTAACAATACTTGGTGCTATGAAGCTGAATACACGCTAGGACTTCTGTATATTACCTAAAAATCAATAGCAAAGAAATGTTTTGGGAATTGGTGGATATAGAAAGAGGTTAAAGTTCATGTTATTCATTGTGGTTGTGACTGGCATCCTTTATTAGGATTCTAAATTCATACCTTACTGTTCTCCATCCAGATAAAGACAGACACAGTTCTTGTGATGTGTAAGAAGAAGCGGGAGGAGAAATGGGACTGTCTCACTCAAGTGGAAAAAGAAAGCAAAGAGAAAGAGTAAGTGTCCATTTGCCCCTTTATCTCCTTCCTGAAATTGCTTTAGGACAGGCAAGAGAAGAGCTGTAATGCACTGACAGACAGATTAAGAGAACTGCTGTTCTGGGGCACAAGCCCCCAAGGTGTTTGTGAATCATTAGGCTGGGGTTTTTGTGGTACCAGTAGGACTGACAGTGGAGGAGATGCTCTTTGAGAGCTGATTGTCACTCTTCTACTTGTTTATTGCTTATTATGAATGTCACATCAATGGAAATAAGACAGATGAGACCTTCAGTGAGAGTAAAACAGGTTTTTTGCTTACCTAATCATTGGACAGCATTTTCAGACTAATTTAGATCAGTTTGCTTCAAATTCTTGGGACCAATACTACAGGTAACTGGAGCACTGGACGTGAAAAGGTGGTAAACTGCAGCTACAAACACATGGGGACAAAAGGCATTTCTATGTGTGTATAACGTAGTCATTTGATTAAATCTGTTTGTTGTGCAGAGAAGTACCATCTGTTGCCCAGCCTGACAGGGCTAACGCTGCCTTACTCAAAGGCTTGAGGATTATAGTAAGACAAATGAGTCGCTTCAGAAATACTCCTCCCAGTTTACCAGTGCTCTCAGGTTTTTGAGGCTGGTGTGTAGCCCCATACTTTGGGAACTTGCTCCCTCTGCTGATTTATTTTGATCTCAGTGTTTTTTGGGTAGCCTGCAGCTATAATACCTATGGGTTTTAGAGAAATGGGATATAGAGGCAGTTTAGCCAGAGATAGAATAGTATAAAGTCTAGTAACGTGGGTCCTGTCATACCTTCCTTTTAAGTGCAATTGCACTTAGTCTAAATGTACCTGAAGACGTGGTGCCAAAGGTATGATGAAGGGTTTCCATGGCATAAAGGCTTTGCCAAAACTAAATGCTCGCTGTTGCCAGCATGTTTCTAACAAATGCTGGAGCTCAGATTTTTGCAGAGAATTATTAACTAGGCCTGATGTTCTGGTATGTATCTGTCTTGCAGGAAAGCTGCCTATGACACCTCAGATCCCAGCGAAGGGCTTATGAACCTCTTAAAGAAGATGTATGCAGAAGGAGATGATGAAATGAAGCGCACCATCAACAAGGCCTGGGTTGAAAGCAGAGAAAAACAATCCAAAGGGGACATACCGATGGATATCTGAAAGTATTTGAAGGGCTGCCTTAATACAGATCTTCCATGTGAGAACTCGCTGTGCTGCAAAGATCATTGTTTACACAATCTTCTTCCAAGCAAAGACACTCATTTTTCCATTTCAGGTTGGAGAAAATATTTAAATAAAATAGCTTATAAAGCGTTTCCTTCAGTCAAGTGATTCAGCATCTCCTGATGAGTGGAGCGTAGGTAAATCCTTACCCTCCCTGAAAAAGCACCTCAGATAAGTGGAGGCTTTTGTGAAACTGAGAAGGGAATGTAGAAGAAAAAAGGAATCCTAAACGAGGATGGGTCAGGGTCTCTATGTTGCAAGTGACATCAGCACCCACCTGGTTACTGGGACTAATGTCACTGCAGGGTATGTATATAGTATGTTGTGACAAGAGGATGAATGCTGAGGAAGGTAGAACCACTATCTCAAGACAGGGCACTCGCTAGTTGAGCAGAAGTGGCATGAGATGTGGGATTAAAATGTAAATACTACCTGTTTAACTGCTCCTGGCTTTGAAACTGCTCTTTAACTTCTAAGTGTGAGCTCCTTGGGGGTGTCTTCAGGTGGCATCAGTCAGTAGTGAGCTGCTGATGCTGGTGAGCTGACCCTGGCTCTTGTATAAGGAAAAGAAAGAAGCTCCGTAACCTCCTATCAACTTTGAAAGGTTTTAAGGTAACAGAGTAAGTAGTATGTTAAGTTAAACACCAAAACTTCACCAAATCTTGGGTGATGGACTGTTGTTAACTTGCTGCCTGTGTGTCTTCCTTCCACCTGAGGATAGTACAGCTTTACTTGGCACTTATTGCAGCCACTGCCACCTACAAGTAGTGAGGGCAGAGTGGCCATTCCCCCTTTATTGCCCTGCTTTGAAGAAGAGTACATGGCAAACATGAACTTAGCAGCAGGCTTGTTGGGGTTACTGTTGTTTCTTTCATGCTTTCTCCCAGGGACAGGTTTACTTAATGTGACCTGCCAAAATAAGCAAGCCATTACCACCCTGTTATGGTCTGGACTAGGACTTCATTGCTAATTTGTTTTTAAAGCACTGGAACAAGCTCTGCACTATAGGTAGGAGAAGAACATTAACATGCTGTTTCCAATAGTTTCTCTACCTGTCGCTTGTTAGTATGTTTGTGTTAAGTTTGCATATCAAGATTATCTGAACTTGAAATTATGTTTTAAATTGATGCTCTTTCTTGTTTCTGGCAGGATACTACTTTGCCCTGTTGTGAAGTTTCATTTATGCTTTTACCTAAATTAACCATAGAGTGGCAAAAAAAAAAAAAAAAAAAAAAAGCTTAAATGAGCCTTTGCTATATGTCTTTATTTTAAATGTTCTCCACATCACAGACCTCAGCTCAGTTCTGCAACAGTGTGATTTATTGTTTTTCCCCCCCTCAAAATAAAACTGCCTCTTACAGACTGCCTTAGTGCGGTTATGCTGCTGCTTGTACCAATCACAATCCAGTCAATGAGTCGGTTTGGCTTCTCATCCTTCCTGCTCAGTTTGATGCTGGACTTACACACAGGACTCTGTTTGAATTGAACTTGTAAGCCTGTCTTGTGTTTCCTGCCTGGATGTATATCCATATGGTGATCTACCACATGGCTCTCTGTATCCCAGACATCTGAGCGTGGTCAGCAAAGTGGCGGAACACAATCCTGCTGAGCCTCCAACGCCGCTTCACCCCCCGAGGGCGGGATGTCAGGACGCACCTATTGTGGATCCTCACATGGCAGCTGTCCCGGGGCAAGGCAGCGATCTCTCTATCAGCCACCTCCTAAAACAGAAGATCACAGTTTAGAGTTTAACCACGTTCATCAGGATTTTGAGGGGGTCTGACCTCCGGGCCTCCAAATCCAGCTGTAAAAACAGGTATTGCCACAAGGTGCTATTACATCATGAGTATGGTTGGATATTTAATGGCAAACTTCTTACCTTCTGGATGCCTTAAAAGTGAATGTAAACTGATCTACATCAAGGCCTCAAATTGAACCTTCTGATGCACTGTACAGCCTCAAGCCAGTAGATATGGGGTGGGTTAGTCCCTTAGGAGAAGCTGTTTTCTTATCTGCCTTCACAGGTTATGCTTTGTTGTCAATAAAATGGGTATTATAGCATGTACTTCATAAGGAGCTACAGGCAGAGGAGAATGAAAGTGTCTCTGTTCCAATGAGAAGCTCCAAGTTCTGTCTATGTACCAGAGAGCAAAAAATCACAGAATCACAGCAAAAAAAAGCTGCAGAAAGCACCAAGGAGCAGCTTAAAGAACCCTGTGGTAGGAAGACACGGTTGGAAGTAATTGAGGTGGGGGGTATAAGCAGGATAATGGGGCTTTAATGTAAGAGCAGGGATAATAAGCTGCTCCAGGATTCTATGTTAAAATTAACAACGTATAATTCAACAAATGGCTTTGGCAGGATCGAGTAACAACCTTTAAGTTTATTTAGGCAGCTGTATAATATACAGACAATATATAATACAGGAAAGCAGCTCTCCCAAGCTATGTAAGTGACAACTCAGAGGACAAAGGGGGATTTAATGCAGTGTGGGTATGAGCTTAGCGCTGCGTGCTGTACCTGCAGCTCCTTGGGCAGGATGGAGTTCTTACGGATGGCGTTGATCCTCAGCCGCTCGTCCGCGTACTCGTAGGCCATCTTCCTTCTCTTCACGTCTCGCAGCATCCTCCAGTCCACGTAGTAGCTCCTCGTTTGGCTTGGGAGAACATGGCGAGCGGCCCTCAGGGCCCAGCACAACAAGGACGCCGCCATCTTGTCCCCCTACCCCGCCTGCGCAGCACCTCCCTGTGGGGCGGAGCTCGGTGCTGCCGCTCGGCTGGGTTTAAAGGGCGATCAGTTGTTTGGTGTATATCTATTAAAGGGTTATCAGTTGTTCTGTGTGTATTTATGTCTCCCTTTAGTGTCTGTGTGCTTCTTAGGTGGCCCAGATGAATTAGGTGTGAAGCTCAGAGTGGCTTGTGTGTCGGTGGGATTGGGAAGGATCTGCCAAAGAAAGATGGGGTGTATCAAGCTTTGAATCATAGGATCCCATTTGAATCCCTATTTAGGGTTGGAGCTGCTCACTATGTAGGGTCAGTGTTTGGGTTTGGAACAGAACAGAGCCCTTCTGTGAGTGGGATTGGGGAGAGTCTGTGAAGGAAACTGAGTTGTGGCCCGTTTCTGGTGGGGTTCCTATTTAAGTTCTGTGTCAAAGCTGGTTACTGTCTATGGTGTTAGAGTTTAGAAGTGTAGTTCAAGGCTTCCTTGAGAGTTCATAGTGTTTTGTCTTTTAAAGGTTTTGCATTTGGTGCTGACTATACAAAAATGATCACATCTTTTATTCTTGTAGAAGTGCTTGTGAATATTGGGTCTCTACAGCCATGCCAAGATGTTTTCTGCCACATGTACATGTCTGGAAAGGCTTTTTGGCTTTCCATTATGGGGTGGAGCATATAATGAACAGGACAGACTCTTTTCCTGCTGGTAGGATAGACTTGAGTAGGGGAAACACTCACAGACCTTATTGGTTTCTTCCATCTGATGCACGAGGACTTACATTCACTACAGGGGCTGGTGGAGTGGTCTGGGAAGAGAAGAGAGCTTTCAGCTTGCTCAGATCAGCTCTGCAAGTGGCAGATATATCAGAAGAGCATCTGAAAGTACTTGAATGGTAAGAGGAATCTTTTAAGGCGTTTTTGTTACTTTTGTTTGTATTAGTGATTGCTCAGTGTTTTCTCACAGAAAAGCTCTTTATGCGTCCTAATGCACCTTCTCAAGGCTCACTGGTGGAAGCCAATACAGTTCTATTTCCATAATAATGCCAATTCATTATTTATACCAGTTATAAAATGTGAGATTCTGTGGGTAAGTAAAATTGAGCAAATACAGATGTCTGAAGGTTCTTGAACCATACGTGCAACAAAACAGATTTGCTTCAAAAAAGACCAATTAACTTGAGCTGGAAAATAATGATTTAACAGAAGAATACTGCAAAAGAATCAGTGTAGCAGAGTATCTATTATTCTCTTTGTGCTCCTTGAGAACCCTCCCGTAGCTTTAGGATGGTTGAATGTGAGCACTTTTCTAACTCAGCAGTCAGGAAGCTGCCAATGTCTGTTTCCAGTGCTGTGGTACAAATTGGCAGAGTTTGTTCTAGCTCAGGACTGCAGTAATAGCACGATGTTCTGGCCTCTGGCACTTACCAAGCTCAGGTCTCAGTCCATGGCTTCATGTACTGTATCTCCTTTTTCTCTGGCTGTTTTCCTTCAGCTTTAATTTGTGTCGCTTTGGGTGTTGCTTTATGTAACTCTTGCTGTCTTACTTCTGTCTCTCTCTTCCTTCTCCAACCTAGATCTGTGCTGGACATACATTTCCTTTCTTCTATGATTACAAGCCCCTTTTCTGTCCTCTGTCCCATCTCCGTCTGCATCACCTGCTGGTACCCACAACCAGGTCTTTATCAGCTCTTGCCTCTATTATAGAAGCTTCCAGTCGTGCATCTTCCCCTGAACATCACAGTGCAATGATCTGCATCTTCAAGCCCCAGCCTGTGGGATGGAGAAAAGCTTACAGAGCTACGCTGCTGAAATCTTGCACTGTAGGATCTCTCCAGCTTTGGTTACCCTGTGCTTTACGCAGTGAATAACATGTGAGCAGGGATTCTTCCATCCCTTTTCTTAGGATAATATTTTCTAGCTTCTTAGACCTGACTGCCAGGCATTCTGCCCTAAATTATTCCTTTTCTTGGTCTGCTGTTATTGCTCATTATGTGTATGACATGATATTCTCCACAATGAGTCAGTTAAACCCGCTCTTTTTAACAGCAGGGGAAAAATCTCTCTATTACATGATGAAGAAGCCATAATAGCTGTCCTCCTCTTTCATTTTACTTGACAGAAATCCATATGTTTGAGGGTTTTTCCTCATGAATGATCTCCAGGCCGAGGAAAATCTGAGATCAATTTGTGGTTTTCAGGAAGCCCTACTTAGTAATGACATCATGTTGTAACCCAGAATGCTGTGGAGCATTTAGTGCTGAGAGAAGGGATTTTTGTCTGTGCTTTGTAGGGGCAAGGACTGGATCCTGGCTCCTCATTTCCACATTTGGAAATAAAGGAGGCAGGGAAGAAGCCCTTCCTCAGCAGCACAACATACCCTTTCTCCCCACTCCTCTTGCAGGAAATTAGATCTGCTAGGTAAGTGCTGAACAGAGGAGGGAGAAGATGAACAAAGCCAAGTACTGCTTGTGAATAAGAAGCAGAGATGATCATCTTCTTTAATTAGTATAAAAATAAAACAAACTCAGTACCCTTTGCTTGATCTCAGTGAAGATTTTCTCATGGACAGGCCATCGAGCTTCTAATTGAAAGCCTGCAAGCTGAGGTGCTGCTGATCACTTACTCTGACCAGAAGACGTTGGTCATTGTAATCTGCAGCACAGCTAGAAGACTGTCTTAGCTGCATGGGGTTGTGAAGGGTTATGGCATCATTAAAAGTTGTGTTGGTCTGCAAGACTGAATCTCGTTTAAGAAATACAAGTTTAAAGCTCCTAGTCAAGGGGGTCTAGAAGCACTCTTGATCTAATTCAGTGTGACTTTTTTGCAGGTGCTAACCAACCTTGTACTGAATCAAGGCAAAGTAGAATGCTTGTGGAAAATCACAAATACCAGCTTTATAATTACATTTCTTACATTTTCTTTCCTTCTTCTTGAAAGCAGCTTTGCTGTTTAGGGGTCAGTGCTTCCTCTGACAACCTACTGGATGGATTTCCAGAGCTGGTTTGCCTTCCCCGTTGGGATATTGCTATGCTGTGCTCTTCAGACATCGGCTGTTCAACTTCCTGCATCCAAAAACTGCACCAGCAGTGGTCAAAGAATATCCTTCAGCCACTCCTACAAGATTGACCTGCCTACAACCTCCCAGATCAAGGTGGAGGCGGATCCACTGCAGCACGAAGGCTACAGTGGGGTACAGCTAGATCCTAGTGAAGCTGAGGAAAATGAAGAGCAGGATATCGTCTTTAGGCACAACATCCATGTGCATGCACCCAAAGAGAGCTGTGAAACTCTGGCCCATGTTAAAGATCTCCTTGAGAGGATGGAGATGCTAGAGAAAGAAGTTGCAAAGCTGAGAGAAGCCTGCAGCCCTCAGAAGTGCTGTGGGGGAAGCCAGGGTATGTAACAATTGAAGTGTCTGTTTTTATCTTCTACATGTAGCCTGTTTTCTCCACAGTTATGGGGACTGGAATCTTTTTGTAAGGGTTATGAGAGTGAAAAGCTCAAGTCCTGCAGGCAGAGTGGTGGTTTTGTGATCAGAAGGTTGTCTGGTATATTAGTGAATTTTGCATTGTTGCTGACTCCAGACAAGTGCACTGGGAAAGACAAGAGGGAGCAGGACCCTCTTTGAACCAGGGGCATGTGGGCTGTGTGATCTTCAGCTCTTCTTCAGCCCATATATAGTTGTACTTTCCCTTAAATGACTGCAAACACACCTTCTCATTGACCTGTTCCTCAGTTTATTTCTTCTTTCTTTTCTCTGTGCATCATCACCCTTGCTGTGGTGCTGCGCTGGCCAGGTGTCACGCATTGCAGTGGTCATGGGACGTTCCTCTATGAGACCTGCAGCTGTAAGTGTGCAGAGGGCTGGGAGGGCACTGACTGCTCCCTCCCCACCTGCCCCAACCTCTGCAGTGGCCACGGGCACTGTGATGGTGGGAGGTGTATCTGCGATGAGCCTTATTTCAGTGAGGACTGCAGCCAGCAGCTCTGTCCTGAGAACTGCAGCGGCAATGGGATCTGTGACACAGCTAAAGGGGTCTGTGTGTGCTACGAAGAATTCATCGGAGAGGACTGCAGTGAGAAACGATGTCCCGGGGACTGCAGTGGCAATGGGTTCTGTGACACAGGAGAGTGCTACTGCCATGAGGGGTTCTTTGGCCTTGACTGCTCCCAAGGTAAGAAAAACTTGTGAGTTATTTCTCCCTCCTTACTTTCATTCTGCATTTCCCTTTTCCCTCTTGAGGAAGCACTGGGCTGATCATGTAGGCAAGACAGGCCTGGAATCACCGAAGTCCCCTCTGAGTTCCTGTTGGGATTGGACTTAGTGATGGCTGTGAGTGAGCCATGTCTTCAAGAACTGCCTGGAAAATGTTTCTGGATTGAGAAAATAGGAAAACACAGGTTAAGGCAGATCTAGCACAAAAATGTGGGTAGTGGCTGAAGGAGAGAGCAGAACAATGTACGGATCCTGTAATTAAAGATGGAACTTTAAATCTGTTTCTTGACATGTGAGATAATAAAAGATGGAATTATGGCTGCTGTAACATGTGCTACTTGCTGATAAGGTAGTTGGTTTGATAAAAACCTGTTAGATGAAAGATGCACAAAGCCATTAAGTAACCACCCTTTGATGGCAAAGGCTTTAGGAAACTCTTACAATACTCTGTTATGAGGCAGAAGGATTTGCCTAAGAACATGGACTGAGCTCACCCTGAAGTGTGCATCCACCAGTCTCTGCTTAATGCTGGATGGCTTGGTGTCTATTCTGAAAAACCTATAATCTCCCTATAACCACAAGCTGATACTCTAGGCCTTAACACTCAGCCTTTTACCCTGAAACCCTTGCTTTCTGTGCTTAGTCTAATCTTTCACAGACTGGGATTTGCAGCTCAGGCCAGTACCTTTACAGAGGTTGCAAGCAGGGAGCTGTTTCCCCATGCAGCCTCTCTAAGGGGCTGGCTGTGTCCAGCCTTGCGTCACCTTCCTTATACAGCACCTGCAGATGTTTTATAGGCTGTGAAAATAGCCTCTAATCTGAGTGTGCAAGTGAGCAAGCACTGTAGAGCTAATACATATTGCACTATCCATTTTGTTGTTGTTCCTAAGTAATAGGCTTTCACTCCCAGTTAATAAGTGTTTTAAGTCCAGAATCAAAATGCTTCTTGTGTCAGCACCTGTAGCCAAGTTGTCCTATTGCAGCAAAAATTGCCTTTTCTCCTTTTCTGTTCCATTGGATTAGATATTTTGTAACCTGGGATTTAAAGTGAGCACTGTTCTTTTTGTTTGCTTTTAATATATCTCAGATGATAACAAAACATTTTGTTGTATGTTGCCGTGGTACCCAGCAAGTCTGATAATCTAGAACTTGCTACCAAGCATGCAACAGTATAATTAGTGCACTGCAATTTCTTGCAAAGGAAGGTAGATGAGACATGGCATGACAAAACAGCAGGTACTGACTTGTGCTCTGTCTAGAGTTTTGGTGTACTGGCTGCTCAAAGATAGATAGAGAAGGACTGATGACCATGAGTAGAACCTAAGAAGGACTTGTGGCATGGCCCACAGCTGCCTGTCCTCCTAATTCACCTTTCATCCATCCTTCATTCACAGAGCAACAAGTTGCCTTCTGCCCACTGAAATAGAATCCTTGTGACTACGCTGAGTCCTGGACCGGATTGTAACAAATCATCCTCATTGAAGCGTGTTTGTTTTTCTTCTAGTGCTTGCTCCTCAGAACTTGCAGCTGCTGAATGTTACAGAGGATTCCATGGCTGTCAGCTGGGATCGTATGATTGATGTGGATAATTACCTCATCAGCTATTACCCAGCAGGGCATGAGACACTGGAGAAACAAGTCCATGTGCCCAAAGAGCAGCTGAGCTATGAGGTTATAGGCCTCCATCCTAGCACCACATACAATGTCACATTTCGTCACGTGAAGAAGGGGATAACCAGTGAGCCCGTGCATCTGGAAGCAAGTACAGGTAGGAATGGATATACCTTTCCTTCAGAGTTAAGATCCGTAGGTCTTTCATGTTAGATTTGAACAGAGTAAATGGTTTGGCTTTGCAAACTTGGAGCATCCTGTCTGAACGCTGGAGAGCAGTGCCTCCTTCTGATCCCTATCTCAGTCTTTTGCTATTGTTCTCTTCTGGAGAATCTGTTTCTAGATCTGTGTTTCTGGAGCTGAATGCATTGCAAATTTCCTGTGTCTCTTCTTTTCTGAATCTGACTGGCATTGACACATCTGAATATGGGAAAGTTGGGTTATTTTGACATTTTTTCTTAGTTCTAGTATAAGAGGTTGGGAACTGAGAGCCAGAGACCTCCTGAATCAGAGTGTTATCATGGATGAAACTATTCCTGTTGAAATGGTGGTTGTGCCATACTCACCTCTTAAGTTCGGTTGAGGAAAACCGTCTCAGGTTTTTCTTAGGTCTCAGAATAGTCATCTAAGGAAGGAGAAGGTCTGTTGAGCAACTTCCTATCTTATATTCACCTCTTGATGCTTGTGCTGCTTCTTCCTGGCACATCTTTCTGTCCTCCTCAGTCCTATCAGCACTCAATACCATCTGGGTGACAGAGGAGATGGAGTATTCCCTGGAAGTAGAGTGGGAAAACCCACCAACAGATGTGGATTTTTACAAGCTGAAATTCAGATCCCTGATGGACACAGATGAGAAGCAGGTTGTGGTGCCTAAAAGCAGCGACCCCAAGAGCAGACACATCATGACTGGTGAGTACTTATGATTATTGGGCAGGGAGAAGGGGTACAAGTGATCCATTTTGATCTTAGTTCTGACATGATTCTTTTCTCTTGTGCTCTCCTTCACCTTGAGAGCAGGATGAGATCTGCTGGGAATCCTCCCACAGGGAGAAATTTTCGGTACACTGTGCATAACAGCTTTCAAGACAGACAGCTTTAATTCTATCCTTGTTTAAAAAAAAAATAAAGTATATCTTCTATTTCAGTCCTGGAAGTACTAATGTTACAGAAAGCCTCACTTCCTGTAGTTAATATGGACCCTAATGACAAGACTAGACCAAGAATGCGTCCGAGGCATTCTCAAGATAAGAGGAAGTTTAGATAGATATCTACATTTGAAATGCTTGTCTTCTGTAAGTCTAGAACTGGGGAGACTAAACAAAATAGCTTTCTTTAAGCTTTCTTTAAATAGCTTTCTTTACCTTCTGATCACAGGCCTGAAACCTGGCATGGAGTATGAGGTTACTGTCATACCTGTGAAAGACGATACAGAGGGCAAACCATCCTCAGTGAGTGGCAGGACAGGTAGGTGGAAAGTTTCTTTTATGGTAATGGTTATACTACAGATTGATATTGATATCAACCTGATAATTGACAAGATGACCTCCCTGAATCCATGTACACATGATTTCCAATCTGGCTATGGCTGCTGCTGCTGACCGCATTGCAGCTGTTAGCTGCTGCTGATTTCTTTGATCCCTGAGCCTAGGAGCAGTAATGAAGAGAGTGAATTCTTTTTCCTGTATTCCCTGGCTCCAGCATCATTTTGCTGTTTATTAGACTATGAACTGAACAGTAGAGGATGCTGAATGTTTAAACGGGTCTGGAAAACCTGTTGGTTCATTAGTGTTTCAGGCTCTTCAAAAACACAGCAAAACTTTTTGAGCTATTCATTATATTACAAGACGGATCTTGAAGAAATTTCAGTTTCTCATTATACCTGTAAGATTCTGGAAACTTGTAAAAATCTGTTCTTTTACAGAAGGGTGAAGGTGCTGCATCCAAAGACTGAAACATGAGAAATCAGTTCTGATACACCCGAGTTTGTCTTGTAAATTACTCAATTAAAATAAAAGCTTCATAAAACCTACAGCCTCCCTCTGTACAGTTATACAATTGACAGGTAAACAGGTTAAATAGATGTTTTGTACAAAAGATTATCACGATAGAAAGATCATCTGTGACAAATGGAAAATACTCACTGATGTTGAAGGCTTGCAGTAAACTCCACAAAGGGTCTGCAGGGTGGGCAGAAAGGAAGGAGCAACAAATGGCTGACACTGGAGATAGGAAAAGGAAGGAGGCAGGTAATGCTGAAGTTATTGCTCAAGGAAGGTGAAACACATAGATTTCAAGACCTTTCTGCAGAGAGTAAAAAAAGGTTACATCCAAAAGGTAGAAAAATCCCAGTTTCTTCCCACACTGACCATACCAGTTCCTTGGGGATGCCTTTGTTTCTCACACTCATCCAGGTGACTGTGTTTTAGTTGTTTAGAGCAGAAGTGTGTACGTGAATGAGAGGTGTTGTAATAGTTTAATTTAGATGGAGTTTCCTAATCCTGCATTTAAAAATGCTGTTCTCAGGAATTGATAGCCCAACCAACGTGGTGACAGGTCGAGTAACGGAGGACACAGCCACTGTCTCGTGGAATAAAGTTCAGGCTCCCATAGACAGGTACATGGTGAGATACACCTCAGCTGATGGAGACACCAAGGAAACAGAGGTAGGCAGTGAAAGCAGCACCGTCACCTTGTGGAATCTGAAGCCAGGCATGGAATACACCATCCACATCTGGGCAGAGAAGGGACCCCACAGGAGCAAGAAAGCCAGCACCAGAGCTCTGACAGGTAAGTTGCAGTGGCAGCAAGAGAAGCCTGGGTCTGAATTTAGACTCCTTTATTGATTGACTAAAGCCTTAGAACCACGGTACATTAAAAATGTCTTAAAAATGCCATAAATCTCCAAGCTGTTCTTGTGACTTTGCCCATTACTAAATTGAGTTCATACAAGTGTTGTGCAGTCAGACTTGACAGTGTTTGTTAAAAAGGAAGAATGGTATTGGTATTCATGGCATAAGATAAGAATTGTGTGGAGAATCAAATCTCCTTAACAGGACAGTCACATGATAGGGATCCTCAGTTGTAAGGGCATCTGAGCAGCATCTGCAGCTCTTTTGGGGGACCCCTCAAAGCACTGCTTTGCTCAGTCTTTATAATGAAGCTGATGTGATCTCACGTGGCTGTGCAGGAGCAGATTCTATTGCCTACCTACAACTGTCTATGTGCATACAGGCTCTTTTTAGATCTTTGGGCATAGAATAATTTCCCAAAGCTCATCTGTTTTTCCAAATCTATGTTAGTCTAATAAAATATACTGCCTCTGCCTATAAAGCTTACATTGTCTTTATCTTTAGACCGTTGTGATTACCACAGTGCTATACTAAAACTTCTAATGAAGAGTTTTACTTACAGAGATTGACAGCCCAACTATGCTGTTGACTGACCAAGTGACAGAGAATGCAATCACTGTTTCCTGGAAGAAAGTCCAGGCTTTAATAGACAGATACAGAGTGAATTACACCTCAGCTGATGGGGATACAGAGGAGAGAGAAGTGGAGAAAGACAAGGATAGCACCACCTTGGCAGGACTGAAGCCAGGGATGGAGTATGTTATTCACATCTGGGCAGAAAAGGGAGAACAACAGAGTAAGAGGGCCAGCACTGAGGCTGTGACAGGTAAGAGGTCAGTAGGTTAAGAGTATAAGCTGCAGCCTGCTTTTGCCTTAACACTGAATAAGTCTATCATTTTTGTGACAAAGCTTAGGAGTTACAATCTTTGGGTTAATGCATCTCGCTGTGAAACCCATTCAACTTTATCACAGAGAGATCATAATTACCTGTATGTACTACAGATAGGCTGCATGCTGATTACTAGTAGCGTATTATTAGTCTCTAGCTATGAAAACGATGACATTCCATTCTAGCATCTCTCATTTATTTGTCTAGCCTTATTTAAATGTGTTGGTTTATCCTTTTTCAAGGGCTCAGGTTATTTTTGCAGATGGAGAACTTGAAGTGCAGAGAGTAACAGCATGCAGGATGTTTTTTCTTGCAGCAGGATAATTCATCTGAGTTCCTCAGTTGTTCTTACCATTTTGTTCTCTCTTCTGTGGTCCGTTCTGGTAAGGATTATATAGTGCTCTGTCCATTGTTGGCTTATAACATTGTAAAGATGAGTGTATCTGTTACAAGCAGTCGTAAGCATTTACAATACCCATGCTCTAAATCAGGGACTTGCTGAAGAGAATTGAGTAAAAGAGTACTTGGGTCTCTTAACAAAACCAGCCCCAGAGGAGGAGTCTTGTGGTGTCTCAGCACAGCCTGACTGTGACAACTTGACTTCTTGACTTCTTCCTCTCTGCAGAAATTGACAGCCCCACTCACCTGGTGACTGATCAAGTGACAGAGGACACTGTCACCATCTCCTGGGACAGGGTTCTGGCTCTTATAGATAAGTATGTGGTGAATTACACCTCTGCCCACGGTGATACTGAGGAGATCGAAGTGGGGAAGAACAACACTGCTACAACTCTGGTAGGACTGAAACCTGGCACTGAATATGTCGTCTACCTCTGGG
Source organism: Coturnix japonica (assembly GCF_054131305.1). Classification (NCBI taxonomy): domain Eukaryota; kingdom Metazoa; phylum Chordata; class Aves; order Galliformes; family Phasianidae; genus Coturnix; species Coturnix japonica. Next base: position 6,413,464 of record NC_140673.1, on the reverse strand, counting down.
CAGAAAAAGGAGTGAGGCAGAGCAAGAGGACCAGCACTGAGGCAGTGACAGGTATTCCAGAAGAATCCTTGTGTTTCTATACTATGTTGTGAAGGTGATATTTCTACCTGCCTGCTTCCTTCTGTTGCACTGTGTACTAGACATCAATTTATCTTGTGCTCACCTGTAATATGGAAACATTCATACTACGGGCACTTCAATCTTCAGGTAGAAATACTGCCTCCCCTCAGTTCAGGAGAAAAGACATTAATTACTTCTAAATTAACAGATCAGTTGCTAGTTGCTAGAAACTATCAGACCAGTGTGAGCTTCCTTATACTTTGCTAAAGCACTGTAGCCTTCGCTTACCAGCCATACGTGCTGGTTTTGGTCTCCAGTTATGCTGAGCTCTGCAGGCGTGGCTGAGTGCAGTTCCACAGCGTATAATATTTCTGTTGAATCCTACTTAAATTATGGGCCACTGATAAGAATTGCATTAGCCAATGAATCAAGGCTTGGAAGGAAGCACCCCCACTTTACTTATCTTCCATAAAGCAAAAGGGTAAAGAATTTTTTGAGCCCAGAATAAGTCTCTTAAGTATCAGTAATTCACTTCATATCATGAAGGCCTTTGCTTGCAGGATCTGGATGCTTAGTTAGGCTGAAAACTGACTGACTGGCAGCTTCCTAGAAATGAGGAAAAGATAGAGAAGGAAGAAGATAGAGAATAGAGAGAAGGCAGACACTGGGTACATCATCTATATCATGGATGAATGAAAGCTAAAGCTTTTAAGAGCAACGTGTGTGTTTTAGTTACTCATACTTGATACTTTACACTTTATTTCTTAGAATTGGATAGCCCAAAGAATCTGGTAACTGACCAAGTGACAGAAGACTCAGCCACAATCTCCTGGGATAGTGTCCGAGCTCCCATAGATAAGTACATTGTGAGCTACACCTCTGCTGACGGGGACACCAAGGAAATAGAAGTGGGGAAGGCCAAGAGCACTACAACTCTGCTGGGGCTGAAAGCAGGCATGAAGTACACCATCCATCTCTGGGCAGAGCTGGGGAGCATACAGAGCAAGAAGGCAAGCACTGATGCGCTCACAGGTAACTGTGGGGAGAAGAGAAGCAGAGTAGAACCCCACTCCTTTGTTAATTTACATTTCATGATCTCTCTTTGCATTACTGGGTAACAAAGATCTACTGTGGTAAATCCATTCTGGAGCTAAGTGCATGATTATAGCCTGACATAGCAGAAACTGCTATTAGAGGCTGCTGTAGAAGAGACAGATGTCAGAACACAGGAGCGGTGACAGCTGAGTACACAGCTTATTTCACTTATTAATCAAAAGCACGCAGTGCTTAGTATGCTGCTATCAAGTCTAACAATAACAGAAGTTTAACAGCCAAAGTTAAACCATCTTAGACTCAGAGGCAATTAAAAATAATGGCTTGACTCATGACCTTAGACTGGTCCTAAGAGACTACAAAACAGGCTTAAATCTATCTTGTTCAATCAGCTATAAGGACGATGGTGTTCTGGCAGTATTTCAGGGTCACTCCTTATCTGTTGGCCTTGCTAATGTGATTTTTCTTAGTTTCTGATTCAAGCTGGTGTGAGATAGAAAAATAAAGCCTGGATTCAGGGCAAGGAGCCAGACAGGTCCTCAGTGCTTGAAGAGGTCAAAGGCAGCACATGGAAATAAAGGGCAATCTCTTAAGGCCAAATGTCTTTAAATTGAAAATTTAAGGATCATTTAAGCAAATTGAAATATTTATATTTTATTTTTTTTTGAACTAGGATGAAAATGGATGCGCCTGGAAATTTCACATGAAGTAAAACTGATCAGAGAGGGAATGAATTTCACTTCAATAGGGGTGTTTTAGGAATATCTGTGCCCATTAAAAAAGCACTTTTTTTTTTCCTTTTTATTTTATTTTTCCTCCCCATCTTGGTGGTATTTAAAAAACCTGACACCTCTGGTAAAATAATCCAACCTTTAACTCTAGATGATGGCTGTTTATTCACTAACATTCCTAAAACACACTGTAGCAGGGGTCTATTCTGCAGTTATATCCTTCACCTGGGGAAGCTGAAGGAACAGTGCTGTAAAGTTCAAGTGCTGCCTAGAGGCTGAGCTTTGCAGCACTCACTTCTAGTGTTGGATTTGACACCTTTTAGCTCCCTCTTCTGTCCATCCAGTGGTACACATATAATGAGTATCTTTAAGAGCTGAGTCATTAATTTAAAGCAGTTGTGTGGTGGTCTCTTTTATGACTTTGGAGTTGATTAAAAATGAACAGATGCTTGACTCGGGAGACCAGTGAATGGTGGATTTAGTTTATAACGAATAGCTCAACTTTTAAGTGACACATTACATCAACTTAAGAGTTAATGTCTTTGTTGATTCAATTTATCTGGTATTTTGTTTTCTTTTGTTTTTATGTCTTTTTTTAAGCAGTAACCCCATACTCAAGGAATGTAGAGAAGCTGTACTGTTCCATTTTTCTTGTTTATCTAGTAAAGGCCAAAATATTGGCCTTGTTTTCCTCTGTGGCCTTTTCATAACTTGTAATATTTCACTGCTGCATTATAATTGTTGTTATGATTATTCTCATAATGCTCTCCATGATCTGAGAATTGTTATTGCTTGGCTTGTACAGAGAAGAACCGAATCAATAGGCAAGCTAATGCCATGCTTGTCACCACCCATGGAGATCTATGGAAGAACAGGAAGATGTTCTGAGTTATTCAGCTGTAGCTTGCTATAAACTCAGGCATACATCAGGGATGGAGCCCTCTTCCCTCAAGGCCAGTGCTGCCCCCAAAAGGCCTTCTGTCTAAAATTTGGGAGGCCGTACAGACCTACTGTTTAAGTTGCTGTCTCTAAGATGTTCCCAAAATACCAGAATATCAAGCATAGGATGAAAAATAGAGAGCCTGCTTCCATTGTTATTACTTCCAGCTGAGCTTGGCAATTTGGTTTTAACAGGGCTCCAGCGCTTCCCTCATGATATGGTTATCTTCTAAGACAGATGCTTTTTGACACTTGCTGTGAACTAACATTGCTTAAAAAGTAATTCTCAGACGGATGAGTCAGGAGCTTCCAGGCCCTGGGAGTCTCTGTACAGCTGAGCCAGTTGCAGGGCTCACAAAACCACAAACAAATTTGTAACAGGCTTCTGTTGTTTCTTGTAAACTTAACCAGGTGACTTCTGCAGTTTCCAGTTCACACGATCAGGCATTGGAAAGCTCAGCCCAAGTTTGTCACTATATGGTGGAAATAATACATGTATAATGTACAGTTGGAATAGTACAAACATAGTAAGAAATAAATAGCCAGAGGGTAACTAAGGAAAAGGACTCACCAGCTCTGAAGTCTTCAAGATAGGTGCTCACTGATGTCAAGACTCACCACAAGAACTCCAGAAAGAGATGGTACTTTATTGGTGGTCAGCCCTTAAATGGGTTCTAGGAGAGGTGGAGTCAAGCTCCATCCCTTCCAGGAGCACAGCTGAATTACCTCCACCTGTGCTCCCACAGCTGACTTGTCACTTGCCTCAGGTGATCAAGCAGAGGTTCAGGCTGTGATCAACTGGTTCTGTACACACAGGAATTGCTGCCTTTCTTTTATGCAAAGGGACTTGAATTTTCTTTCTTTTCTTTTTTTTTTTTTTTTTCCCAATAGAGATTGATCCTCCCAAGAATCTCCGTGTATCAGATGTGACTCACTCTACTGGTGTAGTTACTTGGGCTCCTCCTGAAGCACAGATTGATGGCTACACTCTGACTTACCAGGATCAAAATAACACCAGTAAGGTACAGTGAATTCCTCAGCCCTGCAGAGCTCACTGACATCACCCCTATGGTTATAGACTCTGATATTTGGATCTTGTGGGTATATGGGCCACAGGTAAATAATTTTGAGGTGGAATCTATGCTTTATTAGCTTGGGGAGGCAGAGCCTAAGTAAATGTGCTACTGTTATGAGTAGAAGCTGTGACTGTGACTCTGTGACAGTGGAATACCACTTTCCAGCAGATCTTCAGGATGCAGAGAACAAGTTTACTGCATCACTTTCCTTTTCTAACTTGTTACTACGTGAAAAAGCAGCACTAACCAGGGACACAGTGTCTTCAGTGTTCTAACAGCATTTATTGAGACCCTGCATCACACCTTCCTTCTGAGGAAACTGACTCTATGTCTTAAAGATATACAGTATGCCTATCTGAAATCTACAAGAAAAGCCTATGAATAGTTACTGAGTGTGAGGTATTGCGGTCCAGAAAAGCTAAATGATGTTCAGAGTTGGGTTGATGTTCAGTCTGTTTTATTTGGCAGGAAGTGCAGCTGGGTCCTAGAGAACAACAGTTTGTGCTGGAAGGACTGGAACAAGGAACAAAGTACACTGTGTTTGTGATGGCCTATAAGGGGGTTCACCAGAGCAGAAAGACAGTCGGTACCTTCTCAACAGGTAGGATTTGGTCTTGGGTGCAGTTGTTGTGTTTTATGCTTGAGGTCAGAGATGGAGTCCCTATTCTGGGAAACAATGTGATATACTGGGAAATTATGTGATCAGAAGCAAATTGTCCAGTGAGTTGAAAACTTCTCTTCTGGCTGGGTTCCGTTCTAAGCCATGCTGTTTGGAGGGCTGGAATCATAACAGGGTAGTTGTAAGAGAAAATTGCCACAGTGGTCACTGCTGCTGGCAAACCCTGCTGGCCAAGTGCAGGGCAAAGCCTCCTGGTGAGTTGCCAGTGGGCAGGAGAGAAGATAATGGGCTTGGGATTGTTCAGCACAGTCACAGAAATGATAGGCCAGCAGTTGTGTAAGTACTGTTGTGGTCCTGAGTAGCTGCCTAGGTTGTTTCCAGAGATCAGGAAATATATGCCTGGATGCCAGCAAGGCAAACGTTCTCATGCCTTGATGTGGATGCCTCTTATACTGAGCTGGTTCTCACAGAGGCTGCCAGCTGTGGGTAGGTTGTGAGATGCAGAGAAAATGCCTTTTTACTGGCATTCCCACCTTCACAAACCAGGGCTTCTCTTTCTGTCTCACTGTGACCCAAAGCAGCATCTCTTGCTGCCTCTGCTGACCTCATCCATGCTCCTGCTTCTGAGCAGGGGAAAGGCTGCTGACAGCTACCTGCTGATGCAGCTGGGGACTTTCTTTACTTCTCTTTCAATACTGTTGTCCATAAGAGATGCCTCCAGCTTTGTTCTCTCTTCTCCCAGTTAGCTTCCTCTACCCATACCCTGCAGACTGCGCCCAGATGCAGCAGAATGGAAACACTTCCAGTGGCACGTACACCATTTATCTCAATGGCGATGGCAGCAGGCCCATGCAGGTGTACTGTGACATGACCACCGATGGAGGCGGGTGGATAGTGAGTGGTTCTTTGCTACTGTTTAATTTTTGCTTTTAATGAGCATAATCATGTGAACTGGGCTTAGCTGATATTCCTTTCTGTCTACTCTGCTGTATTTCAGCTCCTCCCATGATGGAGGAGCATGTTTTAGGAGGGGAGTGGATGCTGTTGTGCCCTTTCAGACTGACAGTAGGAATGCTGTGGGAGGCTGGATGGCTTGGAAACAAGGGGATGCTGAACTTTCATTGCTTGGTCATGAATGTGACTTAGGGCCTATATTATTGGTTTTGTCCCAAACACTTCACCTTTCTGCCTGTACTTGGATCAGGATGAGGATTTCTCACGCCCACCCTCCTTGAGTCTCATATACCTGCCATGAGCTCTCACTCAGCCATCCTTGCCTTGCAGGTGTTTCAGAGGCGGAGCACTGGTGAACTGGATTTCTACAAACGCTGGAAGAATTATGTGGAAGGCTTTGGAGATCCCACTGGGGAATTTTGGCTCGGTACAGTACAAGGGTGGTGTGACTGCTGAAGAGATGAAGATTAGCTTTGGAGAGGCATCTAAATGCTGAAATAGTGAGATCCTGCTGAGTCTACAGTTCTGACCTGTCAGTTTTTATGCTTCTCCTAGAAGTGCCATTTAAGCTATGAGGATCTCTAAAGGCCAGCTAAGTCTTTCCATCAGCATCTTTGGTTTTTATGACAGTCCCAGAAAAAGACAAACTCTGGAGAGATTTCTTTGAGGCATGCGGGCTCCTATGCAAGGAGGAATAAAGAAATTACATTAATGAAAATGTACAGTCCAGGCTATCACACAAAATGTAGCATGCCTAGTTGTTTTTTTTGTTAGATAACTGCTTGCATCAGAGAATCCAGCCCTAAATTAGCCAAGGTCTTTGGGGCAAGAGTCTTTGAATGTTCTTGGAAAAATGATGTTGCACAGTCTGTCCTGTGCTGCTTTAAACTGTTTGGGTTTGGTTGTTGTTTTTTTTCCTGACATTGCTATCTCTTGCCAGAGAATGGGATAAGACAGAATAAACTTGGCACAATGTCATAACTGCATCAAGCAGGATGGGAAGCAGGCAGGAAATAGCTGATTGAACCAAAATGGCCACAGGGTGAGATTCCAGGATTGCGAAGGTGAACAGGCCTTTCCCTTTTAACAGTAGTTTTCTTCCTTCTAGGTCTTGACCAGCTGCACAATCTCACAAGCAGCAGCCCTATCCAATATGAGCTGCGGGTGGATCTACGGACAGCCAACGAGTCTGCCTATGCTGTCTATGACTTCTTCCAGGTCGCCTCGAGCAAAGAAAGATACAGGTTGTCCGTGGGGAATTACAGAGGCAATGCTGGTGAGGAGTGCCTGAGACTTGTTTTGTCTGCTCCGCACAGGGGAGCAAGTGGTGGGATTTGGGTATTTGTTTTGACAGTAGCATGGGAGCTCATTAGTTCGGGTTAGATTGCATGTCCCTTTTTTTGAAGAGAGAACTGTGTATTTCCCAGGAGTACTGGGGAGATGCACCCCCCAAGGCTTGTCTTCTGCTGAGGACAGAATTAAGCTGTTCTTCAACTGGGAAGAGAGCTGCTCTGTGACCCAGTGAATCACCAGCTGAGCAGGCAGGCTCTAAGTGTGTTCATGAGATTAACAGTGTTTATGGGGGAGCAATTTCTGGGGCTCCCCATCTGAGAAGTGCAAAGAAAGTGGATTTTGTTCAGAAGGAGGCTTTGCTAAGCTGTAGTAGTAGACTGAGATCTTCAGGCCCAGAGGATCCAGTCCTTATACGTGCCCTCTACTAACAGCCAGTAAGAAATTATTTTCTAAATCTATTGTGTGCTGTTACTTCTTTCCTGACAGGCCTGCTGTGTTCTGCCTTATGAAGGCTGCATAAAATGCTCAGGCTGAGCCACTGCACACCCTTGCTCCTATCTATGTCTGTAATCATTTCTCTTAGGAGATGCAATGACTTACCACAATGGCTGGAAGTTCACAACGTGGGACAGAGACAACGATGTGGCTCTCAGCAACTGTGCTCTGACACACCATGGTGCGTGGTGGTACAAGAATTGCCACTTGGCCAACCTCAATGGGAAATACGGGGAGAGTAAGCACAGCGAGGTGAGTGGCAGAGCTTTGCGTGACTGTCAATTGCCCATGCAATCTGATGCTCATTTCATTTTAAAGGAAAATCACCCACAAGAAAGCTCCTGGATTCTCCTAGGATCCAAAGGGCTTAAGCTCACAATCTGTTTCTTGTGGTGAACAGAGACACCTAAGATGGAGCTGTTTTAATTTCAGAGAGGAATAGAAGGGAAAAAAAGGCAAATGTTTTCAGTGTGTGCCTTGGTGTACATCTCATTATATGGCCTGAATTTGTGCTGGAGCATAACTCAGTCCTGTTGAGCTCCAGATTGGATGGATAGAGATTTAGTTTCATATTAGGAGCATCAGCATACTGACTGTAGTTACGGTAAAAACCTGGTGGAAAACAGTGTCTCTCTTTGTGGGAGGATTGAATGGCATTAGAAGGGGGCAGTAGCAGACTCCAAACACCTTGTCTAGGTGTTTTACTAAAAGAAATCATATGGTCTTTTTGCAGGGGGTGAACTGGGAGCCATGGAAGGGCCATGAGTTCTCCATCCCTTTTACTGAGATGAAGATTCGTCCTCAGTCGTCTAGTAATGAGTCAGTCCTTGCAAGGAAGAAGAGATTTCTACCAGGAAAAATGAGGAAGATCAGGTTTTAAATTGCCCTCTGTGCAGGACAGCACACAAAGGTTATAATTTGGTATTTCTTAACAAAATTAGCTTTGGATGACTTTCTCCAATACTTTGGAGGCAACTGCTGACCAACTTGGACCCAGAGGTCTCTGAATCTGCAGCTCAGCTAGTTCCAGCCTTTGGAATACACTGGATGGGTGCTGTGTCAGAGACTGGGAGGGGACTTGTGGGCAGCATGTCACTTGTAGCTTTCCTGGTTAAACATGACAAGGACCTGCTTGATCCAATGTATGCAACGTTTATGAATTGTTCATAAAACAAGCTTTAACACATTATTGTTTCTCAAAACCCAGTTTGCTGATTCCTCTGATTTCTGTCCTTCTCTAATGCCATCTAGTTCAGATTTCAAATGATTCATTGTGATCTCACTGAGAAATGAAATCTTCCTGATTTACATTAGAGAGCTGTTCTGAGACTGTCTCCTCCCACATCGCTTGATCAGTGGTCTCCTCTTTTCCTCTCCCCTCCTCATTTGGGGTGCAGCATTTCTTATTCTTTCTCCAGTCAAAGCACTGAGATTTGGGAAATGTTGTCAAGCTGCTGACAACAAGCCTCATTAACACAGGCAAAGTCTGTAGTCTGGGTTCCTCAATTTCCAATATAACATCTTTCCAGGATGATATCCTGGTCTATATTTAACTTGTCTCTTCTCATCTCCCAGCCAAAGAAAAGCCTGTGGAGACATGCAGTAAAGGGAACGTTCACACTCCCAGGTGATGCCCCAAAGAAGGTAAATGTAAGGGCTATACTCCTCCAAGCTTGTCTCACAATCACAAACCTCTGTATAATCCTTGCTCGATACAGACTGCAAAGAAAATTCTCCATGTGAACATCCCATCTGCCATCCTCTGCTTTGTAGATGGATAGCAATGTTGGAAAGTTAATGTTTGTCATCCAGCCCTAAAATTAGCATCAGAGAACTAAGCTGATCTGCACACTCTTCCTTAGGCTTTTCTTTCAGGGTGTCTGGACCACCAGCTACAGGCAGGGGAGAAGTAGGAGCTCACCAAATGATGCTTAATTAAAGGCTTGCTCATTTGAGCAGATTGGAACGTGATTGTTCTATGCTTTAATGGCCTTTTCTATCCCAGTATTAAGCTGACTAATACATTTTAAAGAGCCCCCAGATTCTGAAGAAGCAATAAAATTGCAGATAAAGGAGGTCTTAAAATATTTCTGCCTTCCTTGCTTTGGGTGTCAGAATTATTATTCTTTCTCAATTTGAACTAAGCTTTGTTTACAGAGGTGGAGCAATACTCAATACACTTCTGAAATGGAATGAGCTTGTTTCTCTGCAGTACAGGCCTGTCTCCTTCATTAGGAAGGGCAGTCAGAGACCACTGCTAATGTGGGAAGCCAGTGTTTCCAGACAGCCACAGGATGGCATCCTCTCTTCATGCTGCTTCAGGAGAACCAGTCCTGTATGCAGCTGGCTTCCACGGAAAGATGATTTGAGGGCTAATCAGGCTGCATCACAGACTTAAAGGCTGGGGCTGCTCTGATAAGCAGTTTCTTTGCCTGCAGGAGCTGGCTGATCTGGTTTAAAGACTCGAGCTGCTTGGAGTTGTCCCATTAAGAGGGCTGGACTCTGCAAAATGCTGCTGATGGGGAAAAGTAGCTGCTTCCTGAAGGCATCAGACTCTCAAGGGTGTAAGTCACCATTCACTGGGCTATGGGAAGAGGAGAAAATGGGAGTGTCTTACTGTACTGGGCACTTGGTTGGAAAGTAGCCATCGTACTTCAAGCTTTGTTGGCTGAGGAAATAGAGGAATGGTCACTGAGGATCCAGTTCTCCCCTCCTAATGGGACTTCAGAGATGACATGGGGCAATTTTGGCACCCTCTTAATCCCTGGGCTGTTACAGGGAACAGTCAAAAACTGACATGAGCTTCCCACCCCCATCCACCTCCTCCTGCCAGTCCTTCCCCATTCCATGCCCAGTGCAGAACAGCTGCGAGGAGCTGCAGACACCACGAACTACTTGTCTGATAGAAATCAGCTGGGTTTCACCCCGTGTTACAGAGCCTTCACAAGGGAAAAAGAACCCTTCCCTGCAGCCTGAAATGCTGCTTTTCTTCTTCCTGGTAATTTCTGCCTTTGGGGAGAGGAACTTGACTGTGTTCATTAACAAGACGAGGCCAATAAACTTGATTAAGTTAAGCTGTTTCTTTAAGAAAACTTGGAGCTGCACAGCTGTCTGCAGGCAGAGAGGCACAGCACATCTGACCACTAAGCCCTCCCAGCGTCTTATCTAGGGCCAGGGAACAGATACAAGAACAATTTCCCCATGAAAATAAACACAACAGCTAGAGGCATGGCGTTTGTTTGCACTTTTAGAGTCATTTATATTTGTACAAAAACCAATAAGAATCTAGGAAAATGTATAGTTTTGTGGGTGGTTTTTTTCCCCTCCTGTTGCATGGACTCGTTAGGAAAAGGCTGATACTGAAGTGCAGTTGTGGGTTGGCAATGCAGGGGGAGTGCAGCCGTGTTTCCGTACCATGCTGCTTTTGCCTTCATGCTCAGCTGGCTGTCACCCCAATGATAACAGGCACATCTCTTTTGCTTTTGACTCAATGCAGTGGTTCAGTGCATGGTTTGGCCAGCAAGTACCTGTCTGGGGGATGGGTGTACGTGTGGCAAAGCTTAAAACCTTTTTACCATTATACACCGTTTCCTGTTTTGGAGGAGGAGGGAGTCGTTTATTTCAATGGTCACAAAGGAAAGTGGAAAATAAGGCACATGTGGGGGCAATTTAAAGCCCTCGAGTGGTGAGGAGCCTTCAGGCCGTCACCAGTGCAGCCAAATGGAGCCAAGCCCCGTGGTGTGATGTCAGCATCACCACCCTGCTGGAGTTGCACAAACCAGGATGGGTGGCACAAGGAGCTGCCATGAGCTGGTGGCTTTGCCAGGCGGATAAACAAGGGTGATGGAGATAGAGAGGGAAATGAGTGCAGGGTGCAGTCCCAGATCCAGCTGTGCTGATGGCCATGCAGCAGCTGGCAGTGCTGTGTGCTTGTGGGTCTGTGCGTGCCCCCGATGTGTGGCCCGGGGAGGACTGTGCTGGGAAAGTGCTGCTCCAATAGCAATTCAGTGCACCAAGCCCTGTAACAGAGGGGCCTTTGGTCCTGCTCTTTAGTAGTCACTCAATAAATAACACTAATGGCCACAGCTAAGCCATGACACAGCGTCAGCTTACGTCTCCGCTCTTGCAGTAGCACAGAGGTGATGCAGCCTTTGCTGCAATATGGTGGGCTCTTTAAAAGCAAGTCTGTATAAAACAAGTCTTTTAAGGAACTTTTTAGGTGCCGGTGCAAAAGGGCTGGTCTTGCAACTTCCTGGCTCCTTCCTGCCTCTGGGCTGAGTGGCAGCATGGCCTTCTGCTTTGCTGCCTTACGTTGGGACTTGAGGTTTCTGAGGTTGGGCTGAGTTCATCCTGTGAAACTCATATTGCTTTTGGTTTGGGGGTTGGAGGGCCAGGATGTCTGCACTGCACTGTAATGCTGCACTTGGTTTGCCTTGCATCTCCAAGGTGAGAGTGAGCATGGCCCCATGGTGGCTCAGCAGGCCGTATGTCCTTTGCAGAGGGTTTCACCTTGGTGGGGGGCATAAACCCATGTCTACAAGCCTTGCTCTGTTCAGGTTCTCTCATACCCCACTAATGTGCTCAGCCTCTTTTCAAAGTCACCATAAAGTGGCAGCAGTATGAGCATCTCCTTGTAGCACAGCTGGAAGGACTGGAGACATCGGAGCTGGTCGCTAGATAGGCAGAGATGGCCTCTTGTCCAGCAAGAGCAGCTTGGGCTGAGCCGAGATCCACAGGTCCTCCTCATCCTTCTTCTTCTTCTTCTTCTTTTTCTTGTTCCTCTCTGCCTGCAGCTGCCCGTTGCTGCTGGGGCTGTCCCTCTTCCTGTTCTGTCTCCTCCAGTGGGAGAAGCAGCAGTGGCAGCAGATGAAGATGGATGCGATGAGGACGACGAAGGGCAGACCCAGCAGCACTGCGAGGCAGACGGTGTTGAAGACGCCCTCTTTGTGCTTGGTGCGGACAAGTTCCAAGATGGAATTAAAGAACGAGCTGATCTTCTGCTCCATGCTGGCTCCTGGGCAGGATTCCTCTTTTATTATGGCTCCTCAGGATATGTTTGACTCCTGTGAGGAGTTAACGGGCTCCACGAGCAGCTCTGGGTGGTGCCTGCAGAGACAAGAAATGACTCAGATCAGGTGCCTGTGCCCTCAGTGTGTTTTTCTTTTCCTCAGAGCTGCCAGCACAGCCAAAGTCTCTGCAGGGCGAGAGGTCTGTGCCCACAGAGTCCAGACAGAAATTACACTATGGAGCTGCACTCAGGTGGGTGAGAGCCTGCAGGACCCAAACAGATCACCCGTGGCTCAGCGTGGGTGAACTTTGGTCCCCAAAAGCAGCCTCATGCCCCCAGGGGCTGTCTGCAATGCCTGCACTGAGAAGCCTCCATGACTCACCTGGGAATTGCTCCAAGGCTTGGGCAAGGCTGAGGAGCATTTTTGTGGCATGATGTGAGGTTTTTCCTCCCCCTCAAGGAGGGAGAGGTGCTGCTGAGCCCCAGGTTTTTGGGGAAGCCCTCCTGCAATAGAGGAGGGCAGGATAAGGGAGCTGCTGCCTCTACTCCCAGCCTCCCTCTGGGGCCAGGCAGAGCTCCTGGAGGTTATGAGCAAAGTATCACTGAGTTATGGATCACAGCGATGGAAAGTCAGCAGGAGCAACATGAGGCTCAGAGAGCATGTTTCACCCTCATTTGCCATTTTACATCGGTGTCTCTTTGCTTTGCTTTTGCCTTTGGGAGTCCAGCCCCACAGCCTCTCAAGGGAATATTGAAAACCCTGTGATATACCAAAGGGGAAGCTGAGGCATCTGAACTGCTGGTTCTCCTCTATGGAACAGCATGAAGGGCCCCGAGCTGAAACCTCCATCTCTACAGTGCTGCCCTTCCCTGCTCTGAATTGCCTTTATCTCTGCATATCACCTGCTATCTCCAGATACCCCTGCACCAAGTGTTTGGGTTCCTGCAGCACTTTGGGTGCACTCACTCCCTGCCTATCTCCTAACCACCACCAAAGCTATCTGATCCAAAAGAGGAAACCATAAGAGCCTGACAGCCCGAAGCACAGCACCTGCAACCTGCCAAGAGGAAGCAGCACCGTGGTGGGCAGGCTCCAAATGGCAGCTCACAGACGAAAATCCTGTTGCTGCTCTATCCTCTACTTCATGTGCAGTAAAAAGGGGATTTAAAGAGAGCTTTGTTCCCAGGAGGGGGTAAGAGAAAGTCCTTGGGTGCCCATGGTGCTTTCTGCTGCCCACTGCACTGCAAGCAAAGGGCACTGAGGAAAGCAGAGAGCACTTCATTGAGCTTTGTCCCAGATTTCCTCCTCTCCGAGGCCATTTTTAGTGCAGATGTCTTAAGGTTAAATGGCCGTACAAATAAACACAGCAGCTTTCCCTTGGCCTGAAGCAGGTTTGCCATTTATCCCTAAATATCCTGACAGCTCGCTATCCAGGCAGGAACACTGAGCTCCTACGATGCCCTTCATTCCAAAAAGCTTCTTAAAAAGCAAAAAGCGAAACAACGACGGCCTCAATTTCAGACAAAACAGGATGTTCAGTTTTACTCCTGCCCTGAGCCGCTTCATGTTTACTGCCTGTAAACTTCAGGGGAGGGAAGGAGGGCTGGGACTTCCTTTTAAGCTCGTAATTAATTGTTTGCAGTGCAAAAACAAAAAGCAAGAAGGAAAGAAAGAAGAGCAGAGAGTCCTTTGAAATGTTTCCATTTGAAAATGGATCTGAATGAGGGGGAAAAAGCCTTTGTTGGCTGTTTAGTCTGTAGGGGGAGGCTGGCAGCTGGGACCCCCACCCTGCAGTGTGGGACATTGGAATCAAGGGGTGATGCATATCCTTGCAGAGCAGGGCAGGCAGAGGCACGGCACCCAGCACGGCACCCAGGCTGCCTTGTAGCACTGCTGCTTTTCAAACGCCTTTGCTTTTTGGTACGTGCATCGCCTTTTGTGTTGTGAATGAAGAGATGCCTGTGCGCTACATGAAGGGGTTCTTCTGTTACTAAATAAACAAATAGGAGAGGGGAGAGCAGGAAAACGGGTGCCTTGTTGAGCCTGAGAGTGCTGGGGTTAGCTGAGGCCACCCATTGCTCGCTCAGCGCCTGCCTTCCTGCACGCAGCCCTTCCTTCTCACTGCTTTTTAGGAACGTGCCCTGTTTGGTGCTTCAGCAGCAGCAGCATCTCCCTTTGGAGGAGGATGGAGGGGCAGAGCCACGTCCAAGCTGTGATCCAGGATGGGTGTGAGCGCACACGGAGCTGCCAGTGGGAGGTCGGTGCATTTCTGGGCCAAGAACCATCAACCAGGAGGCACTTGGAGACAGGGCAGTGTCTGGGAGGGCTGCTCAGCGCCTGTTAAATGCTCTCTTTGTGCTGGGGAAGTGCTGGCAGTGCATCAGGAGGAGGCTGACAGGAGAACTGGCTCAGGAGGTCCTGCAGTGGGGTTTGGAGCTGCTGTCTGTGCCTCTCCTGTTGGGGTTATTGAAGGTGGGTGCCCAGCACCGCATCCTTTAATCCACCTCGGCTAAAAGCAAACTGGTTTTAAGGGAAGGAGCATCTCCTGTGTTACAGAGGCAAACTGGGGGGCCCAGGCCGGGCACAGGGAACCCAGCACACACAGCCTGGCAGTGCCAGCTTGCCCACATCCATGGCACAGCAACCGCAGCCATGCAAGGAGCTGCAGGGCCCCTGCAAACAAGGCCAAGGGCTGGGAGTCACCGTGCACACAACCAAGGTGCAGTGTGTCCCAGCTCCCCTGGAGCCTGCGAGCTCAGTGACGCATGCGGAACACAGCCAGTTTTCCCTGTTTGCACCTGCAGATTGGAAGGCAGCGGGGTGAAGCCTGAGCCGTCGCAGACCTGGAAGTGGTGAGCAGCAGCAGCAGCAGCAGCAGCAGCCGTCAATCGCCCCGTTTATAGGCTGCAAAGCAAAACGTGAGCCGAGAGCCGCCGCACTGAGCAGAACTTCGCCCCGAGCCCCCAACACTCCGGCCAGGCGTGAGCGCTCCCGACGCGGCTGCTGCTAACGGGTTTAAAGTGAAAGCACGGGCTGAGCTTCACGAAGCACAGCACGGACCTCACCCTGCACTCCCACCCCTCCGTGCCTCCACCACTGGCACCGGGAGCCCTGCAAGCGCGGCTCCACCTGGCTCAGCCCTGGAGCACAAGCGGGGGACGCGACGGCATCTCCTGCGTCCGTGACACCGTCCGTTCCGAGGTGGCAGCCGCGGTCACCCCGAAGCCTCTCACCCCCATCCCGCTCCTGGGGTCCCCGCAGGCTGTTCCCGGAGGGGCTCCGCGTGTTGCCGGCCCGCACCTACCTCGTCCCGCCGCGCCGACGGAATGGGCCGCCCGCCCCGCAGCCTCCGCCCCCGGCCCGGCCCCAGCGGGGCTCACCCCGCTCCGCCCCGGTGCTGGAGGCGCGTCCGGGCCCTAGAGGAGGAGCTGAGGGGACGGGGCGGACGGCCCGAGGGGGCTGTGTTGTGTTAACAGTGCGGGGCACGGCGGGCAGGAACTGGAGGGCGCTGCCTTTAGACGGGACGGGCTGTGGAGGAGGCGGCTTCACTGCAGGGCGGTGCTCGGACGGTTCGGTGATTTCCAGGCGTGATTCCTGCTCAGTTTCGAACACCCCCAGCCGTCCCAGTTTAGGCGCTTAGGCTTTCCTTCCCGTTTCTCTTTTATCTGCGCACGAGGTGTAACCGGGATCCATCGCAGCCCAGTGTTGTGACTGGAAGAACACACAGCTAAGGCTGTCCTGGCCAGAGCAAGAGGAGCAAACCCCGTCCCTCTTTGATCCTCCTTAACTGGAAGTGGCCAATTTTAGCGGCCTCGGGGGGTAACCATGGCCAGCTCACAGGTTTTGCCAGTGAAGGTTTGGGTTGGATATGAGGAACAATTTCTTCTCCAAAAGAGCAGTGATGCAGTGGCACAGCTGCCCAGGAAGGCGGTGGGATCCCTGTCCCTTGAGGTGCCATAAAACCATGGAGGTGCCATAAGATGTGGTACTTAGGAACATGGTTTAGTGGGCAGTACTGGAGGTGGGTTGGCTTAGATGGTCTTTGAGGTCTTTTCCAGCCTGAATGGTTCTACAACTCACAGGGATATATGGATGCAACATTCCCAGCTCTGTCCAGCCTCATTTCCTCTTTCCAATGGTGGTCCATATCAGATGCATTACAAGAACACGAATCCCTCCTAACACATAACCCCGCAGCAAAGAGTCCCACAGCTTGGCTATGTATGGTGTTAAAAAATAACACCAAACACCCAAATATTGGAGTTTTGAACCTGTCACCTGTTAGTTTCATTCAGCCTCCCCAGTTCCCTATTAGTTCCTTATTAGTTCCCTATTAGTGAAGCTGTGGGGCTGCTCTGACTCAGCAAGCACGAGTGTTGGGGATGGGAGCAATGAGGGTGTGACAGTGACCACGCCGAGGGGATGTGATGGAGCTGGTGACTGATGGCTCCGCTCTTGGGCAAGATGTGGCCTCTGCTGCCTGCTTGTATGGAACTCTCTGGGTGCTTTGTTTTCCAGAAGCAGCACCAAGTCAAGAGGAAGCTGTGACTCAGAGGCCGATGAATCACTCCTGCTCCGGATTACACAGCTTTCTTTCCTCCTCCTGGGCCTCCAGCATGGACGGAGGAGCCCACAGAGACATTGGTGAGAATCCTTTTAAACCAGACCTGAATGTTTGGGAAACCCTGCAGTGACTGGTGGAAAAAACACTGCTGTAACGCATCGGTGCTCCACAAGCAGGGCTCTGCATCCCATGGGACCCATGGGATCTGCCAGCACACGGCCTATTTTTAACCCAAAACACGCAATCCCTGGGGACGTTGTGTTTGGAACCCACATCCTTGCACCCTCAACCCCCCCCTCGCAGCCTCACTGCAGCAAAATTCCCCTGCTTCCCCCCTCCAGCACAGAGCAGAGCTGCTGCTGATGGGCACACCTTCCCCTTTGCTCTGTTTGCACACAGCGGCCCCGGCTCAAAGTAAGCAATGGAAAACTCTGCTCGAAGGGAAACATTCCTCTCATTTTTCCCTGATGCTTCTGCATTTTCCCTCCTTCTCCCCCCTCCCGGCTAAAAGAAAGGAGAAGAAAAAAAGGAAAAGGAGGCTGCAGTTTAAATGCTAAAAATAAAGCTGCCCGGTCGCTTGCTGGATAAAAATAGCTGCCCCTGGTATTTATTTGAGCAGCAGCAGTCGCCTTTCCGGCTTTGGAGCAGAGCTCAGGAGGAGGATGGGGCGGGCGATGCTTGGGGCCAGGTGGTGGGCACTGAGCTGCCTTGGGTTTGTCTTGAGGTCAGGCTTTCCTCCCCCCGGGGGGCAGTTCTCCAGGGGCAAAATGGCCCGCAGTATGTTGGGTTCCATCTGTAGGCCAGGGAGCTGTGCCCCCAGAAGTGCCTGTGGCTCCGTTCTGCACCCGCAGTGATGGGGATGCTGTGATGCTGCTCCTGTGCTGTGCAGGGCTGTCAGGCTGAGCACCCCCTGTAAAAAGGAGGATTTGTTTGGGACACTCCAAACAATCGGTGGTTGCTTTGTGTGTGTGAGCAGGAGCTCCTTCCTGAGGAAATCCCATGGCAGCAGGAGGTGGGGAGAGCGGAACCACATACAGGAGCTGAGTGGGGAGCAGCCTGGGGATGAGGTGGTGCCCCAGCATGGAGATGGGGCAGTGGGGTACCCCTCATCCAGCACCAAAATGGGGTGCCCTGCATCCTTCATGTTCATGGGGCTGAGCAATGCTGGGACATGGGACTTCGTACCCAAGGGCTGTATCCAACCTGGCTTGCTGTCTGTTGGGATTGTTCTCTGCAAAGCAGAGTCCCAGGGGTTAATGGCTTGGGGTGGAGGTGTGGTTGGGCTGCTTGGATTCTGTTGTGGTGGTGTGTTGTTTTTAATCTCATGCTGCTCTGAACACCTGGTTTCTGCCTGATGCTGAGAGCTGCCAAGATGGCTTTTTGGGGGGGTAAAAATGCGCTCCTAATGGTGGGAGCAGAGGCACAGCCCCATTGCACTCCATCCCTCTGCCACAGCTGAGCATTGGGCCCCCCTCAGTGTCAGCACCCCAAACCTGAGCCCAGCAGAGCAGCAGCAGGGCAGGACAATGGCATTACTTTAACAAATAGCAGGCACCATTTTCTTCTTTCTTTCCTTTTTTAAATGAATACTTTTACTACCTCACATTCAGCACCAGGCTTCAGAGCAGTGTAGGACCTCAGTGTAGGGCCTGATGCTGCCCCACAGCTCTGCTGTATGGGGACTGTGCAGCTGGGGCAGGGGGGAAATGAAAGCAAGATGCAAATCGTTGGAGAGGGGAAAGAGGACAAGCAGCCAAAGGTCTCTCTCCTGTGGGTGTCTCACCTCTCCCTGACCCCCTCAAGGGACGGCAGGTGCCTTTCTTTGGTGATGCTCAAAGCTTTGCATGGTGCTGGGGTCGGTGGGGAGGCAGGTAGACGCAGCTTCAGTCTTTCTGCCTCGATTACTGTGTGTATCCTCTATGCTTTTGTCATGGAAAACTGCTCAAATGGGTTGGAAGTGGCACTGTGTGTATGTATAGGTGGGAAAGGGAACAGCCCATGGGCTGCCCTCACCTTGCTCCCGGTCCTGCAAAGGGGGATAATGGATCGATGAAAATTAAAAGCCCTGCATTTGGATTTGATTAAAAGAGATATTCTTTAATGCCCTGCATAATTATGCGGTAATGCTTGTAGCTACAGGAGATAAAAAGGGGAACGAGGGTTTTAAATGGATGATGAGCACATTCAGGCTTACGAGGGGGAATAAAAAGCAAAAAACAAGCATTAGAAACAGTGCTGTAAGGAAATACCACGTTCTGCAAAGCATCAAGTATGGGAGGGAGTTGGGCACCCCGAGCTCAGGAATCTTGGCACTTTCTCTGCAGGGCTCTGAGTGCTTTCCTACCCTCTAAGCTGGAAAGCAGAGAAAGGGGGGTGGCAATGGGGTTTTGGGATGGGGGGTTAAAGCTGCTTCTGCTCAAGTGCCAGGCTTGAGACCAGTGCCTACAGGCTGGCCCAGAACCCTTCTGTGTGCCTTCCTGATGTTTGCTGGTGGGACAAAGTTCCCAAGCATCACTCATGCAAGAAAGGGACTTTGGTAAAAGGGCTCTGATGAAATATTTGGGTACAAAGTGCATATGGGATGGCGGGCAGCACAATGCTTGGCTGGAGCTCGATCCCAGGAGGAAAGGGGCTGCTGTGCTAAGTTATGCTTCTTGGAGAGGTTGGGAACGGGACATCTTACCACGTGTGACCCTGTCTAGAATGTGCTGGACTTTGTATCATCACTTCTTGCAATGAGTGCATGCGCCATGCAAAACATGTGCTGTGCAGAGGCAGTGGGGTGATGGGCTGGGTAGGCACCGGTGGTGGGTGATGGGGTTGGTGTGGTGGGATTAATGAC
Source organism: Coturnix japonica (assembly GCF_054131305.1). Classification (NCBI taxonomy): domain Eukaryota; kingdom Metazoa; phylum Chordata; class Aves; order Galliformes; family Phasianidae; genus Coturnix; species Coturnix japonica. The sequence continues at coordinate 6,393,829 of NC_140673.1, read as the reverse complement.
TGCCATGGGATGAAGGAGGAGCACGGGGCATTTGGGAAAGGGCTTATGGCAGCCTGGCCCCCTCCTCATCCAGTCTGAAATGCGTTGGAGGAGCACTGCCCTCACCTAGGGGTCATATGTGGCACCCACAAGGTTGGGTTTAGTGGGGCACCATGATGAAGGCTGGGATGTCCTCCACCTCATACATCTCCAGAAGACTTTGTGAGCCTCAGTGCAAATTGGAGCTGATGTTATTCATTGGCACAGGGGTCACTCAGTGCCAGTGGCTGAGCTCCAGGCTTTGCTGTCCTCTCCCCACAGCAGTGAGGCTGCAGACGTGCCCCATGCAGTGCAGTTCCCTTTTTTTCTCTCGAATTGGAGTAAGAAACAGAAACATAGAAACCACCTTAAAGCAAATTCCCCTTGTTTTGTCTCTCCAGCATTAAATTTAGCAGTCTGGCTTCTGCAGGGCTTTCTCATTCTGGCTGGCTGCACGGTGAGCATGAGAATTTAAGATGTGAGATCTAAATAAAGCCTGCATATGGAATGAAGGGAGGCTTCCTGTACTCTCTGAGATTCCCACTTTTTCCTGGAGGTTTTGCTAAACCCGTGTTGTGTTTTGTTTTACCAGGAGCATGTTCTGCTTAGGAGGGTGATGGTGGAGGGAGGCTGCTTTGCAATGGAGCTTCAGCCCTCGAATCACAGAATCATGAAACCATTCTGACTGCAGGAGACCTGTAAGATCCCCATGTCCAACCCCAACCCACCCCACCATGCCCACATCCCTCAGTGCCACATCTCTGTGGTCCAGAGCACCTCCAGCGATGGTGACCCCTGTGGCAGCCTGTGTCAATGCATCACCACTTCTTTGGATGGGTTTTTCCTAATATCCAACCTGAACCTTCTCTGGAACAACAACGTAAGGCCATCACCTCTCATTCCTTCCCTTTTTCTTCCCAGACTGGCACACAGCTGACTCGTTTGGTATCTTTTATTAATGTATAGAAAATGCATTAAAAAAAGGAACTATACATAGCCTAAGAGCGGTCAAGACTAAAAATACTAGTTAACAATGGTTAACAAGCGTCGATCCCATTCTCCCAGCTACGTTTTCATTATGGGGTGGGGAAGGGTTGTTTAATATATTATTTATTTATATTATTTATCTTCTCTCTTTATGCATTTATCTGCTTTCATCTTCCCCTCATTTGGCTGCACTGGGCTGTGTTTGGTTCATCAAAATCTCTCCAAAGGGTTTCGTTGCCTCTGTTCTTCTGTCGCCTTTCTGTGTTGTTTGGTTTTTAGTTTCTGAAGGAATAAACACAATTGCAGTGTAACGCCTGTACACGAGGAGCTGCTTTTTGCTTGGTTGGTTCTTTCCCATGTCACCATCCCTCTGGCAAACCTCTGACACCTGCAGAGCTCTGGGCTGAGCAGGGAGATGCCACCCATCCATGTGGGCTTGGTTGGGTTTGGTGGCCCAACTACAGGTGGTTGGTTGGTAGAAATGGGGCTGGGCTTGGTCCTGGAGCAAAGCCTTTGGTCAGGATGGGGGATGAAAGGCTACTGGGTGTTGCTTGGAGGTGTGTGGTCACCCCAGGGCGTGATGTGCTGGGGTCAGGAAAAAGGGAACCTGGCTGGTGTGGAGGTGAGGTGCTGGGAAGGTGCTGGGGCTCCTGCAGGCTGCCTGAAGCTCTGCCTCACATGGTGTAAATATCACATTGGGAAGGAGCTGAGAGTGCATTTAGGCTTGCACTGTGCTTTATGATGCACACAGTAAAGCAGCACAAAGAGGAGGAGCAGAGGTGGAGGCTTCTCCCCAGTCTTTGTGCGGCTCTGATGCTCTTGCAGCATCCTCCTGCCAAAGCCCAGCTGTCTTTGGGGAAGCCTCCACTCCACTATTCCTCTGTAAATGCTGCCCTAGGGGTTACTTCTCTGAATGCAGATCTTCCTTTCAGGCCTTCTTTTCTTTGGTCATACAGCAAAGCAGTGTGTGGTGGAAAAGATGTCAGGTGGGAACAGAAACAGAGGGATAACCACATTGGGAAAGAGCTGAGAGGGTCCCTTGGTGTTTCCTTCTGGTGTTTTGGGTTTAGAAACAAGAGGTGGCTTTGGAAGGCTGTGGAGGTGCTGGGGGCATGTGGTTCTCTGCAGGGTGAAGGACTGATGTGCTGCTGGTGCTGTGGGCTTCAGGATGTGACACCAGCAGTGCTCAGGCAAAGGGGCCCTTACCCATCTGGACAGTGATGGAAGGAAGCAGAGCAGGTGATGCTGGAAGGAGAACTGGGAAGAAGCCTGGCTTTCTGGCTTGTAACATCCCTTTTGTTTCCCTGAAAGAACTTGTTTTGTTTCACTGGAAGGTTGACTATTGTCCCCAGGGGTGTCCTTCAGACTTGACGACAGAGCTGTGTTGGCCAGGCCTTCCTGTCCCAGCTGCAGGACCACAGGATGATGGATGTGAGCAGAGAGGGAGGGATGCATGTCAGAACATCTACTGGGAGAATAACCAGCTTCTTTGAGGATCTTCTTTGGAGCCTCATGGAAAAGCAAGGTTTTTTTTGTTTGCTTCTGTTTGTTTTGTGCTTACAAAACCAGGTTTCTTGCCTTCCTCCTGATAGCCAGGGCTGAGTTACCATTTTTTTTTTCACTGCCATCTCTTTGTTACACTTGGGTGGAAAAGCAAACAGCTCCATCCAGAACAGGAGATGAATATCATCCACCACCAACCTCTGCTCATAGCTGTGAGTGCTGTACTATAGCACTTTATTTAGGGCACTTC